>NC_047085.1:58931349-60271349 GCF_902459505.1 Geotrypetes seraphini
GACTTTCTTCTCCATTACCACAGGTTGACAGTACTTCAGAAAAGGCTACAGTGTGTACCAAAGACTTCAGATCTTGGAAGGCATTTAACCTTGTTTGGACCCATGGAATGAATCCCTAAATTACCGTATTTTCACTTATATACCGCGCACCAGTGTAAAACGCGCACACGGGTATAGCGCGCGGGGAACTGTAATTTATGTAAATAAATTTTTATATACCGCGCACACCTGTATACCGCGCATGCCGCCCCAACTCTCCCGTCGCTGCCCGACTCTCCTTTCGCCCGCCCCGACTCTCCTCTGGCCAGCCCGACTCTCCTTTAGCCCGCCCCGACTCTCCTCTGGCCAGCCCACTCCTCTTTAGCCCGTCCCGACTCTCCTCTCCCCCTTGAAGTCCTGTCCCCACCCTGAAAGCCTGATGCCCCCCCCGACGTCCGATTCACCCCTCCCCCCCGCAGGACATGAGAAAGGGCGGGACCGCCTGAAGAGGAAGCAGGGTAGACGCAGCGTAGACGCAGGGCTAAGAGAAGGGGCAGGACCGCCGGCAGAGAAAGCAGCAGGACGACAGTAGGAAACTTCTACATGATGGGGGGGGAGGCTGTGGGGGTGCGAGCGGTCCTTCCGGGTGGGGGTGCGGCTGCGGGTGTGTGTTCCAGCGTGAGCGGTCCTTTGGGGTACGGGTGCGAGCGGTCCTGCGGGAGGGGGGGGGTGAATCGGACGTCAGGGGGAACTATGGAAAAAAAAAAGGGGATAACGCGCTCACACATATAACTCGCATGGTTATACACGGTTTGTAAAATCGTGTATAACGCGCGCGTTATATGCGTGAAAATACGGTAATGCCTCTAATAGGAGATTTTTTTTTTTCCGTTCTGCTGTTTTGTCAGTCTCTGTGAGAGCTTTTTATTTTGACTTATATTTTTTGTTTGCAAACACCTCAGAATTCATTTTCTGAGCACCAGAATGCTGCAATACAGCATAAGAATTATGGAAGGGCAATAGTTGGCAAAGAGGATATCTCTGTCACTGGTCATAATCTACCATAACCTACAGTTATCCATTTATTCTGGGGCTGTTTTAGCCTCAGTGGCAGTGTTGGTAAATTGACTGCAAGCAATGCAGCTCTGAAAGATCCTTTAATTGCAGCCAATAACTATCTGAGTCTGTTGATCTCCTCCCTCATACAAGAGTTAGAGACAGATGGTGCAAGCCTTAAATGACCAAATGGCTATCCTTAGGACAACTGAGCCACAATTATTACACTGAATGAAAGCCATGGGGATTGGTTAAGTAATTTTTAACAGGTGTCCTATGACTAATAGGTAATTTTTCTGGTTCCTACTATGACAGAAGAAAATTGCTATGTGGTGGGTTATTTATATAGGAAGAGCAAACCTAGGGATGGGTTGGTATATGGGAGGAAGGGAGGGAATATAAGTGCAGTGGTGAGAATTTCTAAACTAAGAGCAACTACCAATATCAAGAACCTAGAATATAGACTGATTAGCTAGTTTGAACAAAATGAGAAACTATTTATGCCTAATAAGATTGAGATTAATAACTGGGATAATTTGTGAATATGGTGCATGTTCATAGGTTGCAAAGAATATTAATAGGTACATATTGTCACTGTAAATCATCTCCTGGCACTTTAAGGGAGTTCAAACCTTAGCAGAATTCTTCTTTACCTTGGGTTTTCAGCCATAAAAACAGAGGCACCAGACTGAAGTATATTAACAACTCCTTGAAAATCCTCTGCATGGCAACTCAAGCTTTTCAGTTAGGAGATCAACACTGATTTTTATAGAATGCAGATGTGGGGAAGTGTGTTGTCAAAAATGTGGAAAACATTGTTAAAATGGAGAAGAAAATGTGAAAAAGCATGTGAGAAAAATTTAGGAATAAAACTGAATCTGTGTGAGAGGATTTTAATGATAAAAAAAGAACACCTGAGAGACAGAGGCATCTAGTCAGGGCCTTCAAGGGATTCAGTAAGCACCCTGACCAAGCCAACCCTAATTTTTTACTCAAGTTGTGGACCACTACCAGCTCACCTTTTGGTAATTCCAACAACTTCATTTCTTCATCACAGCCTGCTCATTATATGGGAATGAAGTTAATAATATTGTTTGGTTAAACACAAATGTTTACCATGTAAAAATTGACTGGAAGGTAGATTTCTTTTTAGGGCCTGACTTTGGCAGCTGGTGTAATGTAGCATCTTATTTGTGTCAGTTTCTTTCCTGTAAAGAGTGGTATTAAATGTGCCATTCTCATAGATGAATATGTCCAAAGAAGGTATCTTTGATTCATGATAATTCATCTGGATTTTTAAATTGGAATCTAGACCATTAATCCATCTACGAAAATTTAAGAATTTTTCTTCAGTATCTATCCAAATAATCAGAATGTTGTCTACATAACGATGCCATAAAACAGTATCTAGAAATGCATGATCCTGTACAAATTTGTTTTTGAATTCTGCAACATAAAGGTTTGTGATAGATGGGGCCATTATAGTACCTATTGCAGTGCCTTTGATTTGTTTGTAAAAATTACCTTCAAAATAGAAATAATTATTTTGTAAGGCAATGCTAGTTAACTCTAAGGAATTGTGTTGGTATCCTCAAATTGCTATTTCTTTTCATTAAAGTATTCCTATTTTGCTCCTACTGAGTCTCCAGCTTCATGTTTCTGAGCTCTTGTCAAAGTGTGCGGCCTACTTAATTTCTGGTAGCTCCCCAATGTTTCAAGCCTACAATTGCCACTGCTGAACTCAGGCCATCCACTAGAGCAGTGATTCTCAGCCTTCCTAATGCAGTGACCCTTTAATACAATTCCTCATGTTGTGGTGACCCCCAAACATAAAATTATTTTCGTTGCTACTTCATAACTGTAATTTTGCTACTGTTATGAATCTTTAAATTATAGACCATTCAGGTCTTTATCTGCTGTCATTTACTATAATGTAAATATCTGATATGCAGGATGTATTTTCATTGTTACAAATTGAACATAAATAAAGCATAGTGATTAATCACAAAAACAATATGTAACTGTATATTGTGAAATATTTATTTCTAATTACAAATAAATGAATGTGGGTGTATCTGCATGTGGGCAGACCCACCTGGAGACGAATAGAGGAGCGGAGTCTCGGCTCCTAAGACCAGTGTTCTTCAACCTTGTGACACCTATTGTCCGGCGGAAATAAAATAATTATTTTGTGGATCGGCTCCAGTCCATGGACCGGCAGTTGAAGAACACTGAGCTAAGTCGTACCTATCGCCACTCAATCTCCGCCCCAGGCCCCGCCTCCCATAATAGTACTAATTGTAGCACCATTTTTTCCATTCATTTTTCATATATACACACAATATAATTGTTTTAACAACACATAATGGTTAACCACAAAATTAAAATACACAAAGCACACTGTATGCTTTTTAACATTCATTCCTACCAGAAAACAGATAACCCCATGCAAATGCAGGACCAAAAACTAAAAGTACTAATATTTACAAACAAACCCTAAGATGCAAGACTCTGCAAGCAGTACAACCCCAGAGGAAAAGAAACAAATGCATTTCTTCCTGAACAGACAAATCAATCACTAAAAAAAAAAAATAAAAGCATTTCCCCTACTGTTGTTGTCTCTTTCCCTCCATGTGCCTTGCCTTCTGGCCTGGCCCCCAGTGTTATCTTTGGGCTGGTCCATTGTGTGATCAATTCAGCGTCTTTGGGCCGGCTCCCTGAGTGCTGCATTGCACAAAGCTGTGGGCAGCGGATCCTCGCACACATCCTGTGCCTCATCTGAAATCCTTCCCTCTGATGTTGCAACGTCAGAGAGAAGGCTTCCGGTTCAGGCACAGGCCACGCATAGGAGCCTTTTCCTATGGCTTTGTGCACTGCAGCACTCAGGGAGCTGGCCTGAAGATGCCACGTTGATAGCATCGTGGACCGGCGGCTGAAGAACACTGTCTTGGGCCTGATGGATGTGCCGGCCCTGCAGTGCAGTAGAAAATTTCTGCGGACCGGCACCGGTCCACGGACCAGCGGTTGAAGAACACTGCCTAAGACCATAGGAGGATGGAAGAGAATGAAGGCTGTTGAGTCCCATGGGAAAGGGGTTAGATGGGAAATACTGGTACTGGGAAGAGGTTTGTAAGAGCAGACAAGGAGTGAAAGAAGTAATGAAGGCTAGTGAGAGGCAGAGATATGGGAAAGAAGGAGTGGCGATAGAAGGAAGTGTAAGAAATGGGTCAGAAGGTGCAAGAGAAAAACTTGCCCTGGGCATGGAATGGCATGGAATGTTGCCATTATTTGGGTTTCTGTCAGGAACTTGTGACCTGGATTGGTCACTGTTGAAGCAAGATACTGGGCTAGATGGGCCATTGGTCTAACCCAGTATAACTGAACTTATGTTCTTATGATGCAAAAGGGAAAGCAGAGAGCAAAGTTGAGGGCAAATGGAGGCGAGGGAAGCATAGGATAGGAGCCTAAAGAGGAGATTTGGGACAGCAGGGGCAGACAGAGGAATGAGGTGAAAGGGAGGGAGGCAGCCATTGTGGGGGATGTTGCTGGGCACTGTTTGCAGAGGCAAGAGGATTGGGAATGAATATTGGCGATGCTTGTGTGGTGACAAGATGCTACACTGGGGCCACTGAGCTCCAAGTGTTGCTTTTGTGAGGACAGGAAGTATGGTGTTGAGTTCCCAAGCCCTTCTTTTTTTTTTTTTTTGTATCAATAAATTTTTTATTGAAAAAAATGTGTACAAAATCGACAAACAGCCCCTTCGGGACCATCAAACAGTATACAAAAAGCACAATCAAAATACAAGGTCCACCACCCACAGTACACCCACCAAAAATTCCCTCCCAGCAAATAACAAAATACCCCCAGCAAAAATCCTCCCCCCCTCAACAATACAATAATCAAACCTCCCCAGTCCACTCCCCCGCCCTCCAACCCCCACCCATCCCCCATTCCTCCCTTGCAAAAGAAAACATCCAATACCTTCCCTCCCTCCCTGCTCAAAAATCCACCAATACTCAACCCTTAAGTTTACCAAAAATCAAATCCCAGTCTTTGTGATGCACATCAAAATACTTTATTACATATGGAATGTGTAACTGCTAAACAACATGGATATTTTGTGTGCATCCCAAGCCTTTCTTGTTGTTTTGTAGGGTCCTGAGACATTGTGATGGGGCTTCTGAGTTCTTTTTGCTGTGCTGATGGGGATAGGAGGAGTTGTTATGAGGCCGTGAGTCCCTGTTATTTTTATTGGGGTGGGAGTTGCTGTGGTAGGGTCACTATGCTTAGCAAGTGTTAACAAGACTTACAAAACAATGAAGGAGATATTGATTTTTCCTGGATCCCCTGAAGAAGCAGATTGTGAAACGGGTCCCCATTAGGATCAGGACCAAGCTTCAAGATAAGTGCCACATTAAAACTTATTTGTGAACTTTTTGGATTGCCATCTGATTTATTTAAATACTTAAATTAAACATTTAAATTATGAACAATATATTGATAATTCTGAAAAGATAAGTGAGTTGTTTTTTTTAACCAGTGATTATAAGAACTCCATATTAGAGGCAATACATGCATATTATGCCACTGAGGGGTATCTGAGGTCTTTTTTCCTTCTTTTAGTGGGTTGACAACAGTATGAGATGTTACTAATTATTTAAGATAGTTATTTTCAACCCTGACTGCAGAGGGGACAACTTCTATCGTTTGATAGCTAATGATAGCGTACGCCGCATAGTAAAAGGGGCCCCTTAATTTCACAAAGGTAAGACATGCCACATGTAAAACAAAAATGCTAAAAGAGAAACAGTTGGAAGAGCTGACTCGATGTCCAAGAGAAACACCATTCATAATAACACATCACTGCAATACAAAAAATGTAAAGTGATACAAAATGTGGCTATCAGAAATGGCAGAATGCACCAAACATTAAGCAGAGCAAGGCAGTTTGGCACTGTTCATAATCTGATCTGGTGCCAGAGACTGATTTGTGGGAGGCAGTAAGGAAAGAGATATAAGGTTGCACTAAAAGTACATATTCAGCAGCAAGAAATGACAACTTGCTGGAGATCTCTCCAGTCTACCAGATAAGAAATGAGGCCTAAAGGCCTTTGAACACCCGTCACTATAAATTGTAAGGATATGTGTTACTGTTGAAGTAGATGGAAAAGCAGCCACCCACATTAGGTTTATGACCTACAATAAGCTTAAAGAGAGGATGATCGAAATGATGCAACTCGAGACACTGGGTATAAAACTGCTGAATCAAAAAATACAAAGATGCCAAGTTATTCCGTTCCAGGTTGGAGGGAAAAAGGGAATGGGACTTGATATACTGTCTTTTGTGGCTACAATCAAAGTTGTTTACATATTATTTACAGGTAATTTTGTACCTAGGGCAGTGGAGAGTTAAGCAAAGGGCCAGCGTTATAGGGGGGCAAACAGGACAACTTCCCTGAGCCCTAAAGCTCTGGGACGCTTCCTGTGGGCCAGCATGTTTTTCCCTTGTTAACCATATCAACCGACCTCACCTTCAGTTTTGTTGACATCCATTTTTTGTTGCAGTGATTTTGAACCGCTGCCTGTGCCTCCCCCCCCCCCCCCGGCCCCCCGTCCACCCAGATAGAAACAGGAAGTTGCTTCATTGAGGATGGATCAAGACAGAATGAAAGCACAGAGAAGGGCCACAGACAGCACTTCAGAATCATTGCCATGGATGGTAGTCCCCTGCAACAAAAATGGATTCATGCGGAACAAGTAGGACCAAGCTAAAACCTCTGCCCAACTTCACCCATATGTAGCAACAGTCCACAAAGCTGTTTAATTGAGGACCAATGCATCAAATCTCTCTTTCAATCCACCTTCGAGTTTCAAGGCCCCAAAATTTGGAACTGCCTCCTAACCTGCAATCTTCAATTTAGGAAGGTGCTATGATTCATAATGTCTATGTTGCTAACTTTATTAATCTTATGTAAGTTGCTGTGATTCCCAGTTGACATCTGCGAGGTATAAGAAACAATATGGTATGGTATGGTTTTTGTTAGCAAGATGAAAAGTGGAGGCAACGTCAGACTGGCACATATAGAAGGGGGAGGACATGCTGAGCCAGGAAGCCCCCTGGACCAACTGTTTGTGAGTTGTTGTTTTTTAAATAGAACAGGGGAGGGGGTTTCAAAGAAGTGCCAGACAGGGGATAGAGTTGACAAGGAAGAACTTATGGGTCCGGAAACAGATGGGAGAAAGAGAGAGATGGTAGGTAATGGTCTGGAGGGAAAGGGAGATAAGTTGGACATGGTGTGGTGTGGTGTGGTGTGGAGAAAAGGGAAAAGAGGTACTTGAAGGGGTTGGTTGGGAAGAAAAAGGGAGAGATGGTGGACCTAGGGGTGATGCAGAGGGAGGGAGAGATATATGATGGGAAGGTAGAGTAGTTGGAAATATAAAGGGAGAGATTGTGGACCTGAGTGGGAGGTAGGCAGGAAGAGATTGGAGGGCAGTTAGAAAGAGAAAAGGAGAGAAGTAGGACCTAGGGATGGGAGGGAGGGAGGGAGAAATGTTAAGTCTGGGTATGAAAGAGAAAGAGAAATGTAGTATCTTTTTTTTCTCTCCCTCCCACTGCTCAAGAAGGAAGAAAAGAAGAACAAAAGAAAAGAGAGGGAGAGATTTTGGAGCATTGGAAGAGAGAATGAGAGATGAACCCATGGGAGGGCAGGAGTACAGAAAGTTGGGATATGAAAATTCTAGGGGATGAAGAGAAAGGGACAGGGAGATATAGCCTGATAAGAGTGGAGAGAGGGAGGGGTATTCTGGAAGCGGTGAGCCATGTGGAAGAGGTCAAAAAGGGGATGACAAGAAGATGAGTGAGAAAACAGTGAGTACAGTGGTAGAAATATGGTAAAGGGGAGTATAAAGAAGGAAATAGGAGGCTTGGAAAGGGATGAGATGGGAAATAGGAGAGCTAGGGACTGAGAGAAGATGGAAAATTGATAGGTTGGGCGGTACTTGGAGAGACCTCCCAGGAAATAGACTTGGGAGTTCTGATTGACAAGTCAATGAAGCCGTCTGCACAATGCGTGGCGGCAGCAAAAAGGGCAAACAGAATGCTAGGAATGATTAAGAAGGGGATCACGAACAGATTGGAGAGGGTCATCATGCCACTGTACTGGGCCATGGTACGCCCTCACCTGGAGTACTGTGTCCAGCACTGGTCGCCGTACATGAAGAAGGACAAGGTACTACTCGAAAGGGTCCAGAGAAGAGCGACTAAAATGGTTAAGGGGCTGGAGGAGTTGCCATACAGTGAGAGATTGGAGAAACAGGGCCTCTTCTCCCTTGAAAAGAGGAGACTGAGAGGGGACTTGATCGAAACATTCAAAATACTGAAGGGAATAGACTTAGTAGAGAAAGACAGACTGTTCACTATCTCCAAGGTAGGGAGAACGAGAGGGCACTCTCTAAAGTTGAAAGGGGATAGATTCCATACAAACGTAAGGAAATTCTTCTTCACCCAGAGAGTGGTGGAAAGCTGGAATGCTCTTCCGGAGTATGTTATAGGGGAGAACACCCTCCAGGGTTTCAAGACAAAGTTGGACAAGTTCCTGCTAAACTGGAACGTACGCAGGTGAGGCTGGACTCATTTAGAGCACTGGTCTTTGATCTGAGGGCCGCTGCATGAGCAGACTGCTGGGCAGGATGGACCACTGGGCTGACCCAGCAGTGGCATTTCTTATGTTCTTAGGTAGCTGAAAATTTAAAAAGAAGAAGGGTGAGAAAGGGCACAAGATTTGAGTGGACAGAGGCAGAAAAGAAAATCAAAAAGGGAGGAAAGCTGAAAGGGAACAATCAATATGTTGGAGATAGGCATAGTAAGGGGATGGCGTATGAGAGAAGAG
Source organism: Geotrypetes seraphini (assembly GCF_902459505.1). Lineage (NCBI taxonomy): Eukaryota > Metazoa > Chordata > Amphibia > Gymnophiona > Dermophiidae > Geotrypetes > Geotrypetes seraphini. The sequence continues at coordinate 58,940,274 of NC_047085.1, forward strand.
GAGAAAATATGGATTGCAGACACTAGAAAGGGAATTAGTCGAAGTTAGACAAAAAGCAGAAAGAGAAACTGGGACCAAAATGGGAAAAACAAAATGTTCAAACAAAGCAGAAAAAAATGTTTTATTTTGAATTTATTAACTCATATGTTAGTTGTGGGATATAGAAACATATATATTTGTATTGTATTCAGTGGATTAGCCACACAGCTGTGCCATTAAACCAGCTAAAGCCGGTTTAGTGACCACCGTTAAAGGCATGGTAGGTTTTGAGACTCTTTCTCTAGGTAACTTTCCACTAAAAGGAGTCCTTTTAAAGCACTTGTGTTGATTACTGCAAAAGTGAGCATTTCTCTCACCTTGAATTGCACTACTTGTTTTCATAACAAATTGATTCAAAGATTGCATGCTATTCATTTTCTTTTCTTTTGTGTGCAGTATAAACTTGCAAAAAAATTGGGTTCTTCCTTATGGAATGTTGTGGAATGTTTTCATTTCAACCAATTCCTTTAGGAAAATAGTGCATGCTCTTTGTCATCGAGTTTTACTGTTTGCAGGTCAGTTCTGGCATATTAACTCAAAAGAAAGTGTATATTCTCTTGGATTAAAATCCACAGTGAAAGTATTACATTCCATCTCTCTTTTGCGTGCCCCCAACTAACAGCTATCCATCTTCATGACTCATTCTTATCTTCCAGAGTTGGCTATCTGCACTTATATCAGCCATCAGGGTTAGTCTGAGATGCTTTTTAGTCTGTCATTACCTCACGACCATCATCTCTTGCAGGCTTTCATCTCCCTCACTATCTGCAGCTTGAGCTTCTGATCATTTATACAAACAAGGGATGCTTTCAACAAATCCATTCTCTAGGGTGGATCACATGTGTTGTGAACATATACAAGCCAATCCCTGTTACCAAGAAGAGTATGAGCTAGATAAAATACAGATCCAGGTTGCAATTCTATTGCAACAAGGCAGTGTACGATCATAACAAATCAATAGAAAAGGTGCATAAGATAGTGCAATAGAAAAAAGATAGTGAGGCATATATGGCTTTAGAGGAGGACTGGAGGGCGAAAAAGGAAGGCAGCTAAAAGATTACCTACACCAGAAGGACAGAGGAAAGCTTGTTGCTAGAGATACTTTAGATTAGAGGTTCTCAAACCTGTCTTGGGGAAACTTCAGCTAGGTGGACTTTCAGGATATCCCTAATAAATATACATTAGAGAGATTTGCATTATTTCTTCTTCTCTCTAAGAGATCCCACGTGCCTATCTCAGGCTTTCTTGAATTCAGACATAGTCTCTGTCTCCACCACCCCTTCCAGAAGACTGTTCCATGAATCCACGCATCTACCATCCTTTCTGTATAAAAAGAGAAAGGGTGGTAGATGCTTTCACATTGCCGTGATCAAAAGATCAACCAGAAAGTCAGTAGGAATTCATCTCTTAGCATATGTAGCTTCTAAGAATTCTAATAGTATGGTGATGGACAGATTTGCACGGTCTGTGTCCCATATGTGATGATTTGGTGTAGGATGGGCTGGAGAGGGCTTCAATGGGAACTCCACTAACTTGGAACATGAGGATGTTAGTGGCCAGACTTTATGGTAGATATCTTGCAAACAGGATGGTTGGATAGGCTGGAGTGAGCTTGGACAGCAACTTCAGCATTTGGAACCTAGGACAATACCAGTTGGACTTTACAGTCTATGACCCAGAAATAGCAAAGAAGAGACAAGTTAATTTAATCATGTATTTTAAATGGGTAGACTGGATGGACCGTTCAGGTCTTTATCTGCTGTCATTTACTATGTTACCTTGTGGTATCACAATATAAGTGATTTAACATCAAACATGACCAAAAAAGTGATGTTAGTGACATCTGCAATTTCTGTCAATTTGTTAAGAAAATATGGGGAATCTCATAAATATGAAAACACCCTTGCTACAAGGGGACACAGAAAACCATCTGCAAAACTTGAGAAAGGTTCTAACACTAAAACTCTGCTTGCGAAAATCGATCTTCCTAGAGGATCTATCAATGTTTTGGTGGAACACAAGGGTTATCAGAATTTAAATACAGAAACTCCTGTCTGGCCAAAAATCCTTTTTCAATGCCTGATGTTGTGAGAACTAATCGCTCCATCCGTATCTGCCATACTGAATATGAATGATTATGACAGAGAAATTATGAAACTATTATCAATGTCTACTTACTGTATGGAATTAAGTTCTGATCCCACTACAAGCCTCATGGAACAAGAAAAAGATCTCACCACCCCGGGCACTAAAAAAAGGATTTTTGACCAGACAGGATTTTCTGTATTTAAATTCTGACAACCCACATGTTCTGGTATCTTCTTTTCTCTATCTATACATATTCAAGTCTCTTCTCATACATCTTAAGGTATATACCCTGTACCATTTTTGTTGCTTTCTCTGAACCACATCAAGCCTTTTGACATCCTTGAAGAGATATAACCTCAAAAACTGGACACAGTACTTCAAGTGGGGCCTCACCAATGATTTCCACAAGGGCTTAAACATCTCCTTTCTTCTGCTGGTTACACCTCTCTATGCAGCATAACATTCTTCAGGCAACAACCACCACCTTGAGATCCTCAGATACTATTATCCCAAGGTTTCTCTCCTGATTCCTGCATATCAGTCTCTCAACCCCTAGCTCTTTTGGATCTGTACATTCTAAGAGCATAATTTGGCACTTCTTTGCATTACATTTTAACTGCCAAACATTCGACCATTCTTCTAATTTTTGCAGACCCTTTCTCATGTCATCCACTTACTCCAGGGAGTCCACTCTGTTTCAGATCTTGGAGTAATTGGCAAAAAGGCAAACCAGTAGCGTACCTAGCATATGTGACACCCAGGGCCTATCATTTTTTGGCACCCCCTCCCCCCCTCTGTACGAAAAACATGATTTTTAGTAACAAGCCACACGTCACCATGAGTACCTAGGAAAAGGCAGCATCTTACATACTCCAGTGAGCAGTACAACAGCAATACACCCATTGTAAAACTAAACAAGCTAGACTAGTACAGATCAATCCTACACCGTCAATCCTAACAGAAAACCATGTCTTTCGAACACACAGAACACAGAAAACACCACCACAAAGTAACCCTGCCCCCTTTTACAAAACTGTAATGTGGATTTTAGCCACGGTGGTAACAGCTCTGACGCTCATGGAATTCTGAGCATCAGAGCTGCTACCACCACGGCTGGCGCTGAAAAACGCTCCACAGTTTTGTAAAAGGGGGGATAAAATAGAAATACATAGACAAAGGTTAAATTGAACCAGTAAGAAGCTGGACTCTGCATACAATGCAACACCACAGAAACAGTGACACATGTCTCCTAAAGCAATAAATAAATAGAAAATTTTTGTTCTACCTTTGTCTTCTCTGGTTTCTGCTTTCCTCATCTTGTTACTCTCTTCCTTCCATCCACTGTCTGCCATCTCACTGCCCCTATATGGCATCTTCTCTCCTATGCCCCTTGCAGAAACTGTATGCCTCCACCTTCCATCTCTCCTTTCACCCTCATTGGTCTGGCATCTCTCTTCTCTCCTCTCCTTCCCTCTCCAACACCTCTCTTCTGCAATCCCTTTCTTCCCTCATTTTCCTTTTCAATTTATTTTCTGCATCCATCTAGATTACGTTCTTACTGCCCTCTCATCAATTTCCTTTTTCACTGTCTACCTACAGCTTGCCACCTCTTTCTCTCACCCCCTCCAGTATTTCCCTAACTCAATCCTTTTCCCCCATCATGTGCCCTCCTTTTATTTATCCCTTCCTTCCATCATGTGCCCTCTTTCTCTACCCCTTCCATCTAGTACCTTCTCCTCTCTCTGTCCACTTCCATCGTCTGCTCCCCTCTTTCTCTCCTCCCATTTCCTTCCTGCATTTGCTCCCTTATCTCCCATCTGCACTTACATCCAGCATAGGCTCCCCCCCAATACCCGCCACACTACCATTCAATGTATGCCCTTTCTCTCTCCATCCACCCCTCTTCAATCAGCATCTGCCCCCTTTCTTTCCCTCCGATCCAATTCCATCCAGTATCCTTCCCCCTTATGTCTCTCTCCCCTTTCCCTGTACATCAATTCCATCAGCACCACCCTTCCATACCACCCTGCCCCCTTTCTCTCCCTGCACCACTTTTTCATTCCAGCAGTCCTGCTCCTTTCTCGCGATGACTGTAGCTGCTGGCTGCTGGTCCACCCCACTCTGACATACTAGCTCTGGAGCAGAGTCGGCAGCCACGTGCTGGAAGGTCCCGTGATGACTCCAGGCTTTGCTCCGGAAGAAGTAAGTTACGTCGTAGGGGTTTGACCCGGCAGATGCAGGGAGTTGTGGCAAAGAACCACGTTGACTGCGTCTGCCAGGTCTACCCCCTCCAACATAACTTACTTCTTCCGGAGCAAAGCCGGCAGACGAGTCATTGGGGGACCTTCCTGCACCTTAGCGCAGCTGCCGACTCTGCTCTAGAGCAGTGTTTTTCAACCTTTTTACACCCGTGGACCGGCAGAAATAAAATAATTATTTTGTGGACCGGCAAACTACTAAGACTGAAATTCCGCCCTGTCTCCGCAAGCTCAGTCCCCGCAAATCATCTGATCCCATCCGTACAAGTCTCAGTTATGATTTTATATTGAACATATTTTATTAAAGTATAAAAAGAAACAATATTCTGTACAATTGTCATTTTATAAATATAAATACACAGAGCAAGGACCAACAAAATCCCTGTCTCCTCTCCCCTTCACATATATCCCCTCTACTATCAAGAAAATTGAACAAGCCAAATTATTATAGAATGCTACACAGAAATATCATGCTAACAGAATACTGCAGTCACACATGACAGGAATAGTGTTAGGGGAATGCAACTAGGGCAATTGCCCCCTGGTCCGAGAGATCCCTAAGCCAGCTAGAAGCTAAAGAAGCACTGCCTAGGCTTTGCAGTCCCTAGTTATGTCTCTAGCAGGATATATATTTCAAATCTGATATATTCTAATGACAAAATAGAAATAAAATGATTTTTTTTCTATCTTTTGTTGTCTCTGGTTTCTGCTTTTATCTTCTTTTCACTCTTTTCCTTCCAGTGTCTGCCCTGTTTCTTCAATCCAGCATCTGCCTGTTCCATCCACTGTCTGCCCCTTCCAGAAACTGTATGTCTCCCCCTGCCATCTCTCCTTTAGACCCCCCCCCTTTGGTCTGGCATCCATCATCTTCCCTCTGTTCCCTCATGGTCTGGCATGTTTCTTCTTTCATCTCTCTTTCGCTCCCCCCTGTGGTTTTAAGCATCTCTCACTTCTCATTTCCTCCACTCAGATCTGACATCTCTGTCTCCTTCCCTGTTCTCTGGCATCTCTCTCTCTCTCCTCTCTGTCTTCCCTTCTCTGGTCTTCCTTCTTTATTTTCTGCCTCCGTCTAAATTAAATTCTTTCTTACTATTCAGTCCTCAGTTTTCCTCTTTTCACTGTCTACCCACAGCATGCCACCCCTTTCCTTCACCCCTCCACTATCTCACTAACTCTATCTTCTTCCCCCATCCAGCATATGTCCTTTTTCTTTATCCCTCCTTCCATCCTGTATGTGTTCTCTTTCTCCACTTCCATTCAGCATTTGCTCTCCCTTCTCTCCACTTTCATCATTTGCCTTCTTCTCTCTCCTCCTTCTCTCTACTTCCATCATTTGCCCTCTTCTATCTCCCCCTTCTCTCCACTTCCATCATCTGCCCCTTCTCTCTCTTTCCCCCCACTTCCATCATCTGCCCTCTTCTCTTTCCCCACTTCCATCATCTGCCCCTTCTCCTTCCCCCTTCTCCCCACTTCCATCATCTGCCCCCTTCTCTCAATCTCTCCATCCACCACAGGCCCATCTTTCTCCCTTCCTCACCTTTCTGATTTTGGCAACAAGATCAGCAACGCCCCTCCCCCCCCTGCAATGACCCTTAAGATCTGCAGCGGGCCTCCTTCTACCCCTGGCACCAACAGATGAGCATCACGGTGCTCAGTCAAAAGCGGAAACAGGAAGCTGAGTCAGAGGGAAGCTTTTGATGTGAGCACTAGAGAATGACATGGGGAAAAAATCTGTCCCTGTCACTGTACCGTCCCCTTCATCACTCCGTCACCATTCCAGTTGCATTGGCTGCTGTAAAGGTCATTTCTGATGCAACTTCTGGTTGCGTCAGAGACGACCTTTACGGCAGCCATATGCAATTACAATGCTCCGGCTGCCGTAAGAAAGCAGTTTAGACATTGCCGGCCACAGGGCAGGGAGGTTTGTCAGACTGGGCCTGTTGGGGGTGGGGGTGTGAAAGCACCATGAAGGTAAGGGGGGGTGAAAGTGCCACAAAGGTAAGGAGGGGTGTGAAAGTGCCACGAAAGTAAGGGGCAGGGAAAGCAAAAGGGAGCTGATTCAACTCGGCGACAACAGTAAGGAGGACGGCAGTAAGGAGGGAGGGAGCGCGATAGGGACCGGGCCAGCTGTGCACCCCCCCCCCTAAGGCTGCACCCGTGGCGGACCGCCCCCCCCCCCCCTTGGTACGCCACTGAGGCAAACTTTTCCCTCTATCTCTTTGGCAATGTCACTCACAAATATGTTGATCAGAATCAGCCCTGTACTGATCCTTGAGGCACGCCACTACTTACATGTCTATCCTCTGAGAAAACTCCATTTACCACCACCCTCTCCTGTCTGTCAGTCAACCAGTCCCCAATCCAGTTCACTACTTTATGTCCTAGCTGTAGCCCGCTGAGTTTATTTTTGAGCCTGCTATAAGAGATGGTATGAAAGCCCTTACTTTAATCCAAGTTGTCTACATCTAGTACATGTCTAATATCCAATTCTCTGGTGACCCAGCACTTGACTTTTATGTGGTTACTTATCTGACTGAGTGCTGACTCCGCCCCCATAATGCGCTAACTGGATATTTTCAATAGCACTAACTGGTTAAGGGCCACTGAAAATGAGTGGTTAACCATGAACAAGCAATTTAACCAGTCTGAAGTCATTTTTGGCCTGTTGAAGTGCTTTGAATATTGACCCCCTTATGTCTTTTTCGGGTTGGAAATGGGCGATTTTTTTTTTAGTTCAAACATTTTATTGATTTTATCAATAAGTACAAAAGTACACAAATGATCCTGCTGTTTCCTAGTGTGATGCTTTTGGTCAGTGGTAATTAAATAATCACTAGCATCTTTTCAACAATGAGGCTTGGGATCTTGCAGAACTCAGTTTTGTGGTGATTTGATTGTATATGAAAACAGCTTTGAACAATTATCAGGTACAGTGAGACATACATTTTTTTATTAAACAAAAAAAATAAGATCAGGCACCACAATAAATCCATTGTTGATCCTTCAAGAGGAATCACCATCTTCAAAGACTCCTCCTTTCCCTGGGACCAATATGGTTGTTGCAACTATACAACAGGGAAAAAAAAAAAGCTAAATAAAGTTCATTATTATTGGCTGTATCTATTTTAAAGTATTATTTGGTTTAGCTCCAGCTTATCTTGTTTCTCATTTTGAATTTCATACAACAAACGTGAATACACGCAAATCTTACTGGTTTGCATTTCCATCACCCACCTGGCTACTTAAGACATCTGTATGATGCTCTAGTAGGTTTTCCTATAGCAGATGCCGCTGCTCTACAGACAGGTACATACTTTTTCATTCAGACTTTTGTGGGGTGGGAAGGAGTATGTGATCACTGGAGGAGTGTTAGAGGTCAGTACTTAATCTTAGTGGTCATCTGGTCAGTTTGGGTACCTTTTTGGCACTTAGACACTTCTAAAACAGATCTAGCCCAAACCGTCTTAAGTTCCATCTAGAACATTTCAGCAAAGGTTCATTTATAGCCTGCAAAACATCCAAGTTAGGCACCCCCAAAACACGCCTCTCAACATGAGCACTATAACGCTAAATTTTATTTTAAGGTACAGGTTCAGGGCTTTATGTTGTATGCTGTTATTTTATTACGATTTGTCGTGTTTTAATTATGTATGTAATGCTGTTACCCATATAGATGCTGGATATGCTGGATAAGTACTGGATATGCGGATGCTGGATATGCGAGCTATAAGTGTTTAAAATAAATAAATAAATTCACAGAGGCTTAGATGTCCAGAAAGTCAGATTTGAAAATCGGCACTTGGACATTTGGGTCCAAGAGCCAACTTAGGCAGTTTTGGGGATATTTTGAGATTTTGATTATGCCCCTAATAGTAACATAGTAAATGACAGCAGATAAAGACCTGAATGGTCTGTTTAGTCTGCCCAATAGTTACAGGCATTATAAATTCTTTTTTTCTTTGATATTTCTGGGCCGTAGGCCGTAGAAGTCCGTCCGATACTGTCCATAGGTTCCAGCTACTGGAGTTGCCTTCAAAGCTCACGCCAGCCTATCCGAACCATCTCATCAATTGCGGGACGCAGATTGTAAAAGTCTGCAAAGCATTACAAATTGACCCAGGCCCTCTGCGGGGAAAGTGTCAGAACACTGGTAATCCCCCCAGTGGGAAAAAGAGGCAGTGCTAAGGGAGGATGGGGGGAAAAAAATCAACTGACTTACGTGATGGGATTTCAAAGTGGGACAGGGAATGTCAGAGTTGTCATCACTCACTTAAATGCCTTTTTCATCCCATCATTTCTTATAATAGCTTGATATACTTCTTTAAAGGGTGCTGGTATATATTGTTTATTGTTTATTTAGTTTTTTTATTAAACGCTTTTTCGATTCTACAAAGCGTTGTACAGAGTCTAAAATAACATTTCAACAAACAATGTAACAATTAAAACATACTTTCTATGAACTGCGAGACTGACAACAATACATACTAGGTTATTATGGACTAACAAGCAATGGACACAAGTAGGAAAGGGGGGGAAATACAATTGATATAGTAAATGGGAGAAACATTTAAGGTAAACACAAAAGGGACTGGGAATTAATGCAGTTAAAAAAAAAGAACAGATATAAATTAATCTCTAAAATACAATACTTCAGTTAAAAGCATCTTTAAAAAGAAAGCATTTTAAGTTGCTTTTAAAATTTTTTAAGTTTTTTTCCATTTTTAAGTAAAGCGGAAGAGCATTCCAGATCGTAGGGGCTGTCACAGAAAAAGTGGAGGTGCGGCGTGTGCCAATAATTTTTAGAGAGGAATGTAGTGTTTATTCAAAATATTGAAATGATTAAGTTGTCCATATATTGATATTTTTCATACATTTATAAACAAGCTGCTCTGAATTTTTCATATACATGCCAATCAAGTATGGTCCTTAAGTTCAAACTATGGAATACTATCCACATGTCAGACTCACTGTAAAAGGTAGCTGTCACAATCGCTATCCCTCGTTCAAAACACTTTTAAATTCATCACTGAGTGACCTGTGTGTGCAATCGAGGGCCATATAAAAATGTCTAAATTCAGAGAAATGCAATGAAGAGAGGTACTCACTGCTAGCTTTACGAAAAAAAAAGTGAAATAGGGAGGTTTGGAAGTGTTGCTCTGTAATCCAAGATGAATGGGGTGCTCAAAAGCAGGCACCCGGCAATAAATATTAGTTTGTAAAACCGAGGTCCTTGGGCTTGCATAAGGTTGTGCCATGATTTATTGGGCACATCAGCTCGGTTTACTGGTTTAAAAAAATACTTCAGGATGGAGGATGATACGTGCAGGAGCTGACATCACCAAACAGAGGCCGTTTTATCTGATCTTGGCACCTTTTGAAAGAATCCTTCTGAGCTTTGCATTCCATTGTGGTTACTTTTTCACCGATACAAACATATATCAAAAATAATTGTCCCTGTGCAAAGAGGAAAAGAGAAATAATAGCAACTTAGAAAGTATAATCCATCTTATTAATAAATCTTTTCATAATCTTTAAATCAATCTTTTATGAGAAAGCGAGAGAGAGCGAGGGAGAGAGCAAAAACAGTTTACGGTTTATATGTGAGGAATATCATGAGGTCATAAGAACATAAGAATTGCCACTTCTGGGTCAGACAAGTGGTCCATCATGCCCAGCAGTCCACTCACGCGGCGGCCCTTAGGTCAAAGACCAGTGCCCTATTTGAGTCTAGCCTTACCTGTGTACGTTCTGGTTCAGCAGGAACTTATCTAACCTTAGCCCCATATTCCATATTCATCAGTTTAGTGTAACACATTTATGGGGGTGGGGGTGGGTCGAGGGGGAGCATTCTCCCCTCCCAAATTCCTGCTGTTCTCACACATGGTACAGCATCACCCCTTCTCCATTTCCTCCCCCCCAAAAAAACCTTCCTGTCATGGCTCCTTTCTGTGATCACAACAGTATCAGCACTGAAAAGAAAAGCAATGTACCATGAGGCCTCCCACTTACGTATGCTGCAAAGCAAGGATTTATTCCATCCCCTTTGACACACACTTGCTGTGGAAGGCACTTAATAGTGCCTTGCAATGTGTTTGAGAGCGAGGTTCAGCAACTCCTTGAATCAACAGACGAGTAGAAGTACAGAAGCCAAACAACTGTGGAGTCTGATGTTGCTGATGTCGATTAATTAGAACAAGAAAATAGTTCACAATCTAAGGTAGGGAGAATGAGAGGGCACTCTCTAAAGTTGAAAGGGGATAGATTCCGTACAAACGTAAGGAAGTTCCTCTTCACCCAGAGAGTGGTAGAAAACTGGAATGCTCTGTTATAGGGGAAAACACCCTCCAGGGATTCAAGACAAAGTTAGACAAGTTCCTGCTATACTGGAAGATAGGCAGGTGAGGCTAGACTTATTTAGAGCACTGGTCTTTGACCTGGGGGGTCGCACTGTGAGTAAACTGCTGGGCACGATGGACCACTGGTCTGACCCAGCAGTGGCAATTCTTATGTTCTTAAACAATGGCATGCATTCACACCTTTGGTCAGTGAAGAGGACCCAACACGGTCCGTGCTGCAACCAAAAAAGGTCTTCTTTAGGGGTCCCATTTAGTCTCTTCAAAGACTTTGTGGATATAGTGCGCTACGCGGGTGAATATGCTTGAGGAACATATTCACCCACGCAGGGCACAAAGCGCTATATCCACAAAGGGACTGTCTCTGATGTTAAACCCCTGTCTCCAACTCTCCCTTGTTTGGCAACCATCTGTCCCCAATTTTAGTAATGGGGACCGAGGTGCCATAGTTTAATTTTGCATGGCATAACATCCTTCACGTGATCCAGTATTTCTCTTTCTTGCCACCACCTGCTGCCAATGTCAGACCCTTCTCCGGAGTCTTGAGAGTGAGTCATCATTAGGAAGTACTGCGCCATGATACAGAGGCTCTTCTAAACTATGTTGTGAGTCTCTGCCTGGTCCTGCCCCCTCTAACATATACCTTCTGTTACCACGAGGGCAGTTCTGGCACTTTTCAACAGCTTCATCCAGATAATGCCGCTGAAAATTGGGGTATGGACCTGGCTGGACAGCAGACTTTCCTACTTGGATAAGTTCCACTGAATATTGACTCCTCCAGTTTTTCAGATACCCTGGTACTTGGAAATCTTGTACCTCTGCAGAATAAATTCCTTCTCTGTCTTTACATATGATGTTGGCACTGATTCCTTTCTCCCAAATGTTGTGTATTACTGTGCTGATAGCTGGTTATTCTGTTTGGAAAAGTCAGTACACATCTCCTTTATTTATGAGATCACAATAGACCTCTTCTAGGGTTCCAAATGCGTTTTGGACAAGCCAGCTGGAGATTCCAAGGAAATGAATCTTTCCTTTCCCAAATAGAACAAGAGCTATATTCTTCTTCTTCTTTGGAAATTACTGCTGTTCTTGTCCAAGAACTTTTTCACAGAAAGGGTGGCGAATGCTTGGAACGGCTGCCTGGTGGTGATAGTAGAATGTATCTGAATTCCAGACAGCTTGGGACGTTGGATCTCTGAGGGAGAGGAGGGAATAGTGGATGGTATGGTTGGGCAGACTAAATAGACCATATGGACTCTATCTACCTCCTTCGTTTTCTTGGAGGAAGCAAATCCACTCCTACTTTCAAGTACCTTGCATGGCACTCTAACCCCCTTTAATTCCCCTATCTTGGAACTCTGCGAGACCTGATATCACCAGATTTATCCATAAGCTTAAATTATCTCTCCCCTCGTTACAAGGCGTTATATATATTGGAAAATTAGGGAAATCTCTTTACTTTAAAATTACTGAGCTTCGGAATAATTTTCCTGTCCAGCTACATAATTTGGGCTCTTTCCAATTATTTCGAAAACATCTGAAAACTTGGCTATTTTCAAAAATGTAGATTTTGCTGCTCTCTATACAATCACTAATTCTTATTATATTTTCCTGTCTTTACATTTTTTGTAAGAAGATGCGGAATTTAAGCTTAAGGTATAGTTTAGTTTACCTATCTGCTCCATTGGCTCTTTCTCTCAATGCTCCAGAATTCCAAGGGTTGCGAATGGCTCTGAGACGTGCTGCTGTTAGATGCTAATCTAAAACCCAACCCCCTGATGACGTGGATGCGAAACGGGGGTCTTCCGTTGGGGTGTTTCCAGTGTCGAAGGCACTGACTGTGGATTACAAAAGTTTTTTGTTTCTGCTCCAGCTTGTTCGGATAAGTACTTATTTTTGATAGGGTCTTCATGCTCCAATTTTGTAACAAGTTTGCTGTTTTAATGTGGCATGGACTTTTTCTTTTTTCTTTTCTCTTGCTGGATTTAGACTGTTTACCTCACATTGACTTTGCAGCACCAACACTTCTCGTAAAGAGCATTTCCCCCCCCCCCTCTTTTTAACCTGCTTTTTCCCTTCCTGCACAGTCCTGCGGTGGATTGGGAAGTAATATTGCTGATGTGTTTGAAGGAGTTCTTTTTATGACTATTGATGATTTGAGGGCTCACTCTTTTTACAGCGTTGCTTTGTTATGATGAGCGCCTTGATGGAATTGAGGTCTTTTTCTCCTTCACATTGATTGACAGCAATTTCGCTTCCCTCTCACCAGTAGAAGGAGATTAAGTTTATAGTGTTTTTTTGTGACTGATTTTTCTCGTCTAGTGTTACTAAGTCTATAAAAACCCTTCATTTTGGTGCACTTAGAAAAGGGTATTCTTTAGAATGCAATGTACCATTTCACTTCTTATTCCAAAATAGGCAAAAGAGAGTACACATAATCTAACGGCTCCTTTTACTAAGCTGCGTTAGCTTTTTTAGCGCGCGTAGCTTTTTAGCCAGCTCAATGCTGGCGTTAAGGTCTAGCGCACGTGGCAATTTAGCGCGCGCCATTCCACATGTTAAGGACCTAAGGCGGCTTAGTAAAAGGAGCCCTAAGTTTTATTTAGTTTTACTATCCTGCGCTATAGTTTATATTTCAGAGCAATAGAATTGCCCTTGATTTCTAAACAGTGGACTCTCCGTTATAACATAAAAATATCTGATTCAAATAATTAAATATAATCCAGATCAACCAGGTGATTTGAGCCTTTACCGGTCTCATACAGCACAATACACTGCCATCAAGGCAGTTCTTGTCTGTAGCCTTGAATTGTTTCATATATTTCATAGTTTTGTATATCTCATGAGTCTGGTATACTTTTGTAAGTTAAGCCCTTTTTAATTTTCTCTCTGAGCCAATTAAAATCGCTTTTATCGTTTAGTCTGAAAACCTTATCTACTGCCAAAGTCTTCTCAAAATGGAGTTGCAGCATGTCAGAGATAAGTATTATTAAAGATGCTCTAATGAAGACAGAATAACTATAGTCTGCCCTTTAACCAGGCCAAGTAATCATGAGTGTTTAAATTATTCTTCACAGTCTGTAATTATCTGCATGGTACCACATTGTCTTAATCAGAACCTTACATACAATTTTGACTGACTTAGCAATGTTTCAGTATTACAGGAATGTTCTTTTAAAGCCACACTTTGATTTCAGAAATGGTTTAATTTTCTTGTTATTGTGTGTGTGTGTGGTTTTTTTTCTCTCTCTCTCTCAATAATGTGGTTTCTGGAATGCAGTGGAATGTAGGACCCAAGGCAGCATGGCTCTACTAGAGGTAGATTTTGACAGGTGGATCTTATTAATTTCTTTGGGTGATCAGAGATCTGGATCGAAGGAGCATGCTAGACATGGTGTACTTAAGATTTCAGCAAGGCTTTTAACATAGTTCTCGGTATGAGCTCAAAAGTGATTGACTAGGTTAGAAACTAGTAAATGGAGGTCAGTACCAGTGGTGTGCCACAGGGTTTGGCTCTTTTTCTGGTTCCCTTCCAAACGTTAATAAAACAAATAGTTGAGACTAAGCTTCTCTACTGTATATGCTGTAATCGTGGACTACCACCCCTCCCCCTTTATCAGCTCTGTGTGTGTGTGGGGGAAGGGGGCTGAATGTGGAATGGTTCCAACTTTAGTGGTTTGCTGGTTGTGGATTGGCCCCTTTGGGTTCACTCTTACTGCGGGAGCATATCACTACTCATGCTGAGACGGTTTAAATATGACCGGGTGATTTTGGTGCATGGTCTATCATTTTCAGTAGTAAAGGAGTGATTTGGTTCTCCTGATTTAGGTATTGACCACCATGGTGGATATACATTAAAGGGTGAATCTATGTTAATATTTTAATTGGGGTGATGTGTATGCATTGAGAGAATGAGTGGAATGTTTATTATATACTTTTTATGTGTTGTGGTGGGCATCCCTTCCTGAAGAAACAGGATTAAATGAAACTTGAATTGGGGGGAGCTGTGGTTGAGTTGTATGTGTGTATACATGTTGTGCACGGGGTGTTAATGCACAGACGTCAAGGAGTTCAGTGAAAGTGGTGGAGCCACCAAAACATTAAGTGCCTTTGATTAATTAAAGCAACAGTGGTGTTATTAAAGTCTCGGTGCTCTGGAAACTACGCACCATAAAAAAATATTTTGTCGACACGTCATTCCGCCTGCTAGTACAATCCTCTATTCTCAGTATACTGGACTACTGTAATATCATTTACCTGAGCTCCACGAAGAAAACTATCAGAAGACTCAGAATGATCCAGAACACCGCTCTCCGCCTTATATTTGGCCTGAAAAAATGGGAACATGTCACCCCTTTTTACCACAAACTTCATTGGCTGCCATTGGAATCTAGAGTCCTATTTAAATTCGCCTGTTTCTGTTACAAAACAGTATTCGGTCTAGCCCCAAACTACATCAACCCACACTTCTTCCTGAATCACAGAAACAAGAACTCCCGCAGAATCCAGCTATTCGCCTTCCCCTCCCTAAAACTCTGTCACTCCAATAAATTCCTCGACAAAACCTTCGCCTTCCAGGCCGCCAAACTAAACCCATGGATAGCCCAATTAATCTTCGAGGCTCCCACATACCTCAGTTTTAGAAAATTACTCAAAACACGCCTCTTCCAAGGCCAGGATACTTAATTGTCCCCTCCTCAAAGAACCTTAACCTCCTCCCTCCCCCTTTATTACGCCCCACCCCCACCCCCCTTGATCCACTCTATCCTGCTCCCCAATTTCATCTACTTTGTTGCCTGCAACTCTGTTCAATTAATACTTAACTGTATGTAACTATGTTTAATTAATGTGAACCGCCTAGAACTCACTGGGTATGGCGGTATACAAAAATAAAGTTATTATTATTGTTAAAGTGAACATGACGTGGGAGGTGTGGGACCATTTTCAGGTCTCAATGTAACCCTTGCCGATCTATGGCATTAAGGTCATGGGTATGAGTGCATCACAATATCACAAATTTTTTTTTGGGGGGGAGTAAATGCATTTTGAGGCAATTATTTTTGAATTTTTGAACATCTGTGCTTGTGTTTAATGCAGCAGTGCATATTTATTAGAGATATCCTCAAAACCCAACTGACTGGTGATCCCCCAGAACAGTTTTGAGAACTACTAGTCTAAACTTTGGCAGCTAAGACTTAGGGCTCTTTTTACTAAGGTGCGCTAGCATTTTTAGCGCACACAAGATATTACCGCGCGCTACGTGGCTAAAACTAACGCCAGCTCAATGCTGGCGTTAAGCTCTAGTGTGCGTGGCAATTCAGCATGCGCTATTCTGTGCGTTAATGCCCCAACGCAGCTTAGTAAAAGGAGCTCTTAATGCTAAAAAATAGTAATAATAATAATAAAGTTATATATATGCCACAATATTTCACGGTTCAGTGTGATTTACAATAAGAGGTAAGAACTGTAAAATCACAGCGAATTTACACCACAATGTGGTTTCATTCATTTGGGTTGCAAAAAGAGGTGATGTTTTACAGTATTTCTCAACTTAGTCCAGGAGAACCTGCTTGCCAGTTAGATTTTAGCCACCAAATCAACTCTTCAAACTGAAAAAATGTGAATCCATATCACTCTATTTTTGCAGTCTTCACTGGCTGCCCATCTCTGCATGCAATAACTCCAAAATATCATGCAGAATATATCACATCTTATATGTGAGCTTAGCTGAACCTCTCATAAACCTTTTTTATCAATCCTGGTCCAATTCAGCCAGAAAAGTCAAGAAACTTCTGATCCTTCCATCTCTAAAAGGAATCAAATACAAGTGCATATTTAACATGCTTATCGCCTACATCAGCATAGAGACCTGGAACAGCCTTCCGATAACCATTAAGGTAGAACTCTATTATCTCAGATTTCAAAAGAAACTAAAAACTCTTCTCTTTGAGACAATAGATGCCATTGACAATCAGTAGTTTATTCAATATCAATGAACATCAAATCTTCAGTCAATGCAAACTGTACTTCTAACGTCTACGCTATACTTCCCTTGTAAGAGAATCAACTCCTATGTAGCTCCCTCTTTTCCACCTAGCACACTGTCTTCCTACTTCTGTGCTCTTCTATACTTTTTGTTTATCACTTGAATTGTATGTCACCTTGAACCAAGTTAGGCATAGAGGGGCAAATTCTATAAACAGCGTCTCAATTGTAGGTGGTAGTAGGCATCCTACTGCTGTCTAACCAGCCAATCGAAACGCACTTAAAAAAAACACTCCAAGGCAGGCTGCCTACATTATAGGCATCTTCGCTAGCACAGGGAGGCGTGTAGGGTCGCCTAAGCTCACCCAAGGCTAGGTATGGGCATGGTTTTGCCTGTAAGTGGCTTTAGTCAAGCTTAGGTGGCCCTAGGCATCTCCCTGAGGCCATGATAGATGACTGAAATGTAGGCCAATCCCTCCTGCTGCAAACCCCAAAATAATTCCCGGCAGGAGGGATGCCCAGTCCCTCCTGCCAGAACCCCCAAGGCCACCCTCTCCCACCTCCAAATGTCCATTGCGGGAGGAGTGCCCAATTTCTCCTTCCACCCCTCCAAGACATCCCCTGGCAGGAGTAATGCCCAGTCCCTCCTGACAGAACCCCCCCACACACCCCCAAGACATCCCACAGCACCCCGACCCATTCCCCAAGCCCTCCTAGACACCATGACCCTCGCCCCCCCCCCTCTCCCAAACCCATCCAGATACCACAAGTGCTTTTTTTAGTTGGCTGGCCAGACGGTTGCTTACTCTCTCTAGCTGGCAGGCCTGCCTCCACTGAATGGTGGGTCTTCCCCTTCCCAGTGCATCGTGGGATGCACTGGGAAGAGTCATAAGGCCCTGATTGGCCCAGGTGCTTTCCTGACATTACTCCTGAGTCTACCTCCCTGCAACCTCCATTCATGTCCTCAAATTCTATCGCCCCTGTGACTCTGAAAGAGGTTTGTTGAATATTAATACATTTCATATACTTAATATCTGTATCATATCACCTCTAGCATATACATATTCAAGTTCTCTGGTCTTCTCATACATCTTATGATCCTTCACCTATAGAATGGGAGGGCCAATTCGTGTCTGCCATTTTCTGGCCCTAAGCAGTATTGGATCAGCTGCAAGCGCTTCCTTCTCATTCCCTTCTCTCATCTTTTTCTCCTTTTACCCTGATGATCTCTTCCCTTCATCCTCTCTCTTATTCACATCTGTCTCTGCTCCTTTCTTGAATTTCTCTGGAAAATAAATACAATAAATGTAGCCCTTGTGTTCCAGGGTGCTTAAAACGGTTATATGGGTAACTGCTAGAGTAAACTACAGGTGGCAAAGAAGAACAATTTATCCAATCCTCAGGGTAGAACTGTATCCCATCATGTGATTCTCTTTTAAAATGCAGACCACACAATTATGTTTACACTTTGGCTACTTTCTTAACAAATTCCATTAAACGGGATATAAACAAGCTTCATTGGTTCCGCTGCTCTTCAAATTAGAATGACATTCAAAAAATATAATATTCATAATAGGTCATTTTTCCTCACTCATAGGGAGGTATCAGACATCCTGCAACTGAGGTAATGTCAGGGATATGTTTCCAAAGTTACTCCTACTCTTCAGGTTCCCATCAGGCTTTTTTTTTTATATATATACTGTGTATACTTTTGCTTAATTCATACATACAGTAATGAACCTTTCTACAGACCTCAGTTTATTTATTCATGTGGTAATGAAACTCATTCCTAAGCCAAGTAGGATCTCTATCTCAAATTTTCTGCTAACACTCGCTGTATGCTTACACCATGCCAAAAGAGCTTAGATACAGTATGTATTCTTACAACAGCACTCATTCTAGAAAGGCTGCCCACCACCTTCTATGGTTGCCTCTGTCTCATCAAAAGCCAGAGCAGACAGAAAGCAGTACTTAGGTTCATAGCACTAATTCTAGGATGGCTGCCCACTACCAACAGCCTGGCTACCACCAGAAACACAGTCACACAGAAAAACAAACAGTGGCACACTGAGACAAATACAGGGGCAAGCAGTTAGGCGGCAAGCACCAACATAGATCCACAATGAAAGAAGATGAAGGAGGTATGAAGAGAGAGGCTAACAGGTTAACAGAGACAGAAAGGCAGAAACTGAAGAAAAGGGGGAAAAGAACAGATGAAAGGATAAAAAAAATGAGTATTAAAGTAAAATGAAGGGTATGAGTAGGCAGAGGACAGAGAAGAGTTCAAAACCACACTTGACAGACCAATTTCTTGCAAACCAAGTTTCCAAGTTTTATTTACATTTGATATACCGCATTGGTAATAACATCTATGCGGTTTATATATTAAAACCAATAATCAGCACCAACCACAACTAAACCACAGCTCCAAAAACCAAATTCATAGTAACATAGTAAATGACGGCAGATTTACATTAATGAATGGCCCATCCAGTCTGCCCAAACATACACTCTCTATAATGATTTAATTTAAATTGTTCTTTTTCTTAGATATTTCTGGGCCAGACACCCAGAGCTCTGTCCGGTACTGTGTATCAGCTGGAGTCTCCATCAAAGCTCACTTCAGCTCATCTTAACCATCCCAGCCCATCCTCAACTGAATGGCCATATATGTGACACCGTGCAATTCTGCCCAGTACTGGCCTTTGTTCTTCAATATATACCATTATTTTCTGATTAGAGATCCTCTGTGTTCATCCCACGCTTTTTTGAACTCTGTCACCGTTTTCCTCTCCACCACCTCCCTCGGGAGCACATTCCAGGCATCTACCATTCTCTCCATAAAGAAGAATTTACTAACATTACTCTTGAGCCTACTACCCCTCAACCTCAAATTATGCCCTCTGGTTTTATCATTTTCCTTTCTCTGGAACAGATTTTGTTCTACATTAATACCTTTCAACTATTTGAACGTCTGAATCATATCTCCCCTTTCCCTCATCTCCTCTAGGGTATATATTCAGGGCTTCCAGTCTCTCCTCATATGTCTATCGTCACCTTCCTCTGGACCGCTTCAAGTCATCTTATATCTTTTGCTAGATATGGTCTGCAAAACTGAACACAATACTCCAAGTGAGGCCTCACCAACAACCTGTACAGGGGCATCAACACCTTCTTTCTTCTATTGGCTCCACCTCTTTCTATACAGTCTAGCATCCTTCTGGCAACAGCCACTGCCTTGTCACACTACCTCGTTGCCTTCAGATACTATCTAAACTAAACTAAACCTTAGGTTTGTATACCGCGCCATCTCCGCAAGCATAGAGCTCGCATGGTTTACAGAATTAGGATAGAAAGGAACTCCAGAAAAAGAAGGGTAATAGGAAAGGAACTAAGAGGGTAGAGAGGGGTCAAGGTACCAGAGAGCGGGGGGTGTTAGATTTTTGAAAAGAGCCAAGTTTTCACCCTAAGGTCCCTCTCCTCCTATCCTCATATCACCTGGTTCATGCATCATTTGAACTGGTATAAAAGTGTACCCATTCCTGATGATATAGACATGCGCTGACATTGCAGAGTACGAACAAAGAGCCTACCTATGTGCAGTGGCGTAGCGAGGGATATGAGAACTAGAAAAGGAAGAAAACAATAGGAATATGTGGCAATGAAACATTTTGCTCTTCTGGAAAAGGTTTAGTGCTGTTTTTTGTTTTTTTTTGCCTGCAACAGGTGGCATAATTTACTGTTCTTTTATGATCCCCCAAAGGATACTATGTCCGTAACTAGGGAGAAGTGGTGTTGACAACTACCCACATATTTGATAAACATCAATATGCAGTAACTCCCCTCTGAGGTCTCTGGATATCACATAAAACACGGAAAAGTCGTGATCAGTGGTTTGGATGTTAGACCAAAGAATACAATAGCGCTGCTGAGTCCTCATAGCATATCAGAATTCAGGACTATAATTCTACAAACTGAGCTATCCTGTGCACCAACCCTCTGAAGTATATACAGATCTCGCAAATGCAGCTTGTTGCCAACAAGGAAAAATAATCTCGGTTTTCTTTATCAAAGCCCCTTTTGGAATAGCCGTGGATTATTTTCTTTCTACTACATCAACAGTCACTCGTCAGGCCAGTCAAAGCCCCATACAGAGTCCAGCACAAGCCAGGCTCAATGGGCTGTGCTTCCCAAAGACAGCAGAAGAAATGATTAAACTATTTGGCTGAGCTGTTTGTACATTTCTGCGTCATTTGTGTATTTAGCTGTTCTAAGTGAACACTTCTTAAATGCAAACACGCATGGGCAATTTGCAGAAGGTAAGTGAGGAAATGGTTAAGATAAGTATAAATCTTGGTCAGATGCTTAAGCATTTGGTTTTCTCGCTGTTGAATTCAGAATACTCGTAAATCACAGTCTGTGGTATGCAGAAATATTTCCCTGTAGTCTAATCTTACAGGTTTTTTTAAAATTGAGATTAACTATATTTTCATATTCTATTGTCCTTTTTTCCTCCAAAAATGTGATGGATTTGATGCTATTATTTTAATTATGACCATTTATGTTGGCAAAACATTCCTTAATTTTTCTACTCTGAGAAATCAGTTCCTTCCATTGAGTGGTGAAATCTAGCTCATCTTTCCCTAAGGTGATATCTCTTTGCTTTAATTTGTAACTCCAGAAATTAAAAAAAATAAAAGAATACCATACAAGAAACTTCCTCAAATATTTTATTATCCTTTACAAAACATAGCACCTATATGGATAAACCATATGTTTTTATAATTATATCCATGTACAATTATTAATCTTTTGTATAGAACGTACCAGATGTACACAGTGTAATACAGACACACAAAAGAGACAATACAATTCAATTTTTATTTGTATACCGCCAATACCTCCATGAAGTTCAAAGCGGTTTACATAAATAATTATGGTGATACAAATTAAAAACTAGTGTTACAATATTTAGGACAGCTCCTGCTCTTTTGAGGTTCATGGTCTAGTAAAGAAAGACACCCAAGACAAACAAGAGACTTAGGGCTGGATTCTGTATAGGACGCCCGGTCTTAGAAGCTGGCGGGCGTCCTATATAGAATCGGGCCTAAGGCTCCCTAAAATAAGGCTCCCTGATTCTATAACCAACATCCATGTTACAGACGCCAGTTAGAGAATCAAGTTATTGTAGACGTGGCCGCTAAGCTTATTGTGGCAAAAGATCTCCCTGCTGTGATAAGTTTAGCGGCTGCCAGTCCCCCCCCATCCCCCTGAATGAACGTGGCAGGAGAGATGCCCAGTCCCTCCTGCCCGGAACACCTCCCAGCCCCGATGATCGCCGGCAGAAGGGTGCCTAATCCTTCCTGCTTGAACACCCCTACCCCCTTAGGCGCCTGAGCCAATCAGGCATTAGGCCCTTCCCTAGTGCATCCCACAATGCATTGGGAAGGGGCAGGCCCGCCTCATTTTGACATAAGCGAGCCTAATAGCCAGATGGTGGGAAGACTCATCCATCTGGCTATCATTCAAGGTTAGCAGGGGGGTTCTAAGGAGGGGAGTTGGGGTGTGTCTGCACATGTGGGTGTGTGGCATCATAGCGATTTATACAGTGGGGGTGGGGGTTTCTGGAAGGAGGGGTTAGGCACCCTCCTGCCGGTTTTGTTTGGGGGTGAGGGTGGGGGGTGTTCTGGCAGGAGGGAGTGGGCACCCTCCTACCGGCGATCATCAGGGGGTTCCGGCAGGAGGGATTGGGCACCCTCCTGCCGGCGATCATCATGGGGGCTCCAGCAGGAGGGATTAGGCATCCTCCTGCCGGTTTCATTCAGGGGGTAAGGAGGGGTGTTCTGGCAGAATGGATTGGTCACCCTCCTGCCAGCGATCATCAGGGGTGGAGAGTATTCCAGGCAGGAGGGATTATACATCTCTCCTGTTGCGTTTGTTCGGGGGGGGGGGGGGGACTGGCTGCCACAGTCACGGCCGCTAAACTTATGCGGCAGGGAGATCCCTTGCCATGATAAGCTTAGTGGCCACGTCTACTTACAATATAGGCCAGGATTTTGCTGGCCTACATTGTACGCTTCTCTCGCTGGCCTAGGGAGACGCTTTCGGCTACCTAGGTCCACCCTAAGGCTAATTCCAGTGAAACCACGCCCACACCTAGCCTTAGGAGAGCTTAGGCAGACTTGTATGCCTCCTTATGCTCCTAGAGGTGCCTCCAATCAGACGTCCAGATGTTCCTATACACTGCAATGTCCCAATCAGGGATTCCATGATGAGAGGCCACATGCTGTGAGAATTCTCATAGCTATTATACTGGCCCTTGAAACATTGCCTGCATAAGAACATAAGAATAGCCTTACTGGGTCAGACCAATAGTCCATCAAGCCTAGTAGCCCGTTCTCACGGTAGCCAATCCAGGTCACTAGTACCTGACTAAAACCCAAGGAGTAGCAATATTCCATACTACCAATACAGGGCAAGCAGTGGCTTCCCCCATGTCTTTCTCAATAACAGACTATGGACTTTTCTTCCAGGAACTTGTCCAAACCTTTCTTAAAACCAGCTACGCCATCTGCTCTTACCACAACCTCTGGCAACATGTTCCAGAGCTTAACTATTCTTTGGGTGAAAAAAAATTTCCTCCAATTGGTTTTAAAAGTATTTCCCTGTAACTTCGAGTATCCCCCTAGTCTGTAATTTTTGACGGAGTGAAAAATCGATCCACTTGTACCCGTTCTACTCCACTCAGGATTTTGTAGACTTCAATCAAGTTTCAAGTTTAATAAAGATTTGATTGATCACTTAATCAGAGTTCTAAGTGATGTACATAGTACTAAAATAACAAAATTTAGGGAACAATACAGCAAATGACAAAACTAAGTCTTGCAAGACTAATGAGTAACGTTATAGACCCATGAAACACAAGGAGAGAAAGGGGAAGGAAATACAAATTGTTTGATAGTAAGTAAGATGTTCAAGGGAAAAACAAGAGGGAAGGAAAAATCAGTATACTTCAAAGAAGCTATACAGTGAAGTTAAAATCTGACCACAAGACTGGCTTACTGATTATTAAATGCATCCTTAAAAAGAAAGCTTTTTAATTTGCTCTTAAATTTATCCAAGTTGTGTTCTTCCCTTAAATGAATAGGAAGTGAGTTCCATGTTTGAGGGGCTGTGACTAAAAAAATGAATTGCCGTCTTGTATTAATAATTTTTAGTGAAGGAATCATCAATAGATGTTGTTCATTCGATCTCAATAATCTATTTGAGGTGTAGGGAATCAGTAATTTATAAATAAAGGCAGGAGTTTTATAAAGTAAGGATTTGAGTGTAAGCAAACTTAGTTTATAAGTTATCCGGTGAACTACCGGAAGCCAATGTGCTTTTTTAAGAAGAGGTGTCACGTGATCAAACTTCCTGGCTTTTGATATAAGTTTAATAGAAGCATTTTGAATGATCTGTAAACGTTTGATTTCATTTTGAGCAATTCCCTTAAATAGGGCATTGCAGTAATCAATTTTAGAAATCACCAAAGAATGTATTAGAATGTTAAGTGACTTTGAACAGAGAAATTGTGAAACTGAACGGATTTGACGAAGTCTGAAAAAGGTTGATTTGATAATGCTACTGATGTGGTCGTGATAGGTTAATTTATAATCAAAGATAACCCCTAGAATCTTAATACTGCTTATTGCCTGTAAAGTGGTACCCATGATGGTAATGGGAAAATTAAGTTTAGAACTGTCTTTCCATGGAAAAAGCATTACATTTGATTTGTTAACATTAAGCGCTAAACTATTAGTGTTAAGCCTTTGGTGTATTTGTTCAAGTTTCTTATTAATTGCTATTGTTTCAAGGGGATTGTTGGTATCTAGTGGATGTAAAAGTTGACTGTCATCAGCGTAGGCAAACACATTAAAACCAATGGATTGGCAAAGAGTCATCAATGGTGCCAGAAAAATATTAAACAGAAGTGGAGAAAGAATGGACCCTTGGGGAATACCGTGTGATGTTGAAGAGCTTTCGGACATTGAGTTATTAAAAGACACAATAGAAGAACGGTCTGTAAAATATGATATAAACCGAAAAAGGACCTGGTCTGAGATGCCAATAGATTGAAGTCTATAAAAAGCTTATGATCAATTGTATCAAAAGCATATGAAAGATCAATAGAAATCAAAAGAACCGATTGATCGTGATCCAAAAAGTAATATACGGAAGTAGACATGCCAATCAGCGAATGTTCTGTAGAGTGAAGCTGTCTAAAACCTGTTTGATTTGGGTGTAAGATATTGTTTTTTTCTATGAATTCTGATATTTGATTGAATACCACCTTCTCAGTCAGCTTTGCTAGGAAGAGAATATTTGCAATTGGTCGGTAGTTCGACTTATCCTCAGGACTAATTTTTTGATCTTTGATAATAGATCAGATAATTGTTTCCTTCCAGGCCTTTGGCATGTTGCTTTGTTGAAGACTTTCATTGACTAGGGCAAGGATGAAAGGACTGAAAATTGTAAAGTAGCGTTTAAGAATAAAGGGGGGGATTGGATCTGCTTGGGAACCCTTGATATTAATAGTCTTAATAAGGGATTCGATCTCCATAAGATTTGGTAGGTTGAATTGTGAACATTTTGAGGATAGTGACCCTAGCTCAATTTGTTCTTGATCTGTTATTGCATAATGGTTTGAAGTAAGATTTTTCCTGATATTATTTACTTTGTCTATAAAGTAGGTTGCGAGTTCCTGGGCAGTAGGCAAGGTGTTGGTTATTTGGTTTTGCCTCTTGTTAGTAGCCCGATTTTAATATAGAGTAAAGTGCAGAGGAATTTTTGGCTTTCAGAATTTGACCTGAATAGTATTTCAATTTTGCCTGGTTTATTTTTGATTTATATAATTTGAGTGCTCTTTGAATATTTCTATATTCTGGATTTTTTCTTTTCTCCACCTATGTTCTAATGACCAATGCTGTTTTTTGATATGAGTAAGTTCTGCTGTTAACCAGGGATTCAAATATTTTCATACAGAAATGGATTTAAATTGCATCAGGGCTAATTCATCTAATAGTAGGGTTGTAGATACATTCCATTGTAATAGGAAGTCATCCAGAGAAATGGTCTTTAAATCATATCTCCCCTCAGCCGTCTCTTTTCCAAGCTGAAGAGCCCTAACCGTTGTAGTCTTTCCTCATACGAGAGGAGTTCCATCCCCTTTACCATCTTGGTCGCTCTTTTTGAACCATTTCTAGCACCACTCTATCTTTCTCAGTATCAGTGATATAGTAAGGGGGGGGCGATCTGCCCCGGGATGTTGATGGGGGCGCCGGCACCCCTTCTCCTCTCTGCCCCCTGCCTCTTCCCATTCCTCCCCTCACCACACCCCTCTTCCCTTCCCCCATACCTCTAATTGTTCACCGCCACGAGCAACAACTTCAACGTGCTCTCCCGCTGATGTCACTTCCGGGTACTGTGCCTAGGAAGTGGCGTCAGAGAGAGAGCCGACGGGGTCGCAAGGATCACGTTCAAGTTCTTGTTGCTTGTGGCGGTGAACAACTCGATGTATGGGATCAGGGAAAGAGCGGGTGGGGGGGGCGAAGATGAGGGCAAGTGAAGGGTGCTATTGCCCCGGGCACCCCTCACCCTCACTATGCCACTGTTCAGTATGTTTAGCTTCCCTAATTTCTGTTCACATTTCATTATCTGTCTGTTTGTACTGGCCTGGAGGCCAGTAGTATACAGATTTGCTATTGTTGTTGTCAGACTAGGATAAACAGTTTGTTGCTTGGCCACTTATATACTGATATTCAGCCCTTAAACAGCCAGGGTTAACATATAAATGGGACCACATAAATGTCTGGCCTATCTTTGTGCATTAATCCATGGATGTTTAAGGGCTGAATATCGATTTAAGCAGCTATGTCTTAACCAGCTTAAAAATAACTAAATATTCAAAGCTGAAGTCTGCACAGATCCCAGTTTTGAATATCCGGGAATATCTCTGTTGGAGGTGAGCAAAATGCTGAATATCAGACCCAAAAGAAATTTCAGGGAAGTAAAAAGAATACCAAAATATCAGGAAAACATCCACAAAAAGAATATTCTAGATCCCTCCAATGGAACAAGAACAAAAAACTGTATATAGGATCTAAACTCATAAAATAATATGTAAAATAATTAGAAAGTGCTCAGTAAATTATATACACCATCCCAAACAGGTAATGGTTACATCTGTCACATCACAGCACCATTGCCGTACTGAGGACTCTATCAGCATGCCAATTGAGATAAGTTCCTCTTTTTTTCTTTTGCTTTTGAGAACAGTTTTGAACTATATCAGGGCTTGGTAGGGCAGTGGTATTGTAATGGGACAGATGGTGATGAAACAGATGTTGGGATGGTGTATATCAGGGGTGTCAAAGTCCCTCCTCGAGGGCCGCAATCCAGTCGGGTTTTCAGGATTTCTCCAATGAATATGCATGAGATCTATTTGCATTCACTGCTTTCATTCTATGCTAATTGATCTCATGCATATTCATTGGGGAAATCCTGACTGGACTGCAGCCAGGGAAGGACTTTGACACCCCTGGCCAACTGAGCACTTTCTAATTCTTTTACATATTTTTTTATGAGTATAGATCCTGTATAAAGTAAAAAGAGTGGCAAAAGGAGGCCTAGGTTACAATCCAAAATGAAAATGTAAGGGAAGAGACAAGGGGAAAAATTCTGCAGAACACAAAACACACTTTGGAATCCCTATGGATAAAAATTGTGTGTGTAAAGGAAGAAAAGATAGTGATAGCAGTGTATACTACTGTCCACTTGGCCAGGGTGAACAGACAGATGCAGAAACATTACTAGAAATTAGGAAGGCTAACAGACTGAGCAGTTTCCTTGTCATTCTCCTCCGCCATCCACTGTATTTGTGCCCCTGAGGCTGAAATACTTGCCAAACTCCTGCTGCTCCCTGGAGTTAGATGTATGTTAAAGTGATGAAGTAAACACCAAAAAGACCAACAGGACAGAGAACCCACAGGTATAAAACAGTACAAAAGGAAGTGGGAACGGACAATGAACACTCCACTGAAGATCACTGATGTAAAACTAACTTGTTTATTTCATAAAAGGACACAAGCAGAAGCTGTCGGGTCCACAAGCAGAAGCTGTCTGGTCCACAGCTTCTACTTGTGTCCTTTTTTGAAATAAACAAGTTGGTTTTACATCAGTGATCTTCAGTGGAGTGTTCATTGTCCGTTCCCACTTCTTTATGTATTGTTGAAGTGATGAGCCAGCCTGAAGCCCACCCATGATGCAGCGATGCTGGATTGCGAAACAGGATCTCTGTTGGGTTTAACAAGAGAAAGTCACATCCTGTTGGTCAAGTGGATGTTTTTGAAGAAAATTGGAGTTTGGACTATTTTCATGGGTACTGTGGGATTTTGATTGAATATCTTGTTCTGGGCATTATATTTAATTTTGATTGACTGATTTTTGTAAGTGGAGTTTGTTTTCCAATGATTAAGTGCAAGTTTGGTCTACAGCAGAACCTCAATATTCACAGGGGTTAGGGGCAGAGTCGGCCCGCGAATATTGAAAAATTGCGGATAATTTTTAGGGCCAGCTCTGACCCACCCCCGCCTCCTTCCTGTGTCCCTGATCTTCCCCAGGGAACTCACAGCAGCCATTTTGATGACAGTTCTGCAAGGGGCAGGAGCGTAGGACGATCGATCCTGCCCGGCGTTGCCGCTAGACCACCACGTAAGGTCTGTGGAAGGTCTAATGCAGAGTTTTGTTTAAAAAAAATTATGAATAACTGAATCCGTGGGTACGGAAACTGAGGATTCGGAGGGGGAACTGTATATTGTTAATGAGGCCTTCTTTCCTCCTTTTTTAATATATGGAATACATCTGGTCTAAGCAGAGGAGGTGGCCTACTGGTTAAGAACACTTGCAAATGGTGGGTTTGAATAGATTGTGAGCCTACCGGGACAGACAGGGAAAAATGCATGAGTACCTGATTGTAAACCACTTAGAGAACTTATGAAGGTGCTAAAACTGTATGTGAGTGTAGGTAGAGTGGCAATAAGAGAGATAAGGTAGTCAGAAGCCTATGTGGAGTGTACAATGATGAGGGAATGTACAGTATTTGGCAACTGGCATCTGTTCTTTAGCAGTGAAGAATGGTGGCAAGGTAAACTTTCAGGAGCGGCAAGTGTGATCTAGAACAGTGTTCTTCAACCACCGGTCCACAGAAATTTCCTGCCGGCCCACAGGGCCAGCACGTGCATCAGGCCCAAAACAGTGTTCTTCAACCGCCGGTCCACAGTGCGATCAATGCAGCATTATCTTCGAGCCAGCTCCCTCTTCCTAACTGATTCAGTATACAAAGCCACGGGCAGCGGCTCCTACGAGCATCCTGCGCCTGAACCGGAAGCCTTCTCTCTGACGTTGCAACGTCAGAGGGAAGTCTTCCAGATGAGGCACAGGACGTGCAAGGTGCAATTACTACTATTATGGGGGCGGGGTCTGGGGTGGAGATTGGGTAGAGATGGGCGGGGTCTGGCCTACAACTTAGCCTAGTGTTCTTCAACCGTTGGTCCACGGACCAATGCCGGTCCACAGAATAATTCTTTTATTTCTGCCAGTCCATAGGTGTAAAAAGGTTGAAAAACACTGATCTAGAAGAAGCAACGCCTGGAAAGAAAGACAAGAGTAGAGATGTTGTGAGTAGTCTTGCAAGTGCTTGAACGGCTATGAGGAAACCCTTCCTTGGCATTTCAGGTCTACACTTGTCCTTTAAGAGTAGCTGTAAAGAAAGTTTGACTCCCCTCCAACCACCACAGTACTATTAAGGCAGTGCCAGGGTGATCCAGCGGAGGGTTTGAGGTATAGCTGGAATTGATTCAAGAATTGGCAATATTCAGTGCCAGTGTTTGCACAGCTAACTAGGCAAATATGACATTTTAAATACCAGTCCCATCTTTGCCTAATTGGCTCTGCAATTATGGAACTGAATATTGTCTATACTAGGGTTACCGGATTTCCCCGAATATGTCCTCTTTTTGAGGACAGCTTTTCAAAATCCGGCACTTTTGTCTGGGTTTCGAAAAGCTAAGTAAAGCTTCCCGACAAAATTGCGTCGGGAAGAGGCATCCGCGCATGCGCAGACGCAATGCGGTGATGTCATTTCATCACTTCTGCACATGCACAGATGCCCTCTAGAGGCAGGGGTGGGGGGTAGAACTGGGTGGTTCTGGGGCGTGGCCATGGGCTCAGATTTTCCCGAAGGAAAATCTGGTCACCCTAGTCTATACCTATATAACTTTAATGTACTGCTGCTGATCCAGATATGGCTGAGCACCGAATAGCTGTGTGTAAATTAGCCACTAGCTCAATATTGTCCCAATAGAGTTTTGGTTGGGCTGGGTTTGATTCTCGCTGCAGCTCCTTGTGACTCTGGGCAACTCACTTAACCCTCCATTGCCCCCAGTACATAAGCATGTAAACCCACTAGGGACAGAGAATGGACCTGCCTATAATTGTACCATAGAAAGGCAGTGCCTTTTTTTTTAGGTGGGTTTTTTTTTTTTTTTATAATAATTTTTATTCATTTTCAAATTTTACATGAAGTGTACAAAATATTGAAATACAATTAATGAATACACAATATCACTTTTATATCTAATACATAATATTCTGAACATTTTTTTTATCCCCTCTCCCTCCCCCCACCCTTCTAGTACTTTCTAATCATTCATTACATATTGTATATCATAATATAGCATATGATGTAAAAATTATTTTCACTACCCACCCCTCCATGTGTGTCACAAAGAAGATATTGAAAAGAAGAAAAGAAGAAGAGAAATCCTACTATTTATTCATTATAATATTTTGTCAATGGCCCCCATATTTTTATAAATTTAGTATATGTCCCTCTTTGTATTGCTATTGCTCTTTCCATTTTGAATATATGACATATTGTATTCCACCAAAATGTATAATTTAGGTTACTATAATTCTTCCAATTGTTGGTTATATGCTGAATGGCAACCCCTGTCATAACTAATAAAAGCTTGTTATTTTCTGGTGAAATTTGACTTTTTTTTCTCATCATCATTCCAAATAACACTGTATCATATGATATTGCTACATGATTTTCCATCAATTTATTAATTTGTGGCCAAATTGCATTCCAAAAACTTTTAATGTAGGGACAATGATACAGTAAATGATCCAATGTCCCAGGTTCCAGATTACAGTGCCAGCATCTATTGGGCTTGGAACTATCTAATTTTTGCAAACGTGTAGGGGTCCAAAAAGCTCTATGTAATAAAAAGAACCAAGTTTGTCTCATAGATGCTGACACTGTACATCTCATTCTCCAAGACCAAATTAGTGGCCATTGAGATGCATTAATTTGATGCTTAATCTCAATGCTCCAAATGTCTCTTAGACCATTTTTTGGTTTTTTATTCAAATATCCAGATATTAATTTATACCACAATGCGGCTTGATGTCCTAGGAAGTCTACTTGATTTAGGTGGGTTTTAAGAGCAGTGTGTCTTGTAGAGTAGCTATTTGAAAATCTGGTAGGGAATGACACAGGACAAATATTTCCTCATCCCCACAGGAACTCATTTTCCCATCCCAGCGAATTCTTTTCCTGTCCCTCCATTCCTGCAAGCTCTGTCCTCATCCGCTCAAGCCTCAAACACTTTAAAATCCTAAGTGTTCGAGGCTTGTGGTGTTACGGCTGAGCTTACAGGCACGGGACAGGGACAGCAACAAAACTTGCGGGGACGAGGAAATTGAATTCCTGCAGGGAAGAGAACAAATGTGTCCCCGTGTCATTCTCTAGTGTGCCCAACAGACACATGACACCTTACTAAAAATCTGCATATGAGAGCAGAAATCCAACTTAAGGACCCAATAATCTTAACTTGCTTCTTCTAAATTCTTGCAGCTATTGGAGTTTTTTAGGCTTATAAAAATTGTTTCATGTCTACAGATATTAATGCTGTGAGCAAGGTCATATTGCCACCTGCTGGTCAACTGCGAAGCAATGTAATTGTTTAAGAAATCAAAATATTGTAGTATGCAAGGAATAAATTTGTTCATAGGCATTAAATTGTTATAGGCCAAGGAGCAAGCTGGGATCAAACTCGCAACCTCAGGGTGCTGAGGCAGCAGCTCTAGCCACTAGGAATGGTAAGATGTAAGCTGATATATTGAAAACATTCGGTGAAGAATGAGTATAAATGATAAATATGCACGTTTACTTGTTGAATGATTGGGGGTTGATCACCTCATAACTCACAACAAAACTTTCGTTCAACCAGTAAATTAAAAACAAAATCCATCTGGTAATGAGTGACCCACCTGTATCTAAATATCAAGAGCGGGGCAGGTAATATGGTTGTGAACCATCACTTAGCCGAGGGATCTCAAAGTCCCTCCTTGAGGGCCGCAATCCAGTCGGGTTTTCAGGATTTCCCTAATGAATATGCATTGAAAGCAGTGCATGCAAACAGATCTCATGCATATTCATTGGAGAAATCCTGAAAACCCGACTGGATTGCGGCCCTCAAGGAGGGACTTTGAGACCCCTGAGTTAGGCTCTTCCACTCTCTTCTCCACCTCGCAACTTGTCGGCATCATACATTCACTCTCTAGTCCAGTGATTCCCAACCCTGTCCTGGAGGAACACCAGGCCAATCGGGTTTTCAGGCTAGCCCTAATGAATATGCATGAGAGAGATTTGCATATGATGGAAGTGATAGGCATGCAAATTTGCTTCATGCATATTCATTAGGGCTAGCCTGAAAACCCAATTGGCCTGGTGTTCCTCCAGGACAGGGTTGGGAACCACTGCTCTAGTCAAGTCAGTCATAACACTTTTCTCCAACCAGTTCCTCTCTTCCCTCGGCCCATCTACACTACACTCTATCCCAGGGGTGGGCAACTCCGGTCCTCGAGGGCCGGAATCCAATCGGGATTGCAGGATTTCCCCAATGAATTTGCATGAGATCTATTTGCATGCACTGCTTCAATGCATATTCATTGGGGAAATCCTGAAAACCCGATTGGATTCCGACCCTCGAAGACCGGAGTTGCCTACACCTGCTCTATCCCTCCCTAGTTTTTAATTTCCCCTAATTTCTTCTTCCCCCTATTTCCTACTGGTCCTCCCCCCACTACTCCTCTCCATAGGTATAATTTGATGTTTTATATTTGGGCACAGTGAGTTTAATAGTTCTTTTCCTGCTCCACTCCCTAACGGCCTCTTTTACAAAGCCACGCTAACTGCCCCAAAGCCCATAGAGAATTAAAGGGCTTCGGGGCTGTTTCCGTGTGGCAGCCGCTAGCGCGACTTTGTAAAAGAAGCCATAAATCTTTTTAGCCTGTTCTGCTTTTCATTTTCCCTTGACCAGCCTTCTATTTCCCTACACTCCCTAACAACCTCCAATACATTTTCCCCTAGCCAGCTGCTGTTCAATGCAGCTTTGGCTCACCCATCCCTTTACAGATTCCCACTTCTCGCTCTCCGCTTCAGGTAAGATTCCCTAATGCTTGTAGATTTAAGTCACCTTCAATCTGTGACTTCCTATTGACCAAAGGCTTGGTTCACTCCCCTGCTCTGCTCTTCCTAGCTTCAGGCACATTCCTGTTTTCTGGGACTGGTTCCCCATCCCCTTTTGCAGCACTGGAACACTTCCTCTGGCACTCACAGATTCAAGACCAATGGCCACCTTCTTAGGGTTGCCAGATATTCCAGTCAGAAAATCTGGCCCCCAGACCCACCCCCCAGGCCCACCCAGTTCCACCCAGTTAATGCCCTAATCCTGCCCCAGACATGTCTTCAAAGGGAGGACATGTCCAGGAAAATCCAGATGTCTGGTAACCCTACACCTTCTGTCTGCAGAGTCCACATCAGATTATTTGCCACATGCTACTCTTGAGCCCTGGAAGCCCAGCAAGGATCACAGTTTGAAACCTCAAAGATTACATTGCTGAGTGGGAGAACATGTTCTAGCAGCCCAGGGCATAGGAGTAGGCACTCGTACTAAGCCATTGTGTTCTAGGCTACCCGCAGGATATTGCTCCAGTGACTTAAGGAACAAGCATCCAGCTCAAGAAGCCTAGCTGAGACCTGAGAGACGGTTGCAGATTTTAACAAGAGCACAGAGGAGAACAAGGATTCGGCAATTAATCAAGAAGAAAGTCAGGGAACCAGCCCAAGAAATATGCAATCTGCGAGACAACATGTCCCTTCTCCCACATCCTCAATACTGCCAATTGTCTCCTGCCACTCTTCCGGCTGCAGCTGCTTTACTGTTTCTTTAAGCTCACATAGATCAGTTGCCCCCACCATTTCTACCTTTTGTAATGGGGGAATAACATTTCTAATTTATGTGAGGAATGGGAACAGTGCTACTCTCCATTCTCCCTCAGTTCAACCTCTGACCATGGCTCCTTTCAATATCAGAGCTGCCAAGAGAAAGTAAAATTTAAAAGGGAGATTTTCCGTTCATGAAGAACGTAGGGAGAGAGGAGACATGATTGAGACATTTAAATACATCACGGGACGTATCGAGGTGGAAGATGATATCTTCTTTCTCAGGGGACCCTCTGCCACTAGAGGGCATGCGCTCAAACTCAGAGGCGGGAAATTTCATAGCGACATCAGGAAGTATTTCTTCACAGAAAGAGTGGTTGACCGTTGGAATGAGCTTCCAGCGCAGGTGATCGAGGCCAGCAGCGTGCTGGACTTTAAGAATAAATGGGATACCTATGTGGGATCCCTACAAGGGTCGAACTGGAATATCGGTCGCTAGGTATAGACTTAAGAGGATGGGTCAGTAGGGTGGGCAGACTTGATGGGCTATAGCCCTTTTCTGCCGTCATCTTCTATGTTTCTATGGTATTCCATCCTTCCACAACTTTCTCCCCTTTCCCCATCCTTCTAATGAAATACCTTATTTACCCACATGATTGGAAGAAAAGAACAGATAGCAGCAGCTACCCAAAACTCACCCAGTGCAATTTGTAATATATCTCCCAATCAGTGATTCTTGAGCTTGCTCAGTTGTGGGGCACAAAATTCTAAAACATTACCTTGTTTGTTCTTATTTTTTCTTCCTAGTTTCACCACTCCTGCCACTTCCATCCCTCCCTTTACTACTACTATTAATTATTTCTATAGCGCTACTAGACATATGCAGCGCTGTACAGAGTCACAAAGAAGAAAACAGTCCCTACTCGAAAAAGCTTACAATCTAAACAGATAGACAAGACAAACAGGATGTCATGGATACAGTTAAGAGGAACAGTTAATCAACTGGCTAGGTTGGAAGGCAGAGGAGTAGGGGTAAGGATTGAAGGCTATATCAAAAAGATGGATTTTCAGTCTGCTTTTAAACAAGGGAAGGAAAGGGGCTTGGCTAGGGTTAACAGACATCTGGATTTCTCCAGACATGTCCTTCTTTTGAGGACATGTCCAGGGGTCCAGACGGCTTTTCAAAACTCAGAACTTTGTCCAGATTTTGAAAAGCTTCCCCTGAAATTATGTTGTGCAAGAGGACATCCGCGCATGTGGAAACGGTACAGTTTAGGGCAGTGGTTCCCAACCCTGTCCTGGGGGACCAGCAGCCAGTCGGGCTTTGAGGATATGTCTAATGAATATTCATGAGAGAGATTTGCATATAATGGAAGTGGCAGGTATGCAAATCTCTTTCATGCATATTCATTAGGGATATCCTCAAAGCCCAATTGGCTGCTGGTCCACCAGGACAGGATTGAGAACCACTGGTTTAGGGGGTGAAGAACTTATATATTTATTTATTTTGATTTCTATCCCGTCCTTCCAGTAGCTCAGAACGGGTTACAAGCCAACATTCACAATGGAAAACATTTTAGACAGTACAAGACTATATAGCAACTTAAGTATATTTTGGACAGTTCAAAGACTATACAGCAACTTAAGTACAGGAGAGTGCAGAAAGGAGGGGAAATATAAGGATCTGAAGGGAAAGTTTGCAGTTAGAACTTCAGTTGAAGAGGAGGGTCTTTACTGCTTTCCGGAAGGTCATCAGAGAGTTCTGTAGTCTGATTTCTGGGGAGAGTTGGTTCCAGAGATGGGGGATGAAGTGGCTGTAGGAGCATTTGTGGGCGGTTTCTTATAGGAGAGACCTTCCTGGGAGGATACACAGGCATTTCTCCATTTCAGAGCAGAGGAGGCGGGTGGGGGTGTACAGGGTTAGCTTGGATCCTATGTATGCTGGGGTGGTGGCATAGATTCTTTTATGTGCTATGTACCAGGGCCTTGAAAGCACAGCGTTGGTTGATCGGGAGCCAGTGCGCTGTGCAGAGAGCTAGGGAGATAGGTTGAGTAGGAGGCGGATGTGCATGATGGAAGACCGGGACTTGGGTGTGATTGTATGTGATGATCTTAAGGTGGCCAAACAGGTTGAAAAGGTGATGGCGAAAGCTAGAAGGATGCTAGGTTGCATAGGGAGAGGTATGGCTAGTAGGAAAAAGGAGGTATTGATGCTTCTGTATAAGACTCTGGTGAGACCTCATTTAGAATATTGTGTACAATTCTAGAAGTG
The DNA here is from genome assembly GCF_902459505.1 of Geotrypetes seraphini. NCBI lineage: Eukaryota > Metazoa > Chordata > Amphibia > Gymnophiona > Dermophiidae > Geotrypetes > Geotrypetes seraphini. The sequence continues at coordinate 58,976,601 of NC_047085.1, forward strand.
CACCTTCAAAAAGATATAAAAAGGATGGAGTCGGTCCAGAGGAAGATTACTAAAATGGTATGTGGTCTTCATCATAAGGCATATGGGGACAGACTTAAAGATCTCAATCTGTATACTTTGGAGGAAAGGCGGGAGAGGGGAGATATGATAGAGACATTTAAATGCCTACATAATATAAATGTGCATGAGCCAAGTCTCTTTAATTTGAAAGGAAACTCTGCAATGAGAGGGCATAGGATGAAATTAAGAGGTGATAAGCTCTGGAGTAATCTGAGGAAATACTTTTTTATGGAAAAGGTGGTAGATGTGTGGAACAGTCTGCTAGAAGAGATGGTGGAAACAGAGACTGTGTCTGAATTCAAGAGGGCCTTGGAAAGGTCTCAGAGAGAGAAAGAGATAATGGTTACTGTGGATGGGCAGACTAGATGGGCCATTTGGCCTTTATCTGCCATCATGTTTCTATGATGTTAATGTGCCATCCTTTTTGTGAAGTTCACAGCAGTGCCCTGTAAGGTGCCCCACTGCTCTGTCGCCATGTCTAGGTAGCCAGTCCATTACAAGATTAGCACCTCCCACATCCAAATGGTCTTGTTCTGGGTGTTTGGGACTTGGACAAAATTTTGGTATAAAGACAGACGTCCTGGAGGTCTGGGTGACCCAATTGCCTGGGCATCCAGATAGACCAATTTTGGAAAAAAAAAAATTCTAAACATATTTTTTCGAAAATGTGCATTTTCCCACTGCCAACTTTGGGCATCTAGCGCTATAATACAAATTGGACTTAGACGTATGTTTTGATTATGCCCCCCCCCCCCCCCACTGCAACTGGCACATGACTCTATGAAAGTTATGTGCCAGTTGCAGTGTGCAATGCTGAAAAGTGGGTGTACTTAGGGGCAGTTCATGAGCATTGTTTTAAGTCAAGCGCATTTATAGACTATGCGCTGATGTACGCACAACTTATGCACAAGCATTTATGCTTGGTTTTAGCTGGCCTAAATTGGTGCACCTGAAAATTATCATGTTTAAGCAGCAAGCAGCACAGAACTTTTATAAAATCGCGCTAATTGCCATGCTTTCTGTGCCAAATTTTGAAGTGTGATATATAGAATCAGGCCCTTATTGTCTGCTACCTTTAGCACTTAATGCATAGTAAGTGGGAAAAAATACTGCACTCTTGTAAAAGTGCCCTAATTAGAGAATGACACGGTGACAAAATTAATCACCGTTCCCGTCCCCGCAGATAACCGGGGGAAATAATTCCATGTCATTTTCTAGTGTCTATTTCAACCTCGGTCCTTCTACACCAGCATTCTTCAAAGCAAAGCTTGCGGGTCAGTGGCTGTGGCCATTCATACTCCGATTCTTATGTGAGCCAAGGATAATGAAGCCATTGTGACATCACTGATGTGATTGGCTCTTAGGAACTGGTGGAATGAGGCATTATGACATCACAATATCTGCTCTGGATACCAGAGACTGTCATTCTGTAGTGTCTATCTCAACTCCAATCCTTCTATACCAGCATTCTTCAGAGCAAAGCTTGCGGGTCAGTGGTTGTGCCCAATTATACTCTGATTCTTCCCTCTCTCCTTAAAGAATGACATGAAGATGGTTTCCCGCGGTTATCCGCGGGGACAGGAACGGTGATGAATTTTGTCACCATGTCATTCTCTATGCCCTATTATTGCCTCAAAATTTATTTTATAGCTTCTAGCTGCTGAATTTTACTAGACCACAGTTAAGGATATGCTCAACTTGATTCTACCTTTGTTGGCCTGGTTTACTTTCCATTTTACCCTAGCAATGGCAGTACAGTTAGGAACACTGAAAGGAAAGAGCTCCCTTTACAGTTTGGAAGTTACTAGGCACCTTTATAGTTTCCAGTCAGAGCTGGTAACCAGATCTATTGTCCTCTTTGCTTTTGCAGTAAAGCCAGATAGACTTTGGACATAAAAAATGTATTTTTGTTCCAAATGTTTTACTTGGCCATAAAGTAGCTATAACTCCTTATCTTATAAAGCCAGACAACAAAGATGGAAAGGTTTTTGTTTTGTTTTTTTAAGGTTTTAAATCAAACCACTTTCATGTTGCATTTCCCCTGCATATTTTAAATTAAATTTGATAATAAATGTCTTTTTATGATCCAGGACAACTGCAAACCTATTTGGAGCAGCAGGCTGGACCAAATACTCTGTGAGTTAAAGCTGACTTCAATTAGTTAAAAGTTATTTCATTATGGTTATCTCCATGAGACCAGCCTATATTTAATTACTGTTTCTATTTGAAAGGATTGATTCACTGGCCAACACTCATTTTGGTGCCTCAAATGTTAGACCTATTTCTCCCTCTATATGTTCTATGTGTTCCATATAATCTGTAATATTCTCTCAAATGTTGTAGTACGCTGCCTCTCTTCAGCTTTTCTTCTTGTAAACTGCCTCAAATTGAAAAGCTTTCGCGGTATATAAATAAAATTTTATGTTATGTTATATATGGGTATATTTGACCTGCTGATTCTAAAAATGGCACCAGTTTTCTCCTATTAGCTCTAGTTTTTGAGATACAGAACATGTGCCGTATACCATTTTTCACTCTGCTCTCGCATTAAGAAACCAGGATATTTTAATGTAGTGCTTAAATTAATATATTTTAAGCATGAAGGAAACATATTAAAAGAAAAGTGTACAACATGAAAATCTACTTATTTCATACCAAAGGCATAAGTTTGTATCAAACGTTTTAGTCATTTGGCACACAAGAAGCTCCAACAATAGTCTGCCAACATGTGTGAATCTCATCTTCCTTGGTATCTATTGTTTTTGTCTTGGTGAAATCTTTCACATTGCTCTTTGCTTAAGTTTTATGATTTATTATTAATATTTGATATCCTGCTTAAGCATATTACAGATCTAAGCGGTTTACAATAAAATAAAATTAGGTACTTAGAACTTCCCTATCTGTCCCGAAGGTTCACAATCTAGCTAAAGTACCTGAGTAAATAATTATTATTTTTTTTTAATATTCTTTATTCATTTTCAAAATTACATTAAGTGTAAAATATATTCATTCACAGTAACAATAAATATATCACTTATAAACAATCATTGCTACATTATATAAATTTAATCCCTTCCCCTTTCCCATCCCTCCCATCCATATCTTCCATTATTATATAATATATGTAATAAGAAAAATACCTCCTCCCTATATCCTGAACTGATAATTAAAAGGGAAATAATTTTACTTAATCCTTACAATATTTTGTTAATGGTTTCCACACATCCTGAAATTTCTTAAAGTATCCCCTTTGTAAAGCAATAAATCTTTCCATTTTATAGATATAGCATAAAGAATTCCACCAAAAGTTATAATTTAATCTCTTCCAATCCTTCCAATTATATGTAATTTGCTGAATGGCAACCCCAGTCATTATTAGTAATAATTTATTGTTGTTAGCAGAAATCTGACTTTTTGCTCTCATTTCCATACCAAATATCACAGTATCATAGGATAATGCCACTGGGTTCTCTAATAAATTATTAAATGAGTAAATAATTATTAAAATAGTAACAATATAACAAAATACAATTCAATCAATAAACAAAAAATAAATAATAAGAATAAAATTAAAGTAAATTTAAAAAAAACCCTTAGAAAATTAACTATTAACTAATAAAAACTGAAGAAAAATAAAATTTCCCTTTGCTCTTGACCTGTTTATTCCCTTTCAAAATTTCAGTCACCAAGATTCTCTGGAAAGCAATCTAAGTGACTGTGCAGATAATAGACTTTTAACACTCATGTTATAGCCAAGCCTGTTGAAATGAAAGAGCATATCCTCTACTAACTGTGTGCAGTTGGCTGCCTTCTTGTTGCCAAGAAAGTTTTTCACAACAAGAACAAATGAAGACCAGGCACATGATTTGATTTCATTCATTGATGCTATGAAATGTGGATCATTTATAAGTTGTCTGATCTGTGGACCATTGAAAATTCCTGCCTTTAGTTTTCCCATGGTAAGCCCAGGTAACGTAAGCAGGAACCATCTTTATTCAAAGCCTTTACAAATTGTTTCATCAAGCTTAGCTTTATATGTAGTGGTGGCAGTATGATTCTATCTCGTGCTACCAAAGGTTCATTGATTACATTTTGTCTTCCAACTATCATATATTCCCTCATGGGCCAGTCTTTTTTTGCCCAATGTTCATGTTTGGCTCTACTAGTCCAAAGGCATAAAAAGCAAGGATACTTTGTTTAGCCACTTTGTTGACCAAGAAGAAAATTAACCATCTTCAGGTCTACACAAATCACCCATTGATGTTCTTGGTAATTTATCTTTTCTAAGACTAAAGAAAGCTGGTTATGACATCCCAATTCTACAGAAGAGAATAGTGGTAAAACAAAATTAATAAATTCAACCATATCTAAGAAACCAGAGCTGATGCAATCTATCCAATGCAATTTTCTGAATCAGCGCCCCAAATAATCCCAGGAACAGGTTATAAAAAAACCCAAGGCACCAAAAAAATTTATTTATTTTTGTTGGCTTGTGTTATCGTCCTTATCATATTTTCTTGGATCCACACCCTCTTTGTGGTCTAGGATACATGCAGATTTAGATAACTTCATTGGCATGACAATTTTTCATGTGTTGCCAAAGGAATGAATGTACTACATTTACTAAAAGGCATCTTCACATTACCACATGCGAACATGCTGCAGTCCTCATTTCCCATTAAGTTCACGCAGGCCAGGTTTATTTGCTGTATGGGCCACTGAAGCAGCAGCTAAAAAAAAAAAAATCCATGCCATCTAAGTGCAGGGATTCCCTGAATCACTAGATGGCCCTGACCAATGATTGAGATAGGGCCAAGATCTAAGTGACCCATCCTCTTCCAGTAATGTGGGGAGTTCACTGATATAGATTAAAGAAGGTGGGACTCAGGCTATATCTCTATCAAGGTATATTTTCTCTAGTTACTTTTTCTGGCTCTTTTGCTTCTGTAAATGAGCATGCATTTTGTACTCAAGTAAATTATTGATATCTGCAATTAAATAAATGATAAGAGTAATGCCTTTGATATACTGCCTTTTCTGTTGTACAACCAAAGTGTTTTGTATATATAGATGGATTATGCTGCCAATTTGGCCACTAACCTCTGACAACATGCACAGTGAGGAATCTACCCTGTGATGTTTCATGGCAGAGTATAGGAATGGTTTGCCATTGCCTTCTCCTGTGTAGTTCGTGGCTCTACTATGTTGCTGTGGCCTAGCATAGGGCCCTTTCAGCCTACAGCACCTGTTATTCCTACTTGGTCTGTTCTTATTTTATCTGCATCTGATATTCCCTGGTGGTCTCTCATGTAGGTACTAGCTAGGCCTGATGCTGCTTAGCTTCTCATAGTAAGAGTGGACCTACCCAGGGGTAGGCCAGGGGTAGGGAATGCCAGTCTTCGAGAGCCTTATTCCAGTTGGGTTTTCAGGATTTCCCCAAAGAATATGCATTGAAAGCAGTGCATGCAAATAGATCTCATGCATATTCATTGGGGAAATCATGAAAACCAGACTGGAATACGACTTTCGAGGACCGGAGTTCCCTACCCCTGCTGTAGGCATTATATTGTATATATATATATATATATATATATATATATATATATATATATATATATATATATATATATAGTTACCAGATTTTACATATGTAAAATCTAGACCCATAGACCCACCCCCAGGCTCATCCAGTTCCACCCATCCCCACCCCATTACGCCCCAGCCTCACCCCTAGACCCGCCCCCTCAGCCTGCTCATCTTGGTTGGGAGAGCAAAGTGCTGGGTTTTGAAAAGCCGTCCAGACATGCCCTCTAAAAAGAGGATGTGTCCAAGTAAATCCAGATGTCTGGTAATCCTATATATGTATATACAGATACTACAGAACCATATATATCCTATATATGTATATACAGATACTACAGAACCATCACGATCAAATCCCAGAGGTCTCCACCCTAGCCAACCACTTTAGGAAAAAAATCACCGACCTCAGAGCCTCAATACCCCCTCCTCCACCCAATCTTGTATTCAACCTCAAATCGCAGAGTAGTGAATCCAAAGGCGATATGAGCTGGAACCACTTCGAGCCCCCAGATTGGAATAACTTCCTTGCACTCTTCAACAAATACTCCAAATCAAATTGTCTACTAGATGAATGTCCGTCTAAGATCATGCAAGATGCAATACCAGAATTTAAGAGGGACCTATTTAACTGGGCAACTTACTCTCTCAAAAACGGAACCTACCTGGAAAATATGGGACACATCCTAATCACACCCATACCCAAAGACCAGAAGATCTCGCTCACACTGGCGTCCAACTACAGACCCATAGTGAGCACCCCCTTTTTCACCAAAATGCTGGAAGGGCTGGTCAACTTGGAATTAGTAAATCACTTAGATAAGTACTCTCTCCTAAATGACCACCAATCTGGATTCAGAAAAGGATTCAGCACTGAGACAGTCCTAGGCTCTCTCCTTAACCACCTATACGACCTTTTCAATCAAGGTTCCAGCACCTTGATCCTACAGTTAGACTTCAGCAGTGCCTTCGATCTCGTGGACCACAAAACTATGCTTAGGTGCCTCGATGAAATGGGAATATCAGGAAGAGTGTGGACCTGGTTCCAAGGTTTCCTAACCAAACGATCTTATCAAGTGGTCCATGAAGGAAATTACTCTGAACCCTGGAAAAGCCCCTCGGGAGTCCCACAAGGATCCCCCCTATCTCCCACCTTGTTCAATATATGCATCTCTTCTCTAGGCCACCTTTTACAAAAGCTTAACCTAACTTATTATATATACGCAGACGACATCTCCATACTAATACCAATAACAAATGTGACCTCAACCAACTCAAAACATATCTCCTCCATCATGCTCGAAATAGAAAAAATGGACTTTAAACTTCAAACTGAAATTAAACTCAGAAAAGACAAAGATTTTCCTTGCTAGCCCAAACGAGAAAATCTCCGCAACTACAATATATGTAAACGGCCATGATCACCCAATATTAAAAACCATAAAAATACTGGGAGTCACCCTGGATACCCACCTGACCCTGACCGAGCACATAAACTTGGTGACTAAAAAATGCTTCTTTATCCTTTGGAAACTGAAAACTATAAAAAAAATACTTCGACCCGCTATCCTTCAGAATATTGGTACAATCACTGATTTTATCCACCCTGGACTACTGTAACATTGTCTACTTGGGAATACCTAAAAAAAATGTGAGAAAACTGAGAATAGTTTCAAAATACGGCCATCCGTCTAATATTCGGACTAAAGAAGAGCGATCATGTTAGTCCATTCTACAAACTCCTTCATTGGTTACCAATTGAAGCACGAATTCTATTCAAATTCTCCTGCCTCTGCTATAAACTAATCTGGGGACTGGCCCCCAGCTACCTACTACCTCACTTCGAATTCCACTCCTCTATTAGGCCTACCAGAAACCGTAACCTCTTTACCTACCCAAATATCATAGGCTGTAGATATCGCACCTTCTTTGATAGAACATTCAAGTTTCAAGTTTCAAGTTTATTGATTTTTGATATCCCGATCATAAAAACAAATATCTGACCGGTTAACAATAAAAAATTTAAAATAGGAGAGTAAGAACTAGTTAATGGTGTGTTGGAAAAATTAGCGAAAACATATTAGACATATACTGACAAACATGACTGTGAGGAGAAATGGGAAGGAAGGGAAAAGTTACATAATATTAGAGGAAATGAGATAGAGGGAAGGGATAGGACATGAAGGACAAGGGTGCATGGTATAAGAGATATGCGCAGAAATAAAGGAGAACTTTTGGGGAAGGATGAGTAAGTAAGTAGATATAAAAGATTAAGATTTATTAAAGGCATCCTTGAATAGAAAAGTTTTAAGATTAGTTTTGAATTTAGGTAAATGAATTTCATCCCGAAGAAATTGAGGGAGAGAGTTCCATAAAGTAGGGGCTGTTATAGCAAAATTAGTTTTCCTTGTATAGTAAGATTCTTTTAGGGAAGGGATGAAGAGGAGTTTTTGGTCCGTAGATCGTAAGGAATTAGCAGTTTGTCTAGAAATAGGGGCAGATGGGAAAGTTTGATTTTAAAAGAGAGCAGTAAAATTTTATAAATTATACGGTGTGTGACTGGGAGCCAATGAGCCTCCTTAAGAAGCGGGGTAACGTGTTCGAATTTACCTGTTTTGTAAATGAGTTTGATTGCGGTATTTTGTATAATCTGCAATCGGCGGAGTTCTTTTTGAGGTAGTCCATTTAATAATGAATTGCAGTAGTCTAAGTGAGAGATAACTAAAGAATGAATAAGGATATTGATCGAGTCGGTATTTAGGATGGAAGTGAGTGAACGAATGATACGAAGTTTAAAGAAACAAGTTTTTACTACTGTACTTATGTGATCATGGAAAGTGAGATCTCTATCTAGAGTAACGCCCAGTAGTTTTATTTTAGTATCCATAAGTAAGGGTGTGGATTTGATGTAGATAATTCCTGGTAAGGTTTCGGATTTTTTAATAGGAAGGAGTAAGCCACAAGATTTAGCAACATTAAGTGAAAGTTTATTAGAGAACAGCCAATCACTTATGATATCTAATTTAGAGTTAAGATCATTAATATCCGAAGAGTTTGAAGTATTAATGGGGTAGAGCAGCTGAATATCGTCAGCGTAGGCAAAGATTGAGAATCCTAGTGATTGTGCCAGAGAGAGAAGAGGGGATAGAAAAATGTTAAATAGAAGTGGGGATAAAATAGAGCCCTGAGGAACTCCAAAAGTTTGAGTTACTGAAGGAGAAGTTTGGTTTTTTATATGGACTTTAAAGTTGCGTTGATGAAAGTAAGATATAAACCAGTTGAGAGCGGGACCTGTGATGTTACAGTCTGCTAATCTAGATAGGAGTAAAGAATGGTCAATGGTGTCAAAAGCTGCAGATAGGTCAAGGGAGATTAGTATAACCGATTTTAGATGATCATGAGAGTATTGTATACTAGAAATGAGACCTAGTAATGATAATTCAGTAGAATGAGAAGTTCGAAAGCCAGTCTGATAAGGATGTAGAGCATGTGTCTGATCTAAGAAATCTGATAATTGAGAATGAATCACTTTTTCGGTAAGTTTGGAAATTAAAGGCAGATTGGCAATGGGACGATAATTGTTAGGTAAAGAAGGATCGGTGTTGTATTGTTTCAATTTGGGAAAAACTAGAGCTGATTTCCATACGGTAGGAACGCAACAGTCAGAAAAGGATTTGGAGATCATTTCCCTTAAATAGGGTCCAAAGAAAGAAAAAAATCTTTTGATAAGATGAGGAGGAAAACTTTCAGTGATGTTATTAGGTAAGTTTATAGATTGTAAAACAGTGGATAGTTGTGTTAGTGAAGGTACTTTGAAATTAGAGAAGGAACTGAGAGGTAGGAAAGTTGGATCATTATTATTAGGAACCCTAAAAGCAGGAAGAGAAGGTCCAAGATGGGTACGAATAGTAGTGACTTTGTTGTCAAAGAATAGGGAAAGTTTATTTTGTTTGACAGATGAGGGAGCTAATGAGTCTAATAGGGTTTTCGTAGCTGTTTCCCAATTAGAAGATTGTTCAGTGATTGGAAGGGAAGAGAAATCTGTGAGATTTAGAGCAAAAGAGGATTGAATGGCGGAGAGAGTTATGTTGTTTAGATTACGAGAGAAAGAGGAATTATTTTTCTGTTTAGTGGGATTTGAATGATTTGGAATGTTTGATTGCCATATAATTAGTGTATGATCTGACCATGGTACAGGGATGAAATCGAAAGTGTGAAAAAAATGGGTCATGGTGGTTGGGCAAAGAATCATGTCTAGAGTATTTCCTGCTGAATGAGTGGGCGTATGAATAAGAGGTGATAGAGATAAATCAGCTATCGAGGTTAAGAGTTCAGAAGTGTTGAAGTGATTAGGACAGTTGAAGTGGATATTAAAATCTCCGAGTATTATTGACTCAGGATAGGCGATATTGAAATCAGTTAAAGTGGAGATAAGAGATGAAAGAGAGATTTTAGTTATTGGAGGGGGTAAATAGATAAGAAGAAAGTTAAGAGGAGATGGGAGTTTAATAGAAAATTGGAGAGATTCAATAGGAGTGTGAGAAAAAAGGTTGGCGGTATTTACCTGAATAGGAATTGAAGCATGATGTATAATTGCTAGTCCACCTCCCTTTTTGTTTGGGCGGGGTTGAAAATATGCTGTATAATTAGGTGGGCAGGCCTGAGTGATATAAGCATCATCTCCCTGAGTTAACCATATTTCTGTTAGACATAGAATTTGAAGGTTATGTTGAGTGATAATATCGTGAATTAAGTGATGTTTATTTTTTATAGAGCGGACATTTATTAAACCTGAATTGAATGTAAGGGAGTGGTGAGGTTGATTATGACAGGGGTTGGAAGAGGAATGAAGCGGAATGGAAATGAGTTGTCTAGATTGAGGTTTGATTTGATTTTTGCAAACTGTAGGGCTGATATAGCGACGGCCCCAAATAGTTGGGATGGAAGACATTATATTAGAGGTGGAAAATGAAAGAGTATAAGGGACAAATTCTGAGCTGTGCAGTATCAGGAAAAAAGAGAAGAAAAAGATATATAGTTTGAGAAGATGACAAAAGGGTCTGAAAAAGGAGGAGAAAGTAAACAGGGGAAATGAAGATAAGAAAAAAGAATGAAGGAGCTGCATGAAGGAGCGCATAAAGAAGCAGGACCTGCTTGGTTGACGCAAAGCAGAGAAATATATAGGGGAGGTTACCAGCGAGGTAATGTGGGCGGGGTCGTCGGCATCAGTGAAGTAGCCTGTCCAAGTTTGCAGTCTACCTGCTTGGTTGACTGTTATGCCTGCTGACTTATTTTCTCATTGTTAAAACTCCAACTTGACTGATTTTACTAATTTTATTTATCTAATTCTAATTTTAATTCATTTCAAGTTTGTTTTATCTGCATTGCACTTAACTCTTACCTCAGGCCCTCTGGTTCTCTTGAAAGACCGCTGCCGCGAAGCGGCGGCGCCGACTACCCCGCCCACATTACCTCGCTGGCCCTCTCGTTCTTCGCGGCGGCGGTCTTTCAAGAGAACCAGAGGGCCTGAGGTAAGAGTTAAGTGCAATGCAGATAAAACAAACTTGAAATGAATTAAAATTAGAATTAGATAAATAAAATTAGTAAAATCAGTCAAGTTGGAGTTTTAACAATGAGAAAATAAGTCAGCAGGCATAACAGTCAACCAAGCAGGTAGACTGCAAACTTGGACAGGCTACTTCACTGATGCCGCCAGAGAATCATATAGTAGCTTTAGGAAAGAACTAAAAACCACATTGTTTAAGAAATTTATAACCTAACCAGACTTCTCCCCTAAAATCGGAGCCTCCTCCCATCCCAAGGAGTCCGTCTACCCTCTTCTGCCAAAATTTCTATCTTTAATTGTTACCAGTTTTTCCCACTGGTGCCCGTCCTTCGTTCAAATGTACCAAGTTAACAACTTACTTCTCATCAACATCTTATGTTATCTTTTTCACCTTCGCAGTCTTGCACCTTTGTAACTCAAAGCGCAATCTCCTTTCTCTTCTCCTACTTATGCTCTGAATATCGTCGACTGTATAATGCTACTCATTGTGAAACCGTGTAATACACAGACCCTGTAACTCTCCTGTTACTATCACTTGATGTTCAATGCTATACTCTGTAATTCGCTGTCTGTACAGTTTCTCTTCATTGTAAACCTCCTAGAAGTCGCAAGATTGTGGCGGTATATAAGAATAAAGTTGTTATTATTATTATTATTATATATATATATACACATAAAATTAAATAACGCCCTTTAATTATTTATTCAGTGAAAAAACAATACCTATCATAAAATGTGAACCCAGCATACAAATGTGCATGCCATTTCATGAATGTCTTTACATCAGTATAAGACCACTGAAAGCACTTCTGCAGCAGTTCAACTGTGAATTCTCCATTTTTTAACTGGATAAAACATGGGAGATTTCTATGTGGTATCTCCTCGGGCTGGAGGAGGATTTGATATTAGGTATGCCTCAGCCTCTTGCAGGCAGCATGCTTCTACATTAGGCTGTGAGACGGAGGTATCACTTAACACCATCATAGATCAAAAATAAGAATGCAGAGTCATTCAGCCAAGATAGCACAAGTAGAGAGCGCTCCAGACCACCCAAAAACAATGGACTAGGAAAAGCACTGCTGATTAAAGCATACAGTCACCTCCCAGCCAGTAAAAGGAAATATACTGCAACAGGAAGGCAATAAAGTTACAGAGAAAGATAAGAAACAAACAGGTATATAATGCCACCTATTATTTTTATCATTCTAGTCTCAGAAAAAACAAGATCAGACCAAGTAGGAAGATAAGAACAGACTGATGGTCCATCAGATCCAATATCCTCTGTTTCTAATAGTAGTTAATCCAGGTGGCAAGGAGCTGGCAAGATCTCAAAAGAGTAAAATTGATTTTAAGCCGCTTATCCTAGAAATAAGCATAAAGATAATGGAGGTAGCAGGAATGCAAGTCTCTCTTATGGATATTTATTAGTGATATCCTGAAAAATGAATCTGTTGGCAGACCTTGAGGAATGGGAGCAAATACCAAAGCTCTACAGTACACTTACTTCTGTTAGAATAATAAAAAAAAAGACAGGACAATGTTGTTTTCTTTCATCTAGTACCCCGTACCTTACCTTTTTCCTGGTGTCTAGTGAGTGGGTAATAGTGATTCCCTAGTGATTCCCGGTGCCGGTGAGGGTAAAAGCAACTGGAGATTACTCCAGCTTGCCCGCTAGACCCAAGGGAAAATGTAAGGTACAGGGGAGCTTTTGGGAGGTGGAAGGGGCCTGTTTTGGGGTTCAGTATTGGATGGGCGGGGGGGGGGGGGGCACACATGGCAGACTACTCAGACCCAGAGAAGAGAAGTTTGTATGATACCAGTGGAGTCGGTTAAGCAACAGCAAGTGTTCTGGTGACAGAGCTAAGTTATATTTTTGGTTTTTCTATCTTTCATCTGTATTAGCCTTTATAGTTTTGGAAAAAAATGGGCTCTTTGAAAATTTAATTAAAAGTTAAAATTAAATATAAAAAATATATTTATTAAAAATACTATTTTTTTATGGTGCACAGTAGTGGAGTTTGTATCTCTTTAGATCCCTACATTCCTTTTGGTGTGATTTTTTTGCCAATGACAAAATCAACGCTAGCCTAAAAATCATCAGTGATTGCTACATAATAAAATATTTCTTGAGGCTTTTTCTCCACCTTTTTGTATTGAATGGGGGATCTGAGAAATTGAGTCCACTGCTGGTGAGTGACATTCTTATATTTTTTTTATTTAAACATCTCTATCAATTCTTTCCTTCAAAATATACATATTACGATCTTTAAGTCTGTCTCCATACCCCTTATATTGAAGACCACCAACCATTTTAGTAGCCTTCCTCTGGACCAATTCCATTGTGCTTATATCTTTTTGAAGGTATGGTCTCCAGAATTGTGCATAATATTCTAAATGAGGACTCATCAGAGTCTTATACAGGGGCATCAATACCTCATTTTTTCTTACTGGCCAATCATCTCCCTATGCACCCAAGCATCCTTCTAGCTTATGCCATTACCTTTTCAACCTTTTTGACCACCTTAAGATCATCACATACAATCACACTTAAGTCATAGAAACATAGAAATAGATGGCAGATAAGGCCTACGGCCCACCCAGTCTGCCCACCCTAATGACCCTCCCCTACCTTTACCCTGTGAATAGATCCCACGTGTCGATCCCATTTGGCCTTAAAATCAGGCACGCTTCTGGCCTCAATCACCTGAAGTGGAAGACTATTCCAGCGATCAACCACCCTTTCAGTAAAAAAGAATTTCCTGGTGTCACCGCGCAATTTCCCGCCTTTGATTTTCCACAGATGCCCTCTTGTTGCCGTGGGACCCTTGAAAAAGAAAATATCTTCCTCCGCCTCGATGCGGCCCGTGAGATACTTGAATGTCTCGATCATGTCTCCCCTCTCTCTGTGCTCCTCGAGCGAGTATAGCTGTAATTTATCTAACCGTTCTTCGTACGGGAGATCCTTGAGTCCCGAGACCATCCGGGTGGCCATTCTCTGGACCGACTCCAGTCTCAGCACATCCTCCTCCAGAATTTCACACAGTATTCCAGGTGGGACCTCACCATGGATCTATACAATGGCATAATGACCTTAGGCTTACGGCTGACGAAACCCCTGCGTATACAACCTATGATTTGTCTTGCCTTGGATAAAGCTTGCTCCACTTGATTGGCAGCCTTCATGTCCTCACTGACGATCACCCCTAAGTCACGTTCTGCTACCGTTCTTGTTAGGATCTCGCCAGTAGCCCTTTCAGGACCAAGGGACATATTTGTCCCATAACTTTAAAATCCTATAAATTTTGATTGGGATAGTCTACAGTTCTAAATTTGATATGTACAGATTCCATATGATACTGCCTTTATGTAAACAAACTGGTTCCGACATTCATTCATTAGCGTCGTTGCCAGATTGACGAGAAGATTCACTTGCCACACTGTCCATAAGCCAGAAGTGTGATTTTTTTTTTTTTTTTTTTAATGATATTTCACAAAAAAAATCAATTTTTTGGCATCTGCAAGCCCTTTTTACCATAAAAATGTCGTCAAAACCACAAAAATTGGCCTACGATCCTTATGGTCCTGAAAGGGTTAAGGGTATAAGTCCTGCATGGATTTTGGCTATCCAGGTGCATAACTTTGCATTTTTTGGCATTGAAGCTGAGTTTCCATGTCCTAGACCAGCTCTCCAGTAGGAGTAGATCATGCATCATGTTGTCGGCCATTGAATATTTGTCCGTTGTGCTTTTACCCACTACATTGCTTAGTTTGGCGTCATCGGCGAATAATGTTATTTTACCTCGGAGCCCTTCTGCCAAGTCTCTTATAAAGATATTGAATAGGATCGGGCCCAAGACCAAGCCTTGGGGCACTCCACTGATCACCTCCGTCATTTCAGAGGGGGTGCCGTTCACCATTACCCTTTGAAGCCTACCTCCAAGCCAGTTCCCAACCCATTTTGTCAATGTGTCGCCCAATCCTATAGAACTCATCTTGCTTAGCAACCTGCGGTGTGGTACGCTATCGAATGCTTTGCTAAAGTCCAGATATACGATGTCCAGGGACTCCCCAACATCCAGCTTCCCCGTCACCCAGTCACAGAAGCTGATCAGGTTGGATTGGCAGGATCTCCCCCTTAGTAAATCCATGTTGACGAGGATCCCATAGATTTTCCTCATTCAGGATCATATCCAATTGGCGTTTGATTAGAGTTTCCATTAGTTTGCTCACTATTGATGTGAGACTCACTGGTCTGTAGTTTACTGCCTCTATCTTTGAGACTTTCTTGTGGAGTGGAATGATATTAGCCTTCTTCCAGTCCAACGGGATGCTGCCTGTATTAAAGGAGAGGTTGAAGAGCCTGGACAGCTCCTCTTTTGTGCACAAAAGTTCTTCACCCCTTAAACTGTACTGTGCCCTTGGTTTCTTGCAGCCCAAATGCATGACTTTACATTTCATTGCATTAAATCTTAGCTGTCAAATTTCGGACCATTCCTCAAGCTTTACAAGGTTCTTTCTCATGTTATCCACATCAATAGGGGTGTCTATTGTAGATTTTGTATCATCCGCAAAGAGGCAAATCTTACCAGATAACCCTTTGGCAATATCACGTACAAAAATGTTTAAAAAACATGCCAAAGAACTGAACCTTGAGACACACGACTGGTAATATCCCTTCCCTCAGAGCGATCTGCATTGACCACTACCCTCTGTCGCCATTCATTCAACCAGTCTCTAATCCAGTCCATCACTGTGGGCCCATACCAAGAGCACACAGTTTATTTACTAGATGCCAATGTGAAATATTATGAAAGACTTTGCTAAAATCTAAATACACCACATCTAGTGCTCTCCCTCTATTCAATTCTCTGGTTACCCAGAAATTGACTAGATTTGTTTGACAGGACCTGCCTCTAATGAATCTATGTTGTCTCAGGTCCTGTAATGCACTGGATTCTAGAAACTTCACTATTCTCTGTTTTAAAAGTGTTTCCATTAATTTACTTACCACAGAAGTCAGACTTACAGGCCTGTAGCTCCCTACCTCTTCCTTACTTCCACTTTTGTGGAGAGGGACCATTTCTGCCCTTCTCCAGTCCTCTGGTATCACTTTTGACTCTAGAGAAGCATTGAAAATGTCAGCCAGTGTAGCTGCCAGAACTTCCTTAACTTCTCTCAGTGCTCTTGGATGTATACCAGTGGTCTCAAACTCGCAGCCTGCCAGGTACTATTTTGAGGCCCTTGGTATGTTTATCATAAACACAAACGTAAAATAAAAGAGTTTCTTGATCAAATGTCTCTTTAGCTATAAATGACAATATTATTATTAAGACTTAGCCAAAAGGAAAGATTTATAAACTATAAATAGTTTTACCTCATATAAAATTATCATTTCTTTAATAAGACATTAACTATTTTTTTCTGAGGCCCTCCAAGTATCTACAAATCCAAAATGTGGCCCTGCAAAGGGTTTGAGTTTGAGACCACTGATGTATACCATCTTGCCTAATAGGTTTGTCTACTTTTAGTTTAGCGAACTCCTCATGGACACAATCCTCAGAAAATTATTTAGGGTCTACCACACCTTCTTCCCTATTTGCGTTTCTCTTCTGCAGTCCTGCTTCCGGTGCTTCAGCTATGAACCCAGAACATAAATATTTATTAGACAATTCAGTCTTATCTTTATCAGCTTCTACATATTTCTCACTTACATCTTTGAGTCTCACAATGCCACTTTTGAACTTCCTTCTATCACTAACATATCTAAAAAATGTCTTGATCCCCTGTTTTACCATGTGGACTATGTTTTCTTCTATTTGCATCTTTGTTTTCCTGACTACTCAACCAGCCTCTCTTAACTTTTCCAGATATTTTTGCCTGTCTTCTTTCTGTCATCTTTTATAGTTTATGAAAGCTAACCTCTTTTTCCTTACCTTCTCAGCTACAAATTTTGAGAACCAAAGCTGCCTTTTTATCTCTTACTTTTACTTATTTATTTACAAACTGGTTTGTTGTTCTTACAATAGCTCCTTCAGTATCTAATTTTCTGTTTTGTCCACTGCTTTCCTACTTCTTCCAGATGTTCCCTACCAGACAAGTCCTTGACATAATCCCACTGAACCACCTCTCCCCCCTGCAAGCAGTTTAAAACTCAGCTACATGACTTATCTTTTACCAGCCTCGCTGCACTCACCTTACCCCTCTCTTCAAATCATTTCACTGGCTCCCTATCTGCCTCTGCATACAATTCAAGCTCCTATTACTAACCTGCAAATGTGTTCATGCCCCCATCCCTTCAGTATCTCTCCACTCTTATTTCTCCTTATATGCTTCTGTTCCTCAGATAAGCTACTTCTATACCCTCTCATCCATTGCCAATTCCTGATTTTATTTGTTTCATCTAGCTGCCCCATATGCCTTAAATAAACTGCCCCATACGCCTTAAATAAGCTACCTGAGTTCATCCATTATACCTTAACTTAACTTAGAAACATAGAAATAGGATGGCAGATAAAGGCCAAATGGCACATCTAGTCTGCCCATCAGTAGTAACCATTATCTCTTCCTCTCTCTCTAAGAGATCCCATGTGCCTATTCCACACCTTCTTGAATTCAGACACAGTCTCTGTCTCCACCATTTCCACCAGGAGACTGTTCCTCACATCTACCACCCTTTCTGTAAAAAAGTATTACCTTAGATTACTCCTGAGCATATTACCTCTTAACTTAATCCTATGCTCCCTCATTCCAGAACTTCCTTTCAAATGAAAGAGACTCAACCCATTTGTATTTATGCCACTTAGGTATTTAAACGTCTATCATATCTCCCCTGTTCTACCTTTCCTCTAATATATACATATTGAGATCTATAAGTCTGTTCCTATATGCCTTATGATGAAGACCACACACCATTTTAGTAGCCTTCCTCTGGACTGACTCCATCCTGTTTATATCTTTTTGAAAGTGTGGTCTCCAGAATTGTACACAATATTCTCAATGAGGTCTCACCAGAGTCTTATATAGAGGCATCAATACCTCCTTTTTCCTATTGGCCATACCTCTTCCAATGCACCTTAGCATCCTTCTAGCTTTTGCCTTCACCTTTACAACTTGTTTGGCCACCTTAAGATTATCACATACAATCACACCCAAGTCCCGCTCTTCTGTCGTGCACATAAGTTCTTTACCACCTAAACTGTACCGTTCCTTTGGATTTTTGCATCCCAAATGCATGACTTTGCATTTTTTAGCGTTAAATTTTAGCTGCCAAATTTCTTGTTTAAAGGTATACTAAAAACCCACCTTTTTGAAATAGCCTTCAATTCATAACCCTGCTCCCCACTGCCCACTGCTCCCCACCCTAGCCATCAGATTAACCATCCCCCCCCCCCCACACCAACTGTATCCCCACCTTGGCATCCTATTTGTCTGTTTAGATTGTAAGCTTTTTTGAGCAGGGACTGTCTCCTTTGTGACTCTGTACAGCACTTTATATGTCTGGTAAGCCAATCAGGGCCTTAGGCCCCTCCCAGTGCATCCCAGGATACACCATGAAGAGGGACCAGCCACCATTTTAAAGAGACAGGCCAGCTGGCAAGAGGGAGTAGGCATCCTTCTTTCTGGTCATCTTCTAAAGGTATTGTTGGGATATGGGGGTGTCGGGTTGTTCAGGCAGGAGAGAGTGTGCATTCCTTCTGCCAATCTTGGATGGGAGGGAGGTGTCGGAAGGGGTTGTTTTCAGGGTTTGAGGGAGTGGGCATTCTTCCTGCCAATCTCAGGTAAGAGGGGGGTATCAGGAAGGTTGTTTTCAGGCAGGAAAGAGTGGGCATCTCTCCTGACGATTGGTGCAGGGGGGTCCTCTGCCCACCACAGCCAGATGAGCTGATCACCTCAGGGGAACTCTCTAAAGCAGCAGTTTCGGGGAATTCTGCTGGCTCAGCTGATCGGGGATTCCCATGTCGCAATCAGCTGATGGCAAGTGGTGGCCTAGTTTCAGGATCCTCCCTTGGGATAGATAGGTGGCTGAAATATAGGCCAGGGTAAGGTGTCTGAGTGTCAATGTAGATACGATTCTGTATCGGATGCCGGTGCATGATTGACACACAAACAGCCGCTTCTTAGGAGGCCACTGAGACCAGCATTCTATACCGAATCAGACCCTTAGGGGGCAATAATTTAAAAAAAAAGTCTAAAAAGTGTCCTAAATGGCTACTTGGATGATCAAAAACCCTGATCGTCCAAGTACCCATAACCAAAGCTGGTTTTTAGACGTATCTAAAAACAGCTTAGGCCTTTCCCCTGCCTCTAGACGCACAGAGAGAAAAGAGGTGTGTTTAGAGGAGGGGAAAGGGCAGGCAGTGGGCGGAAGGTGGGCCAACCTACACCTAGGCGTACAACAGGTATAACCAAAACATTTACAGATTACCTAGTCGGCACTTAGACCTTTTTGACTTAGACGTAGTCAAACCAGGTCTAAGTGCCGAAAAAGGGGCCGCTGAGCTGATAGCCGCTGGCGCCATCAGTTCAGCGGCCCGGCAACCTACCCACCGCAACCATCGCGGCAGGAGAGATGCTTCATCTCCCCTACCGTGATGTCATCACTCCTCTACCCGAATTGCCGCGACTCGCGGCAGGAGAGATACCCTATCTCTCCTGTGGGCCGGCGAATTAAATGCTTCGATGCTCATAGGAATTGAATGAGCACCAGAGTACTTACCTTGTCAGCCCACAATCAAAAGATCTACTGCGGTTTAATACAAGGGGCCCCTAATTCTTAGAGCTCCTTTTACGAAGGTGTATTAGGGCCTTAACGTGCGGAATAGCGTACGCTAGCCGCTACCGCCTCCTCTTGAGCAGGCGGTAGTTTTTCGGCTAGTGTGCGCTATAGCGCCCTAATCTGATGCATGCGCTAAAAACGCTAGCGCACCTTCGTAAAAGGAGCCCTTAGTGACTGAACACATTCAAGCTTAAGTCAAAACTAATTGTAATACATACATGATGTTACAGTGTTTACAGTTTTTATTATAAGTAGATATATATGACTAGTTAGTCCTTTAAACATATTTTTGTCTGATATGGATTGTGTGACAGTAAGGGTTCAGTATTTTTATGCAATTGTACATTTTTTTAGTTACCCATGTTTTATGATTAATTTATGTTTATACAATTTTTATGTATTTGTATAATATATGTATGCTGAAAAACAGCTGTGTCAGGTGCGTATTTCAATACATCAGTCTACTGCTGGTGTGCTTCTTTGATTCATCTTTCTCTTGCTGTTTGCTGGTGATAGCTCTTCTGTGTTTGGCTTAAGAATTGGAAACCTGTCACTGATTATTTAAAGAATGTGTAACACATTGACTGATGAGTTGTCAGATGGTAATCTAGGATCAAATTTGCCTATCCCAGCTAAATTTTGTACATGCTAAATTTGTTTTCTTTCTTATGTGCTTTCTTTACAAATTAAAATGTTGGAAAAGCAAAAAGGAATTCATGGGATAGGAAGAAATGTCTTACTGTAGATTTGTAACTCATTAATAAATAGCGTAAGAGGAAATGGTCAGTTTTCTCAATATAAATGGATAATAGAGGGGTAAGAATTTATATTAAAGTATTGAAAATAGTTATAATATAAGAAGACTGTAAGAAGCTGCAGATAGACTTTACAAGTCTGGAGAAGTGGGTATCTAAATGTTTAATATTAGAAAGTTATATAAAGAGAAAATGAATACTAAATATAGATGCACAATGTTGATTTGATATTAGAAATCACCAGTCAGGAATAGGATCTTGAAGTCATTATGGGCAATGCATCAAAATCCTCTTCACAGTCTCCCCTAATTCTAGAAAGTTGTGCACATGAATTATAGAATAAGATCAGTTATATATGTAACTTAATTTAATAATGAACTGTACAATTCTGGTTATAAACAGGATAGAGTTGATCCAGAGGAAGGCTACTAAAATGTTTGGTGGTCTTCATCATAAGGCATATAGAAACATAGAAACATAGAAAAAAGCAGCAGAAAAGGGCTATAGCCCACCAAGTCTGCCCATTCCAAGTATCCCCTCCCCTGAATTTACTCCCTTAAAGATCTCACGTGAGTATCCCATTTTCTCTTAAAATCCGTCACACTGCTGGCCTTTATCACCTGGAGTGGGAGTCTTTTCCAATGATCCACTACTCTTTCAGTGAAGAAGTACTTCCTGGAGTCGCCATGAAACTTCCCTCCCCTGATTTTCAGTGGATGCCCTCTGGTGGTCGAGGGTCCCATGAGCCAGAAGATATCATCTTCCGACTCGATGCGTCCCGTGATGTACTTGTATGTTTCAATCATATCTCCCCGTTCTCTTCTTTCCTCAAGTGAGTACAGCCGCAATGGCCCTTGAAGAATTAATCCTGCCCTGAATATGGAAATGCTTACTGTATGTTCTTATATTCATAGGGAAGGGAGGGGGAACAATATGAGAATAAGAGAGGATGGCAGGAAGATTGAAGAGGAGAATAAACTAAGAGGTGAGGGATGGGAAGGAGGCATATATATAGAGAGGACAAGATAAGAGGGCAGGAGAGTAGAGGTAAAGAGTGGAGGAGTATGATATGAGAGAGAGAAGTGAAGAACATGTGACAGGAACAGGAAGATAGCAATGAGCGGTGGGGATTTGTGAGCACTGAGATAAATAAGACAGGGTCTTATATTAATTTTCAGGAAATGTGTTCTTTTTGAGGAAACATTGTATCTACCCTTGACACTTGCCATGTTATACCTATCCCTACCTCCCTCCCTCCCATCCCTTTGTGATGCAGCAGAGAAAAGGCCCCAGCGGGGAAGGCCACAAAGCAGCTCATTCATAGCGCTGCCATTGGTTTTGAGGCTTCGGAGGTATGTAAGATGGTTGGTGGTGTTCCAGTGCACAAAGGGATGGGAGAGAGGGATCTTAACTAGGGCTTATTTTGGGGGTATGGCTTATATTAGGACCTACCCTGAAAATCATGCTAGGGCTTATTTTCAGGGTAGGTCTTATTTTCGGGGAAACACTGCACAAGTATGCAGATTGTAAGCCACAGTCCCTCCTTAAACTAAACTAAACTAAGCCTTAGGTTTATATACCGCATCATCTCCATGGAAGTGGAGCTCGACACGGTTTACAAAGCTTAAAAATATAAGAAGAGAGGAGAATGATTTACAAGAGTATATGAGTAGAAGGAATGTAAACAGGAGAAGAAATGATCTTATGTTAGAAAAAATGATTATATGTTAGAAAAGAGCCAGGTTTTCAATTGTTTGCGGAATAATTAGTGTTGCGGAATCCTTAGTGTTTAAGTCAAGGGAAGAAAGCAGGGGGATAACCTGATGCAAAAGACCTGCACCCATTTCAAAGTGAAAGTACATGTATACTTGTTCTTTGAGTCTTAATAGACACAATAAAGAACATCTAAGGTTGCCTTCACTGTGTTTCTTACTTGTCCTTTTGAAACATGGAGGTGCACAGTATCGGCAGACTATGAACCCTGCTTATTTAGTATTATTCCTATAGACAGAAAATGGAGAACAACCTCTATTAAATGGACCCCCCTATGTCTCCTAATATTCTTTAGTAAAACTCGAAGCTTGATTTCTCTTCAACTATTTTACAAAATAAAATGTTATGATGTTAATATTTATGAAAGCATATGCTTATTGATAAGTTATGCTTCTTGAAACTGAGAAACTATTAGAATTTTATGCTTTAGACAAATGGGATTTAATTAATACAAATGATTTTAAATCAATATTTTATTTTTTTTAAAAATTCAAATTAGAACATGAAACCAGTGAATATTTAAAGCAACAGTGCCACCTAGAGACTTAAGCATAATGAAGATGTACAAATATTTTCCCTAATTCCAGAAAGAACTGTGACATAATTCTTTCCTTTGGATACTTCATTTTTTATGAGAGGAAGAGGAGAAAGATTGTTGGTCAGGTGGACAATATTTTCCATTGATGTTGCAGTAAAGACACAGGCCTGCTGGCAAGAGGGAGTGGTTACCATGAATTTGCCTTTTCTTGTTTTCTACAACATTATGGTCACTCAGTAGATTTCACAATGCTCAGGCCAATCTCCTACCACATTTTAGAAAACAAAAGTCTTACTTGAGAAAATTAGCAAGAAAGGAAAATAAACGAGGAATAAATAAATAAATTACCTGCAATTACATCACTTTCTTTTCCAGAGATAAATTAAAAAAAAAAAAAAAAAGATTTGACATCGATATGTGAACATTTCTTAAGAAAGAACTGAATATTTCATGGGGTGTCCTAATTTTTTCACATGACTGTAAGCACTGAGAATCCAATCAAACACTCCACACTACTGAATTCCTCAAATTGCTGTATGTACTTTTTGTCTGCCACCAAATAGTACAGCGGTGTCCATAAAAAGCAAACAAGATGTTAGGAATTATTAGAAAAGGGATGGTAAATAAGACTATGAATGTTATAGTTCCCCTATATCACTCCAATGGTGCAGCCTTACCTTGAGCATTGCATTCAATTCTGGTCACTGTATCTCAAAAAAGATATTGCAGAATTAGAAAAAATTAAAAGAAGAGTGACCAAGATGATAAAGAGGATGGAACTCTGTTTATATGAGGAAAGACTAAAAGGTTAACACATAGAAACATAGAAAATGGTGGCAGAAAAGGGCCATAGCCCATCGAGTCTGCCCATTCCAAGTACACGCCCCCCTGAATTTACTCCCTTAAAGATCCCACGTGAGCATCCCATTTTCTCTTAAAATCCGTCACGTTGTTTGCCTCAATCACCTGCAGTGGGAGTCTGTTCCAATGATCTACCACTCTTTCGGTGAAGAAGTACTTTCTGGAGTCGCTATGAAACTTCCCTCCCTGATTTTCAGCGGGTGCCCTCTGGCGGTCGAGGGTCCCACGAGACAGAAGATATCCTCTTCCGACTCGATGCGACCCGTGATGTACTTGAACGTTTCAATCATGTCTCCCCTCTCTCTTCGTTCCTCAAGTGAGTACAGCCACGGTTCTTCATTTGGAAAAGAAACAGCTGAGGAGAGATATGACTGAAGTGTACAATGTCCTGAGTAGCATAGAATGGGTACAAATGAATCGATTTTTTTACTCCATCAAAAATTACAAAGATTAAGACACTCAGTGAAGCTAGATGGAAATACTTTTAAAACCAATAAAAGGGATTTTTTTCACTCAGAAAATAGTTAAGCTCTGGAATGCATTTAAAAAATAATAATTATTATATTATGCATATCTTACAATTCTGTGTGGATTACAAATTATTCAGATACTCAAGCATTATTCCCTAACTGTCCTGGTGGGCTCCCACTCTATCCAATGTACCTGGGGCAATGGGGATTAAGTGACTTGCCCAGAGTCACAAGTATGGGATTTGAACCCACAACCTCAGGGTGCCAAGGCTGTAGCTCTAACTACTGTACTGCACATTCTCATATTGTTAGAGGATGTGGTAATAGTGATTAATGTCACTGATTTTTTAAAATGTTTGGACAAGTTCTGAGAGGAAAAGTCTGTAGTATGCTATTGAGACAGACATAGGGAAAGCCACTGCTTGCCCTTGGATCAGTAGCATGAAATGTTGCTACTATTTGGGTGTTTGCCAGATAATTGTAACTTGGATTAGCCACTGTGAAAACATAATACTGGGCTAGATGGATCAGCATTCAGTCTAGGGAATTAAGGCAGCTTCCAACTACATTTCTGTTTATTCTTTGCCTTTAAGTAGGTGCATTTTGGGATATGAGGATAAGACATCAATCCCTTCCCCCTTTTTTAGTCCTGGATGGTGTCTTGTAGCCATGTTTGTGAAGCAGCAAGATACCACTGAAGTGGTTTCTGACAACACAGGTACTTTTCAGTGTTTTTCTCTTTACACAGTGCAGCTAATGTATTTTTCCAGCACTTATGTGTATACTTGTATCTGTTTTTTGAAGTTATTATGTTTTATGGTTTGATGTCAGCAGTATTGTTCTTTCACGGTGTTTACATCCTTGATTTGAATTTATTACCAACTCCAACAAGAGATAAAATAGAGGAAGGGTTCAGAGGTCCTTCTCCCCTTTCCAGCAGAGTCAAAAGCATCTGTTATGTTATATTGGAGCAAGAAGCACAAAACACTTGAGACTGTTGCTTTGCTGTGGAGTTTTAAGATGCCCCTAGCTTTACTTATATCCTTCATTTGCTAGGGGAAATAGAATTATATAATTCCTCCCATCATGCTTTCTGGAGCAGTAGCGTAGTAGCCATATCCCTGGTGTGACAGGCATTGTAGTAAGACTTTAATATCTTTTACCTGTTCTATCAAGATAATTTTTTTTTTTTTTACATAGATTCCTTCAGTGGTTCAGAGTAGTGCTGCCCGATTCACCGATTCGAATCGATTCACCAATTCACTTCGGGTGAATCGATTCAAAACAAAAAAAATCGGCCTTCTGATTCACTGACTGACCCTCCCCCCTCGCCCCCTAAAGCAGGAGCGGCAGCGCTGCCTTTTGCTTGCCGGCCACTGCCACTCCTGCTTTAGAGGGCGAGGGGGGAGGGTCATTCGGGAAGTGCATCCAGGGCAAGATTAAAGGGTGGGCCCGATGCGCTGCTATGATGACTGTAGGCAGCAGTGGTGGTTTTGTGTATATCTTCCTGCCTTGATAGACAATGCTGCTGTTGGTGCTTGCCTGCACCATGGCCCATCTGCTTGCGGCCCACCCGCCGGCACCATTTAATTTTGCGCGCTTCTGCTGCTCCAAAAGTGCCAAGCGCGTGCAGCGATTACACGCCGCCGGCCTATAAGCCTTCTCTCCATCAGAATTGATGTCGGAGGAAGGCTTATGGACTGGCGGGTGCAATCGCTGCACATGCCTGGCCCTTTTGGAGTTGCGGTAGCAGCGGGGGGGGGGTGTTAAATGGAGGCTGCGAGCAGTGGTGAGCAGCGGCGGCGGGCTGGGGGTAAGTAGCAGGAGGCGGAATCAGTGACAGATCGGCTTGGGGGAAGGCAGGCTTCGGGGTGAGGAAGGGAGGATCCTGCAACTCTTGCCATGAGGCTGGATTCAAAGCAGCACAGCATTTCTTCTGCTGCCATTAGACTGCTGTACGATTTAAAAAAAAAAAAAAAAGAGATTAAGTATAGGCAGCCTCAATCAACCTGAGAGGAGAGCTGAGGGGAAGGAGGCAAGGAGTGAAGAGCCAATAGGACTAGGCTATGAAGGAGTGATAAAGTATTGAACAAAGGATGGGAATGAGAAAGGAGACAGGAAGAGAAATATAGGGTTGGAAAGAAGATAAAGAGTATTTGGAGAGAGGGATGGAGTGAGCAAAGAAAAATGTCTGCTGGGAGAAAAGGAAAGAAAGAGAACAGTGAAGAGTAGAAGTAGAGAAGCAAGAAGGGGGAACGAAGTAAATAAGAAAATGGGGCAGGGCAGAGCATGGTGGGGTAGCCTGGGCAGGGGGGGTGCAGGCCTTTGAGGGGGGGACAGGCCTTCAGGGATGGTGGCACAGGCCTTCAGGGGGTCCAGGCAGGCCTTCGGGGAGAGAGGGGTGCAGGCCTTCAGGGGAGGCTCTGGTGTAGAAGTTCACAGAGGGAGAGAAGGGAGGTTCAAAGAGACATGCATATGCCGAACTTTGGGGGGAAAAAATAATGGGTCTAAAAACAGAGAAGAGGGAGAGAGATGGTGAACAATGGGATTTAGGGAGGGAAGAAACTGAAAGGGAGAGAAGTTGGACACAAGGGATGGTGTGGAGGGGGGATAGGAGGGTAGTTGGGAAAAGAAGGGGAGATATGGTGGACCCTGGGGTGGTGGGGAAGGAGGGAGAGATGCTGGATTAAAGGGTAGGTGAGAAAAGTTGGATCTGTGGATGGAGACGAAAAAAAAGGAAAGATGCCAGACTTCCAGAGGAGGGAAGGGAAACGGAAGGGGAGGACAGAGATGGCAGATGGATGGTTAGCACGGAGAATGAAGAAAGAAGGAGACCCTGGCAAGCAAGTTATCACGCCTGGGACCAACAAAATTTGAATAATGACCAGACAACAAAAGGTAGAAAAAATAATTTTATTTTCTGTTTTGTGATTACAATATGTCAGATTTGAAATGTGCATCCTGCCAGAGCTGGTGATAGACCACAAATGTGAACTAGGATTTAACAGAGAGAGGAAAAGTCTTTTTTGTTTGTTTATTTTGTTTACACCACAGCGCCAGTGTGGTAGGAGAAGGCAAAGGGGGTGAAGAGGCTATAAAATAAACCCACCAGGATGTTTGAAAAAAACACCCAATTGGGCAGGAAAATCGAATTGAATCGAAAAATTGATTCAATGGGCTGAATCAAATCGAATCAAAATTTTTTTTCCTGAATCGGGCAGCACTAGTTCAGAGGTTGCTACCGATGTGAATGATTCATGTAGTGTGATGGCAAGAATCTGTAGTAATGTTTTTAGTGTCTTAACTGTTCTGCCATCCTTGGACTATATATGTTATGGCTTTAATAGACCAGAAGGCTTTGAGCATGCGCAAATGCTCAAAGCCTAGTCCAGCCCGGCAGAGGAAGAAGGAGGATCTCTCTCGCACCGCCCGGCCCAGCCCAGCCCAGCCCAAACCAACGAGGGAGGATCTTTGGGCACTGGCACTGGCACATGTTGTGCATTGGTGCTGGTGCCGGTGCCCAATCGGGTAAGAGTTGTATTTGCGGTGCTGGGGGGGATGTAGGATCGCGGGGGAGGGGGGGTGACATGAGCGGGGGAGAGGATGCCAGTTCTCAGGGGAAATGCCGGATCAGAATGTAAAAAAAAATTGTAAAACGCGCTCACACGTATAACACGCATGGTTATGCACAGTTTGTAAAATTGTGTATAACGCGCGCGTTATATGCATGAAAATACGCTAATTCATATGCATTTGTGAAATTAAGTAATTATTTTTCTTAATTTGATTCTGTGGTATAATGAAATGAAATTAGATGCATAATACTTATTGGAATGTGGTGGGTATTTTTATGGTTCAGTTATGATTTGATATATGAATGGAGGTGTGTGCATATATATATATATATATATATATATACACACACACACTATTTCACTTGTATAAATATATATATATATATATATGTATATATATAAGTGAAATAGTATTTGGTAATTAATTAACTCTGTGGTTCTAGATGTATTAATTATTATGTGGGAAATTGAATGTTTAATATATTTCATTTAATATATTGGGTATATAGGGGATTAATTTTTCTTTGGGGAAGAATTAGGGAGCATGGGGGGTATCATCTGATCTAGAGGGTTATATACAAGCTGCCATGTTATAAGCTGGGATGGGGGGTAGGGATGGGGATGGGGTATTTTCTATTTGGGTTCCTGGATGTGGGGGAAAATTCTAGTTAGTCATATATTCAAAGGGAAATCAAGAGAATATCTGGTTGAATGGTATAATCATTTTAAATGGTTTTAAAGCTATTTTCTCTGAATGTTAAAGGTCTTTACCATCCTATAAAAAGGAAAAAAATCCTCAATTTTTTAAAACAGCAGGAAGCGGATATATATTTTATTCAGGAAACTCACTTATCTGCTGTTGAAGCAGCCAAGTTATAAGGGGGGTGGGTTAAGCATAGTTTTTTCGCTCCTGCTGTGGGGAAAAAAAGGCTGGGGTCGCTATTCTAGTAAATAGAAAATGCTCAGCTGTATTTGGTGCAATCTCAGCTGATCCCATGGAAAGATGGATTCAAGTGAACATGAGCTCAGGAAATGATATTCTGATGCTTTTTAATATTTATGCCCCTAATTCAAATCAGGCTGAATTTTTCAAAACTATTCAGCAGTTGATTCTGCCACTGGCTACTTTTACTTTAGTAGTAGCAGGGGACTTTAATGCTGTCATGGATCTTTGTTGGACAAACAACCCAGTAAACTAATAAAATCAATGGGCTTAGATAATTTAGTACTGTCTTGTGGTTTGAAAGATATATGGCGGATTCTTCATTTTAATGCTCAGGAATTTTCTTTCTGCTCCCATGTACATAAATTATTTTCAAGAATAGATTACATTTTTGTTTAGATCAATTAACTCTGCAGGTTACAAAAGCCAGCATAGATCCAATTATTTTATCAGATCATGCTGGAGTTTGGATGGAATTTAAATTTGCTGAACGAGATTCTAGTAGACCAGTTTGGAGATTCAATAATACATTGCTTGCAGATTCAAACTTTCTTGAGGAATTTCAATTAAAAATGAATGAATATTTTTAACTCAATGCATCAGAGGAAGTCTCTTTAGAAACATTGTGGGATGCTTTCAATGCTACTATGAGAGGGCAAATCATTTCATATTCGGCACACATTAGGAAACAACTTAAAATTGAATTTTCTAATTTGGAGCAAAATATTAAGGATTTAGAGTCACAATTGTCCTCAAAATGGGAACAAATTACTTTACAGGCCCTCTTAAAAGCTAAATATAAATATAATGAGATTTTCTCGCAACTGGCTAAGAAAGATTTGTTTTCTCAACAGGCTCTGTATTATGAAAACTCGAATAAAGCAGGAAGATTATTGGCTAATTACCTCAAAACAAAAAAAAGAAAAGTAAAGATTGTGGCTATTAAAGTTGAAAAGGGTGAAACTCATTCTAAAATTGGAAATATTTTTAAACAATTGTTGAACTATTATAAAGCTATATATTCTTCTGAGCTTTATTCAGACAAAGAAATGGAAGGCTCGAGTTTTTTAAAATTAATTAAGGGACCAAAAATTCCCAAGCATATAAAAGGAAATCTTGATGTGCCTGTATCACTTAAAGAGCTTCAAACAGCTTTGAAGTCCCTTAGAGTTGGATCCGCTCCAGGTGGTGATGGGTTCACTGTGGAGTTTTATAAATCATTCTAAATTACATTATTACCTCATCTTTTAACGTTATATCAGGCTCAACTAACTAAAGGTTGCCTTCCAGGTACTATAGCAGAGTCTTTAACTATTGTTTTGCCAAAGCCAAATAAAGATCCCATGTTGGTTTCAAACTACAGGCCTATTTCTTTAATTAATGTAGATGGAAAACTGGCTAAGTTATTGGCTTTACGCTTGGCCACGGCACTCCCTTATATTATTGGCATGCACCAAATGAGATTTGTTGCTCAAAGACATTTTTCCAATAACACTAGACTGGCTTTCCATATGTTAAATTTAACAAAAGCCATGGAAGATCCAGCCTTCTCTGTATCCTTGGATGCAGAGAAGGCCTTTTATCATGTGGAATAGACCTTCATGTATCAAGCAATGGATTGGTTTGGTATGGGAACCAGATTTATTCAAATGATTCAAACCTTGTATAGTTCCCCTTTTGCCAGATTATATATTAATAATACTTTTTCAGTACGTTTTCGTCTGGAGAGGGGAGTTAGACAAGGGTGTCCATTATCCCCTTTGCTTTTGATATTGTTCTGGAACCCTTGCTATTGGCTATTCAACAGGCAAAGGAGATACAAGGTATTCCTTATGTAGTTTCGGGAATATAAGGTCTCCATGTATGCAGATGATATTTTGCTTCATTTGAGAAATCCTGAATCTACCATTCCACATTTACTAGATTTGCTTGACAAATTTGGAAAATTTTATGGATATAGAATAAATTGGAATATATCGGAGGTTCTTCCGCTAAATGTACACTGTCCTAAAGGATTATTTAACTCATTCCCTTTTCTTTGGAAGGAGGAGGGTATAAAATATTTAGGTATTTGGATTAAAAAAACGCTGGAAGAGACGATGAAAGTAAATGAAAAGTCTTTATTTCTGAAGGTCTCAGAAATGTGTGAGCAATGGAATCCCTTACATCTGTCTTGGTGGGGGAGAGTTCAAATGGTTAAAATGATGATTTTGCCTGTAGTTTGCTACCAAATGGGTATGATGCCAGTTTATTTTCAGGGGTCCTTTTATAAGAAATTAAATAGTATCTTTACTAAATTTATTTGGCTGGTTAAAACTGCGAGAATTGCTTTAGTATCTTTACAAAAACCAATTGCGGCAGGTGGGGTAAATTTCCCAAATTTTTATAGGTACCATCAGGCCTATATACTGCGTCAGGGTATGTATTGGATCCTTCCTGAGCTCATGGAACATCTCCCTGATTGGCTTTACTTAGAATGGCAACTCCTGTCTCCATTGAGATTATGTCATATTTTAAGCATCAAGTTACCTAGGATTTATAAGGACAATAGAATTTTATTAGATACATGGCAGACACTGAAATTTATTAATAACGTAACACCTATTCCGATTCATTTATCCACGTGTCAGTCCTTGTGGTTAAGAACATAAGCAGTGCCTCCGCCGGGTCAGACCTTAGGTCCATCCTGCCCGGCAGTCCGCTCCCGCGGCGGTCCAAACAGGTCACGACCTGTCTGAATCACCAGAAGGGGCTCCCTTGCCACCTTGGTTTCTCATTGAAGTCCTATCTTCCCATCGTAGTCTTAACCCTCCGGTCTTGCACATGCACGACCTGTTGGGTTTCTATACTTATTACCTGGTTAGCTTTCTATACCTGTGTTACATCCCAGCTCCTCCCTCAGTATCCCACGATCCCTTTATCCCTCAGGAATCCGTCCAATCCCTGTTTGAATCCCTGTACCGTACTCTGCCTTATCACTTCCTCCGGTAGCGCATTCCAAGTGTCCACGACCCTTTGGGTGAAAAAAACTTCCTTGCATTTGTTTTGAACCTATCTCCCTTCAGTTTCTCCGAATGCCCCCTCGTACTTGTTGTCCCCTTCAGTCTGAAGAATCTGTCCCTTTCCACCCTCTCTATGCCCCTCATGATCTTGAAGGTCTCTATCATATCTCCCCTGAGCCTCCTTTTTTCCAGAGAGAAGAGCCCCAGCCTATCCAACCTCTCGGCGTATGGGCAGTGTTCCAGCCCTTTTACCAGGCTGCAGGCAGGTATACGCACACTGGATGATATGTTATCAGTTGGAAAGTTGCTTGACTTTTCACGACTACAACAAACATTTGGTATTGCAAAGTCTCAGGTATATAAGTGGTTACAGTTGAAGCAGGCCATTCAGAAGGGGTTCCCTGATTGGCAAAACTTGAAAACTCAGTATAGCTTTCCGGGCCTATGCTTCCAGACAGATTTGCTGGGGCATCAGGCAGCCAAGTGGTATAAATTAATATCTGAATTCTTGAATAAAAAACCAAAAACTAGTCTTCGAGACATTTGGAGCATTGAGATTAAGCAGAAGATTTCTGCGTCTCAATGGCACGAATTTGGACTTGGAGGATGAGATGTACAGCGTCAGCGTCTATGAGACAAACATGGTGGGTTGTTTTTTTTTGCATAGTTTTTGAACCCCTGTTAGATTACAAAAATTAGATAGTTCTAAGTCAAATAGATGCTGGCACTGTCATCTTGATATAGGGACACTGGATCATCTGCTCTTCTTTTGTCCCTTGATACTTCAATTTTGGTGATCCATTTGGAGTCAAATCAATAGAATACTGGAAGTTCCAGTGGCATTGACATATGATACAGTGCTGTTTGGCACGTTATTGAGGGCTAAGAGTCCAATAACTTCATGTAATAATAGACTACTTTTCATCATGACGTGAGTTGCCATACAGCTCATTTTAAAAAATTGGGACAGTTTAAACTACAGTTTTTGGTGGGAACGTATGAGTGCAATACAATTGGAACATTATAAGAAATTCAAGGAGGTTTGGGACCCATTGACAAAATTTTGTAAAGACTGATTATTAGTTTTAGCCCTTTGATTATACATGTCCAGGATGGATGGATGGGTGGGAGGGAGGGGAGGGGGGATATGCCTTTAATTTATTATTTGATCGCAATTTTGTTTGTCTTGATCATTGGTGTTACTCTTGATTGTCTTTATGCTGTATGAAAGGGTGGGTGGGTGGGGGGAAGGGATATGTATTTATTATATCATTATATCATTTGATGGAATTAAGTGTTGCTTATTTGTACATTGTTTGATAATATGTTGCACTTGATTGTTTGATAATATGTTTATTTAGTTTTTAAAATGAATAAAGATAATTGGGGAAAAAAAGGACTGAACCAATGTGAAAGAGGCTGTATCAAAATATGATCTAATTATTCTCAATTTCTATAACATATAAAAACATTGATGAACCACCAAATTGGTGTGAGCAGTTATTGACAAGTTTTGATCCAGAATGACTCCTAAGGTGCAGCTGCCATTTTGGTTCTTCACATACACACATTTTTATAGATAAATAAATAAAAAAATCCATACATCAGAAGTGTCTCCCAGCTCTGTTAAATTATGCACCATGAACACCTACGGTACAAACAGACTGTATTGTCAGAATTCATATTATGCCCATGTTTATCCACACAAGGATTTAAAATTCCATTTCCTCTTGTAAAATTCTTTATAAAAATACCCCCAGAATGTAAACAAAAATGAATGAAAACAAGTAGACCATTCTTAGTATTCATTTCTTGATGAGAAAGACCTCAAATGCACTCATGAGATATTTAAGTGAGTAAACAGGGCCCACGGTTTTCCCATATGAGCTGCACAGTTGTTTTTTTATTTATTTTTTTTTTAGCCAAGCAATTTCCTTAAATAACAATTTAAGGCAACTGTATGCTGATCCATCAACTGATGGCTGAAGAAGAAATAATAATAGCAGCATGTTCTGTTCATTAAAGTGTAACACGATAGGAGAAAGAAGGCAGGGGAGCGAGTAAGGAGCCTGATGCATTTGAGAAGCTCGAGTTGCATTACCCACCAGTCAAGAATCACAGCTGTGTAGAATGAAGCTCAAAAAACTTCAGTATGTCTCAGTCACTTATTAGCAGACGCCTGGGCTCCAGGAAAATATGGAGGGGAAGGAGCTTGTCAAGGAACTTTGAAAGAACTAGGCTACTGTCTATTCCTCTTCAAATGGTGTTGCACTTCCCCTGATCACAAATGCAGATGGTCGAGTTGAAGGCCGTTTCATGAATGAGCAGTCTCCATGATAGATGTGCTGTGGGTTCTACTACAAGATAATTATCTGTAATCCAAGATGCCCTCTGTGTATCTGCTAAAAGCCAGGGGCAATTGGCGTATAAAGAACCCACTACCAAGGGGATTATCACTTAAAGAAAATGGAAGTAAAAGGCAAAAACCAATCATCCTTTATTTTAATAATACCTTTTGCTTCCACTTCAAGTTTCAAGTTCAAGTTTCTATATTTTTGATATACCTTCTATCCAAACAAGTGTCTAAACAGTGTACAATATAATAAGATTGAAGAAAGCAATAAAATAGATAAATGAAAGCAATATTTTATCAAATATTAAAAATACTGGACAGATTCACATTGACGTACATGGAATAAAAAGGAAGTTGGGGAGGGGAAGGTTTTTTTTTTTTTTTTAAATACATCGAAGTAAAATTAGTATAAAAGGAAGGTAAATGGGGAGTGGTGAGACATTAGGGTGGGAATCGCTTCAAAAGAAGCGTTTGGTGTTTCAAGGCTTCATAACAGTTAAGGGTTTGAGAAGCGGGAGCTGGTACTAAAGAGTATAGGTGTCTTTAAAGAGAAAAGTTTTAAATTTGACTTTACATTTTTCAAGAGAGTTATCTAATCGAAGATCTAATGGAAGGGTATTCCACAGAGAGGGAGCGGTGGCTGAAAAAATGGATTTGCTGAACTCAACTCATGAGCTGAAATAAATATACCATATTATTACAAAACATAACGCCACCTGGTATCACCTGCCTTTCTTATCTATGTCATATAAAATCCAGGAAATATTTTTGCAATGACTACATAACACAAAACTGGTCCCTTTGGGGAAGGGCATGCCTATAAACTGACCATGGATTACAGTTTACCACTGCTGTATGTGCTTAGTCCTGTTTACTCGTAATAATTCCTACTTCTTGGGATTTATATTGCTGGGTTGTTTTTTAGTTTTTGAAATATGGATTTAGCTCACATCTTTTCAGTAGTAATTCAAGGCAAATCATTCAGGTACATTAGGGTCTTCCCCTCTCCCCAGAGTTGGCAGACTAGTCTAGCACTGGAAAGTACATGGATATATTCTTAGATTAATAGAAAGGAGTACAGTGGAACCTTGGTTTACAAGCATAATTCATTCCAGAAGTATGCTCGTAAACCAAATTGCTCGTATATCAAAGCTAGTTTCCCCACAGGAATGAATGGAAACTCGTTTGATTTGTTTCCCCCCACCCCCTCAGGCCACTGGTGCTGTTACACCTTAACCCTCACCCTCGAGGCCACCAGTGCTGCTCCACCCCCCCTGAGAACCAGCATCGCCACCCCCACCAGCGAACGCCCCCCCTCCCCCCGAGAACCGGCATCACCCCCGAACTGGCATTGCCACACCCCCCCTCGCTCGCATCGCGCCCCCACCCCCGCGATCTGGCATCCCACACCCAGCCAAACACCATCTCTTACCCTGATTTGGCATCAGCACCAAAGCACAGGACATGCCAGTGCCGCTGCCCGAAGATCCTCCCTCTTGGCTGGGCTGGGCTGGGCCTTGTGCATCTGCATTCTCAAGGCCTTCTGGTTCTCGCTCTCTCTGATATTCTCGGACATCTCCGAGAATCTTGAAGAGAGTGAGAACCAGAAGGCCTTGAGCATGCACAGATGCTCAATGCCCAGCCTAGCCAAGAGGGAGGATCTTCGGGCACTGGCACCAGCATGTCTTGTGCGTTGGTGCTGGTGCCGGAGGGGAGCGACGTGAGCGGTAGGGGGATGCCGGATCACAGGGGCACTCGCAAATCGAGTCAACACTTGGTTTGCGAGGCATGATTTGCAGGAATGTTTTGCTCGTCTTGCAAAACACTCACAAACTGTGTTGCTCTCAAACCGAGGTTTGACTGTATTTGCCTGGGAAAGATGTTACCTCTTTTGGTACATACGTTTGGGTGTCATCGCTGATTCAAATCTATCAGTGCATACTTATGTTTCTTCTGTGATGGAATATATCTGTTTTTTTCAATTGAGATTGATTAGAATTTTAGAATCTTATCTTTTCAAAAATATGATAAGGAATGTGTGACATATGAGGACATTGTCAGTTGATATACCTTTAAAAATCTTGTAACCTATTATGAGCTTGTTGGGGAGCACGGGATATAAAATGAATTAAATAAATAAATGAGGAACTGGTGAGGGGCTGGCATGGGCTGAATCGTTCGCATTTGTTTCTGGCAGCAAACTGTTCCTGAGAGTGGGGGAAGGCTCAAAAACCAGAGCTGCTTGGGGGAAGAGGAGCAGGCAAAATCATGTGGTAACTTCACCACTCAAACTGAAACTTTCTGGCAGGGAAACACGCTTGTCTCTGCTACAGTTCCCCCAAATCCAATGATTGATGGAGTACGAAAGTGAACGACAGCAGAGTATGGCAACATTTTCTATCTTGCAGTGAGCAAGAAATTGAGAGAAAAAGAAGCCAGGTGGAAAACATTTGCTGAAGTGCAAAACTAAAGAGAGAGAGAGAGAAAAAAAAAGAGGACTAACCTAATTACATTATATTACATTAGTTTATTTTATTCCACCAATACCTTGCGGTTCTCGGCGGATTACAAAAGGATGAGATTCTGGTCATACCTAGAAGATTACAGGGAAGTTATTGGTTGGAACATTTAGGGATCCTTTTACTAAGGTGCGCTAGCGTTTTTAGCGCACGCACAAAATAACTGTGCGCTAATCCGCGTGGTACGCTTCTAGAATAACGCTAGCTCAATGCTGGCATTAAGGTCTAGCATGCGTGGCAATTTAGCGCATTACGGTCCTAACGCACCTTAGTAAAAGGAGCCCTTATAGTCTGGTGACAGAGTGAGGTTATTGGTTGTATTAGGAGTTTGTCTTGACATATTTCTTGAATAGCGCAATGGGCTGAGAACCAAGGGATCCGGTTCAAATCCCACTGCTGTTCCTTGTGATCTTGGGCAATAACTCTCTATTGCCTCATGTATAAACTTAGGGCTCCTTTTACTAAGCCGCGTTAGGGCTTTAACGTGTGGAATAACGCGCGCTTCATTGCCCCGCGGGCTAGACCTTAACGCCAGCATTGAGCTGGCGTTAGTTCTAGAAGCGTAGCGCACGGTGTAGCACGCGGTAATTTCCTGTGTGCGCTATAAACACTAGCACACCTTAGGGCTCCTTTTACGAAGCCGCGTCAGTAGATTTATCACATGCACCTTTTTAGCACTTGCTAACCCCCGCGCTAGCCAAAAAAACTACCGCCTGCTCAAAAGGAGGCGGTAGCGGCTAGTGCGGCCGGCAAATTAGCATGCGCTATTACGCGCATTAAACCGCCAATGCGGCTTCGTAAAAGGAGCCCTTAGGGTCCCATTAATTTAACCACATTAAGTGCTAAAGCACAGTTACTTACCGTAACAGGTGTTATCCAGGGACAGCAGGCAGATATTCTTGACTGATGGGTGACGGCACCGACGGAGCCCCGGTACGGACACTTTTAGAGTGATTGCACTCTAAGAACTTGGAAAGTTCTAGAGACCGCACCGCGCATGCGCGAGTGCCTTCCCGCCCGACCCCGACGCGCGGTCCCTCAGTTAAGATAAGCCAGCTAAGAAGCCAACCCGGGGAGGTGGGTGGGACGCAAGAATATCTGCCTGCTGTCCCTGGATAACACCTGTTACGGTAAGTAACTGTGCTTTATCCCAGGACAAGCAGGCAGCATATTCTTGACTGATGGGTGACCTCCAAGCTAACAAAAAGAGGGATGGAGGGAAGGTTGGCCATTAGGAAAACAAATTTTGTAAAACAGATTGGCCGAAATGTCCATCCCGTCTGGAGAAAGCATCCAGACAATAATGAGATGTAAAAGTATGGACTGAGGACCACGTAGCAGCTTTGCAGATTTCCTCAATGGGCGTGGAACGGAGGAAAGCTACAGATGCTGCCATAGCTCTAATTCTATGTGCCGTGACAGAACCTTCCAGTGTCAGTCCGGACTGAGCATAGCAGAATGAAATGCACGCAGCAAGCCAATTAGATAGTGTGCGCTTAGAAACAGGACGTCCCAATTTATTCGGGTCAAAGGACAGAAAAAGTTGGGGAGATGATCTGTGGGGCTTAGTACGGTCTAAATAGTAAGCTAAAGCCCGCTTACAGTCCAAAGTATGAAGAGCCTGTTCCCCGGAATGAGAGTGAGGTTTAGGGAAAAAAACAGGTAGTACAATAGATTGGTTGAGATGGAACTCAGAAACAACCTTAGGGAGAAACTTTGGATGTGTACGTAGAACCACCTTGTCGTGATGAAAGACAGTGAAAGGTGGATCAGAAACTAGTGCATGTAGCTCACTGACCCTCCTGGCAGAGGTGAGAGCAATAAGAAAAAATACCTTCCAAGTGAGAAACTTGAAAGAGGCAGTAGCCAAGGGTTCAAATGGAGGCTTCATCAAGGCGGAGAGAACCACGTTCAGATCCCAGATCACCGGAGGTGCTTTGAGAGGTGGTTTCAGATTGAAAAGACCTCGCATGAATCTGGAGACCAGGGGATGAGCTGAAAGGAGTTTCCCCTGGACTGGCTCATGAAAAGCCGTAATGGCACTGAGATGAACTCTGATGGAAGTAGACTTGAGACCAGAAGTAGACAGAGAAAGCAGATAATCCAATAGAGGTTCAACAGCAAGAGACCTGGGGTCATGATGATGTAGGAGACACCAAGAAGAAAACCTCGTCCACTTTTGATGGTAACATTGTAGAGTGGCTGGTTTCCTGGAGGCGTCCAGGATGGAGCGAACAGGCTGAGATAACAAAGAATCAGTTGAAGTCAGCCCGAGAGATACCAAGCTGTCAGGTGTAGAGATTGCAGGTTGGGATGGAGGAGGGTTTCCTGATCTTGTGTAAGCAGAGATGGAAACAGTGGAAGTAGAAATGGATCCCTGGAACTGAGTTGAAGTAGAAGGGAGAACCAATGCTGTCTGGGCCACCGTGGTGCAATCAGGATCATGGTGGCTCGTTCCCTCTTTAGTTTGAACAAGGTCCGAAGCATGAGAGGCAGAGGAGGGAAAGCATAAAGGAACAGATTGGACCAATCCAGAAGAAATGCATCCGCTGCCAGACGGTGAGGAGAGTAAAGTCTGGAGCAGAATTGGGGCAACTGATGATTGTGAGGAGCTGCAAAAAGGTCCACCTGAGGAGTGCCCCATTGTGCAAAGATGGACTGTAGAGTCGATGGGTCGAGAGTCCATTCGTGGGGTTGGAGAACTCTGCTGAGCTTGTCCGCTAAGTAGTTCTGTTCTCCCTGAATATAAATTGCTTTCAGGAATAAGCGGCGCGAGGATGCCCAAGACCAGATTCTCTGGGCTTCCTGGCATAAGAGGCGAGAGCCCGTTCCCCCTTGCTTGTTGATGTAGTACATAGCCACCTGGTTGTCTGTGCAAATTAGAAGGACTTGAGGAAATAGAAGGTGTTGGAAGGCCTTGAGGGCATAGAACATTGCCCTGAGTTCCAGGAAATTGATGTGATGCTTCTTTTCCTGAGGAGTCCAAAGGCCCTGAGTTTGGAACTCGTTCAGATGGGCTCCCCATGCATAAGGGGAGGCGTCGGTGGTGATGACCAGATGATGAGGAGGCAGATGGAACAGAAGGCCCCTGGAGAGATTTGAGGATATCAACCACCATTGCAGAGACTGACGAAGAGACGATGTCACAGATATGTGTCGTGAGCAAGAGTCTGTCGCTTGAGACCACTGGAGAGCCAGGGTCCATTGAGGAGTGCGCAGGTGAAGCCGTGCCAGGGGTGTGACATGAACTGTGGAGGCCATGTGACCCAAGAGAATCATCATCTGCTTTGCAGAAATGGAGTGCTGGGACAGCACCTGCTGACAGAGCGATTGGAGGTTGTGAAGACGGTTGTCCGGCAAGAAGGCTCTCATCTGGACCGTGTCCAGTACCGCTCCAATGAATTGAAGTCTCCGCGTAGGAAGAAGGTGAGACTTGGGTATATTGATTTCGAACCCCAGGAGTTGTAGAAAAAAGATGGTCTGGTTGGTGGCCAGAAGAACAGTCTGAGATGAAATGGCCTTGATTAACCAATCGTCCAGGTAGGGAAAAACCTGAAGGTGGTGGGAGCGTAGAAATGCTGCCACCACTACCAGACATTTTGTGAACACTCTTGGAGAGGAGGCAAGACCGAAGGGGAGCACTCTGTATTGGTAATGACAGTGATTTATCATGAAGCGAAGGTACTGTCTGGAGGCCGGATGAATTGGAATGTGAGTGTAGGCCTCTTTGAGATCGAGAGAGCATAGCCAGTCGTTGTGATCGAGGAGAGGATAAAGCGTAGCTAGAGATAGCATCTTGAATTTTTCTTTGACCAAACATTTGTTGAGATCTCGCAGATCTAGAATTGGTCTGAGGTCTCCTGTTTTCTTGGGGACTAGAAAATACCGGGAGTAGAATCCTTGCCCTCTTTGGTCCAGAGGAACTTCCTCTATGGCGTTTAGAAGTAGGAGGGACTGAACCTCCTGACAAAGGAGGGCAGATTGAGGAGTGTGCAAAGCAGACTCTTTTGGTAGACTTTGGCCCGGAAGGGTGTGAAAGTTGAGAGAGTAGCCGTGGCGGATGATGTTGAGGACCCACTGGTCCGAAGTGATAACTTCCCACCGGCTGAGAAAGAAAGACAGTCGTCCTCCTATCGGTTGAGGGAGGAGAGGAGATGGTTGAACGCTGGCTATGCCCTCTAGGATCAAGTCAAAAGGGCTGAGTCGATTTTTGTGGAGGAGGCTGCTTAGCTGGTTGTTGCTGCTGAGGTCTAGGTGTTTGCCGCTGCTGTTGACGCTGCCTCCTAGGTTGCTGAGTGGAAGGCTGCAAGGGGCGAGCCACAAAACGCCGCTGATAGGCCGTTTGCTGTCTGAATGGCCGTGAAGGTGGAGGTTTCTTCTTGGTCTTAAGAAGGGTATCCCAGCGGGTTTCATGAGCCGAGAGCTTCTGGGTCGTTGAGTCCATAGAATCTCCGAACAGCTCATCCCCTAAACATGGGGCATTAGCCAACCGGTCTTGATGATTAACATCAAGCTCAGAGACTCTGAGCCAAGCCAAATGGCGCATGGCCACAGAAATGGCTGTTGCTCTAGAGGTAAGCTCAAAAGTGTCATATATAGACCTTACCATGAATTTCCTAAGCTGGAAAAGAGCTGAAGAGCACTGATGGAAAGCCTCACGATTCCCCACAGGAAGGTACTGCTCAAAGGAAGCCATGGTGGTAAGGAGATGCTTTAAATAAAATGAAAAATGAAAAGCATAGTTACCAGAACGATTAGCAAGCATCGCATTCTGGTAAAGTCGCTTACCAAATTTGTCCATGGCTTTACCCTCTCTGCCAGGAGGGACAGAGGCATAGACACTAGCTCCCAAGGACTTCTTGAGGGTGGATTCTACAAGAAGAGACTCATGAGAGAGCTGTGGTTTATCAAAACCAGGAATAGGGATTACTTTATAAAGGGAATCCAATTTGCGAGGGGCTCCCGGGATGGTAAGAGGAGTCTCCAGATTCTTGTAAAAGGTCTCCCTCAGGATGTCATGTAAAGGGAGTTTCAAGAATTCCTTTGGAGGCTGGTCAAAATCAAGAGCGTCCAAAAAAGCTTTGGACTTTTTAGACTCAGCCTCCAAAGGAATGGAAAGAGATTCACACATATCTCTTAAAAAAGAAGAGAAAGAGGTGGAATCAGGTTTGGAGGAAATATCCTGCAGAACAGGCTCGTCCTCCTCTGATGAACACTCCCCTTCTGACTGAAGAGGTTCTTCAGAGTCGCCCCACAGATCAGGGTCTCGAACATGGGGACCACGGTCCCGAGACTCAGGGGTGGATGGTTCTCGGTGTCGGGACTTCTGTACCGACTTACCCGACCTCACCGACGCGGTACCGGGCGATGTTATCGGTCGCACCGGAGCCGATGTCTGTACCGATTGGTGATGAGACCTAGGCTCCGGTGCGAGGACAGGCATCGATGCCGATGAGGTCAAGGGTACCGGTACCGAAGGAGTGGATGGTGACAATACTGGCTGTTCCACGATCGGTACCGGTTGCTCAGTGGGGACCGATACCGGAGGGCTCGGTGTCAGGAGAGCTGGAAGGAGTTGTTTGAGCTGTTCCTTCAGCTGTACCTGCAAGATGGCCGCAATGCGATCATCAAGGGAGGGCACCGGTACCGCTTTTTTCTTCTGCGGTACCTGCGGTGCCGCTCGACGCCCCGGAGATGAGGAGCCCAATGTCGAGGGACTCACCTCAATAGGGGCGGAGCGCTTCCGCTGGCGCCTCACGGTCGGCAGGATTGGACTCTCTGCAATGGAGACCGGAGGACGTTCCAGCGGGGAAGGCTTCTTAGCCGGCTTACCTGCATGCTGCGACGCCGACGCGGTATCGCGTGGCGTCGATGAGGTGGGTGCCGACGAAACAGGTACCGAGACCGGCGCCGAAGACGCGGGGTCGGACATGTCGGTGCCGAAAAGCAGTCTCTGCTGTATCTCTCGATTTTTGAGAGTCCGCTTTTTCAAAGTGGCACAGCGGGTGCAGGTAGAGGCCTGATGTTCCGGACCCAGACACTGAAGGCACCAGTTGTGCGGGTCTGTAAGGGAAATAGGCCGTGCACACCGCTGGCACTTCTTGAACCCGGGCTGGGGGGGCATGAACGTAAAAACGGCTTCTGCCAAATCGAAGGCCGAGGCCTCGATGATGGCAGTAGGCCCCGCCGGGTCAAATCAAGAAACTTGACAAAAACAAGAGAAATTTTTTTTTTTTTTTTTTTAAAAGAAAGAAAAACGGAAGGGCAAAAAGAACCCGAAAAAGTTTACGCGAGCGGGAAGGCGAATGAAAAAATATTTCAACAGCCGTTGAAAATGCGACTTCTTAGCTCCGCGGAAACTAAGAAACTGAGGGACCGCGCGTCGGGGTCGGGCGGGAAGGCACTCGCGCATGCGCGGTGCGGTCTCTAGAACTTTCCAAGTTCTTAGAGTGCAATCACTCTAAAAGTGTCCGTACCGGGGCTCCGTCGGTGCCGTCACCCATCAGTCAAGAATATGCTGCCTGCTTGTCCTGGGATAATACATGTTTAATCTAGGAAAAACGGTACCACAAAGGAACTAAAAAAGGCGATGGGCAGAAAATTCTGCAAACAGATATTGAAAGGTGACAAAGATGCAGAAAATAGCACTTCTGATGAATTGGGTTTCAGTAACGTACAACATATAAGTAATGTGAACAGGATCATTGGAACAAGCTTCCAGTGCAGGTGATCGAGGCAGACTGCGTGCCAGACTTTAAGAATAAATGGGATACCCATGTGGGATCCCTACGAGGGTCAAGATAAGGAAATTGGGTCATTAGGGCATAGACAGGGGGTGGGTAAGCAGAGTGGGCAGACTTGATGGGCTGTAGCCCTTTTCTGCTGTCATCTTCTATGTTTCTATGTTTCTACAAGAGAACAGTGCGCTGTACTATTAAACCCGAGTACAGGAAGCTAGTAGATAGGCAAGGAAGTCTTCTAATCCAAGGACTGCAGTTCAACATACAGTCTAATGCAGGGATCTCAAAGTCCCTCCTCGAGGGCCACAATCCAGTCGGGTTTTCAGGATTTCCCCAATGAATAGGTATTGAAAGCCATGTGTGCACATAGATCTCATGCATATTTATTGGGGAAATCCTGAAAACCCGACTGGATTGCGGCCCTCGAGGAGGGACTTTGAGACCTCTGGACTCTAATGCTAAAAAAAAAGACTAAAGGGTAACTGTAAGACAGCACAAGATGGTAATTAACCACTGCAGAAAAGTAAAGGCAATCTAAAGTATGATACGGTGTTTAGGTGCCATTGACTCTTGCTCGATTCCTAGCAACTTGATGAGT
Organism: Geotrypetes seraphini; assembly: GCF_902459505.1. Taxonomy (NCBI): domain Eukaryota; kingdom Metazoa; phylum Chordata; class Amphibia; order Gymnophiona; family Dermophiidae; genus Geotrypetes; species Geotrypetes seraphini. The sequence continues at coordinate 59,020,710 of NC_047085.1, forward strand.
TACACTTCTCATATATTATTTGTTCGATAAATTTATTACTTAGTGAGTTTTATTATTGAAATTCTATTTTACAAATATTTGTCTTTTTTACTGTATTCTTGTATTTCGCTGATTGTCCAGCTCCTTTTAGGGTAAACTGCCTAGAACTTTTGGTTATGGCGGTATAAAAGAATACAGTTGTTATTATTATTATTAAAAGGAGATCAGTTAAGGTCCTCCAGCATCATCCCCATGGTTGTTTTCAACATGCCCAGCCATCTGATTCCAGGTCGCCCTCTTTGCCTGGTTCCTTCGATCTTCCTAAACATAATGTCCTCCCTCCAATGTTCTTTCTCTTCTGAAGGTGTGGCCAAAATAAGACAGTCATAACTTCATCATTTGGGCAATATGTTTTTTAACGTAACCTCTGCCGGTCTAGAGTACAACGTACAGCGCTGCATGTGCCTAGTAGCGCTATAGAAATAATATATTATTGATGTTGTTGTAGAGTGGTCCTCACAGGGCTATGATGTGATGCTTGTCAGACTGGGTCACATCTTCAGGGTGGGCAACGCTGACATTCAGGTTTATTCATGCTAGATGCAGTGCACTTCCCCCTCTCCATTCGCGGTTTCGACACTCGCGATTTCACATATTTGAGATTTTTTGGGAGGAGGGGGAACCCCCCCCCCCATAGTATAGCACGTTCCCGCCTCTCTCCAGCCTTCCCCCCGGCATCCTGGCCTTACCTGGTGGTCTAGCGGGCTTTCGGGGCAGGAGCGATCTTCCTACGCTCCTGCCTCGTGTAGATCGCTAATAGGAAATGGCTGCCGAGAGACTACGGGAACTCTCACGGCAGTCATTTCCTATTGGTGATCTGCACGGGGCAGGAGCGTAGGAAGATCGCTCCTGCCCCGAAAGCCCGCTAGACCACCAGATAAAGTCAGGATGCCGGGGGGAAGGCGGGAGGGAGGCGGGAGTGGGTCAGAGCTGGACGAGAAGATATTTGTGATTTTTTTTGCGGTCCGGCTCTGCCCCTATCCGAGGGAGAAGTGTACCTGGATTCAGATTGGAACCAGTATAACTAGGGGGGGAGGGAGCATTGGCAAATGGATCCACACTTTCCATTCTTTAGCAGCACTTGCTAATTCAGTCCAGGCCAGAGCCGGTGTTTCAAGTTTCAAGTTTATTAAAATTTGATAAATCGCTTATTACATACTAAGCGAGTAACAATTAATATTTAAAATAGATCAAGAATCCATTGTACATCATTGGAGTGGATTAAAAACAAACAGACAAAACAGACAAACATGATACATAAGGGAATGGAAAGTAAGAGAAAACAGTTACAATGTTAATATTTATCTTAATTTAAAGGAAAAGAAAAACAAATAGGGAGAAAACATGAGAAAAGGGATTGGAATTGATACAAATGAATTATTTAAACATTGAATATTAAATAAAATGAATTATTTTAAACATTAAAAGCATCTCTAAATAAAAATGTTTTTAAAATATTTTTGAATTTGTTGAGATCTTTAACTTCTCTTATATGTAAGGGCAAGGCATTCCAGGTTTGAGGGGCCATTACAGAATATATGTCGTGACGTCTGGTTCCGATAATTTTCAGAGAAGCAATCATTAATAGACCCTAAGATGCGGAACGGAGAGAACGTGTCGTATTATAAGGAATGAGTAGCCGATCTATAAATTGAGGTTCGTTGGTGGATAGTGTTTTAAATACTGAAAGCGAAATTTTATAGATTATTCGTTGGTTAATGGGAAGCCAATGTGAATCAATCAGGAAGGGAGTGACGTGATCAAATTTTTTTCCATTATGAATGATTTTAACTGCAGTATTTGTATTATTTGTAAACGTTTCTTTTCCTTTTGAGTAATATTTAGCAATAGTGAGTTACAATAGTCAAGCTTAGCGATCACAAGCGAATGTATTAAAATATTTAAGGATTTAGATTCTAGAAACTTCGACACAGAACGAATCATACGCAAACGATAAAAACAACTTTTGACGATATTACTGATATGATCGTGGTACGAAAGATTTTCGTCGATAATAACCCCAAGTATTTTTAATGATGATACTAGGTTAATGGGTATATTGTCAATTGAAAATGGGGTCGTTGGTGTTAATCCCTGTTTAGTTGGAAAGAGTAATGCTTTAGTCTTAGTTACGTTTAAAGCTAATCTGTTCTGTATGAGCCAATTTTTGATTTTTTCAAGTTTTTGATTAATTAAATGTATTTTGATTGAATTTTCAGGGTTGAAGGGGTGAATCAGTTGAATGTCATCGGCGTAAGCATAGGTGGTAAAGCCTATAGACTGAGCTAGACTTAGTAAAGGAGCAAGAAAGATATTAAAAAGTAAAGGAGACAAAATAGATCCCTGAGGAATACCATAGTCGTGTGAAAAAGAATTGGAAACTGAATTATTAAAGTGAACCGTAGATGACCGATTGGATAGAAAAGAAGTAAACCACTCTAAAGTTAGATCACATATCCCTATATGTTCTGAAACAAAGACTTTACTGAAAAATAGTAAACTGTTCGCAGCTTGTGCAGATGAGGACGGAGCTTGCAGGGACGGGGCAGGTACAGGGACAGAACTCACAGGGATGGAGATGGATCCCGCGAGGACAGGAACACATTTGTTCTGTGTCATTACACAGATATCGCAGATGAGGTTTCTTCTAGCTGTCTGGCCCTTCTTGTTCAGATCACAGGGATCTATGCTATATCATTTATTTCTTTTCCAGGACCGTTGGCTCCTTGCTGCTCTCTTGGACTTCAGAGCTGCTTACATCTATTTCTTGTTCCTTAGAAGCAGTGGATCGATTAAGTTACAATTTTTGGTGGTAATCGCTGTGTTACATTTTTAAAATGGAACGTCTCATGGCTATACAGCAAGGGCAGAAAGTTCATGGATGTTTAGGAGCCATTGGCGAAATTTTGTAAGGAAGAATAATTGATTTTATTTTATAGGCTTGTAAACATACACATCCAGGGTGGGTTGGGGGGTGGGGCAAGGGAATTGCATTGGAACTTGATTCATGGTATATATCAGTGGTCTCAAACCCGCGGCCCGGGGGGCCACATGCGGCCCGCCAAGTACTATTTTGAGGCCCTCAGTATGTTTATCATAATCACAAAAGTAAAATAAAACAGCTATAAATTACATTATTACATTATTATTAAGACATCCAAAAGGAGAGATTTATAAACTACAAAGAGTTTTACCTTATGCAGAATTTTCATTTCCTTAATAAGACATTAACTATTTTTGATGAGGCTCTCCAAGAATTTATAAATCCAAAATGTGGCCCTCCAAAGGGTTTAAGTTTGAGACCACTGGTATATATGGATAGTTTCTTGTGGGTTTTATTTGAGTATTGGGTGGGAGGGTGGGGGAAAATTTAATTGTATGTTAATGTCTGAAAGTTTATTGTGCTTGTCTTGCGATATTTTATGTATATGAATTACTTGTTGCACAATTGTAGTTTGAAAATCTAATAAAGATATAAAAAAATTTAAAAAAAGAAATGAAAAGTGTCAAAAAAAAAAAAAAGCAGTGGTGCACTGGGTGCATTTAGCCAGATCACGCTGTCAAGGAGGTGCAGAAGCCTAAGCAACTCTGTCACTTCTCACTCCTTTTGTTCTTCTTCTGACACAATGACAGTGCTGGCTCCTTTGCAGAGTGGTGCATTTGTCATGTCTAGATAACAAAGTAGCATACTGAAACATCCAGCAATGTCGCTCTTCTTGGACCCTAAGGGCGTGAAAGCCGTAAACTGTACTTTCTGGTTGATCTGAAAACTGGAGACTTCGGTAAGAAAGAGGGGACTGTCTGCAGTAATACCCCTGTCTCCGAAAATCTGAGAAAAGGTTCTCGGCCGGATAAAGCATGTAGTTCCGACACCTGATGTGACCACCGCTAAAAACGCCGTTTTAACTGTCGGGTCCATCAATGACGCCATCTCCAAAGGCTGATACGGAGTTCTAGTGAGATTAAGACTCCACGTTGGTTACCAGGTCAGGTAACCAGAAGAATTTCAAATGAGCCTGGGGTTTTACACCAGGCCATGGCATTCCAAAAGGGGGGTCACCTCTTGCCATTACCTCACTGGTCAGGAGATCCCAGCCCTTGTTCTGGAAACTGCAGGAGTATACACAGGTCAAGCACAGTACCATATGTTTACATATAAAACAAGCCCATGTCTATTACTTGCACATGCATTTAGGACTGAATTCTATATGTGGCACTTAAAAAAATTGGCACTGGAAAGAAACACTGAGCGTATTCTATAAACTACACTTAAAGTTAGGTGCAGTTTAGAGAATAGTGGATCTGTGCAAGACGTAGGCAAAATTTATTGTGACAAAATAATTATATGCAAACCCTTTTACCAATCAAGGGACCCAACACGGTCTGTGTTTTGGACAAACCTTCGTCAGGGGTCCATGGTAAAAAAAAGGGGACGGCTCATTGCAGTGGCGAATTTTGACGTCGCTTATACTTTGCTGCTACTCTACAATTTTTTGTGCCTTTTTTTTGTTATCCCCTTTTTTTACCATGGACCCCTGACAAAGGTTTGTCCGAAACACGGACCGTGTCGGGTCCCTTGATTGGTAAAAGGGTTTGCATGTAATTCTTTTGTCACAATAAATTTTGCCTACGTCTTGCACAGATCTGCAGTTCTGTTTTGTTTGCTCTCGGTTGTTTTTCACTGCAGTTTAGGTTGGAACCTTTTTTCTCTTTGTTTTGTTTATAGAATAGTGCTCACGACTGGAACCTGCACATAATTTTAGGCATGTCCATTTCCACCAACAAAAATGTGGTGTAAATCCTCACATCTGAAGTTAGGTGTGGTTGACCCTTATTCTATAATTAAATGTCTAACTTGGAGGAACATCCCCGATCTTTCTGTGACCCTCCTATTTCCACTCCCCCTTTTTAGCACTGCACCTGGATTTATTTGCATAAATTTAAATTAAAACCAATTAACACTAAGGGCCAGATTCTGTAAAGGGCGCCTTAATCGGCAGCCACCTACAACATTGGTGCTGGCCGTGTGTCAATCATGTTTAGGCGCCATTTAAAGAATCACGGCTAACAGCACCTACTAGAAAAGTTAGGCTTAGGCCAGGTTTTTACTTACAAACCCTCAGCTGAGTAGATGCTAGAAGATAAAGATGTGGAAGAGACCAGCCCAGGGCCTACTGGAGGAGACTCTACAAACACAACAGAAGAAGATAGTTTTTGAGCCCTTACCTTTCTTTACTTTGTGCCCGAGATTCTGGAGAACCCCTTATGAGTTTGGTCGGTGGCAGCAGCTGGTAGGCCTGTGTGAGGGAGTGAAACACTGTACAGGAAGTGGTTGATCCAAGCCATGTGGAAGAAGAATGAGGCTAGGTTTGTCGTTTTCTTTTGAAGTGAACTAGGACCCAGCTTTGTTAAGAAAGACTAGTTAGATTGATCCCAAGATTTAAAAAGGAGAGAGGGAAAGAGAGAAGAAATTGAAGACCTCTTAGAGGAGAGGGATTCCCCACCACTAGTTATAGAGACACTTTTGAAAAGGAAAGGGCCCTGACCTACCCAATATTTTGAAGTTGGCATAGGTAAAGTTTAGAGGCCTAATTCTATAAATGGTGCTGGCTAGGCATATAGATTGACTTTGCCTAGCCAATTTCAGTATGTAATTAAGCCATTTTTAAATTGACTTAATTGGTGTTGTAATTGAAAACACCATTAAGAGCCAACTGAAAGCAATTAAAACATGAATAAATTAAGTTCCACACTAAAATTGGCAAGGCACCTACTGGCTCTTACACCGAGACACCTATCAGCGCCTACACAAAAGGGGTGGAGTTTGGACATGGAAAGCAAAGGTGCCATTATTGTAGGCCAGGAAAACCCTAGCCATTATACTAGCACCTAACTTGACTTAGTTGGGATTCTAAAAATGGTGCCTACATTTGATTGACATGAAGTAGGCACCATTTACCTAGGCACCTACTAATTTAAGCATAATTTATAGAATTAGGGCCTAGATGCCAAACATAGACCCATCTTGGCAGAACTTAGAGACTTTGATGGGAGTATTGCAGGGGGAATAAATCTTCCTGAGATAAAGCTGTGTTTGCTACTTCACTTGATATTAGGACTCCAATTTTGTTTGGGACTAGTCTGACAGTCATTAGTGGCTGAGCAGATTATAAAATCCCCCAAAAGGGGGCTTATATCATCATAGTAACAGACTTGTGTTATTGGAAGAAAAGGTCTTCTTGTAGGGACCTCTCCAATGGAGAAAGTAGCTAGAGGAAAAGATCTGGCAGAAGAATGAATTCCTTGTTGGACATGCACATGCTCCAAGATTTTGGATTTTTGTTTTTCTTTATTCACCTTTCCAAATTTGAGCTTAAGGCGAGTTATAGTAGGCATTCCCTTGCCCCAGAGGGCTTACCATAAGTGTGTAAATGAGGCTTAAGGCAAGTTATAGTAGGCATTCCCTTGCCCCAGAGGCCTTACCATAAGTGTGTAAATGAGGCAATGAAACGTGAAGTAACTAAATAAAAAATATTCTCTGAACCTCATTGTAAAGTCACATGGCTTTTTAGAAACTCATCAAATCTTCATTTCTATGATCTTTACAAAGTGATGATCTCGCAAACATAAAAATTCTTCTGCATGAAAGAAGGTTTGCAAATAGGATAATGTTAGACCATATTATACATGCATCTCAGTATTTTTATTTTAAGATGCTGGAATTTAACTTTCCTGCTATCTTTAAATGTATTTGTTACATGAGACCCAGTTGCATTGTTACTAAGCCAAGTAGTAATAAGTTAGACATTCGATACAAAGAGATGCCATTTGTGCAACTTTCCTGTGACCACTGTGATGATTTGACACAATGTACTTAACAACTTCTATGTTGAAAGACAGTTCCAAAGGTTTTGTCATTTAGATTCCGGTTGATTATAACGGCTGCTTATATTTCACTTTGAAGACTTTCACTCTTGTTGGTCATCAGAGATGCAACTGAGATTTTGATTTCCTTGACTCTTGTCTAACAGAGACCCTTCTAAATGATTTCCCAGAGTGTCAAGGTGAGGAAGGACTGGTCCATCCTGGATGGAGGAAACGGAGCTTCAAGTTCAAAACCTCACTTTTGTGGAGTGCTGTGAGCTTGTTATTTAGAAGCAAAGATACAAGCATTGAAAAATGTTTGGTTTTGTTGGGGTTTTTTTTTTCCAGCTAAATCAGTGTAGACAAATGTGAAATAATACCCCTCCCCCCCCCAAAAAAAAAAAGTAATTTCTCATGGTGTTTCTCTCAGCTGGCATACAGGTATGTTTGTATTCATATGTGCAATGATTTCAAAGTACACTTTCCCTCACCTTGACCTATCTCCACCCGGCTTTGTGCAAATAAGTCTTTCACAGATATTCTGCAATGAACAAAAGAATTAAGTGGATAGAGAAAACAGGTGTGTGTAAAATATGTTTGCTAAAAACACACATTCAGGTGAATGATTTTATGGATGGCTCATCCAATAAACCTTGTCCAAATATTTTAAATACTTATTGCTAATGAAGCTACTCAAGATAACTCTTCTGCTTAATAAGGACCATGTCAGAGAAATGTTCTTCTTAGAAGCAGGAGCCCTACAAAATATCTTTCATAGTGCAAGTCATAATATTGTGGGCAAAGGAAATTTGATCTTTGCAGTATAAGAACATAAGAACAAAAGTATTGTCATATGGGAGACACTGAAGATCCAGCAGGGCAGTATTATAGAAAGACACAGGGACAAACATTTTCCGGTCCTCGCAGGAACTCAAATTTGGCAGTTCTCCTGCCCCAGCTCAGGAGCAGAGAGCTGAGGACCTCCCGAACATTTCCTTTTTGCATTGGTATGTTTGGTGGAAATAATGCAGTGAAGGCTATTTACACCGTGCTAGGTGAGATTAACTCTCTCCAGAGTAAGGCCTAGGCCCAGGTGAGGCCTAGCTTTAGAAAGCTGTGCTGCACTTGCTATGTAGCACAGGGACTTTGTATATCCTGATTTGCTTAACAGGATTTCCTTAGATTACTCCTGAGCCTATTACCTATTAATTTCATCCCATGCCCAATCACTCTAGAATTTCTTTTCAATTGAAAGAAACTTGCCTCATGCATATTTATGTCACATAGGTATTTAAATGTCTCTATCATATCTCTCCTCTCCTGCCTTTCTTCCAAAGTATACATAATGACATCTTTGGGTCTGTCCCAGTATGCCTTATGATGTAGATTACCGATCATTTTAGGAGCCTTCCTCTGGACCGACTCTATCCTGTTTATATCTTTCTGAAGGTGCGGTCTCCAGATCTATACACAATATTCTACATGAGGTCTCACCAGAGTCTTATACAGGGGCATCAATACCTCCTTTTTCCTACTGGCCATACCACTCCCATACAAAGTACCCCACGAACGCCTACTTCGAAAACTGAAGAACCATGGGGTGGAAGGAGATGTACATAGATGGATCAGAAACTGGTTAGCGGGTAGGAAACAGAGGGTGGGAGTGAAGGGCCACTACTCGGACTGGAGGAGGGTCACGAGTGGTGTCCCGCAGGGCTCGGTGCTTGGGCCGCTGCTATTTAATATATTCATAAATGATCTGGAAACAGGGACGAAGTGTGAGATAATAAAATTTGCGGACGACACAAAACTATTTAGTGGAGCTCGGACTAAAGAGGACTGTGAAGAATTGCAAAGAGACTTGAACAAACTAGGGGAATGGGCGACGAGATGGCAGATGAAGTTCAACGTTGAGAAATGTAAAGTACTACATGTGGGTAGCAGAAACCCAAGGTGCAGCTATACGATGGGAGGGATATTATTGAAGGAGAGTACCCAAGAAAGGGACTTGGGGTAATGGTGGACATGAAAATGAAGCCGACGGCACAGTGCGCAGCGGCCGCTAAGAAGGCGAATAGAATGCTAGGCATAATCAAGAAGGGTATTACAACCAGAACAAAAGAAGTTATCCTGCCGTTGTATCGGGCGATGGTGCGTCCTCATCTGGAGTACTGCGTCCAATATTGGTCGCCGTACCTTAAGAAAGATATGGCGTTACTCGAGAGGTTCAGAGAAGAGCGACACGTCTAATAAAAGGGATAGAAAACCTTTCATACGCTGAGAGGTTAGAAAAACTGGGACTCTTTTCCCTGGAGAAGAGGAGACTTAGAGGGGATATGATAGAGACTTACAAGATCATGAAGGGCACTCGGAAAAGTTGAAAGTGGACAGATTCAGAACGAATGCTAGGAAGTTCTTCTTTACCCAACGTGTGGTGGACACCTGGAATGCGCTTCCAGAGGACGTAATAGGGCAGAGAACGGTACTGGGGTTCAAGAAAGGATTGGACAATTTCCTGTTGGAAAAGGGGATAGAGGGGTATAAATAGAGGATTACAGTCCAGGTCCTGGACCTGTTGGGCCACCGCGTGTGCGGACTGCTGGGCACGATGGACCTCTGGTCTGACCCAGCGGAGGCACTGCTTATGTTCTTATGTTCTCCCTATGCGCCCTCGCATCATTCTAGCTTTTGCTGTCACCTTTTTGACCTGTTTGGCCACCTTAAGATCATCACATACTATCTCTCCCAAGTTCCACTCCTTTTTTGTGTACAAAAGTTCTTCACCCTTAAACTGTACCATTCCTTTGAGTTTTTGCAGTCCAAATGCATGACCTTGCATTTCATAGGATTAAATTATATATAATGATTCAACACTCTCACAACATCTACCCTACCATCCCTTTTTCTTCTCTCCCCTTGTCCCTAAGGAGCTCATTTTCAAAATAGAAAAACATGGAGTATTTAAGAAAACGTCCAGGGCAAAACTTGACGTTTGAGGCTAGACCTGTTTCAATAACGAATAAGTGCCAAAAAGGTGTCCAAACTTACCAGATGATTCCTGGGGGAATGAAGGCATGGCTCCCCCTTATTCCCTCAGTGGTTAATGACTGCCTCTCACCCCCAAAGATGGGATAGAAACAGTATATACCAGACTGTTTGACAGCTTTAGGTTATGACCAGTCCTATTAGAGCAGCAAGCAGGGCTCTGGAGTAGCCTGGTGATAGGTGCAGTGGAATGGAAAGAGGACCCAGGCCCATATTCCACTCTAACTAATATACTTGTGGTAGAAAATGTGAGACCACCAAAACCAACCAAAAATCTGTACTGACATATAGGTAGCACCTATAGGCATAAGGGCTACAGGGAGGTATACAATTGCATACAGTTTGCTTTGAGGCTTGGTACTTTCTTTCCCCTTCCCTATATATAGTTGGAGTGCTCATCATACAATATAAGGGGGTTATGGTGAAATGTGTACCTGTGACCTCATATGTAAAGTTCACTGCAGTGTCTCCTAGTGTGCTTCAGGGCTCTGCTGAGATGTCTGTTTGGCCAGTCTGCAAAGACTGCTGGCTCTTCCTATGTCCCAGTGGTTGGTGTTTGCATGTTTTTGTTTAATTTGGATTTAAAAAAAAAAAAAATGGTTCAAAAGATAGATGTACCGAGGACAAACATCTAGAAAATGGGCATTAAAAAAAAGATAGATTTTTTTCTTGTTTGAAAATGGCCTTTCTCTCTACTGGATTTTTGGATGTTTTTAATCCCCAAAATCAGATTTAGACATCATATTGAAAATGTCCCTCCACATCACTTAAATCCTTCTCCCTTTCCTTCCCTTCCCATCAGAAGCAAAAACATGAACAAATAAATCTGCTAATAACTAAAGGAACATATATACAATCCTTAAGGAAAAAAAAAAGGGGGGGGGGGTAAGAGAATTAGAACTAGGAAATCTTTAGGGCTTAATCACCAATAAGAGTTCAAACATTTCGGCATTTACTATAAGTATATATGATAGGCTCAATACACACTCCACTGAATTTATATATTGTGTACCTCAGATATTACTCCCAGGTGTTGCAGACACCACAGCTGAGATGACTGGGCTAGGCTTAGGTGCCAACATTTTGAAATGATTGTGGATGCCAAATAAAATATAGATTAACCCTTCCTAGACACAGCGTAGGAGCTTGCTGAATATTGGAGATGCTCAGCACCCATCGAGTTGGCTCCTTCGTGACTAATGGCTTGGTGTAGTTGTATGTGTGCCAGGGTATCATGGATACCTAGTAAATGTGTAATATGTAATTCGAGAGTGTAGGTACATGTTTCCAAACATGGGAGGAGATATTGCAATATGACGATATCAGGAAAGTATATAAAAGCCCCTAAAACTGGAAATGAAACTTGTCTTTTTATTCTTTTTTGTTGTCTTAAGATTGTGATTACCTCCTTCCGCGCTGATTAAAGCAGATGGATTTTTATATTGTGACTCTACAGCAGGGGTAGGGAACTCCGGCCCTCAAGAGCCGTATTCCAGTCGGGTTTTCAGGATTTCCCCAATGAATATGCATTGAAAGCAGTGCATGCACATAGATCTCATGCATATTCATTGGGGAAATCCTGAAACCCAACTGGAATACGGCTCTCGAGGACTGGAGTTCCCTACCCCTGCTCTATAGGATGTGTACACAACCAGTTTTGTTTTTTTGCTCAGGGGTGCTAAGACCTTGTGTTCCTAGCTGATCACTTTCAGAGCAGTTTGCCTGCTTATTATAGCAGCAGCACTCACATCTACTATTTTCAGGTGATTGGTACCAGTAAACAATAGGATCTCTGATGAAGGCAAACATATTTTCCGAAACACGGACTGTGTAGGGTCTAATGCTTCAGTTCATCAACTAAAGCCCATCATACTGCTACAATAGTTTAAATACTTTTGGGGAGTAATAGATCTCTTAAAATGATTAATTTAATATGAGTTAAATGTAGTTAAAATTGGACCAGTGATGATGGTGGAGTACAATAAGACACTTGGGATGAAAAATGTACATTCCGTGGAGCATCCTTCAAAACTTTAAAAAAACAAACAAAAAAAATTTGCATTGTGTGTAGAGGGTGGTTGATATAGAGAAATATACTGTAGTTTAAACATGAGAGATTAGTCAGAAGCTAGTATTGAGATTTGGTATGTCAGATGTATTTATTTAAAAAATTTATATACCGTTTAAACCTAAACAGTTTACATATCATTACATACATAATTCAATAAAACAAATAAAATCAAACTGAACATGTGGAGGGGTATAATCGAAAGGGACGTCTAAGTCCGTTTGCGTCTAAGTTGCAAGTCGTCCAAAGTAAAAAACAGCCTAGGACACATTTTCAAAAAATACGTCCAAAATTTTTTTTTGTTTCGAAAATCGTCTAATTATACGTCCTGCCGATCTGATCGTCCAAGCCGCTAAATCGTCCATCTTTATACCACATTTCCGTCCAACTTTTCATCCAAGTCAAAAACGCCTAGAACAAGCCCTGTTGGATGTAGGAGGGGTCTGCAAAGTGATGGACTGAACACCCAGACATGGCACCTAAATAGTGGGATATCTTACAGGGCACTGCTGTGAACTTAACAAAAAGGGTGCCATGTCATCATTTCATTACACCTCCCTTATAGGTCATGGTGAGCCTCCCAAACCACATCCAGAATCCCCTAGACCCACTTATCTACCACCCTAATAGCCCTTATGGTCTAAGTCACAATGTCCAAGTTCTGTCGATCCTGGGCTGTATAACTTTCGATTATATATGCTGTATGACTAAGTCTAAGGCGGCCCACATCCCACCCAACTCCCGCCCTCAATACTCTTCCCAAAATGTCCCGTTTAGCTTTGGTCATTCAGCGGCACTATGAAGGGCAAGATCATTTAGAAATACGTCCAAAACCAGTTTTTATTATCGGCTCTTGGACGTTTTTGGGAAATATTCGTCCACGTGCCAACTTAGGCCGGTTTTTGGACATTTTTCTCTTTCGATTATGAGCCCCGTAATCCTCAGAAAATCATAAAAAGCCCAGCAGAAGAATAAGCACGAAAATCAATTTCTAGAAAAAATGCATTAACAAAAACTGCATTTTTAGTAGTTTTCTGAAATTTCCCTTGTCATAACATTTTCATAATTGACTGACAAGTGAGTTCCACAATTTGACCCCCGCACAGCAAAAAACCATTTTACTGGTCTCAGCATATTTTGGATTAGCATTTGTTTTTAATAACGCTAAGTTCTCAGAATGCAGAGACCGAGATGGTAACTAGTTTGACATCTTACTCTTAAACAGCTAGTATTGATGGCAGATCATTATTGAGATCTGAAAACAACAGGCAGCCAGTGTAATGTTGGAGACAGGGCGAAATGTGATCGCACATATACGCCTGTTATCAATCTTGCTGCTGCATTCTGCACAACTTGCAATGCCTTGTATCTTGTCTTTGTTATTCCAATATACAGAACATTGCAATAATCAAGTCTAGATAGTACCATTGCCTGAACAACTATGTGGAAATCATAAAGAGACAAAATAGGCTTTACACGATGCAATAAGTGTATTTGCGCAAAACATGCTTGTACAGTTTTTGCAACTTGCAAATTCATTGAGAGGCCATAATCTAACTTTGCACCTAGAACTGTCATTGACTCACTCACTGGAAGAACATCATTAATAACCTTTAATTCCTTGGGCCATTTAGGATCAAGTTTCCCCACAAGCATAATCTCAGTCTTATCCACATTCAGTCTCAGGCCCTGTTCTTCCATCAATAACCTTTCTAAATCCTTTCCCCATTTGACAGTATTTAAAAATATTATAATTGGGGAAATTAAAGTGTAAACGGCAGTGTATGAGTTTTCAACTAATATTCATATGCGTATATATTTTATTTATGACTTTGTACATTTGGGCCTGGATTCTATAAATGGCACTCCAAATTAGGCACCAGAAAAAAATCAGCGCAAAGTGCTATTCTGTAAAGGGCACACACCCTTAACAGAATAGCACTTACTAGTAAGCGTGTTTCTCACATCTATGGGTACCAGACTTATGCCTGCTGAAACCTCATGAAAACGCAACAAGAATACATAGGAATCCGATTCATTCTACACAAGCCAGCAGTGGTAGGCTAACTTTCACACGCTGCTAGGAATTATGGGATGCCTCTCTGTGAAAAGTCAGTTTGAGCAGCTTAGGGCTAGGTTGTGCCGCCTTGAACATCCCTTATGCTTTTAGAACTAAAGCCAAGCATTGCTGAGGTGACGAAGGATCAAAGAGTCTTTGTCGGGCTAATCCTATGCACATCTCTGTCTTTAGAAAAAGGAGTAAGAAGTTGGAGAAATAATAGGAGCCATCCTTTCTGATCCAAGTAGAAATGCTGTGCAGTCAGAGGAAAAGGCACAGGTCAGCATGCAGGAGGGCCAGGTCTCTAGGAGAGAGAGGTGCCTGATGCCAGAGTCTGAGTCCCATTTCCAGTACAGAGGTAACTGGTGCTTTCCAGCTTCTAGGGAAACTGAGTTGCGACTGTTAATATTTTATGTTTGAATCTTCTATCAAATTGCAACTGCCTAAATAATTAATGACATTACTCGTAAGTAAACTTTCATTGGTACAGAGTAAAGCCTAGACTAGATTGCACATTTTGTGGGCACAAGCGAAATAAGCATCCCAGGGGCCAAGAGCCTTGGGCTGGGGCCCTTGCTTGTTCCAATTCACAAATCCTGTATTCAAGAGATAGCTGCCTACCCTTAACTATATAATCCTGGTATCCACACACTTGAGCATACTTAGTGATGGGCAACAGACCCAGAGGGCTATGCTTGGCTAAACCTGAGGTGCCACAGGGGGAGATGGCTACTCTGGTTCTTCTCAGGTTTGACTATACAAGTCCCAATGCAAAAAGGCACACCACACCCTAGGTTAGGATTGTTTAAAAATAACACTTTTTCTGAAAACTTGTGGAAAGTGGAAAAATCAGTGTGAAGATTGTGCTGGTAGAAATTAATACAAGATACAACCCCCCTCCCCCCAACAGATCAGAACTCAAAGTCTAAGGGTTTCTTGCTTCTCTTCTCTATTGAGGCACTATGGGATCCTTTTACTAAACTGCGATAGTGTTTTTTGCACGTGCTAAACCCGTGCTACACGGCTAGAACTAACGCCAGCTCAATGCTGGCATTGGCCTAGTGCGCACGCTAAAACCACTATCACAGCTTAGTAAAAGGAGCCCTATATCTGGGGAATGAGACTCTAACTTATCCCCTTTATTGATATCTTCAAATCTTGGGTTCAGACCTTGGTAAGAGACGTTTTGTCCTTAAGGAAGCAGCTTTGCTTCAAAGTTCCCTCCCAGCAGTCCTTACTTAAAGCTCCAGAACTGTACTTTTTCTACAAAAACATTCGTAATCTCTCACCAGAGAGAGGGGATATGAGACTAATTCCCATCTTTATACAAGAAGATCTACTGCTCTTTCTTATGCTCATGCTCCCAGCAGCCCCAAGAAACCTCCCAGTGCTTGAAGGTCTGAGCACTCCAGCAGGACTAGTAATGAACTAGGAGGAGTTCAGAGCACGTAGCTATGCTTTTTGCTTACATCTCACTCCTAGAGAGCTTTCCTAATTGAAGGCATATCTGTGAACTACTGACTACCCCAAATTTCTTACCTAATCACTCAGGGCTCAAAATTAAGAGTTTAAGTAGGCAATAGAGGATCCTGACTAATTGCTTGCCACTGAACTGGCTGTCCACTGAAGGGAAGGGGAGAAGGTTCCTGGCATGGGGGTCAGCAGGGGGGGGGTCATGTCAGGGGGGACTAGGGGGGCTCAGATGCAATAAAATTATCATATTGCTGAGGCAGGAGGGAGTGGACATGCCTCCTGCCTCTTTTTTTGTTTGGGAGCATTGTCGGGGGGGGGGGGGGGGCATAACATCTTTTTTATGAGAATATTATGTGTGAGTAACACATGTACAACATCTGTCCCCATTTAAAAAAAAAGACTTCCTGCCCCAAACAGCTGAGCAGCAGGAGGCTGCAGCATAGCTGTTCGGGATTCCCCTACCAGCTCTGCGCATGTGTCATTTGGTTTTCCAATGACTGGTGGGGTGGGATTACAGCAGACGTCCAACAAACTGATTTGCATGGGAAGCTGTTGAGCATCAATCACTGTTTAGAAATTGGACAAAAAAAAAAAAAATCAACCCACAGCGACCCACACTGTCTTAAGGACCATTTTCAGTGCATCCACACCTAAATTGAGCAGTGCCACTGAACAATGGCTTTAACTGGCTATATTGAAACTGGTTAGCTAAAGCGTAGTCCTGTCCCCAAAACATGTATTCATTCCTCCATGCAGTTCATATGAACTATCCTTCTGTTGCTGTCCATACAGCTCATGAGAATCATCCCTCTGTTGCTGTTCTTCCCTTTAATCTGTTCTATACATCTTACTCGCATATGTAAATTTGCATCGTTGATGCCCATCATTTGCCATGCAACTATGCTCAGTACCCAAAACATGTTCATAGGAATTTCTACTAGTGCTTTTCCTCCTTAAGTTTGTTGTACTGTATATTTGTGTATGTGAAGTTGCTAAACCTCTACTGTGCATGTAAACTTCTAACCCGTTCTGGGCTCTTATGGGAGGATGGACTAGAAATTTGACTAAATAAATAAATAAAATGATGCAGACCTGCATAGCTAACTGGGCGAGTAGACCCATGTAAACAGTGATCCTAACTATGCCTGAATAGCTATGCGGGTATAGCACTGAATAACAACCCTAGCCACAAAACTTCCAGGTGCTGTCACAAACCTGATTATTCGATGCCAAAGCCCAGAAATGACCTGGCATTGAATAGCCAGCAATAGTCAGCACTTGCAAAAATGTTGACTTGTCATTGGCTGAATAATACTCCCTCAGTTAGAAGAGGATTCTGCTTTTCTCACATCAGGCAGCATTATGGGGTAAAGATCTGGAACAATTGCTTATGCCTACTACTTATGGGGAATTTAGGAAACACCTAAATACATATCTGTTCCTGAAGTATTTAGGTAACCGACCTGTACAATCTTATTTCACAATAACTGATCTCTAGAGCTGTTAATCACTAGCTCTTAACTTTGTTAATTCTACTCCATTTGTAGATTCTTTTAATCATTGTAAACCGCATAGAACTTCACGGTCCTGCGGTATATAAAGTGTTATTATTATTATTATAAAGGGGACAATATTTAAGAGAACCCCCCCCCCCCATTTATCTATAAGGCATGAAGAAATAAGTATTAAGCTGAATAAATACGATTCACAATGCACAATGGTGTAAATACTGCACCAGAACAAAGTTTACAGTTTTATTGAGCCATATACAGTATAGCTGTCATAAAATAGGTAGTAAGCTGCTACGGGAAGAAAATAGAAATAAAACCAGCAGTTATTACCAAACAGGGGCACGGTCTGGCATTATGTGGCATTTCAAATGGCCACCTGTCCTGTGAAGTCGGTGACTCAGTTCTGCACAGGCACACATCTCATTAATATTGCCGAAGACCAGCGTACAAAGTACCGTGGTTATTCTTTGTTTACCAGCTGTAATTTCCATCTGCTGCTGTGATGAAACACAACCCGCTGAGTTTTAAAAAAAGACCAGCGTCACAGTGAGAATATCCTTGCTAAGAATGCTTAACATAGTTTCCAGTACCATGAGCCATCCTGCCTCTATTTAAACCTCAGTGCTGCCTGCACTCAGCAATGACAGCTCTCCCTTGTGCCTCATTAATCCTTTCCTTCAATTCATTCACTTTGCTGCTCATACAAGAAGCATAAAGTGTAGCCATGCCCTCTGCAGAAAGTCAGAAGACTACTCCAGCGAAAAGGGCAATTAAAAAGATCAGGACCGCATGTCTGGTTTCTAGCTTGGCTAGAGGCTGGCAACAGTGGGCAACAGAAAATACAAATAAGCAAGCCCAAGAGCCTTCTGGTTGGACACCCGGCAGCAATGATGAGGAAATACCTAGTACCACACCAAAGAAAACCGAAAGGCAAGCCTGGAAGCCCAAACCTTCACTAGTAACTGTGGCAAAAGAAGGTTTACACAATTCAACTAATTCTGCTGAAGATCTTGAAAAGGCATTCATTAGAAGTAAAGAGGTGACCAAAACAGTGACCAGTGGAATCCATGAGAGAGGAGGTGATATTAGTAACCTTACTAGTAAGTACGAGACACATCTAAGTCCTCCTGAATCATGCGGGGACTTTGGGGACATACTTGGTAGCAATATTTCCCCAACACGAAGAAGAAAGTGTGCAAACTTGGTATCTCAGTTGACCAAAGGATGGAAAGAGATAGAGCAAGGGACAAACGATTTTGCACCAACTGAAGACAATGATAGGAGGATACAACACTTCAGGAGCGAAAGCATCGACACAGAGGACAGTGGGTATGGAGATGGTGAGGACAAGCAGCAGGGAATGTCTGTCAGAGTGCCCGAGTTACTTGATAAAACCTCAGAAATCATCGCAAGGATTAAACGTCCAATGCCATCATTGTAAGTAAATACTCAAATCGCGACACAATAACCTGGGGCTAAAATAATGGTAGAATGCAAGATTTCAGGGTTTTTTTTTTTTAATTTGAAAGAGATTTCAAAAGGTGCAAAGCATCTTACCTGTGTGAATTACTGTCCAAAAATTGCCCTTTCTATGTGCCGGTAAAAGAATAGACTTTGTTCCTCAATTTTTACCTGCCGTGTGATGACGTGGTTAATCTTGGAAAGAAAACTAGGTGCACAGTCTGCGACTTTCAAAACGGTGGGCAGTTTTGGTCAGAAATAGTACATGCAGAAGAAAAAATTAGCAAATCTCTGAAAGCCCTTTTTTCCCTTCGGCAATTTTCAAAGTTCATACTTTCATTGTAGAATTCAAGCAAATACTATGGGTCCTTTTTACTAAGCTGCGATAGCATTTTTCGCTCACGCAGAATTTTAGTGCGTGCTAAACCCACGCTACACGGCTAGAACTAACACCAGCTCAATGCTGGTGTTAGCATCTAGCATGCGTGGCAATTTAGTGTGCGCTAAAACCGCTAGCACAGCTTTGTGAAAGGAGCCCTATGTATAAAAAGTAACAATGGATTATCTAGCAATACTGGCATTTTGATTAAAATGTTTAATTTAATCTTTCCATTGTTTCTACTTTTTTAAAAGCTTTCTTGCCGGAGGGTTTTTTGTTTTCATTTTAGTCTTTATGGAACAGTTTGCCAGTAGGGGGATTGGATAGGGATAGACTGCAAGAAAAATTTGTTTTTCTAGTAAAAAAATGACTAGTCTTAATAAAACTGCATCAGTTTTACCTTGAATAAACACAGACTGGCAAATTCTATATAATCTGCCTAAGGTTAGACACCTAACTTACCTCCTCCCTTCCCTTATACAAAGCCACTAAATGCCGCTCTACCCAGAGGAATAAAATGGGCAGTTCAGCATTTAGCTTGCACTGCTTGGCAGCGCAGCTTTGTAAAACGGGTAAATAATTGCTCAATAGACTTAACTGGCACTTAACACATCATACTTGATGTTAATTGGACTTAGGCTACTAATTTAAAAAACACAATTCTATAAAAAGTAGGCATCTAGGGTTAGAGCCTCTGATTGTCTAACGATTATCACTAAACCGATTTGACTGTTTTAGTGACTGATTGTATTTGCCAACCCGATGCTCTAAACAGGCTCACTGCATAGTTTTCCGTGCGATCCTACATACACTGATTCTGGCATGCAAGTGAGTTCATTAATATTAAAACCAGGCATCTGATTGATGTCCTAAACTTGCATGCCAGAATCGGGTCGGTAGGACTGACCAGGGAAAGCCGACAGGTTGGTCTGCCTGTTTATTCATTTTTTTCCTATGGGCACAGATGTTGTGTGTGTGTGTGTGTATATGATACACACACACAATATCTGGCCCATAAAAAAAAAAGTGCCCCTCCTCCCCCCAATGATAGCCCTCCATGACGCCCCACCCCAGGAACCATCCTCCCCCCACGCCAGCCCAAATCAGGAGGAATGCCTCCCCCAACTCCCCATACCTGTAAATTAGTTGACAGCAGGAGGGATGTCCAGTCTTTCCTGCTCCTCAGGCCCACCACAGCAAAAATGGTGAGCCTTCCCCTTCCCAATATACAGGGAGGAACATAGGGCTCTAATTGGCTCAGATGCCTAAGGCCCCCCCTCCAATCAGGCACCTTAGGCTCCTCCCTCTGAATCCCCTGGGAGGGGCCTTAGGCATTTGAGTCATTCAGGGCCTTAGGCCCCTCCCCATATATCCCAGGATGCACTAGGATGGGGAAGGCCTACCATTTTACAGTGGCAGGCCTGAGGAGCAGGAAGAACTGGGCATTGATCCTGCTGTCAACTTATTTATAGGTATGGGGGGGGGGGGTTCAGGGTGGAATGGTAGAGTTTGAGAGGCATCCAGTGGCAGAAGAGAGTGGCCATCCCTCCTGTAAATATATTTTTTTATGGGAGCAGGGGTGGGAAGGGGTCAGATCGGGGAGGGACTTGCAGAGGGGGGTCAGTGCAGTACAGTGAGTTTTGCAATAGGTAGGAGGAAGTGGGCTGATATTGGCTGGCACAGGAGAGGGGTTTCTAAGGTGGCAGGAGGGAGAAGGCATCCCTCCTGCCTCTATTCTGTTTCTTGAGTGGGTTGTCGCAGGGGGTTGGCTCAGCATTTTTTTTTAAAATGGGGCAGATTTTGTATGTATGTAACACATGCACAACATCTGAGCCATTTAAAAAAAAAAAAAAGAAAGCCCCAACATCTGAGTGGCAGGAGGCTATTTTGGAGCTTTCCCAAACCGGCTCTGCATATGTGTCGTCACTCTCAGTGACCTATATAGAATCGGGTGCAGAGACAGCAAAAGCTGTAAAAGTGTCATCTTGAAAATTTGATGAAATCTTAGATTTCACTCAAAATGAGTTGGTTCTACAGTATTATTACTTGAAAGCAAAAGTGTTGCATGTGCAATTTTTGCATGAACTAAGCTAGATCTTCTTGAATGCAAAATTGTATATTGGAAAAGACCATATTGCAAGGAAAAATTGAAATGTGATTTATTAACATTAAACTTCACTTCTTATTTTTTCTGTTTTGCATCAAGGGCACATACAACACTTTTGCTTTCAGGTACTGATATAATATAGTTCTCAGCTGACATTTGTTTTAACAATATGCCACAGATTTTTCTTCCTAGAGGTAGGTATAATTTTTTAAAAAATCAGAATCTCTAGATATTGGCTTTTGTCCAAAAAAGTTATTAAAATGACTGACAAATATGTTTTCTGGAAAATATATTTCAGAGACTATTACAGCATTATAATGTGTTCCTCTCTGCACAGAAATACTGCTAGGATTAAGCTAGAGATTTTTTTTTAATTTATTTAAAACCATGGTCAGAACTGTAGATAGAACTTATTGCAGCTTTGTAAAAGGGCCCTGAAGTGAGTATACTCCAAAATGGGAGACGGTGGCTTGCTGAAGGTCATAAGTGTTATTACAGGAAACAGGATTTGACCCCCAGCTCATTACTCTAGTCATAAGGCTACTCCTATACCTCACTGAAAGCATTAGTGGGGTAGCAGTACATATTCATCTTCTGGCAATGAGCTTTTTTTTTTAGATGCCAGTGGCGTTATTACTAGATATTCAATGCCAGACTATGTCATAGAAACATGATGGCAGATAAAAGCCAAATGGCCCATCCACAACATCCACTATCTCCATCTCTCCCTAAGTGATCTCAAGTGCTTTCTTGATTCAGATACAGCCTTTGTCTCCACCACTTCTATTGCGAGACTATTCCATGCATCTACCATCTTTTCTGTAAAAAAAATATTTCCTTAAATTACTCCTGAGCCTATCATCCCTTAAATTCATCCTATGCCCTCTGATTTTGGAGCTACCTTTCAAATGAAAGATATTTTGCCTCATGCACATTATTGCTATGTAGGTATTTAACCATATCTATCATAACTTCCCACTCTCATTTTTTTCTTCCAAAGTATATATATTGAGATTGCTAAGTCTGTCCCCATACACCTTATGATGAAGACCACTGACCATTTTAGTAGCCTTCCTCTGGACCGACTCCATCCTGTTTATATCTTTTTAAAGGTGTGGTCTCCAAAATTGTACATAATATTCTAAATGAGGTCTCACCAGAGTCTTATATAGGGACATCAATACCTCCTTTTTGCTACTGGCCATACCCCTTCCTAATCACTCTAGTATCCTTTTAGTTTTTGCTGTCACCTTTTCAACCTGTTTGCCCACCTTAAGATCATCACATACACCTAAGTCCCATTCCTCTTTCATGCACAAATATTCTTCACTCCCTAAACTGTACCATTCCCTCAGGTTTTTGCAGCCCAAATGCATGACCTTGCATTAAATCTTAGCTGCCAACTTTCAGACCAGCCTTCAAGCTTCGCTAGGTTCTTACTCTGTTATTCACACCACCAGGGCAAATCTTACTTGGCAGCCCTTCGGCAATATTACTTACAAAAATGTTAAAAAGAACAGGGGAGTGTGCGGCACAGTGGTTAAAAGCTACAGCCTCAGCACCCTGGGGTTGTGGATTCAAACCCATGCTGCTCCTTGTGACCCTGGGCAAGTCACTTAATCCCCCCCATTGCCCCAGGTACATTAGATAGATTGTGAGCCTGCCAGGACAGACAAGGAAAAATGCTTGAGTACCTGAATAAACTCATGTAAACCGTTCTGAGCTCTCCTGGGAGAATGGTATAGAAAACTGAATAAATAAATAAAAACAGGCCCAAGCAGTGGCATACCTAGGGTATGTGGCACCCGGGGCCCATCATTTTTTGACACCCCCCCCCCCCCCCCATGTAAAAATTTTTTTTTTTTTTTTTTTTTTTGCAATAACCATGAAATGGAATAAATGGTCAGAATAGAAACAGGCAGTGAAAATTTTCTTTTATTGAACCTCATATATGTAACCATTATTCCAAACATAACATAACATAAATTATGTCTAAATTGTCATGACATTAGAAGTACATATGGAGTAGTTGCAGGTGATGCTTGGGACAGTTCTGATTGTGTTAGTTCGGTTTTATGTGTTTTTTGAATAGAAGGGTTTTTATTTCTTTTTGAAGGTTTTGCAGTCTGTGGTCGATGTCAATTGGTTGTAGAGTTGGGGGTCGAGTGTTGCAGCTCGAATGGCTAGGAGGTTGTCGAACAGTTTTTTTCTTTTGACGTTTTTGGTTGGAGGGTGTGTGAATGGTGCGTGAGTTCTCCTATGTCTGTTTGAAGTGGATTGAATTATTTAGCTGAAGAAATTAGTTACCCCTCATCCCACACACATTACCGTATTTTCGCGGATATAATGCGCACCATTGTAAAACGCGCACAGGGGTATAGCGCGCAGAAATCACGATGATATGTACAAAAACTTTTCTATACCGCGCTCAGGCATATAACGCGCATGCTGCCCGACTCTCCTCTGGCCACCCCGACTCTCCTTTCGCCCTCCCCGACTCTCATCTGGTTGCCCCGACTCACCCTGACTTTCGGTGCACTGCCCCGACTCTCCTCTGGTTGCCCCGACTCACCGTTCACCCGCCCTGACTTTCGGTGCACTGCCCCGCCTCTCCGTGCCTGTCCCCCTTGAAGTCCTGTCCCCCCTTGAAGGTCTGCCTGTCCCCCCTTGAAGGTCTGCCTGTCCCCCCTTGAAGTCCTGTCCCCCTTGAAGGTCTGCCTGTCCCCCTTGAAGATCTGCCTGTCCCCCCTTGAAGTCCTGTCCCCATCCTGAAAGCCTGATGCCCCCCCTCGACGTCCGATTCTTCTCCCCCCTCGGCAGGACCACTCGCACCCCCACCCCGAAGGACCGCCGACTCCCCGACAATATTGGGCCAGGAGGGAGCCCAAATCCTCCTGGCCACGGCGACCCCCTAACCCCACCCCGCACTACATTACGGGCAGGAGGGATCCCAGGCCCTCCTGCCCTCGACGCAAACCCCCTCCCCCCAACGACCGCCCCCCCCCAAGAACCTCCGCCCATCCCCCAGCCGACCCGCGACCCCCCTGGCCGACCCCCACCCGCCTTCCCCGTACTTTGTGTAGTTGGGCCAGAAGAGAGCCCAAACCCTCCTGGCCACGGCGACCCCCTAACCCCACCCCGCACTACATTACGGGCAGGAGGGATCCCAGGCCCTCCTGCCCTCGACGCAAACCCCCCTCCCTCCAACGACCGCCCCCCCCCAAGAACCTCCGACCGACCCGCGACCCCCCTGGCCGACCCCCCCACCCCCCTTCCCCGTACCTTTGGAAGTTGGCCGGACAGACGGGAGCCAAACCCGCCTGTCCGGCAGGCAGCCAACGAAGGAATGAGGCCGGATTGGCCCATCCGTCCTAAAGCTCCGCCTACTGGTGGGGCCTAAGGCGCGTGGGCCAATCAGAATAGGCCCTGGAGCCTTAGGTCCCACCTGGGGGCGCGGCCTGAGGCACATGGGCCAAACCCGACCATGTGTCTCAGGCCGCGCCCCCAGGTGGGACCTAAGGCTCCAGGGCCTATTCTGATTGGCCCACGCGCCTTAGGCCCCACCAGTAGGCGGAGCTTTAGGACGGATGGGCCAATCCGGCCTCATTCCTTCGTTGGCTGCCTGCCGGACAGGCGGGTTTGGCTCCCGTCTGTCCGGCCAA
Source organism: Geotrypetes seraphini (assembly GCF_902459505.1). Lineage (NCBI taxonomy): Eukaryota > Metazoa > Chordata > Amphibia > Gymnophiona > Dermophiidae > Geotrypetes > Geotrypetes seraphini. The sequence continues at coordinate 59,045,378 of NC_047085.1, forward strand.
CTTCCAAAGGTACGGGGAAGGGGGGTGGGGGGGTCGGCCAGGGGGGTCGCGGGTCGGTCGGAGGTTCTTGGGGGGGGCGGTCGTTGGAGGGAGGGGGGTTTGCGTCGAGGGCAGGAGGGCCTGGGATCCCTCCTGCCCGTAATGTAGTGCGGGGTGGGGTTAGGGGGTCGCCGTGGCCAGGAGGGTTTGGGCTCCCTTCTGGCCCAACTACACAAAGTACGGGGAAGGCGGGTGGGGGTGTCGTGGGGGTCGGCCAGGGGGGTCGCGGGTCGGCTGGGGGACGGGCGGAGGTTCTTGGGGGGGGGGGGCGGGCGTTGGGGGGAGGGGGTTTGCGTCGAGGGCAGGAGGGCCTGGGATCCCTCCTGCCCGTAATGTAGTGCGGGGTGGGGTTAGGGGGTCGCCGTGGCCAGGAGGGTTTGGGCTCCCTCCTGGCCCGATATTGTTGGGGAGTCGGCGGTCCTTCGGGGTGAGGGTGCGAGTGGTCCTGCCGGGGGGGGGATGTATCGGACGTCGGGGAGTCGGCCGGGCAAGAGGGCTTGGGCTCCCTCTTGCTCCGATCGTGGATGCGGGTGCGGGTGGGAGCGCGTGCGAGCGGTCGTTCGGGGTGGGGGTGCGAGCGGTCCTGCTGGGGGGGTGAATCGGGCGTCGGGCGGGGTGGGAACTATGTTTAAAAACTTTTGTATACCGCGCTCAGGCATATAACGCGCGAGGGGTATGCGCGGTACGTAAAATCACGTATAACGCGCGCGTTATATCCGCGAAAATACGGTAATTCTCTTCCATTTTTGTTCCCATTATAAAAAACACTGATAAGTTCCCAGAAAAAAAATACATTAAAATAAGAAGTGAAAACAAAGGCCCCTACAGATGAGAACATAACATAAGAATAGCCTAACTGGGTCAGACCAATGGTCCATCATGCCCAGTAGCCCATTCTCATGGTAGCCAATCCAGGACACTAATACCTGGACAAAACCCAAAGAGTAGCAACATTCCATGCTACCGATCCAGGGCAAGCAGACACTTCCCCCATGTCTTAATAACAGATTATGGACTTTTCCTCCAGGAATTTGTCCAAATCTTTCTTAAAACCAGCTACACTATCTGCTTTTACCATAACTTCTGGCCACTTCATTTTTAAGTTTAGATTTTTCCTTTCAAACAGAGACCTTGCTAGATGTCAAATACAGCACAAGGTAACTTCACATGGACTTAGCTGTGCAGGAAATATGAATCTCCTCATACACCCACCATATAGTGCAAAAATGTGCAAAGGTCTGTTTTTTTCTTTCGATCACTACATAGCCTAATGCCACACAAGCAGCGCTGTTACAAACATATTCTGTAGGTCAATGCTAAGGATAACAAAGTTTCCTTCCTTGGACCAGAAGGAGATAAACCACTGGAAGAGATCCCAAAACAACACCCAAAGACCCACTCAGTGTGTGAATCAGTTGAGTGGAGTGGACTAACTGGGGGGTGGAAATGGGCCCGGAGTTTGCTCAGCAGAATTTCCCAGACCACCTCTTCCTCTCAACACATTGACACGCTGCCACCATCACCACTAGGAACACCTCACTGGGTAGGCCAGCTATGCTATAAACTTTATAAAACACATTATTATATTTTCTTATAAAGCACATATTTTAACTGACCTCTCTGACATCCTCAGCCTTTCCATTCACAAAAATAGAAGGAAGAAAAGTTCCCATTTCCTGCTGTCTCATGTCCCCGGCCTATACAATATTTTTTTTCTGCAGACCCTTCAAAAGTCTGACCAAATCCTCGTTTCACTTGCATTATAAAGTACTGAGGATGCCATCTCTCCCCAATCCCAGGTCCTAAAGTCTAAGACAGTAGCGCAAACTAATGCTGCCAGATACAGGAAAAAAAAATTTTGATTCGATTCAGCCCTATTGAATTGGTTTTTCAATTCGATTTTCCTGCCCAGTTGGGTGATTTTTTTCAAAACTCCTGGTGGGTTTTATAGCTTTTTCACCCCCTTTGGCTTCTCCTAACCACACTGGCGCTGTGGTGTAAATAAAATAAAGAAACAAAAAGGACTTTTCCTCTTTCTGTTAAATCCTAGCTCACGTTTGCAGTCCAACACCAGCTCTGGCAGGATACACATTTCAAATCTGACATGTTATAATCACAAAACAGAAAATAAAATTAATTTTTCTACCTTTTGTTGTCTGGTTATATTTCAAATCTTGTTGGTCCAAGGCTCTGGTTTTCTTCTGATAACTTGCTTGCCAGGGTCTCCTTCTTTCTGCATGCTAACCATCCATCTGCCAACTCTGTCCTCCCTTTCCATTTCCCTTCCCTTCCCAGGAAGTCTGGTATCTTTCCTTTTTTTCATCTCCCTCCACAGATCCACCTTTTCTTAAATACCCTTTCATCCGGCATCTCTCCCTCCTTCCCCACCATCCCAGAGTCCACCATCTCTCCGTTTCTTTTCCTAATTACCCTCCTATCCAGTATCTCTATCCCTCCTCCACACCATCCCTTGTGTCCAATTTCTCTCCCTTTCTGTTCCTTCCCTCCCTAAATCCCATGGTCCATCATCTCTCTCCCTCTCCTCTATTTTCAGACCCATTATTTCTTCCCCCCCCCAAAGTTTGGCATATGCATGTCTCTTTGAACACCCCCTTCCCTCCGTGTACTTCTAAATCATGGTCCCCCCCCAAAGGCCTGTCCCCCCTTAAAGGTCTGCCTGTCCCACCTTGAAGGCCTGCACCCCCCTTGAAGGCCTGTCCCTTCCCCTTGTAGGCCTGTCCCCCCCTTGAAGGCCTGCCTGCCTGTCCCCCCCTTGAAGGTCTGCCCCCCCCGAAGGCCTGCCCCCCCCCCGAAGGCCTGTCCCCCACTTGAAGGCCTGTCCCACCCCCTTGTAGCTTCTCCCCCCCCTTGTAGGCCTGTCCCCCCTTGAAGGCCTGCCTGCCTGCCTTTCCCCCCTTGAAGGCCTGTCCCCCCTTGAAGGCCTGCACCCCCTTGAAGGCCTGCACCACCCCCCTCGAAGGCCTGCACTCCCTTGAAGGTCTGCACCCCCCCCCCCGAAGGCCTGTCCCCCACTTGAAGGCTTGTACCACCCCCTTGTAGCTTCTCCCCCCCTTGTAGGCCTGTCCCCCCCTTTAAGGCCTGCCTGCCTGCCTTTCCCCCCCTTGAAGGCCTGTCTCCCCCTTGAAGGCCTGCACCCCCCTTGAAGGCCTGCACCCCCCCTTGAAGGCCTGTCCCCCCCCCTTGTAGGCCTGTCCCCCCCCTTGAAGGCCTGCACCCCCCTTTGAAGGCCTGTCCCCCCCTTGTAGGCCTGTCCCCCCCCTTGTAGGCCTGTCCCCCCCCCCTTGTAGGCCTGTCCCCCCCCTTGAAGGCCTGCCTGCCTTTCCCCCCTTGAAGGCCTGTTCCCCCCCTTGAAGGCCTGCACCCCCTTGAAGGTCGGCACCCCCGCCCCAAAGGCCTGCACCCCCCTGAAGGCCTGCCCGCCCCCCTTGAAGGCCTGCACCCCTTGAAGGTCTGCACCCCCCCCCCGAAGGCCTGTCCCCCCTTGAAGGCCTGCCTGCCTGCCTGTCACCCCCTCCCCCTTGAAAGCCTGCTTGCCTGCCCGCCTGCCCCACCCTGAAGGCCTGATGCCCCGACCCACCCCGAAGGACCGCTCGCCCCCCTGGCCTCCCCGCACCACCTATGAAGCAGCCGCAGCAGGATCGCGAAGTCAGCGTCAGCGATCCCTGTGCTGCTTCCTGCGCCACGGTCCCGCCCCTCCTCTGACGTCAGAGGAGGGGCGGGATCGCGGCGCAGGAAGCAGCGCAGGGATGCTGACGCTGACTTCGCGATCCTGCTGCGGGCTGCTTCACAGGTGGTGCAGGAAGGTCAGTGGGGCGAGCGGTCCTTCGGGGGTGGCAGGGGACTGAACGGCAAGGCCGGGAACACCCCCTTAGGGCTGGTACCCGGGGCGGCCCGCCCCCCCCCGCCCCCCCCCTAGGTACGCCACTGGGCCCAAGATCCAAATCTTGAGGCACACCATGGTAACATCTCCATTGACCACTACCCTTTGTCACCTTCCACTCAATCACTTACTGATCCAGTCTGTCACTTTGAGGACACTCAGTTTATTTGTTAGACGTCTGTTTGGATCACTGTCAAAGGCTTTGCTAAAATCTAAATACACCACATCTAGCACACTCTCTCTATCCAATTCTCTGGTCACCCAGTCAGAGAAATTGATCAGATTTGTCTGACAAGACCTACCTCTAGTGAATCCATGTTGCCTTGGGTCCTGTAATCCACAGAATTCCAGAAACGTCACTATTTTCTTTCCTTTTTTTTAGTGCTTCCATTAATTTACTTACTACAAAAGTCAGACTTACCAGTCTGTAGTTCTTACTACTTCCTTACCACATCTGCCCTTCTCCGGTCTTGCAGTACCACTTCTGACTCTAGAAAAGCATTAAAAAGGTAAGTCACCACAACTTCCCTAAGTTCCTTCAGTACCCTTAGATTATGTGATACTCAGTCTATGTCTGCTATGGCCCTTCAGAAGCATACACACAGCAGCCTGACACTCATTCCTTTTCTGGGTTTAAAACACCTTTTAAGCAGGCTGTAGGATTTACCAGCAGCTACCACCAGAGGGAGCAGGCACACAACACTGACGTCACCTCTCAGAGCATGTCCTGCCAAAACTTTTCCCACTACTCCACCTGCGCATCTCTCTTTTCCTCCTTTCCTAACCCCCCAACCCATGCATTTGTCCTTCCCAACCCTCTCCCAGTGTGTGCAGTATCTTTCTTCCCAACTCCTTACCCCCTATATCTCCCTGTCAGGCTCTGCACCCAGCCCCCCCTCCCCCATCAGGCTCTGCACCCAACCCTCTTTCCTTCCCATCAGGCACTGTACCTAGCCCCCTCCCTCTCCATCAGGCTCTGCACCCAGCCCTCTTCCCTCCCCCTTTCAGTCTCTGCACCTAGCCCCCCTCCCTTGTCAGGCTCTGCACCCAGCCCCCTTCTGTCCCCCATCAGGCACTGCACCTATCCCCTCCCTCCCTGTCAGCCTCTGCACCCAGCTCCCTCCCTCCCTCCCCTGTCAGGCTCTGCACCCAGCCCCCTTCCCTCCCAACCCATCAGGCTCTTCACCCAGCCCCCCCTCCCAGGCTCTGCACCCTGTTCCCTCTCCCTGCGTCCTACCTCCTTTGGTGATTCCTGGTGGGCCAGAGGTGCAGCGGGAAGGAGAGAGCTTTCTGCACTCCTGCCCCACTGCTAACCCGGTCGATGGTGGCAGCCACGGAATCCGGTTTCTTCTGCCACTGAGCAGCAACAAGCAGGAGCACACTTTGGTGCTCCTGCTCGGCACTGAGTGGCCTCTTGACTGGCTCCCATGAATTCTTGCGAATCGTAAGAATTCATGGGGGACAGTCAAGAAGCCGCTTGGTGCCAAGCAGGATCGCAAAAGCGTGCTCCTGCTCATTGCCGCTCAGTGGCAGAAGAAACTGGATCCTGTGGCTGCTGCCACTGACCGGGTTAGCAGTGGGGCAGGAGCACAGCAAGCTTGCTCCTGCCTGCTGCACCTCTGGACCACCAGGGATCAAAGTGCCAATTTTGGGGGAGGCCAAGACCCCTGTGGCTGCCCCCAATGGATGTAAGCATGACCTCCCCACCCTCCCTCAGTGTTTACAGACCATATCCCACCCTCCCCACCCCCAAAGATATCATACCTGTATGATAGCTTCAGATTTTATGGCCAGTATTAGTAGTGCAGCAAGCAGGTCTCTGGAATAGCCTGGTAGGTGGTGTAGTGAACCATAAAGATAGGCTACAACTTATCCAGAATAAGGCAACTACATTGATATACGGTAAACATAAATATGACCATGTCACACCTTTGCTGAGATCTCTTCATTGGGTTCCTGTCTACTGGAGAATCCAATTTAAGTGCTCCTTTTACTAAGGTGCGCTAGCGTTTTTAGCGCACACTTAACGCGCACTACAGTGCCACACACGCTAAACGCTAACACCTCCATGGAGCATGCGTTAGTATTTTTTATTTAGCGCGCGCTAAAAACACTAGCATACCTTAGTAAAAGGAGCCCTAAGTGTGCAACTGTAATTTTCAAAATTCTCTATGGTATTTTCTCTCCTTTGGTCTGTTTCATTTAATTCACAAGAAATCTCTAATTCTAGGAGCTCTCAGAAATATGAACTTGGCTTTCCCACTGTTAAAAGAATTAAAACTATGGCTAATTTCTGTCGATCATTTTCTTTTTTATTCGTAGAAGTTTGGAATTACTTTCCTTCTATAATGAGAGTTCTCTCTCTATCTACTTTTCGTAAAGCATTGAAGACATATTTATTTCAGAAATTTACTAATGATTTTTCTTTTTCAAATAATCAAAATTTGGCCTAAAAGATATAGCTTCTGTTCTAATCTCTTGTATAATTTATTAATATTTTGTTAACCGAGTCAAACCCTCCTGATGGGATGAATTGGTATATAAAATCAAAGATTAAGATAGATAGTAACATAGCAAATGACAGATAAAGATCTGTGTAGTCCATCCAGTCTTCCTAACAGTCATACTCATTCTCAAGCCAATGAACCAGTAATTATTCATTTTACTTGCTAAGTTTTAGTATACGATTTTCCCCCCTCCCTGAGATAAGTAAGATCTGTACTCAGTCGAAACCATAGAAGTCTGTATGTCATCACCGCCCCATACTAACCCATGGCTGGAGTTGCCATAACAGCTAACTCAAGCCCTTCCCCCCCAATCCATTGCGCCATATACAGGACACAGACCATAGAAGTCTGTCTGGCATCAGCAAATTTGATTATCTTACTTCATCGCCCCACACTGTCCCATGATTTGAGTTGTCATAACAGCTAACTCCAGCCCCCTCCCCCATTCTGTCTTGCGATATATGGGACACAGACCATAAAAGTCCATCTGACATCATCATCTTCCTTCCCCGCTGCTGGGCTTCTATTTAAGCACACCTGCACATCATAAATGAAGATATAGGGCTCATTTGTAAAAGTGCGCTAGCGTTTTTAGCGCACACACCAGATTAGCATGCACACCTCTTCAAGAGGAGGCGGTAGTGGCTAGCGCATGTGGCATTTTAGCACGCACTATTCCACACGTTAAGGCCCTAACGTGCCTTCGTAAAAAGAGCCCATAGTTTTTGATCTGTCAAGTTTTGTGTCAAAACTATCCTTTTTCTGTTTAGGGATCCTTTGTGTTTATCTCGTGCATTTTTTTAACTATATCACTGTTTTTACCTCCACCACCTCCTGAAGGAGGGCATTCCAGTAATCCACCACTGTCTCCATGACCTTTCCAGTAGATGAGATATGCCACCTTCTTGTACCTTTTTGATAGATATTTTCTCCCATCAGACCCTCATAGCCTGTTTCTAGCTCTTTCTTACAGAATCTATAGATGTCAGTTGTACCAGTTTTTTTCCTATGCTTGCTTTAACCATCTCATTCATAATCCACTGTCTTGCATTTCAACAATCAATTGCTGATCAGTAGGTCTCAATTTCTCTCTTTTACCATTTATATGCCCAATTCTAATTTTAAAAAATGGCTCCTAAAGTAACACTTTGTATTTCTCACTTCATTTATGCATTTACAGTTTCTTTATCTGCATTTCCTGAGCTAATTCTTTTAAGAGTTTCTTTTTTCTTATGTTGCTTCTTTCCTTTTGTGTACCAGTAGAGTCTCACTCTTCCATTTGTCTGAACACTTGACCTACTTCAATGACAGAGAAAGAGTATTGATTTTTAGTTTCATATTTCAACACCTTTTATACTGAGTTGAGAACCACTGCCCTAAGTTATCACCTCACATGGCAGGAACTATTACCTAAAACAGGGGTGTCAAAGTCCCTCCTCGAGGGCCACAATCCAGTCAGGTTTTTAGGATTCCTCCAATGAATATGCATGCGATCTATTAGCATACAATGAAAGCAGTGCATGCAAATAGATCTCATGCATATTCATTGGGGACATCCTGAAACTCCGACTGGATTGCAGCCCTCGAGAAGGTACTTTAACACCCCTGGCCTAAAAGAAAGTGCCTGTAGCTCAGTGGTTAAAGGCACTACTTCTATCTTCCAATAGTCATGGATTCAATTCCCAAGTATGATCAGATACCCCAGCATATATTCCTATTTTTTTAGTGGCATTCTGCCCTCTAGGTGCATATTGATGATGTCAAGATTGTGCATCAGGAAAACCAACTAAACTGCAGACTGTGTACAAGATGCAGGCAAATTTATTGTACCAGAATTAAAATGCAAAAAATATATATAATAAAACCCTTTTACCAATCAAGGGACCCGACACGGTCTGTGTTTCGGACAAACCTTCGAAGGGTTTTATTATATATATTTTTTGCATTTTAATTCTGGTACAATAAATTTGCTTGCATCTTGTACACAATCTGCAGTTTTGTTGGTTTTCCTAGTTGGTGTTGTTTCTGCAGATTAAGTTGGACTTTCTTCTTGTTTTTGTTGCTCTAAGATTGTGCATCAGACATATCAACTTGCTCTGAAGCACAGCCATTGTGAATCTCTTTTTCTGTTCTTAACTTTTTGGAAAGGAGGTTTACGAGTAACGCAGTTTGCGAGTGTTTTGCAAGACAAGCAAAACATTCCTGCAAATCGTGCCTCGCAAACCGAGCGAGTGCCCCCCCCCTTGGCGATCCAGCATCCCCCCCCCCGTGTCTCACCCCCCCTGCGATCCAGCATCCCACACCCACCCAAACACCATCCCTAACCCCAATTTGGTACCGGCACCAATACCAACGCACAGGACATGCCGGTGCCAGAAGGTCCTACTCTTGGCTGGGCTGGGCCTTGAGCATCTGCACATGCTCAAGGCCTCCTGGTTCTCACACTTAGATTTACTCAGCACTGCTGAGTACGATTTTCTATAGTGCGTCTATGCATTATAGAATCGAGCTCAGCATTCTGCTGCTGGATGTCTAAACAATGCCTAAATGTTAGACATCCTTTACAGAATCTGGCCCTAGGTGTAAGGTTCCTGCTTAGATTTTCCTCTTCACAGTCCAAAGTTTTCCCCTCCCCCCCTTGTATGCTTATGTGAGTTAATGGGAGGGAAATATTTCTGCCTACAAGGATAGTAGACTTTCCTATGCATGTTTTGCAGCTCTTGCCTGGCTTATCTCAGGAGTCAGGTTTAGGGGCACAGGGTTGTCTGGCATGGTTAGTGGATGACAACCTCCAGTAATAGTGCTATAGTTATCTGTCTATACATATCTGGACTCATTTGGACTTGTACTAACTGAATATTGCCACTATCCAGGTAACATTTTGGTTTGTCCCCATCCACTGCGTCTCCTTAAGAGCCTCTTTTACAAAGACACAGTAGGGATTCTCCTACAGCAAACGCACTGAAACACATAGGAATTGAATGGGCTTCAGTGCATTTACCAAAGAGGAATCGCTACTGCAGCTTTGTAAAAGAGGCCCTAAGTTATCCATTCTGTGGCCCATAATATTGAACATAGTTAACATCTAGATTTTACTGCATAAATCTTCTGAATATCAATCCCATTGATTTTTACTTCTTGATAGTCTGTTTCCTTTAAACCTAATAACATTTTGCATATTGAACACAGGTATGAAACAAAGCATTTTTATGAGTTTGAATATCTAATTAAAATTTGGCACTGGGTAGAAGAAAATGTTTAATAATAGCAAAAGATATGCTTTGATATACTGTACATGCGTGCTATGATATACTGTACAGTTTCAATAAAGTATATAACCGAATTTACCACATAATTGTAATAAGCAAGCCCGAGAGCCTGTCTCGACGGGCGACCCTAACGCGGGGCTGGGTGGCCCGCGGAGTCGCTCGTCGGGTCAGTTAGTGGGAGGTAGTCGGGTTAGGCCGATAAGGAGAGCGGGGGGGGGGGGTGGGGCGGTCCGTGGTCGCGCGATTTCTTTCCCTCGCTTCGGGGCGTCGCAGCCGAAGGGGATTGTGGGAGGAGGGGTTATAAGGGGAGCACGCTCGGAGGACTTAACGGTTGGGTCCTCCGAGTCAGCGAGCAGTTCACCTCGTGTCGAGTTTTGCTGGGGAACACGCGGTCTGCAGATTCGGGCAGGGAGACTTCCTCAGGCTTGGTAGGGCGTTATTCTGATCACACGATGCAGCGCCAGCCCTCCGTTGCAGCGGCGGACCAAGCCGAGTTGTCCCTGCTAGCGGGGGACTCCTTTGACGAAAGCGAACTGGCCCCGGTGAGTGTGGCTGAGGGTGTGGGTAGAGAGTTGCCTCCCAGGCGGTCCCGTTCGGCGGCGAGAACGGCGATCGCGCTGGAAGTAGCGGGGGAAGTGCCAGCGGGTCCGAGTTGCACGGGTTCGACCCGCAGGGGCAGGGGCCGACTTCCGGGGTCGCGCCCACGTGGCAGGGCCCCGGCAGGGAGAGGGGCGGTTTTAGCGGTGCCGGCTGGGGCATCGGAGCCCCGGGGGGTAACTCAGGGGGATGGGGATGTGTTTGCTGCTCCAAGGGAGGACCGGCCCGGTTTGGGGACTTCTCACTTCCTGGGGAGCGTGAGCACTGCTAGTGGGTTGCCGGGGGAGGCAGTTCTTCCTTCTACCTCAGGGGCTGCTAGTGGTCCGCAGGTGGGTATGGCGGGGGGGTGGTCTCCATGGGGTATGTGGGGTTCTCCATGGGCGATGGGCCCGTGGGCTACGTTCCCCTCTTCTTTTCCGGCGGTGGGTCCTCCGTCGCCTTGGGGACCGGGTTTTCTGGGAGGTGTTAGAGGGGGTGAGTTCCCTGGTGGGGCTGCTTTTTCTGCAGGGCTAACTTGCCCTCCTGCTGTTCAGGTTGCTGGCCCCTGTCCGGATTTCTCCCCACAGGATGTCGCCGCGGGACGTGATGCTGCGGCCGGACCTGCTGCTGCTGGACCGGTTCCCGAGGGGGCTACTGGAGCCGTGCGGATGAGCGTGGAGGCTGCTGCTCGGACTACTCAGCATCCTGCTATGGTGGTAGCTGCGGAGGGCGCCGCTTCGGAAGATGTGGATGGCGGATGCAGACCAGGAACAGAACGGACTACGGGTAACAAGGCCCTAGGGGCTGGGACAGACAACCGGGGTAAGCGGGGGAGGAAGAAGGGTAAGGGTAAGAAGCGCCGTAGGGGCAGGGATTCTTCCTCGTCCTCTTCCTCTTCATTAACATCCTCTTCCTCTTCTTCCTTGTCTTCCTCTTCGGGGTCCCAGAGGCGGGTAACGAGCGCGGGTCCTGCGCAGGAGGGCGGCGATAGGGGGGCGCCTGCCCTGGTAGCGTTATCGGAATTGTGGGAGAAGGTCCCGCGGTCCTTGCGTCGAAAAATTAGGAGGCGGACCTGTGTGGACGTCTTCGCGCTTATGGAAGGTCGGGTTCGCGGCAGGAAGAAGAAGGGCAAGAAGGAGGGTGAAAAACCCAAGGTGGGTGCGGTTTCGCGCAATATTGTTAATTGGTCGCGCGCCTTTTTGCGGTTGGCCAGTGTATGGGGGAGAGAGAGACCTCAGGATTATGGCCTTCTCTTGGCATACGCTGACTCCGTATTGGATGCGTACCAGCGCTTCGGGGGCTGGGCTTGGTTAAATTACGATGAAGCGTTCCGTGATAAGATGGAGGAGAATCGGCACATGTCCTGGGGCACGCAGGACATTAATCTCTGGCTCACCCATATGGCGAAGCCGGGAAGCTCGGGTCCTGGGACTTCGGGCAAACAGGTTCCGCAAACCACGGTCGGAGGTCGTTCCTTTCGTCCGCCCGGAAGTGCGGGTGCGGGAGGAGGTCCGGGCCTCTGCTGGCAGTTTAACAAGTCAACCTGCTCTTTTACCGATTGCCGTTTTCGACACGCTTGTTCCCAGTGCGGCCAGGGACATCCGGCTACCAAGTGCCCCAAGAGGGGAGTCGGCTTGCCTCCGCCCACGACTAAATGAGTTGGAGTCCCGTGGCTTGCCCACTCCGGTTCTGGTGGGTGCCATGCGTCCGTGGCTGGTTCAGTATCGGGATTTGAGGGCTGCGGGTGTTCTGCTGAGGGGGTTTAGCGAGGGGTTTGTGATACCATGTGTTTTGCCTTTAGTTAATGTTCAGGCTTCCAACGCTTCCTCCGTGGGTCATCTTCGTGGAGAAGTTCGCAGGAAATTGACGGACGAAATCGAGCGGGGTCGGATAGCGGGGCCTTTCCACGCTCGACCGTTTCCGGTTATGGTGCTGTCTCCTTTAGCGATTATTCCAAAAAAGGAGCCGGGTAAATATCGCTTAATTCACAACTTGTCCAGGCCGGCCGGGCGTTCGGTGAACGACGGTATACCGCGTGATATCTGCTCTGTACGTTACGCGTCCTTTGACAGTGCCCTCGGTCTCATTCGTCGTGCTGGTCCTTCGGCTCTGTTGGCTAAGGTGGACATTGAATCGGCGTTTCGGTTATTGCCGGTTCATCCGTCCTCGTACCCTTTGTTGGGCTTTAAGTTTGAGGGTGCCTTTTATTTTGATAGATGCCTGCCGATGGGGTGCTCCGTTTCCTGTGCATTTTTTGAATTGTTCAGTTCCTTTTTGCACTGGGTCACGGTACGGCGCGCGGGAAGGGACTCGGTAGTGCATTATTTGGATGATTTTCTGTTTGTGGGGGGAGCGGCTTCCGATGACTGCTTGCTGTTAAAGACTACTTTTGAGATCATGGCTGCTGAATTTGGTGTTCCGTTGTCGGCCGAGAAGTCTGAGGGTCCGTCCACGTGTCTCACGTTCCTGGGTATAGAGATTGACACTACGGCAATGGTTACCCGGCTTCCACTGAGCAAGGTGCGGCAGTTGTTGGATTTGATATCGCTAGTAGGGGGTGCTGGTAAGCCTACTTTGCGATTGGTGCAGTCTCTATTGGGGTCTCTGAATTTTGCTTGTCGGGTGTTACCGATGGGTCGCCCCTTCTCCCGGCGCTTGGCGGCATCGACGGCGGGTGTTCGTGATCGTAGACACTTTGTGCGGCTTTCGGCGGGGATTCGGGCCGATTTGCGGATGTGGGCGCTGTTTCTTGAGTGTTTTAACGGTTCGCTTCCCATTCAACAGCTGGAAGTTTCTAATCTGGATCTCGAACTGCAATCCGATGCAGCGGGGGGTGTGGGTTTCGGTCTTTACTTCCAGGGCGATTGGTGCGCGGCGGCCTGGCCCGACGCTTGGCGGATGGCGGGAATTACCCGTAATGTCACTCTGCTGGAGCTTTTTCCGTTGTTGGTGGCTTGTGAGTTGTGGCCGGACCGGTTGCGAAACAGGCGGGTAGTGTTTTGGTGTGACAATATGGGGGTCGTGGAAGTTGTCAACAGGCAGTCAGCTAAATGTTTGCAGATAACCGCGTTGATGCGCGAGCTCGTCGTGCGTTGTTTGCGACTTAACCTGTTCATTCGGGCGCGGCATGTTCCTGGGGTGCAGAACAGCCTGGCTGATGCTCTGTCTCGTTTTCGCTTTTTGCAGTTTCGACAGCTGGCGCCGGAGGCGCAGCAGGAGGGATTGCGGATGCCAGAACATTTATGGGGCCTGGTGGGGATCGGATCTGGTTCTTCTTGCAACGCTCGGTAGCTCCATCTACGTGGGTCCGGTACAACAGGGGCTTTGTACTGGTCTCTGGTTTTCTGCGGTCACAGGGTTGGGCCCCGGGTCCTGTGTCGGAGATCCAGCTGGCAGACTTCTTGGCATCGTCCCAGCTTCAGGGCTGCTCTCGAGGCGCGGCTGCGGGTCATCTCGCGGGCTTTGCATTCTTTTGCAGGGCCTTGGGATGGCCTTGCCCTTCGGCGGGGTTTCTGCCTCGTCGGATGCTGGCGGCTTGGGGCAGGATGGCTCCGCGAGTGCCTGATTCTCGTCGGCCTATTACCCATGATCTGTTGGTTGAACTTGTCAATGCGTTGCCCCAAGTGACGAGGTCGGGTTTTGAGGCCTGCTTGTTTCGGGCTGCGTTCTCCTTATCCTTTTTTGGAGCGCTACGGGTGGGTGAGTTGCTGGTACACCCGTCGGATGTACGGGGACTGCGTGGCCTGCTGCGCAGCCATGTGTGTATTTCAGGTTCCACGTTGCGAGTGTTCATTGCTCGGTCTAAGGCGGATCAGCTGGGCAGGGGGCGCACGTTGATTTTACATCAAGTGGAAGGTAGTACGTCATGCCCCGTCCGCTCGCTGGCTGCCTATATGGCGATCCGCCCTTCCTCGGCCTCGGTGTTGCTGGTGCACGAAGATGGTGCTCTCTTATCACGTTATCAGTTCCTGGCGGTGTTGCGTTTGGCTTTGGGAGTGTGTGGTGCGGACCCGGCCAGTTACGGAACCCATTCATTTCGCATTGGAGCGGCTACCAGCGCGTTCGCGGCGGGTGTTCCAGCCGAGGCCATTCGTCAGCTGGGTAGGTGGTCATCGAACGCCTATCGTGGCTATATTCGCCCGTCGGGTGCGACTCGTCATGATTTACGGGGGAATTAGACTTGCGGGTGGCTGGAGTGGGCTAGTAGCGGGACGGTGATTTTCTTGTGGGGGTGAGGTAAAGGTGGGGGGGGGGAGCCTCAGCATGATCCTCTTTTACTAACAATAGCTATTTAATGGTCGATACCTTTCTTACGGGGGTTTGTTTTTGCAGGTGCGGTACAGCGGGTCCTATCGGTTTGGATTTTCGGGCATTCCTTCATCCACTGGGCTGGGGAGCGTGCATCAGTCCGGCCCGGCGGTCGACATTTGGGTCTCGGACATCGCGGCGTCGTTGTCTCCTGGTGGGGACAGAGGGGCATGCGCTGGCACCAGTTGCTCCCACTGCTGAACGATATTCGGCGGCGTCCTCGGCGTCCGGACCTCTTGATTATACACCTGGGGGGCAATGATGTTGATGCACTTAGTGGCAAGCATCTTATTGACTCGGTCATTGGGGATTTGGGACTGGTTCAGGGCTGGTTTCCCGAGGCGCGGGTGGTCTGGTCCGATATTATTCCTCGGCCCAGCCGTTTAGCGTCTCGGCGATGGACCCGAGGGCTGGTTAAGGTTAACAGGCAGGTAGGTCGATGGGTGGAGTCACGGGGAGGTATTCAAGTTAGACATGACTGGGTGGATGTGGCTTGCGGGGGGTTGTTTTATAGGGATCGGGTCCATCTGTCCGATATAGGTTGGGATTTGTTATTGAATGACTTTGCCTCCTGTTGTGAGCGAGTGTTGGTATCCTAGCCGCAGCTCCGTTCCTGGTGGGTGGGGCCTGTAACTGGTTACAGGCCTGTGGCGGTATCCCGAGCTACTGGCTACTGGGGCTCATCAAGGGATGAGCGGTGGGCCGGCTGGGAGCCGTGCCTGGTGGGTCGGTTGACCCTGGATAATGGGGCATGTGTGGGACATGCCACCCCTCAGACCCTAGCTTGGATGGCGGGGTCGGGGGCCAATTACTTAGGAGGGTAGCTCGGGATCAGGTAACAATGGTGATACCATTGTTAGGGGGGTTTTGTTAATGTTTTGGTTTTGCTGTTAACTTATGTATATTTAATTATGTTGCATTTCTTGAATATGTTATTATTCAATAAACAGGGCTGCGGCCAGGTGTTTGCCAACCAAGGTGTGTTTTGTCTTCTTGGGATAGGTAAGAGGTATACAGGGTCGGGAGAGGGGTGTTGAGTAACAGGAAGCGGGCCACTACAGGTACCGCTGTTATAAGCAAGCCCGAGAGCCTGTCTCGACGGGCGACCCTAACGCGGGGCTGGGTGGCCCGCGGAGTCGCTCGTCGGGTCAGTTAGGGGGAGGTAGTCGGGTTAGGCCGATAAGGAGAGCGGGGGGGGGGGGGGGGGGGGCGGTCCGTGGTCGCGCGATTTCTTTCCCTCGCTTCGGGGCGTCGCAGCCGAAGGGGATTGTGGGAGGAGGGGTTATAAGGGGAGCACGCTCGGAGGACTTAACGGTTGGGTCCTCCGAGTCAGCGTTCCCACCCGCCCGCCCTTTAGGCTTTGGGGTTCCTGGGATTGGATGGGGTTGCGGTATCCCGAGCTACTGGCTACTGGGGCTCATCAAGGGATGAGCGGTGGGCCGGCTGGGAGCCGTGCCTGGTGGGTCGGTTGACCCTGGATAATGGGGCATGTGTGGGACATGCCACCCCTCAGACCCTAGCTTGGATGGCGGGGTCGGGGGCCAATTACTTAGGAGGGTAGCTCGGGATCAGGTAACAATGGTGATACCATTGTTAGGGGGGTTTTGTTAATGTTTTGGTTTTGCTGTTAACTTATGTATATTTAATTATGTTGCATTTCTTGAATATGTTATTATTCAATAAACAGGGCTGCGGCCAGGTGTTTGCCAACCAAGGTGTGTTTTGTCTTCTTGGGATAGGTAAGAGGTATACAGGGTCGGGAGAGGGGTGTTGAGTAACAGGAAGCGGGCCACTACAGGTACCGCTGTTAGAGACTGAAACAGTTAAGTATGTCCTAGATTAGATGAACTTCAGTTCAATTTTAGGCTGTTTAGTATGGCTAGGACAAAAGCTAAATTGATATATATCATAATACCACAAGCTTTAATGAAAAATATGGGTATCCACTGCATCTCATTAAAATACAGATTGTATAGCAAAGTCCAACAGGAAAAAATTTTCCCCATAAATTCAAATATCTCTTTTTCTTCTCTCTTTAGTGCAAAGACAGCTACAGATGAGGTGAACAGCTACAAACAGGCCTACAAGAAATACAGTCCTGTGCATAACATAAAAGGCAGATGGCAGACATGGGTTGACCAGCATCTTATAACACAAAAACTGAATCCTTTTAGTGATGAGTTTGACTATGACTTATCGATGGCAACACGCCTCCACAAAGGAGATGAAGGATATGGCCATCCAAAGGAAGGCACCAAAACTGCTGAAAGGGCTAAGCGAGCTGAAGCACACATCTATCGAGAAATGAAAGACATGTGTTTCATTATCAAAACAATGACAGAACCCGAACCTGATGGCAGAATCCAAGTCACTTTTGGAGAACTCTTCGATAGATATGTGCATATTTCAGATAAAGTTGTTGGCATTCTCATGAGGGCCAGGAAACATGGATTAGTCCATTTTGAAGGTGAAATGCTCTGGCAAGGCAGAGATGATCATGTAATCATTACTTTATTATAAAACATATATTTAGCCTATACTGGTAAAACCTGTAGTGGCAACTAGTTTTATCCAACTGCCCATACAATGTTCTGAACTTTCAACAAACTGGTTGCAATTATTAGACATTGAAATCACTCATGTAAATTTTGTGTTTTAAAATCCAACAGAAGTTATATCAAGTAACCATCTTTGATTTTTTTAAAACTATATTCATTGGCAGTAGAGCTGGTATAAAACCATAGTAAATGCAGAATAAAACCCCATAGACTGTGATCAAGCTTGTATGTATTTACCTTGTATGTGCTCTGATGGGAAGGATGACCATATTTTTGAAAATGATGCCAGACAGATGTTTCTGCCAGTTTTTTTGTCATTCAAAAGTTGGACACTTCACTTTTGGATGTTTTCATACAAAAAAAGACTATGGCTGTGAGATGGACAAACAGGAAATCTAGATGTTTTCTCTGTTTGATTATGGCCATGAAATAGAATAGACCATTGTTTTTGAAAATCATGAGCAGGACATTTCCTTTTGGACTTAGACATTTGGGGTTTTTTTTTTTTGTTTTTTTTTTTAATGCCCTTCTATACATTTTTAATTTGTTATTTCATGTGGTGTGTTTTTTTTTTTAATGCCCTTCTATACATTTTTAATTTGTTATTTCATGTGGTGTGTTTGCTGTGCTATGTTTGAATTTTATTACATAGATTTTATAATGTTATGTTCTTATTTTTTTGCCATCTAGAGTTTCTTGGAATGTTAGGTAGTTTATAAACTGGAAAAAAAAAAAAAAACTAAAACAGCAACACTAGAGTTTCTATTATATTGCCCTACTTTAGATCTTGACAAATTACCTTGGGGGAAGTGAAAAGAATGTTATTCTTACAATTAATCAATCGCCTTTCCAAAAAGACTTCAAACTGGCACCTAAAGTTTGAAACGCACTAATGTCATTAATTTGCATTTTGAGTAAATAGGTCCTATTGCATAAAATGGAACCCGAAGTAAAGTAATGCATATTAACAGGAGTAGCACTTTTAATTCTAGTTGAAGGTGCCCAATGCCCAGTTTGAAAGCCAAACAGAAAGCAACTGCTTATTTTGTCAGTTTAAAGTCCATATTCACATAAAACCAATCCAAGGTGTGGAATTTCTTTTAGGTTTTCTTTCAAAATGAAAGATGAAATATCTTCTTAGAGAAGAGACCTATAGTTGTTTTTCTAACTCCTTTTTGTGGATTATATAGAATTAGTGTACAATAATTCTAAAACTTGAACTTTCACTTCAGTGAACAGATCTCACTAATGTAACACAATGGGCTCCTTTTACGAAGGTGCGCTAGCGATTTTAGCGCACGCACCAGATTAGTGTGCGCTAGCCGAAAAAGTACCGCCTGCTCAAGAGGAGGCGGTAGCGGCTAGCACGCTCTATTCCGCGCGTTAAGGCCCTAACGTGCCTTCGTAAAAGGAGCCCAATGTCTATGCAACTTTAGTGTGTATCTCCAATATTGCTAGCAGTGATGGTAGTTTAAAAGTGAAAATATGCGGTTATGAGGAAACAATGTAATACACTACTAATGACATTAACAGTGCAATAAAGCAATATATTCTAATGTAGCAAACACATTCTTCTGCCTTCTGAATTTATTTCTCAGTTTTCTTTCTTTGTTATAGTTGTTATTAGTCTTGATGATTTATATCACTCTCCAAATTTTCAGGATTTGGATTTTAGATGTTTAATTACCGTATTTTTTGCTCCATAAGACACACCTGATCATAAAACACACCCTAGATTTAGAGGAGGAAAAAATATTCTGAACCAAATTGTGCCTCTGAACCCAGCCCCCTAGAAAAATAGACAGACAGCAGACAGATTTTGATCACTAAATTGAAGTCCTACCTTTGTTGTCTGGCAATGTCTGGTTACACTAGATAGTTCTTTCATTCCTTCCTTACTTCTTCAGGCCCAACAATCGTCTCTATTTCCTCCCTCCTTCCTATGTTCTGAGTTCTTGCCCCCTCCCCTTCACTGTCTTCCAGCCTTTGTCCTTCCTCCCTCCCACATCGAAAACTGTTTGCCTTCCTCCCTGCTGCGCCGATTCCTCCTCCCTGGTCCGCCACTCGTCCACTGCTGCCGCAACTCCATGAAGCCTGACTTCCTCCCTGCTGCGCTGATTCCTCCTCCCTGGTACGCCAAAAGCTCTGCCACTGCTGCAGAATGACCCCTCTGAGCTCCACCACCCCTGCCTCCCCTGGACCCAGACTTTTTAGCAGGCACCATAAGGAGCACAAAAACTCATTCTTCCAAACCCCAACCTACCAACACCCAACTACCCCCAAATAACCAGAGGCTCACCTCCCAGGCCGTGCCCCACCAGTGCCACTAGCACCCCCCACACACACTGAACTTGCCACAGGAATGGGGTGTCACAATCCTCAAGGCCACACCACAGGAACTGGAGCACTCTCGATGTCTCAGGAACCCGAAAATCCTGCGAAATCCCTCGACGGCTCCTCTGACCAAAACGAGGCTTCTGCACTCCTGGACTGCAGTGCACTCAACGCGCACAACCGACACAGCAAAACGGCTGACTCCTGCTGCCGCAACTCCACAAAGGGATGGCAGCGTGCAATCGGGCCCATAAGCCTTCCTCCGATGTCAAAATTGACATTGGGGCAAGACTTGTGGAACCGATTGCACGCCGCCAGCTCTTCTCTTCCTTTCCTGTAGCGGGTAAGAGGGCGGTGAGCAGCACCAGTTGTGGCAGTGGGGAGGGGGGGGTGCAGGGGAGGGGGCAACGAGCAGCAGCAGAACTTCGGGTGGGGGTGGGGGGGGCAGAGGTCTATTTGCTCCATAAGATGCACCCCCTTTTTGGGGGTGGAAAAAGTGCGTCCTATGGAGGAAAATATGGTACTTACCTTTTTCAAATCTGAGATCAAAAAGAATTAGTTTGCAAATAAAATTTGAGTTTTAGAATAAACTATAGAAAATGTATGAAATGTCAACATATAATATGTTCTGCAGCTGGCATCGTGCTTGTTGCAGGTTTCCAGGACTCACTGCATCTTGTCAAGTAGAAACAGACATTTCAGCCATCATGCTGTTACTTTCTTCAGGGTATGCTGTAAGGTCTGCAGTTTGTTTTTGTAAATAGTGGGTCCACTGACCCGATTGAAAATAGGGTAGTCTGGGGGGCGGAGCCTGACTGGAGCGGTGATCAGACGCATGGGGTAACTGTTCCTCCACACGACTACTAATTATAATATTTTGAGGAGACTTCGGGTGATTTTTCAACTCTTCTGCAGTTAGCCACTATCTCCCTGTCTGTAACCATGACACCCCCGAAAATTACTAAAGGCGATGCGGTGCTAAATGCTCCCACGAGCGGCAAACGGCCGAAAACAGACCCGGGATCGCGGACAAAATGGCGCCGACTTCAGAGGACCCGCATCGGGATCTCCTGCTCAAAGAAATTAGAGCAGTTAAACAAATAGTACAAGCGCAAGTTGCAGAAACAAAACTTGTTCGGGAAGAAATTGAATCGCTTAATTCACAGTTTGTGGATGCCCGACATTGCATCGATGCACTCGAAGCGCACACTTCCACCTTACAAATGAAATTGTCGTTGGTAGATAAACATGACAAGCTCATCTCAACCCTGCAGCGCGACTTTGAAGATTTATCCAATCGCAGTCGACGATCGAACATCAGAATTATTGGCCTACCTGAAACTTCGGAGGGGCCGGATATGGCGGCGTTCCTGGCTGATTTCCTGCCTAAAACCTTGGGTATATCCTTTGAAGTCCCACTGGAAACAGAGCAGGCTCACCGTGTACCATCCAAGCCTGCTGCACATATCATGACACCAAGACCCATTGTTGCTAAGCTGCTTCGATTTCAACATGCCCTGCAACTCATCAATGCCTCAAAATCACACCCACATCTACTCCATCAGGGCAAAAGGTTCTACATTGTGCCAGATCTGGCTAAAGCTACTGCACTTCGAAGGAAAGCGTTTCTTTCACATCGCCAGGGGCTGAAGGATGTTGGTGCCAAATATGGCTTAATGTACCCGGCCAAGATGAAGATGACATATAACAACCGCACCACCACCTACGTGGATCCGGAGGATCTTAGCTCTTTTCTGGACTCTTTAAAAATGCAATGATACCGTCCTCTAATTGCTTAGCTGCTTATCTGCTCCATGAGCTTTTGAAGCTTTTGTCTGCCTTATTCACCTGCATTCTCCTGTTGAGATATAAGTTCTTGTTTGTGTGGTAGTGCTGTTCTGGTTGCTCCTAGCGCTCACCACCTGTTCCATCAGGAACACCCACATACTGTTACATACTATATACACTGGTATGGCTTTGCTTTATGCTATGCTATGTGTTTCTCTACATTGTATATCCCTTTTTCCTCTCCTTTCTTTTCATTTTTTCTTTAGGAGTGGTCTTTATTTAACTGTACATTACTATGCTTATGTACTGAATTGCTGTATAGGTATTCTGACACTGGTTTATTATACTGTTATTAATGTCTGATTTGCATATCATTTCATATAATGTCAATGGGCTGAATCATCCCATCAAACGGAAAAAGGTTGCTAATTATCTTCATGGTAAACATCCAGATGTCATATTTTTACAGGAGACTCACCTCCCCTCTGCGTCAGCTACTAAACTGAATATTAAAGGTTATTCTTCCCACTATTTCTCACCGGCGGCCCCTCATAAAAAGAATGGGGTTTCCACTCTTTTCAATGATAAATTGCCACTCACTATTCTCTCGCATGCTGCTGACTCGGAGGGGAGATGATGCCTGATCCACGCTGTGTTGCGCTCATCAGAGTATGTTTTTCTCAATATATATGCCCCTGTTCTAGATCATCCTGAATTTTTTAGAGATCTTCAAACTTTATTACTCCCTTACTCAGCTTGCTCAATCATAATTGGAGGTGACTTTAACCAACTACAAGATCTCTTCATAGATAGATCCTCCTCCTGTAAACCATCCAAATCTAAATCCCATCAAGAACTTCTTAATCTTAAAACCAACTACTCTCTTATAGATCCCTGGCGTCTCTTACATCCTGAGGGCAGGGAGTACTCACACTTTTCTCACCCACATAATACCTATTCCAGAATAGATTATTTTCTGATCTCTTCCTCCTTAATACACTCTTTATCAAATGCTCTCATACATTCTATCACCCTCACTGATCATGCAGCTATCTCTATACATCTCACCATATCTCCACCCACCTCCAATACTCCTTCATGGAGACTTAATAATCATCTTCTTCTAGATGACGAGATCTCCACTAAGGTCCGATTATTCACGATTGAATTTTTTGAAAATAACTCTCATGATCCTGAGATTTGCCCTGCCATAGTCTGGGAAGCGTATAAAGCTTCTTTAAGGGGAGAACTCATCAAACTGGCAGCATGGAAAAAGAAAACCCAACTCCTAAAAGAAAAACACTTAGAACAATCCATTAAATCATTAGAATTCCAACATATGTCTACCCATCTAAAAGATCCCTCACTCTATCAACAAATACTTAAACTTAAATACGAGTACAACTCTATTGTCTCCTTAACAGCTAGAAAAGACTTATTTGTGTACGCTTTGGGACATTACATGGGGGATAATGTTATGGGGAAACCCTTAGCCCATTATCTCAAACGCAAATCGTAAAAGCTCCATATATCGGCCATTCATGACTCTTCAGGACAAATTGTCACCAAAACGGACAAGATCGCTACAGAATTTGAACGCTTCTATAGTGCATTATATAGCTCTGACTTCTCTGAATCCGAAACAGATGTCGACTCTTTTTTGGCTAACATAAAACATACCTCATTGGACGAAGCTACTAAAAATGATTTAGACATCCCTGTCTCAGCTGCAGAGATATCTAGGGCTATCTCCTCTTTAGCCAATAATAATGCACCCGGACCTGATGGGTTCACAAATGAATTTTTTAAAGAAATTTCATGATCTATTGACTCCTCATATGCTTACATATTATAATTTTCTTCATCAATCTCCTGATAAACAGTTTAATTTTGCGGATGCCACGATAGTTGTTTTTCCTAAACCTGAAAGAGACCCTATTCAAATTAAAAACTACAGACCAATCTCCCTTCTGAACCTTGACTATAAGATTCTGGCCAAGATTTTGTCCTTGCGACTCAACAAAGTAGTATCCACTCTCATTCATAATGATCAGGTCGGTTTCATTAAAAACAGATACATTGGAGATAATCTTCATCTCTTCCATCATATTAATACTCATGTTAAATCGCTTCACGACCCCGTGGTTGGTTTGGCCATAGATGCGGAAAAAGCATTCGATAGGGTTGAGTGGCCCTTTCTACTACGAGCTCTTCACTGGTACAACTTTGGCTCTTATTTCCTCCACTGGATCAAAACGTTATACTGGCAACCTTCTTCTCGCATCTTGATTAATAACTCTCTTTCCAATAAGATCTCTCTTCACAGAGGTACCTGGCAAGGCTGTCCTCTTTCCCCTTTATTGTTTAATTTAGCTCTAGAGCCTCTACTTGCCTCTATACGTCAGAACTCAATTATTCAGGGTGTCTTATCCCAGTCAAGACAAATTAAACTTGCTGCATACTTAGATGACATCCTCCTTTTCATACGAGATCCCTGCTCCTCCCTTCCGGCTCTTATATCCTTGGTCAATGAGTACTCCCTGCTCTCAGGTTATTTAGTTAATTGGGAAAAATCTAATATATTTCCATTAAATGATCTCATCACACCATCAGACCTATCTCATTTTCCGTTTCAATGGTCATATGATCCTATCAAATACTTGGGCATATTGATTCACAAAGATCCTTCTCATGTCATGGAGCTTAATGTGAATAGGATCAAAAAATTGATCACTCAAGCGACTTCACAATGGTCTCCTCTGTATCTATCTTGGTGGGGCAGAATAGCATCTGTCAAGATGACTCTAGCGCCCCAAATTACATATATTTTGTATATGCTTCCTTCCTATTGTCATAAATCATTATATCAATGGATTAATACCTCTATATCCAAATTCATTTGGAAAGATAAGAAACCTCGCATTGCTTTGAACAAGCTGAAAGCTTCCAAATCTTGCGGAGGCATGAATCTCCCCGATTTCCACCTTTACCACATTGCCTCTCTAGCACTATGGGGCCTACTGGCTCCAAAAACCTCTACCAATGAATCCTCCTGCTTGGCTAGAAATGGAAAATTTCATATGCTCTCCCTTTCCATTATTCATACTTTGTACCATGATCTTACGTAAGCAATTGAAATCGTACACATTGCTGAGCGCAACACAGCTTGCTCTTCGTCATCTGGATTCTGCTGCTGATGTTTCATTATTTGATAACCTAGATATGTCCTTATGGCAAAATCCCAAGCTTAAACACAATGGTAAACCTTTCTCTTGGAAGAAATGGCAGAATGCGGGTATCTGGTTGGTAGAACAACTGAGAAATTCTGAATCGTTCATACCTTTTGTTGAATTATCTTCCGCATACCCTGCATTACTCAAGTGTTATTCTCAATGGATTTTGTTGACAACTACTATAGCACAGTCCTCTCTTACCTTTTATGATGACACAACCCTCAAATCTGTTCACCGCTGGTGTGCATGTGTTTTAGTGGGAGGTAAGGCTATCTCCACCTTTTATCATATTTTACGAGATCATTGCTTTACCTTTTCTCCACACTCCATGAAACATTGGGATGAGATGCTTTCCATTTCTCTCCAAGATATTGACTGGGAACTTTTCTGGTCTGCGACGAATAGACCCTTGCTATCATCAAGAATCGCACAATCCATGTTCTTTCTCATGTGGCATGCAGTTTGGACTCCGTTTCGAATGTGGAAGGCTAATCTCAAACCAAATCCCAAATGCTGGCATTGCTTAGATGAGGATGGTACCTTAGATCATGTTATTTCATTGTACCCATGTCCGCCCATTTTGGACCAACATTTGGCCCACTATCAAGAAGATTACTTCCTGTTCATCAGAACTTGTTTTCGATATGATTATTGTCAGATCTCAGCACTCGAGCTTTGCTAACTCCACCTGCCCCTGTAAATTGATTGATGCCATGTTTGTTATAGCTATTACGCATATTTTAAAGAATTGGAAGTCAGCCCCTCTACTAGATTACACATTCTGGTGGAATTCATTATGTCTGTATCACAAATACGAATCCTATACCTATGAAAAACGTTATATTTCCTCACTCACTATATATTCATCTTCTCACTCTTCTCCCTGGAAATTCTTGGATACTTATATACATTCCAGCTAATTTGACCACTCCTGCGCAGTAAAGGCTGATATACCTTTCATTATTAGCACCGTTCTCTTTTCCTTCTACCCTCTTTCTTTTCTTTTCCCTTCCTTTTCATGTTTCTATATCCCCCTTAAATTCTCCTCTTACTGTTATGATTCTCTGATTTGGTTCAGGGGTTATGAATATGGTGGAATGTACATTACTATGTGGTCTTGTCTATATTGTTCTATTAACGTTTTGTACTGTTCCTGTATTTATGTTTTGGATTGTTATTTTATTCCCTAAAATCTCAACAAAAATTTTGACCTAAAAAAAAGAAAATAGGGTAGTCTGTTGGTCTCAAATTTGAATTTTGGTGGGAAAATCAGTTGGTAAAAGTCTCTGGTGAATTTAAAATCTGGTGAAGCTGGATTATATGTTCTCTCAGGGTTTCTTGCAGCTGGCATTGTGCTTGTTGCAGGTTTCTGGGTCTGCAGACCTCACAGCATACCCTGAAGAAAGCCACAGCATGATGGCTGAAACATCAGTTTCTACCTGACAAGACGTAGTGAGATCCAGAAACCTGCAACAAACACGATGCCTACTGTGGAAACCCTGAGAGAACATATAACCCAGCTTTAAGAGAACATTTTTAAACTCACCAGAAACTTTTACCAACTGATTTTCCCACCAAAATTCAAAATTTGTGACCCACTTTCCCACCATAATTCAAATTGGTGACCAACAGACTGCCTTGTCCCCAATCAGATCAGTGGACCCACTATTTACAAAATATAAACTGCAAACCTCATAGCATACCATGATGAAAGCTACAGCATGATGGCTGAAACGTCAGTTTCTACCCGACAAGATGCGAGACTCAGAAATCTGTAACAAGTATCATATAATTTGTTTAACAATGCAAAAGACAGCACCTACTCCAAGGAGTTTACAAACTAGTCAAACTGGGCAAGACACAGACAAAAGCAGTTAAGAGGCCATGAGTTTAAACAGTGAGGCGACAACTTGGACATGTAGGAATGAAAAACCAAAAGTCTCTTGTATATATGCTAGTAAAAATATAACATCTATACTACTAATTAATGTACGTAGAGAAAGTCTGACCAATTAACATGAAAAATGTGTAGTATAAAGCGAGTGCCCTCAGTTCACAGTGCCAGTTAAACACCCCCCAAAAACACCCAAAACAACGGCCTCTCACGGGAGCATTTCTTATGTACCTATCTCGGACTGGGATGTGGTCACAGAGAACATCAGTGGGCCTCTTGCTGTGTATAGGTACTCAAATGAACAAAATATTAAATCTAAATGTGTCCAATGTGTATTGAATCAAAGTGCACTTTCCACAGTATTTGCATTAGCATCTGAATGTAATAGGATATTGAATCTCAGTATAGTTCTAGTATAGTTCTTCAGTCATTTCACAATGCACACTGCTATGTGTTCAAACGTAGTAAGTTTTGTAATACAAGATGTTTCAAGACTACTTGACTAAATAAAATAGTCACTTTTCTGAATCAACCCTCCAGCAAATCTTGTCGGCTTCGACAGAGCTCCATTTCAGAAGCTTCTGTCCCTTACTATCTCTTTTCTATAGTCTACATCATTCAACTTTCCCACAACCTCCTCAGGCCCCCTCACTGTACCAAGAACATATGGGGAGCATTAGGTACTAGAACGAGCACCTGCTCCCCAGTTGACAAATCCCTTTGTCTTGTCCTTTTACCATAATAGAGCTTCTGCTTTCTCTGACTCCTCTGGAGGGCCTACTGACGCATCCTTGTTATCTCCCTCAATTTACCCCTCATATCCTATAAATAGGACAAGATATTTGGCTGTGTCCCCTGGGAGGCTCCCAATTCTACTTTATGACATCCAGGAGACCCTTGGGTGGCCTACTATACAGAAGCTCAAAAGGGAAATACTCCAAAGATTCTTATACATTCTTCTGTGCAGCATAAAGGCAGAAAGGTACTAACAGATCCCAGTCTCGGATATCTGTCTCTGCTACCTTTTTAAATCATCTTTTTAAGGGTCTGATTAAATCTTTAGACTAATCCATTAGCCTGGGGGTAATCCATTACATGGAAGTGTTAAGGAGTCATATTCCAAAGGCCACAAGGATTGACTCAAAAATTTCAGATTGGAAGTTTGTGCCCGTCTGTTAATACCTTACGGGGAAATCCCACCAGGCAAAATAGCTTAATCAGCTCCTGCTCCAAAATAGGGGCTAATATTGATCTTAGGGGGACCCCCCAAGGGAACCCAGTTGCATATTCCACAACAACTAAAATACATTCATGGCCTCTGTGGCAAACTATGGCCCTTCAATGTCTATCCTGTCTATGTCTCTGGCATGTGGGACAGGTGTCACAGAAGTCAGACTTCCCAGTGGATCCCTGGCCAGTAAAACCTCATCAGAATTTGGTCTAGGGCAGGGGTCTCAAAGTCCCTCCTTGAGGGCCGCAATCCAGCCGGGTTTTCAGGATTTCCACAATGAAGCATGGCTTCTGCAAGGGAAGGTCATGCCTCACGAACTTGCTGTACTTCTTTGAGGGAATAAACAGCCAGATGGATAAGGGGGAATCCATAGACATCATTTACCTTGACTTCCAAAAAGCCTTCGACAAGGTACCTCACGAGCGGCTACTTAAAAAGCTGTGGAACCACGGGGTGCAAGGGGATATCTACCGATGGATCAAACACTGGTTGACAGGCAGGAAACAGAGGGTTGGAGTAAAAGGCCAATACTCAGACTGGCAATGGGTCACGAGCGGAGTTCCGCAGGGGTCGGTGCTGGGACCTCTACTGTTCAATATATTTATTAACGATCTGGAGGCAGGGACAAAATGTGAGGTTATCAAATTTGCTGATGACACCAAACTCTGCAGCAGGGTTAGAAACACGGAAGACTGTGAAGACCTGCAAAGGGACCTAACGAGACTGGAAGACTGGGCAAAAAAGTGGCAAATGAGTTTTAACGTAGAGAAATGCAAGGTCATGCATGTAGGGAAAAAGAACCCGATGTTCAGCTACAAAATGGGGGGAACACTGCTAGGGGTGAGTAACCTTGAAAGGGACCTGGGGGTGATGGTCGACACATCAATGAAACCATCGGCGCAATGTGCAACAGCCTCAAAGAAAGCAAACAGAATGCTGGGCATCATCAAAAAAGGTATTACAACCAGGACGAAGGAGGTCATCATGCCGCTGTATCGCGCAATGGTGCGCCCGCACCTGGAGTACTGTGTTCAATACTGGTCGCCGTACCTCAAGAAGGACATGGCGATACTCGAGGGAGTGCAGAGGAGGGAGACTAAACTGATAAAAGGTATGGAACATTTTTCATACGCTGACAGGTTAAAAATGCTGGGGCTGTTCTCCCTGGAGAAAAGGAGACTTAGAGGGGACATGATAGAAACCTTCAAAATCCTTAAGGGCATAGAGAAAGTGAATAAGGACAGATTCTTCAAACTGTGGGGAGCCACAAGCACTAGGGGTCACTCGGCGAAATTGAAAGGGGACAGGTTTGGAACAAATGCTAGGAAGTTCTTTTTTACCCAGAGGGTGGTGGACACATGGAACGCACTTCCGGAGAATGTGATAGGCCAGAACTCTGTACATGGGTTCAAGGAGGGTTTGGATAGGTTCCTAGAGGATAAGGGGATAGAGGGGTACAGATATAACTTGAGGTAGGTTACAGAAGTGGTCAGAAACCACTTCACAGGTCGCAGACCTGATGGGCCGCCGCGGGAGCGGACCGCTGGGCGAGATGGACCTCGGTCTGACCCAGTGGAGGCAACTTCTTATGTTCTTAATATGCATGAGATCTATGTGCATGCACTGCTTTCAATGCATATTCATTGGGGAAATCCTGAAAACCCAAATTGCGGCCCTCAAGGAGGGACTTTGAGATCCCTGGTCTAGGGTGTTGCCTCTAGTACCTCTATGTTCAGCTTGAGAGTGTTTGTGCACTAGCTGTAGAATCATTTGCTTGAATATCTAAGGACCATCTCCAGAGTTTCTTATTCTCCTCCTTATACAATAAATTCCCTTCTACTTTGAATCTGGGTTAATTTTCTCGTGGGTTCCGTGACTGTTCCCAAGCATATTTTAAAACTGAATCCAACTTTTGTTCCCCCCACAAATGCTAGGAACCTCTCTAGACCTCTTTTGGTATACCAGGAGCAGAAAAGAGGTCTTTCTTCTGTCTGAACAAAGCATTTCCCTTGAGTAGGACTTTCTCTTCTATGATTTGCATACACCCTACCTTTCTCCTGGTACTTCACAAATCCTGACCAATCCCGACTTAAGATCATTAGGTGAGGGGGTTTAGGAACTAGGGCCACTTTCACCCACTCCTTCTGTCCCCCATACTATATCTATACAAGATGAAGGGGATACTGGGAAGTTGATCCATCCATCCATTTCACTCTCTCCACACCCCTTTTCTGAACACAATGAGGACCCACTTTCTTGACTATGTTAGCCCAAGTGAACAGAATAAGGGATTGATTTGCCACCCCTCCCAAATCTATCAGGGCTTGCACCGGCAATCCTCTACTCGCACCAGAACAGTCAGTGTCTGTTATATCCTCCCTTCTTCTCTTCCCCCAGCAACTAATATAACTTTCCTGCCAGGACCCCTCTTTCCCTGAGGCCGATATGCTGAGCACCTAATTCACTATCGATGCCCTCGTCGTCCTTGCCCAAAGACTTCCCTGTCCCTTTCCTCACCCCTTCAGCATGTAGGAAGCACTCTAGTTCTTAGCTAACTTGTTCAAGCTGACGGGTTCCCTTCTTCATCAACCATGCTCTGGCCCCTTAGGGAATGGCTCCTAAGAACTGCTCTCTAATCAATTCATCTATTACCCTCTTTAAATCCTGGGCCTGCAGGCCTAACCACTTTTCACAAAGGTGTCTTAAGTCTTTGGACTACAGCTTTAGGGTGTTTGCCCGTGGTCATCTAGGTAGTACCAAACTGCACCCAAAAGTGCTCTTGAGAATGTCCTAAGTAGTCTAGCAGTCTGTTTAATATTGTGATAAGTCTGCGGCCTGCTCTGCACTAAGCCTCTAATGTTTCCCCCCCCTCAAATATGGTACGTCATAGGGTCTATGGGCCAATGAAAGGCTACCGCTATACACTCAAAACCTAAGAGAAAGTCTTGAATGCCATCCTCATTAGATAGCTTTTTTAATAGGCTTCCCGAAAGGAGCTCCTACCAGGTCGCTCGTCAATCCGATTAAGTTTTGAGAATTTATGCTCATTTGACTCCTGACATAGGCAACATGTGTTGGATTCTTTGAATAAAATCTCCTGATTTCTGGACTCCATCCTTTTTGTTCCATCTGAGGCTCACTTCACGCTTTTTTTTTTTTTTAAACTGAATTCAACCACTTCTATTTTAAGCAATCTAGAAGCCAAGTTAAATTGTCACTAAATGTTGTTCAAACCTACTATCATACTGGTTTTTCTGTAGAGAGTAATTTTATAACAGGACATCTAGGTTAATAGAACAGGAAGGTGCATATGTGTCCTTTAAAATTCTAACACAAATCCTGCAGAAATTGCACCTCAATTAAAGGCATGGATATTATGCCTGCTTTTGAACAGGCATAAATATTAGGATGTATTTTATGCAAAGCACATTGAAGGCCATTTTAGATACTGCTAAGTCCAATTTGGATGTCTTGAGAAGTTCATCCAAAAATCAGGTGGAGAAAATGTCTGGGAACCAAGAACAGGTGATATCAAGTGCTCTGAAGGAGTGGACACTATGTGCACCAGCTCCCTTTGAGGGATGGGCATCAATGTATATGCTTCAGGTAGGGCATGGGCCTCCAGAATGGAGCCAAAGTCAAATCATTCATTGCCTTAGCATTGCATCAAGCTTGAAGGGGCCCTGGATTCAGTGGAAGCTGGGTCTCAGCCAGTTTAGTCACATCTTTTGACTACATCAAGGAAAGTAGACACTGGCCCCTTGCAAACACACAAAAACAAGCTAAATTTAAGGTAAAAAGCACACACAAAGAAAGGGATGTGAGCTGAGGAGAGAGAGCTACTAAACATAACCTCTCTGCTCTGTGGAAAGAGATTGAAGGAAGGTGCATACATTCAGTGTGTTGCTCTCAAAGGCTTTTCCAAGTTGCCAGAGCAGTTCCCATGCAGGGCTCTGTCAGATATAGTCACTCATAACTTTGGTAATTTCATTCTACTTGCCCTTGAAGAATATTCTAGTTTGGTCATTCATAACCTACCTAATCTTCATCGATTTAAGGCAGTTCAACAGAAGTCAACATGCAAAGCTGAGAATGACAAAAAACCAATGCAAGACACAGTATCAATGACATCCTAAAAAAATAACAAAATAGAAATGCTTTCAAATATTTACAAAAATGGAAACTCATAGTAAATTTTACTAGTTTTGAATATATGTTTTAAACAAATTTTGAACAGTTCATTTATGTTTTATAGAGGGAAAACCCAACTTAAGAGGTAGAAAACATGACAAGTACCTAGGATAAATGATAAACTGAGTAAGGTATTCTGAACCTAATGTAATCACAAATTTTGTAAATGTAGGAAGTTGTTTTGAACTGAATGTATGCCTCAAAAGGTAGCCAGTACAACTGAATCATCGATGGCATAGCTCTATGAAATTTATAGGAAATGAAATCAATTTAGCTAGTGTTTTCTAACAATTGAAGCTTATTATATAAATTAGTTGGAGTCCTTAAATGTAGTGAATTACAATAATCAAGCTCTGAAAGATTAATACCTTGCAGTTCTCAATGAATTCAGCTGCTAAGTTAATTTCTGGTGTTCCTCAAATGACACATATAACACCTATTTAAAAAAAAAAATTGCACTGGCTCTTATGTTGCGCCAGTATGTTTTTAGTACATGTTTAAGATATATTGACCAGGAAGAGCTTTCAGATCAGAAAATGGGATGAGGTTGACAGTGGATAGTGAATTAAAAAGCACACTATGCAGATACTAAAGCCTCTATGTTATCAATAGCTGGGGTGAAACTATGGAATGCCTTACCAGATCAATTACATCTTTGTGTAGTTTCAAGTTTTATTAAAATTTGATATAGTCTCCGGGGGGAGCATTGTCTCTCTTTTTTTTTTTTTTAACTTGAATTCTTGTCTGCTGTTTGAATTTGTTGCTATATGGTTTGTTTCTTAATAAAAAAACAGATTTCAACTAAAATATTTCTAGGAAAAATACAAAAATAAAAGTTTTACAATGTTAAAAGACATAGGGCTCCTTTTACGAAGCCGCGTTAGCAGCTTTATCGCACGCGACTTTTTAATCGCGTGCTAACCCCTGCGCTAGCCGAAAAACTACTGCCTGCTCAAGAGGAGGTGGTAGTAGCTAGCGAGGCTGGCAGTTTAGCATGCGCTATTACATGCGTTAAACCGCTAACGCGGCTTTGTAAAAGGAGCCCATAGACATATTGCCAAGCCAAGTAGACATACTGGAACATGGAGGGAAGAAGGGGATGAACTACATTTGTTATAGGATAGTTAAACGATTAAGGTAAGAACATATTGTAAGGGAATGTGCTAGCTTTAAAAGATTATTGAAGACACATGTTATTTGTTGAAACATTTATGTAATAGGACTATCAGTTTGACAGAAGTGCAGATATTAAGATAGCTTGATTTTAGTTGTAGGATGTGTTGTCTTTATATTGTGTATGTTTTTTGGAAACCGCCTGGGTTTAGGCGGTGTACAAATTTTTTAAATAAATAAAAACACTAAAATGGTTCACATGAAATAAAAAAGACCTAATAGAATGCAGCTAAGACTGTAAAAAGCTCTTCTAACAAGATAGTTAACTTGAAGCTCAAAAAACCTGAATCTAGCATTATACCCAATACCTTGTACTGAAGCCTTGTCTAATATGCAGGAATCCATGGTAAAGAGGTGTATTTCCATTCACAACAACCAGGCATCCCTGAGCAGTCCTATAGCATAGTCTTGACCCAGTCTGGACTGTGGCAGCACAGAGGCATCATGGCTAAACAGGAAACCTCATACACACATCTAATATGCTGAGTCTTGTACTGTATATTCATGGAATGGTATTACCTGCAATTCTTATATATCCTCTCTTCCCGTTTAGGTAGTCTCAAGTAATACATGGGCCCCCAGCACTGAGGGTACCCAACTATGCCCAAAAAGTCCTTCAGTTTGTTCCCTCTCCTCTTAGCTGTGTGGAAAGAAGATGTACTTGTGCAGTCTTCTGAGCAGAGCTCTCAAGAACTCTGTGCAGTGATAGGTGGAAGACTGTATGATGTGCTGGGCCCAAACACATGATGGAAACTGCCAATTGGCTCCATAGAGTTGGGGTTACTAGGTGTTTCTTTTTTTAACAGCTCACATTTAAGTCAGTGATGGTGGCCTTATTGAAGTGGTAGTTTCAGAATACAACCTCCTTTGGGAGCTTTTAAACAATAACAAACATCCTCACTCATGTAGAGTCTGAATAAGGCATAGGCAAACTAGGCACATGCCTTGGACCCAAAAATTTAGGGAAAACCTGTCAGATATGATCAGGATTCAGGAGGGTAGGATTGCCAACTGTCTGAACTTTTTCAGGATTCTAAAAAGTTGAAAATTACCTCTCTCAAAGCCAGAATGATGCTGTCTGGACATTTTTCAGAGTTTAGCCTGCTATAGCTCTCCATGATCTCCCCTTTCACTGAGACTGTGGTAAGCTCCAACCAGTGAGTACGCTGCTCTAGTCACAGGAAAATGGTGCTGAGCTGCAAGGGCTGTGGGGGAAGCAGAGCTCGGCAAAAGGTCTTTGGAGAGAATCAATGGAACTAGAGAGTGGATTAGGGATGGGGTTGTTGAAAAGGATTAAGACTTAAAAATGGGGGGAAATGTGAAGAGTTTGCTGTCAGCCAAGGAAAAGAACTAGCAGCATATACCAGAATTTACTTGGTAGACAAACCGGGGGTGGGGGGCTCTGCCTGAAGGAGCATATGAGCAATAGAACAGCCATAGAAAAGAGAGCTAGAGCGTGCATGCACTTGTCTCTGTGTCTCTAGAGAGGACAGTTTTATATAAATTAAGCTTCCCTTTGAAAATTTGGGCTGGAATGGAGAGATTCATTGGTACCTGTGTACATACTAAGTGGAGGGAAGCTTTCAGTCTAAGGAATTTGTGGGAGTGTGTGGCACAGTGGTTAGAGCTACAGCCTTAGCATCCTAAGGTTGTGGGTTCAAATCCCTCGCTACTCCTTGTGACCCTGGTCAAGTCACTTAATCCCCTTGTTGCCCTAGGTACACTAGATAAGAGTATGAGCCCATCGGGACAGATAAGGAAATATGATAAAGTACCTGAATGTAAACCAATTAAGATATACGTGGTATATAAATAATTAAATAAAAATAAACAAATACCCTATTAAGTATTAAATTACTTGGTCCAATTCCTTGTGCACTGTCTTAATACTGCCTCCACTCTGTCTATATCTCTATAGCAGCATTAAAAATAATTTTACTTTTTTCATTTATGAACCTTTTTTCACTTGTACAACTTTGTAAATTTATATCTTGTACACATTGCCCTTAAATCTTACTATTTTGAGCAGTCAAACCTTGGAATGTCTGGTTTGTACCAGAGACAACAGAGAGTGAAAATTACTTGCCCAGCTTCCCTGATTTTCAGCCTACTGATTCAAAGCTGCCAAGTTATCCAGCTCCAGGAGGGAGACTTTTGTGTCAATCCTGTTTTTGAACTTATATCCCAATTCAGTGTTCTATCTGTAGTCCCTGATAACACAAATTGAAATCAGCACTACAGGTCCCATAATGTATCAGGATAGGATTGCAGAAATCCAGGACAAGTATCTCTTTAGAACTGGGCAACTTGGCTGCTCTCCAGCTTCACCCATTAAGCTTTTTCATTCAAAGCAAGTACTTGCATAATCCCCATGCTCACTCAAACTATTACTGCTATAGTTAGGCTTTGCACTTTTCCCTGCTACTTCTGGAGATGTGAAATAATGGTGGTGGTGGCAGAAGTCAGGCCCACAAAAATATGCTTGCCTAGAGACCAATATACTGGGGGATGCACTAAAGTCAGCGATCATTGCTTAACCTGTTTTCAGAGGTTTATGATCGCCCATTATCCGATCCAATCCAATCTGATCCATGCAAATTTGTAAAACCCTTTGCAAAATAGCCAAGCGATTGATGCACCAATATTGCTTGGCTATTTAGCATCAGGTATTACCGATCATAAAACTCGAGTGCTGTTTTTTTTTTTTTTCAATGGCACAGATATTTTGCATTATTACACATGCAAAATATCTGCCCCATTTATAAAAAAAAAGAAAAAAGTGCCCCACCAATGCCCTCCCACACCCCAACCCAAAACAAGTAGCAGGAGGGATGCCCAATTTTTAAAATGTCCTCTCTCAAGTCCACACTTCTGCTTCTGCTATCTGCAGTACAATATATGGAGAGGATTAATATAGTATTACCCTAAAATTTGACCAAGTGCTGTTTAAAAATTAGTAATAAAATTCCTTAGAAATGTAATAAAACGATAACAGAGAATAAGAATCTTAATATGTTGTTCATGTAGTTAACAACTAACTAAACTAAACGAAACTAAATCTTAGGTTTGTATACCGCATCATCTCCACATTCGTAGAGCTCGGCACGGTTTACAGGAGATGGGATAGAAAGGAACTACAATGAGGGGTTAGAGGTCCAAGTATGAAGAGTTTTTAGAGGGCTTAGAGAAAAAAAACTAACAGCAAATTTGCTCAAAGTACTAGACATTCTCAGAGGACAGCAGTATTAGTCCTTGACCAGAGAAAAATTAAACAAAGCTCTCATCTAATAAAATATAGGAATATTAAAAATAGCAAGTTTTTAACACACAACTACAATAAAGTTCCATAAATCCATGAATTGGGACATCTATTGATTATTATCTTTATTCATGTAATTTTGCTAATACCTTATTTGCCTTTTCTCTAAAATGAAATGCTTTGCTGTCTAAAATTAACAGTATTATACAGTATTCAATGCTTCCATATGGCTTCAATTGCTATGTCATTGCACTTTATTCCTAAGAAAATAAAAGCTGTTCTGAAAATATAAGATAGACACCAGAAATAAATTTTGTCTTATTCATGACGACTAAATCCACAGGAATAAAACTCAACCTGAAAATATGGGCCATAAATTATTTCTTAGAATACAGTAGGCCCCATTGCACAAACTTTGTTGTATAAAATTTCAAACACAAATTCAATTTTACATGTATTTAGTTTATTTGCTATATATCACTATAAGCTTATAGTACTTAAATCCAATACAGGATTGTTTATAGTCAGATCCACAAAGACAATACTACTGCTGTGGAAGACCAAAGGGAAGAAATGCTGCTTATTTGTTTACAACTCAATTTTCCTAATGTTGTAAATATATAGACTATAATAAGGGATAAAGAAAACTGACAAACGAAAACGAGACCCTGCATTTCTATTAATATTCAACATTAGCATATTAGATTATTTGCCCTTTTGTAACCATAGCAGTAAGCTTTTGTCATTTAAGTTTTAAACTCATTAAAGACCTGAACATATTAATGTACTATATACTGTATTACATCTACTCAAGCCAACCCATTTGGCTTTATTCCATTTGTAGAATAATTTAAAGTGCTATAAGCAACCCGTCAATCAACACTTTTCTATAAGAACAAACTACTTTTAAACATTAATTTACAAAATAATATACAAAGTGCATCTTTAATAGCCTCAACTCCAGCACAAATTCACTGTCACATTTATAACAGCAATTCTGTTTGCATAACAAAATGTAAGCTTTGCAACTAAAATATTAGTAAAGCCTTTATTGCCACAATGGCTTCTTATCAGTTTTCCTACAAAAAAAAGATAAATTACTAGTGACATATTCTACACTGTCATTTGTTTGAGGTCATATGACAGTAATTTTGCATATTCCACAAATCTACTGACTGACAATATTGTCTATCTCTAGCATATAGTACTTCATTTTCTCCAGAGTTGGTAACAACTGAATTAACAACATATACCCACTCAAAAAGTCACAATTATTGTTTTCTCATTTGGACAGTTATAAACTATATAATGCTCTTTGAGTTGATGTGCTATAAGGCTAAACAGTTTAGAGCTATAAATCTCTCTGCCACTCTAACCACATGAAAGAAAAATGTTTCCTTTTCTCAGGCTTTTTATAATTCTGATAATGCCCCACCTCAGCTACCTATAACATTTGTACATTGCTTTTTGTTAGCTGTATATATATTATCTTACAAAACTGTCACACTGTTTTGCTGGAATTTCAGCCAGAAAAAACCCCACAACTTGCAGCATTTGTCCCAAACCTGTTTCACTATTGTTTTAACAGCATGTAAAAAAAAAAAAATACCTTCAGTGTAATCAATATCCATGCTGCTACATTTAGGTTACCTTCTGAAGTGCAACTGTGTCTAGTAAATAGCAAAGTATTACAACTTAATTCATACATTATATATTTTGGGTAAACATTTTAGGCAGTTCTTAAAATATGCCAGTTCTTAATGGTGATGTGCTAAACTTTGGCAAATGTAAAGCATAATTTATGTTCAGTGAATGCTGCTCTGCTTTAGAAGATCTTCAGTATGCACAAAATTAGATGTAGGTTTGGGACAACACCCTACAAATATATGTACATGTAGATAAAACAGGACTATTCAAAAGCCCAGATTTCAATGTCTTGTACAAAGAAATCTTCTTTCTTAGAAAGTATAGGATTCCCAAATGTTTTACAAGAATGACTTCTTCCATGGTACAGATCGCCATCCAGCCACAAAGCAAATTCTCCTCTGGAAAACAAAAGAAAGCAGTTAATACAATTGACAGTCCTATGTTTTCATTTATACTTTGCAGAATGAATAAACTTAGCACGTAGCATGAATTAGTTTATCTTATTGTTAATTGTCAATTATAGAAGTACAACACTGGACAATAAAAATAAGCAAAGCATACAAATTGAAAAGTTCACATTTACAGTATGACAAAATGGCTTGCAAACTCATGCATTTCTGTTCAGGAACTGAGTGTTAAGAACAAGCTCCGATCCCGCCTAGGGAGGAGCGCGGCCAAATCGGCCGAAGCCGGAGCGATAGGATGGGAGGGGGGAGGGGGAAGGGGGGAGAAGGAAGAGCCAATCAACAAAGAAGTGGGGGGGGGGTTAGGGGACAAGGGTGAGCGGAAGGGAGGTCGCCCTTTCGACACGGCGATCCCGAGGGAGAGACGCGGCTTCCCTTCCTCCCACCCTCGACTGTCCTTTCACGCGGCACCCCTTCCTCTCCCCTCGACTGTTACTTCATCTTTGCGGCCCCCTCCGGCTCCCGCGGCGATCATCCTTCGCATCCCCACTCCAACGGCTGTACGCCGATATATCGGGGACCGCCGCCCGCGGGGTGCCTGCAGGAGGTGGGTGCGCATCGGGAGGGGTTGGGCCGCTGCACACGCGGTCAGTTGGGGAGTCACCGGCCAGGATCGCCGATCGGTGCAGTCAGTGTCGCGGGCCGCCAGCCCCAAACGTGGTCGGGAGGTGGGTCGCGCCTGCTAGAAATTTTCTTCTGCGGCCCATCTCCAGCGGCATTGCGGGGCCGCCGCCGTCTCCGGCTGCTCGGCGCGCTGGGAGGTGGATGGCCTAGTTGGAGCCGCACTGCACGCGGCCACTTCAGTTGGGAGATATGGCTCGGGGGGGGGGGGGGGTTTGGCGGAGTGCGTTGCGTATCCGCTCAGGAGCTGGAGAAGGAGGCGGCTTGTCTGCCTCCGATGAGCTCCACTGCCGCCCCCCCCCCCCTGCTTCCACTACGAAGATAAGTTATAAAACTTTTGATGGTCTGCGGCCAACAGCGGCCATGCGGCAGCGAGCCGCAAGCTCCCCCGATTTCGAGCTCGACCGAAGCTGGGGGGCGGGGGCGGCCCGCCCCACCCCGGCTGTTTGTTCGCCGCCCTGGTCGCGGCGTGCCTTCACCTCCGCTCGCTCGCTAGGAGAGCACTTATGGCTTTTGTGCCTCCTGCCTCTGCAAATCAAAAAAAAAAAAAAAAAAATTTTCTTAAAATAATATTAATTTTAAAATTAAGTCTGAGGGCTGGGTCTTGGCGCTCGACCGCTGGGGGGGGGGGGGGGGGGGGGGGGGGGGCGAGAGCCGATCCTGTGGGGGCCACGGCTGGACTGTGGCCACTTGGTGGCTTGGGGTAGGCCCCTGGTCCTCCCCAGGATCCGGCAGGTAGCTTCTGCGGCTCTACCGAGGCCGACATAGAGAGAGAGAGTTGACCACCCACGTGGCCCCTCTCTGCTTGAACCTGCCGGAGGAGTTCTCCATGGGTTAAAATTTTCTTTCTGGTGAGCTTCCTTGCTATTAGATACCATTACATGCTATTTAACGCTATGCTATTAGGCAAATATATGCTATCTACGGCTATTATATGCTATTTCATTAAATGCTATGCTATTACGCTATTATATGCTGTTTGATTAAATGCTATGCTATTACGCAATTATATGCTATCTACGGCTATCATATGCTATTTGATTACATGCTATTAAATGCTATGCTATTACGCTATTATATGCTACCTACGGCTCTTATATGCTATTTGATTAAATGCTATTATATGCTACCTACGGCTCTTATATGCTATTTGATTAAATGCTATTAAATGCTATGCTATTAGGCAATTATATGCTATTTAAAGGCTTTTAGGGCCCCATTTTATGATATTTAAAGGCTCTTATATGCTAATAAGGCTATTATATGCTAGTTAAAGGCTCTTATATGCTATTTAAAGACTCTTATATGCGATTCAAAGGCTATTACCTGCTATTAGCTGCCATTATATGCTATTCTGATCCCATCATATGCGATACCTACAACTTAGCTGCACTGCGCTCTTTACCCAGCTAGAGTTTCTGATGGCTTGAGTCCTATATCGCATTTTATATGTGATCCCAGAAGGAGGGCTTTACTAATACTAGGGCCTGTCTCGGGTTCCAATCCACGTAGGCCGGTACTGACTGTCCTTATTCGGTTAGTACTTATTATAGCCATGCCTGCTCAACGTAAGCCACGATCAAAAACAACTGTAGGAGTCAAAGAAAGACGAGGACCACACGCGCCACAACAACAGCGGTGTCTTCTACGGCCCCACTGCCTCAACAAGAACTGGCCGACTTAATGGCTGAGTTACAGAGGCAGATAGAGCAACACGGGGTTCGGTCCACGTTCGTCTCAGGTGAGCCACCACAAGCTGCTCCTACACCGACACACCCACCTCCAGCACCTAAGATTGCTACCGCTACACTACGGACGCTCTCTCATCACATAATACGCCCTTACCTCACGTGGGAGACCATGCCCTCTCTACCAGGTTACGCAAGCACGAGATATACGGGAGGCACTGTCGCTCTTTGAACAGTCTAGGGCTCAACCTCCTTCTGCATCAAGTAGCATGGCCCCTAGTCTAAACAGACCTCCTGGTTAGCAGAGGAAAGGAGGATATCACATGTGCTGTAACCATGCCCGCTTCAGGAGTCGTATTATCAATCCCTCTTCACCTAGACTCTTCGTATCCATGGTATCATGTTTTTCTCCTCCATTCATGTATGAATTCCTCCTTAGCCAGTGAGCAGGAGTAAGACTTAGACCTTACAGCTTGCAGCCCATATTAGGCTTCCTTGAGGTTTCTCCTTGCCCATGGCGGGCCCTGCTACGGACAAAGGATGTGTTGACCTCACTTCACACGTACTTCCTGTATTCACTGTGTTCGTGCCTCAATTACTCTCTGCATCAGCGACACGGCTATGATATCTTCATTTCCTACCTTGCTTACGACCTTATGATCTGCGAATGATTTCCTCCTTAGCTAGTTGCCAGTGCAGAACGGGCCGTAAGACATTTGCCTTCCTTAAGGTTTCTCCTCGACCATACCAGGCCCTTATACGGGGATGCTACTGACAATATGTGGGCGCACCTCGTGTATTAACTGTGTTCTTGCCTCACTCACTCTTCATGACCTACACGGCCAGGCTATCATCATTTACCACCTTGCTGACGACCTTATTACCGGAGACCTTAGCCTTGCGACCACATAACATCACTCACAAGCATCAAGGACATAAGATCAAGGAGATAAGAACGTGAAGATTCCCTTACTCAGAAGGAGAGTTGACATCTGGGAGGTGAGATCGAACGCCACCGGAGTTACGGATACAACACGATACAGAAAGGAGTTATATCACATGCGGTACAGTACGATTCTGAGGGATGACATTACCTCTAGAGCTGTGGTAGTTAATGTCTACTCAAAGCATTGACAATTTTGCATGAGGTAAAACTTCATAGCGTATGCATTTTCCTTTGGCCAAGCCTCGTTGTGCTTTCTAGCTAGACAGACTTTTGGTCAATAGGCTGTTTTGTTTTGCTTTTGCGATTGTGATGGACATGCCCAGGGCCTCAAAATAGTACCTGAGGGACGACATGCCCAGGGCCTGAGGGGCCGCATGTGGCCCCTGGCCACAAGTTTGAGACCACTGCTCAAGAGCGTCCTTAAGGATCTACACCCGGTTTATGGATGTTACTAGGATATTAGTGCAAAACCAGGGATCTACCTTCAGTTTATACATTAAGGATAAGGAAGGAAGGATGCTGCCTCGATTTGGGGTCGACAGTACCCCACTGAACGCTGAAGGACCTACATAACAGGGTTTGCCTTAGGTTTTACAACACATCAAGAGATGCTGAATGAATTTCACAATTAGGGTTTACATTACCTCAAGTCCCTGATGACTCGTGACATTATGGCTATAGTATGTTGGATATATTCATCAGAAGGCTTGGTTTGGGAAGTTCATCACTATATGCTTATCAGTATATTAGGCTATTGCATACGCTACTTGCGGCACCCGAATATGCTCGTCAGTACTTGGAATATGCTCATCCGTCCACCCCAACGAGGCAATAAAAGGCAGACCGATTGTCCGCTTTAGGTGATCCGATCTTTTATCCCTCAGTCTAGTTCGATTAAAGCTGTAATTCTGATGCTTGTCTATGCAGATCCTAATCTAACTGATGCAAACCGCCTAGGTATATAAGAATAAAATCCGATGTTTTATCCGCAGCCAGCAGGCTTCCCCACGCTACCTTAGGTGGTCTGATTGTTATCCTCAGCCAGCAGGCTTCCCCACGCTACCTCACTGTTTTATCCTCAGCCAGAAGGCTTCCCCACGCTACCTTATGTGGTCGTATGGTTTATCCTCAGCCAGCAGGCTTCCCCACGCTACCTTATGGTGTTATCCTCATCCAGCTGTCGTCCCCATGCTACCTTATCTGGCCAGCCGTCATATATTATACCCGATTGTTTATCCTGAGCCCTTTACCATAGTTTGATCTCACACAGCCGTGGAGATAACTTGCAATAAACTCAATAAATGCAGGGCAAAATTTTGGCCCGCTGGCTACCATAGTTTGATCTCACACAGCCGTGGAGATAACTTGCACAATTTTGGCCCGCTGAGCCCTTTACCATAGTTTGATCTCACACAGCCGTGGAGATAACTTGCACAATTTTGGCCCGCTGAGCCCTTTACCATAGTTTGATCTCACACAGCCGTGGAGATAACTAGCAATAAACTCAATAA
Source organism: Geotrypetes seraphini (assembly GCF_902459505.1). Taxonomy (NCBI): domain Eukaryota; kingdom Metazoa; phylum Chordata; class Amphibia; order Gymnophiona; family Dermophiidae; genus Geotrypetes; species Geotrypetes seraphini. Next base: position 59,088,516 of record NC_047085.1, read on the forward strand.
ATGCAGGGCAAAATTTCAGCCCGATGGCTACCATAGTTTGATCTCACACAGCCGTGGAGATAACTTGCACAATTTCGGCCCGCTGAGCCCTTTACCATAGTTTGATCTCATACAGCCGTGGAGATAACCGTGGAGATAACTTGCACAATTTCGGCCCGCTGAGCCCTTTACCATAGTTTGATCTCACACAGCCGTGGAGATAACTTGCATAATTTCGGCCCGCTGAACCCCTTTAACATAGTTTGATCTCACACAGCCGTGGAGATAACTTGCAATAAACTCAATAAATGCAGAGTAAAATTTCGGCCCGCTGGCTACCATAGTTGGATCTCACACAGCCGTGGAGATATCTTGCACAATTTCGGCCTGCTGAGCCCTTTACCATAGTTTGATCTCACACAGCCGTGGAGATAACTTGCAATAAACTCAATAAATGCAGGGCAAAAAATTTTCGGCCCGCTGGCTACCATAGTTGGATCTCACACAGCCGTGGAGATAACTTGCACAATTTCGGCCCGCTGAACCCCTTTACCATAGTTTGATCTCACACAGCCGTGGAGATAACTTGCAATAAACTCAATAAATGCAGGGCAAAAAATTTTCGGCCCGCTGGCTACCATAGTTGGATCTCACACAGCCGTGGAGATATCTTGCACAATTTCGGCCCGCTGAGCCCTTTACCATAGTTTGTTCTCACACAGCCGTGGAGATAACTTGCAATAAACTTAATAAATGCTGGCTACCATAGTTGGATCTCACACAGCCATGGAGATAAGTTGCACAATTTCGGCCCGCGGAGCCCTTTACCATAGTTTTATCTCACACAGCCGTGGAGATAACTTGCAATAAACTCAATAAATGCAGAGTAAAATTTCGGCCCGCTGGCTACCATAGTTTGATCTCACACAGCCGTGGAGATAACTTGCAATAAACTCAATAAATGTGGGGCAAAATTTCGGCCCGCCGGCTACCATAGTTTGATCTCACACAGCCATGGAGATAACTTGCAATAAACTCAAAAAATGCAGGGCAAAATTGAGGGCCGCAGCCATGACACTTGGGGGGAACCCGCGATTAGCGAGGTTTCGCTATCACGGGTAGTGGCAGGTAAGCACAGCATATGGATAGAAGGCATACATCTTTACAGTGGTTAAGACATGGGGCACGTCGCCTTGCTTGGACGGCAGGGAGGCCAGGCCATGATCTTCACAGCTACGTACCGCTGACGAGGGGACACCTCCTTGAACGGGAAGGGTCCGGTGAGCCGGGGTTGCTTGTACGGCACCCCACATTGTGCGGGGATAGAGAGGCCTATGCTGTGCGCCTGATCATCGGTTGGTTATATGTTGCCTGGTGATGTACCTTGCGTGTTATGCCATTGTCAGAAGTGCGGTTACAGTGTACGGGTCATCACCGTTCATGCTTGATTATTATGTTCAGTTGATAACAGTTTGATGTAATTGTGCTGTCATGGCTGCGGCCAAATAAATTCCACATGAGTCAATAAATGCCTGAGTGTCATCATTGTTCCACGCTAGTCCATGAAGGGTAAGAGCAACAGTGCTGAGTGCACGATTTGAGAACAAGCTCCGATCCCGCCTAGGGAGGAGCGCGGCCAAATCGGCCGAAGCCGGAGCGATAGGATGGGAGGGGGGAGAGGGAAGGGGGGAGAAGGAAGAGCCAATCAACAAAGAAGTGGGGGGGGGGGGGGTTAGGGGACAAGGGTGAGCGGAAGGGAGGTCGCCCTTTCGACACGGCGATCCCGAGGGAGAGACGCGGCTTCCCTCCCGCCCACCCTTCACTACTGTCGCAGCCAGTCTGGCAGGTAAGCACAGCATATGGATAGAAGGCATACATCTTTACAGTGGTTAAGACATGGGGCACGTCGCCTTGCTTGGACGGCAGGGAGGCCAGGCCATGATCTTCACAGCTACGTACCGCTGACGAGGGGACACCTCCTTGAATGGGAAGGGTCCGGTGAGCCGGGGTTGCTTGTACGGCACCCCACATTGTGCGGGGATAGAGAGGCCTATGCTGTGCGCCTGATCATCGGTTGGTTATATGTTGCCTGGTGATGTACCTTGCGTGTTATGCCATTGTCAGAAGTGCGGTTACAGTGTACGGGTCATCACCGTTCATGCTTGATTATTATGTTCAGTTGATAACAGTTTGATGTAATTGTGCTGTCATGGCTGCGGCCAAATAAATTCCACATGAGTCAATAAATGCCTGAGTGTCATCATTGTTCCACGCTAGTCCATGAAGGGTAAGAGCAACAGTGCTGAGTGCACGATTTGAAAGACATGGTAAAGAATCTCTCATTAGGGTGACAGGTTGTAAATGACATTTTGTGTGTTTCTTCGTGATTATGTGAACAGGCTACAGAAAGACAAAGGAGACTCTTTAATAGGTGATATTGCTTTGGCAAAACATGTCAAAACACTGTTCTATAGCTAATTCCCCCACCTCTCCATGTACCAGGCCTCATCATGAAAATCATACATATGAAATCTAAGTATTATGTTAAAGACTTTGAAGGTATGACTGTAACTGATCACTTAGTTGTGCAAATAGTGCACACCTGATACAGGCAAGCTTTGAGGATAACAAGATATATACACTAGTGATATTATTGCTGAAGCAAGACAAGAGCTATTTACTCAATGCATTCCAAAGATGCTCTATTGAGCATACTTGATGCTTGCTATATTGTTCGATATATAGCTATTCAGTTGAAGACATAAACTCTTAGGAGAGATGAGGGTGTTTTGTGAGGACTAGTGCTGCCCGATTCAGAAAAAAACATTTCGATTTGATTCGATTCAGCCTATTGAATTGGTTTTTTGATTCGATTCGATTTTCCTTCCCAATTGGGTGTTTTTTTCAAACATCCTGGTGGGTTTATTTTATAGCCTCTTAACCCCCTTTGCCTTCTCCTAACCACACTGGCGCTGTGGTGTAAACAAAATCAACAAACAAAAAAGACTTTTCCTCTCTCTGTTAAATCCTAGCTCACGTTTGCGGTCTAACACCAGCTCTAGCAGGATACACATTTCAAATCTGACAATTGTAATCACAAAACAGAAAATAAAATTATTTTTCCTACCTTTTGTTGTCTGGTCATTATTCAAATCTTGTTGATCCCAGGCTGTGGTTGTCTTCTGATAACTTGCTTGCCAGGGTCTCCTTCTTTCTCCGTGCTAACCATCCACCTACCATCTCTGTCCTCTGGCATCTTTCCTTTTTTTCTTCTCCCTCCACAGATCCACCTTTTCTTAACTCCCTTTTCATCCAGCATCTCTCCCTCCTTCCCCACCACCCCAGGGTCCACCATCTCTCCCTTTCTTTTCTCAACTACCCTCCTATCCAGTATCTCTATCCCCCTCCACACCATCCCTTATGTCCAACTTCTGTCCCTTTCTGTTCATTCCCTCTCTAAATCCCATTGTCCATCATCTCTCTTCTTCTCCTCTATTTTTAGACCCATTATTTCTTCCCTTCCAAAATCTAGCATATGCACGTCTCTTTGAACCCCCCTTTCCTCTCTCCCTCCGTGTACTTCTACACCAGGGCCCCCTCCCTTGAAGGTCTGTCCCCCCCCTGAAGGCCTGCCTGTCCCCCCTGAAGGCCTGTTTCCCCCTTGAACACCTGTCTCCCCCCCTTGAAGGCTGCTCCCCTTGAAGGCCTGTCTCCCCCCTTGAAGATTGTCCCCCCCTTAAAGGCCTGCATCCCACCCCTGAAGGCCTGCCTGTTTCTCCCCTTGAAGGCCTGCCTGCCTGTTTCCCCCTAAAGGCCTGCCTACCTGTCCCCCGTGAAAGCCTGTCCCACCCCCCATACTGAAGGACCACTCAACACCCCCCCTCCGAAAGGCCTGAGTTCCCCCTGGCCTCCCACTGGTGTCCAGCTTCCCCACGGCCTTCCCACATCCGTTTACCTCTGAAGAGCATCCTGCACGGAAGATCGCGGCGTTAGCGATATTTGCAAACAGCTTCAGAGCTGTTTCCTCTGCCGCGGTCCTGCCCCTTCTCTGATATCATAGGAGGGGCGGGACCGCGGCAGAGGAAACAGCTCCGAAGCTGTTTGCAAACATTGCTAACGCCGCGATCTTCTGTGCAGGATGTTCTTCAAAGGTAAACGGGTGCGGGGAAGCCAGACGCCAAGGGGGAGGCGAAGTGGACGCCAGGGGACGTGACTGACCCTCCCCCTCTAAAGCAGGTGCGGCAGCGGCCGTCCAACAAGAGCAGCGCTGTCGCTCCTGCTTTAGGGGGCGAGGGTCAGCCGAATTGGGAAGCCAATTTTTCTGATTTTAAATCGATTCAAATCGATTCACTCGAAGTGAATCGGTGAACCGATTCGAATCGTGAATCGGGCAGCACTAGTGAGGACTATCTGTATTCTGCTGTCCCCAAAGAACACTTGTTAGAAATAAGCAACTTTGTGTTCTCCAATGACAAGCAGAACAGAGTACTCTCACACACAGGAATGCCTACCTTCAAATCAAAATGAAAAATTAATTGCATCAATGGGAAAATCAGAAACGGACACAATTTACTTTCTAGCCTAAACCACATCCACAGCCTGTCCCTTGCAAACTATGCATCCACCGTTTTTTACAAGTGTACACAGTTTTCTAAAATCACAATTTATATACTGGCTGAGCAAATAATCTAGAATGACCTTGCTAATTGAAGATTATGTTTTTACCTTTGATAATCTTTTTTCTGTTAGTCCCTGTAGGATTCCAGACTCTAGGTGTTCAATCCCTTCCTGCAATCTGGGAGTTGTAGAAATCCAAACACTTTTCTGAGCATGTGCTCCTCCTACCTTAGAAAGCGAGTTAGAGCCTCCTACAGTTCAGTCCCAAAGCCAAGCAACCATACTGGAACCAATCCATAACAAATAAGGGAGCACAGGGGAACCTCCCCAGCAACAAACAATTTCTGTTAAGATCAGCTCTGCAAAACAATTGCTGTTAAGATCAGCTCTGTAAAATATAAAAACAATAAACAAGCAAAATGCAACACAGAAAAGACATTGAGGAACAATGTAGAACTAACTTGCTGTATGCAACGAGCACCCACATGAAACAGCCATTAGCAAGATGCATACTAAAAGAAGTGCAAATTTAACCGAGGATCTGTTGACTTGCTGGAAGATCCTGAAGCCTTTAAGGAGAATAACTGAGGCAAAAAGAAATGCAGGTGATTCCGAAACAATGGAGCTTACACAAAGAGGGTGGGTCGTATGGAATCCTACTGGGTCTAACAAAAAGAAGATTATCGAAGGTAAAAACCTAATCCTTCATTCTGTTATGTCCCTTCCGGATTCCATAAGCTAGGTGATGCACCAAAGCAATGGCTGTGTCTCGGGAGGACAGAAGAGCCACATCACTGAGGTCCCAAAAGCAGCATCAGAGTGATACACCACACCCACTCAGTAAAACTGGGTAAAGGAATAAAGAGAGGACCAAGTAGACATCCTGCAAATTTCATCTGGATGAATCGCTTGAGACTCCACCCACGAAGCAACTCATCTAGTCGAATGGGCCATAAGAGAAACACGCGGCTGCCTACCATGCCTAATGTAAGTCACAGAAATGGCCATATGAAGCCAATGGGCGATCGAGGACTTAGTAGCCGGCCCACCTGGTTGAGACGGATTAGTCAGGACAAAGAGATGATCAGACAGCCGAAAGTCATTAGTCTTCTCCAAATGGTAGAGCAAGACTCAGCTGACATCCAAGTTGCAGAAGATCTGATCCCTTCGCACCAATTCCATGAAGTGAAACCCAGGCAAACAATCTCCTGGGTGACATGGAAATCAGAAACACCTTTGATAGAAAAAAAGGTACTGTATGGAGAATCAACCCCCCCCCCACACACATACAGTTCCATGATCTGTTGAAAGGGTTAATTGTATAAAAGAGCCCACCGTGCAGAGACAATGGTGACCAGAAAGACAGATTTGATTGTCAGATCCAGAAGAGAAGCCTCCTTCAGTGGCTCAAATGGGGATTCCACAAGGCCTTGCAGAATGAGGTAAAGATTCCACGTAGGGAAAGAAAGACGCAAGAGAGGCTGCAAGCGAAGCACCCCTCTCAGACACCTGATCACATCAGATAAGCAGTAAGCGAACTGGAATCCCTATGTGCTTGGAAGTAGGAAAAGCCTGTCACCTGAACTTTAAGGGAGGCTAAAGCTAAACCCATATTCAAGCCCGATGGAAGAAAAGACAGAACTACCAGAAAGGGAGTCTGCTCAGGCCCTACCAGGTCCTTGGCACACCACTGTTGGGAAGTCAACCAGGCTGTGACATAAGAGGCCAAACTAGAGGTTTTCTTAGACTTCAAAAACGTTAAAAGAGCCATGCTGAAAGACCACAGCGCCGTGGAGTTTTCATAGGCCCTGGACCCTGACTGAGAAGGTCATGAAGAAGAGAGTGCTTTTGCTTCTGGTCCCGCTGAAGATGTACTAGATCCGCATACCACGGAAGACAAGATCAATCCAGAGCAACTAGGATTACTAGGCTGGGAAGCGATGCTATACAGCAGATGGATTGATGAACCAAAGGCCATGGAGGGAACATATAAAGAAGATCATGAGCAGAACCAAGGCATCCAGACCTAAACTTTCGTGTTCTGTACTGTGACTGAAGAAGCACCTGACCTACGAGGTCCTGGCTGAAGCCATCAAGCCCAGCTGTGGCGGGCTGCAGTGCTGCACAATAAGATGGAACCCTATTCATGAGAGGGACCATTCTCCCAGGTCCAGAACTTGTTTACTGAGGAAATCTGGCTGTATGATTTTAAATCCGGCCATGTGTGCTGCAGAGAGAGACAGAAGATGTAACGCTGCCCAGTGAAACAGTATGCCAACAGTATGTCCCAAGGGAGCGCTTCTAGTGCCCCCTTTACAATTCGCATACGCCACCACCGTGGCGGTCAGAGAACACTCACATCTCTTTTCCTGTAACAGTGGGCAGGAGAGCGATAAAACGCCAGTCGAAAAGCCTGAAGCTCCAGATGATATTGGCCAATGCTTCTGACGCGGTAGTTCACTGCCCCTGAATGAAGTGGTCCCCGCAGAGAGTACCCCAGCCCGACAAGCTGTCATCCATCATGAGCGAACCACTCCATGTCCAAAGTGGTTTACTCTGGCAGAGAGCCTCTCCCTAAAGCTACCAGCAGAGACTTCTGCAAGCTGGTTCCATTCAAGGTAGTGGCATCTGAAGAGGATGATGCCACAGAGACCACCAAAAGAGGAGAGACTCCTGTAGACGGTGCATGTGCGTTCTAGCACAGGTGCCATCACCAAGAAGACTGCCATGTACCCCAGCACCTGTAAATAATACTAGGCTAAGGAAGCCAGAAGAGCCAGGAGATCTCCGAGTTGCTTCTGAAGTTTGCGTGGCTTGGGACAAAACACGACCCTGCCGGGTGTCAAAGGACCAGATACACCAAGGTCTGTGATGGCGTCAACTGGCTCTTCTTGAAGTTGACAAAAGAGAATGAGAAGGGGAAAAAAATTTGTCCCCATCACTATCCTGTCCCTGCCCCATCCCTGCGACCACTGTCCCAGCTCTGTCCCCGCCCTCTCCCTGCGACCACTGTCCTTGCCCCTTTCCTGCAACTACTGTCTCCGCAGCATCCTTACAAGCCTCAGTACTGCAATATTTAGCTTATTCCTTCCTTATAAATCAAAGTTCTGGTTGCTGAACTAGAGAAAGATGTTCAGCTGGCAGGGCTTTGTTTATACATTTTTATCAACACAACTAATATACTACTTTATCCTAAAGCAAAAAAAATATAATTTTTTTTTCTACCTTTGTTGTCTGGTTTCTGCTTTCCTCATCTTCTCCTCATTCAATTCCTTCCATCCGCTGTCTGCCTTCTCTCTGGGTCTTCCATTTGCTCTGTTACTGTGTCTCTCCCTTCCATCTCTCCCTCCACACCCCCCTAATTGGTATGGCACCCATCTTATTCTCTCTGCTCCCCCCATAGTCTGGCATCTCTGTCTTCTTCCCTTCCAGTCTGTTCCCTATTTCCCTTCAGTGTCTTCTCCTCACTCTCTCTTCCATATTTCCCTTCAGCGTCTTCTCCCCACTCTTTGTTCCCCATTTCCCTTCCGTGTCTTCTCCCCACTCTCTGGTCCCCATTTCCCTTCAGCGTCTTCTCCCCACTCTCTGGTCCCCATTTCCCTTCAGCGTCTTCTCCCCACTCTCTGTTCTCCATTTCCCTTCAGCATCTTCTCCCCACTCTGTCTTCCCCATTTCCCTTCAGCGACTTCTCCCCTGTTCCCCATTTCCCTTTAGCATCTTCTTCCCACTCTCTGTTCCCCATTTCCCTTCAGCGTCTTCTTCCTTCTCTCTGTTCCCCATTTCCCTTCAGTGTCTTCTCCCCACTCTGTTCCCCATTTCCCTTCAGCGTCTTCTCCCCACTCTGTTCCCCATTTCCCTTTAGCGTCTTCTCTCCATACTGTCTTCCACATTTCCCTTCAGCGTCTATTCCTCTCCACCCCCTTCAGCGTCTGTTCCAGTCCTTTCCACCACCACCCTTCTCTCTCGCCACCCACTTCAGTGTCTGTTCCTTTTCACCACCCTTAAGCACCCCTCATGCGGTCCAACCATCTCCCTCCCTCCCTCTTACCTTTGTGGCGCATTACAATGTAATTTGTGCAAGCCCCCGGAGCCTACCTGAAGTTGCGTGCGTCTGCGGATGGAAGCTTCTCCTCTGACGCAACTTCTGGTTGCGTCAGAGAAGCTTCCGCCTGCTGATGCATGCGACTTCAGGCGGGCTCTGGTGGCTTGCACAAATTACAACGTGATGCACCACAAAGGTAAGGGGGAGGAAGGGAGATAGATGCGGCCGGTAGGTAAGAAGGGGGCCACGCGCGATCGATGACCATGAGCGTTTCCTCCCTTAACTGCAGAGACAAGGCCATTCACTGCTCCATGGGGTGGTGGATGGCCTTGTCCCTGTACCCGCAGGGATCACTTTTTTTCCCCCACAGCCACAGTGCCATTCTCTAGTTGACAATCCAACCCAAGCCCTGTAGCAGAGATATCACCGACTCCACTGTACGTGCACACTCATGTCGAGAAAAAGCCTGGATCAACCAGTCCTTCAAGTAAGGATGGACCTGGACACTCTGCCTGCGGAGAAAAGCTGCTACAACTACAATCACCTTGGTGAAAATGTGGGGAGCTATAGCGAACCCAAAGGGAAAAGCCGCAAACTGAAATGGTGCTGTAGAATATGGAAACGCAGAAACCTGTAATATTCTGGAAATATTGGAATATAGAAGTAAGCCTCCGTAAGATCCAATGATGCTAGAAACTACACAGGAGAGACAGCAGCAATGTCTGTGTGCACAGTTTCCATTCGGAAATGAGGAATCTGCAAGAAGTGATTGACCAATTTGAGATCCAGAATGGGCTTCCAGTCTTCTGAGCCTTTCTTTGGCCCGATGAAGTATAAGCCTTTCTTTGGCCCGATTATTTTTATTTTAGATATTTATATACCGCCTATCAAAGTTATCTAAGCAGTTTACAATCAGGTACTCAAACATTTTCCTTAACTGTTTCGGTGGGCTCACAATCAATCTACCCGGGGCAATGGAATTTGAGTGACTTGCCTAAGGTCACAAGGTGCAGCATTCGTGTTTTGGAATGGGTTCTATTGCTCGAAATATCCCAGAGATGCTGCTGGGTAGTATGGACTTTTGACTCCTTTTCCGGCCAACCTGCTGGCGAGTCCAGAAACAAATCTGGAGGCAGGCAAAATAAATCTATCTTGTGCCCCTCCTGAATGATGTCAAGCACCCATTGATCCGAGGATATGCGAGTCCATTCCTGATAAAACAGAGAAAGTCTGTCTTCTAGCATCATTGGGGCTTTTGAGGAGCAGAAGCTGCCTGGGATCTGGATGCCAGCAAGAATCCCTGATAAAAACGGCGGGAGGGATGAAAATTACTACAGAGAAGCACTTGCTTGACATCCAGCAAATGCAACACTTTATCCTTTTCTTAGACCTCGTTGGGTGAAAAGCGGGAAAATGGATTTCCTGATTGACGTGGAAGGTCAAAACTACTTTTGGTAAGAAGGACGGAACGTGCTTAACGACAGTGCTGTTTCTATAAACTTAAGGAATGGTTCCCAGCAGGACAGAGCTTATAACTCGGACACTTGTCTTACCGATGCAATCACCGCCAGAAACACTGTCTTGACTGTAAGATCCAGAAGAGAAGCTTCCTGTGAAGGATCATACGGAGCTCTACTAAAACCTTATAATACAGTGTTAAGATCCCAGGAAGGGAAAGGGAGACACACTGGAGGGCTTAACCAAAGAGCCTCTTTTCCCCTGAGCTTGGAAATAGGAAAGGCCTGCTATCTGCACCTTCAGTGATCCGACCAACAGACCCTTCTGAAGTCCCTCTTGCAAAAAGTCCAGGACTACAAAATCAGAGGTCATAAGGGCTCTACATCATTCGTAGCACACCAGTGCTGAAAGGATTTCCAGGCCTTAGCATAGGCTGCTACTGTCCACAGCTTCTTAGAGCTAAGCAGAGTTGAAACAACCATGTCTAAGTAACCCCTGCTCACCAGGGCCACTTGCCCAAGAGCCACGCCATAAGCTCAGTGTGTTCCGGATTCTTGATAGGGACTGGTCCCCGAGTGAGAAGACCCACTTGGACCGGCAGTCTGAGGTCTTTGTCTCTCTGGAGGAGAACTAGGTCTGCATACCATGGTCTGCGGGGCCAATCAGACGCCACTAGGACTATTAACCCTGAATGACTCGATCTAGTATGGGTCATAGGGGAAACATGTACAAGAGCCCTTTATCCGGCCATAGTTGGACTAACTCGTCCAACCCACTTCTGGGCTTGTATCTTTGTCTGTAAAAGTGATCTGCCTATGTGTTTACAGCCAAGGCCATCAGACAGAAAGTTATGGTGCAGTGGTAGTCTGAGACAGCTGTCCTGAAGCAAGTGGACCAGATCCATGTACCATGGGTGACGTGGCCATCTGGGGCTACGAGGACTACCAATCCCCAATGGGTTGCGATGCTGCAAATGACTCAGTCTATTACTGGCTACGATGGGAACATGTACAGCAGTTCTCTTACTGGCCAAGGTTGAACGAGTGTATCCATTCTGATGCTTTCTGACTCAAATCTTTGACTGAAAAACTGAGGGACTTTCTTATTGTCCACCAATGCCATGAGATCGAACATCAAGCAACCCAAGCATCTCACAATGCAGTTGAATGCTCTTTGGGACAAAGTTTATTCCCCTGGATCCAGCCTCCGCCTGCTGAAATAGTCGGTTTGGCATTGTCTACTCCAGCTACATGTGCCACTGTTATTGCCTGCAGGTGGACTTCCACCCACTGAAACAATTAGGCTGTAGCATTGTCCGAAAATACTCTGCTTTGTCTTTTATCAGTGTTTGGAAAAAGCGAAGAACTAACCGAACAGATCGAAACTCCAATCTGTTGATAAACTATGGTTCTCTGCAATGGCAGCCATCGGCCTTGCACTGGGTGACCCTCACAATGACCACCCCAGCCATAGAGACTGGCATCCATCATTAGTATCACTCAGTATCTATGTCAAAAGGAAGGTCTTTGGATAATGACTCCAGCTGGAGCCACCATTTTAAGCACCCCTGTCCTCCAGGCTTACTCTTTTTGGACTGAGTCTGACTGAGGAGGCCAACATATCAGCAGTGAGCTCTGTAAAGGGCACAGGTGTGCTCTTGTCCATGGAATCATAAGAATAAGAATAGCCTTACTGGGTCAGACTAATAATAATAATAACTTTATTCTTCTATACCGCCACAATCTTGTGACTTCTAGGCGGTTTACAATCAAGAGTGCTAGACATTCAGTGAAATACAATAAGTAGATATTCAGAGGAAATACAGAGATCAGAGACCTCAGGAGGCAATAGTATAGAAATATAATTTGCTGAGCGAAAATGTAATATGTACATTTTAGTAGGTAATGTCTGACAGGACCTGTTGGGGATAAATAGCAATGTAAAGTTACGATAAGATGAAGATAACAGATTATATTTATAACAGTGCTGTAAGTTCAGGTGGAATAGGGAGGGGGGAGGGAGAGGGAGAGCGGGTCAATTGTTTAGGTATTTCTGGAACAGGTATGTTTTTAGGCGTTTCCTGAATTCCCCGTATGTAGTGGGCGAAAGCAGTTGGTCTAGGTCTTTGCCCCAATGGTCCATTAAGCCCAGTAGCCCGTTCTCATGGTGGCCAATCCAGGTCACTAGTACCTGGCCCAAACCCAAGATGTAGCAATATTCCATGCTACCGATACAGGGCAAGCAGTGACTTCCCCTGTGTCTTTCTCAATAACAAACTATGGACTTTTCCTCCAGGAACTTGTCCAAACCTTTCTTAAAACCAGCTATGCTATCCGCTCTTACCACATCCTCTGGCAATGTGTTCCAGAGCATAACTATTCTCTGAGTGAAAAAAAATGTCCTCCAATTGGTTTTAAAAGTATTTCCCTGTAACTTCATCAAGTGTCCCCCTAGTTTTTATAATTTTTGATGGAGTGAAAAATCGATCCACTTATACTCATTGCACCCGTTCTACTCCACTCACCTCCATGGTTGCTACCATGAAACTCAGTTCTCAGCTCTGCCTCCTTTAAAGGACCTTCTGGCATGTCCTAATGTTCTGTTATCATCCTGGGTGAGAAGGGAAGCTTATGGACTGTGATTTAGTCCTCCATATCAGCGAAAGCTGAGCGGCCAAGACCTGCGGAGGCTCTAAATCCAATTCCTGAAAAGAAACTGCAATAACCAGTTAAATGCGATGGTTTGAAAATTCTTCACAATGTAAGATCCTCTCTCTGGTTTAGGGCTGCCACTGAATCCTGGCTGTCTGCCCCAAACTCTGAAATACAATCCTCCAAAGAGGATATTTTCTTGGAGAACAATGGTATAGTGTCTGACCCCAAATCATCCCAGTCTTTTTCTGACAGGACCTTTGGTTGCTGAAGCTCTACGGACTGTGAAGGGGCTTCGTACTGAGGAGGTAACCATCTCTGTGCACCTCCCTGCTGATATCCTGTAGGTGTTTGTTTATATTTTTGGAAGGCTGCATACATCAGGGTCACAAAATCAGGGTGAAACACTTGACCTGGATCCTCTGGGGACCTCTGCCATTCCAAACTTTGCCTCTTCTCAGGGTCAGGCACTTCTACACAGCAGCGCTTCACCGGCGATGTGTAGTCATGATTTAGGGGCTATAACAGCCTCTTGAGCTTTCTGTGATTCAGGACCCACAGAGAGACCAGAGGGGGCTAAGCCCACTGCTTCTACCCCCCCTCCTCCTGTGCCCCAAGGTACACGAATGCTCCTCAGGCAATCATCCAATACAAACTTGACATGATATAGGGGTAAAACCACCTGGAGTCCATTACAATCGATTTAAACCAAAGTCAAGGAGTTTTGTAGGCTGATAGAGGCTTTTAAAATAAAATCGGGAAATCCAAGATGGCCACGCATCAGCAGCATTCTGGCACTAAAAATGGCTTATGGGTGCAAAACTGAAAGTTTAAAAAATGCAGGCTTAGGTATCACCTTACACTTATCCATGTTAAATCTCATTTGCCATGTCAGAGCCCATTTCTCGAGCATGTTTATGTCACGTTGCAGGTCTTCGCAATCCTTCTGTCTCTTCACTACTCTGAATAACTTTGTATCGTCTGTAAATTTAATCACCTTGCTTGTCGTACCAGTTTCCAGGTCATTTATAAATATGTTGAAGAGTACGGGACTAAGCACTGAACCCTGCGGCACTCCACTGGTGACGCTTTTCCAGTCCGAGTATCGTCCATTTACTCCTACTCTCTGTTTCCTATCTGCCAACCAGTTTTTAATCCACGTGAGTATTTCACCCTCGATTCCATGGCTCGCAATGGATCTTGCGAACACCTTCTGAAAATCCAGATATACAATGCTGACCGGATCACCCCTGTCTATCTGCCTGTTTACTCCCTCGAAATGCAGTAAGTTTGTCAAGCAAGCCGTGCTTTGCTGAAGCCATGCTGGCTGGTCCTTATCAGATTGTGTCAGTTAAGGCGAACAATGATGCAGTACTTTGTCAGCGCCTCTACCATCTTTCCCGGTACCGAGGTCAGACTCACCGGTCTGTAGTTTCCCGGATCTCGCCTCAAACTTTTCTTGAAGATCGGCGTAACATTCACCACTTTCCAGTCTCCCAGAATCCTTCCTGATTTGATCGACAGATTGGCTATTAGTTGGAGCAGTTCTGCTATAACCCCTTTCAGTTCCTTGATTACCCTCGATTTATCTTTTTTAAGCCTATCAATCTGCCTGCATACCTCTTCTAGACTGACCATCAACCCTGTCAGTTTCCTATCTTCGTTTCCTGCGTATAGCCTGTCAGCTTCTGGTATATTGTATATATCCTCTTCGGTAAATACAGAAGCAAAAATGTGTTCAGTTTGTCGGCGATGGCTTTGTCCTCCTTTAATACTTCCTTTATTCCATGGTCATTCAACAGCCACACCGCGGGTCATTTCCCCTTAATATATCGAAAGAACGGCTTTAAGTTTTTTGACCTCTTTGGCTATTTTTTCCTCGTAGTCTCTTTTGGCCCCTCTTACCGCTTTATGGCACCTGCTTTGATGTTGTTTGTGTTTTTTCCAGTCGTCATCTGTTTTTGAACTTTTCCATTCCTTAAATGAAGTCTTGTCTCTGATCGCTTCCTTCACCGCTACAGTGAGCCACTCTGGTTCCTTGTTCTTTTCCTTCTTGGGATCCCTTGTTGATAAGTGGCATATATAGATTTTGGGCCTCGGTGACTGTGTCTTTAAAAAGGGACCATACTTGCTCTAGTGTTTTTATAGCACTTATCCTCTTCTTAATCTTCTTCCCCACCATGAGTCTCAACCCTTCGTAATTCTAATTTCGGAAGTTCAGTGCCATGGCCATCATTCTGGATCGATGTTTTGTCCCTGTGTCCAGGTTGAAGTGGATCATATTGTGATCACAGTTTCCCAGCTTCCCTTCTACTTCTATATCTTGTGCCTGTCCTCGTAGTCCATTTAGAATTAAGTCCAGAATTGCATTTCCTCTCTATTTTCCTTGATAATTTGTTCCAGGAAGCAATCGTCTACAGCATCCAGGAACTTGGTCTCCCTACTGCAGCCGGAGGTACATAATTTCCAGTCAATTCCAGGATAATTGAAGTCGTCCATGATAACTGCGTTGCCTCCCTTGCAGTTGTGCTTAATCTCGTCCATCATTTCTCCATCAGTTTCTTCGGACTGCCCTGGGGGTCAGTAATAGATGCCAATCTTCGTTTCTGTTCAATTTGTTCCCGGTATTTTGGCCCATAGAGACTGCCTTATTTTTCTTTTCCAGCATGTTCTCTCCAGTAGACTAGATCCCTCTTTGCTGTAAAGGACAATACCCCACCTTTTGGTCCTACTCTGTCTCTGCGGTATTGCTTGTATCTTGGTAGCACAGTGTCCCAGACGTTTTCCTCATTCTACCATGTTTTTGTGATGCCAAGGTTATCTTTTTGTGCCATAGCTTCCAATTCCCCCATCTTATTCCTTAGGCTCCTTGCATTCGTGTAAATACACTTGAGTTTGCGGCCTGTTACTTTCTTGCTCGCCTTCGACACACACCGAAAAGCTGAGTGCCATTGCCCCTCCCCTTTTAAGGGGGAAGTCCGGATCTGTGCTTGGCTGATGTAGTAGGGGTGGGCAGAGCTACCTCTCAATGCTGCCCCTCACTCTCACCTGCCTTCTCTCCCCTCTTACTCCTCTCTCTCACTGCTCCCGATTCTGCTCCTTTTCCTGGCTTGCCTGCCTCCCGAATTTCTCCTGCCTGCCCTGCTCTCTGGGCTCAGCTGTTAACTCACCGTTCGCCCCTCCCCTTTTAAGGGGGAGCTCCGGATCTGTGCTCAGCTGATGTTGGAGGGGTGGGCGGAGCCACCTCTCGCCGCTGCCTCTCACTCTCACCTGCCTTTTCTCCTTCTTTCCCCTCTTACTCCTCTCTCTCACTGCTCCCGATTCTGCTTCTTCTCCTGCTCACCTGCCTCCTGACTATCTCCTGCTTACCCTGCTCTCTGGGCTCGGATTGTACTTCTGTTTAATCATTGTCTTCTCCTACCCGTTTGGGCTAATTTTGTTAACCAGATCGAGTCCCCTTCAGGGAAAGACCCGGTATATAAAACTAAACTAAGGATTGGATTGAAGGCCAAAAGCCTCCCTCCAATCTGCAGAGGAGCAGCTGAGGGATCCATCAAACCACTGTTTGACTGACTGATAGGATCTCTGATCCGAGAAGCCTCCATAGTACTGATGGGAATGTCTGGAGAGAAGCAAGCTAGAACGACCCAGACCTTGAGAGGACCGGAGCCTGCTGTCAGGCAAGGACTTGGGTTTACGATCCTGCACACTAACCATGTCACCACAGATGCAATTTTCAAAAAAAACAGCTTGGGAAAAGCATAGGAAGGAACCCACAAAATGTGGCAATCTTAGGGGGGAACTTCCAAAATCTGACGGGCTGTCAGTCTTGTACTCACTATGCCATTTGGTGCTAGGAGCTGAAGTAAAGGAAACTGAAACAGCTTACAGGGAGATCCTCTGCCTCAAAAAGCCTTATAACCTGGACTGCTTGTCTTCTGACTGCGCCTCACACCCGATACCAACATCCAGAGACCTCCGCCAACCTGGGGACACACTGTACACATGACCTGGCAAAGGGACGCAGATGGCTCTGATCCCAGACGCACCTCCACGGATCCATGCATCCTGCACTCAAGCCCATTAGCGGATGAACCTGGGGTGAGCCAACTCTCAAGGGACCGGTCCCCGAATCCCTGATCTGAAGGTGCAGGTTGTCCAGGAGGTGCACAGCAAAGCAGTCAACCCCCTGCAAACAGACAACCTGCAAAGTCTGTGATCTCCTGTAGCCAGAGCTGTCCCTGTGAGGAACCTCTGCAGCACAAGGATATGAAGTGTGTAAAAATACTGAGTAGAAGGAAAAATAAACATGAGTAGAAAAGACTAGCTCCTACTGTCTCGTTTGTAGAAAATCAACTGGCGACCAGAGGACAGTCCTGAGGAAAGGGTCAGAAAAATTAAGTAAACAAGGCTTCCGTACAAGCAGTCTTGCGACATGTGATGCATAACCCACTTGTCCAGGAATAGAGTGAGATTGTACAAGAAATAGCAGCTGGAAATTAAAGACAATGGGGAAGGTGGATATGAAGAAATTGTGAGAAGGGACAAACACAGAGTGGGGTGAAAAGACCGGAAAGGGAGAACAATAAATAGAGAGGAGACAGAGAAAGGAAGAAAAAAAAGCACAAACTGTGGAACTTACCCCCCACCTCCAAAAGCTAGGGAGTCCATGTCTCCTTTAATAAAGAACATATTGTCTCCTGTCCATTTATAAACCTAGGAAAGAAATCAGTATATACTTTAATACTTAAAATAAAAATCAAGATAGCTGGGTAAAGCAAGATGATGCAGTTTTCACAAACCTGCTGAATACTGCATATTAGAAATATCCAAATAACTCAATCAAAATTATCTCAGGCCTACTGATTGTTTGGCTAAGAAAACTATGTGATTAACAAGACAGTGGCCAAATATTAATATTTGGTTAACTTTGAACTCTCCTTCCCCTCAAAATATCTCTGATGTCTCTCCATTTAAAATACATATTTGACTGGAAATCAGGATGTTCAGTCCAAAGTTAAGCAGCTTAAGGGATCAAAATTTAACCAGTTGCATTTTTCTCAGGTAACTGTTGCAATTACCCAGAAAGAACATTATGAATATCAACCCCATCAATAATAAAACAGTAACTTATTCTACTTTAAAGAAACAATTAATTCCCTAGTACCACATATACTTGAATATAAACAGAGATTTCTGGGCCAAAAATGGGCGTCTCGGTTTATATTCGAGTCTTCCCCCTCTGTCGCCAATCTCCCCCTTGAACTGACAGACTTCAGCGTAAACCCATGTCTGTGCTCCTACCCCCATCGACCGGCAGCTAGCGTTGCCTCCCTCCCAGCAGAAGTAAACCCCCTCTCCCAGCCTACCGTGATTTCCTGGTGGTCTAACAGCATGTTGGGGCAACAACGATTCCCAATTGCTCCTGCCCATTCTTTCTCCACAGTAAAAATGGCCGTTGAGATTTCAAGCAGCAGTCTCACGAGGAAAAGAAGGAATCTGGACTCTAGGTGATTTACCCTTGGTTGCAAACTGATTACAGAAGGATGTCAGCTACATCTTTCAATTTTGCCTCCTTCCCCAGTGGGCTGTACTGCCATTTTGTACCAAAGCAGTAGATCACCATTGCAATAGAATAAATCAGAAGGAGGGGAACAGGGAAATCTTCCCAAGAATATGTTTCTGTTCTGCTCTGTAACAAAGAAAGATTAGGTTCTTAAGCTACCTCGATATTGTCTTGGGAGAGATCCAAGATGGCATTTGTAACGGACGTCTGGCACTGAGCACCCTTTTCAGTGTCGCCTGATATTGTTCTTTCTTCGCCTGTCAAAGCTTGGACTGCTTCATTTACGAGCAACCCCAATTTTGTTCCTTATTGCGGTGTGCAGCTTTGACATTGATTTTCTTCTTTGTCGGGACCGCGTTTTCAGCGCTGAGTCCCATTTTCCTCCAAGCGTTCAATGGGGAAGAGGAAAGGAGCTCTGCGGCCGAATCCTTCGGCAGCCAGGAGCTCTAGAAATCTGGTGCAGACGACGCTTGACACTGGAGTGATGCGTCAGCAGAGAGAGAGACCCTCAGCTTCGGGAGGGATGCCAAATAACTTGGCGAACCTTAGTTTTCATTGGGCTTCTCTCAGCCTGATCCAAGGACAGGTTCCTCTCCAATCTTGGAGAGAAACTCCGTGGAGGGAGAGGTACTCAAGTTCACTCAACATGAGAGCGCTGGAGGAGCAGTGGGAGGTGAGTTGCTGGAGAAGAAGACTCCCACTGTAGCCGGATTAATAGCACCTAACAAAGATGCTGGTAAGATTTTATCTTCTGTTCCTAAGCCTCTAGTTGTCAATATGTGGAAGGCTATTGAGACTCTAACCTCAAAAAAGCTGTTTCAATGGTATGTTCGGACTGTGCAACTATCAGCTCTCAGGTGAATGTTCACAGAGAAATGTTAAAAGAGTAAAGTGAGATAATTCAGAAGCATGAAGAACAGATTAAATCACTTAAATCCCTAGAAATGGAGATTGTTAAAGAAAGATTTTCTTCTATTCATAGAAAATTAAATTTAAGGAAAATAAACAGAGAATGAATAATTTGAGGCTCTTGAATTTTCCTAAGTCTCCATTAATTCCTGGGGTGGAAATGGTCCGAAGATACTTGAGATTTTGTCAATTCCAGAGGCAAGTTTACCACCTATACTTAGAGCAAAATATATTTCCTCAGAGAAGAAGCGGGATAGCTCTACCCATATGGGACCAGCGGAAACTGAAAAAAGTGGAATCAATTTAACAAACTTTCTGGAAAGCTCACTGGAAGTGATTACTGAGAAATCTACACTTATAGTGACATTTGCATTAGATTTAATTCTTTGAACATACTTTAGATATATGAATAATACCTTTTTTGGTATTTTTTGCTCCATAAGATGCACTTTTTTCCCACCCAAAAGTGGGTGGAAATGTTGGTGCGTCTTATGCAATGAAGATACAAATTTTTTAACACCACCCCCGTACCTTTAAAAAACACCCCCCGCCTAGTCCTAACTTTAAAAAATACCCTTATAGCCTGGTGGTCCAGCGTATATCGGCAGGAGGCAGCTTTTTGTGTTGCTGCCTGGGCCCGCCCTGCTTCTGACTGGCTGCCATCAGTTCTCACGAGTCTCGTGAGAACTGACAGTAGGAAGTAGCGTGGGCCCAGGCAGGAATGCGGAAAACTGCCTCCTGCTTGTGCCGATACACACTGGACCACCATGCTATAAGGGTGTTTTTAAAAGGTAGGACGGGGCGGGGGGATGTTTTTAAAAGGTACGACGGTTTCACTGCATGACTGGGGAGGGGGATTTTGGGTAGGTGGGCGGGGGTTTGGGAGAGCCGGAGATTTGTGGGTCTCAGAAGAGGTTTCATTGAGGTTCATAAGAGTCCAGGGCCTTGGTGTGTTATGTTGTTCCAGTGGGTTAGGAGATGTTTTGGTTTCTATTAGTGATGGTCATGGCATGTCTTCCTGGTAGGCTGTGGTTCCCTTCTAGGGCTTGTCGGACACTTAGGTATTCTTTTTGTATAGTCATGGTTTGATCTCTATTGTTCACATCCACAGGCATCTCTTGGGCTTGGGGGTGTGGGGTAGTTGTGTTGTTTTACTCTGATGCACTCTTCACTGTTGTATTCCCAACTCTTACACTTTTGTACTTGTTGCAATGTCAAATTCCTGTATCGTTCTGTCTTTTTTTGTTATAATTTGAAAACCTGATGCTGGACTTTAGATGTTCCTTGTATTAGCTACATTCCTGCATTTGACATTGGTGATTGTATTTGTTTCCTGGCTTTGTTTCTGGATAGCATCAGTAAAATTGTTTGATCATAAAAGGTACAACCAGGGGTATGTGTTTTTAAAAGGCATGGGGGGGAGGGTTAAAAGGTACGACAGGGCAGGGGGGCAGTGTTTTAAAAAGGTATGGGGGCGGGGAGTGTTTTTAAAAGGTACTGGGGGGACAGGTTGTAGAGCCTGGCAGGGAGGGGGACAGGGTGCACAGCCTGGCAAGGAGTGTGGGGTTGGGTGCACAGCCTGTCAGGGAGGGGAGACAGGGTGCATACCCTGGCAAGGAGTGTGGGGTTGGGTGCAGAGCCTGGCAGTTAGGGGGGACAGGGTGCATACCCTGGCAAAGTGTGTGGGGTGGGGTGCAGAGCCTGGCAGGGAGTGAAGGGGGCTGGGTGCAGAGCCTGGTTTCAGAATGTTTTTTTTTTCAAGTTTTCCTTCTCTAAATCTAGGTATGTCTTATAGTCAGGTGTGCCTTATGGAACAAAAAATATGGATCCTGTTCAAATTTTCCTACACTGTACATCATGCACTAACTGTTAATTCACTGGAGCAGATAACCCACCTGTTCTCCACTTCCCTTTTCCTCTCAGTCAGGTTAAGCAACATCCACAAGCTTATCATCTCTAACTCCGAGAGTGAAACAGAATTGAAGTATTCAACACCCTCTTTATGTATGTTGCTACAAGAACCTGGAACACCCTTCCAATACTCATAAGGATTAAACAGAACTACCTTGCCTTCAGGAAAAGACTGAAAACTTACCTATATAATAAATTAATTTAACTCAGTGCCTCTGCAATTGCTCCTAATAATGTAACCATTCTCCACAGTACATTGTACCTGCCTCCCCTCTTGCAACAATGTAGCCTTCCTCAATAGTACTCTGAGACTTTTCCTTAAAGCAGGAGTTCTTACAACAATGTAGCCTCTCTCAACAGTATCTGAGACTTCTTTCTCTTGTGGAGTTCTTCCTCCCATTTGATGTAACTTTTCCCTATGTTGTTATATAGGCATTCTCCTTAATGTATTGTAACTGTTTCCCCTCTTGCAACAATGTAACCCTCCACCACAATGTTTTTTTGTAACTCTCCCTTTTATGATAGTTCTACTTTCTTCTATATAATATAATTTTTCCCTCTGATGTTGCATGGGCCTCTTATCTTGTAAATCGCCTTGAACCTATTATGGAGAAGTGTGATTAAGAAATCCTGATTAGATTATATTAGAACATAGGAGTAGAAAAGTGAAAGGAATCCATCCCTATCTATTTTAACCAAATTTGAGGGGTTTAGAGACAGACAGGCTTTTAAAGAAAATCGGTAAAACCCAAGATGGCCACTGCGGCAGCAATTTTTCACCAAAAACAGCCCGAGGGAGCTAACCTGAACTTCAAAAAATTCAGGGAAGGGGTTTTGGAAGTTGGGAACCCTATCTCTCTCCCCAGAAACTGTCAAATTGGGCAAATTTAGACCCTCCCCCACCAATTTTCCCCATAGGCTTTAATAGCCTGTACTCACTGTGCCTTGCTGGTGCCTGCCTGTGTCAGCTCTCACTGCAGCTGAAAAGACTGGAGAAGACTTTCTGCCTCATAACACATTCCATGGGTTCAAAATTCTTGATCTTTGGGCTGCCAGTTGTACCAAGTTGGACTGAGACCTCAGAACCCCAGGAAACCACACACCATGACAGGGGGAGGACTTACAGTAGGGCCAAACATCCTGTGCTGAAGCACCTGATAAATCAAGAGTGAGCTAGCTTCATGGGATTGGAAATGGACTCCGAGCTCCAAATCCCTTAGTTCAAGCGTGCTAGATAGGAACACCAGAGGGTTGCTGTGCTGTGCAGACTGCTCTCAGGGAGTCTGTGTCCTCTCCCAGGAAGTACTGCCCCAAAGAATGGGGTCTTCTCAACACTGAAGCCTCAAAGAAAAACAGAAAGAAAATCCCAAAAATAATAAAATTAACCAGATCAGATCAGAAAGACATCATCAAAATTTGCTTGCAGAAGGAAATATTGAAGGTGGCAGTACAGCTCACTTTGGAAGGAGGCAGAGTTGAAAAATATAGATGACATCCTGCTGCAATCAATTTGTGAGTATGGATAAATCACCTAGAGTCCAGATTCCTATACCCCTTGCACCAAAAACACTGTACTGTTATACCTATCCCTCCTTTCCATCCCTTTGTGCACCGGAACACCACCGACCCTCTCACCGTGAGCCTTACATACCTCCGAAGCCTTCCCTCTGCCAAGTCACTGAAATTCTGTAACTTCATCCACCTTGTTTGATGCAGAATAAATTCAAATAGCATTAACAAAGCAAAAGAATAAAAGTAATGTGCTTCTTTTCTTTAGGCTTTTACTGTGATCCCTGTTTTAAATTAATGAGGTTTTCACTGGCAACAGGCTGCTTTGCGGCTTTCCCCACTGGGGCCTTCTCTCTGCTGCGTCACTGATGATGTCTGAAGTAAGGCTCATGGTAGGTCGTTGGGGTTCCGGTGCACAAAGGGATGGGAGGGAAGGATAGGGCTTATATTAGGACCTACCCCGAAAATCATGCTAAGGCTTATTTTTGGGGTAACATGGTAAACTTCCATCTTCTCTTTTCAATCCATTATCGCTTCTTTCTTTCCCCAGGCTCCATGCATTTCAGTTGCTTGGATATTCTTCCTCACATGGAGAGTTACTTTACCTTTTCAACCATCTCTGTCCATCCTAAATAGATTATAGCCCGGTATATTTGAGTTCCATCCATGGGAATCATTGAACCATGTTTCTTTGATAGCAACAATATCTACCGTATTTTCACCCATATACCGCGCACCAGTGTAAAACGCGCACACGGGTATAGCGCGCGGGGAACACAAATTTATGTAAAAAAAAATTTAATATAGCGCGCACATGCGTATACCGCACATGCTAAAACCTCCTCCCGCCTACTCCGAACTGGCATCCTCCCCCCCGTTCGCTTACCCGCGTTTTACAACTTTTTTTTTTTCAATCCGATCGGCATCCCCCCTGTGAACCGGCATCCTCCCTCCCGCTTGCGTCACCCCCCCCTCCCCCGCGATCCTACATCCCCCCAGCACCATAAAACATCTCTTATCCGATTGGGCACCGGCACCAGCACCAATGCACAGGACGTGCCAGTGCCAGAAGATCCTCCCTCGTTGGTTTGGGCTGGGCGGTGTGGTGCGGGAGAGATCCTCCTTCTTCCTGCGCTGGGCTGGACTAGGCTTTGAGCATTTGTGCAAGCTCAAAGCCTTCTGGTCTCACTCTCTCCGAGATTAGCTCTCTTCGAGATAATCTCGGAGAGAGCGAGACCAGAAGGCTTTGAGCATGCACAAATGCTCAAAGCCTAGTCCAGCCTGGTGCAGGAAGAAGGAGGATCTCTCCCGCACTGTACCGCCCAGCCCAAACCAACGAGGGAGGATCTTCGGGCACTGGCACATCCTGTGCATTGGTGCTGGTGCCGGTGCCCAATCGGGTAAGAGATGTTTTGCGGTGCTGGGGGGATGTAGGATCGCGGGGGAGGGGGGTGACGCGAGCGGGGGGGAGGATGCCGGTTCGCAGGGGTGATGGCGATCGGATTGAAAAAAAAAAGCTGTAAAACGCGCTCACACGTATAACGCGTACGGTTATGCACGGTTTGTAAAATCGTGTATAACGCACACGTTATATGCGTGAAAATACGGTAATTTCTTGCTGAGGATATGGTTCCTATCCTAGTCAGGACACTCATTTTCAGTATGCATTGTCTTGGAAAATAACTTAATGTGTGAAATGCCATTACTACTGGCAGTATGTTGCAGGAGATAGTCTTTGAAGGCTTTATGGTGTCATGCTCTGGTACACAGTGTCAAGTGTAGATACTAGTGCTGCCCGATTCGCGATTCAAATCGATTCACCTTGGGTAAATTGATTCGAATTGGTTTGTTATTGAAGAAAATCGGACTTACCGATTCGTTGGCCCCCTTGCGACCGCTGCTTTTGCCTGGCCAGGGAGGAGAGGAGAGAGCCTTGCTGCCGGGAAAGAGAGAGCCTTGCTGCCCCGATCGTCACCAGAGACCCGTTCGGGCTTTTTCTCTGCCACCGGAGTCCTTGCTTCTGGTGTAACTTCCGGGTTTGCAAAACCGGAAGTTACATCAAAGCAAGGACCCCGGTGGCAGAGGGAAATCCCGAACGGATCTCAGCGTGCAGATCGGTGGCAGCAAGGCTCTCCTTCTCACCCAAGCTTCATTCCAGTCTGATGGATGAACAGGAACGAAAGACAAGCAGATCATCAGGGCTCAAAGCAGGGCTCGATGCAAAATGGAGCAGAGAACAGGCAGGACCAGGAATATTCAAACGTCCACCAGCTGCACAGCGGGATCAGGACCGCCCTCCGCGGCTCCCTCCCCCTCCCCCTCCCCCCAGCTCCCTACAACCTCTGCAGAGCCTCTAAGACTAGCAGACTGGCACAGAGTGGGTTTAACCTTTTGTTGTCTGATCATTTTACAAATCACATTGGTCCCAGGCTCTACAACAAACGTCTTCTGATAACTTGCTTGCCAGGGTCTCTTGCTCATTTGTTGTTTTCTTCTTTCTTTGTAGTAACCATCCATCTTCCATTTCTGTCCTCCCCTTCCATTTCCCTTCCCTCCCCTGGAGGTCTGGCATCTTTCTTTTTTCCCGCCTCTATTCCCGTAGCTGCAGCAATGGACCCCACCATACCCAGATCCACAATCTCTGCTTTTCTCAACTACCCTTTCATGCAGCATCTCTCCCTCCTTCCCCCCTTTCTCTTTCTAACTACCCTCCTATCCAGTATCTCTATCCGCCCACACACACTATCCCTTGTGTCCAACTTCTCTCTTTCTGTTACTTCCCTCCCTAAATCCCATTGTCCATCTCTCTCTCTCCTGTTTTTAGATCCATTATTTCTTCTATCCCTCCCCCCATCTCCCCTCTTCATGATCTCCCCCAAGTCAATCTCCCCCCTCCACCAAGTTTATTTCTCCCATTCATCTTCTCCCTATCTCTCTTCCAGTCCACCAACTCCCCCAAGTCTATCACCCCTCTCCCGCCATCTACCTTTATTTTGACGTCACAACGTGTTGCCGGTGGCGGTAGTTATTTAGCAATCCACTCCTTGCGTCTTCTCTCCACTGCGGCCCGCCCTCAGTGAAAACTTCCTGTTTCCACTTGGGCGGCCTATGGAGAGAAGACGCCCGGAGTAGTGGCAGGGTAATGAATTGTATTCACTACTGCAGCTTTTGCCTGGCCAGGGAGGAGAAATACTGTAAAATCTATCATTACATATTAAGGGCATGTATGTACTCAGAAGACAAATGCTGAGCCCCAAAATACCTTCATATAAGGCTATTTATCTTTAAAGTAAAAATGATTTTACATTTGGACCTGAAAGCTCAGATCCCTTATCACGTTCAATACATGCCTCCCTTCATCTTGTTTAGAAGACAGCTCTGAGTGGACTCCACTCTGTGCCAGTCTGCTAGTTTTGTGATTACAATGTGTCAGATTTGAAATTTGTATTCTACCAGAGCTGGTATTAGACTGCAAATGTGAGCTAGGATTTAACAGAGAGAGAAAAAGTCTTTTTTTTGTTTGTTTATTTTGTTTACACCACAGGATCAGTGTGTGTAGGAGAGGGTAAAGGAGGTGAAGAGGCTATAAAATAAACTCACCATGGTATCTGGAAAAAAACCCCAAATTGGGCAGGAAAATCGAATCGAAAAATCAATTCAATAGGCTGAATCGAATCGAAATAATTTCCCTGAATCGGACAGCACTAGTAGATACCGTGTTCCCCTGAAAATAAACCCTAGTGTGATTTTTGGAGCACAAATTAATATAAGACCCTGTCTTATTTTCAGGGAAACATGGTATCTACATGGGTGTTGTCTAAAGACTTCCAACACAACTGGAACAACTTGATAAAGATCTGGTGGCAGATATCCAAAGGTCGGGAAAGAAAGGGAAGAAGCTGTAGCTGTGAGATCTCAACCTGCCGACGCAAAATTCCATCTGCGGAATCAGAAAGAAATACAGAGACTGCAGATGCCTTTCAAAGTTCTCTGCTCAGATAAATGGTGATGGAACATATGAGGGAAAGAGTGAAACTAGATCTGGTACTCACAAAGAGGGAAAGTGTCCCTAATGTCTGAGTTGGTGCCCACTTGGGCAGAAGTGATCATCAAGCAGTTTGGTTTGATATAACAGCTAAAGTGGAGGGCAGTCACACAAAACTCAAAAGTCCTGGATTTCAAACATATAGACTTTAGTTACATGGGGGAGCACCTGACGAAAGAGCTAATAGGATGGGAGAATATATGATAACAATGGACTTTCCCACCAAAATTTAAATTTGTGACCAACGGACTTTCCCACCAAAATTCAAACTGGTGACCAATAGACTTTCCCACCAAAATTCATCTCAAGTCCCAATCAGGGACATAAAGGCAAACAGCAGATCTCACAGCATACCCTGAAGAAAGCTACAGCCTGATGACTGAAATGTCAGTTCTACCTACCCAGATGCGGCGAGACATGGAAAACTACAACAAGCATGATGCTAAACATGGAAGCCTAAGAGAACATGGACTCACTTGGTTATATTAACAATGGAAGTTAAAAACAAATTATTGAGTAATGGTGGTCAGATAATGTTGCTGCAATTTGATATTTCAGCAGGATTCAATACAATGGATCATGGTCTTCTGTAGGCCAAATAATCTGAGTTAAGAATTACAGGTACTGTTTTAAATTGGTTTAATGGTTTCTTAAGAAATAGACAAATGGGTCATTCCATGTCAAGTGGATCAATACTGAAAACTGCTCACGCTCGACCCCCATTAAATCCAACCAAATTTTACAGGGGTGTTGTCTAGGGTCTCAAATGAAACTCTGCAAAATATTTTGGATCTATCTCAATTTGGTCAGAAGCTAGGGGTGGTTGAACAAAAGCAATCAATCCACTCCCATGCCTCGTGTGAACTAAAACACCAACTTTGCTTAAGCGGCAGAAAGAAACTACCTAGGAGTCTGAAATTTTGCAATTTGGTACAACACCTTGGGGGCAAGTTTCTGTGCCAAGTTTAGAAATCTTTTGCGAATGTGCTTCCATTTCTAAAGGTCAGCAAAGTAGGCAAAACAATTCACGAATGAAAATTTTTGGCAGTTTGGCTCCATACTGCTGCTGGTAGGTAAGTCAGCTGAGGGTACAACTATACCAGCAGACATGAGGTACTTCCATGATTTGCAATACAAGCTTTTTTTCTTTATTTAATATTTATTGAAATTTTCAATATATTCAAGCATATTATAACTTGTACAGAAAGGAAATTTAGCAAGAAATTAATACAAATGAAAACATATATCAAAGAACATATAAGCATAAATTTCTACTCAAGTCCTCAATAAGATCCAAGAAGGAAAATAGGCGATAGAAAGAAAGAAATTATTATAAAACAAAATAATGGCTAGTCGAATGAGATTGAGGCACCCTTTCTTAAACTAAGCACTTTCTTTCTCCAAAGATGCAGTTGTGAGAAAAGTTGTCAGTTGAGATGGCTCAAAGAAAACATATTTATGAGAATGGTAATTAACAACACATTTACATGGGTGTCGCAAGTAAAAAGTCGCCCCCAGAGATAAAACACCAGGTTTCCTTAACAGAAATTCTTTTCTCCTTCTCTGCGTCTCCTTGGCCAAATCTGGGAACATCTGAATTTTACAACCTAAAAACTCTTTTTGCTTATTTTTAAAGAAAAGTCTCAGCAACCAGTTTTTATCTGGTGCGAGAGCTACTGTCAATAATAAGGTTGCAGGGGTCACTAATTCTCTATCAGACATTTCCAATATATTGGATATATTCATTAAATCAGGTCCCGACTTCTGTTGTAATTGCTGTTGTTGTTGGTCTTGAGGCTTACTTGGAAGATAATAAACCTGCGTAAATGGTGGTAATGATTCATCAGAGAGTTCCAATATTTCCGTCATATAACGTTTCAACATTTCCCTTGGGGCTATCACAGAGACCCTAGGGAAATTTATCAATCTGAGATTATTGTTACGAGAAAAGTTTTCCATTGCTTCCATTTTCCTTCTTAAATTGGTATTATCTTTAATTAATACCTCAGTAATTTGTTGTGATACTTTAAGTTCTTGATGAATATTTTGTATTGAAATTTTTGAGTCCTCAAGTCCAGTCTTTAAATTTTTAATCTCAGTTCCATGATTTTCTAATTTCTTTTCTACTTCTTGTAATTGTGGATTAATAGATTTTGCCAAATTGGCTACCAGGTCCCACAGAGAGTCTAATGTAACCTCTCGGGGCTTCAAAATTTGCAATGGTTGTAATTTTAAGTTAATTAGCTCACCCTCTGGCAACTTGTCTCCTCCTGCAATCTGTTGGATTTTCTGTTGGATTTTCTTATCCCCCACTGCTTCTTCCACAGTCTCCTCGTTAAGACTCCTCTGCTCCAGCAGGGAGTCCCGTGGCACAGTCCCCGTGTTCTCCTCCTTAGCCTCCGAGAGGAAGTGAACTCCAACCTCAGGAAGTTCCTCCTCTCGCGGGGAACTGGTCGACTGAGGGCGTGGGGGTGGTGCTCTCACTTCGGGGCTCAACGATGTCTCCAGCCCCATGGTGAACGCCACTGACGCGCCTCCGCCGTGTGTCTCCTGCGGGGAACTCCCCGAAGCTATCGGCGTGCCCTGCATTCTCCTCATCAGGTCCTCGATGTTCCCGAAGACGGCTGTTCTGGAGCGCTGCGAGGCTCCAGCAGCGCTACGTCCCCTCCTCTTCGGCATCGTGAAACAGGTAAAGATTTGAGTGGACAAATTATGTCAAGGAATAGACGGGAGCGTGAGACTCATGCGACTGCTCATGCAGCCATCTTGGATCTCCCGACTTACTCTGCAATACAAGCTTTTACAGTCAAGTGAAGCTGAAGATATGATCATCCAAAAAATATGGCTTTATGCATTTATGCAAATTTTCATTGTTTTTCAGATTCACATATCTCTAAATGTGTAGTTTTTAAAAATTTTATTTAATATCATTTGAAAGAGTGTTTTTTTTTTTAATTACAGAAGCTATCCTGTTTCATATTGGACCCAACCTTTCTTTGATGAGAATTAAAGCTTCAAAGATAAGCATTACCTGCTTGCGTAAACATGTTATGTTGAAGGGTCATTGGCACTTCATTGTGAATGTGCAGTGGAACTATATTGATCTGAAAACTCATAACCAATTTTTGCCAGCCACAAATATTCATCTCGTACTATGCTCAGCTTTTGACAAACTTACTGTGCACTTTTGCAAGATGACAGTCAAAGCATGCATTGGCTTGCACAAACTACTTACTGTGTGCAAGTCCAAATGCATAATCATGTGATTCACAAGAATGTACGCATAGCTGTAGTAGTATGTCTGATACATGCAGCTTTTCTGAACATGTTCTGACTTGCAACTATCACAGCAGTGGCTGTATGAACAAGTCTGGCTTTAAGGTTCATCATGACCTTATAACACCTTATGATTTCATTATTTGACAAAGCTTGCCTTTGGAGTGTTGCTTTCCGTCTATTCTTTCTATGCATCTGGTTCTTTCCCTAGTTAACTAGGATATGACTGTAGATTTTGGAAACTTATTCTGCACTTGCAGACATGTACAACTTGCTTTGCTATTTTCATTGTGTTCTCACTCTGAAATTTTTCACCTTACTTTTATTCTGTATTTTAGGTGACTCTTATCTTATGGAGACAAATAATAAGCTAGAGCCCTGCAGTATTGGAATTATAATAATAAATAACTTTATTTTTGTATACCGCCATACCCAGGGAGTTCTAGGCGGTTCACATCAAATAATCAGATTTACAAGCAACGAAGTCGTTGAGGTAAGCATGAAGGGAATGTACAAGTCGTTGGAGTTAGCAGGTTGGGAGTGAACAATAAGATGGAGTAAGAGGAGAGTTCAGATCATTGGTGGAAGGGGTGAGAGAAGTGGAAGATGGGGGATTAGGGATTCTGTCCGTGGAATAAATGAGTTTTGAGTAGTTTTCTGAAGTCGAGGTAGGTTGGGGCCTCGAGCACAATTTGGGCTAGCCATGGGTTCTGTTTGGCTGCCTGCAAGGTGAAGATTTTGTCGAAGAACCTTTTGAGGTGACATAGTTTTAGGGAGGGGAAGGCGAATAGAATTCTGATCATTCTGAGTGCCAGAAACCATCTACCTTCTATTCTGCAGAAAGCTGCTTGAAGCTTATTTCTGATTTCTCTTTGCCTGACCAAGAATTAATTAAAAGTCTCTCTGGACTTTCTACTTTGTCCGTGGAATCTAATATCTGCACTCATTATGAAGCCTTGATTCTGACGAAGTTTGAATTTCTACAGAAAAGCTGTTGTAATCCATTCAGAAAACAGAATCACAGCAATATCAAAGGTCTACGCCCAATTGATCTTCCTGTAGCTGAACATTTAAAAGCTATCACAAAGCACGAGTTTAAATCAGGCCAAAAGCTTTGCTCAAGATGCAGGCAAGACTTGCTTGTCAAACTGCAAGATCTAAGTAGCCCTAAGTCTGATTCTGACAGTGATGACCCTACAAATGCATCTGAAAACCTCAATGCCAGCTTTTCACCACTAAGAATCTCCCCTCTAAAGATTCAATGGATTAGCAAGCAAAATTCCTTAAATTATGCGAAATGCAAACTCTCTGAAGCCCATAATGCAATTGCAGACCAAATTTCAGTTTTTGGTGACTTAACTCCAGCTGATATCAAAGCAGAACCAGAAAGTGGCCAATGTAAAAGGTGTTCTGACTATGACCTTCTATTGACTGAACTGAAGCAGAAGTTGGAACTATCTAGTAATAGGGAGAAAATACAAATTCTCACTCTTGCTCCACACAGCTGGACTATTGAGAAAACTGCTTTGGAATTTGGCGTTTCAACAAGAATGATTAAAAAGGCCAGGAAGCTGGGTGACATTCTTGCTGTTCCTGCAACAAAGGGAGGAAAAGTGCTTGCTCAGCAAATTACACAGAAAGTCCTGGATTTTTATGAAGACGATGAAATCTCTAGAATATACCCAGGCAAAAAAGATTATGTCTCCGTTTGGATCAGTGGTGAAAAGTGCAAAAGCAGAAAAGACTGCTGTTATGCAATCTGAAGGAACTATACACCACCTATCGCAGTCAGAATGGGCCTAAAATTGGGTTCTCAAAGTTCTGTGAGCTTTGGCCAAAGTGGTGTGTCACAGTCAGTTCATCATGGGACTCATTCAATCTATGTCTGCACAATCCACCAGAATGTGAAACTTATGCTTTCAGCAATTGCCGTTCCACATGACTATAAGGTGCTTCTGAATAAAATTGTCTGTGATATGAACTCAAAAAACTGCATGTTGCAGCAGTGTTAAATATGTCCTGGGAAGATCCCTCTGGAGGAATATTTTACCGAGTTCTTTGGTGAACATGATCTAGATGATATCATTAAGCAGTGGATTCACACTGATCGGGATACACTGGAAACTCAACAGTTATCTATAGAGGACTTTACTTCCGAATTAATTGGAAAAATTTCTATTTTGGCCAGCCACCATTTTATTTCCAAGTACCAAAGTGATTATTTGAAGGAACTGAAAGCAAATATAAAGGAGGGGCATGCTATTGTTTAGATGGACTTTGCTGAAAATTATTCCTTCATCGTTCAGGATGCAGTACAGATGTATCACTGGGAAAAAAGCCAAGCAACATTACACCCCCTTCGTTGTCTACTTCTGCAATCCTGATATCCAAAGCCTATACATATGCATGATCAGTGACTACTTGTGGCACAATACTATTGCTGTTCATGCATTTTTGAGGAAGCTTATTCTGCATCTGAAGGAAGTCTTGCCTGTCTTAAGCCATATTCACTACTTTAGTGATGGTTCTGCTGCACAATATAAAAACTTCAAGAATTTCATTAACCTCTGCAGCCATGATACCGACTTTCAAATTACTGCTGAGTGGAACTTCTTTGGCACCAGCCATGGCAAATCTCCATGTGATGGGATTGGGGGAACAGCCAAGCGTTTAGCTGTGCATGCCAGCTTACAACACCCTCTCAATAATCAAATTTTGATAGCAAGGGATCTATTTGAATTCTGCAATAAATCTGTCTTGGGAATCAAATTTTTCTTCATTGCTAAGGAAGATATTGAAGCAATAAGACCTGCTCAGGAGCAAAGGTTTAGTATGGGCCACACAGTGGCTGGAACAAGAGAAAATCACCAATTTAAGCCCATAGACACTGCTAGACTCTGCATTAGCAAAATTTCAAGTGCCATCAGCTCATTCATTGCCAATGTCTTAGAGTCTGATACTGAACATGTCCCTACCTTTCAAGCATCCAGCTTTCAACCTGGACAATACTTACTTTGAATATATGACAATTCTTGGTGGATTGGTTATGTATGTGAAATTTCAATGGAAGAATGAGACATCCTGGTTAATTTTTTGCATCAACAAGGTCCTGCATGGTCATTTCACTGGCCTCCCCACAGAGACAAATGCTGGATCCCTGAACAGCATATTATTGCAGGCCTTAATGCACCTATGACCACTTCATCAGGCAGACAGTACACTTATCCACAAGCTATTTTGGCAAATATTGGCCAGACTTTCAAAACCATGTGCTAAGAAACTGAGTTAAAAGTTGAATTTATGTGATTTCCTGATCTTTGTCAGTATGTATGCACACTTTAAATAAGTATGATTTTTGTACTTTTCTTTTTTGTTTTTAATAAAGCTTAGAAATTATGGTATTATCTGACTATTGGGAATGTTTTTCAGACAAGGGATCAATAACTAATAAATATGTGGTCTCAGTGTACATTTGTTATGATCTTCACGACCAGTGGCAGTGGGTATATGAAAATGCATGGATACAGGGAAGGGGATTATAAAACAGTAACAATCTGAACTTAACTGTGAAACTTCATGTATCTTGTTCATTTGTATACATGGTTTGTGTTAAACATGCCTCTTTTCCATATTAAATATTTGTGCGCATATACAACTAATGCTTATCTTAGATGCTTTAATTCTCACCATAGAAAAGTTGGGTCCAAGATGAAACAGGATAGCTTCTGTAGCAAAAAACATGCTCTTTCAAATGATATAAAAAACAAAACAAAAAAACCCCTACACATTAGAGATATTTGAATCTGAAAAACAGTGAAAATTTGCATAAATGCATATAGCCATATTTTTTTGAATGGTCATATCTTCAGCTTCACTTCACTGTAAAGGCTCGTATTGCAAATCTTGGTAATATCTCATGGTGTATGTCTGCTGGTAAAATTATACCCTCAGCTGACTTACCTACCAGCAGCAGTATGGAGCCAAACTTTGCCAAAATTTTTCATTCGTGAATTTTTTTGCCTACTTTGCTGACCTGTAGAAATGGCAGCACGTTTGCAAAAGTTTTCAAACTTGGCACAGAAGCTTGCCCCAAGGTGTTGTACCAAACTGCAAAATTTCAGACTCCTAGGTAGTTTCCTTCTGCCGCACTGCTTAAGCAAAGTTGGCATTTTAGGTCACACAAGGCATGGGAGTGGATTAATTGCTTTTGTTCTACCCCTAGCTCCTGACCAAATTGAGATAGATCCCAAAAACTTTTGCAATTTAATTTGAGACCCTAGACAACAGCCCTGTAATATTTGGATGGATTTCAAGGGGGTCGAGCATAGACTCCTGGTCCACTTGACATGGAATGACCCAAATATCAGGATCTCAAATATGGGTTTTTCTTTTCTTTTTGGAAACCCTCAGTAGTCACCTATGTCTCCTCTTTTTATATAATTGGGAGAAACAATTTATTATTATGTAATGACATTTTTTTCTTTTAAATGCCTGCAAGTAATAGAAACATAGAAAATGACGGCAGAAAAGGGCCACGATCCACCTAGTCTGCCCATTCTGATGACCAACCCCCTAACTTCCTCCATGAAGTGATCCCATATGCCTATCCCATTTTTTCTTAAAATCTGGCACGCTGCTGGCCTCAATTACCTGGCACGCTGCTGGCCTCAAAAATCTGGCATGCTGCTGGCCTCAATCAGCTCCCCCCAATGACTACCACTCTGCGCTTCTTTGGGGGGGAGCTGATCTGTTGTCTTCTGAACCGGAACCGGTTTCTTATGCTGCTATTACTAATGTGATTGAGAAAATTACCACCAACTCAAGCTCAAAACTGATTAAACTAAGCTATTGTGGTTTGGTTCCAATCAGGTATCTATTCCAATGACGGTATCTATTACAGGAGGAACTTCTCTGAAAATGGATAAGATATTTATAGAGTATTAGAGGTATTAACTGATGCTTCTGAATGTAGAACTGCAAGTCAATGCTGCTATTAGAATTTTTTATTTTTTTGCTGCTTGTTGCTGCTTGTTCACCTCATTAATCTTCTTTCTGGTCAAACAGGTTGAAAAGGTGATGGCGAAAGAAGTTAAGAGGTGATAGGCTCAGGAGTAATCTAATGAAATACTTTTTTACAGAAAGGGTGGTAGATGTGTGGAAGTCTCCCAGTAGAGGTGGTGGAGACAGAGACTGTGTCTGATTTCAAGAAAGCCTGGGACAGGCACGTGGGATCTCTTAGAGAGAGGAAGAGATAATGGTTACTGCGGATGAACAGACTGGATAGGCCATTTTGCCCTCATCTGCCTTCATGTTTCTAAATTCATCAAGTGGGTAGTCAACCTCTTCTCACGAGAACACTCGTAGGGAGCTTTATTAAACATAGAAATATGATGGTAGATTAAGGCCAAATGGCCCATCCAGTCTGCCTATCTGTATTAACCATTGTCCCTTCCTCTAAGAGATCTCATGTGCCTATCCCATGCCTTCTTGAATTCAGACACAGTATTTGTCTCCATCACCTCTTTTGGAAGACTGTTCCATGCATCTACCACCCTTTATGTAAAAAAAAGTATTTCCTTAGATTATTCCTGAGCCTATCACCTCTTAACTTCATCCTATGCCTTCTCATTCCAGAGCTTCCTTTCAAATGAATCTCGACTCACGCACATTTACGTTATGTAGTTATTTAAACATCTGTATCATATCTCCCCTCTCCCGCCTTTCCTCTTAAAACGAGTTGCCTGACAGTATCAAGATAAGTAGGTTTTACACTTTTGATATTATTCATATATTATTAAAGCAAGTTTGCACAGCATGATTTTTGCACATTAATTAAGGGTGGTGGAGGTTGGCCAGTGATTGAAATTGTTGTCCATATCAGCTGAATGGCCAGTGGGCTGGCATGTGAAAATGGACACCTGATCTGAGGCTTTCCTCCTTCCACATAAGATAAAGACATATTTTTCCACTTTTACATCTGCAGTTTTATGGTTTTTGTTTTGATTTTTGTAACTTTTGGTTGATAAATTTTTGATTCTTGTTTTTGGACTGCTTGTAACATTAAACATATAATAGATTAACACATTTTTTTAACCATTTGCAATACAGAACAAGGTGAAAACAATCAAGTCACCAACCTGAGCAAAACCTGCACTAGGAGTGTGGGAGATTTTATAGATGCCCCCTAGTTCAGGGGTGTCAAAAGTCCCTCCTCGAGAGCCGCAATCCTGTCGGGTTTTCAGGATTTCCCCAATGAATATGCATGAGATCTATTTGCATGCACTGCTTTCATTGTATGCTAATAAATCTCATACATATTCTTTTGGAAATTCCTGAAAACCCAACTAGATTGCGGCCCTCGAGGAAGCACTTTGACACCTCTGCCCTAGTTTCTTCAACATTGCCTTTGCATATTCTATCCTGATAAGGTTGGACAAAAGAATCAAGATGTCTGATTTCCCAGGCATCGTTGAGGCAGGAAGCAAGCGAATGAACATCTGACAGGGACGGCTTAAGGAATGGAGTGTCTGTCTACCAGAAAGTTTAACGAGATAAGAACCTAATCTTTTCTTCTGGAACGACAGATACTCCTTTTCTGAACAAGTGGAACGTAACAGAACAGTCCCTCAAGCTTAGGGTGAGACAGATGAGCCTGGTTTCAGAATCGAAGAACCAAATGCGGAGTCCTGTTTGGCTGCCACATCTACTCTATAAAACTTTGTGAATGTATGTAGAGAAGACCAAATGGCTGCTCTACAGATTTTTTCTGGGGCACCTCTGAAGATTCTGCCCATGAGGAAACAATGTTCCTTTACAGATATAGGTGGTCTTTATGAACGTTTTCCACTTCAGATATAGGCTGGTAAAACGGATCCATCTGGAAATAGTCCCTTTTGAGATTGGTTGACCTTTATGGACCACACCTGCTAGTACAAACAGATGATTTGACAATCAAAATTCATTTATGCCCTCCAGATACCGCAATAAAAGTCTGACATTAGAGGGAAGGCTTGTGGGTCAGCCATGTGAAACATGTAAGAGCCGCTGCGCACGTCCCTGCAAAAAAACAAGAAGCCCAGCTGGACAGCCCTGAAAGGAACAAGTAAGGGAGAGAGGGAACATAAATGTGGGACAAAAGGGGGGAATGCATTGGGACATGGGAGGGGCATGAATATGGGACAAAGGCTGGAAGGCAGGGAGGGGGGCACAAACTCGGGATACGGAAGAGAGGGGCCATGAACTTGGGACACAAGGGAAGAAAGAAGGGGGCACTAACTTGGGACATATGAGGGAGGGAATAGAAAGGGAGAATTGTCGGGCATGAGTGTATGAGTGAGAAGGAAAGAGATGGTGTACCTGGGGAAAGGAAAAAAGAGGAAAATTGTTGGGCAGAGAGAGGAGTGAGGTAGAGATGCATGGGGAAGAGAAGGATGAGAGGGAGAAATAGTGGATATGGTGGTGGAGAGGGAACAGAAGGACAGAATGAAGGGGATTCAAGGAGGAGGAATGTTGGACATCGTGATGGAGGGAGAGGTGTGGCATGGTGCTGGAGAGGGGTGATAGAAGGAGAAATGTTGGGCATGGGGCTGGTGGGCAGTGATGAAAAATGCTGCACATGATCTGGGGAATGAAGAAGGGAGACATGCTGAATGTGGCAGTAGAGGGAGTGGGAGAGATAACCCTGGATCTCTCTCTTTTTTCCCCACTCCCTGTATGCAGGGGGAGGGGAATCATAGAATGGTGAGATGATGAAGGCAGGGAGATGGGCACAGAGGAAATACTAGAAAGGGACGTATAGGAGACAGAGAAGAGAGATGCTGAACATGGGGAACAATACATACACAGAGATAGAAAATGGATGGTGAGCATGAAAAAAAGAATAAATGTCAAATGGCCAGGAGATCCTGGCAAGTGAGTTAAGAGTTAAGAGAAGACAAAAGAAAACAGAGACCAATGCCTGAGACCAACATGATTTGAAGAATAAAATAACGATACAACAAAAGGTAGAAAAAATTAATTTTATTTCTATTTTGTGATTAGAATACTGTATATCAGATTTGAAATATGTATCCTGCTAGAGCTGTTTTCTTGATAGGGGATATTTGTGAAGGGAAGGGGAGGCAGGGGTATTGTTGATCTTTGCTGTGTATTATTTGTGTTTATAAAATGACAATTGTACAAAATATTGTTTCTTTTTATACTTTAATAAAATAAGTCCAGTATAAAATCATAACTAATTGAGGCTTATGCGGATGGGATCAGATGGCTTATTGGGATGGGGCAGTGACTGAGCTCATGGGGATGGGGACAAATATTTTTCCCATGTTATTCTCTATTCTATAGCTTCCAAATCCAGTAATCTTTGCAGTGTTGCTCTTTTGCTGGCTTCCCCGCCAGGGAGTCTAGAAAAAGGTCTGTGAGGGGATGAAGAACTCAAGTTGGAACCCTTCCTTTATAACGTCCAGCCCCCAGCGATCTGTGGTGATTTCTGCCCACCTTCTACAATAGGTTGATAATCTGCCTCCAATGCATGGAGGCTCAACTGACAGCTTGGCTTCAGAACTGCTTCTTGGGAGCTGTGGCAGAGCATGATCTTGAAGATTGAAGGCACCTCCTCCCCCTCAAAAATAAAAAATCTTTATCTGGAATTTTGAAACAGTCTCTGGCCCAAAGGTCCTCCCAAGAACTGTCAGTATCTTCTGGAAGCCCAAAAATTACCACAACCCCCTAGCGACCCCAGGCTGCTGTCCAGTATTGATTTCGATGATCAGGTTTCAGGTTTATTTAAAATTTGATAATATCACTTATAATATTTCTAAGAGATGATCCTGAATGCTGGCCATAAGATTATCCAGACCTTTCCCAAACAGTGTTCTTTAAATGGAATTTTACTCAAGGTTGTCTTAGAGGAGGAATATCCCACCCACTGCCTATCCATATAATCCTCCAGGTGGAAATGGAGTAAGCTGACATTTTGCTCATGACTCTGAAAAGATCATACAGAGCATCATCCATGTAATCCACTCTAGACATTAAAAACTAGAGATCTTTATCAACAATAGTTTTTGGATCATGGTGCAACTTAGAATGACAAGCTTGGGTGACAAAAGTCACCGTTGCAGCAGCCTCAAAGGTCTTTTTATGCACAAAATCCAGCCTCTGGGCCTGTGCATCCTTCAATACTACGCTACCCTCACTGTGCAACCAGTGAGTCTACTTTCGGAAGAACAAAAAGCTGGTTAAATGCCGCATCCAAAGGATAAAGCTTTGTCATAGCCTTGGCCACCCAAAGGGTCTGGAAGCATTTTAGCAATGTCTTGGTGAGAGGGAAAGCAGGAGGTCTGTGCCTTGGTGCTGCTCATAAGCGAGCACCATAAGCGAGAAGTCTCCATCTTCAATTCCTGGAGAGATTCTGTGATCACCTCCATAAGCACCAAAGGCTTAAATAGCCTGCACACAGTGGGGTCCTAGCCAAGATCAGGGGCCTCTACCAGATTCAGATTTGGCTCCCCCAGAGATAAAACCTCATCTCCTGCTATAGAGGACCCTGACTGGGGAATAAAAGCATTGAAATAGAGTCACTGTCATCCCAGTCATAGAAAATGATGACAGATAAAGACCCGAATGGTCCATCCAGTCTGCCCAACCATACATGCTCAATATATTAATCATTTAATTTAAATGTTCATTTTTCTTAGATATTTCTGGGCCAGAAACCCAGAACCTTGCCTGATAGTGTGCTTAGGTTCTATCTACTGGAGTCTCCATCAAAGCTCACTCCAGCCCATCTTAATCATCCCAGCCATCGAAGCTCTCCCCAGCCCATCCTCAATTGAATGTCCATATACGGGACACAGACCGTGCAAGTCTGCCCAGTACTGGCCTTAGTTCCTTCAATATATACCTATTATTTTCTGATTAGATATCTTCTTTGTTCATCCCACGCTTGTTTGAACTCTGTCACCATTTTCCTCTCCACCACTTCACTCGGCGGTGGTGATCCATGTGGGGACGAACAATGTGAGCAACAGGAACTACAACAAGGAAGTACTGAAGGACCAGTTCTGGATGCTAGGAAGGAAGCTGAAGACCAGAATGCAGAGGATAGCATTCTCGGAGATCCTGCCGGTACCCAGGGCTGACGAGAAGAGGCAGATGGAGCTGCAAGCAGTCAACACGTGGATGCGGCCCTGGTGTGAGGAAGAAGGATTCCACTTTGTGCGCAACTGGACGATGTTCTGGGGGAAGAGCAAGCTATTCAGGAAGGACGGACTCCACCTCAGCAGAGACGGAACGAGGCTACTTGCAAGCAACATCAAGAGAGAAGTTGAGAAGTTTTTAAATTAGGAAGAAAGGGAAAGCCAACAGTTGACCGAGAGAGAGAGTTGATGGTTTGGGAACTGATATACCTGGAGGATACTCTGCAGGAAGATAGAGGGGAAAACTCACCAGATCACAGGCAAGACAGATCGAAAGGGACACAAGAGGGAAGGAAATGCAAGAAAGGAACAGGCCACAAACTCAAGTGTATATA
The DNA here is from genome assembly GCF_902459505.1 of Geotrypetes seraphini. NCBI lineage: Eukaryota > Metazoa > Chordata > Amphibia > Gymnophiona > Dermophiidae > Geotrypetes > Geotrypetes seraphini. The sequence goes on from NC_047085.1 coordinate 59,129,013, forward strand.
CACAAACGCAAGGAGCCTAAGGAATAAGATGGGTGAATTAGAAGCTATGACACAAAAAGATAACGTGGACATTATCGACATCACAGAAACATGGTGGACTGAGGAAAATATCTGGGACACTGTACTACCAGGATACAATTTATACTGCAGAGACAGAGTGGGTCATAAAGGTGGGGGCAGTGCCATATATGTTAAAGAGAAAACATGCCACAACAGACAGATAAGTTAGAGTCTCTATGGGTCAAAAATCTGGGAACAAATGGACTGGAAACGAAGATCGGCATCTACTACTGACCCCCAAGGCAGTCCGAAGAAATTGATGGAAAAATGACAGACGAGATTAAACACAAGTGCAAGGGAGGCAACGCAGTTATCATAGGTGACTTCAACTATCTGGGGATAGACTGGAACCTAGGCACCTCCGGCTGCGCTAGGGAGACCAAGTTCCTGGATGCTGTAGGCGATACAAGAGGAAATGCAATTCTGGACTTAATTCTAAATGGACTGCGAAGACCTGCACAAGGTGTAGAAGTAGAAGGGACGCTGGGAAACATGATCGCTTTGACCTGGATGTGGGAGCGAAACATTGGTCCAGAATAACGGCCACGGCACTGAACTTCTGAAAAGGGAATTACGAAGGGATGAGACTCATGATGGGGAAGAAGATTAAGAAGAGGATAAACACTGTAAAAACACTAGAACAAGCTTGGTCCTTTTTTAAGGACACAGTCACCGAGGCGCAAAATCTATATATATATACAGCGTATCAACAAGGGATCCAAGAGGAAAAAGAATAAGGAACCGGTGTGACTCACTATAGAGGTGAAGGAAGCGATCAGAGGCAAGAAAACTTTGTTTAAGGAAAGGAAAAGGTCAAGAACAGACAAAAACTGGAATAAGCACAAACAACATCAACGCAGGTAAACCATAAGGCGGTAAAAGGGGCCAAAAGAGACTACGAGGAAAAAATAACCAAGGAGGCAAAAAAATTCAATGTATTAAGGGGAAATGACCCATGAAGGAAGCGGTGGGTCCGTTTGATGACCATGGAATAAAGGGAGTGCTAAAGGAAGACAAAGCAATCACCAACAAACTGAACACATTTTTTGCGTCTGTATTTACCGAAGAGGATATACACAGCATACCAGAACCCATCAGGCTATATGCTGGAAATGAAGACAGGAAACTGACAGGGTTGACGGTCAGTCTAGAAGAGGTATAAAGGCATATCGATAGGCTTAAGAGCGATAAATCCCCGGGACCGGATGGCATCTATCCAAGGGTCATCAAGGAACTGAAAGGGACTATAGCTGAACTGCTTCAACTAATAGCCAATCTATCAGTCAAATCGGGAAAGATTCCGGAAGAGTGGAAAGTGGCGAATGTTATGCCAATCTTCAAAAAAGGTTCGAGGGGAGATCCGGGAAACTACAGACTGGTGAGTCTGACCTCGGTACCGGGAAAGATGGTAGAGGTGCTGATAAAGGACCGCATCACTGATCACTTTGACGGACACGGTCTGATGAGGACCAGCAACCATGGTTTCATCAAAGGCAGATCTTGTTTGACCAACTTGCTGCACTTCTTCGAGGGCGTAAACAGGCAGATAGACAAGGGCGACCCGATCGACATTGTATATTTGGATTTTCAGAAGGTGTTCGACAAGGTTCCAAATGAATGACTACTTCGGAAAATTGCGAGCCATGGAATCGAGGGTGAAATACTCACATGGTTTAAAAACTGGCTGGAGCATAGGAAGCAGAGAGTGGGGGTAAATGGACAATACTCGGACTAGAAGAGTGTCACCAGTGGGGTGCCGCAGGGCTCGTGCTAGGACCCGTGCTCTTCAACATCTTTATAAATGATCTGGACATTGGTATGACGAGTAAGGTGATTATATTTGCGGACGATACGAAGTTATTCATAGTGAAGACACAGGGAGATTGCGAAGATCTGCAACGTGACATAATCAAACTCGAGAAATGGGCATCGACATGGCAAATGAGGTTCAACATGGATAAGTGTAAAGTGATGCATGTTGGTAACAAAAATCTCATGCACGAATACAGGATGTCCGGGGCGGTACTTGGAGAGACCTTCCAGGAAAGAGACTTGGGAGTTCTGATCGACATCCTTCCATATCAGCCTCTCTCATCCCAGCACATATGGCTCCTTCCTATTTCTAATCCTCAAATGCATTACTCTGCACTTCTTTGCATTGAATTTTAGTTGCCAGATATTATTAGACCATTCATCTAACTTCTGCTGATCCTTTTTCATGTTTTCCACTTCCTCCCTTGTTAATCATGTAAGTTTAAAACATCATATTGATTAATTCAGGGGGAAACCCCTGATTAGGATGTCCAGTCGGCCCATGCTGAATTTCCTTCTGGGGTTTTAGAACCATATCGTGGCTGCGTCTCACCAGGGACACACTTGCGCTGCTCCTCTGTTGAAATCTGGACTTTGTCCTTGCCCTCAAATCAACTGGTTATTAACAACCCCCTGAGTGACCAGAAGAGATTAAGCCAGTGGCTCATCCCCCCCACCCCACCCACAATTTGCATGGCACTTGGAACATGGATGATCTTCGGACTGCCATCTACTATAAATTTGGCATGAATCCATGGTATCCTGGCTTGAGTCCATTCTACCTGTTTTTAAGCAAAAATGGGGTGCTCTGAGGCTCTTATTTTCAAATTGGGAAATCCAAGATGGCAACAATTTTAGCGCCATAATCAGCCTGGGAAGCTTCAATGAAAAATAAAAGAAATAGTGATTTTAGAGATGGGGGAACCTAATTCTAACCCCAGAGCTGAAGAAAATTTGGTTTGCCTGTTACTGTATTATACTAAATGCTGGGAGCTGTAAGAGTGGAAACTGCAAACAACTTACAGGGAGAAGCTGTTCCTCAAAAAGCCTGGAATCCAGACTGCTTATGTCTTCTGACTACCTCTTGGGCCCAATGAATCAGCCGGAGACCTCTCAACCCCCACTGAATCACGCCCAAGCAAACAGGAGTGAGTGGGTGGATTGCAGTCAGCCCCAATCCTGGAAAAACAGCCACAGAGCCAAGCAGCCTGCGCTTAAGCCCACTGAGGATAGACCTGGGGCGAGCCTTGCTCCCAAGGGAATAGTCACTGAGCCTGCAAACTGTTCATGCAGGCTGTCCACATAGGTGCACTGCAAAGCAGTCTGCCCCTTGAAAGCAGATTCTTGACCTCAGAGTCTGCACTCTCCTGCAGTCAGAGCTTTCTCAAAGAGGGATCCGCTGCAGCATCAAAAAGCCTCACAAACCATTAGCGAAAAAGACTGAATTTAAATGGAAAGAAACAAGCAGGAAATACAAGCACCTACCATCTCGCTTATAGGAAGACAACTAAGGAATTGAAGGACAGCCCAGATGGATGGGAGAAGGAGCAAAAGAATGTTAATGAAGCTCCCTAAAAGAGTTCTCATGAGAAGAGGTTGACTACCCACTTGTTCAGGCATGGAGTTGTCTGTTGCACTGGAACTTATTTTCCTCAAGATAAAATTGTTAAAAATGTACTTTAAAAGTTATGCCAATTAGAAGATTGCAACTCTCTATTTGAGAATCTCAACAAATTTATATTTAGATTATGGTTAATTCAAAATACTGCTGCCAAGTTGATATGCAAGAAGTATATTTCTCTACGGTTGATAGAGCTTCACTGGTTTCTTATTGAGGCTCATATTATGTTTAATCTCAGTTTAACTTTAAAAAATTTTACATATGTGTTTTCAACAGAGAGCTTTTTAACCCTGATTCATTTGCTGAGTAATGCTAATACTGTCAAAATCCTGATCACCTTCTAGCATTTCCTTCTGTGAAAGGAATCACCCTTAAATTTGTTCATGAAAAATCCTTTAGCTATCTTTCAGTGAAAGCATGGAACTTTTTGCCTTTAAATATTTGGCAATCTTCTAGTTATATTAATTTTTATTTCACAAATCCTATTTTTTGCAATTTTGTACTGTAATATTTTATGCTTATACTTTTGGTTTTAATACTCTATTTAGTTGTTTGGTTGCTGCCCGCCTTGAACCTGCTTCATCAGTGATATGGTGGGATATAAGAACTGAACATAGGATAGCATAACATTTCTTTCCTTACCTCAAACTCTGGGCAGAATGTAAAAAGGAAAGTTTCTCCAGTGCCATAGAAACAGTCACTCACTTTAAAAGGTTCAGATGCCAGTGCACCAAAGACCTAAAGGAGACAACAGCAAACATATTTGCACATATTGTACAGATCAGTGTGCGGTACATTATATTTAACTGAATTAAAAATTTAACTTAATCCTTCTATTTTATTTTTGTAAGGAATTAAACTCAAGTCTAATGTGGGCAGCAACAGAAAGTAGACAAATATAACAAAAAATAATGTAAACATGACAGATATTAATATTAAATGATAAACAGTATCAAGAATGGTTAATAGTCACCTAATTCTTTAAAGTATTCAGTAAACAGTCGGGTTTTTAGATGTTTTGGAACAACAAGTAGCAGAACTACTTACCAACAGAAGCAAATTCCATAGGAAAAAAACAACCTCTTATCAGCAAGAGATTGATTATTTATTTTAAAAATTTATATTCTGGCATATGGGATGGACGGGTAGCGCGGAGCTCTTCTCCAACTAGACCGTTCAAATCTGCTTACCTTTACTTTTTCTGTTTCAACTGTGTTTTTATCTTCAATATGGGGAAACGGAAAGGAGATGCCCAGCTGCCTCATCCAGTGTCTGGGAGCTCCAGAGGTCTGGTACAAACAACTATTGAAGGGAGGCTTGTGCGTCAGGTGAAGGAGACACTCCCGACTTCGGAAGGAACAACGAACTCTGCAGCGAGCCTTAGTTAGGATAGGGTTTCCCTTAGCCTGATCCAGAGGCAGGCTCCTCTCCAACCCAGAAGAAAGAGCCATGAAGAGAGAGAGAGGTGATACAGCCCTCCCAAGAGAAATGGCAACTGTTAAGCCCAGGAGGAGCAACTGGAGGAAAATTGATGGTGGAAAAGGATCCAACTGAAGTCCTAACATCGGCACCATATCCTCTGTGAGAGGAAATGAGTCTTTTGGAGAGTTGGTAAAGCCTGCTGTTGTTAATATGGATGAACTGTGGAGAGCTAATGAAATCATGGATTCCAATCACAGAAAGACAGTATCTAAGGTGAGATCTGACTGTGCTTCTATGAACTCCGAGATAAACATTCATGGTGAAATGTTGCAAGAACAAGGCAAGAGTATAAAGAGGCATGAAGAACAGATTAAACAAATTAAAACTTTAGAAGTGGAGATTGTTAAAGCAAGAGCCTTTATTTATTTATTTATTTTTTAAAATAATAATAACAGCTTATATACCGCAATACCGTGAAGTTCTATGCAGTTTACAAAGATTAAGCAAAGGTACAAATTAATTGACTTTAAGAGGGGAGGAAGAAAGAGGGTTAATAGGACAGGAAATCCATTTTTGAGGAGAGAGTGATCAATAGAACAAGTTAATCACTATAGAGGGGAAAGAGAAGAGAGGATCAGTTGTCTAGATACTTTAGGAACAGGTGTGTTTTCAATGTTTCCAAAATTCCTCATAAATAGTGGGCGAAAGCAATTGTTCTAGGTCTTTACCCCATGATGCTGCTTGGTGCGAGAGACGATGTTCATGGTGTTTTTTGTTTACAACCTCTCATTGGGGGGGAAACGAAGTTGCAATGTGAGCTTCTCTTGTGTCTGTTGGCTGAAAAGACGAAAAGGTCAGTTATATATTTAGGGGCAAGTCTGTGTAGTGCTTTGAAGCAGAAGCAGGCAAATTTAAACTTTACGCGCGCCTCCATTGGCAGCCAATGCAGCTGCCAGTAGTAGGGTGTCACGTGGTCAAACTTCCTCAGCCCAAAGATCAGTTTGACCACTACATTTTGCATCAATTGTAAACGCTGCATGTTCTTTTGGGAAATTGCTAAATAGGCGATGTTACAGTAGTCAAGTAGACTCAGTACGAGGGATTGGACTAGGGTTCTGAATGCCGCTGTATCGAAATAAGCTTTAATGGATCTGAGTTTCCAGAGAGTGAAGAATCCCTTTCTGATCAAGGAGTCCACTTGGTCTTTCATGGTTAGGCACTGATCCAAAGTTACACCTAGTATCTTTATGGTAGGTTGGATAGGGTAATTAAGATTATTGATACATAGTGGTGATTTGACGTCAAGCGGATGTGGCGAAGCAACGAAGAAAGTTGTCTTTTCTGAATTAAGTTTGAGCCTAAAGGTTGTCATCCAGTGCTCCATCATGTTTATGGCTTCTGAAGCTTTGGGAATAGTTTCAGAGATAGAATTAACGAATGGGATGATGATCGTAAAGTCATCTGCATAACTAAATAGTTTTATCCCCAACTGGGTTAGCTACGTGCCTAGTAAGGGCATGTAAACGTTGAAGAGCAATGGAGATAGTGGAGACCCTTGTGGCACTCCGGATGGATTGCTCCAGGTATCTGAAAGTTCATAATTAAAACGTACTTGATAAGTGTGGGACATAAGGAAGCCACGGAACCAATTCAGCACCTCGTCCCTGATACCAATGGCGTCTAAGCATTGCAGCAGTTTCCCGTGGTCTACTAGATCAAAGGCAGAACTCATATCGAATTGCATAATCAGGGCATTAAGGCCCTTATTAAACAGTAGGCGCAGATTGTCTAAAATAGCCGCAATTACTGTCTCAGTACTGAATAACGGTCTAAAACCGGATTGAGTTTCATGTAGGAGAGAGAACTGATCCAGATAATCCATCAGTTGGTTTTACAATAAACGGAATGGATGCTACTGGTCTGTAGTTGGATATTAGAGCTGAAGATTCTTTTCGATTTTTTAGAATTGGGGTTATTATTATGTGACCATTATTAGAGAGGAACTTCCCAGTTTTTAGGTTATGAGCCAAATATTGCATCAACGATAGTTTAAATTCTAAAGGTGCCGCTTTCATGATTTCTGGGGGGCATGAGTTCAGAACGCAATAGGATTTAGAGTATTTGTTATATAGTCTATTGTAATTGTTCCACTCTAAATCTTGAAAGGAGCTCCAGATCATGTCTGCCGGGATATCATTTCCTTGGGTGATAGCTATTGGATGATCACTAGGGTCGTTTGTTGAACTATGAATTCTAAGGTTTTTAATTTTCGAATCGAAGTGTAGTGCTAAGTCATTTGCAGAGGGTAACTTAGAGTTGTGTGTGGGTGTGGTGTAGCGAGCGGTCAAATAAATTTGTTATCAGGTTGAATAGCTCTTTTGTATTGATTCCTTGTGAACCATTACAAGATGAGTTGATTTTAATTGAGTAGAATGCTTTTTCGTTTGTCTTTTATCATTTGTTTGTAGATTTTTATGTTAGCTCCCCATTTGTTACAGTCTGTTAGTTCTGTTTTGTTCCAAGTTCTTTCTAGTCGTCTAGCTAGTTGTTTCAGTTTTAGAAGTTCGGTGTCAAACCATTTGTTATATTTATTTGCATTGCTTTTGTTATTGCGTATAGGGGCGATTTTATCTAAAATGGATGTGCTGGTTGTCATCCAGTGATCCCAGAAATCGATTCCTTCTTCTATCTCTGATTGCAATTCATATTGTGACCAGAAATCTATTGGATTAATATAGCCTCTGGTGTGATGTTCTCTTTTTATTATTGGGTGTGTTTTAGATTTAGAATAAGACCAGATTAGCTTGAAATAATAAGTAAAATGATCAGACCAGATATTATGACACCAGGTGCCTTTACGTATAGAGATGGCAGGGTTTGGGATGTCCTTTGTGGACATGGCTACCATATCTAACCGATGGCCTTTTTCATGTGTTTGTGTGGGTAGAGGGAGGTTGTAATTGAGTAGGGATAGAAAGTTTTTAAACTCTTTCGTGTTTGTATTATCTTCTTCATCTAGGTGTAAGTTTATGTCTCCTGTGATGATACTGTAAGAAGAACCGAGTGAATTGTTTAGGACAAATGCACAGAAGTCTTCTTTGGCTTTTGGCCAGCTTTTTGGTGGGACATAGAATAATATGCATGATAGGGATTCTTCTAGATGACGGTTGCTAATTTTACAGGCTAGAATTTCTAGTTGGTCGGTCATTTTGGAATCTAATAGTTCGAACTCAAATCCATCTTTAAGAATAATTGCTAGACCTCCTCCTTTTTTCCCCACGCGGTTTAGCGTAAGGATTTTAAAATTGTCTGGTAGGAGGTCAATTATTATTGGATCATCTTCTGATAGTAACCATGTTTCAGTTAGTAAAAGGCAGGATATTTGCTTGTTAATGATCCAAACATTAATTAGAAAGGCTTTATTCCTGACAGATCTAGTATTAAGTTATGCACAGGGGACAGATGTGGGTGTGATAGGTTTGGTAGCGGTATTGTTTTTAATGGGTTTTACTTGCCTTATTCTTTTTTTAAGGGTTCGTTGGTGTCTTCTTTTATTTGAGATAGCAGTAATGTGATTTGTTATGTGTTCTTGTGGAATAGAGATGTGTAAAAGTGAGAGATCCGGGTAGTTGATTGATTGTGATTGTGGGTGGAGGGAGTTAACATCTTTGATGTTGCCAATTAGCAGACAGATCAGGAAAATCAGGAGGAGATTCATGTTTGCAGGGTATGGTATTTCTTCCTAGCACAGAAGTGTAATGGTTTCCCTGTAAATTCTTGAATTATTGTTTGTATGGTCGTTGACTGGATTGGTGTAGGTTTTGAAGGTGGTCCAAAGGGATATAGATCTTAAGCAGTTCTACGATAAGTCTCTAGTAATTACACATGCAGCTATCAGTTACTCAACAGTTTAATGACTGATGTCTCCCCACCTCTATAATAACTATTGGTGTTCAATTTTTTCACATTTTTTAACGGGTTTCAGACATGCCATTATTGTACGCCCACATTTTTTGGCGATACAAAATCTTCTTTAGTGGCTATGGCTGTTGGCTTCTTCATTCACCCATGTTTTTAATACATTTTTTTATATATATACGTTTTTTATCCTAAATTCTTAAAGTGCATGATATCCTCATAAATATTTGTGAATAAAAGTATTCTTGCTATAAAATTCAACTTATCTTAAGCATTCTTTAGTTCCTTTATAGGATCAAATATCGGGTAGGGGCTTGTCACATCGACATGTTTCGCCGTGAAGGCTTTATCAAGATATATACCCCCTTTTTTTGTTTGTTTTAACCGACCATCCCGATGTCAAAGTTTTTCTGCTTTGGTAGAGCAGAAAAACTTTGACATCGGGATGGTCGGTTAAAACAAACAAAAAAAGGGGGTATATATCTTGATAAAGCCTTCACGGCGAAACATGTCGATGTGACAAGCCCCTACCCGATATTTGATCCTATAAAGGAACTAAAGAATGCTTAAGATAAGTTGAATTTTATAGCAAGAATACTTTTATTCACAAATATTTATGAGGATATCATGCACTTTAAGAATTTAGGATAAAAAACGTATATATATAAAAAAATGTATTAAAAACATGGGTGAATGAAGAAGCCAACAGCCATAGCCACTAAAGAAGATTTTGTATCGCCAAAAAATGTGGGCGTACAATAATGGCATGTCTGAAACCCGTTAAAAAATGTGAAAAAATTGAACACCAATAGTTATTATAGAGGTGGGGAGACATCAGTCATTAAACTGTTGGATATAGAAAGGTGACTGATGTAAAGAGAACAGACTGTGACATTTGCTATCAGTTACTCATGCATTTAAGAGCTATTTGTGTCTCTGATGATAACATATGCCTCAAAAATTCCTAAGTAGTCCTAATTCAAGACTTCACCAATTACACATACATCTAGTGGTTAAATTTTCATCTAGCAATTGTATGACTCTGATGGTAACATATGCCTAGCAATTACATATGCAGGCAGGTAGTTCTTAATCGCAGGATCGGGTCGATGGGCTCTCTGTAGTGGCATATATATGGAAAATAAACAGAGGAAGAATAATTTGAGACTGTAAAATTTTCCTAAATCTCCAATAATATCAGCAGTTGAAACGGTTCAGATATATATAAAAGAGACTTTGTTGATACCAATGGAAAATCTGCCTTCGATAGTTAGAGCCCAGTATATTTCTCTATGGAGGAAACAAGAGAACTCTACTCCCACTGAAGTGGTAGGAGTGGGAGTTGGTAAATTGAATTTGATTAACTTTCTGGAGAATTCACTGGAAGTAATAGCTGAAAGGACTACTCTCATAGTGACGTTTGCCTTGGAATTTGATAGGGATTTAATTCTTCTGACTTATTTTAGAGAAATGAATGATACATTTTTCGATTCAACAATATGTGTGTTTCCTGATATATTTCAAGTGACACAGAAGAGAAGAAAGGACTTTTTGGAAAATAGGCCAAAGGTCCAAGCTTTGGGTGCATCTTTTGTATTGAAATTTCCTGCAATGTTGTGTATCATTGAAGGGGAAAAATTTTCTTTTTTTTGAACCGAAACAATTGTTAGCGTTTATTGTGACTAAAGAAGGGGGAGGAGTAATGAATGGTACAATAGTATCGTCCACAATTTAATGAATCGGCTGTCGGAGTGTTCTCCAGTGCTATCCCTTTGGTTTAATTGTATATTTTTCCTTTTGTGTTATTTCTTATCTTTGGATCCTAAATGTTGTGGACTAAATAATTAATGCAAATTTCCTAGATTAGTTTTGGAGCCACATGTTTACGTGGGTGTTTTTTCCCTAAATCTGTATTCAAGTACTCTGCTTGTTTATATTTTGAAAATTTAAAAAAAAAAATTAAAAAATAAATTTATATTCTGCTTAAAACCTAATTGGATTGTATTCACATACATGAATTCAGTTAACAAGACATCAACACATCATATCAACCTTCACAAATATTTAAAATACATATCTAATAAAAACAGAATCCTCCTGCCTCATGGAAAGTCCTAACAGATAAATAAGTTTTTAACAATGCTGTAAAAGTTTTCAAATTTTGGCATAACCTTAAACTTATTAGGATACTTCATAGCTGTGGACCAGCCACTGAAATTGCTGCTATCCATGTTTTTCTACAATGTATCTCATGTATGTGTTCAAGAGATAACCTCATTGCTGATTGTGATTGCAAAGAGCGAGATGGTAAGTATTTCCTCAAGACTTGCACCAGGTTCCAAGGTGCCTCTCCATATATTACTTGATGCATACTGACAACCAGTGTAGCTGTTTTAACACTGGGGAAATATGCTGATATCAAGATACCTCTGTGATCATTCTTGCTGCCATATTCTGCACTACTTGCATAGCCCATTTTTTAGATTTAGCACTGCAAAAATCTAATTTTGTAATAACAAGGCTCTAAATCACTGTCTGAAAGTCCGCTACTGACAACATTGTTTTAACCCTAGAAAGAACCTGCATCTGCATAAATGCTCCTTTAACAACCTGTAAAGCACAGTTACTTACCGCCAACAGGTGTTATCCAGGGACAGCAGGCAAATATTATCACAGACGACTGATGGGTGACGTCACCGACGGAGCCCCGTTACAGACCACTTTAAAAGTGCATTGCCACTTTAAATCTTTTAGAAAGTTTGCGATAGTCTGCACCGCACATGCGCGAGTGCCTTCCCGCCTGACGTAGACGCGCGGTCCCTTAGTTAAGATAAGCCAGCTAAGAAGCCAAACCGGGGAGGGGGGTGGGTTATGGAAATATCTGCCTGCTGTTCCTGGATAACACCTGTTACGGTAAGTAACTGTGCTTTATCCCAGGACAAGCAGGCAGCATATTCTCACTGATGGATGACCTCCAAGCTAACAAGAATAGGATGGTGGGAGTGTTGGCCTTTAGGAAAATAAATTTTGTAATACAGATTTACCGAAGTGTCCATCCCGTCTGGAGGACTCCAGACAATAGTAATGTAATGTAATGTAATTTATTTCTTATATACCGCTACATCCGTTAGGTTCTAAGCGGTTTACAGAAAATATACATTAAGATTAGAAATAAGAAAGGTACTTGAAAAATTCCCTTACTGTCCCGAAGGCTCACAATCTAACTAAAGTACCTGGAGGGTAATAGAGAAGTGAAAAGTAGAGTTAGAGGAAAAATAAAAATAAAATAAACAGTCCCAGGATGCCTATGTCTCCTCCCCTGCGATGTTCTCCCATCCATGCATTCCCTCCCAGACACACTGCCCGTGCCCCAGCCGCTCCAAGGAGGCTGCCCCAGATGAGGCCCACGGTGAATGCAGGATTCTCTCCTCTGCGGGAAAGCCGCCCGGAGCCGACAGTCGATCTTCTTAGCGGATTGCATGGGGGGAAGAGTTCACACTCTTGGTAGGATCGGGTCTGTGTGCTCTCGGTGGTTGTGGCTGGTCTCGTTGCTGCTTAGGTGTAAAAGCAGTTGATCTCCACTGCTGCTGATATTTAAAAGCAGGCAGATTGATCTCTCCAATGGACTGCAGGGGGAGGAGTTCACACTCCTGGCAGGATCGGGTCTGTGGGCTCTATATGGTTGCGGTAGGTCTCGCTGCTGCTTGTATGTAAAAGCAGTTGTTCTCCCACTGCTGCTGATATTTAAAAGCAGGTAGATTGATCTATCCAATGGAATGCTGGGGGAAGATCTTATATGTCTGGCTGGATTGTGGCAAAGGGTTCCCGGTAGTGGCGGCTAGTCCTATTGCTGCTTAGGTGTAAAAACAGTTGATCTTCTTATCGAATTGTAGGGGGGGCGGATCTCACATTCCTGGCAGGTTCGGGTCTGTGGGTTCTTGGTGGTTGCGGATGGACCCGCTGCTGCTTAGGTGTAAAAGCAGTTGTTTTCCCAATGCTGCTGATATTTAAAAGCAGGCAGATTGATCTTTCCAACAAATTGTATGGTGATGAGCATACACGTCTGGCTGGATTGGGACAAAAGCTCTCGATAGTGGCGGCTGGTCTTGGTGCTGCTTAGGTGTAAAAGCAGTTGATCTCCTACTTCTGATAATATTTAAAAGCAAGCATATTGATTTTTCCAACAGAATGCTGGGGGAAGAGCTTACTTGTCTGGCTGGATCAGGGTAAAGGGCTCTCGGTAGTGGTGGCTGGTCCTGTTGCTGCTTAGGTGTAAAAAACAGTTGATCTTCCTAGTGGACTGCAGGGGGAGGTGGAGCTCACACTCTTGGTTGGATCGGGTCTGTGTGCTCTTGGTAGTTGCGGATAGTTCCGCTGCTGCTGAGGTGTAAAAGCAGTTGATTTCCCACTGTTGCTGATATTTAAAAGCAGGTAGATTGATCTCTCCAATGGACTGCAGAGGGAGGAGCTCACATGCCTGGCTGGATCGGGGCAAAGGGCTCTTGGTAGTGGTGGCTGGTCCTGCTGCTGCTTAGGTGTAAAAGCAGTTGATTTTCCTAGCGAACTACAGGGAGGGTGGAGCTCATATTTTTGCAGGACCGGGACTGTGGGTTTTTGGTGGGTTGGTCCCGTTGCTGCTTAGGAGAAGTGAATGTATGAACTGAGGACCAGATGGCAGCTTTACAGATTTCCTCAATGGGAATAGATCTGAGGAAAGCAACAGAAGCTGCCAGAGCTCTAATTTTGTGGGCTGTGACACGACTCTCCAGTGCTAGTCCAGTCTGAGCATAACAGAACGAGATAGAGACAGTCAGCCAGTTGGAAATCATTCTCTTGGAAACAGGATGCCCCAACTTGTTTGGATCAAATGAGATGAAGAGTTGGGGAGAAGTACGATGAGGCTTTGTCCAGTCGATGTAATAGGCCAAAACAAGTTTATAGTCCAAAGTATGCAAAGCGGTTTCTCCTGCATGAGAATGAGGCTTAGGAAAAAACACTGGTAGAACAATCGACTGATTGAGATGAAACTCTGTGACAACTTTCGGTAGAATCTTTGGATGCGTGCGTAGAACCACTTTATCCTGGTGAAAAACTGTGAAGGGTGGATCTGCACCAAGGCCTGTAACTCACTGACCCTCCTGGCAGAGGTGAGAACAATAAGGAAGACAACTTTCCTGGTGAGAAACTTGAGATGAGCTGTGGCCAAAGGTTCAAATGGTGGCTTCATCAAACTGGAAAGAACCACATTAAGGTCCCAGATGACAGGCGGAGGTTTGAGAGGTGGTTTTAACATTGAAAAGTCCTTTCATGAATCTGGAGACCAAAGGATGAGCAGTAAGAGGTTTTCCCTCGACTAGCATGTGAAAAGCTGTAATAGCACTAAGATAGATGTAGACTTAAGACCAGATTCAGACAGATGGAGTAGATAATCTAACACTAATTCTACTGACAAGGAAGTGGGATCATGATGAAGAAGAAACCAGGAAGAAAACCTAGTCCACTTTTGTCCACTAGTGTAAATCAATAGTGAAAACATTAGAATGTAACAGTTCTTAAATATAGCAGTTTTCTCCATAGAATGTAATATGCAGAAAAACTTAGCTTTCAAGAGACCTCATGGAGTCAAAGCCTCAACCGAATGCCCTACAGAGTCCCCTGTTTCGTTCTCTTCCTCAGGGGCAATGTCAGGAGCACATCCCACTGCTTGTGAAAATCTGCTTGTCTTTTCTCCACGGCTGCTACAAAACTGGAAACAAACGTGCATTTATAATCAGAAGGCCATTAAGCACTCCACCCCTTCTCTCTCCAATGAATGAGCACCTCAGTGGTGTCACATGCATATTGGAAGCCAAAGGCTCAGAAAAACCATCATGTGACTCGCAGAGATGGACTGAAGAGGAAGTAGTTGCTGACAAAGGCGGATAAGAGTCTGAAGGCGATCCTGAGGGAGAAACGCTCTCTTGAGAGTGGTGTCTAGGATAGCTCCAATGAACTGAAGACGTTGAGTCAGAATGAAATGTGATTTGGGGAAGTTGATTTCGAATCCTAGAACCTGAAGAAAAGAAATGGTCTGAGATGTTGCTTGGACCACTTCCTGAGATGACACAGCTTTGATCAACCAGTCGTCCAGGTAAGGAAAGACTTGGAGGCCATGAGATCGGAGAGATGCGGCCACTACAATCAGGCACTTCGTGAAGACTCTGGGAGGAGATGCCAGGACGAAGGGAAGGGTCTTGTACTGGTAGTGACGTTGATTTATCTGAAAAAGGAGGTATTTCCTGGAAGCCGGATGAATTGGAATGTGTATATAGGCTTCCTTGAGATCCAGGGAGCATAGCCAGTTGTTCTGATTGAGGAGAGGATAAAGCAGGGTGAGGGATAGCATGTAAAATTTCTCCTTGACTAGAAATTTTGTTGAGAGCTCTGAGATCCAGAATGGGTTGCAGTCCTCCTGTCTTCTTTGGAATTAAGAAGTAACAGGAGTAGAATCCCTTGATCCTGCTGAGAAAGAGGAGCTTCCTCAATGGCGTTCAACTGGAGAAGGGATTGAACCTCCTGGAAAAGAAGAGAGGACTGTGCAGGGTCCAAAGCAGACTCTCTTGGAGGATGATCTGAAAGTAGAGTGTTAAAATGGAGAGTGTAACCCTGACGAATGATGGTTAAGACCCAGAGGCCTGATGTTATGAGCTCCCAGCAAGCGATGAAAAGTTGGAGATGACCTCCGATGGGCTGAGGCAAAGATTGTAAAATGCTGACGGTGACTATGCCCTGAAGAAACACGTCAAAAAGGCTGTGTAGGCTTTTGGGGAGCAGCCTGTGGTTTCTGTTGTTGATGGGGTTGCTGCTTCTGCCTTCTGGGTTGAGACTGAGTAGGAGCTGCAAGTTTAGCAGCAAACTGTCGCTGGTAAGAAGAAGCCGGTCTGAAAGGACGAGAAGGTGGAGGTTTCTTTTTAGGCTTGACCAGAGTGTCCCATCTGGTCTCGTGTAGCCATGTCCATGGAGGCACCAAAAAGCTCATCTTCAAGACATGGAGCATTGGCAAGCCTATCTTGATGGTTCACATCCAGTTCAGACATGCAAAGCCAGGCCAGACGTCTCATGGCTACGGACATGGCTGCAGTATGGGAGGTAAGTTCAAATGTGTCATAAGTAGAAAGTACCATATATTTCCTCAACTGATAAGGATCAGAAATGTGATGTTGAAAAGCAGGAAGTTTACACTCTGGAATGTATTTCTTGAAAAGAGAATCTGCTTAATCATGTACTTGAGGTAAAATGAAAATTATAGTTGCCAGAGCGGTTGGCTATCATGACATTTTGATAAAGGTGTTTGCCAAACCGATCCATGGCTCTGCCCTCCCTACCAGGGGGTACAGATGCGTAAACACTAGCCCCTGAAGACTTCTTTAAAGTAGACTCCAACAGGAGAGACTCATGTGGAAGTTGTGGTTTATCAAACCCAGGAATAGGAACCACTGTACAGAGAATCCAACTTGCGAGGAGCCACAGGAATGGTAAGTGGTATTTCCAGATTTTTATAAGTTTCCCGTAAAATGTCATGAAGGGGAAGTTTAAGGAGTTCCTTGGGTGGTTGATCATAGTCCAAAGCCTCCAAGAACTGTTTAGATCATTTGCAATCAGGTTCTAATGGAATGGACAAAGTTTATGACATTTGACGAAGAAACTTGGAAATAGATTACTTTTCAGACAACACAGGAGGCTCTTAAGATGAATATTGAGGTGAGTTGTCATCAGAACAACCCTCATCCTTTGAAAGAAGAGGATCCTTTTCAGAGTCTCCCCACAAGTCTAAATCTTGAACAGAATGTGGACGGTATCGAGAGCTCGGAGTCAAAGGCTCAATGTGCTTTAGCTTTTGCAATGCCTTCTGGAACCGCACCGGAGTCGACTCTGGTGATGTCTGCATTGAGGACGACCACTGCCGGAAAGTCAAAGGGGCTGAATCCCTTATGGAAAGCCTGCACACTGATGGAGTATGCACTTCAGCTGCAACCGGTGTTGAGGGAACAAGTTGGATCGGCACCAGCATTTTGAAATGCTCACCCAATTCCTCCCTAAGCAAATTATCAATTTTTTGCTCGAGGGTAAGCACCGGTACCGCTGGCTTTTTTGCTGATACCTTTGGTGCGGCTCTATGCAATGAGGAAGCCGATGACAAGGTACTCACCGATATCGGAGTGGAGCGCTTTTTGGGCTTCTTTGAGGTCAGCAAGACTTGGCTCACTGCAACTTTGACTTGAGGCCCAGACGGGGTGGGGGGAAAGCTTTTTAGCTGGCTTACCCATAGAAGGCTGCGACACTGAAGTTGTTTCCGTCGGTGTCGACTTAGATGGCACTGCCGACATCAGAAGTGATGTCGAGTCCCCTTTGATCCCGTCGCCAAACAGAAGTCGTTGTTGAATGAGGCGGTTCTTCAAAGTTCTTTTTTGGAGAGAAGAACAGCGGGAACAGGTCTCCGGATAGTGCTCAAGCCCCAAACACTGGAGACGCCAGCGATGCAGGTCAGTCATGGAAATGGGATGAGCACAATGCCCACATTTTTTAAAACCCGTCTGCATGCGGGACATCGAAGGAAAGACAGCCCCGGCAAGATCTAAATCAGAGGCCAAGGTGGTTAAACAAGCCCCATCAGGCTGAACCCTTGAGAGGGAAAGCAAAAAATTTTTTATTTATTAATTTTTTTTACACAAGGCTAAAAAAGAGAAAGAAATAAAAGAAAAAAATGACTAAACCAGTCAAAGAAATCTGCGAGAGCGGGAAGGCAGCAAGAAAAAATTTCAACGGCCGTTGAAAACGCATCTTCTTAGCCTACATCGGGCAGGAAGACACTCGTGCATGCGCGGTGCGGGCTATCGCAAACTTTCTAAAAGACTTAAAGTGGCACTTTTAAAGTTGTCCGTACCGGGGCTCCGTCGGTAACGTCACCCATCAGTCATCAGTGAGACTATGCTGCCTGCTTGTCCTGGGATAAAATATGTTCCTGCATTGTAAGTCTAGTGTCAAAATAAACCCCCAACAGTCTCATACATGGAAGAACCGAACCGACAGTTTCACATCTTGAATTTATAATAGTTGGTCACTGTCACCAATAAACATAACTTCTGTTTTTTGCAAATTCAACACAAATCTGTTTTTATCCATCCAATTACCGATCTTCATCATACAATTTGACAATGCTGTAACCACATAATTCCTATTTCTACTGTAGGGAGGAACATATCATATAAATGCGGTAATGTACATCTAATTTCTCCAGGACCTTCCCCAATGATGAAATATATACATTAAACAAAACAGCAGATAAAGCAGAACCCTATGGCACTCCCTTTTTTTGCTACCAATACAGAGGATACTCCTGCTTCAAATTTACAATCTGTCAGCAAGGAGTGGAACCATTTTAATAGCACACCTCCTATACCTCCCATCTATAACTTGTGTAGCAAAATATTTAGATCTACTGTGTTAAAAGTTGCTGATATGTCTAAAGACACCATGCCAAAAAGTTGTTCCTTATAATAATAATAATTTTATTCTTATATACCGCCATGCCCATCGAGTTCTAGGCGGTTCACAACAATTACATTAGGATCCGCATTGACCTGCCGATTTACAAACAATGTATTGGATTTACAACATCTTCAGCTGAACAAGACTGAAGAAGTGGAAGTGGGAAGGAGAGAAGGAGGAAAGCGGTCAATAGAGGGGAAACCTCTCCATAGCACACCCATAGTAGATAGAAGAACAGTCTCAACCCATGCCATTTTCTAAACCCATACTGGTGCTTATCTAACTAGTTCTTTTCAACAAATTCTTCTAACTCTCCTAACATCACTCGCTCAATAATTTTTGGCATTATCGAAATGGATCTATAATTACCCAATATTCCCGGCTCCAGATTTTGCTTTTTTTAAAAAAGGTTTTACAGTTGAAATCTTGCAACAATCAGGTACTACTCCACTTTAGAGAGATTTATTCACAATTCTTATTACACTGAGTGGGGACTAATTAGCTTTTTTAAAGTTTACAATCCAGTCTAGACTATGCAAAGTTTTCATAACTGCTACCACTCTCTTTCCCCCTCTTCTTGAGAGGGGGCTCTGATGATCAACTTATCTAAATAAGGATGAATTAGCCAGCCTGCTCTGCGGAAATGAGCTGCTACCTTAATAAATGTCCGGGGTGCTGTTGCCAGCCCAAATAACAGCGCTGAGAATTGGTAGTGATTCTCCAACATGTTAAATCTCAGGAACTTTCAGTGTGACAGAAAAATTGGAATGTGGCCATAAGCTTCTGTCAAATCCAGGGCGGCCAGAAACTCTCCCGGCTGGACTGCTGCAATAACAGATTGCACTGTCTCCATCCAGAAACACAAAACCTTCAGGGCCACCTCTGTTCTGGGGCTCCTGGGGAAATTTTCAATCCCTTAGCACGCATGTATGTATTGACGTTTTCAGATCTAGAATGGGCCTCCAGTCATCTGAGCCTTTCTTGGGCACAACAAAATATATTGAGTATCTGCATGAGCCCGCGTGTTCTTACGGAACTGGTTCTTTTTTTTTTTTTAAACGTATTTTTATTAACAGTGAAAAATACACCTCCCAACAGGGCATAACAGTAAACGTCAGAAAGACAAAAGTCGGTCCATTACAAATGGAAAGCAGAAACAAAAGCAACACCTCCCCAAGGTTTCCCCCGCTCAGATAAAATATACAGAAGTGGAGTAAAAACAAGGAGAGTAACAGGGGCAAAAGCGGTTAAGTACATCTATAAAGGTAGGCCGCCCGTCAGGAACAGTGATCTCCCACCTTTTTGTACCATAGAAAGAACCCCCCAAAAACCACACAGGACTCACAATACCATTCGCACACTGCAACATCCACCCCATACAGACCTTTCACTCATATCCCCGAGCAACTCCCTCCCTCCCCCACCCCCACCCCCATCCCTAAGGCACCAGAGTACGATAAAGAATAGAAAAGATCAGAAAAGATCATTTAGGTTGCGCATCAGGGGACTAGCCGGGGATTCATAAGATAAAAACTGATCTAAGGTGTTCCCTGCTCCCCCTCCCGGTCATGTGACGGCATCAGGTCCCGTAGTCTCTCCCATAAGCCAACGTAGTGCTGCTTAAGCATGTTCGGTGTTCTAGCATAGGTTCGAATTTCAAACTGAGCCAGCTCCCGAAGGCGACTCCTCCAGTGCGGTATCGGAGGGGGTTCCTCGGACATCCAATAAGTCAATATCAATTTCTTCACTACTAGAATGGCGTTGTAAAAAAATCTGCATTGAGGTGTGGTGAAACCCTGATCCTGGAGGGAGGTCTGCAGACCCAGGAGCAAGAACCCATAGTCCCATTCTGCAGTAGGTTGCACCGCTTGTTCCAATAAGGGGAGGGCTTCCCGCCACACACTCAGCCGAGGGCACTCCAAAAAGGAATGGATATAGGTTCCGACGCGGCTCTTGCACTTAATACAGGAACCGCTATCCCAGAGTCCCATGCATGCCCCCCTCTGCGCCGTGAAATAGGCCCGGTGAAGGATCTTATACTGGAGTTCTTGGAAGTCTGCAGATTTAGTGTAGGAGTATAAGGTGGCAAAGCAGGCCGCGAATTGCGATTCAGAAATATCCTGCCCCAAATCCCGCGCCCAGGAGGTGCGCACCGGTGAGAGTACCGATATAGCGAGAGAGGACTTAAGGATGCGGTACCAGTGCGCAAGGGAGTTTGTTGCGGGCTGGGTGGCCGAAAAAAGGATATCCAGAGGGCCCTTGTCCCAGGCCCCAGCAGCTCCTCTACGTTCCGTCTCCCAGTAGTGACGTACCTGAAAGTAAGAAAACAAATAGCACGAAGGGAGGCCCCACACGTCCCGTATCTGCTGAAAGGAGGGGAATCCAGTAGGAGACAAATCAAGTAGGTTTTCCATCATCATACAACCTCGGGCCGCCCATTGCTGAAAGACAGATCTACCCCTGCCCGGTGAAAACCTGGGGTTACCCTCTAGACGCATGAAAGGAGAAGTGTCCGGAGGCAGTTGCTGTCTTCGCCTCCACCAACGCCACGCCAGCCTAAGCGGACGCAGAAAACGGAGATAAACGATGTATCGCCGCCCAGGATCTTCTTGTCGCTGTATTAGATTCATAAATTGAAAAGGGGCACTCCAGCCCGCCATCCATCCCCGAGGGGAGTAACGGGGGCACTCTGTGTAGCCCTCGTGGATCCAGCGGAGAAGAGAAGCAACGTTATAAAGCCGAATATCCGGGACATTGAGTCCCCCCAAAGATTTATCCAAGATGAGTTTGGACATCGCTATCCGAGGAGTGCGGGACCTCCAAATGAAACGGGAGATAGTGGATTTGAAAACAAGTTCGTCCCTTCTGGTAAGCCAGAGCGGCATGGTCTGTAAAGGATACAAGAGTTTCGGTACTAGAACCATTTTTACCAATGCCACCCGACCCAAAACCCCCAGCGGTAGGTCCTGCCAAGCCTGGCATAGTTTTGCAATAGCCTCAAGTGGTCGGCGGATGTTTGCGTTGTAAAGTGTAGGTAGATCAGTGCTGAGGTATATTCCAAGATATCTCATCGGTTTAGTCGTGGGTGCAATGGGTAACACCGCATGCCAGGGCTCCGCCCAGCCCCCGGCCAATAACAGTAGTTCCGATTTACTACAATTAACTTGTAAGCCCGATAATGCACCAAAAGCTCGTATCACCTCCAGAGCTCTGGGCAAATGCAAGGGGACCTGATCCACATAAAGTAAGATGTCATCAGCAAACAAGCTGATTTTACATTCCTGTCCCCGTACCATGATTCCCTGAATGGTCTCATCCTGCCGAATTTTCGCCGCAAGGGGTTCGATCGCCAAAAGAAAGAGGAGCGGGGAAAGAGGGCACCCCTGTCTCGTACCTCTCTGTAGTCCGAAGTCTTCAGTTAAGCCCCCATTTATCATTAAGCGCGCCCTGGGGTTCTGGTATAGAGCGGATGCCCAGGCCAGAAATTCGCCCTGAAATCCACCCCGGCGCAGGACCCAGAAGAGATAATCCCAAGAAATGCTATCGAATGCTTTCTCCATGTCCAGGCCCGCCACCGCCTCCTGGCCGCCTCTTCCTACCCTATCATGGATCGCCCCCAAGACCTTCAGTAGGTTCATAGAGGCGTATCGGCCCGGCACAAATCCCACCTGGTCTGGATGAATAAGATCGGGGAGAATACCATTCAGGCGCCTCGCCAAAGTCGCGGCCAGGAACTTAATATCCTGATCCAGAAGGGAAATTGGGCGAAACGACCCCACCAGATCCGGGTCCTTACCCGGTTTAGGGAGCAGGACTATGTGCGCCATGTTATCCGGAAAGGAACCCCCCGTCCTCGCCACCTCATTATACATTGCACTCAGGGGCTGTGCCACCAAATCCTCGAGGATGCGATAGTATTCTGGACCAAACCCATCCGGGCCGGGCGCTTTTGCCAGTTTAAGAGACCGAATGGTGACACGGAGTTCAGCCTCGGTTATAGGTAGGCTCAAAGATGCGGCCCGATCCTCCTCCAGGCGTGGTAGTGATAAACCCCTGAAAAAGTCCCTAAGAGCAATCTCATCCAGTGGTCGCTTACCATATAGGGTCTCATAATACCTGACAAATTGTTCCGCAATTTGGCTCTCCCCTTCGTGCCGATTGCCCCCAGCATCGCGGATTGCCGTAATAAGTTGACGTTTCTTATATGGTCTCACTAGATTTGCCAGAAGTTTCCCTGTCTTGCCCCCCCATCTGTGCATGTTATACCGTTGAAACGCAAGGGTCTGCTCCGCTCGTTGATGAAGTAAGGTCTCAAAGCGATCTCGTATTGTCTTGTATTCCTGTCTCTCCTTATCCGAGAGAGAAGAGATATGGGCCCTACGAAAACCGTGCAATTGTCTCGTGAGTGACAAGAGCTCTGCTCCCCGGGCCTTGCGTTTAGCCGCAGTATATGCGATCACGTGCCCCCTCAGAACTGCCTTGGAGGCATACCAGTAAGATATCGGTCCAATGTCAGGGGTGTCATTGGTGGCCTGGTAGTCTGCCCAGCGTGCCCTGAGAAACGTCCGGAATTCCTGGTCTTGATACAGGTGCAACGCCATTTTCCAAGAGGAGGCCTTGCTGCCTGCCGCGAGGGTCAAGGTGAGATCCACAGTAGCATGATCCGAAACCGTGGAGTCCACTATCTCCGACCTAACAGCCCTGGAGAACAACCTGTGGTCAAGTAATATGTAATCCAGGCGGGCGTACGCTTTGTGTACATGGGAATAGAAAGTAAAATCCGAATCATATGGGTGCAATGCCCGCCAGGCGTCCACCAGACCTAGATGCTGTGTCAGGAAGCCCACCCCTTTGTTGTCATGATCCCTCAAGCTACCCCTGGGAGGTTTGCAATCCACCCCCGGGTCTGCAGTGATATTCATATCCCCCCCCCAGGACCACCTGGTAATCCGGGTGAGCCGTTATGAGAGAGAGAACTGTGGAGAAGAATTTGTGACAGTAAGAGTTTGGGGCATATAAATTACAGAATAACAGCTTTAAACCCCAGAGTTCCCCCAGCACAATTACATATCTCCCCTCCCTGTCAGCCATTTGTTTATGCAGGACAAAGGGCAACCGTTTGTGGAATAAAATTGCCACCCCTCGCCGTCTGCCCCCAGAGGTGGAGGAGTAAACTTCCCCGACCCAATTTCTCCGCAATTTAGAGTGTTCAATCTGAGTAAGATGGGTCTCTTGCAGAAAAGCCACATCAGTTTTCAAATTACGCAAGCTGGTAAGAATACGAGATCTCTTTACTGGGGACCTGATGCCGTCTACGTTAAAGGTGACAACCCTTAAATCGGCCATAAGAGCGAGAGGAGAGCTTTATGCTGCACAGCAACCCGGAGGGAAACGCCCCTCCAGGAATATGATGGTTCATCCATTCTCCACCAGCCAGACACGAGTTGGACCAGTGCAGAAGGAGCAGATAGGCACAAACGAAGCCTCCCAGCTAAGCTTCGCTGCCCTCGGTGTCCAGGTGCCCCCTATTCCCGCCCCCCAAACCCCCAAACATCCCCCCCACACACACGTCCCTGACTCAACCGCACATTCCCACTCACGCCCCCCCTCACATCCCACCTTCAGCCTCCCCCCCACCCTAACCCCCCATGCTGATCCCTCCCCACCAGCATACATACCCATATAGTTATCCCCCAGCCTGCCCGGATCCCTCCCCCCCACCCACCGAAAAATCCCCTTCTGCTTACTCTAATATTCATATAATCCTGGAACAGAACAGAAACAGAAACATAAGACAAAGAGAAGGTAATACCATCAAGTCCAAATTAAATGAAATGAAACTCTCCAGAGCGTCCGCGGGCCGCCCCAAAAGGAGCTCCGAACTGGCCAGGATATCCAGCACTGGGTAGATCGGGTAGATTCCCTCAAAGATGGAATGTGGCCGACATGTATGCAGGAGACCGTAGGAGGACACATACACCTCGGCCCCTCGCAGCCATGCGCCGGTCACTCGGGCATCTCCATCAACCCGGTTTCGAAAGCCAGTTCCAAACTGGGAGAAAGGGCTCCCCCTCCACAGCGACAGTTGGAGTCTCGCATCCCCAAGGTGTACACTTGAAGTAGGCAGGCAGGTATCCTCTCCACAAGCCGAGCTCACAGGGGCTCCAGCACAACCCCCCGCGAAAGCAGGATGTAGATTCTGAAGAAGCTCGGTTCAACTGCAACAAGCCCGGGATGGCATTAGGCGGGCAGAGTCGCCAGGAACGCCCTGGCCTCTTCTCCGCTGTTAAGGGTGAGAGTCCTGCCCTCGTGCCAGACCCTGAGTTTCGCTGGATAGACCAGCGCGAACTTGACACCTCTGTTATGGAGGTCAGTGCAGGAGGGCGCCATGAGCTTGCGTTGGGCTGCCACCCGCACCGAGTAGTCGTTAAACATGAGCACTCGCGAGCCTTTGTAATCCAGGGCCCCCGCCTTTCGGTAAGCCCGGAGAAGGAGTTCCTTTTCCCGCCAGTTAGTGTAGCGGGCTATAGCGGTCCTCGCCCTCCCCCCCTCCAAGGGCCTGCTTCCAATGCGATGCGCCCGTTCACAAGCAAAGGCCTCCGCGCCTCCGCTCAGGTTCAGGGTGTCAGGGAGCCACTGGCCAAAGATAGCATAGAGTTCTTGCTCACCCACTGTCTCCGGGAGCCCGACCAGCCGTAGGTTGTTTCGGCGGCTTCTGTTCTCCTGCTCTTCCAGGGCCGCCAGTAACTCCCGGGACTCTTTCTTCAGGGCCTCCACCTGGGCAGACAGCGTCACGCACGTGTCCTCCTGATCGGACACCCGCTGTTCGACCTCCGTCAGACGTCGGCTGTGGGAATCAAACTTCTCATTCATCTCATCCACAGCCGACTGGATCTTGTTGAGCCTGTCCGCCAGCGCCGCCGTGACCGATCGGATGATATCGGTAATCCAGTCACCGGCGGGAATAGTGAATGTGGCCTGCTCCGCCGCCATTTTGGAGGGGGTAAGAGAGGGCTTATCCCGGGCGCCTTTTGCCGGTCTAACGGGCATGCCCCGTGCCGCTGCAGTCGCCCTGGAGAGCAACTAAGAGAGCGGGTGTTTAGTCCTGGTCCCGCTTGCTCGTAGCTGCGGCAGGAACGCAGAAGGGCCGACTTTATCGCCGATTTTGTGTGCGTGAGGCAGGAGCTCTCCTGTCATGCGTCCGCTCAGTCAGGCTGCATCACGTGACCCCCCCCAAGTCTGTTTCTTTCTGTCGAACTGGTTCTATGGCTTGAATGTCCAGCAACTTGCTTAAAGTTGTCCAGGCTTGGGCTGCCCGGTCTGTTCAGCCAGTAGAATTTATAAACCACTCAGACAAAGGAAGTGCCTTGTAACTCTGATAATATCCAAGACCCAAAGATCTGTTGTTATGTATTCCCAAACTTCCAGAAAGTCCGAGAGCCGATGCTGAAAGCTAGATGGATGCTCAGGTGCATAGGGAGAGGTATGGTCAGTAGGGAAAAAGAGGTATTGATGCTCCTGTATATGGCGAGACCTCAATTACAATATTGTGTACAATTCTAGAGGCTTCACCTTCAAAACTAAACTAAACCTTAAGTTTATATACCACATCCTCTCCATAATTATAGAGCTCAGCACGGTTTACAAGAACTTAAATATAGGAAGTAAAAGAATAAGGGGTTGGGGTTGAGTACAGGGGGGGGGGGGAAGAGAGCATTCCATTTTTGTGAAAAACCAATTTTTCAGGTGCTTACGGAATAGTTGGAAGGAGCCCAGGTTCCATAGTGGGACAGTAAGATTGTTCCAAAGCCCTGTGATTTTGAAGAGGAGAGATTTTCCCAATTTACCCGCATAGAAAATACCTTGGGCCTGGTGGAGTCAGGACTCGAGGAGTTATAAGATAGTGGAATTAGGGGCGGGAGGATGCCGTGAAGGATCTTAAAAGCTAGGCAAATGCATTTGAAATGAACTCTGGAAATTACTGGGAGCCAGTGAAGTTTGGCCAAGTGGGGAGACATGATCAAATTTGCATTTTGTGAATATCAACTTGGTCGCAGTGTTCTGGATTAGCTGAAGTCTTTGAAGACTTTTTTTAGTTAGGCTTATATAGATGGCATTACAGTAGTCTAGTCTGGAGAGGATGATAGATTGGACAAGGATGGCAAAATGTTGATGGCGGAAGTAGTATCTTACTTTCCTCAACATGTGAAGGCTAAAAAAGCATGATTTTACCAAGGAGTTGAGGTGGTCATTGAAGGAAAGGGAAGAATCGATAATGATGCCTAGGACCTTGCTTGAGAACTCAAGCTGCAGCGTGGCACCAGAGGGCAGTGAGAAGAGGGTGGGCAGCTGTTCTAATTTTGGGCCGAGCCAGAGCAGTTTCGTTTTGGATTCGTTCAGTTTCATTTGTACTGAGAGGGACCAGGAATGGAGTCTCGTTGCTAAGGACCTGGTCCTATACCTTAAGTAGTTTTGGGGCCAGCTTTGTTTACCTGGGCAGGTAAGAATGAGCAAACATGAAATAAAAAAATTCAGCTATTACACTTTCTCACATTGCATCAGGATTTACTAGCTAGAAAGAAAAGAAAAACTATTAGATAAGGCCTGATCCAAGAGCAAGTGAGAATGTGGATTAGTAGCTATGAATTAATAAATGAAAATTGGATAATCTGGAATAAAATGATCAGAAATACAAAAAGTTTAAAAACAGGGACTTTAAGTTACCATATGGATTTGATATATGTCATGTGCTTGATGGATATAGGGAGGCAAGCTAAGACATTTTTGTGATTGATGACTACCATATCAAATGTACTCCAGATGAGAAGATTAGGTTTCTTATAGAGTTTCTTTGTGTTAGAGTGACCAGCCTGAACTAGGCCAATCCTCAGGGAAATGTAGGCAGACAGGAGTTGGCTTTTGACCTGGTATCCACATACCAGGGGGCCCTGGTTTACCATGACTTGAGTTTGCTAAGGACAAATCTAAACCATATGTGTATCATGGTATGAATTGATCCAAAGTTAGCTATCAGAAAGTTAGGAAAAATTATATAATAGAAATTTACTTAGGCAGTTATAGGTAATATGTTAAAAAAAAAACCAATGTAGATTAGGAATATAAATTAACAAAACATAAAGATTAGGAATATAGTTTATTTTAATCTTCATATATCTGAAATCCTGAAGAGATCCTGATAAGGCAACAGATGGTGTTTGACCTCTGACCTTTAGCAACTTTTTCTACTTCATTGGAGAGCAACTTTTTTCTACGTAGAACCTTGATGGGAGGGGTACCTGCTCCTTTCCATCTTTTCTTTGTTCAGTCTTTGTGAGACAGAGATCTCAGAATAGAGAAGAACACTGACATTTACAGGAAAGAATATAAAATCTGAGGAGTTTTGTAAGTGTATTATAATATTGATCTATGTATTTCTTCTTTTTATAAAATATGTAAGCTTAATGTGAGAATGTAACTTTTTTAGATATAAGAATGTAATTTGTGACACGCCTATATGAAGCTAGCCTTATATGGGAATAAATAATGTGAACCAATTAGACTGCAGATGGATTGTAACGAAGGAATGTCGTCATTTAGGATATATATGGACATGTAACTGATAAGACATTGGAATTGTTAGGAGCAAGGCCAGCGTTTTTTGGCTTCTGTAATAATTCTCTGATGCAAAAGATACTCAATTGATTTGCTAATAAAATTAATTGCGTACACTTATGACCTAATATTGATATCTAATAAAAAATAAGATTTTTGGATTTTATGAAAATATTTTGCATCATTATTTTTTTAATTTCATTTTACAATCCTAGAAAGCTATTAGTACGCATGTGCGCAATTAAATGGCACCCCAGATGGGACATTAGCGTACTGTGCGTTTCTAGGTTCCATTTTTTGAACCGTTGGGTTTCGTTTGGAAGTGCAACATAAGGTATGTCTGTTCTTTGAGTAACAGACTGGGGGGCCCTTTTTGAAGCTACGGAATACCGTAAGTTATATTTTAGGAATTAATGCTTTGTATATAGGCATAGTGTTTGGGGATATTGTATTATATGTTTAGTTTGTTAAGATTTGTGGGTATAGAGAAAAATTGTATCTTCATTGCTTTATGACTTTATTTCTGCTGTCTTTCTGGCCAGATCTTTCTTTCTTTCTCTCTCTGTTTTTTCCTCTCGGGGTTTACAGCTGTCCTGTTAAGGTTGGCTGTGAGGGGCAGTGTATTTTGTAAATACCTCCTGGGGTTTGTTTCTTAAAGTGTTTGTTTTGAAGTGTTTTGTTTGCTAAGAGGAGAAAGTATTTAGGTGATTTAGGACTTGTTTGAGAGTAATTGTGAATAGTCATGTTGCCAATAGAAGCAATAAAAAAAGCTAATCCATTGTTATCTAATGAGATACAGCATTTTCATGATAAATGGTGTAGAAAAGCAGTAATTAACACTGAATCCTGGACATGGCCGAAAGAAGGGTCTGTATTATGGTCAGACTTATGTTGTTTGCGCATGTGGATTTTAGATTCAAAGAAAGGAAAATCCCAGCAGAAACATTTAGAATACTGGCACTTGTGGGATGAATTATGTGAGAATTCTCCAGGATCCCCAACACCAGTTGTTAAAGATAAAAATACAGGTCTTTCTACGGGTCAAGGGGGGAGTTTGGAGCCCCCACCATATTTAGAGCCTGGGAAGGTTACAAGCAGTCTATATCCACTTCTTACGAGTACTCCTGAAGTAGCAATTGGTTATACACCTTTAAATGTAGCTAAAGAAAAGACCCCCCTATCCACTGTGGGTCAAACCTCCATACCCACGGCACCAACATCAGATAGCCAGACTAAAGACTGGGTCTATGTATCTGGAGTCTTACACATGAAACCTGTAGAGACAGATTCTGAGACATCCACAAATGCAGA
This sequence comes from Geotrypetes seraphini, assembly GCF_902459505.1. Lineage (NCBI taxonomy): Eukaryota > Metazoa > Chordata > Amphibia > Gymnophiona > Dermophiidae > Geotrypetes > Geotrypetes seraphini. The sequence continues at coordinate 59,158,297 of NC_047085.1, forward strand.
TGCAGAAGAGGAGGTGATTGTTCGAAAACCTAAAAACCCTGTAACTGGGAAGCTAAAAGGGCTTCAGACACGTCAATCAGATTTAACTATGAAAGCCCTGCAGAATTTAGAAGAACAGACAGATGTATTACATAAGTGGGTAGAAGACTTATCAACAACAGGAATTCAGGATAGAGGTGCAGCTGCTTATGTAAGCCAGGCTATGATACCTAGGGATTATGTAGCGCAGCAGGAAAATTCCTGGCTATATGTGGTCCCATGGTGTGATAATTTGGCTGGCTGGACTGAAGTATCCAGCGCACAGATGGAGATATGGCCCAGAAATGGTTCTTTAGATCCAAATAAATTAGATATAGCACGATTTTGCATACGGGATGGGAAAGGAGATCCACAATGGGATTACCCATATATGCAAAAGGGTTTAAGAATTTGGGAGAAATATGAACAAAGCAATGTAAATAAATCTCAGGAGCTTAGAAATGAGGGATCACCCATTTTACAAGCACCCCTGATTTATAAACCCCTAACAGGAGGAGGTGTAGCCACTACATATATACCCTGGTCTTTTACGGACCAGGAAAATATTAAGAAACAGTTACCCTCTATGTTAGGAGGAGCCAGTAATTGGATAGCAAAATTTGAACAAATAACGGCAGGATATACACTAGCAATAGGGGATATTAAGCGGATGCTATACCTTTGTCTAGGGGGTCAAGCTAGCCAAATTTTTACACAGGCAGGATTTCCAACCTTAAACATTACTAACTCTGCACACGATGGTTCATCATTTAATGCAGTTAGACCCCAGATTTGGCATGCGATGCGTATGTTATATCCTGATCATAAAGATATGAACAGAGTAATTGCACACAAATTTAAAGTAGGAATGGATATTTATGAGTTTATAAAACGGTTTGAGGATAATTGGGAGAAAGAAACAGGAGAGCCTGTGTTCGCACAAGGAATGATAGCTGTAGCATTTCAGATGTTGAAAACTACTTTACCTAAAAATATACAAGCCAGATTAGATGTTGTAGTTGGTTTGGAAAACAAGGCTTGGGCAGAGATAGTGTCCCATATCACTCACTATTGCAGATTAACTGAAGATGAGCTAAGTAAACAGGATAAGGAATTAGTGCAACTGCAGAAAAAAGTTTTGACAATGCAAATTAAAGAGGAACAAGCAAAAGGAAAAAACCAAGAAAAGAATGATATAGTTGTGGAACTGGCTCAAATTAATAGGGCTAAGAATCCAGAAAGGTCGCAAGTGAGATGCTGGCAGTGTGGATTGATGGGACATTATAAGAATGAGTGTAGAAATGAAGCAGTAAGTCGAGGAAGATTTAGAGGAAGTGGTATAATGCGGGGACAAGGAAGAGGAAATTTTAGGAGTGTACGAGGACAAGGTAGGACCGGAGGATGGCAACCCTGGACAGCGCAGCAGCCACAATTCTGGGAACCTGAACCTGTGTCAGGAGAGGGATTTGGAAGACAGGATTGACTATCTCAGTATATTTCTTTCAAAATTCCAAAAGGTAAAAAGGGGGATCCATGCCTTCAAATTAAAGTAAATGGACATAATTATAATTTTATTGTGGATACTGGAGCCACTATGACTACGTTAAATTTTATCCCTGTAGGAGCAGTACTTTCAAAAGAGAGTATTACTACCATGGGGATAGAAGGGCAGGAAAATGAAAAATATTTACTAGAAAATGTATCTCTGCAAATTGAAGGAAAATGGTTGCATATGCAAGTGGTATATGCGCCTGAATGTCCAGTGAATTTATTAGGAAGAGATGCACTGCATAAATTGGAAGCCACAATTGTGTTTGAACCAGAATTACCATGCCAGTGGGATGAAAGGCAGGGAGTTCTGGAAACTTGTCTATGGACATCGTTACGAACAGGAGAACAGACAAGTAACCCTCCATCATTTGTGCATTCAATATTATTGAGTGTACAAGATGATATGGGTGTTCTGGGTCAAACACTAGATACTACATTTTGGATAGGATTACCACCTCCTAAGGAGAATTTACCCTCTAAGAAAGAGGAAATAATGAAGTATGTATTGGACCACGTACCAGAAGAATTATGGAAGAAATATGGCAAAGTTAAAACTGTAGATTCTATTCAAATTGAAATGTTAAAAGAAGGTATAGGACCGAAAATAGCACAATATCCATTGAAGCCAGCAGCTATAGCAGGAAGTATTCCTATAATTGAAGAATTAGTAAAAGAAGGGATTTTAGAAGAATGTTCATCTGCCTGGAATACTCCTTTGTTTCCCATACAGAAATCAGATGACTCATACAGAATAGTGCATGATTTGAGGGGTTTGAATAAATTAATTCAGTCTGAGTATCCTGTAGTTGCAAATCCTGTAACAATCCTGAATGAGGTCCCTTTAGGATCTTATTTGACTGTCATTGATTTGAAAAATGCATTCTATACTATTCCATTACATCCAAAGTCACGTCCTTATACAGCCTTTACCTTTGATGGTAAGCGCTATTGTTGGGCACGTCTCCCTCAGGGGCTTTCAGAGAGTCCTTCTGTGTTTTCAAGGATATTAATGCATGATTTGCAAATTTTTAAAGAACGGCTTCCACCAGAAATACATTTGATTTCTTATGTAGATGATTTGTTATTGTCTGCGCCTACTGTGGAAGATAATGTGAAATATACTATTGAACTATTGAATTTTCTGTGTGAATATGGTTATGTGGTTAATAAGGAGAAATTACAAATAGCAGAAGAAGAGGTTACCTTTTTAGGGTATCGTGTCGGCAAGTCAGTACGAGCTTTAACTAAAGATTTAGTGCAGGAAATAGAAAAAACACCCTTGCCACAGACAGTAAAGGAATTACGAGGATTCTTAGGACTCCTTAATTATTGTAGACAATGGATACCGTGTTTAAGTACTAGGACACTTCCTTTGAGGGCTAAATTGAAAGGAAATGTTCAGAGCAGAGACAGAATTCAATTAGATTCAGCACTGGTGGTGCTGATACAGGAGTTAAAACAAGCAATTAGAGATGCTCCACAGTTTGTTTTACCTTTGATTGGGACAGAAGTGCAAGTACATTTACATATTGGAAACCCTGGATGGGGTGCAGTTTTACAACAAAATGACAATGTTTGTGGATATTTATCTGGAAGTTTTACACCTGTGGAAATGGGTTTTTCTCAGTGTGAAAAAGGTGTAGTGGCGGCTGCAACATTGGTAGGAAAACTTATGGATTTGTTGCCATACAGTCATATCACAGTACATACTTCCCATGATATTTTGAATATTTTAAAATTGCCAGAAGTAGTGTTTACTAGTCAGCGTATAGGGAAGTATTTGGCTCTGCTTACCACTGGTTTAGTGGATGTGCAACCAAAAATGAAGGATAAAGATCCAGCACAAGTGTTTTATGCTTTTTTAGGAATACAAGACAGTACTGAGCACGAGTGTTCAGTTTTGATCCCACAGCAACAAATGTTGCTACAATATGATAAACCCCTAGGTGAGGGATATATTTGTTTTATAGATGGTTCCAGTGCTACAAACAGAGCAGCATTTGCTATCACAACGTATGATAGGGATGCTGACAGCACTGAATGGAAAACTTATTGTTTACCATCAGATCAATATTCAGCCCAGACTGCAGAATTAGCAGCATTAGTCCAGGTGTTACAGGACAATATAGGAAGGAAAGTTACTGTTTATTCAGATTCTGCATATGCTTTAGGAGTAGCAAAATTGCATTTAACGACATGGAAAAAGAGAGGATTCATAGACTCTGGAGGTCATCCAGTTCAACATTTACCTTTGATAGAGAGATTGGATAGATTATTGCAGCAATACCCAGACAAAACATTGGCATTATGTAAAATTAAGGCCCATGATAAGAAAGATGAATCGTGGGAGCAATATATGCATAATCAGACAGATTTAGCAGCAAAATGGGCTGTAGAGCAACAGGGCATAATGCTAGTGCAGACTAGAGCTAGGAGCAAGATTACAAAGGAACAAGACGAGCAAAGACGACTGCTCCTAGATGGCGTAACAGAGGAAGAGATTCAACAATGGACAAATTTACAATGTCAGTGTATAGAAGGTATCTGGTATAATTCGTCAGGTGTGCCATGTATGGCACAGGTACCTCTGGTGATAATGATCCAACAAATGCACAATGCCTTACATGAAAGTGCAGCTACTTTAATTAGTCAATTGTCACAGCAAATTTGGCATCCTAATTTAGAAAAAATAGTAAGACAGACTGTATTACGTTGTGCTGTATGTGTAAAAACTAATCCTAGAGGTACTTGTGTAGCACCAGGCACTCTACCTATCCCGCAGGGACCTTTTCAGAAGTGGCATGTGGATTTTACAGACATGATAACACCTTGTAAAGGTAAGAGGTATCTGTTACTTTGTGTTTGTCCTTTTTCGGGCTGGATTGAAGCCTACCCCTGTAAAAAAGAAACAGCAGGAGAAGTGGCAAAGGTATTCTTAAATGAAATTATTCCAAGACATGGAATTCCTTATGAGATAGCCACAGATAATGCCAGCCACTTTAAAAATGCATTATTACAAGAATTGGCAAATTCACTATTGATTAAGCACAAATTCATAACAGTTTACCATCCTCAATCAAACAGCTTTGTTGAAAAAGCAAATGATTTAATAAAAACTGCATTACGAAAAATTATGCCATTGGAGTCTAAAGACTGGCTAAAATATTTGCCAGCAGCACTCTATGTAGTGCGTAATAGGCATATGCCTAGATTTGCTTTGACTCCTTTCCAAATTGCCACTGGAAGAAAGATGCCCCTTGCTTTTGTGAAACCGGGAAATTGTACTAATGATACTTTATTTTCTGATTATGTTGTAGCTTTACAGACAGCTATAGCAGAGATTCAATCACGACGAACTCCAAGTAGTGTGGACCAAGCACTTCCAGTTTACAGATTCCATCAGGATCAGTGGGTGTATAAGAGGTTACATACAAGAAATATATGGACTCAGCCATACTTTTATGGACCTTTTCAAGTGGAAGTGGTGTTCCCTTATGCAGTGAAATTAAAAGGGTATACACCATTAGTACACGTGAAAGACATTAAACCAGCACCCATTGCTAATACCTGATTACCTGAGCATATCTATTGTTCCTGCAAGGAAATCAAGGACTAGAGACACTATTAGTAGTTCATCTCATTGCTATATTTGCATATTTTCAATACTGTTTATTTTTAGTTATACTAATTAGGTATTAATTTTAGCCATGTTACTTATTTGGTGTTCTCCATTACTATTCTTTACTTTTTTCCACCACACTTTTGCAGAATGGAATCTTTTCTTACCTATAGTAGGTCAGGGAAATTCCTATGAACAAATGAAATTTCGTGTAGCAAGGTATGCTAATGTAAGCAATTGCTGGGTTTGTGCCCAGCTTCCACAACACACTAGTGGATTACCTTTTCGACCTTTTGCATGGAATGTTTCTGATCTTTGTTATTATTCTCTTTATCTTATGCCACGTAATGGCTTAGTTGCACCACAGTTTAGTCATGAGGGAAATTGTTCCTCTATAGTTCAATATTCTCTTCTTCAAACATTTACTCGTTATGCTTTTAGTTTTGACCCAAATAAACCACCAGCCCCAGTTTTAGTTAGACCCATGCGAGGATTTCTTTGTTACCATTCTAAAAGGACAGATAAAACCACCTGGTATGCTGGAAAGAGTTCATGTCAATATTATGTTACTTCAGATGGTCCAAATATTTCTCTTTCACTGGGAAATATTACTGTTTCTACCTATTTTACTGACAGGCAACAATTTGCCTGGCTTACAGGTGTTAGTAATTATTTGTTACCCTCTTATGCTGACTGCTGGTGGATTTGTGGCCCATATGCATACAGATGGCTTCACGAGGGATGGTATGGGACCTGCTATATCGGGTTCCTATTACCCCCTGTGAGAATCCTATCTGAATTGCCTCCTATCCGACCAAAAAGAAATACTCCTCTCATTTCTGAAGGGGAAAGATTTGCTATGATCCTTTTACCTAGTTATGGAGTAGGTAAATTAGTCCAAATTATAAAAAAATTATCCACCCTTATTGAAACTATGGGTAATGAAACAACAGCAGTTACTCAATCTCTGTCACTAGAGCTCAGACAAACACGCATTGTAGCTCTTCAAAATAGGATGGCACTCGACTATCTCCTAGCAGCCCAGGGGGGTACATGTGCCATCATTGGACAAGAATGTTGTACTTATATTCCTGACTCCTTCTCTGACCAGCAAGCACATATCACATCTCTAGACAAGGCATTGCAGAATTGGGAACAATTTAAGGTAGAGGATAAGGGTTGGTTTGATTGGCTAACTGCATGGATGCCTAATATATCATGGGTTAAAGGCCTATTGGGTGTTTTGATAGGCCTGGCTTTTGTGTTTCTGATTGTGTGTTGTAGTTTATCCTGTATAATTGGCATTGGAAAAACATGTTTGCAGAAAGTGACTCCCAATCTTACGCTGATCCAGAGAACAAGTCATGCCCAAAGCAACCTCAGAACAGAGCAAGGTAAGGCCACTAAAGCTCCAGGTGTGGGTCCTGGTGTGGCACTCCACTCCACGACCCAAGGGGGGGCTAAGGACCTGGTCCTATACCTTAAGTAGTTTTGGGGCCAGCTTTGTTTACCTGGGCAGGTAAGAATGAGCAAACATGAAATAAAAAAATTCAGCTATTACACTTTCTCACATTGCATCAGGATTTACTAGCTAGAAAGAAAAGAAAAACTATTAGATAAGGCCTGATCCAAGAGCAAGTGAGAATGTGGATTAGTAGCTATGAATTAATAAATGAAAATTGGATAATCTGGAATAAAATGATCAGAAATACAAAAAGTTTAAAAACAGGGACTTTAAGTTACCATATGGATTTGATATATGTCATGTGCTTGATGGATATAGGGAGGCAAGCTAAGACATTTTTGTGATTGATGACTACCATATCAAATGTACTCCAGATGAGAAGATTAGGTTTCTTATAGAGTTTCTTTGTGTTAGAGTGACCAGCCTGAACTAGGCCAATCCTCAGGGAAATGTAGGCAGACAGGAGTTGGCTTTTGACCTGGTATCCACATACCAGGGGGCCCTGGTTTACCATGACTTGAGTTTGCTAAGGACAAATCTAAACCATATGTGTATCATGGTATGAATTGATCCAAAGTTAGCTATCAGAAAGTTAGGAAAAATTATATAATAGAAATTTACTTAGGCAGTTATAGGTAATATGTTAAAAAAAAAACCAATGTAGATTAGGAATATAAATTAACAAAACATAAAGATTAGGAATATAGTTTATTTTAATCTTCATATATCTGAAATCCTGAAGAGATCCTGATAAGGCAACAGATGGTGTTTGACCTCTGACCTTTAGCAACTTTTTCTACTTCATTGGAGAGCAACTTTTTTCTACGTAGAACCTTGATGGGAGGGGTACCTGCTCCTTTCCATCTTTTCTTTGTTCAGTCTTTGTGAGACAGAGATCTCAGAATAGAGAAGAACACTGACATTTACAGGAAAGAATATAAAATCTGAGGAGTTTTGTAAGTGTATTATAATATTGATCTATGTATTTCTTCTTTTTATAAAATATGTAAGCTTAATGTGAGAATGTAACTTTTTTAGATATAAGAATGTAATTTGTGACACGCCTATATGAAGCTAGCCTTATATGGGAATAAATAATGTGAACCAATTAGACTGCAGATGGATTGTAACGAAGGAATGTCGTCATTTAGGATATATATGGACATGTAACTGATAAGACATTGGAATTGTTAGGAGCAAGGCCAGCGTTTTTGGCTTCTGTAATAATTCTCTGATGCAAAAGATACTCAATTGATTTGCTAATAAAATTAATTGCGTACACTTATGACCTAATATTGATATCTAATAAAAAATAAGATTTTTGGATTTTATGAAAATATTTTGCATCATTATTTTTTTAATTTCATTTTACAATCCTAGAAAGCTATTAGTACGCATGTGCGCAATTATTATGCAGGCTGTAATGTTCTCGGAGAGGTTGGTGAGGTTCGGGTCTATCTTGAGAAGGACAAGGATGTAATCAGCGTATGTATAGATTGTTTCAAGGGGAGATAGTTGGAAGAGTTTCAGGGAAGACATATAGATGTTGAAGAGAATAGGGGATAGGGGTGATCCCTGCGGGACTCCGCAAGTTGGTTTCCAAGGAGTGGACGTGGTGCCATTTGTGTTGACAGTGTAGGAATGGAAGTGTAAGAAGTTCGAGAATCACTCTAGGATAGTGGAGTCGATGCATATCTCGGAAAGTTGATAAATTAGAATATCGTGGTGGACGATATCGAAAGCTGCGGAGAGATCGAATTGTAATAGGACAGCGAACTTATTATGAGAATGTAATTGTTGCACCTTTGAAATTAAGGAGACCAGTAGGGATTCGGTGCTGAAGTTGGGTCTGAAGCTATATTGGTAGGGTAAGAGAATGGAGAATCTCTCAGGGTAAGATGAGAGCTGGGTAGAAATGATGGCTTCTAGCATTTTAGTCAGGAGAGGGATATTTGCTATGGGGCGGTAGTTAGATGGTAAGGAAAGGGCGAGATCAGCTTTTTTCAGTAATGGGAACAAGGCAATATGTCCCATTTCTGCGGAGAATAGGCCAGATAGTAAGGCAGAGTTTATAAGTCTGGTGAGGGAGGAGATGGCCTGCGCAGGAATGTTCTCGTATAGGTAGGTAGGGAATGAATCCAGGGTGCATTTGCAGGATTTCAGTTTAAGACAGAGTTTAGAGATCTGGGGTTCAGACACAAGTTCAAAGGCAGTCCAGGATCTATCTGCCGGGATAGGGTTAGAGTCGTTGGGGGCCAGAGAATTGTAAGAGACTGCTGGGGGGAAGGAGTTCCTTATGGTAGTGATCTTTTCGTTGAAAAATTTAGCTGTCGTCTGCAGATAGGGAGGAGGGGGGAATGGTGGAATCGTTTTTTGAGGTTAAGTTGCGCCAGATGTTGAACAATATGCTACTTTGGTTGTTGGATCTGGAAATTTTATCACCATAGAAATTCTTCCTTGCTTTTTTTAATACTGTGTTATAGATCTTGAAAGTGTATCTTCAGGATTGTCTGTCTGAAGGGGATTTAGATTTTTTCCATTTACGCTCCAGTGCTCGACATTTCTGATTCAAGAGGATGTCCTCAGGCAGATAGACAGGCTAAAGAGCGACAAATCGCCAGGTCCGGACAGCATTCACCCAAGGATACTCAAGGAATTAAGGAACGAAATAGCAGAGCCACTTCGACAAATATGCAACCTATCCTTAAAAACTGGAGAGATACCGGAGGACTGGAAAATAGCAAATGTCACTCCCATCTTCAAGAAGGGTTCAAGGGGTGACCCAGGAAACTACAGGCAGGCGAGCTTGACCTCGGTCCCGGGAAAGATGATGGAAGCGCTGATTAAGGACAGCATCTATGAACACATCGAAAACAATGGACAGCTAAAGTAGAGTCAGCATGGCTTCTACAAGGGTAGGTCATGCCTCACAAACCTATTGCATTTCTTTGAGGGGGTAAACAGCCAGGTGGATAAAGGGGAATCCATAGACATCATTTACCTTGACTTCCAAAAAGCCTTCGACAAGGTGCCACACGAAAGATTGCTTAAGAAGCTATGGAATCACGGGATGCAAGGGAAGGTCCACCGATGGATCAAAAACTGGCTGGCAGACAGGAAACAGAGGGTTGAAGTAAAGGGACATTACTCAGACTGGCAAGGAGTCATGAGCGGAGTTCCGCAGGGGTCGGTGCTGGGACCGCTCCTGTTCAATATATTTATTAACGACCTGGAGGCGGGAACAAAATGTGAGGTCATTAAATTTGCAGATGACACCAAACTATACAGCAGGGTTAAAACCACGGAAGACTATGAAGATCTCCAAAAGGATCTGACGACACTGGAAGAGTGGGCCAAAAAGTGGCAAATGAGCTTCAACATGGGAAATGCAAGGTCATGCATGTAGGGAAAAAGAACCTGATGTACACTTACAAAATGGGGGGATCACTGCTAGGGGTAAGTAACCTTGAAAGAGACCTGGGAGTAATGGTAGACACAACATTAAAGGCGTCGGCACAGTGCGCCTCAGCCTCAAGGAAAGCAAACAAAATGTTGGGTATCATCAAAAAGAGTATCACGGCCAGGACGAAGGAAGTCATCCTGCCACTGTATCGCGCAATGGTGCGCCCCCATCTGGATTACTGGTCACCAGTACTGGTCACCGTACCTCAAAAAGGACATGGCGGTACTTGAGGGAGTCCAGAGAAGAGCAACTAAGCTGATAAAGGGTATGGAAAACCTCTCATATACTGACAGACTGAAAAAACTGGGGCTGTTCTCCCTAGAGAAGCGGAGACTTAGAGGAGACATGATAAAAACCTTCAAGATCCTGAAGGACATAGAAAAAGTAGACAGGGACAGATTTTTCAAATTATGGGGAGCCACAAGTACAAGGGGGCACTCAGAGAAATTGAAAGGGGACAGGTTTAGAACAAACGCTAGGAAGTTCTTTTTCACCCAGAGGGTAGTGGATACATGGAACGTGCTCCCGGAGGATGTGATAGGCAGGAGCACGTTACAGGGCTTCAAAGAAGGTTTGGATAGGTTCCTAGAGGACAAAGGGATTCAGGGTACAGATAAGAATAGACGTGGGTTATAGGGATAGGAGTAGAGGTAGGTTATAGAAATAGTCAGGGACCACTGCTCAGGCAATGGGCCTAATGGGCCGCCGCAGGAGCGGACCGCTGGGCGAGATGGACCTCTGGTCTGCCTCAGCGGAGGCAATTTCTTATGTTCTTAATTCCCTATAGTACGGAAGATACCAAGGGGCCTTGCAGGAGTAGGAGACAGATTTAGTAGATAAAGGGGCAAGAGCACAGTATGTAGTCTCAGAGAGGTTTACCCAGTTGTGCCAGTTGAATTCTGGGTCAACAGGTTTAGGGCAAGAGGGAAGCTGGTTGAGAAATTGGGTCCAGAACAGTTTGCTCGTGATTTTTTTGCAGTAGGTAATAGAATTTGTGGTCCGGGGTGGAGAACCAAGGTGAGACATGAAAATGGGAAGGCAGAAAGAACCTAGAAGGTGATTGGACCAAGGGACATGTTCCCAACGAGCCTCTTTGGCTGAAGTTTTGTGCTCGGTCAGGTCGAGGAAGTTGATGATGTCTAGTGTATGCCCCTTTTCGTGGGTAGGGGAGGGCGCAGGAGTGGGGAAAACTAGAGAGGTGAGGAAGTTGTTGAATTCGGTTGCATCCTTGTTGGTATTATCGTCTAGGTGGAGATTAATATCGCCAATGATCAATAGTCTTTGAAATTTTAGGAAGGTCCTTGTTATGGTCTTGAGAACGAGTTTGGAGAATTTATTCCAGGGGGTTGGTGGCCGGTACAGTAACAAGATACCTAATGGGTAGGGGTGGAATTCATCGTTGACTGAAGCTAACATGTATTCTAGTGAAGTATAGCTGCCCTTTTCAAGGAGCTGAATGTCAAAGAATGATTTGTAGAGGAGAGCCAGGCCTCCTCCTTTCCGGTGAATTCTGGGAGAGAAGAGGTCGTGGTAACCAGAGGGGTAGAGTTCATTTTGTGTGAATAAATCATCTTTCTCGATCTATGATTCAGTGATGCACAGGAATCCAGGATTGAAGTCCCCAAGTAGGTCCTTTAGTATTTGGGTCTTGTTGCGGGCTGATCTGGCGGTACAGTAGTGTTGTAACTGGAGTCAGAGGTGAGATTGGGTAGGTTGGCAGGAGGAACGGGCTTTAAAGAGAGTAGTTGACTCCTCTGTTTTCGTTTTTTTGAAGGGGTGAGTTCTGGTGCGCACTAGCGCGGGGATTCTGAGGCCAGGGCAAATGTTACTGGCACTTGTGGAGTTGAGTAAGTTGGGGGGAGAGGTTTTAGGCAGTGAGAAGTGTTGGTGATTGAGCAGAGTAAAAGAAGAAGGAGCCAAGAAGGTGCTTCATGGTAAGAACAGAGAATCAAAAAGAGGGTTGGGGGTAGAAGCTTGTTTGATTATCTGATCTGGAATCAGAGGTTTGGATTCTTGTTGAGTGTTTGAATAGTAGGTGTCTTAGGATGGAGTCAGTCCAGAGGTAGGCTACTAAACTGGTTCATGGTCTTCATCATAAGGCGTATAGGGTCAGACTTAAAAATCTCAATATGTATGCTCTGGAGGAAAGGCGAGAGGGGAGATATGATAGAGATGGTTAAATACTTACATGGTATAAATGCACATGAAATGAGTCTCTTTCATTTGAAAGGAAGCTCCTGAATGAGAGGGCATAGATTGAATTTAGTAATCGAAGGAAATACTTTTTTACAGAAAGGGTGGTAGATGCATGGAATAGTCTCCCAGTAGAGATGATGGAGATAAAGACTGTTTGAATTCAAGGAAGCATGGGACAAGCACGAGTGAGAGGAGGAGACAGTGGATGCGGCGGATGGGCAGTCTGGATGGGCCATTTGGCCTTTATCTGCATCATGTTTATGTTTTCATAAAGGTACACAACAACCAAGATTCACATATTATAACCTGCTAGCCTAATAAAGCAACACATGACTGTTGCTTTATTAGGCTAGCAGGTTATATAATATGTGAATTTTTCACACTTTTTTTTTTTTTCAATTTCCCTACCTGTCCATCACTGTCTTTTATAACCATTAGTATTGGAGTATCAAGACCAAGCATTGTTCGGTATAGAGTTTTCAGGCTCATGCCATGTTTCCCAGTACTGTAGACAAGTGTCCAGGGGTATCCAATAGTTCGTGGAGGAAGGTGTTTAATGAGCTGTAAAGAACAAAAACTTAATTACTATAATAAGCATGAATTGCATTTTATAATTCATACACTATAATTTAACAGAAAATTATATGTGAATCACACTAATTTATCGATTACTTCTGCTAGAGAATCCATTTAACATTTAATTGTGAGGCTCCAAAAATGGATCATAGATAAACAATCCTGTACAGGACTTCAGATGGAAAAAATAATCCTACCATTTTATTTAGCTGCAGTCATATACAGTACATGCCAATTGAGCGAAAGCTGCTAGTTAATGCATCTGAGAATAGAAAAGATTTTAAAAGAGATTTGAAGTTTAAATCTACCCTGAAGTGTAGTTCTACCTAATTGTTTCCCTTTTTGTTTGTTTTAAAATTGTTTTTAATAACTATTATTGTTTTAAATGATGTATTGTTATCCAGTGGCGTACTAAGGGGGGGGGGGCGATCCGCCCCGGGTGCACGCCCCAAGGGGGTGCACAGCCGGCCACCTTCCCTATTCTGCCGCTGCTCCGTCTCACCACCGCATCCCGGCACCAGCTCTCCCACAGTCATTCCTTAACCCACCTGGCCGGCCGTAGATAGAGACAAAAGGTGAAGCGGGCTGGTGGGCAGGGAAAAAGCGTCGGGCCCACAAGGCTTCACCTCCGGTATCAATTCTAACGTCGGAGGGTAAGTTCTGGGTCAGTCAATCGCTGTCTGGCTGGCCGGCAACTTCCTCCCCGTTAGAACTGACGCCGGAAGTGAAATCTTGTAGGCCCGATGCTTGTACGCGTCGGGCCTGACTCGGGGAAGGAGCAGGGAGAAATCAGCTGCTGGCTTGGAGGTGGAGGTAAGGAAAGAATGGTGGAAGTGGAAAAATCGGCACGATGGCTTTGTGGGGGCTAGGGGGAGAGAGAAAGAAAGGCAAAAATAAAGAGGGGGACCAGGGGGAGAGAGAAAGAAAGGCAGAAATAAAGAGGGGGGCAGGGGGAGAGAGAAAGAAAGAGGGGGGGCCAGGAGGAGAAAGAAGAAGGACCAGAGACTTATGTAAATCACCAGACAAAAAGGTAGGAAAAATGATTTTATTTTCAATTTAGTGATCAAAATGTGTCCGTTTTGAGAATTTATATCTGCTGTCTATATTTTGCACTATGGCCCCCTTTTACTAAACCGCAATAGCGGTTTTTAGCGCAGGGAGCCTATGAGCGTCGAGAGCAGCGCGGGGCATTCAGCACAGCTCCCTGCACTAAAAACCACTAACGCGGTTTAGTAAATAGGGTGGGGGTATTTGTCTATTTTTGTATAGTTGTTACTGAAGTGACATTGCATGGAGTCATCTGCCTTGACCTCTTTGAAAAAAACCCCGAATATAAATGATAATTAATATTTTCTCTGCGTACAGTGTGCTTTGTGTTTTTTTAAAATTTTATTATTGGTAGATCATTTTGACTTGGTCATTTTTAAAGTAACTCGCAAGCCCAAAAAGTGTGGGCATCCCTTCTGTAAACAGTGGTGTCTGTCCCAGCTTGTGCTCCCTCCGGTGGTTGTTTCACTTCTGGCCAGCTCCCCTGCTCAAAGCCGCGGGTATCGGCACCTCACGCAATCCGCGGCTGCGTCAGAAGTGTTCCCTCTGACGTCACGATGTCAGAGAGAAGGCTTCTAATGCAGCCGCGGATCGTGTGAGGTGTAGACGCCTGCTGCTTTGAGCAGGGGAACTGGCCAGACATGCTGGGCAGGAAAGAGATGTTCCTGCTGCACAGGGAAGGGGGGGGGAGAAGAAATGTTGCACAGGGAAGGGGGAGAAATGCTGCTGCTGCACAGGGAAGGGGGTGAGAAAAATGCTGCTGCACCAATTGGGGAGAGAGAGGGAAGAAGGAAGAAGGAAGACAAGGGAGAGGAACCAGAGATGCCAAGTCCATGGGAGGGATGGAAAGGAAAGGAGATACCAGACCATGGTGGGGGAGGAAGAGATACCATGGCATGGGGGGAGAGAAGGGAAGGAGATAGAGATACCACACCATGGTGTGGAGTGGGAAGGAAGGAAGGAAAGAGAAGAGAAAGAGAGAGATGCCAAAGCATAGGGGAGGGGGTGGAGACAGAAAAAATGGAGAGGGGGTGAAGCTGAAATGAATCATGTGCAAAGAAGAGAAGGGACCCTGGATATACAGTTTATTGAAGGGACAGAGAAAGAGGGAAGATGGCATATGGAAGACAGAGAGGGTGGACGGTAGATGGAAGGGGCAAAGGGAGTGTGGGTAGTAAATGGAAGGGGCAAAGAGAGGGCAGATGTTGCATGGAAGGGAGAGAGGACAAGCGCTGTATAGAAAGAAGAGAGAGAAGATGATTAAAGCAGAAACGACAAAAGGTAGAAAGATTTTTTTTGTTGCTTTACTTAGAATCAAGTAGTATTGTAACTGTATTGATAAAAGTTTATATATAGGAAATGGAAATAAGGCAATTTATTGGACTACACCCCTTTCCTCAGGACAGAATAGCATAACAGCAGTATACTGTACTGTTCTGAAGAAAGATTTGGCCTCTGAAAGCTAATTGAAAAATGGAATAGTCCAATAAAATGGTATTTTCTTATTTCTCATTATTTGTTTTATTTTTATTTGTTAATTTGTAAAGTGGTGATTGTTATGTATCAGTTTTTTCAAATTTACATCTACTGTCTTTATATTTTGCACAGTATTAGGGGACATGTGTCACTGTTTTTGTGGTGTTGTGGTGTTGCATTGTATGCAGAGTCTGGTTTCTTGGCGGTTCAGTTTAACTTTTGTCTACATATTTCTATTTTTAGTTTGTGATTATTCCATATTGGGCTAGGGTGTATCTCTGTTCTGTATGTATGAAAAGGACATAGTTTTCAGTTGGCATTGATTGCAGGATCAATTGACTGTGCGGGATCTGGCTTGTTTAGTTTTATAATGTATGTGTTGGTGTTCTAGTGCTCACTGCAGTGTTTAAGATGCTGCCTTTTCCTAGGTACACTCTTGTTGTGCGATATGTGGATTGTTACTAAAAAATATATTTTTCATATAGATGGGGGGGGGGGGTGTCAAAAAATGATGGGCCCCGGGTGTCACATATGCTAGGTACAGAAACACAGATATATTGAAAACCAATGTATGTAAAGCAACACTTTCAATTGGTGACTACTATGATTGTAGGACAATGTAGTAATAAAGTTTTGCAGAAAACTATGTGGGACAAGTATCAACTCTGAATTTACTCAAAAAGAAGGAAAAAGCCTCAGAAAAAGGCCCTCCCACCGCCACAAAGGTGGATATCAAGGTGGTTAGACGGTAATCTCACAGGCAAAACCTTCGTTAAAATGAGTGTTTGAGCAGAAAAACTTGTGCTTCACATATACAAATTTGTAGATAGAGGAAAAACCACTTATCTTCAACTGATCGGCACACCGACGGAGGCCAGCGTTTCACCGACAAGCTGCATCAGGGTGTGACCCGACCGATCAGTCTGCAAAACAAAGAAGAATAAAACAAAAAGAACTTAGACAGTTTCTCAATGAGTTTTAACTTCTTAATATTAAATACTAGCAAGTACCTTGAAAGAGCGGAAACTACCGCTTCAGAAGAGTCCAAAAAGATGGCTTCCATGGGGCGGCTCTGGAATTCTGAAATTTAAATACCCCCACAGTGTGAACGTCACTACCGGAAATAAATCGAAAAAAGACGTGACAGCTGAGAAGAAAAAAGACGTGACAACTGAGAGAAAATCTGACAAGATGAACCAGTGCTACGGACCAGCAAAAGCAAAAACATGCATTTTTTTATTTTTTATTTTATTGTATTGTATTGTTTTTCATTTTTTAAAAATTTCAAAGAAAAACTTTAATTTTGAGAATTTTTGTTTGCTTTTCTCTTTTTTTCTCTCTTCTTTCTTGAATTATTTGTCCGTAAAATCTTATGTGATTGAAAAGGACCACTGCCAAAAAGATATAAAAAGATGTGAAAAAATGTTTTTATAATTTTTTAATAAAAAGCGTTCCATTCGAGTCTTTGATTTAAACCGACAGGTTCTTCGCTGTTTAGTAGGTGGATCCAAAATTGTTCAGCACGTAGTAACTGAATCTGGCGGTTAAAAGTTCCTTCCTTGATATGATCAATGGCAAAGCACCGTAAATCTTCAAAACTGTGGTTGTGTTCAAGACAGTGTACAACAAGGGGAGCTTGTAGCTTGTTGTTGTGAAGACAACTCTTATGTTCAGTAATGCGTCTTCTCAGGGTGCGTGTGGTCTGCCCTACATAGATTTTCAAACAGGGGCAGAAAATCACATATACCACGAACGTTGTGGAACATGTAGTCAAGTGTTTGAGTTTATAAAATTTCCTTGTGCCTGGGTGTACAAAGTTGTCTGAAAACTCAATAGTGATGGCACACGTCAAACACTTGCCGCACTTAGAGTGCCAGATTCAGTTACTACGTGCTGAACAATTTTGGATCCACCTACTAAACAGCGAAGAACCTGTCGGTTTAAATCAAAGACTCGAATGGAACGCTTTTTATTAAAAAATTATAAAAACATTTTTTCACATCTTTTTATATCTTTTTGGCAGTGGTCCTTTTCAATCACATACGATTTTACGGACAAATAATTCAAGAAAGAAGAGAGAAAAAAAGAAAAAAAGAGAAAAGCAAACAAAAATTCTCAAAATTAAAGTTTTTCTTTGAAATTTTTAAAAAATGAAAAACAATACAATACAATAAAATAAAAAATGCATGTTTTTGCTTTTGCTGGTCCGTAGCACTGGTTCATCTTGTCAGATTTTCTCTCAGTTGTCACGTCTTTTTTCTTCTCAGCTGTCACGTCTTTTTTCAATTTATTTCCGGTAGTGACGTTCACACCGGGGGTATTTAAATTTCAGAATTCCAGAGCCGCCCCATGGAAGCCATCTTTTTGGACTCTTCTGAAGCGGTAGTTTCCGCTCTTTCAAGGTACTTGCTAGTATTTAATATTAAGAAGTTAAAACTCATTGAGAAACTGTCTAAGTTCTTTTTGTTTTATTCTTCTTTGTTTTGCAGACTGATTGGTCGGGTCACACCCTGATGCAGCTTGTCGGTGAAACGCTGGCCTCCGTCGGTGTGCCGATCAGTTGAAGATAAGTGGTTTTTCCTCTATCTACAAATTTGTATATGTGAAGCACAAGTTTTTCTGCTCAAACACTCATTTTAACGAAGGTTTTGCCTGTGAGGTTACCGTCTAACCACCTTGATATCCACCTTTGTGGCGGTGGGAGGGCCTTTTTCTGAGGCTTTTTCCTTCTTTTTGAGTAAATTCAGAGTCGATACTTGTCTCACATAGTTTTCTGCAAAACTTTATTACTACATTGTCCTACAATCATAGTAGTCACCAATTGAAAGTGTTGCTTTACATGTGCTAGGTACGCCACTGTTGTTATCTCATATATGTTTTTAAGACAGTGTCTACCGCCTAGAAGGCTGATTAGGCGGTATATTAAATTTTAAATGAGCTTGAAACTTCTAAATTATTTTCTGACCTAATGTGATCAGGAAGTGCATTCCAAATTTGTGAATCATTAACTGAAAAAATACGCTCTCTAGTAGAAGCATAAGGAACATATCTTACAGATGAAACAGTAAGAAGGTTTGATTGAAGTGAATGAAGTATACTTGAAGGTAACAGGTACCGTATTTTTCAATCCATAAGACGCATCCTTGATTTAGAGTAGGAAAACCAGAAAAAAAACATTCTGAACCAAATTGTGTACTAATATATACCAGGCTCTGCACCCTGTCTCCCCTTCCCTGCCAGGCTGTTCATTTCATTTTTCATATACACACAATACACACAGGAGATATAAATGATCAAAACTGACACATTTTGATTACTAAATTGAAAATAAAATAATTTTTCCTACTTTTGTTGTCTGGTGATTTCATGAGTCTCCTTCCTTCCTTTCTTCACTCGGACCTAAGAATTGTCCCTTTCTATTCCATCCCTCCCATGTCCCAAGTTCGTGCCCCCTCACTGGCTTCTAGCCTTTGTCCTTCGTTCTACCTCCCTCCCATGTCCCGAGTTCGTGGCCCCTCACTGCCTTATAGCCTTTGCCCTTCGTTCTCCCTCCCTCCCATGTCCCGAGTTTGTGCCTCCTTGCCTTCACTGCCTTCCAGCCTTTGTCCTTTGTCTACCAGCTGCACCGAAAACTACCTTCTTCCCCCACTGCGCGCTGAAACTTGCCTACCCTCCGCCGATTCCTTCTCCTCTGGCCCTGGTCCACCGCCGCTGTGGTGCAACTCAAAGAAGGGAAGGGCCAGTGTGCAGCAATTGCACACTGCCGGCCCACAAGCCTTCGCCCGACGTCAGTTCTGACGTCGGGAGAAGGCTTGTGGGCTGGCGACATGCAATCACTGCACATTGGCCCTTCCCATCGTTGCGGCGCACCGGCGACCAACAGAGAGCAGCAGCAATGAGCATGGAGCAGCGGCAGTGAGCAGGAGCAACGGCAGTGAGCAGGAGCAGCGGCGGGTAGGTCAGCCCCAATGAGTGGGTCATTTTAAAAAGGTACACCGGGGTGGGTTGGGCCCATGTGCCTAAGGCCTGGCCCACAGGAGGTGTCTAAGGCTACAGGACATATTCCGGTTGGCCCAGGCGCCTCAGGCCCCACCTGTGGGCAGGGTTTGTGCCACCTGGGCCAATCAGGCCTGGGAACCCTCCTGCCCGGATCTTGTGGGGGTGGGGGATAGGGTGGTCGCCTAGGCAGGAGGGGTTGGGCTCCCTCCTGCCCGATCTTGTATGGGGGGGTTGCGTGGCCAGGAGGGGTCGCGGCTCGCTGGGGCAAGAGGGCTTGGGCTCTCTCTTGCACCGATCATTGTTAGCGGGACCAGGAGGGCTTGGGCTCTCTCCTGGCCCGATTGGATCGGGGGGGGGGGGAAGGGTAGATCGCTGCAGGAGATGGATCATCTCTCCTGCCGCTTTAGAGATCCCAAGTACTGCGTTTGGCAGCACTTGGTGGTATCGCTATTGCGGCAGGGGAGATGAGGCATCTCTCCTGCTCCAATGGTTGCGGTAGGGGGATGGGTAGGTTGCCGGGCTGC
Organism: Geotrypetes seraphini; assembly: GCF_902459505.1. Lineage (NCBI taxonomy): Eukaryota > Metazoa > Chordata > Amphibia > Gymnophiona > Dermophiidae > Geotrypetes > Geotrypetes seraphini. The sequence goes on from NC_047085.1 coordinate 59,178,231, forward strand.
TGAGCTGATCGCGCCAGCCGCCATCAGCTCAGCAGCCCCTTTTTTGGCACTTATACCTATTTTGACTTGGTATAAGTCAAAACGTGTAAATGCCGACTAGACAACCTGCCTATACTTTTGGTTATACCTGCTGTATGCCTATATCTAGGTCGGTCCCCCTCCCGCCCTTTCCCCTCCTCTAAAAACGCCTCCTTTCGCTCTATGCATTTAGAGGCAGGGGAAAAGCCTAAGCTAGTTTTAGATACGTTTAAAACCAGCTTTAATTACGGGTAGTACTTGGACGATCAGGCTTTTTGATCATCATACTACCCATTTAGGCCACTTTTTAGACATTTTTGTTTTATTATGAGCCCCATAGAATTCTCTAGTGAAAGTAAGGTGGTGGTAGGTATCATTCATGGGTAAAAAAACCTTCACATTAGTTAAATATAACTCAAAATCTAATCATAATATTTTTGTGTATGAGTTTATATTTTTATAATTTTTCTTCTTTTTTCACCAAGTATTTCAACAGTGTTTAAGTAATAAATATTATTTCTATGTTGTCTATCACTAACATGGAGCTTCCTAAAATGCAGAACATTTGCAGCTTCAATTTCAATAACAAATCTTGTGCAAATAAATGTAACCACTACTAGTCACAGATTTAGAACTTAGTAGCTTGGCATTCAATATTTTCAACTAACTTAAAATATTTTCAGCTTCAATGCAATAGCACATTTTGTATATAGAAAAACCACAACTTATCTTAGATTTATCTTTGTGCTATTAAAAAAACAGGAAAAAAAAAATCCAGGTAGACATGTCTGTCAGTAACACAGTTACCTTTATAGCAAAAATTGGGTGACTCAGATGTTAATAATAATTCTTCATAAATATTTATCATATATTTGATGCTATTATAACTTGTTAAATATAAACTTTCTTCAACACCATTCTAAAAACCTTCTTTTAGCAAAAATAATCACAATTTTTTTTTCTTTCAGAGTATCTAAACTACTCAAAAAAGTGGTGGGCATATCATAATATACTGTAGATGTCAGATCTTAGGACCTCATATGATTTATACCATTCCAAGTCCAGACGTCAGAGGAGGGACAGGACCATAGCAGAGAGAACGTGCTGCTGAGGACGACAGACAGCTGCAGGGATCGCTATAGCACCAGCGATCCTGCATGCTGCCGTATTAGCTGCTTAAGGTAAGAGCGGGGAAGCTGGGGGAATATGCAGGACTATCCGACTGACCCTCCCCCCTCAAGCAGGAGCGACAGCAGACGGCCAGCAAGAGGCAGCGCTGCCACTCCTGCTTTAGGAAGGCATGTGGGAAAGGTCGGTCATCGAATTGGGAGGCCAAATTTTTAAAAAATTGAATCGATTCGAATCGATTCACCTGATTCAAAATGGTGAATTGGGCAGCACTAATGCCCACCACTTCCTAACAATCCCTTACACATTTCTTGTGATATGATGCCTAAATTTTAAGTTTATGTATATCAAAAAATTAGCCAATAAAAAAACCCCTTCACACACATTATATTCAGTGACTAAAAAAAGGTCAAACAGAATGCTAGGAATGATTAATAAGGGGATCACTAACAGATTGGAAAAGGTTATCATGCTGCTGTACCGGGCCATGGTACGCCCCCACCTGGAATACTGCGTCCAGCACTAGTCGCCGTACATGAAGAAGGACACGGTACTACTTGAGAGGGTCCAGAGAAGAGCGACTAAAATGGTCAAGGGACTGGATGTATTGCCGTACAGTGAGACATTAGAGAAACTGGGCCTCTTTCCTTTGAAATGAGGAGACAGAGGGGACATGATCGAAACATTCAAGAACATAAGCAATGCCTCTTCTGGGTCAGACCTGAGGTCCATCGTGCCCAGCAGTCCGCTCACGCGGCGGCCCAACAGGTCCAGGACCTGTGCAGTAATCCGCTATCTATACCCCTCTATCGCCTTTTCCAGCAGAAAATTGTCCAATCCTTTCTTGAACTCCAGTACGGTACTCTGCCCTATATAATTTTCTCTGGAAGTGCATTCCAGGTGTCCACCACACGTTGGGTAAAGAAGAACTTCCTAGCATTCGTTTTGAATCTGTCCCCTTTTAACTTTTCTGAATGCCCTCCTGTTCTTTTATTATTCGAAAGTTTGAAGAATCTGTCCCTCTCTACTGTCTCTATGCCCTTCATGATCTTATAAGTCTCTATCATATCCTCTCTAAGTCTCCTCTTCTCCAGGGAAAAGAGACCCAGTTTCTCCAATCTCTCAGCATATGAAAGGTTTTCCATCCCCTTTATCAGACGCATCGCTCTCCTCTGAACCCTCTCAAGTAACGCCATGTCCTTCTTAAGGTACGGCGACCAATATTGGACACAGTACACCAGATGTGACATAGTAACATAGTAACATAGTAGATGACAGCAGATAAAGACCCGAATGGTCCATCCAGTCTGCCCAACCTGATTCAATTTAAAAATTTTTTTTTTTTTTCTTCTTAGCTATTTCTGGGCGAGAATCCAAAGCTTTACCCGGTACTGTGCTTGGGTTCCAACTGCCGAAATCTCTGTTAAGACTTACTCCAGCCCATCTACACCCTCCCAGCCATTGAAGCCCTCCCCTGCCCATCCTCCTCCAAACGGCCATACACAGACACAGACCGTACAAGTCTGCCCAGTAACTGGCCTAGTTCAATCTTTAATATTATTTTCTGATTCTAAATCTTCTGTGTTCATCCCACGCTTCTTTGAACTCAGTCACAGTTTTACTCTCCACCACCTCTCTCGGGAGCGCATTCCAGGCATCCACTACCCTCTCCGTAAAGTAGAATTTCCTAACATTGCCCCTGAATCTACCACCCCTCAACCTCAAATTATGTCCTCTGGTTTTACCATTTTCCTTTCTCTGGAAAAGATTTTGTTCTACGTTAATACCCTTTAAGTATTTGAACGTCTGAATCATATCTCCCCTGTCTCTCCTTTCCTCTAGGGTATACATATTCAGGGCTTCCAGTCTCTCCTCATATGTCTTCTGGTGCAAGCCTCCTATCATTTTCGTCGCCCTCCTCTGGACCGCCTCAAGTCTTCTTACGTCTTTCGCCAGATACGGTCTCCAAAACTGAACACAATACTCCAAGTGGGGCCTCACCAATGACCTGTACAGGGGCATCAACACCTTATTTCTTCTACTGACTACGCCTCTCTTTATACAGCCCAGAATCCTTCTGGCAGCAGCCACTGCCTTGTCACACTGTTTTTTCGCCTTTAGATCTTCGGACACTATCACCCCAAGGTCCCTCTCCCCGTCCGTGCATATCAGCTTCTCTCCTCCCAGCATATACGGTTCCTTCCTATTATTAATCCCCAAATGCATTACTCTGCATTTCTTTGCATTGAATTTTAGTTGCCAGGCATTAGACCATTCCTCTAACTTTTGCAGATCCTTTTTCATATTTTCCACTCCCTCTTCGGTGTCTACTCTGTTACAAATCTTGGTATCATCTGTACCATGTGGACGCACCATCGCCCGATACAATGGCAGGATAATTTCTTTCGTTCTGGTTGTAATACCCTTCTTGATTATGCCTAGCATTCTGTTTGCCTTCATAGCAGACGCTGCGCACTGTGCCGTCGGCGGTACTCTCATTTAATAACATCCCTCTCATCGTATAGTTGTACCTCGGGTTTCTGTTTCCCACATGTAATACTTTACATTTCTCAACTTTGAACTTCATCTGCCATCTCTTCGCCCATTCCCCTAGTTTGTTCAAGTCCCTTTGCAATTCTTCGCAGTCCTCTTTAGTCCAAGCTCCACTAAATAGTTTGGTGTCGTCTGCAAATTTTATTATTTCGCACTTCGTCGCTGTTTCTAGATCATTTATGAATATATTAAATAGCAGCGGCCCGAGCACCGAGCCCTGCGGGACCCCACTCTAGTCTGAATAGTGGCCCTTCACTCCTACCCTCTGTTTCCTACCCGCCAACCAGTTTCTGATCCATCTATGTACGTCTCCTTCCACCCCATGGCTCTTCAGTTTCCGGAGTAGGTGTCAAAGGCTTTTTGGAAATCTAGATATATGATGTCTATGGGGTCTCCTTTGTCCATCCGTTTGTTAATTCCTTCAAAGAAGTGCAATAAGTTTGTTTGGCACGATCTCCCCTTGCAGAAACCATGTTGCTGGTTATCAGAAGTTCGTTTCTTTCAAAATGTTCATCGATGTTTTCTTTTATCAGTGCTTCCGCCATTTTCCACGGAACCAAGGTCAGACTCATTGGTCTGTAGTTTCACGGGTCGCCTCTTGATCCCTTTTTAAAGATGGGCGTAACGTTGGCTTTCTTCCAGTCCTCCGGGATCATGCCTGTTTTCAGGGATAGATTGCAAATTTGCTGCAGTAGTTCCACTATCTCCTATGAAGGGAATAGACTTAAATAGATAAAGACAGGTTGTTCACTCTCTCCAAGGTAGAGAGAACGAGAGGGCACTCTCTAAAGTTAAAAGGGGATAGATTCCGTACAAACGTAAGGAAGTTCTTCTTCACCCAGAGAGTGGTAGAAAACTGGAACGCTCTTTCGGAGGCTGTTATAGGGGAAAATACCCTCCAGAACGTACGCAGGTAAGGCTAGACTCAGGACACTGGTGTTTGAACTAAGGGCCACCAAGTGAGCGGACTATTGGGCACGATGGACCACTGGTCTGACCCAACAGCGGCAATTCTTATGTTCTTATGAAAGGCAACACTTATCTTAGTGGATCTTGCCACAATCAACGTTGATATTGCAGTACAGTTATCGACAGGTCTACAGCAGTCGGGTTTTAGAATTGTAAATCCCGATGCAAAACAACCAAGCAAATGTTAGTGAATCAATCGCTTGGCTATTTTGCATGGGGTTTTACATATTTGCATGGCCGGATTGGGAAAATATGCAGTGGGCAGTTTTGTGAATCGGGTCGGATAGTAGCAATAGTCGCTAAACCTATGAAAGCAGAAGAAGTTGTTTAATGTTAAATGTTTGGACGGAGTGCATAGATTGTTGTTACAGGTGCCTCTACTTCACAAATAGTATGGATTTTATTTTCACATTTCGCACGTTAAGAGTTATGATATTTTTTATGAACCAGGTTCACACTGCATCTGTTCCTGGAGATACAATTCAACAGATAAGTGATTGAGGTTTTATTTTTGCATTTCGATGAATTGTTATTATCTTATCGTGTTATATTGTGCAAAAATTATGTCAAAGAAAACTAGGCAAGATACTACTGAAAAATTGGCTAAACCTCCTTAAACCTGAGACGAAAAGTCTAATATAATTATTCTCTGGAAGAACACCGGGGTTAGAATAGAGGACATCAGTATGAGCCCGCCATAAATCGGAAGAACCTCTGGCTCAGGCTAAATCTCAAAGGTGACTAGCACCAGACATACGTCTAGATGAGAATTGCCTCATACATCATGTAGTCCATAATCATCCCCCTAGAACAAAATAGTTATATTTCAAATGAAAAATTGCAGGCTTAACACTCAGGAGAAAGGGGGAATAAAGACATCACAAACAAATAACCCTTGGAAGACTAGACCAACACAATAAATACCATAAATAATAATAAATAAGTGAAGTGTGTGAATGGCGATTAATAATTTACACATGCATGATTCTAAGTTATAATAAATACATACATTGGCATTAATAAGTTAGTGCATAACATCTGATAAAATTAGTGCATGACATCTAATAAACAATTCTTACTAAATAAATATCCATTGAAGAGAAATGTGCAAATGTGCAAGGATCCTGAGATGAATAAATGAAATGCTATAAATACTATAAAATACTATAAAAAGATCATGTATTTATGAAAAGTGCCAGTGCAAAGATTCCTATCTCTAACAGCAGCAAAATCTAACTGAAAAACTTCAGACATCAAATGAATGTGCCTGAAAAATAAAAGAGTCAAATGAGGTAAAGTGCAACTGCTAAAGTGCAAAGGCTAAAATGCTTCCGGGGTCCCAAAACATTACACTCAGTGGTGATATGTATATGGTTTGAGTGGTGTTGTGTGTGTATGCGTTTGGGGTTTGTAATGTTTTGGAACCCCGGAAGCATTTTGTAGTGTTGGTGCTCTATTATTTATAGCAGCTTTGTGATACGAGTGGTATTATTTTTATCCTAGTGCTTGCACTTTTGACACCTTAGCCTTTGCACTTTAGCAGTTGCACTTTACCTCATTTGACTCTTATTTTTCAGGCACATTCATTTGATGTCTGAAGTTTTTCAGTTAGATTTTGCTGCTGTTAGAGATAGGAATCTTTGCACTGGCACTTTTCATAAATACATGATCTTTTTATAGTATTTAATAGTATTTATAGCATTTAATTTATTCATCTCAGGGTCCTTGCACATTTCTCTTCAATGGATATTTATTTAGTAAGAATTGTTTATTAGATGTCATGCACTAATTTTATCAGATGTTATGCACTAATTTATTAATGCCAATGTATGTATTTATTATAACTTAGAATCATGCATGTGTAAATTATTAATCACCATTCATACACTTCACTTATTTATTATTATTTATGGTATTTATTGTGTTGGTCTAGTCTTCCAAGGGTTATTTGTTTGTGATGTCTTTATTCCCCCTTTCTCCTGAGTGTTAAGCCTGCAATTTTTCATTTGGAAATATAACTATTTTGTTCACGGGAGATGATTATGGACTACATGATGTATGAGGCAATTCTCATCTAGTTGTATGTCTGGTGCTAGTCACCTTTGAGATTTAGCCTGAGCCAGAGGTTCCTCCGATTTATGGCTGACTCATACTGATGTCCTCTATTCTAACCCCGGTGTTCTTCCAGAGAATAATTATATTGTTAGACTTATCGTCTCAGGTTTAAAGAGGTTTAGCCAATTTTTCAGTAGTATCTTGATTAGGCTTCTATTGGCTATACAATTTACGAGGGTTCTCTTTTTTGCTGTAAAGAAAACTAGGAACAATATGGTGCTATGATGGCTCCTATTACTATTGGTCTTTGTTATGACCTTGGAATAGGAGCACTGAGCACTTTTATTAATATTTCCTATGAACTGATTTTCTAGTTAATATACAGCTAGCACTATTTATTGTTGATAGGAACATAAGAACTGCCATCCAGGGACAGATCAAAGGTCCACCAAGCCCAGTATCTTGTTTCCAATAGTGGCCAATACCAGGTCACAAGTGAGTCGTTACATGTCAAGTGGACCAGGAGCCCACGCTCGACCACCTTGAAATCCAACCAATTTTTACAGGTCTGTTGTCTAGGGTCTCAAATGAAACTCTGCAAAATTTTGGGGATCTATCTCAAATTGCCTCGAGTTACCTAAAATGCCAACTTTACTTAAGCACTGTGGCAGACGGAAACTACCTAGGAGTCTGAAATTTTGCAGTTTGGTACAACACCTTGGGGCAAGTTTCTGTGCCAAGTTTGAAATCTTTTGCGAACGTGCTTCCATTTCTATAGGTCAGCAAAGTAGGCAAAAAAATTCCTAAACAAAAATTTTTGACACAGTTTGGCTCTATATTACTGCTGGTAGGTAAGTCAGCTGAGGGTACAACTTTACCAGCAGACATGTACCATGAGGTACTTCCAAGATTTGCAATACGAGCCTTTACAATTAAGTGAAGCTGAAGATATGACCATTCAAAAAATATGGCCTTATGTATTTATGCAAATTTTCATTGTTTTTCAGATTCAAATATCTCTAATGGGCCACAAAATGGCAAATGAGGTTCAACAAGGTGATGCATGTCGGTAACAAAAATCATATGCACAAATACAGAATGTCCAGTGCTGTACTCGGAGAGAGCCCCCAGGAAAGGGACTTGGGAGTACTTGTAGACAAGTCAATGAAGCTGTCTGTGCATGTGCGGTGGCGGCGAAAAGGGCAAATAGAATGCTAGGAATGATTAAGAAGGGGATCACAAACAGATCTGAGAAGGTTATCATGCTGCTGTACCAGGCAATGATGCGTCCTCACCTGAATACTGCATCCAACACTGGTCACCATACATAAAAAGGACATACATTTCTCCCACCAAATCCACGGTTTCAGTATCTGCGGATTTGGTTATTTGCAATTTTTTTTTTTAAACGAAACACTACATCCTGGACCTCCCTCGACCTTACTTGGTGGTCTAGCGGGCTTTTGGGGAAGGAGCGATCTTCCTACGCTCCTGCTCCGTGAAGATCACTCATACAAAATGGCTGCCATGAGTTCCCGTAGTCTCTCAAGACTACAACGGGACTCCCCACAGCCATTTTGTATGAGTGATCTGCACAGGGCAGAAGCGTAGGAAGATCGCTCCTTCCCCGAAAGCCCGCTAGACTACCAGGTAAGATCGGAGGAGGTCCAGGATGCAGCGTTTCATTAAAAAAAAAAAGGTTGGGGATGCCGGGGGTGGGGAGGTGAAGGCGGGGTGAGTCAGAGCTGGCCGCAAAGGTATTCATGAATTTTCAATATTCGCGGGCCGGCTCTGCCCCTAAACCCCGCGAATACTGAGGGAGAAGTGTAGTACTACTTGAAAGAGTCCAGAGAAGAGCGACAAAAATGGTTAAGGGACTGGAGATGTTGCCATATAATGAGAGGCTAGAGAAACTGGGCTTCTTCTCCCTTGAAAAGAGGAGACAGAGGGGACATGATCGAAACATTCAAGATATTGAAGGGAATTGACTTAGTAGAGAAAGAGAAATTATTCATCCTCTCCAAGGTGGAAAGAACGAAAGGGCACTCTCTAAAGTTACAAGGGGATACATTCCATACAAAAGTAAAGAAGTTCTTCTTCACCCAGAGAGTGGTAGAAATCTGGAATGCTCTTCCAGAGGCTGTTATAGGGGAAAGCACCCTCCAGGGATTCAAGAAAAGGTCAGATAAGTTCCTGCTGAAACAATTACATATGAAGGTAAGGCTAGACTCAAATAGGGCACTGGTCTTTAACCTAAGGGCCACCGCGCAAGCGGACTGCTGGGCACAATGGACCCAGCAGCGGCAATTCTTATGCTCTTAGTTATCCATAGAGGACTTCACTTCCAAATTAATTGGAAAAATTTCTAATTTGACCAGCCATCATTTTATTTCCAAGTACCAAAGTGATTATCTGAAGGAACTGAGAGCAAATGTAAAGGAGGGGCATGCTATTGTTTTGATAGACTTTGCTGAAAATTATTCCTTCATCGTTCAGGGGATTCACTGGGAAAATAGCCAAGCAACATTACACCCCTTCGTTGTCTACTTCTGAAATCCTGATTTCCAAAGCCTATGCATGATCAGTGACTACTTGCAACCCAATATTAATAATAATAATAACTTTATTTTTGTATACCGCAGTACCAGAATAGTTCAGAGCGGTTTACATGACAAGAGACTGTACATCTACAGCGAAATTTACAAATAAGTTAATCAATCAATATAACTTAGCGAGTCAGGAGCAGGCAAGAAGAAGATAGAGAGGTTATAAACAAGTCAATCGGCATGGCTTAGGAAGTCGGGTGCAGGTAGGTGGGAGGTGCAGGTAGGGAGAAGGCAGGTAGGTGGGAGGTGCAGGAAGGTGGGAGGTACAAGGCATAGTTAAAAGTAGAGTTACAAGGAGGGCGGGAGTCAGAGATATTTGTCAAAGAGATGTTTTGATTGACTTCCTGAAAGTTTGGTAGGAGGGAGAATTAGAGATGAGAGTGGATAGACATTATTGCTGTTCATGCATTTTTGAGGAAGATTATTATGCATCTGAAGGAAGTCTTGTCTGTCTTAAGCCATATTCACTACTTTAGTGATGGTTCTGCTGTGCAATATAAAAACTCCAAGAATTTCATTAACCTCTGCAGCCATGATACTGACTTTCAAATTACTGCTGAGTGAAACTTCTTTGGCACAAGCCATGGCAAATCTCCATGTGACAGGATTGGGGGAACAGCAAAGCGTTTAGCTGCCCATGCTAGCTTACAACGTCCTTTCAATAACCAAATTTTGACACCAAGGAATCTATTTGAATTCTGCGATAAATCTGTCTCGGGAATCAAATTTTTCTTCATTGCTAAAGAAGATATTGAAGAAATAAGGGAAGGAGCAAAGGTTTAGTATGGGCCACAGAGTGGCTGGAACAAGAGAAAATCACCAATTTAAGCCCATAGACACTGCTAGACTTTGCATTAGCAAAATTTCAAGTGACACCAGCTCATTCATTGCCAATGTCTTAGAGTCTGATAGTGAACATCTCCCTACCTTTCAAGCATCCAGCTTTTAACCTGGACAATACTTAGCTTGCATATATGACAATTCTTGGTGGATTGGTCATGTATGTGAAATTTCAATGGAAGAATGCGACATCCTGGTTAATTTTTTGCATCCACAAGGTCCTGCACGGTCATTTCACTGGCCTCCCCGCAGTGATATATCCTGGATCCCCAGCATATTATTGCAGGCCTTAATGCACCTATGACCACTTCATCAGGCAGACAGTACACTTATCCACAAGCTATTTTGGCAAACATTGACAATCTTTCAAAACCATGTGCAAGAAACTGAGTTAAAAGTTGAATTTATGCAATTTCCTGATCTTTGTCAGTATGTATGCACACTTTAAATAAGTGTGGTTTTTGCACTTTTCTTTTTGTCTTTAATAAAACTTAGAAATTGTACCTGTTAAGATCCCCAAAGGAGTAAAAAAGATTTTATGCAGCTTATCCTAGAAAGTGGATTTTACTTTTCTTTTAAGAAATTATTCAAAAGCTTTTTTAAACCCTGCTAAACTAACTGCTTTCTCTACATTCTCTGGCAACAAATACCAGAGTTTAATTACAATGAGGGAAGAAATATTTTCTTCAGTTTGTTTTCAATTTACTATTTAGTAGCCTCATTGCATGCCCCTAGTCCTATTATTTTTGTCGAGAATAAACAAGCAATTCTTGTCTACCAATTCCATTCCACTTGGTATTTTATAGACCTAAATCATATCTCCCCTAAGCCGCTTCTTCTCCAAGCTAAAGAGCCATAGCCGCTTTAGCCTTTCCTCATAGGGAAGTCATCCCATCCCCTTTATCATTTGTGTTGCCCTTCTCTGTATCTTTTCTAATCCTGCTATATCATTTTTGAGATGCAGTGACTGGAATTGCACACAGTATTTGAGGTTTGGTTGCTCCCTAGACCAATACAAGGGTATTATAACATTCTCCTTTTTGTTTTCCATGCATTTCAAAATTGCTATCGTAACAGTTTGTTTCACATGCTGATTTTCATCTCCATTCTGTTAAATTTTTGGAGAGTTATTTTGCAGCCAGATCTACTCCTACAGAAATGAACTTGGCTATATTTGGAGAAATAACTCTAGAATCCCTGGTTTGATGTTGCTCATTTTTTAACTTGATGTCTATTTATTTTTGAAATGCCCATGCTTCACCACATTCTGTTGAATTTTCATGAAGCTATTTTGTTGTCAAACAAATGAACAATCCCTTTTGAACAATTCATTAGGACTTCCATTGTGTTGTACAGACTAAAAAGCATGCATTGCCACATACAATCTTCTAATCTCCAAATTGGCATCAAAAGTAGCATAGAGAATGCTCACCTTTTCAATTTGCTCAGTTTGTAAAAGTTCGCTAGGATCACTGAGATTTGGTCGAAACAATTCAGGCTCCAGCTCAACTTTGATACTTGCAGCCTGCTTTGAATTCACGTCTTCTCGTGTAGTTATCTAGAAGTACAAGAAAAATCCCAAAGCATAAACAACTACAAAATCTATATTCACTATAAACAAACATACTACACTCTATAACGAACCAAGCATCTTGGACATCTGATTCTTTAGAATCAGGAACAATTAAAATGAGATTATGTACTTACCCTGGTAAGCTGTTTTCCAGGAGATAGGTGAGACATTCTAGACTATAGGGTTATTTCCCCTTACTCGCATGAGCTTCAGAAGAAATCCATTCCAGGATTTTCACTCTGCCTCTCGAGTAGTGCTGCCCGATTCAGGAAAGAAAAATCCGATTCGATTCAGTCTACTGAATCGATTTTTTGATTAGATTTTCCTGCCCAATTGGGTGTTGTTGTTTTTTTTCTCAAACATCCTGGTGGGTTTATTTTATAGCCTCTTCACCCACCCCACCCCCCTTTGCCCTCTCCTACCCACACTGGCGCTGTGGTGTAAACAAAATAAACAAACAAAAAAGACTTTTCCTCTCTCTGTTAAATCCTAGCTCACGTTCGCTGTCTAATACCAGCTCCGGCAGGATACACATTTCAAATCTGACACATTATAATGTTGTCTGGTCATTATTCATTAGAACATAAGAAGTTGCCTCCACTGGGTCAGACCAGAGGTCCATCGCACCCAGCGGTCCGCTCCCGCGGAGGCCCATCAGGCCTATGACTTGTGAAGTGGTCCCTGACTATTCCTATAACCTACCTCTACTTCTATCTGTACCCCTCAATCCCCTTATCTTTTAGGATCTATCTAAACCTTCCTTGAACCCCTGTAGCGTGCTCTGGCCTATCACAACCTCCGGAAGCGTGTTCCATGTGTCCACCACCCTCTGGGTAAAAAAGAACTTCCTAGCGTTTGTTCTAAACCTGTCCCCTTTCAATTTCTCCGAGTGCCCCCTTGTACTTGTGGTTCCCCACAGTCTGAAGAATCTGTCCATGTCTACTTTCTCTATGCCCTTCAGGATTTTGAAGGTTTCTATCATGTCTCCTCTGAGTCTCCTCTTTTCCAGGGAGAACAGCCCCAGCATTTTCAACCTGTCAGCGTATGAAAAGTTTTCCATACCTCTTATCAGTTTAGTCGCTCTTCTCTGGACCCCCTCAAGTACTGCCATGTCCTTCCTGAGGTATGGCGACCAGTACTGGACACAGTACTCCAGGTGAGGGCGCACCATTGCACGATACAGAGGCATGATGACTTCCTTCGTCCTGGTTGTGATACCCTTTTTAATGATACCCAACATTCTGTTTGCTTTCTTTGAGGCTATTGCACACTGTGCCGAGGCTTTCAATGTTGTGTCCACCATCACCCCAGGTCTCTTTCGAGGTTGCTCACCCCTAGCAATGATCCCCCCATTTTGTAGCTGAACATTGGGTTCTTTTTCCCTACATGCATGACCTTGCATTTCTCTATGTTAAAACTCATTTGCCACTTTTTTGCCCACTCTTCCAGTCTCGTTAGGTCCCTTTGTAGGTCTTCGCAGTCTTCCGTGGTTCTAACCCTGCCGCAGAGTTTGGTGTCATCAGCAAATTTAATAACCTCACATCTCATCCCCGTCTCCAGGTCGTTAATAAATATATTGAACAGGAGCGGTCCCAGCACCGATCCCTGGGGAACTCCGCTCGTGACCCATTGCCAGTCTGAGTAATGGCCCTTTACTCCAATCCTCTATTTCCTGCCTGCCAGCCAGTGTTTGATCCATCGGTAGACATCCCCTTGCACCCCGTGGTTCCACAGCTTCTTGAGTAGTCGTTCATGAGGTACCTTGTCAAAGGCTTTTTGGAAGTCAAGGTAAATGATGTCTATGGATTCCCTTTTATCCACTGCAGAACACAGAGAATTTGACGGGCCAAAATAGAATAAACTGACACCTTTGCCAGCACCTTCAAAGGGTCATAGAAGCCATCTGCCACATAGTATATCTCAGACAACAAAAGCTGAGGAAAAGGTGTTCGTAACTGAGCTAGACAGACACGTGCCACAAAGGACATAGTCACCACAGCGCCAATGATTAAATAGCTGGTTCAAAACGTTCCGGAGAACCACATCCACCCGGCTGTCTTGCACAGCTTTCAACACAACTGTCCTGTCACTAGGGAGAGAGGTGCACTGGGTCACCTGAGCCATCACAGAATCTCACCTGAGCTGCCACAAAAGCTGCGGACACTCTTGCACCTGAGGATGAAAGCTGGACATAGCCCGAACATTCCGTAAAGGACCCTCCTAAGAGTCAAATTGCTACAAACTATGAACTCATATCCGGATGCCAGGAAAGGTCGCGAACAAAAGCTGCAGAGCCAGGGAAAAGAAGTTGAAGAAATGAAAGGAGCGGGCTGGATATCCACGCTCAACTCCTGTAAAGATGCAGCAATTAGATCCGGTAGCGCCTCAAACTTAAACAAGCGACTGACAGTCGGATCATCTCTAGGATCTGATGCCCCAAAGGGATCAGCGGATCCAACACTCAAGAACAGATTCCCAAATCCGAGAAGTGCAGAACTATCCAAAAAAGATCAGATAGGTCCAGATCAGCCACTGGGACTCCTGAAACAGTCTTGGAAGTAGGAACAGACAGAGCAGAGACCCCCCCCCCCCCGAGGCCACTCAGCCGCTGAGATACGTAGCAGAAAAACACCCAGCAGCCCAACCCCAGGATGCAGAAGAAAAGACTGCTAGAAGGCGCTAAACTAGCCTGTGATTTACTCTGGAGGCAGAGTGAAAAACCTGGAATGGATCTCTTCTGTAGCTCATGCAAATAAGGGGAAATAACCCTAAGGTCTAGAACAGGGGTGGACAAACTTTTTGACTCGTGGGCCACAATGGGTTCTTAAATTTGCCAGAGGGGCCGGGAGACCGAGGGGGTGTCTGATGCGCCCCGAATTTACGCAAGAGCAGCATTTCACAGCTGCTGCAGAACGATGATGGTAAGAGAAAGGGCTAAGGCAGAAAGAAAGAACACACCCCTCCCCCCCAAAAAAAAGGGCAGATTGTTGTCTCTGGTTTCTGCTTTCATCTTCTTTTCACTCACTTCCTTCCAGCATCTGCCCTCTCTGTCTCTTCAATCCAGCACCTGCCCCTTCCATCCACTGACTATCCTCTGCTCCTTCCATATGGTATCTGCCTTCTTTCTATGCCCCTCTCACCTTTTCATCTATTCTGCGCCCCCTTTCTCCTTTTACATGATTCATTCCAGCTTCTCTGCTCTCTTCATTTTTATATCTCCTACACCAGATCTAGCATCTTTGTCCCTCTCCTTATTTTTCTGCTGACCCCTTTCCCAGCATTAATCTCTCTCTACTTTCTCATTCCTCTGTCTCTTCCTTTTCCCTTATCTGACCCCTTCACCTCCTCTAATCTCCCTGCTAGCTGTTTCATTCCTTTTTTCCTCCTCCCCTGTCCAACAGTACCCCTTCTCCTTTCCCTCCTCCTCCTATCCAACAGTAACACTCCTCCCTTTCCCTCCTCCCCTATCTAGCAGTATCTCTCCTTCTCCCTCATTCCCTCCAGGTCCAGTAGCAGCTCTCCCTTTATTTTCCAGCAACTTCCCAGCCTCAAACAGTGGCTTTCTCCCCTTCCCTGAAGCAATGCCAGTAGTGTCAGCGCAGTGATTCACTTAGGTAGCCTTGGGTCCTTTGATAGGTCACGCCTGCCTCTGAGGAAAGAGGAAGTTGCATCATCAGAGGCGGGCCGCGACTCAGCAAAGGATCCAAAGCTGCCTAAGTAAATCACTGCGCTAACTCTACTGGCGCTGCTGCAGGCAAGTACTGAGAGGTGTAAAGAGGGGAGGAAGACACTGTTGCTAGGAAGCAAAACGAGCTCATAGGGCCCCCCTGATCTCTCCGGCTCTGCATGGACTGGCAGGAAATTTCTATGCACCGATCTCGCCAGCCCTGCACGGACCGGCAGGAAATTTTCAGCGGGCCACATTAAAACACTAAAAGGGACAGATGTGGCCCGCGGCCATAGGTTGCCCATGTCTTGTCTAGAATGTCTCACCTATTGCACTGGAATAGAAATTTATGAACTGTAAATAGTTATAACAAGATCATTTGGCCTGAATACTGTTAGACAACATGAAATCTCACATCTCATATCTATACTGTTACTGTATTTAAAATACTTACTCTATAACATTCAATAGATTATGTGATTGAACTGAAGGAATATTAGGACCTGAAGGAATATTAGGACCTATCCAGAAAGCACCAACTGCTACTTGGTTTGACAACAGACAGACAAAATGTTAACACTTAAAAGGGAAGAAGAATAGATCAGATAAGGATCAGTGTACCAATTTTCTGAGTCATATGAGCTGATGTATAAAATTCCAGGTGGCAAAAAGTTAACAATGTTGGAGGATATGCCCTTTTTTTGGCTTTTAACTATATACTGGCATACCAAAATTGCTTTTCTACGAGTATGACACTGATTGTGCTGTCGCTGTGAGATCTAAATTTTTAAAGATAACCGACAAGGTTATTTAGGGATGCTGAAATGTATCAGTAAGCATGTAGCTATATATGGATCACAACATTCTTTAAGATTAGAACAGAGTAGGTCAAAAAGGTGGGGGTATTGCCCTATACATCAAAGAGGGAATTGAGTCTACCAGAAAGAACATGCCAGAAACGAAAAATAAGGCAGTCTCTATGGGCCAAAATTCCGGGAACAAATAGAATGGAAATGAAGATCGGCATCTACTACCGACCCCCAGGGCAGTCCGAAGAAACCGATGGAGAAATGACAGACGAGATTAAACGCAACTGCAAGAGAGGCAACGCAGTTATCATGGGCGACTTCAATTATCCGGGGATAGACTAGAACCTAGGCACCTCTGGCTGCAATAGGGAGACCAAGTTCCTGGATGCTGTAGACGATTGCTTCCTGGAACAACTTGTCAAGGAAAATACGAGAGGAAATGCAATTCTGGACTTAATTCTAAATGGATTACGAGGACCGGCGCAAGATGTAGAAGTAGAAGGGACGCTGGGAAGCAGTGATCACAATATGATCCACTTCAACCTGGACACGGGCAAAACATCGATCCAGAACGATGGCCACGGCACTGAATTTCCAAAAAGAGAATTACGAAGGGATGAGAATCATGGTGGGGAAGAAGATTAAGAAGAGTATAAGTACTGTAAAAACGCTAGAGCAAGCATGGTCCCTTTTTAAAGACACAGTCACCGAGGCGCAAAATATTATATACCGTGTATCAACAAGAGATCCAAGAAGAAAAAGAACAACGAACCAACGTGGCTCACTGTAGCGGTGAAGGAAGCGATCAGAGACAAGAAGACTTCGTTTAAGAAATGAAAAGGTCAAAAACAGATGACAACTGGAAAAAGCACAAACAACATCAAAGCAAGTACCATAAGGCGGTAAGAGGGGCCAAAAGAGGCTACGAAGAAAAAATAGCCAAGGAGGTAAAAAAAACTTAAAGCCGTTCTTTCGATATATTAAGGAGCAATGACCCACAAAGGAAGCGGTGGGGCTGTTGGATGACCATGGAATAAAGGGAGTGCTAAAGGAGGACAAAGCCATCGCCGACAAACTGAACACATTTTTTGCATCTGTATTTACCAAAGAGGATATACACAACATATCGGAAGCCGACAGGCAATATGCAAGAAACGAAGACGGGAAACTGACAGGGTTGACGGTCAGTCTAGAAGAGGTATGCAGGCAGATTGATAAGCTTAAAAACAATAAATCCCCGGGACCGGATGGCATCCATCTGAGGCTAATCAAGGAACTGAAAGGGGCTATAGCTGAACTGCTCCAACTAAAAGCCAATCTGTCGATCAAATCAGGAAGGATTCCGGAAGACTGGAAAGTGGCGAATGCTACGCTGATCTTCAAGAAAGGTTCGAGGGGAGATCCAGGAAACTACAGACCAGTGAGTCTGACCTCGGTACCGGGAAAGATGGTAGAGGCGCTGATAAAGGACCGCATCATGATCACCTTGATGGACACAATCTGATGAGGACCAGCCAGCACGGCTTCAGCAAAGGAAGATCTTGCTTAACAAACTTTTTGAAAATTCCCCCCTCCCTTCCTGGCGTAATATCTTGAGAGTAATAAATACTTTTTCTTTTCCTAAAAGTTTTTTCCTCAAACTTTTCCATATTCCCATGAAACATCTACTAAAAGGATTACTTATATTCATTATTTTTATATTCCTCCAGACCCATGGTAAATATTTCAGATCCCTAATATCCTCCCCATCCCATCTAACATGTCCTGTTCTACTCTTACCCATAATCAAACAAGATGGAGTGGATAAGTGCAAACAAAGACTGGTGAACTCTGAATATTTCACAAAATCTTTTATTCTTTAATTCATCATACATGGACTCGACAGGCGCATGTTTCGGCCCAAATGGTCTGCTTCAGGAGACTCACAAGTTTGTGTATGAAGCAAAAGAACATCCAAAAGACAACTGGGCTTCACGTGATACGCGGTACAAAAACTGTCACCTCTTGCAAACTGCATACGAAGCCCAGCCCACTCGGGTATCATCTCCTCTCTTCCCCGCTCAGTGCAGGAACGCGAGCGGCCTGTGCCCTCTTGGAGCCCAGCCCGCCCAGGGCTTCATATCTTCTCTTCCCTCCCACCCACCCGGTGTAGGAATGCGAGCGGCCTGCATGCTTTCGGAGCACAGCCCGCCCGAGGCATCATATCCTCCCTCCCCCCACATATCTCCACTATGCTGGCTGCCTTCACCAAACACGCTGTGCAGGGAAGCGATGTTTGTGATCTCAAGACTCGCCCCGCGCCCTTCCTGATTGGCTGCCGTCAGTTCTCGCAATGGCAGCCATCAGGAAGGGCATGGGGCGAGGCTTTAAATCGCAAACATTGCTTCTGCCCTGCACAGCGTGTTTGGAGGAGGCAAGTGTGGCGGTTCACAAGGAAATTTCCTGTGAAGGTGCTATTTAAGGGGGGGGATGCTGTATTGCTCCATGTATAGGTCGCCCCATTTAAGCAAGCCGCGCCCACTATGCCAGTATGCAAAATCTATATATAGGCCGCGGCCTACTGTATATATGGGGAAATAATGTACTCACATGTGGGACACCCTAGCTGACTGAAATGGGATGGAGGGAGAGCTGGCCATTAGGAAGAAAACAAATTCCGTAATATTCCCTGGCTGAAATGACCATGTTATCTGGAATAGGATTCTAGACAGTAGCGTGATATGAATGTATCAACTGCGGACCAAGTAGTTGCTTTGCAAATATCTTCAATAGAAGTGGAACGTAAGAAAGATACTGATGCTGCCATAGCTTGGACCTTGTGTACTGTTAACATGTCACTCGAGCTGCATCCCAGCCTTAGCATAGCAGAAGGAAATGCAGGATGCTAACCATGTGGAAATAGTTTGTTTGGTTACAGGTAGGCCCAATCTGTTAGGGTCAAAGGAGATGAACAGTTGAAGTGAAGACCTGTGTGGCTTAATCTTTTGTATGTAGTAAGCCAAGGCACACTTATAGTCCAAAGTGTGAAGAGCTGTTTCTTCAGGGTGAGAATGAGGCTTTGGGAAAAATACTGGAAGCACAATGGATTGATTCAAGTTTATTAGTATTTTGATATATTGACTATCACATGTATCTGGTCAGTTTACAATAGTAAAAAGATAAAAATAGAAAATAAAAAATTGTTTAATAAAAGTTAAATCTAAGTATAGGAGAAAATAAAATCTCTATAGAAGTAGGGGGAAGAGGGTCAAGACAAAGATTTGATTACAAAGGATATGAAACAAAGGAAAAAGAGGGGAGGGAAAGATTTGTAAATTACATTGTATAAATAAAAATAAGGGAAGAAGGGGAGGGTAAAATGGAAGAAAAGGACAGGGTATCGCTTCCTAGAAGCGTTTTTGTTTTCCCATGTTTATTTGGGAGATTCAGTTGGAGTTTTGATAAGCTTCTTTCAAAAGGAATGTCTTAAGGAGTGTCTTAAACTTGTTTAAGGCATTTTCAGATCAAAGGTTTGATGGCATTGCATTCCAAAGGAGGGGCACAACAACAGAGAAAATCGTATTTCTAGTATAGTAGATATCCTTAAAAGTGAAATTCCATGACTACTTTAGGGAAGAATTTAGGATGAATCCTAAGAACCACCCTGTCATGATGAAATACTGTAAAAGGTGGCTCAAAAACTAAAGCTTGAAGTTCACTCACGTGATAAGCAGAAGTGAAAGAGATCAAGAAGACCACTTTGCAAGTGAGAAACTTTTGGATGAGTAGTTGCCAGTGATTCAAATGGCAGCTTCATCAGACTGGTTAAGATTATATTAAGAACCTAGACAACTGGAGGTGGCTTGAGCGGAGATTTGGAGTTTAAAAAGTCCTTTCATAAACCGTGGATGAGTGGCCTGAGGTTTATTGTTAAAAGGAGCATGGAAAGCACTAATAGCACCGAGATGAGCCCTGACCGAAGTTGGATAAATGGAGAAGATAGTCCAACACTGAAACAAGAAAAGAGGAGGATGCATCCAGGTCATGGAGATTACACTTGATCGTTCAATCTAGAAGAAATGCATCTGCTTCGAGACAAACTGTCTGGAGTAGAATTGAGGCAACTTGTGGTTGTGGGGAGACACAAGCAGGTCTATCTGAGAAGTCCCTCAAAGAGAAAAGATGTGGAGTTGAGAGACCAATCTTGTGGTCGGTGAAATTTGCTCAGATTGTCAGCTAGGGCATTAAGAACATAAGAACTGCCATCTCCGGATCAGACCCATGGTCCATCGAGTCCCATGCGGAGGCCCAGTCAGGTATACACCTGATGTAATTTTAGTCACCCATATCCCTCTATGCCTCTCGTAAGGAGATGTGCATCTAATTTGCCCTTGAATCCTAGCACAGTGGATTCCTTAATAACCTCCTTTGGGAGAGCATTCCAGGCGTCTACCACTCGCTGCGTGAAGCAGAACTTCCTGACATTTGTCCTGGACTTGTCCCCCCTTAGCTTCAAACCATGTCCTCTTGTCCGTGTCACGTTGGGCAATGTAAATAATTTATTTTCCTGCTCTATTTTATCGTTGCCTTGCATATATATAGAATTGTCCAGTTCCAAATTCGTTCGGATTCTTGACACAGAAAGCCCATTCCTCCCTGCTTGCTATGTAGTACATTGCTACTTGATTGTCTGTCCGAACAAAGAGAAATTGCTTCGATAGACAATCCTGAACTGTTTTGAGAGCACTGTGAACTGCCATGCAGCTCTAAAAGGTTGATGTGGAATTTATTCTTTCAAGCAGACCACATGCCCTGAGTTCAGAGACTATCAAGGTGAACTCCCCAAGCATACAATGATACATCTGTTGTGAGTACTTTGTGATGTGGAGGGATGTGAAATAGCAATCTCCTGGAGAGATTTGTCAGATTCAACCACCACTGAAGAGATTGATGAAGATATGAGGTGACTTTGATTCTTTGAGAGATGGGACTCTTGGCCTGAGACCACTGCGATGCTAGGATCCACTGAGCTGATCTGAGATGAAGTCATGCGAAGGGGGTGACATGAACAGTGTTTGCCTTGTGACCCATGAGACACATTGGTTTGCAGAGTGGATACACAATTGTAAAATTGAAGCAAGGTGCTTTGCCTTTGTTGGGGTAGGAAAGCTCGTAGAAGAGTGGTGTTGAGTAAGGCTCCTATGAAGATGAGACTTGGGAAAGTTGACTTTAAACCCTAGAAGCTAGCGGAAAGCTATTGTCATCTGTGTTGCTGAGTGCACTGCTTGAGGAGATGTAACTTATCAGCCAATTGTCTAGATATGGAAACACTTCAAACCTCTGGGTACGCATGCACCACTACCATGCACTTGATGAATACTCTTAGAGAGGAAGCCAGGCCGAATGGCAGAACTTTGTACTGGAAGTGTTGATAAGCTATCCAAAAATGCAGAATCTTTCTGTGATCGGGATATATAGATAAAAGAACATAAGAATATACCCCCTTCTAGAACAAAATGATTGGCTGTGCTCTCTAGACCTCAAAAAGAATGTTATAATGCCTCTGTATTGCTCCATGGTGCGACGTCACCTGTAGTATTGCGTTCAATTCTGGTCTCCTTATCTCAAAAAAGATATAGCGGCACTAGAAAAGGTTCAAAGAAGAGTGACCAAGATGATAAAGGGGATGGAACTCCTTTCATATAAGGAAAGACTAAAAAGGTTAGGGCTCTTCAGCTTGGAAAAGAGACGACTGAGGGGGAGATATGATTGAGGTGTACAAAATCCTGTGTGGAGTAGAATGGGTACATGTAGATTGATTTTTCACTCCATCAAAAATTACAAAGACTAGGGGGACACTCGATGAAGTTACAGGGAAATACTTTTAAAACCAATAGGAGGAAATATTTTTTCACTCAGCGAATAGTTAAGATCTGGAATGCTGGTTTTAAGAAAGGTTTGGACAATTTCTTGAAGCCCTTTCTGGAAACGCCAATCGCTCCTCCTAAACTTACTTGCTCCACTTCATCACTGATGCTGAAACCGTGGATTGAAGACAAAGTTTTATTTTATTTTTCTTTCCAGCTTATGATTTATCTTTAATCTTATCTATTGTTTTGCCTTTTGTCTTTGTTTTGTTCTATTTCTATCATTTAAATTTCTCCAGAATTCTACTGTTCAACGGCTCCCCCTTCTGCTTCTATTCCTTTCTCTCCTCTCTTCTACCTTCCAAAGTATTTAGATCAATGCTGTCTTGTTAAAATGTTTATTTTATTTTTATTTTTCCTCTAACTCTACTTTTCACTTCTCTATTACCCTCCAGGTACTTTAGTTAGATTGTGAGCCTTCGGGACAGTAAGGGAATTTTTCAAGTACCTTTCTTATTTCTAATCTTAATGTATATTTTCTGTAAACCGCTTAGAACCTAACGGATGTAGCGGTATATAAGAAATAAATTACATTACATTACATTACATGGGGGAAGCCACTGCTTGTCCTGGATCGTTACCATGGAATGTTGCTACTCTTTGGGTTTTGGCCAGAATTGACCACCATGAGAGCGGGCTACTGGGCTTTGATGGGGTCTGACCTAGCAAAGACTGAAGTGACAATTGTGGTTTATCAAATCCAATTGTGGCGCATTAAAATATTCACTTGCTATCTAGTGTTAGGGTAAGGTTTACATGATGATTATGGGAACCCTTTACTGGTACCCATAATCATCATGTAAATCTTACTCTAACACTAGTTAGCAAGTGAATGTTTTAAGTGCAGTGAAAGAGGGTTACTTTGTAACCCTCAAAAATACAAAATTATCGGGTCACCCCCCAATTAATGCGTGTATTTATCTTGCATGCAAATGGTGGGGCACAATTGTCCTGGGCGTATTTGACAGGTCCAGGGTATATTTGCATAGGTGGTAGTAAAGCTACTTCAGGGAATCTAGTGAACACATGAGTTAATGATACCAAGTCAAAAAACAATATGGTAATGGAAATATTATATACCTGCAGAAAGCTTGATATACTCCCTGTGATTCAGATGTACTTTCATGTCCTTTTAGCAGGTCATACAGCAATCACCAAGATGCAGCCAGGGAAGAATGATGCCTAGGGGATCTATCTATCTTTTTTTTTAGGGGGGAGGGGGGAGTGGAGGAGGGGAAGAGGTGTAGGAAATCTCCAGCACCATCCTTAGATTCCACATATAATTCAGGTTACTACAACCAAAGTGGCTATCAACTGCAGCAGTTAATAAACACTAGGAAAAACTAAAAAATGAGCAGCATTTTCAATTTATGTACCTTGCCAACAAAGCTTTAAGAAAGCTTTAAGAAAGCTGAATAGACAACATTATTTTTAAATGACTACTGTTAATTCAAACAGGTTCTAAACGGAAAATTTACCCTGAAAACATCAGTTCTCACATGGCCTCAGTTTTCAAAATTGTATAACAAAGTATGCTGAATACAGAAGTTCCACATGAGTTTGTGAAGTTGCCCAACACCTACCACATATTAATAGCTTTCTAATCCAGCTCATTTTTTTCTTAAACTGTTTGATGTTGACTTTTAATGTTAACAGAAAAATATCCACATTATCATCTTAATGCCTTTCACATTATTTCTGTTGATAAAACAAACAGAAGCTTTCTATCAGTTAATAGATAGAGCAAAGCTGTGAAAACATTCTTTTTCAAGCTGCGTCAAAACTCCATGTGAATAGCTAAATTCTAAATTTCCATCTTGAGTATAAAAAGATGGTTGTGGTGGTGGTGGGGGTAATTTGGCATAATTTCCATAGCTTGCAAGGCACTCTCTGATATGCTTTTATCAACAGATTGTATCTGATGTGTACGGTTTCAAACATAAAACAACACAAGCAAGCAGATAAAAGGAATGCAAAAGCACAACACACCACACACTTTACATACATGCAAATAAATCAACACAATTTAAATGCTGAAGGTTCCTGGAACAAACATCCCATGTTCTATGTGGCAATACAAAAGTCTTTTTGCGCTCTGTGGGTATTTCCTATAGTAAAATTGCACACGTTTTAAAAAGTCTACATAAAACAAACTCCAGTGTTCCAACAAGGAAGAAGCTGTTCTATATCATAATTTGGAATGCATTCAAACCACTGCAACAAACATATCAGCTATGCAAAAAAAAGTGTTTTTGTCATTAGAAAAGCACAGCAATTCAGCCAAAATAGGATGTGGTATTTCCCCCTCCCTCCAACAAGCCATGCCAGGAAAAGTTTGATAATGGAGATATAGTTTGCAAGAGATTTCTTGGCTAAAAATTACTCTTCAATGCAGAGATCCAATACATTACCTGTACTATTTTAATATAAAACCTATATGCATATACAGTAGGAATTTGCAGTTTATTTTTGTGATGTGTTAAGCCATGACAAACTCACTGAAAAGTGGGACTTATCCAGATCAGGCAGTACACACCAAAGCAGAGTAAAATTTTCAGTCTAAAGAAAGGGTTTAACTACTGAAGAGAGCACCTTGAGACGTCTGCAGAATGCACGCAGTTCTTCAGTATTTAGAGCATCGATCCTGCGGTGGTACTCAGTCACTGACACTACCTGAATTTGGAGACAGGAAGACAATAATTCCACTGACAGTAGAAGAAAAACAAAAATATTCAAAACAAAATGAATGAGGATAAAAGAAAAAAAAATCTGAAATGGAAACTGAAGTAAATATGAATTTTACTGAAGAAACCACGTATTTGATAGACAGCATTTAATATATGAACTTGCACAGCCACTGTTCCTTGTGACCCTAAGCAAGTCACTTAATTTTCCACTGGCCCAGGTACATTACATAGAGTGTGAGCCCGCCGGGACAGATAAGGAAAATGCTTGCCTGATTTGTAACCCATTCTGAGCTCCTTTGGGAGGACAGGACTGACTAAATAAATAAATAAAAATGTTTAGAATTCTGAGAATTAAGGAAGCCAAATTCAAATTCCCACTGCCGTTTTTAAAAAAGAAAAAATCTTAACAAGTCAATTAGCCATGCATTGCCTCAGGTACAAACTTACGCTGTAAGCCCTCAGGACCAGATAAGACCTACTGTAACTGAACATAACTTGCCTTGAACTACTGAGAAAGACATGAGCTAAAAACTCCATTTTAGTTCAGGACAGATATTGCTAATAGAAATACACTGAGCAAATAGTTTACCCAAGTCCAATTTACTAAGCTTTGATAATGTATTCATGTACATTAAATGTTTTCAGCATTTTTTTCATAAGGTAAAAGGAAAAATTAGTCTTACCTGATAATTTTCTTTCCCTTAGTCACAGCAGATGAATCCATCTACCAGCAGGCAGAGATAATGTGTACTGAACTGCAATCTGTGATGTAGGATGACATGCTCCTTGACTATTCTGCATTTTTCATAACAAAGCAGAAAGAATGAATAAATAAACCATGGAAAAAAAAGAAACAGGACTCCCTCCTCACAGAAAAAACTATCATCGATCTGTGAAATCATCCAGGAAGAGTCATAGCCAGCTAAGAATAAACACAAGAAAAAAAAAATACAGGCATTCCACCAGGGTGGGACTCTGGATTCATCTGCTGTGAGTAAGTGAAAGAAAATGATCAAGTATGAGAATTTTATCTTCCCTGTCATCAGCAGTAGACAAATCCAGATGTGTGGAATATAGCAAAGCAGTCCCCAAACAGGGTAGGAAGCAGATTATCGCCAAGAGAATAGATGCCCCAAAGGACATCTCTGCTTGCTTCCCCACATCCACATGTTAATGCTTGGAAAACCTATGCAATGAAGCCCATGTGGAAGACTGACAAATTTCTTCCAAAGAAAATACAATAAAGTAGTGGAAACAGGTTACTGGGCTGGATGGTACAGCTATTTTTATGTTCTTATGCACTGTGTCTAGTAGGGCTCATATGAATTCCAATCTTTGGACTGGAGTCAGATAGGACTTGGGGTAATTTAAAATGAACCCTAGTAGTACTAACATCTGAACAGTTCTCTGCATTGACTCCTGAGCATTTTCCTTCAGCATGCTCTTTACCAGCCAATCGTCCAAATAGGGAAACACAGACTCCTAGTCTGAGTAGCGATGCTGTGACTACCAATAAATATTTGGTAAAGACCCTAGGAGCCGATGCAAGGCCAAAGGGCAAAACTCAGAACTGAAGTGATGTATTCTCACCCAAAATCTGAGGTACTTCTTGTGACCTGGAAGTATCAAAATATGTGTATAGGCATCCTTCATATCTAGAGAGCATAGTCAATCTCGTTTCTAAATCATTGGAAGAAGAGAGCCTAGGGCAGGGGTGTTAAACTCAATTGCATAAGGGGCCAAAATCTAAAACATAGGCTAAGTCGTGGGCCAAATTTTTTATTAAGAAACTTAGGAGTCCTTTTACTAAAGTTTGCTAACCGATTTAGCTTGCGCTAAATGCGCACCTTGATAAAAGGATCCCTTAGTCTTAGTAGAAGTATTGGGTTACAACCTCTCCAACCCCACGCCGGCTCTGTGATGTAGGTCCTAGTTCACGCTTGTTGTCTAATACCAGCTCTAGCAGTATACACATTTAAAATCTGACATATTCTAATCACAACACAGAAAATAAAATTATTTTTTCTACCTTATGTTGTCTAGTCATTATTCAAATCATGTTGATTCCAGGCTCTGGTTGTCTACTGATAACTCGCTTGCCAGGGTCTCCTTCCCATTTGTTGCTTTCTTCTTTCTCTGTGTTAACCATCCATCTTACATCTCTGTCCTCCCTTTTCGTTTCCCTTCCCTCCCCCGGAGGTCTGGCATCTTTCCTTTTTTTCATCTCCATCCCCGCAGCTGCAGCGATGGACCCCACCATCCCCAGATCCACCATCTCCTTTTCTCAACTACCCTTTCATCCAGCATCTCTTCCTGCTTCTCCACCACCCCAGGGTCCACAAGCTACACCTTTCTCTTCTCAACTACCCTCCTTATCCAGTATCTCTAACCCCCCCCCCCCACCACCACCACCATCCCTTGTGTCCAACTTCTCTCATTTTCTGTTCCTTCCCTCCCTCTCACCATCTCTCCAGAATCCATTTCAAATGTTCCTGCCTGGCTTTCAAGATCATTCACGGAATCCTGCCTCCTCTTATCCCACTGTCTTTCAACTCCTCCAGTCCCGACTCCTCCAGAACTGCCCAAAGGCTTAAACTAGCCTTCCCCTCTCCACGCGGCATCCACTATTCAGGCAAACTGGGAAAATCCCTTCTCTTC
Organism: Geotrypetes seraphini; assembly: GCF_902459505.1. Taxonomy (NCBI): domain Eukaryota; kingdom Metazoa; phylum Chordata; class Amphibia; order Gymnophiona; family Dermophiidae; genus Geotrypetes; species Geotrypetes seraphini. The sequence goes on from NC_047085.1 coordinate 59,205,700, forward strand.
AAAATCACAGGTCTTTGGAACGACCTCACCACCCCGCTGCGGAACCTGAGCTCCCTTCAGTTATTCCGCAAACAACTGAAAACCTGGCTTTTCAGCAAATTGTAGCTCTATCCTTCCCCCCTTTCTCTCCCCCCTTCTACACATAAGTTCATGTAATCCTTTTTCTTCTTCTCTACCCACTATTTTAAGTTCTTGTAAACCGTGTCAAGCTCCATTCTCATGGAGATGATGCGGTATATAAACTTAAGGTTTAGATTAGATTAGATTAGATCTCTCACCCTCTCCTGTTTGTAGACCCAATATTTCTTCCCCTCACCCCCACTCCGGCATATTCACGTCTGTTTGGACCCTTCCTTCCCTCTCTCCGTGTACTTCTACACCAGGGCCCATCGCTGCCCCCCCCCCCCCAAAAAAAAAATGCCTGCATCTTCATTCTAGCAAGGTCTCACCGTCAAACAGCTTGCAGAATTTCGCTGGTGTTGTAGTGATCCTTTTTCGAGGCTGCTGCACATTGTGCCGCCGGTTTCATTGTTATATCCCCCAAAACCCCCAAGTCCTTTTCTAGGTTGCCTTCCCCCAATATCCTCCCCCCCATCGTGTAGTTGTACATCGAGTTTCCTTTCCCTATGTGCATGACTTTGCATTTCTCTACATTAAAGCTCATCTGCCATTTATTTGCCCACTCACTCAGTTTGTTCAGGTCCCTTTGAAATTCTTTACATTCCTCTACAGATCTAACCCTACCGGAGAGTTTTGTGTCATCCGCAAATTTTATAACTTCGCACTTTGTCCCTGTTTCCAAGTCATTAATAAATATATTGAATAGCAGTGGTCCCAGCACTGACCCTTGTGGGACTCCACTCGTGACCCCTTTCCAGTCAGAATAGTGTCCCTTTACTCCTACCCTCTGTTTCCTGTCCGCCAGACAGTTTTTGATCCATCTGTGTATGTCCCCTTCCACCCCGTGGTTCCACAGTTTCCTTAGCAGACGCTCATGAGGTACCTTGTCGAAGGCTTTCTGGAAGTCCAGGTATGCTATGTCTATAGGGTCACCTTTGTCCAAATGTTCGCTTATCCCCTCGAAGAAGTGCAGTAGGTTCGTTTGGCAAGATCTTCCAGTACAGAAACCATGCTGGCTTGTTCTAATCAGCTTATTTTTCTCTATATGCTCATTGATACTGTCCTTGATCAATGATTCGGCCATCATCCCCGGAATCGAGGTCAAGCTGACCGGTCTATAATTCCCCGGGTCGCCTCTGGATCCCTTCTTGAAGATAGGTGTAACATTCGCTATCCTCCAGTCTTCCGGGATTACCCCTGTTCTCAAGGATAGGTTGCAAATCTGCTGCAGTAACTCCGCTATTTCAACTCTAAGCTCTTTTAGTATTCTTGGGTGGATTCCGTCTGGGCCAGGAGATTTGTCAGTTTTTAGCCTATCTATCTTTTTGAGTACATCTTCGAGGCTTACCTCCAAGCACAATAATTTTTCCTCTTGGTCCCCTTTGAAAAATTTTTCCGGTTCCGGCACATTGGATGTGTCCTCTTTCGTGAAGACCGACGAGAAGAACGTGTTAATCTGTCCGCCACCTCCTTTACCACTCCCTTCCTGTCACCCTCATCCAGGGGTCCCACCTCCTCCTTCACCGGTTGTTTCCCTTTCACATATCGAAAGAATGATTTAAATTTCCGTGCCTCCTTTGCAAGTCTCTCTTCATACTCTCTCTTTGCTATTCTGACCACACGGTGACATTCTTTTTGATGTTTCCTGTGCTCTTTTCAATTTTCCCCGGTTTTATCCTCTTTCCATGTCCTGAAGGATTTTTTCTTATCTCCTATCACCTTCTTAACTTTATTGGTTAGCCATGCTGGGTCTTTTGCTCAATTCTTTCTGCACCCTTTTCTAAATCTGGGTATATACCGGTTTTGCGCTTCGCTCACCGTGTCCTTGAATAAGGTCCAGGCTTGGTCCACCATCTGTGCCTTTCTGGAGCTGTTCTTGAGTTTTGTTTTTACCATTTGTCTCATGGCATCATAGTTCCCTTTCCTGAAGTTGAACGTTGTTGCAATGGTTCTTTTCCCCTTTGGCATACTTATTTCCACTTTGAATTGGATTGTATTGTGATCACTGTTCCCTAATGGTCCCACTACTTCCACTTCTTTGGCAGGTCCTCTCTGCCCGTTGAGGATTAAATCCAGAATAGCTGTCCCTCTCGTTGGTTCCTTGACAAGCTGTTCCAAGTAGCAGTCCCTTACAGCCTCTAGGAACTCCGATTCCTTTGAACATTTTGAAACTTCATGGCTCCAGTCTATCCCTGGATAGTTGAAATCTCCCATAACTATGGTGCTAGCGTTTTTACTTTCTCACCTCAACTCGACTCTCAGTTCTTCATCCAGCGCTTCTGTTTGCCCAGGTGGGCGGTAGTATAGTACCATCTTTATCTCGGTTCCCTTTCTTCCTGGTATTTTAACCCATATTGATTCCAGCTGGTCATTTGTTGTTGCTGCGTCCACTCCGGTCGATTGAATGGTATCCCTTACGTAAAGTGCTATTCCTCCTCCTTTCTGATGTGACCTGTCTCTTCGGTAGAGTTTGTACCCTGGCAGTACTATGTCCCATTTGTTGTCCTCGTTCCACCATGTTTCTGTGATTGCTATGATGTCTAGATTCTCATCTTTGGCCATGATTTCTAGTTCCCCCATTTTGTTCTTCAGGCTTCTTTCATTAGTGTACATACAGTTTAAGTCCTGATATTTTTGTTTTCTTGCTATTTTCCCTTGCGATTCATCATACCTTCCGTCCCCTTCTTGTTCTGCAGACTTTTGCTTGTTGTCTCCCTTGTTTTCCCCCTGTGGTACGTGGTATGTTTCCTCTTTACGTTCATTCCCTTCTTCTTGCTCCTTTTTGTCTTCCCCATGTAGTAGATTCCTCCTATCCCTTTCCTGATTTGTCTTGCTCCGTCGGCATTTTGTTGCCTGTTTGGCGTTATTGGTGTCTTCCCAGCACTTTCCCCACTCAGTATCCTTTCGAGATACTGTCTTCCAAATCATCAACACCTGGTCGACTGTCGGCTTTCCCCTTCCTCTCAGTTTAAAGCTTGCTCTATTCCCCTCTTGACGTTGTTTGCTAGTAGTCTAGTTCCCGCCATGCTCAGGTGTAGTCCATCTCTCCTGTAGAGCTTGTTCTTGCCCCAGAACGTTGTCCAGTTCCTCACGAAGTGAAATCCCTCTTCTTCACACCATCTCCTCATCCACGCATTTATTGATTGTAGTTCCATCTGCCTCTTCACATCAGCCCCCGGTACTGGTAGGATCTCCGAGAAAGCTATCCTCCGAGTCCTCATCTTCAACTTCCTACCCAAGATCTTGAATTGTTCGGTGAGTGCCTTCCTGTTGTAGTCTCTCCTGGCGACATCAAAGGTCCCGACGTGGACTATCACTGCTGTCTCTTCCGTTTCTGCTCCTTCCAGGATCCTATCAATTTTGTCGATGATGTCCCCGGTTCTTGCTCCTGGGAGAAAGGTCACCAGCCGATCCTCTCTCCCTCCTGCTATGTGACTGTCCACCTGTCTCAAGATCGAGTCTCCCACCAGGATTGCAGATTTCCCTTTCTTCAGTCTCCGCTGTGATCGCAGATCAGTGTCCTCAGTGGTTCTCCTTTCTTCTCTCTCTAAGTGCTGGCAGGATCTTGCCTCTTCCTCCTGCGAGTACCCTCCATAGGGTCCTTCAGCATTGGTGTCGGATAGTTCGTGTCCTCTGCTCAGTGCATCCTTGTTCGTGTGCTGCTCGGTTTCTTGTTCCTCTACTCTCCTGTAGGCGTCCTCGATGAACTTCTCAAGTTCCCTGACCTGTTCCTCGATGTGCCTCTCTCTCGTGGGGTAGTCGGCTGTCAGGAATGGGTCTTCTGAGATGTAGAGTCCCTCCAGTTCCTGGATCCTGTGCTTTAGATGTCTGACTTCACTCTTCAAGCTCTTTAGTTTCTGACAACGTCCGCACACATATGACTGTCTCCCTGAGGGGAGGTAGTCGTACATGTGGCAGTCCGTGCAGTACACTGGGAAGCTCAATCCCTGGGCTCCACAGCTTCCATACTTGTCCGCCTTCTAGAAGTTCCTATACTACTTGTGTGCTCACTCCTGATCCTGGCTCTTCCTGATCTTCGTCTCGTGCTTCTTTCCACTTGTGCGTGCGCGTTGTCCTGCTCTTCCTAGCCCTCTCTGCCTGTCAGAATTTTTTGCTTGAGTGTGCCTTTTCTTAACCCTCTACCGCTGCCGTTCTGCTTATGTGAGTTCTCTCTGTTTGTGTGTGTGCTCTCTTCGCTTGTGCGTGCTTTCTCTGTGTATGTAACCTCTTAGGCCTGCCCTTTTCTACCTTCTGTTCTTACTGCTTTACTGTTGCGCCCTCTGTGCCTGCCGCTTTTCTTATGTTCTTGTGTGGGTGCGGTCCCCTTGAACTTACCTTTCTCTGTCTTCAGTGCCTTCTGTCCCTTTGCTTCACTTGTCTGTATGTGTCTTACCTCCTTTGCGCCTGCTACCCCTCACCGTGCTGTCTCTCCTTGTGCTCTTGGGTGTAGTGGTCCGGTTCTTGTTAAGGCCCTTCGCAAAGGCGCTCTCGCTAAAGCGAGCGCCTTTGCTGCTCGCCTTCACTGTGAGCTGAACGGCTGCGCGCCATTGGCTCCCCCCTTTTAAGGGGGAATCCGGGCGCTGATGCCGCTGGTGATGCGGTGCGGGTGGGCGGAGCTTACTCTCACCGCTACCCGCCCCTCGCTACTGCTAAGCCCTGCTTCCTCCTTTGGATTCTTCTCTCCTTCCTCTCCTGCTTCTTCAGCTGCTGCCTACTCTCCCTGCCTCCACGCGGCTGCTGTGCTCTTCGCGCCGCGGCTCCTCCTGTTAAGGGGGAGTCCGAGCGCTGACGCCGCTGGTGATGCAGTGTGGGTGGGCGGAGCTTATTCTCGCCGCTACCCGCCCCTCGCTACCGCTAAGCCCTGCTTCCTCCTTCTGATCCTTCTCTCCTTCTTCTTCAGACTGAGGGCCTTGCAGGGTAGACTGTGCAGGAGTCATGGATGGTGCAAGAACCCTTGATATTGAAGAACTCTATGGCATGAAGCCCTCCTACCTCCCGGCCCCTTCTCCAACATACCTTTTGAACCCTGGTGGTCTAGCAGTGAAGCAGGGCAGGAACAATTTTTCTGATCGTGGTGGTTCTGCGCGAGGCAGGAGCAAAGAAAAATTGCTCCTGCCCCGCTTTACTGCTAGCCCACCAGGGTTCAAAAGGTATGTTGGAGAAGGGCCGGGAGGTGGGAGGGAAGCAGAGTGGTTAACAATTGGTCGGGACAGGACACAGGAAGGATCACTTCTGTCCCAGCTCACTGCTGAACCACCAGGGCTAAAGGCAGGCCAGCAGGAAGCCTGAAATGGGTCCAGGAGATGGGAGAGAGGCAGGATTGTTAACAGGTAGCTGGGACAGGACGCGGGAAGGATCACTCCTGTCCTAGCTTATTGCTGGACCACCAGGGCTTAAGGGAGGCCTGAAGTGGGCATTGGAGGCTGGGTGCAAAACATTGCAATAGAATAGAACACCCCCTCTTCCCCCCCAGGTTTATATTCAAGTGAACCTTTCATCCCCTTTTTTTTTGGGGGGGGGGAGGAAGGTTACCTCAGTTTATAATTGGACTGTTTATATTTGAGTATATTTGGTATATTTTATCCTCTGGTGTAACAAAAATGAAAGAATACGTATGTATATCCTACTTATACCTAAACAAACAAACAAAAAAAAAAATCATGAGATAAAAATCCTCAAAAAACCCACAGTATAAAACCCAATAAAACAAAATATCTTAAAGATAACATTTCCATTAATCACTTCATTCCTTCAGTCACTGCTTCTTAGCCACTTAAAAATCTTCTACATAAAAAGATGCTTTTAATAATTTTTTTAAACTCTGAAAGTTATTATTCAAATGTTCTCAACTGTTCAACCAGATTATTCCAAAGATTCACCCCTGCCTCCGAAATAGCCATGGCTCTGGTACTAGCATACCTCATATGCTGTAACTCATGAACACATAAATGCATCATGCTCTCCGATCTTAAGGGTCGACAGCATGTAAGGGCTGGTGAGATTGTAATGTCACAGCATGTGAAGATACCATGGCATCCTTTGATGAATTGCTTGAAAAATCAATACCAACACCTTAAACATTACTCGATATTTAAAAGGTAGCCAATGCAATTTTCATAGTAAAAGTATTAAATGCTCAAATTTACTGCCACCAAAGATTAAATGTGCTGCAGCATTCTAAAGCACTTGTAAATATTTGAATGATACAGCCTGCCTCAGCTCTCTTTAAGTAGCTGGATCTGGAGAATAAATCACTGCCTTACTGAAACTGTTCTCAAATGCTGAAATCTTTGGGCTGCCAGTCAGACTAGAATCTGACTGAGCCTCTAACCCATGCATGTGAAAGGTAGGAGGCAAAAAACAGCCAGCATCCTGTGGAGCCCCGATGAGCCCCCTACAGATGCCTGATGGCCTGAACTCAAGCCCCTGCAATCTAGTAGGCGAGCAAAGCTACTAGGGGACTAGACCATGAGCTCCACAAAAGTTTCTGAAGGCTGGTTAACAGGTACTACAGAGAGATTAGCCTGTCAGCTGCAGATCTCAATCTGCTTCTTCTCCACCAAGGCAGAGCTTCACCCTCAAAATAGTGAGCTCTGAGCACTGAAAGCCATCAAAACTCACAAAAAAAGACAAAATAATAAATAAATAATATACAGAGCAGATCAAAAAAGACTCCATCTGGCTCACTTGCAAAAGGAAAAACTGAAGAGGCAGCAGAGCCCTCTAGTGAAAGAAGAGGGATTCAAAAGTTGGAGTGGATTCCTTCTGCACAGCTTGAGAGCGTGGGAATATTACCCATCCATCCAAAAACTATGTGATGAAATCAGTACGAAATCTGTATCTAAATATAAAGAAAACTGACTAAATTTATCCTGTCATTTTATACACTTAAGCAGGTGGGGTTTTTTTTTTTTTTTGCATTTCATATGAACTGAGGGCATCTACTTGAATGCATATTTGCAAATGCAGGAACAGATAAAGCAGATAGGCAGGAGCCTCAGGGGTGGTAGGGAAATCAGGACCTGTCATCCCAGCAATAGAGATGTAATTAAAGTAAAGAGAAAGTCAATTGTCGATGCTGAGTTGCAGGGCACACACTTATCTTTCTCTCCTCCTATTCAGTCACCATACTCCCAAAGCTTCATATAACCTCAAACTTGTAGCAGCCACGCATTCTCCACATAACACAGATATGCTCCACACTTCTCCATCACATATCATATATATACACACACGAGACACCCAAGCCACACAAATATCCCCATCACATATCATATATACACACACGAGACACGCAAGCCACACACATATCCCCCCTCAACAGTGTCCCCTTATATAATACAATGTCTTATATACTGTAGTTCTCTGCAAGGAATCAATGTGGTTTACAATAAGAGTTAGATCAAATTACATGTTGTTTATAGCCCTTTTCCACATACTAGGGACATTAGTATGCCCTCCAAGATTCAAGGTGTACCGCTAGGGAGGAAGAGGCGCACATCCTGTAAGCAGTCAGCCGGCACCAGTGCCTCTCTTCCTCCCCGACGCCTCTTTCCTTCCAGCACTCTCCACTGGAGGCTGAGGCCTCCATCTAGAGGGCCTTCACGTATGCACAGCATTGACCTCCACGTATTTCCAGATGCCCTCGAGCCGCGGCCACTAGTTTAGTGTGCTATGGCTTCGCACAGTTTGCGAGACACTGTACTAAGGGTGCAGAAAAGATCTCAACCCAACCAGAAGGGAATGACATGGAGCTATGACACTTACAAGTTCTTCCAACTATTCATCTTTAAATTTAACACACTTGGCACATCATGTCTAAAATGAAATATTGCTCTATTGCTGCAATCACCTCCAAATCACTCAAAAATTGTCAACCTTTCAAACTCTTTTTAAGATTTAGAAACAGAAAATAGTCAGATGGAGCAAGATCTGGTGATAAGGGTGAATGGTCTATACCAGACATGGGCAAACTACAGCCTGCAGGCCACATCCGTCCCGTTCAGTGTTTTAATCCGGCCTGCCAAAAATTTCCTGCCACTCCATGAAGGGCTGGTGAGATTGGTGTACAGAAATTTCCTGCCAATCTGTGCAGAGTCAGCGAGATCAGGGGGGCCCTATGAGCTCAGACATTTTGCTTCCCAGCAACAGTGGTTTCTTCCCCTCCCCATAGCTCTCAGTATTTGCCTGCAGCAGCGCCAGTAGAGTCAACGCAGTGATTCACTTAGGCAGCTTTGGGTCCTTTGCTGAGTCGCGGCCCGCCTCTGATGATGCAACTTCCTCTTTCCTCAGAAGCAGGCGCGACCTATCAAAGGACCCAAGACTGCCTAAGTGAATCACTGCACTGACGCTACTGGCACTGCTGCAGGCAAGTACTGAGAGCTGCTGGGAGGGGAGCGGAGGGGAGGAAGCCACTATTGGAGGCTGGGAAGCTGCTGGACTAAGGAAAATAAAGGGAGAGCTGCTACTGGATCTGGAGGGAGGGAGAAGGAGAGATGCTGAGGGGAAGAGGGAAAGGGAAGAGAGTTACTGTTGGATAGAGGAAGGAGGGAAGAGAAAAGGGGTACTGCTGAGCAGGGGAGGAGGAAAAAAGGAAGGAAATAGCTGGCAGGGAGATTAGAGGAGAGGAAGGGAAGGGGTCAGGGTAGAATGGAGAGATCAGATGAGGGAAAGGGAAGAGGCATAGGAATAAGAAAGTAGAGAAAGACTGATGCTTGGAAGGGGGTCAGCAGAAAAATAAGGAGAGAGGGACAAAGATGCTAGATCTGGTGTAGGAGAGATAAAAATGAAAAGAGCAGTGAAGCTGGAATGAATCATGTAAAAGGGAGAGAAGCTGCACAGGCTGGATGGAAAGGGGAGAGGGGCATAGAAACAAGGCAGATATCATATGGAAAGGGGAGAAGGCATACAGTGGATGGAAGGGGCAGATGCTGAATTGAAGAGACAGAGAGGGCAGACGCTGGAAGGAAGAGAGTGAAAAGAAGATGAAAACAGAAACCAGAGACAACAGTCTGCCCTTTGGGGGGTGGGGTGTTCTTTCTTTCTTTCTGCTTTAGCCCTTTCTCTTACCATCATCGTTCTGCGGCAGCCGTGAAATACTGCTCTTGCGGAAAGGCGGGGTGCGGACACACATTCCCCCGGTCGCCCGGCCCCTCTGGCAAATTTAAAGAACCTACTGTGGCCCACATGTCAAAAAGTTTGCCCAACCCTGGTCTATGCACTGAAACACCAACTGTGTCAAAACATTTGTCATTTTGCCAGCCTTGTGACAGGTGCATTGTCTTGAAAAAGAGAACTCCTTTCTGCAGCTTCTATGTCCACTTTTATTTCTTTGTCTCCTTTAACTAGAATGGCAACAGCATGAACTGTTTGGCCCCTTGGAAGATAGTCAGTCATTACAACACCTTCCTGATCCCAAAACACTATGACCCTGACCTTTGGGCTTTGAATTTCCTTGGCCTTGGAGAACCTGATTACAAGGAATGTTGTTTTGTCTCAGGATAATAGTGGTGTAACCAAGTTTCATCAACAGTAACGTCATTCCAAAAAGTTGGCACCAGTTCACTGAATATGCTGCAAAATCAACTTGGAAGTGTGTATTCAGCATTGTTTCTCGTCCCGCTTTCAAACATTTGGGTATCCAATTAGTTGACAGCTTCTGCATACCCAAATGCTCATAGATTACACACTTAACTCATTCCCAGGATATCTGTAGTGTCTCAGCAATTGTTTTAGCCAATAAATCAGCTTATGGACATGTTCAACAATTTCAGGAGTTGACACCATTCGAGAGTTCCCAGACCCTGCTGCATCTTCAGTTTCAAAATCTCCATGCTGAAAGTTTGCACACCACTTCTTCAATGGGTATTTGTCACTCAATATTTGCATCATACATTCATGGATTTCCTTTGAAGTTTTCTTCTGCAGAAATAGAAACTTCATGATGGCTCAGAGTTCCACATTTCAAAAATCCACACTTTTCATTGACATGGTTCAATCAATGATCTGAAACAATGTCAAAACATAGCATTACAATTCTGCAAATTGGCACTTTGCAAAATAAAATAACACGCTTTTACAGTGGCAAAATAACGTTCATAATTTAGGAAATTGGTTGGCTGAGAACTTTTCAGCACCCCCATATGGACACAGTTTACTAGGCCTGCTGCTAAAGTGGTTGGACATGCCAGAATCTGTAAATTCAAGAGGGGAAAATGTGCTAATGTGTCATTAAGTATGCACTTTTCAATCTGATGAATGTTGACCTGATCATTTTGATCAGTACATATACCTAACTGCATGCACATTTGTTCGATTCTACAGGATTAAGACAAAACAGCTGAGATAGCATGTTACTTTACTGATAAACACAACTGCTATGCTAGAAAACCTTATGTATGCAAATCTGCTTGTAAATCACTGCAGCAATGTGAACCTTGCTCTTCATTTAGTGTGTAAGGTTGTGGACTGCCTATCTAAACGAACACTAAAACTGTATACATGCTTTTATAAATTATCTAGACAATTTCTAATTTATTTATATAAATGATCATAACTGGCAACTAGGGATGCTATGAAACTAATTTATTCCTCCTAAAATGATCCTCTTTAGAACTTAGAAACATTAAATTTAACAAAAACTAAATATTCCATTCCAGTAAAGAATGTTTTCAGCAAGAATCTAAGTTAGCCAATAGAACAGATTTTGGAAGACTAATTTTTTAAATAGAATATACGGTATATCACTGTGTTACTTTTTCCAAAGTATAAACCAGTATCTGAAGATTTAGAACAGGGATGTCCAATAGTCGATTGCGAAGGCAAAGTGGGTCGATCGCGGAGCCCATCCCGGGCTCCGTGATAGACTCGCGTTGCCTTCTTAATCTACCGGCCGACCAGCCTTCCTCTCCCCGACGTCAATTCTGCCGTCAGAGAGGAAGTTTCGGGCCAACCAATCGCTGCCTGGCTGGCCCGAAACTTCCTCTCCAACAGCAGAATTGACATTGGGGAGAGGAATGCTGGTCGGCCCGACGCTTCTACAGGGAGAGCTTGGGGCGGTGGTGGCTTGGGGGCCTGTTCCCCGATGGCGGCCGCAGTGGCTTGGGGGAGGGCAGGGAGAAAGAAAGAAAGGGGACAGGCAGGGAGACAGAAGGAAAGAAGGGAAACAGAAAGAAAGAAAGAAAGGGGGCATGAAGAAAGAAAGAAAGAAAGGGGGCATGAAGAAAGAAAAAAAGAAAGGGAGGCAGGGAGAAAGAAAGGGCAGGGAGAGAGGAAGAAAAAGTTGGGGGAGAGAATGAGGTCTGGAGGATAGGAAGCATATAGGAAGGAGGCTGAAAGAAGGGAAGAAAGATCAGATGCACAGTCAGAAGAAGAAAGTGCAACCAGAGACTCATGAAATCACCAGACAACAAAGGTAGAAAAAATGATTTTATTTTCAATTTAGTGATCAAAATGTGTCCGTTTTGAGAATTTATATCTGCTGTCTATATTTTGTATTATGGCCCCCTTTTTACTAAACCACAATAGCGGATTTTAGCACAGGGAGCCTATAAGTGTTGAGAGCAGCGCAGGACATTCAGCGCAGCTCCCTGCGCTAAAAACTGCTATCGTGGTTTAGTAAAAAGGGAGGGGGTATATCTGTCTATTTTTGCATGGTTGTTACTGAGGTGACAGTGCATAGAATCATCTGCCTTGACCTCTTTGAAAAAAACCTGGAATATAAATGATAATTAACATTTTCTCTGCGTACAGTGTGCTTTGTGTTTTTAAAAAAATTTTATTGTTGGTAGATCATTTTGACTTGGTCATTTTAAAAGTAGCTCACAAGCCCAAAAAGTGTGGGCATCCCTGATTTAGAGAACAGACTAAGTACATGAAATCTAAGGGCTCCTTTTACTAAGGTGCGCTAGCGTTTTTTAGCACACGCACAAGATTAGCGTGCGCTAGCCAAAAAATTACCACCTGCTTAAAAGGAGGCGGTAGCGGCTAGCACACGTGGCAATTTAGTGCGTGCTATTCCGCAAGTTAAGGCTCTAATGCAACTTTGTAAAAGGAGCCCTAAGTTAATATTTTCCACATCATAATTACTCAAGCACTTTCAGAAGGTCAAAGTCAAGATAAAAGATATAAATGGAATTATACTTTCACCACAAACAAATATGAATACCTGTAAACATTTCTATAATGTATTATTTTAGCATTTTTGTTAAGTTCATTCTACATTTTCAGCAATCTATATTTCTTTTTGGAACATACATGCTCTTCTCTATGCAAGAACAAAAAAATTACTTTTTCTTTAACCACTGATTCACTACAATACCAAATGAAATAATCCTTAACCCTATTAAACTGGAAAGTTAATTAACTGAAACAGATTTAAAGCAACATCTGTATATGCAATTTAAAGGCCATTATGAATTATTAGTCATTACTTGATATAAATAACGTAGTACTGTTTCATAATCGCAATCTGCATTTAACATACACATATACACACACACACTGGACAGCAGCAGCAGCTCACTAAATAGCCTAGGTACACAGGTAAAATTATTTGCTAACTCTAACAATTCTAGAAAACAATTTTACATTAAAACTTTCAGGAACTGATTGATCGCAAAAAACAACAACAACCCACCATCAGAATACAAAGGAAAAACAGAAATGAAATGACTCTGAAATTTACCAGCGTGTATTTATGATTGACCACTTGGTGTTTTCTTCCTTTCTTGCCATACCAAAATCGGGACATTTCCTTTTTAAACAAAGTTAATAATTCACATATAAACTGGCTCCAAACATCCTCTCTACTTGCTTTAGCAAAACCCTAAGCATCACAGTGCTCCGGAGAAACATAATAACTTGCTATGTGCATGTACTTGACTGACTAGGTCAATAACCAATAAGAATAAAGGCCAACGAGAAGGGCTAAAGTTAGGTTGCAGTGTGTATGACTGCCGGTTTAAAGCTTAATAATTTAAAGTGACAGCACAACAATACTAAATGAAAATTCACACAAATTACACTGATGAAGGAATCCAAACGTCAAACCAATCTAGTAGTTACTTAGGTAATATTTAGATCTTTTATATTTTTACATACAAAGATTTAATTAATTATTCCATAATTATAACTGACCCTGAACTAAGTTGCATAAATATCATATCAAACATTTTGATTAAAAATTTTAATTATGATAAATTGAATGATATAGGTACAAATATTTTCTTTTCTCCCAGCCCCATGTCTAATCTCTCCTTATCTTCTCCCTTCTTCTCTTGGTCCCTCCCCTCCAGGTTCCTCATCTTTCTCTTATTCCTCCCAAGATCCACCCCCCCTCCAATAGGCCAATCCTCTATAATAAAACCCTATGCATGCATGTGCACTTACAACGCCGTGATCCCTGACTCCGTGATGTGTGCCATGTGTCAGACATGCGCAGTAGAAGGAGCCAGCGGTGGTACGCTGGCTCCTTCTACAGTGCATGTGGAGGCACCTTAACCATGTTATTCTTCAGTCCGTTGCCACCGCGGCTCCTCTCACGAGCTGCACCTGCGTCATAAGCCTCCCTGTCACTTCAGAGAGAGGGCTTCCAACGCAGGCGCGGATCGTGAGAGGAGCCATGGCGGCGGCTTTGAGGAAGAGAAATGCTGCTACCCTGCTGCACAGGGATGGGGGGAGGGGAATGCTGCTGCAACACAGGGAAGGGGGGAATGCTGCTGCTGCTGCACAGGGAAGTGGGGGGGGGAGTATGCTGCTGCTGCACAGGGAAGGAGAGGAAATGCTGCTGCTGCACAGAAAGGGGGAAATGTTGCTGCTGCACAGGGAAGGGGAGAAATGCTGCTGCTAACAGGGAAGGGGGAATGCTGCTGCTGCTGCAGAGGGAAGGGGGAATGTTGCTGCTGCTGCACAGGGAAGTGGGGGGGAGAGAGGGAAAAGGGGCCAGGGAGCAATCTGGGTTTGCTTTGGGGGGGGGGAGGAAGAGACAGAAAGACAGGCAGGCAGCGCACGAGAACGAAAGACAGACACACAGAAAGACAGCGGGCAGGGAGAGAGACAGAAAGAAAGACAGACAGACAGGGGGCCAGAGAGAGAGAGACAGACAAAGGGGGCCATGGAAAGAGACAGACAGAAATAAAGACAGACAGCGGGAGGGAAAGAGACAGAAAGAAAGAAAGAGACAGGGGCAGGGAGAGACACAGAAAGAAAGAACATATATTCTAGCACCCGTTAATGTAATAGGCTTAAACACTAGTATCTCTATATCAGTGGTCTCAAACTCGTGGCCCGGGGGTACTATTTTGAGACCCTCGGTATGTTTATCATAATCACAAAAGTAAAATAAAACAGTTTCTTGATCATATGTCTCTTTAGCGCTAAATTACAATATTATTATTAAGATTTAGCCAAAAGGAAAGATTTATAAACTATAAAGTTTTACCTCATGCAAAATTATAATTTCTTTAATAAGACATAACTATTTTCTCCTGAGGTCCTCCAAGTACCTACAATTCCAAAATGTGGCCCTGCATAGTGTTTGAGTTTGAGGCCACTTCTCTATATGGTTCTTTTTTTTCTCCTCATCCCCTCTCCAAAAATCAGTGCTCTATATTTCTCCCTCCACCTCTCTGAGTCCATCTCTCTCTCTACCCTCCATAGTCAACACCCAGGTCCATTATTATCCAAATCTCTCCCTCCCATTCACTAGCATTCTCCCCTCCCTTGTACAATATTTCTGTCCCCCACCCTTCCACCCTCTCAATCTATCCTTCTTTCTCTCCCATTGGCCAGCATTCTCTACATCTTTCTCTTTCTCCCTCCAAATATATCTTTAATTATGTATTCTTGGTCCTAGCAGTGGTAACAATACTCATTAGCTGCTTGCGGCCTACTATGACCCATCTGTTGCAATTTACTGTTGATGGGGCAGAGAGAGAGTTGCAAACAATCTGGGAATGTGTGTGTGTGGTGTGGGTGAAGACAATTGAGAGAGGGGGAGCAATTGAACTGTGGGCAATTCAGAGAAGGATAGATGCCAGACTCTCAATCAGAGAACAGGAGCAAAAGAGGTGCATACTTGGGGAAGGATTTCTTTTTTAAATTATAGAAACATAATGGCAAATAAAGGCCCATCTAGTCTGCCCATCTAGTCTGCCCATCCGCAGTACACATTATCTCTTCCTCTCTCCCACGCCTTCTTGAATACAGACACAGTCTCTGTCTCCACCGTTTCCTCCGGGAGACTGTTCCACACATCTATCACCCTTCCTGTAAAAAAGTATTTTTTTAGATTACTCCTGAGTAACTTCATCCTATGCTTTCTCATTCCAGAGCTTCCTTTCAAATGAAAGAGATTTGACTCATGCGCATTTACGCCACGTAGGTATTTAAACTCTCTATCATATCTCTCCTCTCCCGCCTTTCCTGCTTAGTATCCATATTGAGATCTTTAAGACTGTCCCCATACGCCTTATGACAAAGACTACACACCATTTCAGTAGCCTTCCTCTGGACCGACTCCATCCTTTTTATATCTTTTTGAAGATGCGGTCTCCAGAATTATACACAATATTCTAAATGAGATCTCACCAGAGTCTTACACAGGGACATCAATACCTCCTTTTTCCTACTGGCCATACCTCTTCCTAGGCACCCTAGCATCCATCAAGCTTTCACCATCACCTTTTCAACCTGTTTGGCCACCTTAAGATCATCCAAGTCCTGCACATAAGTTCTTCACCCTCTAAACCAGTGTCTCGCAAACTTTTCTGACCGGCAGCACATTAAAACCAGTGCCCCTGCCAGAAGGCACCCAGAAGTCAATGTGATGATGTCACGCACATGGGTGAAGTCATCATATCAACGTCTGCGCATGCGCAGAGGCCCATCTGGCCGTGACCCTGCCGTTACAGGGATCCAGGAGGTGCGTGAAGAAGAGGAGAGACACTGGCCAGGAGGAGAGTCAGCTGCAACAGCTGACTTCCTACTTAACGTGCCTTTCGTCGTGAGAGGCACGTCCTGTAGGCAGTCAGCACGGATGATTGTCCTCCTCACTGTGGCACACAGTTTGCGATACACTGCCCTAAACTATACTGTTCCTTCAGGTTTTTGCAGCCCAAATGCATGACTTTGCATTTCTTAGCATTAAATTTTAGCTTCCAAATTTCAGACCATTCTTCAAGCTTCATGTTATTCACACCATCTAAGGTGTCTACTCCATTGCAGATTTTGGTATCATCCGCAAAGAGGCAAATCTTACCTCACAGCCCTTCAAGCAATTTCACTTATAAAAATGTTAAAAAGAAAGGCCCACTGATAACATCCCTTTCCTCTGAGTGATCTCCATTAACCACTACCCTCTGATGTCTTCCCCCAACCAGTTCTTGACCCAGCCTGTCACTTTGGGGCCCATCCTGAGGGCACTCAGTTTATTTATTAGACGTCTGTGTGGAATACTGTCAAAGGCTTTGCTAAAATCTAAATATACCACATCTAGTGCACTTTCTCTATCCAATTTTCTGGTCACCCAGTCACAGAAATTGATCAGATTTGTTTGCCAAGACCTACCTTCTGTAATCCACCGGCCTCCAGAAACTTCACCATTCTCTATTTTAAAAGTGTTTCCATTAATTTGCTTACCACAGAAGTCAGACTTACTGGCCTGTAATTCCCTACTTCTTCCTTACCTCTGTGTAGAGGGACCACACCCGCCTTTTTCCAGTCCTCCGGTACTACTTCTGACTCTAGAGAAGCATTGAAAAGGTCAGTCAGCGGGGCCTCTAGAACTTCCTTAAGCACTCTTGGGTGCACCATCAGGCCCTATCGCTTTGTCTACCTTTAGTTTAGCTTGCTCCTCAGTTAACACAACCATCTGAAAATTGATCAGGATCTACCACTCTTCCATTCCTATTTGCGTTTGTCTTTTGTGGTCCCGCTCCCGGCGCTTCAGAACAGAAATATTTGTTAAGCAATTCTGCCTTTTCTTTATCAGCTTCTACATATTCTTTCCATTCACTTTTGAGTCTCACAATCATGACTAATAAATAGCATGTTAACCATGGCATTAACCGTGATTAATGTACTGCCCTAATTAAAATATAAACCGCAGCAGACACACAAAGGGTGACCAATCCACAAGAGTGCTATTTACCACCAAACTGAGTGGAATTAAAGGCTAATGAGTAAGGTTTTCTAGCAGTACATCTGTGGCATAAATTTGTAAAGATCTACATATTTTGCAGTGGAAATGAAAAGGAGCAGTACTAAATGGATGATCAAGGAGTAAAAGGTACGTTTAGGAAGGTTAAGGCCATAGTGGAAAAGACTGAATGAATTCTTTGCTTCGGTCTTTACGGAAGAAACTGTAAGAAATCTTCCAGAACCGGAAATGGTTTCCAAAGGGAAGTGGAGGAATTGAAAAAAATCTTGCTGAACCTGGAAGATGTACTAAGCCAAATTAACAAGTTAAAGAGTGATAAATCACCTAGATTGGATTGAATACATACCAAGGTATTGAAAGAACTCAAACATGAAATTGCTGATCTGCTGTTAGTGAGTAACCTGTCGCTAAAATCATTTGTAGTACCTGAAGATTGGAGGGGACCAATGTTCCAGGGCAGATCTGGGGAATTACAGACCGGTAAGCCTGACCTCAGTGCTGGGCAAAATAGTGGAAACAATTATAAAAAATAAAATTGTGGAACAGGTAGACACAAGCCTTACAGCAAAAAAAAAAGTGGGGAAGGAACCATACACATCAACCAGGAATAAAACACTTTCACTCAGAGAACAGTTAAGCATGGAATGCATTGCCAGAGGATGTGGTAAGAACGGTTAATGTAGCATGTTTTAAAAAAGATTTGGACAAGATCCTGGAGGAAATGTCCAGGAAATGTCCTGGAGGAAATAAACTGCTGTTGAGACATGGAAGAAACTACTGCTTGCCCTGGATCGGTGGCATGGAATGTTGCTACTATTTGGATTTTTGCCATTTACTTGTGACTTGGATTGGCCTCCGTGAAGACGGGATACTGGACTAGATGGACCCAGGGCAGGATTAATTATTAGAGGGCCCCTAGGCACCAAGTACACTGGGCCCCCTAGTATATAAAAGTATTCAAATGCATTGTAAAGCAGTAATAAGTCTATATTAATAACCAAGATTGCAACTCCTTTCAACTGCCTCACTCTGTCATCCAACTGTAACCCATATGTATGTATAAACAACCAAATCTGTAACTCCTCTAGTACGTCCCAATCCATGAATATTAACTTGTAACAAAACAAGGCAAGTAATCCACCAAAGAATCCAACGTGAAACAACAGAAGATCAGCAGACAAATAAGGAGATTCAAATCAGGTTTATTCAAGGTGCAAGGTGTTCCCAAGAACCATATCCGATGCATTTTGCTAAATAAGGCTGGTCAATGCTAAGAAAAAAACACGTTTTTCATGCACACAGAATCACCTTCGCCCAGTATGGAATAAGTAATCACAAACTAACCCTCCCTCCCTTTTTACAAAAGCACAGAAGAGGATTTTACCACTGGCTTGCGTGCTGAATGCTCTGCGTTGCTCTGGTGCTCATAGGAATGCTACAGTTCCGATCTTGCTGTTGATGCTGGGGGCGGGGGAGAGTGTTGCCAATTTTACTTCCAATCTTGCCGTTTATCGGGCCCCCCCCGCCAATGTCGGGCCCTAGGAACGTGCTTACTAGGCCTATCCTTTAATCGGCCCTGGATGGACCATTAGTCTGATCCAGTAACATGTTCTTATTTTAGCTATTTTTTAATTGTTCAACATAATATAGAAAACAGATGTAAAAAAACCCACAAAGAAAGACTGGTCCCCTTGACCTTCCCATAAATATTTTCTCATTCTTCTATCCTGTGACCCATGCTGAAAATGCTGTTGAGGCTCTAGAGCAGTAGTCTTTGCTAATTTTTAAGTGAGGACCATTTTGGTTTCAAAAGGGCTGAAGGAGAGTCAACAAATACGGTACTTTCCTACTTGTGACCATGACACCAATAACGCTTCTCAACATGCATTCCTAGCAGAACACCTGGCCTTGGTCACACATGTAGAACACAGATAAATTCTCACAAATACAGGATCATAAAGTCCTAATATACACAAACAAAATCCTAAGATGCCAGAGTCTGAATGCAGTACACCAGAAAAATAGAAACAAATGCACTTCTTCCTGAATAGTGTAAAATATAGACGGCAGATGCAAATTCTCAAAACTGTCATATTTCAATCACTAAATTGAAAATAAAATCATTGTTCCTACCTTTATTGTCTGGTGATTTTATTTCTCTAATCTCCCAGTTTCTGGTTGCCCTTCCTTCTGTATGTGCTCTTAACTCCATTTCCAGGGCTTTCTTATCCATTTGCTGTTTTCTCTTCTTCACTTTCTATCCGATATGCATTTTTGGTATTAACTTTTTAACATTAAATTTTCTTTCATTTTTCTGCTTCCTTCTCAAATCTACTTACTTTTCCATATCTTCCCTTCTCATTTATCTACGTGCACCATATCCTCCCTCTTTCTTCTCCTCTATTTCCAACTATCCATAAACAGCATTTCTTCCATCTCTTCCCTGCGCACCTCTCCTCCCTCTCTCGCCCCTTCCCCTTCATCCCTGTGCACTTCTCCTCCCTTTCCCTCCATCCCTGTGCACCTTTCCTCCCTCTCTCGCCCCTTCCCCTCCAACCTTGTGCATCATCTCCTTTCTCTTTCCCTCTCCCATGGTCTGACATCCATCCCCCCTTCCCTCCTCCTATTGTCTGCAATATTTACCCTCTCCTTCCCACAGTTTGGCATCTCTCTTCCCTCCTTCCCCCTTTGTGGTCTGGCATCTCTCTGTCTTTCCCTTCCCCCCCCCTACATTAGTCTGGAATCTCTCCTTCTTCCTTCCCTGGTCTGGCATCTCTTTCCTTCCCTCTTCTAGTAGTCTGACATCTCTCTCCCCTCCTTCCCTTTCATTTTCTTGTCTGACATCTCTCTCTCCTTCACTCCCACTCCCATGGTCTGCAATCTCTATCCTTCCCTTTCTTCCTTGGAGATCTGGCATCTTTGTTTCACTTTCCTCCCTATCCCAATGGTTCAGCATCTATCTATTACCTTCTCCATGTGATTCAACCGCTTCCAGCAGGATTTAGTGCTTCCTTACCATTCTCATTCCAAGCAACAATACTCCTTCATTCTTTGGGCTGCTGGCAGTGAAGTAAACACTCTGCCTTCAGTGGCCTAGAAGCATTCCCTCTGTTACTGTTTCCTGTCCCTGCATAGATGGGAATCAGTAACAAGAGGGAAAGCCTCAGGGCTGCTGAAAGCAGCGTGTTTACTTTTCTTACGCTGCTGGTGGGCCGAATAATGAAAGATCATCACTGATGGGAATGAGAACAGTGAACAAGCACTAGATCCCATGGGGGTGGGGGAGCTGGGGACTCTGGACATGTGTGCAGGCCGCCCAGGAGGTCTCCGCGGGCCTTGCATTGAAGACCACTGCTGTAGAGCAGGGGTAGGTAATTCAAGTCCTCGAGAGCCACAAGCAGGCCAAGTTTTCAGGATATCCACAATGAATATGTTTGAGATAGAGTTGCATGCACTGCCTCCTTGATATGCAAATCTATCTCATGCATATTTACTGTGGATATCCTGAAAACCTGGCCTGTCTGTGGCTCTTGAGAACTGGAATTGCCTACCTCTGCTCTAGAGTAAGTTTGTGGAATCTGGTGTAAAGAGCTAGTAGTCTTTCTTCTGCTATGCCCTCCTTCCCACTGAGCAGCATTTCTCCCTCTCTCCCCCATCTTCATGGTCCAAAATATTTCCCTTTCTGTCCCTCCTCTTCTACTGTGGCTCTTCAAACTTATCTATCTTGGTTGTCAAAAGCAATTAAACACTACTTTGGTGGCCAAAGAGTCTTCCTTCTGTTATGTTCTGCCTCCTATACTATTTCTGGTGATACAGGATGCAGCAGCTCCAGGACTGGCAGGAGATAGTGTTTATTAATCACTTATGGAAATAAAGACAAATTTGAAGGACTGCTGGAGCTGGAAGAGAAAAGGAAAAGGAGGGAAAGATGTCAGACAACTGGGAGAGGTGGCAGGAATAGAGGGAGGGTTGCTGGACCTTGGATGAGGGGAAGATGGGAGAGATACCAGACCACAGAGGAAGAGAGAGACACAAAAATAGAAACATGATGGCAGATAAAGGCCAAATGGCCCATCCAGTCTGCCCATCTGCGGTAACCATTATCTCTTCCTCTCTCTAAGAGAGCCCACATGCCTATTCCAGGCTTTCTTGAATTCAGACACAAGTCTCTGTCTCCACTACCTCTACTGGGAGACCGTTCCATGCATCTGCCAACCTTTCTATAAAAATGTATTTCCTTAGATTAGTCCTGAGCCTATCACCTCTTAACTTCATCCTATGCCCTCTCATTCCTGAGCTTTCTTTCAAATGAAAGAAAATTGACTCATGTGCATTTACATCACACAGGTATTTAAACATCTCTTTCATATTTCCCCGCTCCTGCCTTTCCTCCAAAGTATACAGATTGAGATCTTTAAGTCTGTCGCCTTATGACGAAGACCACACATCATTTTAGTAGCTTTCCTTTGGACCGACTCTATCCTTTTTATCTTTTTGGAGGTACAGCCTCCAGAACTGTACACAATATTCTAAATGAGGTCTCACCAAAGACTTATACAGGGACATCAAAACCTCCCTTTTCCTACTGGCCATACCTCTCCATTGCACCCTAGCATCCTTCTAGTGATGATGGTGCAAGTTGGAAACTGTTTGACTTTGGGAGTGATGAGGAGGCTGGGTGAAATGAGTCTGTAGATTGGAGAGCCATGCATTACAAACATACCAGTTTGGTATCTCTGAAACAATATCTCCAATTGCTTCTATTCTTGAATTCCTGGCTGGACACCTGGAATCTCTTTGTGGCACACTACTGTGCCATGGCACACAGTTTGCGAGACAGTGAGCTATCTGATTGAGCATTTTTGAAAACTGGCCCCTCTGCCTTTTACTATTACTATCAACTACTACTAATCATCTCTATAGCGCTACTAGATGTATGCAGCACTGTACACATTATATGCAGGTATTTTTTCTGTCCCTAGTAGGCTCACAATCTAAGATTTTTGTACCTGGGGCAATGGAGAGTTGAGTCACAAGGAGATGCAGTAGGAACTAAACCCAGTTTCTAGGATCTAAGTTCATTGCACTAATCATTAGGCTACTCTTCCACTACACATAGGACAACAATTAAATTGGACCAAAGGCTGAGTCCTGGGCACACTCTGCAGTTCACACTGTAATCCACATCACAAAAAATATACACATACTCTATGGGTCTCTGACTTATATAAGGACAAGCAGAACCATTGTAGGCATCCCAGAAGGGAGATGCCATTCCCAAGTGGTACAATTAAAACCTTCTCAATCTTAGACCAGGAACCAGAAGAGCAAAAAATGAAAAACAATTGAAAAATCAAACACTCTGGAAAATATACAAGGCACTACTTCTAACTTCTAAAGCCCAGTATGCATGTGTACAGGAGGAAAAAAGCCTCAAATATACAGTATATACATGATTCTGAGGCTATTCTTTCTGCTTATGATTGAACTGTGGATTTGTTTTAGAACTGCTTTTAACAATATTGGTTTCATTTACTTAATGGTTTAATTTACACTCAAATAGGTCTGTCATCATATGAGTTAGACCCTCGAAGAAGGCTATTTATAGAAGAAACATGGACCGTGTCGGATCCGTACCATCTACATACTGTTCTATTACATTTGCTCTACAGATGTATATATTTTGTATCACATGTGCATTTTTTACATATAGCAGCATTTAGCTATATTGACTGTTTTTAATTTGTTTTAATAAATTTTGTCATCCAGAACATTGATTCCACTGTTTTTTTGTTTTGGGTTTTCCTTTTTCTTGTGGAAGTTTTTGGTACTGTTTTTTTGTTGTTGATTTTTCAGTATATAAAAGGCACAATTGTGTTTATACATCAAAGTAAGTTCATAGTACAGATTCACTAATAAAAATCATCCATCATCCCCATAAAAAACCTCCCACCGATCATTGAAAATAATAATATGTGAAGTACTTTGAGCAATGCAAATAAACATGAGAGGGGAGTCTTTTTTTTTTTTAAGATAAGCATGTTTATTTGACATGGTTAAATGAGAGTCTATCCAAACCTCTATGATCTTAATCTCTTTCTTAAAGACAACTGTGGCCCTGCTAGTTCAGGAAATTTGCTGGGAATGTTTTGAGTTACTGCAGAAAGAATGAATGTGTTTGCAGAAATTTTGCATTTTCCACACAAAGCAGCCTGAATCCACATGGATGTTAATTTTTTCAAAATGTTTTAAGGGGCGTACTATTGGCAGTGAATGAACACACCTGCATTAACCAGTTAGCACATTTCAATTAGGGCACTAACTGGTTAACACAGAGCTATCATGATAAGTGCTCCATTAATGTTTTTGCAATTCTCCTGCAATAATGGAAAAATTAGTGTAGGTCCTACAAAAAGTAAAAAAAACCTCTTGTTTTATGAAATGGACTCTGCATAAGGGTAAGTCCCATGTTAAAATGCACTAAACTCATTAACAACATGATTTAGTAACATGGCTCCTTAATTTTTAAACTATATGCATTGAGGGCCTGATTCTGTATAGCATGCTGGTCTTAACAGCCGCTTAAGCGTGCTATGCAGAATTACTTAACCTGCCCGATTGCTGCTTCCAGGTGAAACCATGCCCATGCCCAGCCTTGGGCAAGCTTAAGCTTCCTTAGGCGCCTCCCTGCACCTACAACAGATACCTATAGTGTAAGCGGCCTGCCTTGGTTTTTTTTTTTTTTTTTGGGGGGGGGGGGAAACATGCTCCTGGACGCTTACCACTGCCTACAAATCAGAACGCAGTTTATAGAATTTGCCCCATAAATACTTTATTGTTTAGTTCACCTAATTTTGCAAAATATAATTTGCTTCAAACATGGCAAACTTGCAATATGTAAAATGTTCATGGGTCAGAGTATTAGGATGGAAAAAAACCAAAAACACAAAAACAAACAAGTGGAGACAGTGTCAAAAAAGAGACAAAACTTATGAAGACACACATACTAATAAATACTGTATTTTTCGCTCCATAAGATGCACTTTTTTTCCACCCAAAAGTGAGTGGAAATGTTGGTGCGTCTTATGCAGCGAAGATACTTTTTTAAAACACCCCCCATTGTACCTTTTTAAATGTCCCTTATAGCCTGGTGGTCCAGCGGTGAATTGGCCGGCAGGAGCGAGCTTTCCACGCTCCTGCCTGGGCCCGCGCCGTTTTCTGTATGGCTGCTGTCAGTTCTTGCGAGTCCCGTGAGAACTGAAAGCTTGTTCCTGCCAGCTGATACACCTCTGGATCACCAGGCTATAAGGGACATTTAAAAAGGATTTGACGGGGTGGGAGGGTGTTTTAAAAAGGTACTGGGGGATTAAAAAAGGTACTGGGAGCACACATACCTTTTTGTTGATCTTCTTTGTTTTCTCGCCGATTGCTGGATCTTAATTGTAGTTTGGGGAGGAGGTGGGGGGGGGGGGGGGTTGTGCTAGTACAGAGTTGGGCATTTGCCTAGGGTTGTCAAATATTCTTTTGCTGGTTTTCTCTAAACCTTGAGAGGGGGTGGAGGGTGGTTCTTTCTCTGGGACCATAAGAGTCGAGGTCCCTGATGGGGTTAAAAGAGTTTTCACATATTTGGGGTGTATGGGGTTTGGGAGGGTGGGGGGATAGAAGTGCTCTTTGTATAACAAAATTATGATGGTTGTTTCACCACATTGTTATTGTTGCTTTCTGGTTTCTTGTGGCTTTGGCTGTTATCCGGATTTGTTGTCATTTATTGGATTTGTTTTAATATCAATAAAAATGTTTATACTTAAAAAAGGTACTGGAGGGGGGGAATTTTAAAAGGTACCGGGCAGAAGGAAAAAATTGTTAGTCGGCTGGGACAGATCCCTCCTGTCTTAGCCTACCACTAGACCACCAGAGGTGAGGGGAGAGGCAGGTTACAGGGCAGGGCAATGGGACAGGGTACAGAGCATGGCAGGGAGTGAAGGGGGTTGGGTGCAGAGCCTGGTATATATTAGTACACAATTTGGTTCAGAATGGGGTTTTTTTCTTGTTTTCTTCCTCTAAATCTAGGGTGCGTCTTATAGTGCGAAAAATACGGTAACTACCTTTTTCCTTTAGTTTCCTGTAACACTTGCTAGCAGTTTAAGAATTTAAAGTGTTAGGACTCTACTGATGTTTCTTCTTACCTCCCACACTTTGAATGCTGCTTCATCAGTGGAATCTTCACCTGCTTCAGGTTCCTCATTTCTTTTCACCACTACAAACCCTGGCTCCCTAGCAGAATCCCCAGTATCCTCTGCATATATCTCTGGGCTCCACTGAATAAAGAAGGCATACAAGTGGTCTGTCCTGGAAAAGCAAATATCAATGCAATGAACAGAGACAGAAATAAAATTCCAATTGACTATGATTTCATGTCTGCAATATACTAACAGACTGAAATTTTAAAATAAGAATTAATGTTTTAGAGAAAGCAAATTCTTTAGTAAATTATTATAATTTGCCAAAAGGATAAAAAATACTAACTCAGTACCATTATTAAAGAATAGTCACACATCTAGGTATAGGAGCAAGCTGTGTAAGTGCCAGTCGATTTTGAGCACATTCAAAATTGAGCAAACTCCTTTGTTAGTCTCCAAGGATGGATAAAATGTATTGTGCTTGGCACCCTCACTTGTTTGAAAATGTTGGCACATACAATCTGTAAGCATGTGGTGTGGCAAATAGATAGAATAAAACTACAACATGCTTTTATTTTACAGATTTCATCTAACACTAATTTACAAACAAAAATGGATGGAGTTATTTTGATTATTGAAGAAATCACTGAAAGAACAGATTATGCTTTATTTTAGTGCTGGCCTATTGAAATGGTTGTGCTTTTTTTTTTTTTTTTTTAAGAAAGGCACATTTTAAAATAATTGGAGTTAAGAGAAAAATAGCTTTCTATCGTGTAAACTTTGGTGGTGGAGAATAGTATTAAAGCAAACACCAGTACGAGCAACGGACCGGGAGGTGGGAGAGGCTGCTTGTGCTGGTGAAGATTTGGGGAAGTGGGGGGGGGGGTAAGAAGGGTGCAAGTGTGGTGTGGGGGGCAGGGAAGGAGCGGGGTTGAAAGGAGGGCACGGGGGCACCACCTACCCTCGCTACACTACTGCATGTAAATGAGCAGTTTTTGGCTACAAGCTGTTCTGTAGATATGCACTAATGTTCAATGGTGTAGGCATTCATATGAGAAGGTTTGGGCTCAACAAGGTTGAAGTGCACATTTACATGCATAGATTATAAAATACAATTCTGTAATCTACCCACATGCAGTCACAATCTAGGCACAAACATTTACACCAGTTCTGTTGCAGTTGTAAGTGTTCATGCCTTCAATTTAGATACATATTTGACCTGTTACATTAGTATTCTATAAAGAGGAGTAAGCACATTGGCCCGGATTCTACAAATGGCACTGTAAGTTTTGCGGCCTAACTTAATTGCTTTAAATTGGTGCAGTAATTGACTGCCGTTAAAAAACCAATTAAAAGTTGTTAAAATAAAAGGTAGGCACTGGAATTGCATCTAAGCTTGGAGCTAAGATGGTACCTAAGGTCAAAATAGGCGTGGTTAGGGGGGCAGATATAACAGACACGGCTCTGCATGTGTGATGGAGTCTACATCCCGTCATAAGAAGCGAGCCGTCCCAGACAGAATTCCCTTAGGAAAAAACTCTTTGCAAAGATAACTTGGGTTTGAGGCTAGATCTTGCTAGACCCCTGTTATTATTAGGGTGGTGGGTCCAGCTCTGCAAGCAAGTGGAAGTAGCCAGTTAGGGAAGCTACGTGGAAGGTGGCAGAAGCATCCCATCCTGCAATACAGGATTAAGAATGGATTCTGTTTTTTACACTGTTCTTAACTTGAATTTGTATGTAACTTGGATCCTAGTATTCTTGCTACCTTCTCCACATCCTTGAAGCCCCTCTTGCATCCCTTTCCATCCATCACATTGTTCCTTCTCCACCACCACATCCAACATTACTCTCTCTCATCTCTACCTCGCTCCTCTCCCTCCACCATGTCCAATAATTCTCTCTCCCTTCCTATGTCCAACAATTCTCCTCTTTCTTCATCTCCCCATGTGCACCATCTCTCTTTCCCTCTCACTCAGACACCCAATTCTCCTTTTCTATTCTCTCCTTCACCTCAGCATATCTTTCCTTTACTCCCTCCATTCTTCCATCCTGTGGCTAATGCTCCTCTCCCTCCCTCCATTCTGTGTCCCAAGTTCATGCCCCCTCCTTTCATCCAGCTACCATTTGTCCGAAGTTTGTGTTCCCTCCCTCCCGAGTCCCAAAGTGCCCCTCTCCCTCCCTCCCATGGCCCAACGCGTCCCTCTCCCTCCCTCCATTCTGTGCCTCAAGAACGTGCTTCCTTCTGGCGGGTGTTTGCCTTCTTCTGGCCGGCTCCCTCCTCCTTCTAGTCACAGTTGTTTCTCTGCACAAAGCTGCGAACAGTGACTCCTAGGCACATCCCATGGCTGAACTGGAAGCTTTTCCTCTGATGTCAAAGGAAGCTTTTCCCATGTCAGAAGGAAGACTTCCGGCTCAGCCGCAGGACGTGCATAGGAGCCACTGCCCACGGCTTTGTGCGGGGAAATGATTGTGGGTGTAAGGAGGAGAGAGCTGGCCAGAAGAAGGTAAACATCTGCCGAAGGGAGGCACATTCTTGAGACATAGAATGGAGGAAGAGGGATGCGTTAGGACACCGAAGGTAGAACAGGACCCCTGTTCATAAGTACGAGTCCGATGTAAGTCAGATGTTCATAAAACGGGGACTGCTTGTACTAACCAAACTAATTCCCTGAGAACATAATAGTCTTACTGAGTCAGACAAATGGTCCATCAAGCCCAGTAGGCCGTTCTCATGGTGGCCTATCCAGGTCTCTAATACCTGGCCAAAACCCACAGAGTTGCACATTCTTAACCAGCGCTGGTTCATGGGTTATACTGTTTTGAGATAAGTGTTGCTTTCCCTCTTCACATATGATTTGAGGGTTTATACTTACTACTTTTGTGATTTGTGCTTTTTTTAATTTTTTCATTACTATACAATATATTTCAAAGATACAACTCATGAAGCACACCTGCAGATGCAGTTCTGTTAGCTTTTTAAACAAAATAGGTGAGGCAGGTAGGATGCGACTGGCATAGGTGATTAACAATTTGGAGTCAGGATGTGGACCTGAAATAATATGGAAATTATAAGAGGTCCTATGATCTGATCACCCACGACTATGATACGCCTGTCTCTTACTGCAAGTAAATCTATTGTTTAGAAAAAGATAGTAGTTTATTTTGTTCCACATGGGAACAGCTAATATTGAGGATAGACACACTTAAGTTAGCCTGTTGTAGGCCTTTTCATATATTATTTAAGTCCTTTGGAAATGTCTATTTTAGACCCAATTTGCTCTACATCAAAACCCAAGGAGTAGCAATATTCCATGCTACCGATCCAGGGTAAGAAGGCTTCCACAATGTCCCTTTCAATTTGCTTTTTTGGCTGCTGCCACACATTGGGCACAACTATCTTGAGTGATTTCTACATCTGGATGAAGAAGTCCTCTTTTGCTAGGGTTACCAGATTTTTCAAATGGAATATCTGGACCCATTGCCCCATCCCCAGGCCCACCCCATTCTGACCGGCCATGCTCTGTTCCACTCCCAGGCCCGCCCCTCACCCCGCGACATCAGTCAACATTCGCGCATGCGCTGGTATGACATGAGGACATCATGCGCATGTGTGAATGCCGTCCCGACATTGCTTGTTGCCAGAAGCTTTTCAAAACTCAGACATCTGGTAACCCTATCTTTTGCATACTAATTTGCATATATTTTCTAGATGGAGAGAACTGCCATTTGAAAGGCACTGGGGAGGGGGGTGCTTTTTGAGACCTAGGCAGTTGATAAATGCTGGAGTGAAACTTGCGAGCTGATAAGGAAAACCAAAGGACTACATTTTTGGTTTAGTAGTAATCCCCTCACCCTGAGGGAAAAAAGGGCTCTTAAGGAAAGACCTTTGAGTGTTTTTGGCCCTTTTAATTGAGATTGATCTCTGACTATTTTCTTAGAGTTCTGGGATGAATGCAGACCTCTGGCCTAACCCACAGTAAGCCTGAGAAAGAGACAGGAGAGAGCCAAAGACAACTACAGCAACTGGAGTGAGCTGGAGAGGACTACAGCGACTGGAGTGAGCTCGAGATGACTACAGCGATTGGAGTGAGCTGGAGATGACTACAGCGATTGGAGTGGACTGGAGACGACTATAGATACCGGAAGTGATCAGAGTGGATCCTGGTGACTCAACTGGATGACTGACATGCATCACAGTGCAATTCTCCATCAAACTTAGGTGCCAATAATGTAGGCTTGTAAATCCTTGACAGTATTCAAATCTAGGCTAAAAGCCTACTTTTATAGGTTGCTTTTAACTCCTAACTTCCACTCACCTGTAAAGTGCCCATGTCTGTTTTATCATTCACATTGTGAGAATTTCCCTATCTCTATCTGTTCTATTTGTCTGTTGTAATTAAGTTGTGAAATCTATTGAGCTGGGATTGTCTCTTACATATTTAATGTACAGCGTTATGTACATTAGTAATAGTAAGTAATCTCTTTCTTCCCCATCTGTACCCATAACCTTCAGAAGTAGCAAAGTCTCTGAGCCACAAATGCTGGCACTTTCAGTGGCTCAAGGATGTTGCCGTGCTTGGCTGAAGGGAGTTCCGGTCACCTTTGAAGGAGGTCCTCAATTGATGGTGCTTGGGGATCCCCATCAGCTACAGCAATGAATTTCAGTCAATAAATTCAATACAAGATGCTTTTTTTCTTTACCTTTGTTGTCTATTTATTTTTCCATCAAATTGGTTCCAGTTTCTCTTTTTCACTTTCCTGCCTTCCACAAATTCGCCTTCACACATCTATTATTCATTTGTCTTTTCTCCTCTGTCATGTTCCATTCCCTCACTACAACTACCTCTGACATATTGACCTTTCCTTTTAGCTCTTTCCTCCCTTTTTTCTTTTCTACCAAAGTCCACTCAAAATTTTACCCTCTCTTTCTTTTCTCCTATGTACATTTCAGCTATATACCAAATTTCCATCTTCTTCTCTCACCCACTCTTCTGTTCTCTTCCATCTTCAATCTACTCCCCATTACCATAGTTTTACCACTTTAATCACAATCCTCTGCTCATTCATTTCCTTGCCCCCCACCTCTCCTCATAGTGACACTTTTCCTAGCTTCTCCATCCCTTCACCCTTCTTGCCCAGCATCTGCTCCCTCTTTCTCCCCTCCCCACTCCCCACTCTCAAAGCTTGAAATCTCACTGGCCCTTCCCATTCCACCTCGACTAGCATCCTCCTATCCCTCCTTTGTCCAGCATTTCTTCCACTCCCTCCCATTGTACAGCATCCTCACTCCCTTCTCCCTGGATCCAACATCTTCCTTCCCCCCACACAGCATTTCTCCTTCTCTCATCCCTCCCATGCAGCATCTCTTACCCTACTCCACCAGCCCCATGCTCAACTTTTCTCCTTCTATTGGCGCTCTCCAGCCCCATGCCACTTATTTCGCTCCCTTCCCTGCACCATGTCCAAAATTTCTCCCCTTTTGCATCTCTCACCCAATGCATCTCTACTTCCCTCCGCTCCACCACCATATCCAACAATTTTCCTTCTATTCCCACAGTACAGCATCTCTTTCTCTCTTTTTCCTCTCTCCCACCCCTTATGCACAACAATTCTTCCTCATGTGCATCATCTTTCTACCCCTCCACCCTATGTCCCAACAGTTCTCCTTGCTCCATCTTCCCGCCCAAGCAACATTTTTCAATCCCTCTCTCTCCTCTCTTTCCCTTAATAAGCAGATGTCTTCAAAGCCATGGGCATTAGTTCCAACTCACTACTGGTAGCCGACCTGGAAGCCTTCCCTCTGACATGCGAAACTGCTGCCCACAGCTCTGAAAAATCTGCCTGTTAAGGGCAGAGAGAAAGTACAGCTGCACTATAATTAATGGGGGGGGGGGAAGGGGGTTACCCTGGTAAGGTACACTCCATGGGAACCCCACTGGAACTACTTCCATTTCTGTGATCCTGAAGAGGATCCCTGCAGGTTTCCATAGTGTGATCCCAGGGAGCTCCTTATACTACCCCACTTTCTAAAGCGACAACCCTGTCAAAATATTCAGGAACTGATGCAAAAAGCTACAACAAGGCTAACCACATGCTTACTGACACTGAGTGCAGGTGTTAATCTATGCAGAATACATGGCTGTGCATTGCATTAAAATGAATGCTAACAAGGCCATTGAGTATTCCAAGGCAATGCAGAGAGGTAAGCAAAGGCTTGGACACACAGTTACTGTTTTGCTTTTTTTTTTTAATCAGGTCTGGGTCTGTGTAAAAGGGTTCACAGAGAGGATTTCATGACAGCTTTTGAGAGTTAACTGCTGGTTTTGTTTCCTTTTGCAAACTGAAGGAAACCCCTGCAAAGTTCAAATGGTGAAAGGTTACAGACATGTATGCATGTCAGAACAAAACTAAAATTAAAAGCATACATGAGCACCTGTTATGTGCCTAAATATGAACTGCATACATTTTTGCAAGGCAGAGAACAAGAGTCGGTGGGTACTGGCACTTCATTTCTTTTGGGAATGCACACAAAAACTCATATTTACTGCAAAACCTTCCCATGGATGTGTCTGGCATGCTCCCCATTAACTTCAAGTTTTCTGCACATAAGTTTAAACACATCTAACTTTCTACATAGAACAGTATTAAGCTTGTAGTTGAAGCCAATAGGTCAAACATCTGTGCATATCTCTGTAAACTTTTCTGTATCAGCCCCTCTGCCATTAAGACAGAGGCAATAGGTTTTGCTTATCCCTGAGTATAAGCAACAATGTAGTAAGGGTAAGAGGCGCCCGGGGCAGTGGCGCCCCCTTCCCTTCCCCCATACCCCCTTTGATGTCACTTCCTAGGCGCAGACCCGGAAGTGACATCAGAGAGGGCGCCAAAAAGGTACGGGAGAAGGCAAGAGGCGTGCGTGGCAAGGAGAAGAGCAGAGAGTTAGCGGGCGGGCGGGGCGGAGAGGAGGAGGGTGCCCCAGCACCCTTAGGAAGGCCATGCCCGGGGTGGAACGCACCCCCTTACTACGCCACTGAGTACAAGTAAACAATGTAACTACCTTGAGATCCTGCCAGGTACTTGTGGCCTGGATTAGATGCTGTTGAACACAGGATGTTGTGCCTGATGGACCTCTGATCTGACCCACTCTGTCATTTATTATATTACGATGATCTAACCTTTTTCAGTACAGGACTATTATGAGTATTATCAGCACCTAGTAATGAAGATATATAACAATTTGAAATACTGAAAAAGCAAAACTATCCCTTCTTACCTTTCATGTGGAACAGCAAACCAATATTCATGTTTTTTATCTCTCTGTGCATACTGCTGCATGCATGCACTTGCTTGGGAGACAAATGTTTTTTTCATTGGTTTTCCAACTCTGAGGCATAAAAACTTGTGAGATCTATGTCGCCTCTTCTCCTTTGTTACTACAGAACCTATATTTGTCAAAATACATAAAAATGGAAAAATTAGGTTCTTACCTTGGTAATCTTCTTTCTTATAAATCCACACTCTATTCCTGAACAAGTGGGTAGTCAATCCCATCTCACTAGATATCTTGTAGGAAGCCTCATTTTGCATAGTTTGATCCTTCCCTCTTACCTCAGAACTGCCCTGTAACTTCCAATTCGTAACAAAGCAAACAGTCATACCTGTATAGGACACACGAAAGGGGACAGGTATGGGGATACTCCCTGAGAAACAAGTATCATCTGCTCATAATAATCAACATTTCAACAAATATGCAAAAATAGCATTAAACAAATATGCAGAAATACCATTAGACAACTGAACAATTGAACAGAGACTCAGCCTCCACTAACAGGATGGGTGCACATGAACGAGATACACTCGGAATAAGGCACACTGTTCGGATGTTATGAATCAGACATCCAACTTACCATTACTTATAGAAGCAGACAAGTGGCAAATCAGTGACTCCCAGGGTGGGCTTCAGGAATAGAGTGTGGATTTACAAGAAAGAAGATTACCAAGGTAAGAACCTAATCTTTCTTTCTTGTACAATCCCAGAGCAGTCCTTCAAATTCAGGGTGGAACTGATGAACCTGCTACAAGAACTGAAGAGCCAAATGCAGAATCCCCCTTGGCCACTGCATCTAGCCTGAAAAGTTTTATAAAGGTGTGCAAAAAAGACCAAGTGGCCACTCAAAAGATCGCATCTGGGGAAACCGCTGAAGATTCTGCCCACGAAGAAGCAATGCCTCTTCTGGAGTGTGCCTTTCCTGAAAAAGAAAGCTATTTTCCAGCTCCAATATAGGCAGATGAAATTGCCATTTGGAGCCCTTCTGGGCTGCACCAATCAGCACAAACAGGTGATCTGACCAATGAAATTTGTTCAGTACTTTCAAGTGCTGTAGCAAAAGCCTGTGCATATCCAGAAATTTCAGTACCCTGTTATGTTTGCTCAAACTCAAGGGCAAAAAACAGGCAACCGCACTTCTTGGTTGATGTGGAAACTAGAAACATTTGGCAGAAAGGGGGGGGGGGAGGTGTGTAGGATCATGCTCGAGTCTGTAACTCAGAGAAGAAGATCCCCACAGGACAAAACCTGAAGCTCGGACTCTGTCTGGGCAGAGCAAATATCTGCCAGAAGACCGTATTGATGGTGAGATTCTTCAGGGAAATGTGGTCCAGCAGCTCATAAGGCAAACTTGCCAATGCCTGAAGAACCAGACTAAGGATCCAGGTAGTAAAGGGCTGACGCAGTGGATAGCCGAGATATTACGCACTCTCCAAGAAACACACCACATCTGGACAAGCCACATGAGAGGTGCCATGATAAGTAGAACCGAAGCAAGAGAGGCCAATAATCCAGATTATCAGAGACCCAAGCACTAGAACCTTCTCCAGGCCTCCCTGGAGAAAGGCAAGCACCATTGGAAACAGCGCAGAATCTGGGACATCACCCTGATGAGCACACCAGAACTGGAAACACGCCCAGGCATCAGCATATGCTGCAAAGGTCGACTTTTCATTATACTCTGCAAAAAGGGTAGCAACAACATCCACTGAACAGCCCTGGCGCACTAGTGCTGCTGTAAGATGAAAGTGTTACAGATCCTGCAGTCACTGGCCCATGTGTGAGGAACCAATAACAGGGAAGTTTGATACCCTAATCCAGAGGAAGACAAACCAGAGCGACAGATTACAGGAACCTGAGCCAATCGAGCGCCACAAGAACCACTCTCCTGCGGTGTGTCCTGATCCTTCACAGTAGGCGCCCAAACATGGGCCTCGGAGGAAAAACAAAGGGAATCTTCCTTTGGCTGCCGCTGCCTGTGGCGTTGGAGACAGAGGAGACACTTTGGCCTGTTGAGAGGAGTTACCTGGCAGCTTTGTCAGCTGTTCCCAAGCCCCGTGCTGATGACAGTGGGAGGGACGACCAGAGATAAGAACTTGCTGCTGCCTGCGGTGTTGGAGAGAAAGGAGGCACTTTTGCCTGCTGAGAAGAGTTACCTGGCAGCTTTGTCAGCTGTTCCCAAGTCCCTAACTGACAACAGTGGGAGGGGCGACCGGAGATAATAACTTTCCACTGCCTGCGGCACTGCTACAGCCCCTTTGGAGTCCCGGTAGAGCCCTAGTGGACAGAGAATATGGTTTGAGAGACTTTTTTCTTAATTTTTTTATGTGGTCTTGTGAACATGGGGAAGCATAAGGTAAAGCCTAAATTGTTACCATCTAGTACCCTGACTCGTCCAGGCCCTATTGAAAGGCATCTAGTATTAGCTCCTAAGCCTAGTTCTCCCTCTCCTATTGCAGGTAATATATTGGGGGCTTCATTAAGTTTTGGGAAAATAATTTCCCTGAGTCCACTCTTCTCTTGTTTCTCTCCAGGGGAGACTCCTCCAAGTGATAGTCTTCCCATGGGAGAGAACATAGCTTCAGACCAATTGTTATAGCAACCACAGTTGAAATCCCTATTAGACGTTAAAAAAAATTCAGCCAGTTGAGTTTCCTAGTGGAAATCTTTCTAATGAAGAAATTCCTCAAAATATAACTTTAAGGGATGTATGAATGGTGGTTAAGAGGTCTGACGCTTTACTACAGTACAAAAGCTTTATGCTTTTTCAGATCAAGTAGTGTCTAAAATGGAAACTATATATTACATTACAAATTTCTATTCCGCCATTACCTTTCGGTTCAAAGCGGATTACAAAAAGAGTTATGGAAGAAGAATTACAAAGTTAGATCAGAGATCGTTTCCAAGAGAGGGATAAGAAGGATCAGGGGTTGGGGAAGGGAAGGTAAGAAGGGGTATTCATGGTATTAAGCTTTATTAAGGGATTTCTTGAAGAGTATAGTTTTTATTTCCTTTCTGAACATCTTGTAATCTGGGGTAGTTATCAATAGGTTGGAGATTTGGTTATCTATTTTTGCAGATTGAGTGGCTAGTAGGCCGTTGTATAGTTTTTTCCATTTTACTTCTTTGATTGGGGGGGTAAGTGAATGCGGTGTGTGTTTTTCTATGCCTGGTAGAGGTAGTTTGGATGAGGCGGTCGTTCAGGTAGATTGGGCTGTCTCCATTTATAGTTTTAAATAGTGTACAGTAGAACTATAGATGAAAAAATAAATCAGTTAGAAGGAGCAGTTAAAAAATCAGACTCTCAGATTGGATTGCTCCAACAAACTAGTACTTCTGCAATTATTTACTACTCTCACCAGAGATACTACTTAGAAAATATTTTAAAGAGGTTCTAGAATTGAGCAGTCCTGAAACTATTGTGTTGAATAGATGTTTCTATAAACTAAACTAAACTTTAAGCTTATATAACACATCTTCTCTATAAATATAGAGCTCGACATAGTTTACAAAAATTAAAAGGGAAGTACAGTGGGAGTTGGTGGTAGGGGGAAGCGGATATTTACATTTTTCAAAATAGCCAAGTTTTCAGGTGTCTTCGGAATAGTTGGAAAGAGCCCAGGTTGCGCAGCTGGGCAGGGAAATTATTCCAAAGTTTTTTAGTTTTGAGGTGAAGAGATTTCCCTAGTTTTCCAATGTAGGAAACACCTTTTAGTGAGGGGAAAGATAATTTGAGCTTTTGGATAGATCTGGTCTCGCAGCATTCCAAGGAATTAAAATAATAATAATAATTTTATTTCTTATATACCGCTATACCATAAGTTCAAAGCAGTTTACAACAAGTTACATACAATGAGAGCAAGAGATGTTTACAACAAGAAGTAAGAGATGTTTACAACAAGAAGTAAGAGATGTTTACAACGAGATACATACAATGAGTGTATGAGATGTAAGGAGAACAGAAAAAGTACTTTCTGGGATACAAATTGCAAATGGAAGAGAACCAAGATGGTTTGAATCAAAAGGAAGTATCTAGTCAGAGATTGGGGTGCAGGGGAAAACAATTTGGGTGGAATACCTTTACAAATAGGAAGAAGGATGAGTTAATCTAAAATCAAGAGAATTGGGGATTGGGATGAGGATAGCTGAGGGGGATTGGGCAAGAATTGGGAATTAGAATTTGTTAAAGAGACGGGTCTTCAGTAATTTTCTGAACTCGGCGTAAGAAGTGGCCTCGAGAATGGGTTTTACGAGCCATGTGTTCAGTTTGGCTGCCTGGAATGATAACATTCTGTCTAGGAACTTCTTGTAAAGACATGATTTTAGGGATGGGTAATTAAAGAGATTTATTCTGCGAGAGCTCTTTTTAGAGCTGTTGAGGATGAATTGAGAGGCAAAGTAAGTTGGTAGCATCCCAAAGATAGCTTTGTAGCTGATGCAGGCAAACTTGAAGAGTATTTTGGATTCCACCGGCAACCAGTGGAGTATCTGGAAGTATGGGGTGATATGTTCCCATTTTTTTAAACCAAAGATGAGCTGGATCACAGTGTTCTGAATTAATCTCAGCTTGTTAAGTGTCTTCTTATAAGCTCTCAGATATATAATGTTGCAGTAATCCAGCGTACTCAAGATGGATGATTGTACAAGTAATCGAAAGGATGAATAATCAAAGTATTTTTTAATGGTGCGGAGCTTCCATAGGACTGATATACTTTTTTTGAACATTAAATCTGTACGCTTTTCCAGGGTTAGGTGTTTGTCAAGGGTGACTCCTAGTATTTTTATAGTTTGGTCAATTTCATAATCACGGCCATTCACGTGAATCGTATTGTCTTTTATCTTTTCATTGGAAGATGCCAGGAAAAATGTAGTTTTTTCTGTGTTCAGTTTTAGTTTGAAGGCCATCATCCAAAGCTCTATTTGCTTTAGGGTGTTGGTTAAGAGATTAATAAAGTCTGACGACAGACAGGTTAGTGGTAGCACTACAGTAATGTCGTCAGCGTAGATGTAAAAGTTGAATTTTAGGCTTTGTAGCAGGTGTCCCAATGTGATAAGGTAGATGTTAAATAGGGTCGGAGATAGCAGGGAGCCCTGGGGCAACCCGTAGTTCTTTTTCCAGCTGAAGGAGAATTTGTCTTCTTTGAATACCTGATAGGATCTAAACTCGAGGAATTCCTGAAACCAGTTGTAAGCGTTTTCTGTGATGCCTAAGGATTCTAAACAGTTCATTAAGATGGTGTGATCTACTAGGTCAAAGGCAGAACTTAGGTCCAGTTGTAGAATCATTGCACTGGTGCCTTGACTGAGAAGGGAATGTAGGTGGTTTAAGAGTGAGGCCATAATTGTTTTGGTACTGAAGCCAGGTCTGAAACCTGATTGGTTGTTCTGCAGAAGGTTGAATTTGTCTAGGTAGGTATTTAATTCAGCGTTTACCAGGCCTTCCATTAATTTAGCAGCAAGAGGGATGTTTGCGACAGGTCTAAAATTGGCTATGTTATTGGATGTTTCTTTGGTGTTCTTTTTAATAGGAGTTATTATAATTTGACCCAAGTCCTCTGGAAACTTGCCAATGGATAGTTGTAGGTTGATCCAGTCTAGTAGTTTGGCTTTGAAGTTGATAGGGGTCGCTTTCATCACATTTGGGGGCCAGGGGTCCAGTCTGCAGTATGATTTGACGTACTTGTTGTAGAGCTTATTGAATGTTTGCCAGTCAATCTCTTTGATGTTGGACCAACTCATGTCATGTTTAGATGCATCTGGGTCGATGTAATCCCAGTGGGAGTCTTGAGGGCTTGATAAAGCAAGTCTTAATTTTTTTATTTTTGAATTGAAAAAAATCGGCTAGGTCGTCTGCTGTAACTGTGAGTTCTTCTACCGGGTTCATGTAGGAGTATCGTACAGGTCATTGACTAGTTTAAACAGCCTGCTGTTGTTTAAGAGGTGTTACCTATTTTGTGGGCATAGAAGGTTTTTTTCTTCTCTTTGGTTATGTTTTTGTAGCTTTTTAGCATTTGGCGCCAGGCGTCTCTAGTCTCTGGGGTTCCTGATTTTGTCCATTTCCTTTCTAACCTTCTTAACTCTCTCTTTATCTCAAGGAGCTCTAGGTCAAACCAGCCTGTTAGGTTTCTAGGTCTAAACCTTCTTTTTTTTAGTGGGGCCATTTCGTTTAGGATGTGGGTGCTGGTGCAGATCCAGGAACTCATGAAGAATGCCATGAAGGATCTTGAAAGTTAGGCAGACACATTTAAAGTCGACCCTAAAAATTACTGGGAGCCAGTGGAGTAGTAGCAAGAGCGGCGAAACACGGTAAAATTTATTCTTTGCAAAGATCAGCCTCGCTACAGTATTCTAGATCTGCTGAAGTCTTTGAAGACTTTTCTGGTCAGATTTAAATAGACTGAGTTGCAGTAGTCCAGCCTCGAAAAAATGATTGATTGAACAAGGACAGCAAAATGTTGTTGGTGGAAACAGGATCTCCCTTTCCTCAACATATAGAGGCAAAAAAGCATATTTTTTTACTAGAAAGTTACTAGAAAGTTAAGATGATCAGTAAATGAAAGTGTTGAATCTATAATGACACCCAAAACTTTGCTTGAGAATTCAATCTGCAGTGAAGGTCCAAAAGGCAATGGAATGAACAGAGGTAGCTGATCTAACTTTAGGCCAAGCCAAAATAATTTTGTTTTGGATTCATTTAGCTTCATTTGTACAGTAAGGGCTCAAGATTGAAGTTTTGTTATGCATTCTATAATATTTTTGGTGAGGTTAGTAAGATTCAAATCTATCTCGAGAAGGACGAAGATGTCATCTGCATATGTATACAGTGTTTCAAAAGGAGGAGAGATGGAAAAGCTTTAAGGTGGACATATAGATATTGAAAAGAATACGGGACAGACGTGATCCCTACGGGACTCCACATAATGGCTTCCTGGTGCCATTCATATTAACAGTGTATGAGTGAGATCGTAAGAATTTTGAGAACCAGTCTAAAACAGTAGAATCAATATCTATCTCAGAAAGTTGGTAGATCAGAATGTCGTGGTGAATGATGTCAAAAGCCGCTGATAGGTCAAATTGTAATAGAATAGCAAATTTATTATAAGAGCGTAGTTGCTGAATGTTTGAGATTAGTGAGACCAATAGAGATTCGGTACTGAAGTTAGGTCTGAAACCATATTGGCAAAGTAACAGAATGGAAAATCTCTCTAAATATGATGAAAGTTGAGCAGATATAACAGACTAACATTTTGGGAAGGAGGGGGAATGTTTGCTATGGGTCGGTAGCTAGACGGTGAGGAAGAGTCTAGGTCAGGGGTAGGCAATTCCGGTCCTCGAGAGCTGGAGCCAGGTCAGGTTTTCAGGATATCCACTATGAATATGTATGAGATGGATTTGCATGCACTGCTTCCTTGAGATGCAAATCTATCTCATGCATATTTATTGTGGATATCTTGAAAACCTGAACTGGCTCTGGCTCTTGAGGACTGGAATTGCCTATCCCTGGTCTAGATCAATTTTTTTCAGTAGTGGGGACAGAGCAATGTGGCCCATCTCTTCAGAAAATAGACCTGGCAGTAAGGCATAATTTATAAGTCTGTGAGCGATGAGATAGCCTGAGTGGGAATTTTTTCATGTAGGTATGAGGGAAATAGATCCAAGATGCATTTACAAGATCTTAATTTGTGACACAGTTTTGAAACCTGAGCCTCAGATACATACTCGAAGGTAGTCCAGGATCTGTCTACTGGGGTAGAAGTGGTGTTGCTGGGCGCCAGAGAGTCGTAAGAAACCAATGATTTAAAAGAGTACCAGATGTTAAATAGGGTACTGTACTACTTTGATTATTGGAACTGGTAATTTTGTCACCATAAAAATTTTTTTCTAGCTTTTTTTAGTACTGTATTTTAGAACCTGATAATGTCCCTCCAAGACTGTATCTGTAGGAGATTTGGATTTTTTCCATTTCTGCTCCAATACTTGACATTTTTGCTTCAGTTCTCTGTGGTAAGGAAGATACCAGGGTGCCCTATCTCCCAATTAGAGGGTTAGTTAACCAAGAGAGAGGAACTCCTGGTGGATCTGATCAGAAAAAAGATTCACTTGAAAATTTAACTTTATTTCTTGAAGAAACTCAGAATAAAATTACCAAATGAGCCACCCTCTTGGTAATTTTCGCCTTGGAAAATTGTATAAGTATTGTTTTGAAAAATTATTTCTTGAAAAAAGATTTCCTGTTTTGTGGGCAGAAACTACAAATGTTTCCAGAAGTATGTAGAGCTACCCAATATAAGCGGAAACAATTCCTACAACATAAATCTCAAGTATCATTGGGAGCAACTTTTTTCCTAAAATTTCCTGCCAAATGTATGGTTACCTATGTA
Organism: Geotrypetes seraphini; assembly: GCF_902459505.1. Taxonomy (NCBI): domain Eukaryota; kingdom Metazoa; phylum Chordata; class Amphibia; order Gymnophiona; family Dermophiidae; genus Geotrypetes; species Geotrypetes seraphini. Next base: position 59,246,863 of record NC_047085.1, read on the forward strand.
AATATTTCATATGCTTTTTTTGAACCTGATCAGTTGGAAAGATTCCTGATAGATAGAGACAGATGTTCAAACAAAAACTTAAAATGAGTTATTCACAGGCAGTATATATATTTTTTTCCTTTTTGATGGTTAAATTTTTAAGGATGGTTCCTCTCTCTTCCTTGATGTGGACTCATATTGCTTTAGGATACTGTATATATTGTAAACTGTTAAATTCAAATAATAATAAAAAAGAACTCTTCCTTTGGCCACGGCTAGACCATGACATCTAGACACTCATTTCCTGGTTTGCGTCTCCCACTGAAGAACTGAGGGCCTTTCTTGTTGCGAACTGCTGTCATGCGGACTAATGTCGGATTACCTCCTCTGCGCACTACACAATGGAATGTTCTGGACGATAGGGAGCACTCCCCGAGATCCAGAGTTAGACGGCTGGGACAAGCCACGTGCACACTGTCTAGGATTCCCACGTATACTGCTGAGAGGGCTAGAAGATGGGTTTCTGCCCATCAAAAGAGCATGCGAGCTTCCAGTCTGAGAGGAACACTCTGTGTACCCCCGACGAATGACATATGCTACCACCGTGGCACCGTGTGATAAGACTTTGGCTGCTTTGCCCTGCAGTGCACTCTCGAAGCGCAGTAGAGCCAGGTGATTCACTCAGAATTCCAAACAATTGATTAACCACTCCATTTGGGAAGGCAACCAGCCACTCTGAACCACATTGTGCCCCCACAGCCGTAAAGGCTGGCGTAATATGTGCCCCCACAGCCGTAAAGGCTGGCGCACATCATTACCATGACCCATGTGGATATGTGGAGGGGAAATCCCCTAGAGAGAGAAAGTGGAATCAACCAACAGGCCAGACTGCAGCGGACCTCCACTGGTCAAGGAAGTCACAGACTGAGCAGATCCGGCTGGTGACACCAACGCAAGAGGAGTGCCTCCTGAAGCAAGCGCAAGTGAGCTCTAGCCCAGGGCCCGACATCGATGGTCGCCATCATCAACCCCAGAATCTGCAGGTATTATTCGGCTGTCAGAGTGGGCGTGTTCTAAAAGGCCTGCATCTACCAAATCAGCTTCGTCCTTCATGTCTCTGGAAGAAAAATTCCATACAATCCTGTGGCACAGTGGACTCCCAGATACTCCAAGTCCTGCTTCTGAGTGAGGTGACTCATCTGAAAGTTAACAACCCAGCTGAGACTGTGAAGCAACTGGACGACACGCCTGGTGTCCCTCAATCTCAGACTGTGCTCTGATCAGACAATCATCGAGATATGGGTGGACAGAGGTACCCAACCTGCATAGGTGAGCTGTAACTACCACCATCATTTTTGTGAAGGTCTGATATGCCTTGGCCCACTCAAGGGCAAGGCCACAAACAAAGTGCTGCTGCAAGGCAGGGAATCTCAGGTACCTCCTCTGCTCCTGAAATATAGGAATATGTAGAAAGGCATCTCTGAAGTGCAGAGATGCTAGAAACTCCACTGGAGCTCCTGATGCAAGCACCAACCTCACTGATTCCATTTGGAAGCGTGGGAGTTTAAGGTTCACACTGACGGCCTGGACATCCATTTTTAGACTGATCGCCTCTCTTTGGCACGACAAAGTAGATCGAGTATCTGCAAGAGCCTGAGTAGGACTTGGAAACGGGCTCTATGGCTGCTAAGTCCAACAGCCTCTGGACTATTGGTCTGGCCTTTGCCTTTTTTTTCTCTAGTATCCCCACTGGGGAGATTAGAAAATAACTAACTGAGAGAGGATGTTGTAACCCTCTTGCAGAATGTTCAGCACCCAACGAACTGCAGATATCTCCGCCCATTCCTCTACATGTCAAAAGCTTCCGTCCAATGTGTGGGAGCACAGCTATTGGCTCAGCATCATAATTGCTTCTCTGTGGCGAGGCAGGCTGGGAAGCACTATTTGGAGGACTGAAATGGCCTTTGGCCAGGCATATCTACCGAATATCGCCAAAAGCATCTCGAGGAACAAAATGAACTATGACCAAAGTCTTTAAAGGGTCGAGGCCTACTGTCCAGCTAAAGTAGCTGCCCCTTAAATGGCAGCTTACTTAGCATGGATTTTGAGGAAGAATTCTCACACCACTGTAATTCAGAGCTTGCTCTGCGCAGAGACAGAGTAAGACAAAAGCTTGATCACAACCCAGAACAGGACATACGGGGCATCAGCTACATAATGTACTCCGATGGTTAAAAAGGAGAGATCCTTATCCCCAATGGTGTGTTAGGATCGTGACTCAGGCTGGAGTGACAGGCCCTGGTGACGAAGAAGGCTGCTGTGGCCACCTTCGAACCGCACGCTGCAGAGTCAAAAAGAAGGAGTTGGAGCACAAAAACAATTCTGCCTCTTCTTCAACAAAGCTTCTAAGAGGCTGGCATGCCCGGGGCAGGAGGCACAAGGGGCTGACCCAGGGGAGTCGCAGGTTTTTTTTTTGCCAGTTTTAACCCGCAATCGGTAGCGAGGGAGGAAGGGTGTGAGGGAGGGGGGCTGTTGGACCCATGATAGGGAGGGAAGAGGCTGCTGGACTCACATGGGAGGGCTACTGGACTTGTGATCGCGAGGGATGCTGCTGGACCTGTGAGCACAAGGGGGATTGCAGGAGGGGTGGGAGGCAACTCAAGGCAGATCCTTTACTGAAGGGACAAGGCCATTTACTGCTTTGCTGAGTGGTGAAAAGTATTGTTCCTGTACCTGCAGCAAACAGCTGATTTTTTTCCCTGTTCCTGCAAAGATCTCTGCCTCAATAAATCTTGAATATGGAACATCTAGTTTCTTCAGACTGCCTCTCAGCCCATGATTTGGCCGGGGACCTCGACTCCACTGGATCCTACATGCACAATACGGAGCCTCACAACCTGCACACAGCCCACACTCCAACCCACTAGTGGACGAACCTGGGGTGAGCTATGCTCCCAAGGGAACAGTCCCTGAGCCTAAAATTTATTAATGCAGGCTGTCCAGGTGGATGCACTGCAAAGCAATCACCCCTTGGAAGCAGACTCTATCCTTGAATTTAAGGAAAATAAACAGGAGCAGAAAAACCTAGCTCTTACTGTCTTGCTTGTAGGAAGACAACTGGAAGTTACAGGGCATTTCTGAGGTAAGAGAGGAGGATCAAAACTATGCAAATGAGGCTTCCTATAAAACATCTCATGAGATGGGATTGACTAACCACTTGTTCAGGAATAGGGATTGTACAAGAAATTATAATATTAAATTAGACAAACACATTATATTAAATTGTATGCATTGTTGCTGACTAAATGGAACATTGACTTGCCCAGTGTCACAAAGAGCAGTGAGGGATTTGAATCCACAGCCTCAAGAGTGCTCAGGCTATAGCTCTAACCACTGCACCACACACTAAATAGTTCTATAGTGCTACTAAATATACCATATATATTCAAATATAAACATCAGAAACACTTTCCCCATTTGTAAGCACTATGTCAAGTATGACCCCATCCCACGTTGGTTCCACTGCCAATTGCAGGAACAGTTCTCCTTGTAGAGAATCCATGATTTTCCTACTTCTAGAAGATCCTGTAAAAGGGATACCCCATTCAATATCCAGCATGTTAAAATCACCTAGCACTAAACTTCCCCTTTTTTAGATATATTCTGAATGTTTACTATTAAATCTCTGTCCACTTCTTCTATCTATGAAGGAGGCCTGTATATCACACCAATGTACAGTAAATATATTTATTTTGTTTTCTATCTCGTTGTCCCCAAAGAGCTCAGAATGGCTTACAATTTAAACATACATATTATATAGTTGACAGGTTACAATTTAATATAATTACAGAACAAGTTTACTATACAAGGTTCTGTCCTAACTTGATACAAAAGCTAAGGATCTAGTACAAACAATTAGATTTTCCAGGTTACAATTTGCATAGTTATCTTTGGCAGTGCATGTTTTTTCAATACAAGTTTTTAACCTAATGTGACACATATTGAGATCTAGTACCAATATATTTCTCTGCAATCCATTTGTCATGGGCAGAGGTAATAGCTGTTACTTCTTTTCTGTGTACTAGAGCCTGCTAAAAATGTGATAATGTAAGGGACATATACCTGGTGTAACTAAGATTGTCTTTAAGCCAGGTTTTAGTAGTCAGGAACATGTCCCAGTTTTTATCTGCAAGATCTTTTAGTATGATGTCTTTGCTATTTACTGGTCTGGCTTTTATGAGGGTGACAGATATGTTTTTTTGTTGTGGGGGTGTATGAGGAAAAGGAGATTTTTCTCTGGTTGTGGGGGCTGTGTTGGGGTGTGAGGGTTTTCTGGGGTCAGCATGTCTTCCCTGGTTGATAATTTGGATAGGAAAGCACATGATGGATAATATTATTATAAGTTTAAGATATAGCATTGGGGTTGTTGAATTATATTTTTAATTTAGTTACTTTTATTCTGTGTTGGTTGGATTTGGTTGAGCAACAGGTGAAAGGTGATTGATGGGTGATATGTAATTAAGCCTAGGGGTGAGTGGGTCTAGGCTGAGTTCACAGTGTAGCTATGGAGACTATCTCCTAGAGGTAGCTTATACTTTAATGATGGGCATTTTTCAGAAGTTTCCCTGAAGAGAGAAGTAGCAAGAGATGAGGGGTACATTTCAGGTGGAAATACCTGGGTTTATATGAGTGCGGGAAAGTTGTAAAATGGTTTGGGTTCACAGGCTTTAGGCTGTTTCTTAAGGTGAGAAGGGAAGGAAGGGAATCACCTAGGCTGGAGTATTTTCAGAAGTGTCCCTGAAGAGAGTCAGAAGTAGCAATTGATCCACAGCGCCTCTTCCTTGCCCTGCTGATCCTGCAAATGTGTGGCTTTAAGATGATTTTTACCATAGAATGCTATTCCCCCTCCTTTTCTTCCTACCCTGTCTTTCCTGAACAAATTATAACCCGGTATAGCTACATCCCAGTCATGGTTCTCTGTGAACCATGTCTCTGTAATTTCTCTATTTTTAGTTCTGGTTCTCTCTTGATCCTTATGGCACTTTTCTGGACCTTCACAAGTTTTTTTCCCCCATTATCACTCACCACATATATTTTTATACATTTCTGTTACACCATTGCACTCTCACCTTGATTCACATTTTTTTCATTCATTATTATTACTCACTATTACATACATATTTTTATAGGACCCCTGATGAAGGCTATTAGCTGAAACATGGACCATGGAAGGTCTTCTTCCTACTGCTTATTACATTTGTACAGACTACTACTGTCAGCTGGATTATTTTTACTGAATGTTTCATTTGCAGTAATAAACTTGGTTGATCCAGTATATTAGTTCCAATCCTTGTTTTGGTTTTGTGGTTTCTCCTGTTTTCTGAGGAACATCAAGATTTCCTTTGTTGTTACTCTATTCTCCTGAACAAGGTACAGATGATAGAAAACATGGTGATCAGACTAATATTGAAACTAAAAAGATTTGACTCCATCTCACCTAACTATACAAACCTACACTGTCTACCATCAAAACTTGTATCACCTTTGGTTAGAAGCACAGAATAATATACCGAGGGATTAACAATTGAAACCTTTCCTTTATAATGTTACAAAGTAAAAATTCTCTATTTTCTAAACTCCCCCCTAAAATTAGAATGGTGGTCTAAGAAAGAATCTAAATCCACTATCATATAATTTTCTGTTATATATTCTTAGTTTAGAAAATTTATTGTGGGGTATGACTCTATTTCTGGAACAAATAGTTGTACTTGTTAAGATTGTATAAATAAATTTAAAAAAAAACCCAAACTTGTTATCACCTTCAAACTATCATGTATAATGTTCCAAATCCTATAAGCAAAAACCGCTGAACCACTCAAGTTTATTCGTCAATTCCTGGCCAGCATCAACCAGAAAATTGAAATTGCTTCAACTACTCCTCCATCTCCCAAAGGAGTTAAATACAAGTGCAAATTTAATTTGTTCTTCACTTATCTTGGCACCAAGACCTGGAACAACCTCCCGACTGACATCAGGATAGAAATATTCTACAACAGATTCTGAAAAATAATTACAAACTCTTCTTTGAAAGCATACATACTAAAGACAACTAACTCGAAATACATGCGTCATCAAATCCCATACTCAAGTGTTATACCAGTACAATCACGGAGCCTCAATCCTCCTTTCCTCATTAGTCCATTCTTAACTCTGTCCTCCGCAAACTACTAGAATGTATGTACAGTATTGTGGATATTATTCATGTTGTGTCTCGCAAGAACTTACGGCAGCCATTCAGGGAGCGGCGTGGGACCAGGCAGGAGCGCAAAAAGCTTGCGCCTGCCTTGTATGCCGCTCTGCCACAAGAGATGGAGGCAGCTGTCCAGTGAGGGAAGGGCAGGAGTGTGGAAAGCTCATGCCGATACAGAGCTGGACCAACAGAATTAAAAAAGGTCACGGGGGTGCCTACCACTAGACCTGCCCTGTGCCCTGTAACCTGTCCTGGCCTACCAATAGACCACCAGAGGGGGGGCAGGGTACACCATTTGGTTCAGAATTTTTTATTTCTTGGTTTTAATTCCTCTACATCTTATGGTCAGGTGCATCTTATAGAGCAAAAAATGTGGTAGTTTATTTTTAATACTGATAGGAAATTTTTTGACTGATTCTTTCCTAGAATTTTAGAATACAATATATAATGAATTCTAAGCTTACAAATTAATTTCATAGACATGACAGGAGTTTTCAATTATAGAGCCAGTCAATTAGCAGTATTGTTATGGCCCAATTATAAAGATAACCCCAAGTCAATCAAGTTATTGCAACTTTCTTTGTTAACTGGACACTGATAAAGGTATCATCCTCTTTCTCTACTGAATCAGGAATTTGTGCTTCTTCATCCATTCTGCCTTGCAAGACACAACATGAATAATGTCCAAAATACTGTACATACTAGTCAGGCCAATACAGCAAGACTAGACTTCAAACTCCTCTAGAAGCAGTATTCTCAGATATTAAGGTCTGAATGGAGACAAGCAATATTTGCTAATTAATCAAACATACATTAAAGACAGCAGGAACAGTGAATTTGTGTAGAAAAATACTAGAAACCTTGCATATACCTTTAATTCTGAATTTGTATGCATTTCTTCAGGAAAATAAAACCAACTACAAAATTATAAAATTAACACATTTACAATCCAAACAACTTATGAAAAGAGCGCATAAATATCCCCGCCCCTCCATATTGAGACTGCAGCAGAGAACTGGTGATCTCCTGCGGTTTGCAGAAAACTTAGTGCTGTATCTGGCAACTGGCATTGAATTTCTGATCTATTTTTGGCCAGCTGATATATAGCCAGCTAAGTCAATATTCAGTGGCTAGCCAGTAAAGTCTTCATAACCAATGATAGATCGACCTTTAGGTGGCTCTGTCTGGCCAGAAAGCCATTGGATATTTGTGGTGACCAGCTATATTTATTTATTTGCTCAATTATTTAGCTTGTACTCCCAGAGGAGCCCCGAACAGGTTACAAGGTACAGTCACAATATGGTTGAGACAGGACATAGATAACAATTTACAATAAGACATAACAAAATAAAACATATTACACTATGCAGCATCTGGTGAGAGTAGGTGGCACAGTTGCGTTGACTCTGAATGGCATTTTTGGGTGCATAAGCACATGACAAGTCACGATATAGCTGGTCATCAATTAATTTGCTAAACTGGATATTCAGTGGGAGACAGTAGTACCAACTATTGTAAGATAGCCAGCTATGTGTCATTTAGCTAGCTGAGAGCTATTCTCGGTTGGCTACATAGTGCTGAATATCAGCCTCTTTAAGTTAAAGAAAACTGAATGCCTTTGAGCCATACTTTGACTTACCTTCTAAATATCCATCTGCTTTCAAAGCTGTGAGCCTAATTTCTCTTTGTGAAGCCTTTTGCATATTATCCCTTTGCTGCTTAGCTTGTTGCATAGTGTGAGTCTTCCACAATTTGCGCAGTTCTTCCACTTCTGCCTCAGAGTCTTGAGTTTCTTTTGCTAGTTTACTGCTTTCAACTGCTTCGGTATTTGAAGAATCTACTATGTTATCACACCATATATTTGCTTTAGTTTCTTTTGGCTTTATTTTTGTCTCAGTACTCGTGGAATCCATATCATTAACTTGAAGAATTCTGATTGCTTCTTGGTTTTCTGATTCTTGTAAAGATTCCTGAATTTTGTTGGCAACCTGGTGATCAATATTATCTTCTGCCTCCTTTAGTTCCAGTTTAAGCTTTTCTAAAACATTGCCATTGTTAAATCCACTATTGTTAGCAGACACTTCAACACTAGAAGTTATATTACCAGAGGCATTTGTAATATCTAAAATATTTGTTAAGCAACATTCTGTACTTGTCTGGTTTATAGTCTGAACTGATTCTGATGAGGCACCAGAAGATTTATCTTGTCTAAGTTCATCTGAAGAAATAAGTTCCTCACAGATTGGAGACAATTCAGACTCTGTGAACACATCTTCAGAGAGAGATTCTTCTGTGCTTCTTGGAGCAGTACTGGCACTGTCATTCCCTGTATCTCGAATTTTTGAGTCCATCTCATCTGTATTGCTTCTTGAAACTTTCTTAAAATTGTAGAAATCTCTTGTACACAAATGCTCTATATCTCTGTTGAACACAAAAAACAAATGTTATTTTGAGATTAATCTCCAACCTGTTTTCATAAAACAATATGAGGCATATAACTATTAGGGCTGTACAGAATATTCACATTGATTTGTTCCTGAACGGTGCCCCAAATATATAGCTGCAGTGTTCTCCCCTGAAATTTTTTCCAGCCAGGAGAAATGAAAAAGTAGTTGGGTGGGACGGGACGGGGAAATTTGATGGTGGGGAAAATTAAATGTGTACTATTTTTATTAGTTACCGTAATTATTATTCATTATTTTTCAATGCTCAATATGACTTCCTTTTTTACTGTTTGACACTTGTTCCAGAATATTTTGTATTTTTAAAAAAAATTCTTTATTTAATTTTTAATTAAGTACAAAAATTGTGCTTAACAGGAAATATTCCGATATTAATACATCCAATATTCTATTAGGATAAACAAGAAAAGGTAATAATACAAATTAATAAATCCAATTTACTATTGGGTTAAACAAAATAAATAAAAGAACATTATTTAACTTAAACATAGTCCTCAATAACAAAGAGGGGGGAAAACAGAAAAAAAACTCTTCCAGGAAAGAACACATATTATCATTAGTAAAAGGAAATTAAAGTGAAACCGATGGCACAATAATGGACTTGAATTATTCTGGAAATCACTATGGTGCAAATTAAACTCCTTTCCCTTCTAAAAAGAAACATAATTGATCTGAGTCATAAAAAATCTACCTATTATTTTGAAATACAACAAAACATTTACAGGGAAATCTTAATTGAAAGGAGGCACTTAATGAAAGAACTTTGTCTCGATATGTAAGAAATTCTTTCCTTCTTGACTGAGTCCACTTTGAAACATCCGGGTAAACATATATTCTTTCTCCCAAAAAAGAAACTTGCTTTAAACTATAATACAGTCTCAAAATCATTTCTTTATCCTGATGGAATACTAAAGATATTATTAATGTAGCCCGTCCAGACAATTCAAAATTTGATGATTCCAAAAGTGCTGATAAGTTTTGTTCAGTAGTTGTATCAAACTCTTTTATTGTCCTTTTTAAATGATAAATCTTTTGCAAAGGTGGTATATTCACTTCTGTAATTTTTAATGTGGAAACTAAAAAGTCCTTAAAGATCTCTCTAGGAGTTTTAAATTTAGACATAGGAAAATTTAAAATCCTTAAATTTAAACTCCGGTTTTGATTTTCCAAATTTTAAATTTTTCGAAGAAGAAATGCTTTATCCATTACTTGCTGCTTATTTACAGATTTAATTTCAATTATAGATTTTTCAATGCCCCCCACTTGTCTCATTTGATCTTGGTAGTCTATTTCTAGTTTCTTAACTTTAATAGAAACATCAGCCATAAGAGATATAAATCCCGTACATACTTTTTGAAGATTTTCAATTGCTCCCCATAATGAGCCCAGTGTAACCACTGCCGACTTCACGAGCGGCTTGAGCTGAGGTAGCCCAGGTTCCTGTTCTACTTCCCGGGTTCCACCTCCCTCCCAGTGCGCCACGGCCTCAAGGAAAGCTAACAGAATGTTGGGTATCATTAAGAAGGGTATCACGACCAGGACGAGGGAAGTCATCATGCCGCTGTATCGTGCAATGGTGCGGCCGCATCTGGAGTACTGTGTCCAGTACTTGTCGCCACACCTCAAGAAGGACATGGCGGTACTAGAGGGAGTACAGAGAAGAGCGACTAAACTGATAAAGGGAATGGAAAATCTCCCATATACCGACAGATTAAAGCAGCTAGGACTTTTCTCCCTGGAAAAGCGGAGACTTAGAGGAGACATGATAGAAACCTTCAAGATCCTGAAAGGCATAGAAAAAGTAGACAGGGACAGATTTTTCAAATTAAGGGGCACCACAAGTACAAGGGGGCACTCGGAGAAACTGAAAGGGGACAGGTTTAGAACAAACGCTAGGAAGTTCTTCTTCACTCAGAGGGTGGTGGATACATGGAACGCGCTTCCAGAGGCTGTGGTAGACAGGAACACATTAAATGGTTTCAAAGAAGGTTTGGATAGATTCCTAGAAGAAAAAGGGATTGAAGGGTATAGATAGATATATACCACTGCTCAGGCAATGGGCTTGATGGGCCACCGCAGGAGCGGACCGCTGAGCAGGATGGACCTCTGGTCTGCCTCAGCGGAGGCAACTTCTTATGTTCTTAACTCACCACCCCTTGACTGCAGTGCACCTCCTCCCTCTGCAATCCCCTCCGGAGCAACGACATTTCCTCCTCTTCTCTTGGCTGCGCCCGAGATCCTCCACACGACGGCCAGGTTCCGTTGCTTCTCTGGGAGGAGGAGGAGGGTCAGGTCCCGAAGGGCTCAGCGAAATCTCACCATCCATGTTGGGCTGCTCCTGGGGCTCAGCTGCGGATATGCCCAACGCTATCGGGACTGTAAATGCTGTTATTGCAGTCTGACGCGGTGTCGAAGTCGCGGACAGAGGGAGAGGGATATTCCTCTGCCATCCCCTCCTTTTAGGCATTGGAAACGGTATGTAACTAAGAGTTTTCAAAGAAAATTTTAGCCTCTAGAGTAGAAGCCTAGACACACGCATCCACTCTCATCGCCATCTTGTTTTCCCCCCATATTTTTATTAAATTTAAGAAGTATCCAATTCTAGAAGTGAATAATTAGATATTTGCCCTCTTTCAAATGGTATAGAGAGTTAAAAAAAAAAAAGGTTAATGCATTAAGTAAGTAATTAGGTTCAATCTAACCATTTATTTCTGCATGAATTTAAACAACAACAAAAAAAAGATAAATATAGCTCATTCAGTCATACAAGAAACAGCTCTATAACACCTCTAATAATGGTTTGATCACTAGGTTCCTTCCTGAGGTCTCACTGAGGATATAAAATAGATGTGATCCCCATTTCTAGACCTCTTCCACATAATTTATGGAGAGGTGTTACTGAGCCTTAAAGGAGACATGTGTGATTCCACTATAGCAAAATAAAAATGTAACAGATAAAGAGAGCTAGGGCAAAACAGTTTAGGTAAAGATGCAGGTAATAATTAGCAATGTATTAAAATATTTATTTTTATTTGCTTATAATGTCATTTCAAAGCTGCCTGATGGCTCATGTAAAATAAGTTTGTGCTTTGAATTCTAGATATCTGATATCCATATTTCTTGAATAATAAATCATGATTTTAGTGCTAACTGAAAAACCAAAGGTTGATTAAACAGAGTATAAAGCATATTCTCACCCTTAGGTGAGGTGTTTCTCAAGCCTTTCCTGGAATAAACCCCTAGCTAGTCCATTTTCTAGGATATCCCTCCAAAATATGCATACAAGAGATTTGAATGCATTGTCTCTATTACATACAAATCTGTCTCATGTATATTCATTAGCGATACCCTAAAAATCAAACTGGTTAGAGGGTATACCAGGAATGGTATACCAGGAATGGTTATTTTGAGCACAGATTGACAACATACATAACTGGCAACAATTCTTTACACTCTACTCAAAATATGCCAACTCCCACTGCAAACTAGACGAGTGCCCACCCAACATAATGAAAGTTGCTCCGGTCACCTTCAAAGCCAAGTTACAAACCTGGCTCTCTTCCTTTTACTATCGGGAACTTTCCCTGAGGACCTAGGACAAATCCTAATTACCCCGATTGTAAAAAACCCCAAGGAACCCATTAACCTGACATCAAATTACAGACCCATAGTGAACATCCCCTTCTTCACAAAACTAATGGAAGGTCTGGTCAATCAAGACCTAGTAAACTATCTGGACAAATTCAACATTCTAAACGACAACCAGTCAGGATTCCGACCGGTTGCAGCACTGAAACCATTATTGCCTCCCTACTAGATTCCCTCCACTCCCTGTTCAGCCAGGGCACAAGTGTGCTAGTCCTCCAGTTCGACTTAAGTAGTGCCTTCGACTTAGTCGACCATTCCATCCTCTTAGACTGCTTAGTGTCTTCCTCCATGTCCAGGGCAACTACCGCTTCTTTACCGCTGTTCTCATGCAGAGAACCAGACTGACAGAGAAACTGAATCCTGAAACAATAGTGGCATGGAATCGAACTTTCTATCCTCCCAGTCTATATCAGACTGAACATCCTGGTCCAGCTCTGTGTCCTCGTCTGGTTGGGGTGCAGGCTGAGAGGAGTTCCCCTGTGCCATCGCCTCCATTGGACTGAACACAGATGCTGAGGACCCTTGGCAGTTCAAATAGACATTCCACATAAGCCGTACAAAATCCAGGGTAAAACCTTGAACTGAGGGTCTCAAAAACCCCGACAAGAACCCCCTTGCCGGTCCTCCTGGGCTCCGTGGCTACCGCGCATCTACACTTGGTCAATGCACCTTCATAGAACTCTGGAAAGGGTCTCATCCCTTGGGAACATGCCTCCTACGGATTCTCAGGCCTAGAGGACTCAGAGGAGGCCGAGTCCAAGGCTTCCGCCAATGCCCTGTATGTTCTGCTGCACACAGGACATGGACGCTCTTTGGCTGGCCTTCCAGCACAAACCCAGCATGATATAGCGATAGGAAGGCTGGAGGGGTCCATACCTGTTTATTTTAAGTAAAACCAAGGGGTATTGAGGGTAGATGGAAGCTTTAGAAAAAAAAGATTTTTTAAAATCCAAGATGGCTACCACCAGTACAATTGTGCCAAAAAAACAGCCCATGGGGACTTCACTGAAGTATAAAAAGTATAGGGAAAGAGGTTTTAGAGGTAAGGGAACTTGGCTCTGGCTGTAGAAACCTTTAAATTTCACTTTTGAAGCATGACCCCTCCCCCCCTTATTTCCCCTTAGGCTAAAAATAGCCTTACAGTATCATGTGCCTGCCTGCTTCAGCTTAGGAATGCAGCTGGGACTAATGGAGAAGAACTGTGCTTCACAGGTTTGCCAGACAAACTTGGTCTTTGGGCTGCCAGTTGGACTGAAGTCAGACAGCCTCAACCCCTGAGCTCCAAAATTACAAAAGCAGACTAGCTAGCTATGTGTCCTTGAGGGCTGATCCTGCTAGCAGCAAAATCCCTTAGTACGAGTTTGTCTTCTCCCAAGCAGAGGTCCCAACAAATGGGAACCTCTGGGCACTGAGCCTCCAACCGAACACTTAAAAAAAAATACCTACAAAATAATAAAACCAGAGAGCAGAGAAGAAACACTTCTGCTTGGTGAAAAATAACTGAGGAGTGAGAAGGGGGAGGGGAAAGTCCTGTAAGCTCAGGTGAAGACCCCCGAGAATCTCCCTGTCACAGCAATAGCAGGCCAAAGTAAGGCCAGTACAGCTAAGACCTAAAATGGTTGCTGAAAAAGCAAATGGACTCTGACTCTCTGACTAGAAATTGTCAACTCTGAAAGGGACTGTGAACTCTGGAAGACACTTCCACTTTTTCTTAGAAACAGAGGGTGTAGTTATAGAGAAAAACAGTTCGGATGAAAAATATAAGCAGCATGATAACTTTATGAAAGTTTTACCAGAGGAAAGACGAATCACGGACAGAAGTGTACAAAAAAGCCAACTACAGAGCCGGAAAACCGTTAGGCCCAGGTGCTCAAAAGAGGAACTTGGTATATTAACGGGACATTTACGGGGAAGTGAGGGAGAAGCTTATGAGGAAAGGCGTGGCACAGAATCACTCAATTTATGTTAACCAATCCATAGCTTAATATATGAGATAATGAATATGATTAACCAATGAAAGTGTGAAATGTACTATGCACCAACGTGGGCCAGAGCTGCCAGAATCATATAAAAGAAAGCTCCCTGAACCATAGTTTCAGAACTCATCGGAGGTTCTCCATCAGCCTGATGTATGCTGTGTGATTTATTCCTGTAAGCTATTACTATTTGATTATTAAAACTCATATTATTTGTATCAGCATAAGGAGAGTTGAGTGGTCTATCTGTGAAGGCCTAGGGTCTTCAGGAGGCAGGAGCAGCTCCCTGTGAAGGAGGCAGCATTAAAAAGATGATTGACAGCATTCTGTAAGCAACTTGCGGGTTCAGATACATAACCCTAGCATTCAAAACCACTAGATACATTGCACCAGAATTAGAGACTTAATCCAAGATATACAAGGGACTGCAATGAACAGTAAGATACAGGAGAGACAGGGATAGACCAAACAGAGTATTTCTTTTACAGTAACCAGGAGGTAAGAAGAAAGAAGAAAAGGTAGCCAAAGCAGTAACCAGCCTTTATTATGCAGAACATTTAAAAATTCAGAAATTAACACACACATGTGAATGGCTATACAGAAGAGATCCCTGTTTTTTCTTATTTGCTGAAACTAGTGCTGCCTGATGAGTCAGGAAAAAAAAAATTGATTTGATTCAGCCTACTGAATCGATTTTTCGATTCGATTTCCCCTTTGCCTTCTCCTAACCACACTGGCGCTGTGGTGTAAGCAAAATAAACAAACAATAAAGACTTTTCCTCTCTCTGTTAAATCTTAGCTCACATTTGCGGTCTAACACCAGCTCTGGCAGGATACACTTTTCAAATCTGACATATTGTAAACACAAAACAGAAAATAAAATTATTTTTTCTACCTTATGTTGTCTGGTCATTATTCAAATCCTGTTGGTCCCAGGCTCTGGTTGTCTTCTGATAACTTGCTTGCCAGGGTCTCCTTCTTTCTTCTTTCTCCATACTAACCATCAATCTTCTATCTCTGTCCTCCCCGTTTCCTTTCCCTCCCCTGGAGGTCTGGCATCTTTCCTTTTTTTCGTCTCCATACACAGATCCACCTTTTATCAACTACCCTTTCATCCAGCATTTCTCCCTCCTTCCCCACCACCCCAGGGTCCACCATCTCTCCCTTTCTGTTCCTTTCATTCCTAAATCCCATTGCCCACCATCTCTCTCCCTCTCCTCTGTTTCTAGACCCATTATTTCTTCCCCCCAAAGTCTGGCATATGCATGTGTCTTTGAACCCCCCTTCCCTCCCTCCGTGTACTTCTATACCAGGGCCCCCTCCCCTG
Source organism: Geotrypetes seraphini (assembly GCF_902459505.1). Lineage (NCBI taxonomy): Eukaryota > Metazoa > Chordata > Amphibia > Gymnophiona > Dermophiidae > Geotrypetes > Geotrypetes seraphini. The sequence goes on from NC_047085.1 coordinate 59,262,505, forward strand.
AAGGTCTGTCCCCCTTGACGTTTGCACCCCACCCCTGAAGGCCTGCCTGTCCCCCCTAAAGGTCTACACCCCACCCCTGAAGGCCTGTACTACCCCCCTAGCGATCTTTGCAAGCTACCATAGATCTTCGGAACTGTCTTTTCTCTGCCACAATCCTGCCTCTGACGTCAAGAAGAGGGGCGGGACCGCGGCAGAGAGAAGACAGCTCTGAAGACCTATGGCAGCTTGTAAAGATCGCTAGCATCAGTGATCCTATGCAGGCTGCTGAAATTAGGTAAATTGATGCCGGGAGGCCAGGGGGGAAGCCGAACACCAGCACTTCCCGACTGAACCTCCCCACTCGCCCTCTAAAGCAGGAGCGGCAGTGGCCGGCCAGCAAGAGGCAGTGCTGCCGCTCCTGATTTAGGGGCAAGGGGAGAGAGTCAGTCACCAAATCGGGAGGCCGATTTTTTGTCGTGGTAAATCAATTCAAATCGATTTACCCGAAGTGAATTGGTGAATCGATTCGAATTGTGAATCGGGCAGCACTAGTAGAAACCTTACAGCCATAGCTAGGAGTCCCAAGAAAGTATCATATATACTTGAATATAAACAAAGATAACATTTTTCCCCTAAAAATGGAGGGAAATTGTTAACTCAAATATAAACCGAGGATTTATATTAAAGTTCTGCCCAACTCCCCCCTCCCCTGACCCAGTGCTGGCTTCGTCCTGGGTCTACCCTAAATCCTGGTGGTCCAGTGGTAAGCCAAGCTGGGATGGGAGCAATCCCTCCCTCCCTCAAGGTGAGGTGTCGGGTCCTATCCCGGTTGTTGGCCAGATATATAATCATCATATGTCCCCTCCCTTCCTCGGGGAACCAATATAGGCATCTCCCTAGGCTTACCTTAATCACTGGTGGTCCAGCGGAGTAAGTTGGGAAAGGAGTGATCCTCTTACGCTCCTGCCCATGAAGTTTTGGTGAAAAATTGGTTGCCGTGAGTTCAGGAGATTGCAGTAGGAACTTGTGACAGCCATTTCTTCAGCGAGACTTCATAGGCAGAACGTAAGAAGATTGCTCCTGCCCTGCAGTATCACCAGTGACTAAGGTAAGCCCAAGGGGAGGCCTAATCTGGTTCCCTGAGGAAGAGAGGGAGGGGATATGCAGTGATTGTACAGCTGGCTGACAGCTAGGACAGGACCCAACATCTCACCTCAGGGAGGAAGGGATCCATCCTGTCTTGGCTAGCACTGGACCACCAGAATTTAAGGTGGACCCAGGGAGAGGCTAGCACTGGGTTCAAGAGGGGGGAACTCTAAACTAAACTAAAACATAACTTTATATACTGGGTCATAGAAACATAGAAGATGACGACAGAAAAGGGCTATAGCCCATCAAGTCTGCCCACTCTACTGACCCACCCCCTGTCTATGCCCTAATGACCCTAAGGAAACTTGACTTGGTTTACAACAATTAAATAAAAACTGAAGAAAGTAAAAACAAAGGTTTCAAAATAAATTAGTTTTCAAAATGTTTAGCAAATAGAAAAGTTTTTGGAAATTTACGAAATTGAGACCCCCATTTCTGGATCATTTTTTGGGCCTAAAAATCTCAGTTTATATTCAAGTATATACAATAACCAATGTTTTTTACATTGTATTTTGTCACTATCAGTTAAGTCTCTAATGTGCACCATTACTTTGAAATTGTACAAATGATATCTTACATTGGTACCGATTCCTTTATTCTGCTATCCAAAAGGTCTCTGTACATGGCAGCTGATGTCACTTCTTCCATTGGACACATAATGCCATACTCCTCAAAACCATTCTCTTGGACTAAAGGATCAGTTTTGTGAGGATCAAACATTATATTATTTGGTGTTACTAGCAGCACTCCATTAACTGTACCCTACAAAGAAAGAAGACATATGAAAATAGTGCCCACATATGGTCTTCCTATTGTAAACAACTCATTAAAAAAAGAAAAGGTAGGCAGAAAGATCCACAAATATTAGATGACATAGCTTAACTACTTTAAGTCCTCAGTAAAAAAAAGCTTATTGGATAATTTAAATATGTTAAAACAACTGCTAAATATCAATTTTAACTATGTATGCATATCACCTTTTTTTCCTCTTTCTTTTTTTTTAACCCTATATCAATTACTTTTGATTGTCTGTCAAGTTTTGTAGACATGTATATGGAGGGGGCGATGTAATAAGCCAAATGCTAGAACAGTGTACCTAGCTGCTTTATGGCATAGCATTCTAACACAAGCTGAAAAAACCTTACACTACTGATGTAGTTAACTAATCCAATGCAAATTATTGCTCGTAACTGAGTACATTATCCCATGGATGAAAGGTCATGATGAGATTGGGAAAAGACACCAGCAAGCAAAGCAAAGCAAACCTCAATGCTCCACCAATGAAAGCAAAGGGTTACACAACAAAAAAAACAAGATGTGGTGGAGCCAATGGTCTAGAGTGGCAAAGTTTATTCAGGCAAATGGGCTAAAACCAAGCCAATAAATGCAAATTTTTGCTGCATTAAAATAATGTGTGCTGAAAGAAAAAAACTGCCCACCACTAAGGTAATCTGACATGATTTACTGCATAGGGATTTGTTTCCTTATCTCTATCTGTGTGAGCAGAGACTAGCTAGAACAGGGGAAAAAACACAAAATTAATTAAAAATTTTCTCATAGCTCACTGCATCATGGGCCTCTACCTTAGAGAATGGCATGGGGACAAATTTGTTCCCATCCCCACAGGATCTCAATATCCCTATCCCTGTCCCGTCCCCACAAATTCTGCCTCTAATCCCATCCCACTCCTGCAAGCTCTGCCTTACCTGCACAAACCTTGAACACTAATGATTTTAAAGTTTTCGAGGCTAGTGCAGATGAGGACAGAGCTTGCGGGGATGGGATAAGAATAAAGAGATCCTGCGGGGATAGGGAAAATTTGCCTCCATGTTATTCTCTATGCCAGGTGTTAGGGCACTTGGGGAAGGGAAGACCTCAACCACATAGCCTCCATGCTGTGGCACACCTTTGAACCAATAACAAATACCTATTCCAGGGAAGCGTCCCAGTAGTGTCCTCCTATTCCTGTTGCTTCTTGTGAAACAGCGATAGCTGATCCAAGCAATGATTTGGGATTAAGTCTGCCAAATAAAGGGAAGCCACAAATATTATAAGATTGAACCAGAGACAGGAACAAATGGGCTTCACTCCTGCATCCAAACCCCAAAAGGTGGGTATGGCAAGCTAGGGAGTCCAGAGGTTCACTGGACCATGAGGGAGGCCTGCCAGAAAGCGTGCTGGAATATTTCCTGATACCCTGAGTTAAAGATTCAGCAGTAAGAGAAAGGTAAATATTAGGACTTTTCTTTTAAAAACACATCAGAGGCAAATTTTAAAATTCTATTTTTTTGCATGTGTTTTGCATGTCCAATCATACTAACTTTTAGCATAGTCTTTTTACTGATTTTCTAAAAAATCTTACTGCATTGGAAGAATAGCATGGAAAAATCACATTGCTCTGCTATAGTATAGTGCAGCTTTCTATATCTGCCCTTGAGAATATTTATATATTTTATAATCTTAAATAAAAACATATGTGAATCTAGATGGAAAAATCAGTACTTACCTGCTAATTTTCTTTCCTTAAATCTTAAAGGATCAGTCCATACTTGTGGGCTATGCCCACCTACCAGCAAGTAGCAACAAAGTAATTTAGAACTTTGCCTTATAAGGCTGCAGTACATTAAGAAAATAAGAACATAATAGCAGCCTTACTGGGTCAGACCAATAGTCCATCAAGCCCAGTAGCCTGTTCTCTTGTGGTCAATCCTGGTCCCTAGTACCTGGCCAAAACCCAAGAAGTAGCAACAATCCATGCTACCAATCCAGGGCAAGCAGTGGCTTCCCCCATGTCCTTTTCAATAACAGACTATGGACTTTTCCTCCAGGAAATTGTCCAAACCTTTCTTAAAACCAGCTACACTATCTGCTCTTACCACAACCTCTGGCAATGTGTTCCAGAGCTTAACTATTCTCTAAGTGAAAAATAATTCTTCCTGGGCTGGGGGGCTGGCTGGCTGGCTGGCCTGGGGCTAGCTGGCTGGCCTGGGGCTGGCTGGCTGGGAGCTGGCAGGCTAGCCTGGGGCTAGCAGGCTGGCTGGCTTAGGGCAGGCTGGCTTGGGGCTGCCTACCATTAGATGTGCCCTGTACCCTGTCCTGGCCCAAAATAAAGGCAACAAAATATCAATATAAAATCTGAGTAAACAACCAATTGACTGCCCATATAAAAACCCTAAAAATAAGATACCATTACTCCTATTTCATAATTGTAAAAAGTGTATAGTTAGGGTGCCCTCACAATATGTTTTAAAAAGTGTAACATCATACACAAATGTACAGATAACTATTTAGACCATAAAATTTGCTCAAAATAAACAAACCAAGATACTTAAAAACCTATTAAAATATGAGATCTGTTGTGCAAACAAGCTTATACTTTACCCGAATTCCTACAACATCCTCACTAGCGCCAAATAATGAAAACACATGCACATTAACAAATTTAAGAAAAAGGCACATTGCTAAAAATATTGAGTGACACCTGATAAGTGAACAAAACAGCTTATATGAAATTACTTACTTAATCTATTGAGATCAAAAGTAACATTGTGTAATTATTTTGTTTACACCACAGCGCCAGTGTGGATAAAGGGCAGAGGGCAAAGGGGGTGAAGAGGCTATAAAAGGTGTGTTCCCGTGCAGTCTTTGTTTGGTGTGTATGAGCTGTTGGAGCTTAGGTGAAGCACAAGCTTAAACAAACAAAAAAGACTTTTCCTCTCTCTGTTAAATCCTAGCTCATGTTCCAGGTCTAACACCACCTCTGGCAGGATACACATTTCAAATCTGACACATTGTAATCACAAAATATAAAATAAAATTATTTTTTCTACCTTTTGTTGTCTGGTCATTATTCAAATCTTGTTGGTCCCAGGCTATGGTTGTCTTCTGATAACTTGCTTGCCAGGGTCTCCTTCTTTCTCCGTGCTAACCATCCACCTGCCATCTCTGTCCTCTGGCATCTTTCCTTTTTTTCGTCTCCCTCCACAGATCCACCTTTTCTTAACTACCTTTTCATCCAGCATCTCTCCCTCCTTCCCCACCACCCCAGGGTCCACCATCTCTCCCTTTCTTTTCTCAACTACCCTCCTATCCAGTATCTCTATCCCCCCTCCACACCATCCCTTATGTCCAACTTCTCTCCCTTTCTGTTCATTCCCTCCCTAAATCCAATTGTCCACCATCTCTCTCCCTCTCCTCTGTTTTTAGACCCATTATTTCTACACCCAAAGTCCTGCATATGCACGTCTCTTTGAACACCGTTCCCTCCCTCCGTGTACTTCTACACTAGGGCCCCCCTCTCACGAAGGCCTGTACCCCCCACCACTGAAGGCCTGTCCCCTCCTTGAGGGCCTGTACTCCCACCACTGAAGGCCTGTACTCCCACCACTGAAGGCATGTCCCCCCTTGAAGGCCTGCACCCCCTCCCTGAAGGCCTGCACCCCCTCCCTGAAGGCCTGCCTGTCCCCCCGAAGGCCTGTATCACCACCCCGAAGGACTGCACCCCTCCTCGCCCCCGGAAGGCCTGCGTGTTCCCCCCTGACCTCCCGTGCATCCATTTACCTAATTCCGACAGCGGAGCAGCCTGCAAAGAGGATCGTCGGTGCTTTAGTGATCTTTGCAGGCTGCCATAGGCCTTTGGAGCTGTCTTCCCTCTGCCACGGTCCCGCCCCTCTGATATCAGAGGCAAGATCGCGGCAGAGGAAACAGCTCAGAAGGCCGATGGCAACCTGCAAAGATCGCTAAAGTACCGGCAATCCTCTCTGCAGGCTATGCCGCTGCCGGAATTAGGTAAATGGATGTGAGGGAGGCTGGGGGAAGCCGGACACCAGCACTTCCTGACTGAACCTCCCCCTTCCCCCTCTAAAGCAGGAGCGGCAGCGGCCGGCCATCAAGAGGCAGTGCTGCTGCTCCTGCTTTAGGGGGCGAGGGGGAAGGTCAGTCACTAAATCAGGAGGCCAATTTTTTTTGTTTTTAAATCGATTCGAATCAATTCACCCGAAGTGAATCGGTGAATCGATTTGAATCGTGAAATGGGCAGCACTACTACATATGCACTGCCCTGATCCTGTTCACCAGCTCCTACATCAGGAACAGCGTTTAACTAATTCTGCAACCATAAGCAAAATCTGAACAACTCACCATAGTGAAGAAACAGGTGATTTCTGTTTCCTAGGCACTGTAGTAGAATTACTTGGCAGAGAATATTCATCATCCAAAAACAAAACAAACAAAAATAAATCTCTAAAAATAGAAACCATAAGCTCAGGACTTTTGCTTTTAATGAGGCAGGAGAAGCTATGAGAGGAGAGGTGGTGAGGGAGGGAGAGGGACCTGACATCACCAGGTTTACACTCAAAAAGTTAAGAAAAAGCCTTTGCCACAGAAGCTCAACTGAAGCCCTAAGAAGTTTTTTTCCCCAAGTTTATTCAAATTTGATATACCGCCTTAAAAACTGTCAAAGCGGTGTATATTACATTAAAAATATATAATTGGCAACATACCATTAGTACTTTGGTTAGATACATGACAGATCGAGACACAAGCGAAGAAGGGGGAACTACAATCAATTATATGAAAGGAGGAGAAAGGATAGCAGAATGGGGAAGGGAAACTATGCTCTTCCTTAATTATTATTTATTGGTAGATATCAGAGATTTTGGTCGGACTGGAAGTCATGAGTTATATGCGTGTCTTGTTGAACATAAAGATTTTAAAGTTTGTTTTAAATTTATCGATATTTTCTTCCTCTTTTAACTAAGCTGGTAATGAGTTCCAGTGCTTGGGTGCACTAACAGAGAAAATACATTTGCAGGTTGTGTCATAAAAAAAGATGTCTTAAAGAAGGAATATGTAAAAGATGTTGACTACTAGATCTTAAGGTTCTTGAAGAGCAATAAGAGATAAGCAATCTATCCATGAAATTTGGTGTATGAAGAGATTTTGTTTTAAATGTTAACAGTAAGATTTTATATGTAATTCGGTGTGTTATCTGAAGCCAATGTGATTTTATTAGAAACGGGGTTACGTGATAAATTAATACACAAAGGAAAAAAAATTGAACAGCAGTGTTTTGAATAATTTGCAATATGCAGTTCTTTCTGGGGAAGTCTATCATACAAAGAGCTGCAGTAATCTAGTTGAGAAATGAGTAATGAGTGAATGAGGATATTAAGAGATGATGGTTCTAATAGATTTGAGATGGATCTAATCATTCTTAATTTATAGAAACATTTTTTAACGACAGATCCTATTTATGTGTGGAAAGTCAGTTTGTTATCGAGTATAACCCCAAGAAGTTTTACAGAATTTGTGAATTTTAGCGGAGTAGATTTAAGAAAGATAGGAGAGATAGGCAAGTCATCAGTGTTATTATTTGAGGAGAAGATCATCACTGTTGATTTCAGTGGATTAAGGAATAACATGTTATTGAGTAGCGATTGGTTGATTGTTTCAAGTTTGAGATTGATGTCATGGATTTCTTGTTGATTGGGTAAAGTAGTTGAAAATCGTTGGCATAAGAATATGCAGTGAATCCAAGTGATTGCACAATAGTAAGGAGAGAAGTAAAGATGTTGAAAAGAAGAGGGGATATGCCACCAGGAGTCCACCACAGTAGCTGAGACAGAGCTATACAGAAAGGTTCTACCTAAGGTTACCAGATTTTTCAGAACAAAAATCTGGATCCATGGCCCCGCCCCCAGTTCCGCCCATCCCTCTCAACCTGTTCAACTGTCCAGACGGCATCTGTGCATGTGCTGGTGCGACGCGATGGCATCACACGCAGTCACTGTGTTGCATCTACGTATGCACAGATGCCGTCCCAACGTCGCTCCTAGCTGGAAGCTTTTCAAAACCCGGACAAAGTACCTGGTTTGGAAAATCCATCCAGATGCCCAGACATGTCCTCTAAAAGGAGGACATGTCCAGGGAAATCTGGACATCTGTTCTACCACCTACTAGAGACAGAGAGATACTAAAAGGAACCTAATGCACAGCAGCCTTATAAGGCAAAGTTCTAAATTACTCTCTATCTCCACCTACTGGTAGATGAGCACAACCCACAAGTATGGACAAATCCTTTGGAAATAATAAGTAAACATAGATATAAAGAAACACATATACGCATATATATACTTAGTTCTGAAGTGTTATGTTGGCAAAATGGTAGGTACACATCAACATGTATGTGCACATCAATGTGAACACTGACATGGAAGGCACTGCAGGGCTTTGGAACTAGTAAGGTCCCACCTGATAGAAAAATGAATGACATAGAAAGAGGGAATGTTGACTGCTTAGCCAGACACCATGGGAATAGGGGGAATGAGAGTGATTGTGGCAACCTAAGCCTGAAGTAGGGGACAGGAATGCCCAAGAAGATTTACTAGAGTCAAGCTTGGAGAAGGGAGATGAGAACTTTCTTAGATCGGGATCCGCAATAAAGCACTATTCTGGTTCGCATCCTACCTGGACCAAAGACAAATATACATCCTGATGAATACAGTACTCTCAAAGATGAAAACCATGAACTACAGAGTACTCCAAGGTGCACTATTATCCCTACTATTATTCAACATCTACATCAGACCGGCCCTTGAAATTGCGAAGAGGAACAAAATCCACATCCACTCCTTTGCGGATGATATACAACTATACATCCCACTGGGCAAAGCACGGGTCACTGAACTTGAGACTCTGCAGACCTGCATTGTGGAGATAAAAGCATGGATGACAGCCAACAAACTCCAACTGAATCCATCTAAGACTGAGCTATTATATTATGGATTCGCTGAGAGTCTTGCTTTGCCTCACGCCCCTACATCTCCTGGGACAGCACCATTCTGGAACCCAAAGATCAAGTGTCCAGCTTGGGCATCACACTGGATGCTGGCCTGACTCTATCAGCCCATATCTCCAAGGTAGTATCCGCTTCCTTCTACTACCTACGACAACTAAAACCCATCCATCGTTACTTCTCTGAAACAGACTTCACCCAACTGTACTGTCCCGCCTGGACTATTGCAATGGTCTCTACACAGATCTACCGACCAAGGAGCAACACAGACTACAGAGAGTCCAGTACACAGCAGTGAGACTCCTACAGAACCTTGGCCCTTTTGACCATATCTCCCCTGCACTAAACTAGGCCCATTGGCTTCCAATACACCAATGCTCCATCTTCAAACAACTAATGTTAGCCTTTAAATGCTTCCATGGCATGACCCCCGACTACATAGCAAGGAAGCTTCCAATCTACCACCCTTGGAGGCCCCTCTGATCGAAACTTGAACTCAGGCTGTCCAACCCTGCAGCAAACTGCCTCTACCTTGAAACAGCCCAGAAGTGATCATACTCATACAGCATGCCTGAACTATGGAACAAACTATCTCCTGCTATCAGGAAAATTGACAACCTACTGTCCTTCCAGAAGGCAGAAAAGACACTTCTGTTCACGCACCAACTCGCTCCTGGTCTCAAACTTTAAGTGGCCAGGAACCAGTGCACCGTAACTCAGGGCACCTGAATCTGTCAGTCAATTCTGTACTCTTATCTACAGCCATGCAGATGCCATTCTGAGACTCTATATAGTTTGTTTTCTCTTAGTTTTAACTAAAGCATAGGTGTTCTCACGTGTGTTAGATTAAAAAAAAAAATTGTATCAATTTTCTGTAACATGCGTGTACTGTTCCTATAGCTCGTTATTGAACCTGTAGCATGTAGATTCACTATAGCATGTGTGTTCTTAGTTTCCCCATGGCATGTATGTTATCAAAAGCCATCTCAATTTTCTGTATCTCGTTATTGATCCTGAAAACTACTGTGTACTTATCCTTGTAACCCGTTCTGGGAGAAAGAACGAAAGAAAGAACCTATGAAGAATCTGTACAATAGTCAGCTAGTACAATAAATAGGAACTATAGATATGGAGCAGAAGTCTAAATCAGTATAAATATAGAAAGTCATAATTGCTATAGGACTAGATATAGCTGATTCTATCATTATAAGGTTCACTTTCTTTAAATTAAATTTAAGAAGAGAAAAAAATTTTCACATGGGTTTCTGGAAATTGTAGTTATACCGAATTATTTAAAATCACAATGTAATTATATTAATCTTTCATTTACAACTGGACTTTCTCATACTGGACTTTAAAATCTGCAGTAATCCCTATTAGTTGTGCAATATCTTTAAACTTTAATATCAGGTTCATACCACTGACTCTCCAACCTGAACATATCACAGTACAGGTACACTTTACTTTTTGATACAAGCTTTACTATAACTATATGAATTTTCAAATTTGCAAAGGAAACAAAATAAGTTACTACAAATCGCTAGGACCCCAAGTATAACCATCAATGATAGATATGTGTAATCTTCTTACTTTTCTGTGTGTCTTTTTTTCTTATTTCAACTCTGCTTTAAGGATAATCAGATAGTCGCAGTAATCTTCAATGCTTGCTTTTAGAAACATAGAAACATAGAGTATGACGGCAGAAAAGGGCCGACAGCCCAACAAGTCTACCCACTCAAGAACCCTCCCTCCCAACTAGTCTGCCTATTCAAGAATCCTTCCTCCCTGAAGTATCTATCGTTTGAGCATAACTCTGTAGTACTCCCACCTGTTTGTCCCATCGACTCTTGAAGTCGAGCACGCTACTGGCCTCGACCACCTGGCGTGGAAGATCATTCCATCGATCAATCACCCATTCAGTGAAGTATTTCCTGGTGTCACCATGAAATCTTCCCCCTTTAAGATTTAGTGAATGCCCTCTTGAAAAAAGATTTCCTCCTCCACTTTGATGTGACCCGTGATGTATTTGAATGTTTCTATCATGTCCCCCCTTTCTCTGCGCTCCTCAAGAGAATATAAGCGCAGTCTGATCAAAGGTTCTTCATATGGGATGTCTTTAAATTCTGAGACCATCCTAGTGGCCATTCTCTGTATCGACTGCATTCTCTTCACATCCTTTTGATAATGTGGCCTCTTGATAAATTGGATACAGTATTCCAGGTGAGGTCTCACCATGGATCTGTATAACGGTAGTATGACTTCCGGCTTTCGGCTGATAAAGCTCCTGCTGATGCAATTGCTAAATCCTCATATAATCCATTGAGCTAATAGCTATGACTTTTATATATTTTTTTGTGCTTTTATAAATTAAATAAACATTCTTATGCAGTCTCAGGCTTTGTCTTGATTAGGACCCTAAGTAAGCATAGATTGAGTCAAAATAGCTCACTTTTCCATGCATTGTTTTAATCTTGAACTCAGTTTTAAAACACTACACAAATGGAAGATGAGGTTCTTACCTGAATAATCTTTCTGTTAGAAGACATAGGAGGCTGTACTCTAGATCAGTGTTTTTCAACCTTTTTACACCCGTGGACCAGCAGAAATAAAAGAAATATTTTGTGGACCGGCAAACTACTAGGACTAAAATTTTAAAACCCCGTTTCCGCCCCATCTCCGCGAGCTCGGTCCCCACAAATCATCTGTTCCCATCCGTACAAGCCTCAGTTATGATTTTATATTGAATGTATTTTATTAAAGTATAAATAGAAACAATATTCTGTACAATTGTCATTTTATAAATACAAATAATACAGAGCAAGGAACAACAAAACTCCCTGTCTCCCCTCCCCTTCACATATATCCCCTCTACTATCAAGAAAATTGAACAAGCCAAATTATTACAGAATGCTACACAGAAATATCATGCTAACAGAATACTGCAGTCACACATGACAGGAATAGTGTTAGGGGAATGCAACTAGGGCAACTGCCCCCTGGTCAGAGAGCACCCTAAACCAGCTGGAAGCTAAAGAAGTACTGCCTGGGCTTTGCAGTCCCCAGTTATGTCTAACACCAGCTCTAGCAGGATATATATATTTCAAATATAATATATTCTAATCACAAAATAGAAATAAAATTATTTTTTTCTACCTTTTGTCGTCTCTGGTTTCTGCTTTCATCTTCTTTTCATTCTCTTCCCTCCAGCATCTGCCCTCTGTCTCTTCAATCCAGCATCTGCCCCTTCCATCCACTGTCTGCCCTCTCCCCCTTCCATATGGTATCTGTCTTCTTTCTATGCCCCTCTCGCCTTTCCATCCAGCCTGTGCCCCTTCTCTCCTTTTTACATGATTCATTCCAGCTTCAGTGCTCTCTTCATTTTTATCTCTCCTATACCAGATCTAGCATTGTTGTCCCTCTGCTTATTTCTCTGCTGACCCCTTCCCATCATCAATCTCTCTACTTTCTCATGCCTGTCTCTCCCCTTCCCCTACTCTAATCTCACTGCCAGCTGTTTCCTTCCTTTTTTCCTTCTCCCTTCCCTCCTCCTCCTGTCCAGCAGTAACTCTTCCCTTCCTCCCCTCCCAGCAGCATCTCCCTCTCCAGTAGAAGATGTCCCTTTTTTCCCTTGCCCAGCAGCTTTCCAGATTCATTTCCCTCCTCCCCTCCCAGCAGCATCTCTCCTTCTCCCTCTCCAGTAGCAGCTGTCCCTTTTTTTCCTTGCCCAGCAGTTTCCCAGATTTCTTTCCCTCCTCCCCTCCCAGCAGCATCTCCCCTTCTCCCTCTCCAGTAGCAGCTGTCCCTTTTTTCCCTTGCCTAGCAGCTTCCCTTCAGGTCCAGTAGCAGCTGTCCCTTTTATTCCCTTGCCCAGCAGCTTCCCAGACTCCTTTCCCTCCTCCCCTCCCAGTAGCATGTCTTCTTCTCCCTCTCCAGTAGCAGCTGTCCCTTTTTTTCCCTTGCCCAGCAGCTTCCCAGACTCTGATAGTGGTTTTCTCCCCTCCCAGCAGCTCTTCTTACTTCCCAGCACAGCAATTCAGGAAGGCAGCCTCGGGACCTTTGTTGGGTCGCACTGCCTCTGAGGAAAGAGGAAGTTGCATCATCAGAGGCAGCCGCGACTCAGCAAAAGCCCCAAGGCTGCCTTCGTGAATCGCTGCGCTGGGAAGTAAAGGGAGAGCTGCAGAGGGGAGAAAGCCACTGTTGGAGGCTCCCCATGATCTCTCCTGCCCAGCACGGACCAGCTAAAAATATCTCGTCGATCTTGCCGGCCCTGCGCGGACCGGCACGAAATTGAACTTCATCAATCTTGCCGGCCCTGCGGGGACCGGCAGAAATTTCCTGCGGACCGGCACCGGTCCGTGGACCGGCGGTTGAAGAACAGTGCTCTAGATGATCATCCCCTGGCCACAAGTTGCTTGCAGAAGGATATCAATCACATCTTTCAACTCCTCCTCCTTCACCAGTACAGTGCCCTTTTCAGTTTATACCAAAGCAGTTAATCTCCACATTAACAGAAGAAATCAGGAGGGGCACGAGGAACTTCCTCAATAACATAATACATTTCTTCTCTGCTCTGTTACTCAGGAGAAAGAACAATAATAAGCATGAACTTGCAACACATGAAGCTCCAAAATTCAACAACTCATTACATTATTTGCAATGTATCAGTACATATTCATCCAACTGACAGGAGAAAAAGTCCAGTTTTGAACTATAGATTTGTCCAAAGCAGTAGGTAGGTGCATTGAAAGACTAACAGGGTGGTTCGTATAGACTCCTATGTCTTTTAACAGAAAGAAGATTAACCAGGTAAGAACCTAATCTTCCATTATGTTGCAAAGACATAGGATGTACTCTAGATGACATACCAAAGCAGTATCAGACATCTACTCTGAGACAAATGAGTCTGCCCACAAGACTGAGGAACCAAAAGCGGCATCCTCCTGAGTTGCCACAACCACTCTGTAGAATTTTGTAAAGGTATGGAGAGTAGATCAAGTAGTTGCTCTAAAGATATCCTTGGGCATAACTGTCCTTGTCTCTGCTCATGAGGACTCCACACCTCTGGTCAAATGAGCTTTGATAGAAATAGGTGGCTGTTTGTCTCAATGTACATTGACAAAATCGCCATGCAAACCCATATGGTCATTGTGACAAACTCACAGCGAGCTCTGACTTTGTCCCAGGGGTTAGGGAAAGTAAAGCACGGTCCCTGGTCAGAAGAGCTGACCAAGAGAACAGTAAGGAATTAGAATGGGCTGACTATCCCTCAAATCCTGAGTCAAGAAATGAAAGGCAGAAGTATAATGTTTCACAGCAGTATGTGCCTCCCAGATTTAAAAGCAGTAAGGTTTATTATGACCGGAATTGGAGATATGTTCCTATAAGGAGATCTCAGCCCTGGTTACACAGTAGGAGTAATCAGTCTCAGTGCCCAGATGAGCTGGAGCCAATCCTCTTTTCCAGGAGAGAAGGGTGGGAGTTGGGCCCATTTAAGCTCAGAGCTCTGAGAGCAAAGGGGAAGGGAGAACTGGCAAGACAGATAGGAGGAGTACAGACCTGAGCAAAAGGCAGAAGCCAAGCAGGAGGTGGAAGGGAGGAGTCATTCAGTGGCCAGGATTTAGAAATGACTGAGGAACTGCCAGGCTTGAGCTCTGACCCTGTGCCTATTTCCATAGAGGAATTAATGGATACCTCTAACCCATCTGGGGAAATACATGCTGGTTCAGAAGGTATGGATACCAGTCCTTAATTCAATAGTGTCTATAAGCTGTCCAGTGAAGCTTTGCTTTGCTAGCAATACATTTGTTTTCCTGCATGGAGGGAACTGTGTGCAGGTGACTCTAAGGAGCAAAAGGGTGATAAGAGTTTCTGGGTCAGAACAAAGCTTCAAGAGGTTTGCCTAGCTAAAGACTGAAAGCTACTCTCAGGTACAAATGCCCTACTGCTTCTATGAATGTGTACCTAATCAAGACTCCCTGCTATGTTATTTGCTTAAAAGTTTAAGATAAAGTCCTTGAACAAATCCTGGGCTGAGCAGTGTCACGGAGCTCACAAACTCTGAAGCTGGGGCTTAAGTTTTGTTCTCTTTCCCTGCTTCATGGAAGAGCTGGCAAATCAGAAATAGAATCACTCCTCTAGTACTTAAATTTTACTTCTTTTAAGAAGTTATACCAACTTGTAATGAAACATATGCTCAGAGACACAGAGGCAAAAAACAAGGGGCGAACCTCACCACCCAATCATCGCATATCAGTGTGATTCAATAAATATCAAAACATTTACTTTTGGCTGCAAAACACAGTCTAATGTATTCTTACTGCTACAGATTCAAAAGTAACAAACTTATCTCAAATCACAGATTCTGACGTGGACCATTTCGATCCTGCGTCAGGGAACCGATTATGTTCACAAAAGTTTTTCAGGGGTGGTATTGTCTCAAAAATACTCAAAAATGTTCAAAGATGTTGCCAACAGGCTAACTTCATCCACCAGTTTTCAACGGGAAGAGCTGAGCTGATTTCTTTTGCCTTTGAACTCTTATATGTTGAAAGAAAGTTAGGGAGTAATAACTTCCATGAAATACTCTTACCTGGAGAAAAATACTGAAGTATTGTTCAGACCAGGAGAGAAAGTGCTTGTATTTGGACTTTAAAAGAATAATTTTGGTACAGAAAGTTTGCTTGCATTTTGAAATTGCAACAATTGCCTATGTTCACTGGATGTCTGTTTCTGTTTGGAAAGTCCAATACATGCTTTTTAACAGACCAACAATAAAGTCTGATTTTTGTTTGAAAATATTACACTGGCCTGAGTTTCCATTTCTCCATAAGCGGCATACTGATTGGTTGAAACAGTGCCCGAGTCATACATACATGGACTGGAAAAGTGCCACGAGTGAAGTGCTGCAGGTTTGGTGCTTGGACCCGTGCTCAACATATTTATAAACGACCTGGAAATTGGTACGATGAGCGAGATGATTAAATTTGCAGACGATATGAAGTTATTCAGAGTAGTGAAGACACAGAAGGATTGCAAAGACCTGCAACATGAGAAACACACTCAAGAAATGGGCCGTGACATGGCAAATGAGATTTAACGTGGATAAGTGTAAGGTGATGCATGTCGGTAACAAAAATCTTATACACGAATACAGGATATCTGGTGCAGTACTCTGAGAGACCCCCCCCCCCCCCCCAGGAAAGAGACTTGGGAGTACTGGTCAACAAGTCAATGAAGTTGTCCGCGCAATGCGCGGTGGTGGTGAAAAGGGCAAACAGAATGTTATGAATGATTAAGAAGGGGAGCACAAACAGATCAGAGAATGTTATCATGCCGCTGTACCAGGCCTTGGTATGCCCCCACCTGGAATATTGCATCCAGCACTGGTCGCCGTACATAAAAAAGGACAAAGTACTACTCGGAAGGGTCCAGAGAAGAGCGACTAAAATAGTTAAAGGGCTGGAGGAGTTGCCGTACAGTGAGAGGCTAGAGAAACTGGGCCTCTTCTCCCTTGAAAAGAGGAGACAGAGGGGACATGATCGAAACATTCAAGATAATGAAGGGAATAGACAGATAAAGACAGGTTGTTCACCCTCTCCAAGGAAGAG
Organism: Geotrypetes seraphini; assembly: GCF_902459505.1. Taxonomy (NCBI): domain Eukaryota; kingdom Metazoa; phylum Chordata; class Amphibia; order Gymnophiona; family Dermophiidae; genus Geotrypetes; species Geotrypetes seraphini. The sequence continues at coordinate 59,279,035 of NC_047085.1, forward strand.
CGAATGAGAGGGCACTTTCTAAAGTTAAAAGGGGATAGATTCCATACAAATGTAAGGAAGTTCTTCTCACCCAGAGAGTGGTAGTAAACTGGAACGCAGGGAAGGAGCTTAACTAAGATGGCAGCCTGAGTGTGCTCGTAGAACACCATCGAGTCTTACCTGCTACTTATGGTGAAGCGAAAGTCAAAGACCCGGGTTTTCCCTTCAGTGCCTGGGTCGCAAATGCAGCTTTCTGGCCCGATGGATGTTTTTGTCGAGCGGGGGCCTAAAGAAATTCTGGTAGAGTTGACCTCGGCTAGCGGTGAAGGTAGGTCGGAGAGCCCTTCAAACTCTCTAGAGGCAGTCAGCTTCTCCCCGGAAAAGTGCAGAACGCCAGCGCGGCCACTCCCCTGCCCAGTGTTGTTAGACAAAGGGAGAGAAGGGAGTGTAGCAGCCGCATCCGTAAGCTGTGCAGAGGAGGAAGAAGAACGGGCAGTATGGAGAGTGATGGCTGCTTCAGCAACACAACTGCCACTGCGTGGAGTCTTGGAACTGCAAGAGGGCTTGCTAGAACCCCCACTGACATCTTTTACTCCAGGTACTGTGAAATCTAAAGACTTTGCATTGGAAATTTCAATTGTTCCACTACAGAAGCCCCCAGTGATTGATTTAAATTCTATTTGGGAAGCAATTTTGACGTTATAAGTATCCTTGGGCTCTCAATTACAAACACTTGCCACTCATTGTTCTGGGATACTTTCGGATTCTTTGATGTTACAACAAAGAGTAGAAACACTGGAGAATAAATCGTTGGAGCAAGAAAAAAAATTGGAAAGTTTGGGTGTACAAAATCACCTCTTAATGAAAGAAAATGGTAACATTAATTTTAATTTGGAAGTACAATGGAACCTTGGTTTACGAGCATAATTCGTTCCAGAAGCATGCTCGTAAATCAAGTTACTCGCATATCAAAGCGAGTTTACCCATAGGAATGAATGGAAACTCGCTTTGATTCATTCTACCCCCCCCCCCCGAGGCTACCGGCGCTGCTCCATCACCCCCTCCCCCCGCTCTAAGCGGCATCGCACCCCCGGGGGGTGCGATCCCAGTTAGAGCGGGGGGAGGTGCTCGTGTAGCGGAACATGCTCGGTTTGCGAGACAAAAGTTTGCTAAACGTTTTGCTCGTCTTGCAAAACATTCGCAAACTGGGTTACTCGCAAACTGAGATTCCACTGTATTGGAAAATGACAAGAAAGAATAATTTAAGATTGATTAATTTTCCTAAATCACCAACTATTTCAGTGATGGAAATGTTTAAAAAGAATCTTCTGGAAATTCAGAAAATCCCGCAAAACTCATTTCCACCTATCTCAAAGATTTACTATATTCCGCTGGGAAAGAAGAAAACTCCGGAAGAACAACAGGAACCAACAATTGACTTATTGGATTTAACAAATTTATTAGAGTCATCAGGAATAGATCAGATTAGCTTAGCTACACTTTTTGTTCAATTAGCTCTTGACTCTGATAGAGATTAGCTCTTGAAGATGTTTTTTTAAACATAAAGATATACTCTTTTTGAATCAAAAAATTAGAATGTACCCTGACGTGTCTAGGCAAACACAAAAAAAGAGGAAACAGTTTTTATTATTGAGACCCCAGGTCTTAAAACTGGGAGCTACTTTTGTATTAAGCTTTCCATGTAAATGTTTGATTAATTTTAAAGGAGCAAGGTATATTTTCTTTGATTCTTCGCAGTTATCTAGGTTTATTGTGGATTATGGTGTGGTGACAGCAAGTATCCCTGTCAATAGACAAGAATAAAGCTCATAGTTTAATTTTAGGCTCCATTCAGAAGGTCCAGCTGAATGCCTTATGAATTTTCTTGTAAATGTTGCTCCGATTTATTGGGATTACTGCTCCTTCAAGTATTATTGTGGGCTAACAAACAGTTTTACGATTTACTTTTCTTCCTATTTTTTTATTGCCTATTTACTATTATTGTAGATACTGTTGATTTCGATATGATTTTTGTTATCATGAAAATGTGAAATTCAATAAAGAAATAAGAAAAAGAAAACTGGAACGCTTTTCTGGAGGCTGTAATTGGGGAAAACACCCTCCAGGGATTCAAGACAAAGTTAGACAAGTTCCTGCTGAACCAGAGCATACGCAGGTAAGGCTAGGCTCAGTTAGTGCACTGGTCTTTGACCTAAGGACCACCGCGTGAGCGGACTGCTGGACACGATGGACCACTGGTCTGACCCAGCAGTGGCAATTCTTATGTTCTTATGAGCTATGAACTTAGAATACTGAAAAGTTTTATATGCTTACAAGATATTAATATTGGAAAATAATCATATTTTATTCATTAATTCCCAACGTCTATGATGTAATTGTAATTTGTTTGCTTTTTCATTGGTAAAGGGTCATTTATACAAGAGCTATTTTCAACAACTCCTATCTTTTCAGGCAGCTTCTTGTGATACCGAGTTTGTAAGTCTGTTAGTTAGCTCTGTCATCAGCAGTTCAGGAAATTATTGAAAACCTACTTATTTAAGAAATTTTTGCAATTTCTAGGTCATTTGTTTTTAAATGTCACTGTTTCAATTTTCTTTTGTAAACCACATAGAATTCCTAAGGTACTGCGGCAGCGGCTTCACTTTAAACAGTTGGAGACGGACCCGGTGACGTCAGCGGTCCGTCTCAATCAATGCCTCCAGTTAGGCTAAACGGAAAAGGAACCGCTGCTGCAGGGGACTCGGGGGCAGCCAAAGAAGTCTCCTGCTATTTCCCTCCAAGTGAGTAGCAAGCTCCCGAGTTGGCCGCGGAAGATTTATCATTTTTAAGCCTATCAATCTGCCTGCATACCTCTTCTAGGCTGACCGTCAATCATGTCAGTTTCCCATCCTCGTTTCCTGCGTATAGCCTGTCGGCTTCCGGTATGTTGTGTATATTCTCTTCGGTAAATACAGACGCAAAAAATGTGTTCAGTTTGTCGGCGATGGCTTTGTCCTCCTTTAGCACTCCCTTTATTCCATGGTCATCCAATGGCCCCACTACTTCTTTTGCAGGTCGTTTTCCCTTAATATATCGAAAGAACGGCTTGAAGTTTTTCACCTCCTTGGCTATTTTCCTCATAGTCTCTTTTGGCCCTTCTTACTGCCTTGTGGTACCTGCTTTGATGTTGTTTGTGCTTTTTCCAGTTTTCGTCCGTTTTTGACCTTTTCCATTCCTTAAAAGAAGTTTTCTTGTCTCTGATCACTTCCTTCACCGCTACATTGAGCCACGCCGGTTCCTTGTTCTTTTTCCTCTTGGATCCCTTGGTGATATGCGGTATATATAGATTTTGCGCCTCGGTGATCGTGTCCTTGAAAAGGGACCATGCTCGCTCTAGTGTTTTTACAGTGCTTATCCTCTTCCCACCAGGAGTCTCATCCCTTCATAATTCCCTTTTTGGAAGTTCAGTGCCATGGTCGATGTTCTGAATCGATGTTTTGCCCCCGTGTCCAGGTCGAAGCAGATCATATTGTGATCACCGTTTCCCAGTGTCCCTTCTACTTCTACACCTTTTGCCAGTCCTCGTAGTCCATTTAGAATTAAGTCCAGAATTGCATTTCCTCTCGTATTTTCCTTGGCAAGTTGTTCCAGGAAGCAATCGCCTTTTCACTGTGCTGTGCTGGTACCTGCCTGTGTCAGCTTTTCTGCAGACTGAATGAATGGAGAAGACATTATGCTTCAAATCCTTTCAGAAGTGATCCAAAACTGGAGATCTTTGAGCTGCTTGCCACCAACTGTGAACTCAAACCCCATGAATCCTCGCAGTATGATGGGGGAGATAAAAATGCAGCCAGCTCCCTGAAACCCAACAGGTATAACAAAGGGGCCTCACAGCCTGTGCTCAAGCCTCTAATAAATCAAAAGGTGAGCCAGTTCCCAGGGAAATAGACCCTGAGCTTCAAGAATGCACAAAGCAGGCTGGTGCAGCAGTTATACCAAGGAGTTGCCCTGTGAGCTGCAGACTGCCTCTCCGAAGCACAGATGCCCCAAATATGAGAACCTCTTGGCACCAAAGCCAAAGCTGAAAAAATACCTGAAAATAAAACCAAACAGAGCAGATCAGAACACACCTTCTCAACTCACTTGCATAATGAATAACTGGAAAGGGTACTATACTCCACTGGTGAAGGAGGAGGAGCTGAAAGATATGATTGACATCCTTCTGGCAAGCAATTCACGACTAGGGGATAATCATCTTCAGACTCCTATTTCTTTACAACAGAATGAGGAGTTATTGATAATGTTCTTCTGTTACAATAAAAACAAGTTTTATAGAGCAGCAATAAATAGCATGAAAGAAGCCCCAAACCTTTTCATATATAAAATGTTTTTGCAATATATTTTATCATTAATAGTTTTTTAAGTGTTCTTTAATGCATCTAAATCAACACTATAGGTTATTATACCTTTCCATCTGTTATGTATTTGCAATTAATTTTGAGAAATTTTTCTGTAAAAGCTTCCTCTTCTTCAGATGTAGAAGATACCACTCTTGCAGGTCTAATACAAGCATTTGCTGGTGAAGAGGCTTCCTTATGATGAATGCCATCTGCATTCTAAAGGAAAAAAATCTTGAATCAAATTCATTTCCAAGCAGATTACTCATATCTACTGCCAAAATAATTATTAATTGTCATATGAAGGACCATGCAAATGATCCTAGTCTTGCAGAATTACACTTTAATGGGTATACTACAAGGCTATTGCTATGGGTTTTGGCCACCATTTTGAATTTGGGCACCCCAAAAGCAGGAGGATGTAGGGATCACTTCTTCATCCACCAACTATCTACCAGGAAGACTATAAACAGATATTGGAAACAAGGGTTATTTAAAAAGCAAGAATTTTGGGGAGTGGGGAGGATAAATTTTCCCAGCTTTGAGTCCCTTTAAGATGCTTTCTGGATGCATCAAGCTACATATCAGTAGTTCAATGCTTCCAGAAAGTAAATATAAACAACACTTTAAATGTGGTGTTCTTTAACTTTATCATGAATAAACACGCAAGATTAAACACTAATCTATATTACTCATTTTGTATAATAGGCTGGATCAGCATGCATTTTCATGTTTACATCTCATTATTATTTATCATGTTATATTTTAAAAAATCAGTACTCCAAACTCAAAAAAGTAGAATCCAAAAAATCATAGTCTGTCTTTGCTTAGTAGAAAAGTTTATCAATAAACTAGTAAAACTGTAGACAGCCGCATGCTGGAGCCTGGTGCCACAGCCCCCCACTCATAGTTTATGGTTTGGCTATGGTTTATTAAGCTTGTTATACTGCTCGTTCATTTTACTGGTCCAAGCAGTCTACAAAATACAATAAAAGTAAAATAAAATAAAACAAATATAAAAAAGAACTACCCATATAAATAGCAGACATACTAAGAAACATTCACTCTTACAAAAAAACATTCACTCTTAAATAAAATCGTAAAAATACCATTAAGCTGTGGCGTCAAACTCCGGCATGCGGTTGTCTGCAATTTTACTAGTTTATCTTTCCTTAGTAGAAGAGTTTATCAATAGTGTGGGGTATTTAAAAAAGCATTTATTATTAAGAGCAAATGATGCACAACTATGCCAATTAATAGATTATACTGGCCAACACTCATTTAGGTGCCTCAAATGTTAGACCTGTTTCTGGGTATATTTGACCTGCTGATTCAAAAAATGGCACCAGTCTTCTCCTATCAGCTCTAGTTTTTTAGATATAGAACATATGCCATACACCATTCTTCACTCTGTTCGCGCATTAAAAAAAAATCAGGACATTTTAATGTCGTTTAAATTAATATATTTTAAGCATGAAGGAAACATTCAAAATTAAAAGAAAAGTGTACAACATGAAAATCTACTTATTTCATACCAACATTACAAGTTTATGATACAAACTTTCCAGTCATTCGACACACAAGATGCTCCTTTTGTAAGAGTTCCGAGAGTGGGATCTGCCAAGACAATCCTGCATAAGACTCCAACAATAGTCTGCCATCATGTGTGCATCCCATCTTCCTTGGCATCTGGCTTCCATTGTTTTTATGTCTTGGTGAAATCTTTCACCTTGCTCTTCGCTTAAGTCACCAAGGTTCTCTGGAAAGTGATCTAAGTGACTGTGCAGATAATGGACTTTAACACTCCTGTTATAGCCAAGCCTGTTGAAATGAAAGAGCATATCCTCTACTAATTGTGTGTAGTTGTCTGCCTTCTTGTTGCCAAGAAAGTTTTTCACAACAAGAACAAATGAAGACCAGGCACATGATTCGATTTCATTCATTGATGCTATGAAATGTGGGTCATTTATAAGTTGTCTGATCTGTGGACCTTTTACAATCCAATGTTTTGGATGTAAAAGTATAGTTGGAAATATGTAAACACTCTCACTATATCTGCTAACTTGAACGCAAAAACATAAACCAGGTAACAGAAGACAAAGTTTAAAAACCTGTTAGATTTTAAACCTATGTGCAACTGTTTTAAACTGATCAGGTTGAGAAACCTTTGAAATACAAATTTATGCAGTCTTAGGAAACCATGCTTACCACCTAAATTTTTTGCACATAATTATGTGTACTGCCGTCCGTCTCATTTACGGTCTCAAAAAGTCGGATCATGTAAGCCCGTATTACAGAAAACCACACTGGCTGCCAAAGGAGGCCAATGGTCATCTTCAAGTTTGCCTGCCTCTGCTTCAAAACCATAACAGGTTCATCCCCAATTTACCTGTCGCACCATTTTGAATTTCCAGGCACCACTTGCATGTTTGCCTTCCCATCCTTGAAGGGCTGTATCTACAAGAGATTCCTCGATAGATCACTGTCATTCCAACCAGGCAAATTGAATAACTGTCTAACCACCCTCATTTCAAATTCACCCTCCTACCAAATCTTCAGGAAATCAATTAAAACCTATCTCTTTGATAAATTTCTCTTACTCCTTCCTGCCTTGTTGTATCTCTGAAACACTTCCGAACATACCTGACTACTCTAGGCTTGCTAATGTAATTTGAAAGTCTTTTCTGTTAACATCACTGTCTGTGTACAGTCTCTTCCTCTGTAAACCACTCTAAACTGCTTGTGGTATTGTGGTATACAAAAATAAAATTATTTTTATTATAACAGAAGAGGCAATTTTGTCATTTGAGCTTTACATTATTATCCCAATGTGTATTATAGGAAAGGAAGTAGATGAATAGTTGGAAAACAAAGGTTATTATACACAAAACAAATGTGGGTAATTTAAATACATAAATTTCCTATTCAAAAAAGAAAGCTTGTTATGACATTCTGATTCTGCAGAAGAGATCTTTTAAATAGTGGTCAAAAAAATTAATAAATTCAACCATATCTAAGAAACTAGAGCTGATCCAGTCTATCCAATGCAATTTTCTGAATTGGCGTCCAAAATAACTCCAGGAACAGGTCAAAAATCCAAGGCATCAAGATTTTTGTTGTTGTTGTTGGCCTGTGTTATATGTGTATTGATATCCTGTTAGATTGTCTTTAAGGGCAAATGAGGAGGTATCCAGCCCAGGACAAAGACAAAAGCCACTCAGGAAAGTAGCTAGCATAATGGATGTACCAGGAGGATGTCTGCCCGACTTTAAAAGTGAAATACTTCTAAGGCCATTTTCACTAAAGCCTAGCGCACTTTATCAGACATTAATGCCAAGTGTCACATGGCCCACAAGTAAAATAGGACATGCAGCATCTAGCACGTGTTAATGTTTGTTAGCACATACTATGCTTTAATAAAATAACCCCTGTGTATTTGAAGTGCATGTTAAATGGAACTTTGATTTAAAAGAAACTACTGTGCTATTTTTCCTTGAACTATCTTCCTTTTCTGAACTACTTGAATTTGTTTTATTAGGAGCATAGATAATTAATTTTTGCAATTTCAACAAGTAATGCGCACAGACTGGAATTTTTCTTTGACATGATGTGGGATTAATTTCTGGTGCTTTTAAAAAGTCAGGCAATTATGATTTTGGTATGTTCTGCCTCCCCTGCCCACCAGGTCCCACATTCAACTACAACTAACCCTGCAGAAAGCAGAGTTACTTACCATAACAAGTTTTATCCGGGGACAACAGGCAGATATTCTCACATGTGGGTAACATCCACGGAGCCTTGTACAGACAGTGCTAAAGTGTACTGTCACTTTAAGCTTTAGCAAAGCTTAGAGACTACTCGCACCACGCACATGCAAATGCCTTCCCGCCCGACATCAGCTCGCAGTTCCTTAGTTCTGTAAGCAAGCTAAGAAACCAACCAGACACCAAAGGGTGGTGGTTAATGAAATTCTCTTGGAGGAACGAAAGGTGAGTAGTGGAGTCTCTCAAGGAACGGTGCTGGGGCCAATCCTGTTCAATATGTTTGCGAGCGACATTGCCGAAGGGTTAAAAGGAAAGAACATAAGAACATAAGAACTGCCTTCTCCGGATCAGACCTTCGGTCCATCAAGTCCGGCGATCCGCACACGCGGAGGCCCTGCCAGGTGTACACCTGGCGTAATTTATATTCCACCATATCCTTATATGCCTCTCTTAAGGAGATATGCATCTAGTTTGCTCTTGAAGCCTAGGACGGTAGATTCCGCAATAATCTCCTCTGGGAGAGCATTCCAGGTGTCAACCACTCTCTGAGTGAAGCAGAACTTCCTGACATTAGTCCTGAACCTGTCCCCCCTTAGCTTCATTACATGTCCTCTAGTCCGTGTCAAATTGGACAATGTAAATAATCTTCTCTGCTCTATTTTGTCGATTCCTTTCAGTATTTTGAAGGTCTCGATCATATCCCCACGCAGTCTCCTTTTCTCAAGGGAGAACAATCCTAGTGTTATAAGTCTGTCCTCGTTTGCCTTTTTGCGGATGATACCAAGATTTGTAAGAGTAGACACCAAGAAGGGAGTGGAAAACATTAAAAAGGATATGCAAAAGTAAGAGGAATGGTCTAGTATCTGGCAACTAAAATTCAATGCAAAAAAGTGCAGAGTAATACATTTAGGAATTAGAAATCAGGAGCCATAAGTGTTGGGAGGTAAGATGCTGATATGCACAGAATGGGAGAGGGACCTTGGGGTTATAGTGTCCGAAGATCTAAAGGCAAATAAACAGTGTGACAAGGTGGTGACTAATGCCAGAAGGATGCTAGGCTGTTTAGAGAGAAGCATGATCAGCAGAAGAAAAAAGGTATTGATGCCCGTGTACAGAGGCCCCACTTGGAGTATTGTGTTCAATTTTGGAGACCTTATCTGACAAAGAACATAAGACTTGAAGAGGTCCAAAGAAAAGCAACAAAAATGGTAGGTATGCACTAAAAGGCATATGAGGAGAGACTGGAATCCCTGAATATGTATACTCTAGAGCAGGGTTTCTCAACCTGCGGTAAGTGGACTGCCTGATGAGGGTACGCGGGCTGACCGTGGTTCCCCCCCCCCCCCCGTCCGCTGCTGCCGCAACTCCAGGAAGGGAAGGGCTAGGCGTGTGCAGCAATTGCACGCCGCCGGCCCACAAGCCTTCCCCCGTCAATTCTGATGTCAGAGAGAAGGCCGGGCCAGCAAAGATAGAAAGAAGAAAAGATTAGATGCAGTCAGAAGGAAGTGCAACCAGAGACTCATGAAATCTCCAGATAACAAAAGTAGGAAAAATGATTTTATTTTAAATTTAGTGATCAAAATGTGTCAGTTTTGAGAATTTATATTTGCTGTCTATATTTTGCACTATATTAGTCTATATTTCTATAGTTGTTATTTGCATATTTTAAAGTCATCTGCCTTGACATCTTTGAAAAAAACTCAACTATAAATGATAATTAACATTTTCTCTGCGTAGTGTGTTTTGTGGATTTTTAAAAAAAATTTTGTGGTTACCGTTATGTATTAATAAGATTATATTGTGTGTATATGAAAAATGGATGGAAGAAATTGCATTACAATAAGTATTATTATTATGGGGGTGGAGTTTGTGCAGGTCTGGGGCGGAGTTTGGCCGGGGGTACTCGGTTGGTATTTGTTAGGCTTAGGGGATACTTGGCTTGAAAAGGTTGAGAAACACTGCCCTAGAGGAAAGGAGGGACAGGGGAGATGATTCAGACGTTCAAATATTTTTAAGGTATTAACGTAGAACAAAATCTTTTCCAGAGAAAGGAAAATGGTAAAACCAGAGGACATAATTTGAGGTTGATTGGTGGTAGACTCAAGAGTAGCATCAGAAAGTTCTTCTTTACAGAGAGGATGGTTGATGCTTGGAATGCGCTCCCGAGGGAGATGGTGGAGAGGAAAACGGTGACAAGGGTGAAAAAAAAAAAAGCAAGGATGAACACAGAGGATCACTAATCAAAAAATAATGGGCATATATTAGAAACAGAAACATGATCAAGTTTCAAGTTTATTAAAATTTGATTAATCATTTTACATAAACTTCTAAGTGATGCACAATTAAAATGAGGGAAAAACAAGTAATTGTCTAAATTATAAAAAGGGACAAAGACTGAAATCAACAGACTGGTACATTAGGTAAAAGGGAAAACTACAATTTGTATAGGTAAGATGCACAAAAAAAAAAAAGTAGATCGAGAGAAAAGAGAGTTTAATGCTCCTTGCCAAAGATATGGTGATGCTAAAAGTTCAAAGATAAGTCAAATTTAAAACTCAAACACATCTTTAAAAAGAAAGCTTTTAAGGACTCCTTTAAATTTATCAATACTTTTTTCTTCCAAGTGAGTGGGGCTGTTATTGAGATTATGGTATTACAACACGTGTTGATCACTTTCAAGGAGGGGACCGTCAATAGGTTTTGAGAAGTAGATCTGAGTGAACAGGCTAGCGTTTGTGGTATGCAGGGCTGGATTTTCATATAGGCTAACTAGGCTTCAGCCTAGGGCCTCAAGATCAAGAGGGGCCTACATTCAAATTGTTAGCAAAATTAAAATTACATTATTCTAAAAACAGTGAACACTAAAACACTGAACCGAAAATAAGGAGAAATTCTACGCTTTGGGATTGGAACCGGCTCCGGCCGCAACGGGGCACCGACTCGGCTTCTCCCTTTCTTTTTCTCGCCCTGGGAGGAGGATCGGGGAGGGAAAGACGTCAGTCCGGAAACAATTGGGCAAAGCCCAGCCCCGCGGGGAGAGAGGCAAAATGTGGATCCGTCAGGACAGGGCGGCCCAGACTGGCATCGGGGGTGGGGGGGCAGGATGGCATAGGGGGGTGTTCAATGGAAGGGATGGGAGGCAGGCGGGCATCGGAGGGGGGGTGAGGTGAGGAAGGACGCACTGGGGGCACTATGGACATAGGAAGGGGCAATGTTGTGTGTTATGTTTGATTAGTTATTGTTACAAGTACTATATATCGTGCTGAGAATAAATGTCCAAATAAGTGTTCTCGATTTTTTTTTTTTTATTATCCGTGTCACATTTTTTATAAAGGTTAGTACCAATAACAACATGTTTCATTTAACATATTGATATATATCACAGTATTTTATTATCTCTCATGTAATTTACAAACTTAAAAATGGGAGGTGAAAGGGCCTCATAAGTGGAATAGCCTAGGCCTCTTTTCATCTAAATCCGGCCCTGGTGGTATGAGAATTTTATCAATGAAAATGGAAGCATTCGTAATCTGAACTTTAAACGTTAACAGGGATATATAATTCTATGTGCAATTGGGAGCCAGTGAACTTTTTTCAGAAGAGAGGTGACATGGTCAAATTTTTTGGCATTTGTAATGATAGCGGTATTTTGCATTATTGGAAGCGTTGGAGTTCTTTTGGCGGAATACCCTTGTAAAAAGAATTGTAGTAGTCCAATTTTGAGATTATGAGGGAGTGAGCCAATATATTTAAGGAGATCTGTTCTAGGCAGCTTGCCAAAGAACAGATTATTCTCAATTTGAAAAAACAATGTTTGACTACAGTGCTGATTTGATCATGATAATTCAATTTTTAGTCAATTACTCCTAGTATTTTTACCAATGAAACCATTTTAAGCTGCATATTATTGATACAAATTGGAGAAGATAGTGATATACCATCTTTCCATGGAAAGAGTAGAGTTTTCGATTTGGGGCACTCAGCGCCAACAAGTATTCATTTAACCATTTGCATATGTTACTTAGTTTTTGACTCATATAATCTATTTCTAAACTGTTTGATGGGTCTAGGGGGTGGAGAAGCTGAATGTCATCAGCATAGGCAAATACAGAAAAAACGTAAGAAGTGGGGCTAGGTAAATGTTGGACAAAAGTGGAGAAAGAAATTGATCCTTGCAGAATTCCAATGATTGTTTATGTAAGTTTTGGATGATGAATTATTAAACACCACTTTGGAGGTGCGGTTTGAGAAATAGGATCAAAACCAATTGAGTACTTGATCTTTGAAAGCTTTAGTAAAAGTTATGATCGATAGTATCGAATGCAGCTAAGTCAAATGATACGAGTATGACGGATTGATGATGATGATCAAGAAAGTATAAAATAGTAGTAGTTAGGCCAATGTAGAGAATGTTCAATTGAATGATATTTGCGAAAAACGGTTTGATTGGAATGTAATGTTTTTTTCAATAACACTCAGATATTTGATTGAAACCCACCCTTTCGGTCAGTTTTACCAAAAATTGGATATTTGCTATAGGCCTATAGTTAGAACAATAAGAGTGGCCTTTTAATCCTTGATGATAGGGTGGATAATTGAGTGCTTCTAGGAATAGTAGCAGTTGCTAAACTGTTCAAGATAAATTTGTGTATAAACAGGCCGAAAAAGGAAAAGAAGTGTTTTAAAGTAAATGGCAGAATGAACTCATTTTGTGATCCTTTTGTGTTAATTGTTTGTAGCAAGTGCTCTATGTCATTGATAGTAGGGAGGGAGAATTTTGAGCATTTGGAGAGCAATGGGTTATGTTCATCTACCATTTCTACTGGTTCAATAACAGTTTTGGCCTTCATCTGGTTCCTAAAGCTGATTATTTTTTCCTGAAATGAATCAGCAAGTTCTTGGGCAGTAGGGGGATTAGTGGGAATATCCTTTTTTAAAAAAATTTGAATATGGTTATGGATTTGAGGATGGAACAGAGGGCTGAAATGTTTTTGGCTTTTGCAATGCAGGTGTTATAGTATTTTAATTTGGATTTATCATGTTTTTCTAGTAAGCCAAGTGTTCTTTATATTTAGAAATATTGACAGTGGGTTTGTTTCATGACATTGTCGCACTAATGATCTAAGCTGTTGTTGACTTTTTTAGAAGTAATTATACGGCAGGTGGTTGGGGCTATCTTATCGAGAAGATAATGGCACGCTTCTTCCCATTTTTCCATTAAGTTATTAAGGGGGGAGAATCTGTATTTTCATCCATCCTGAAATGATAGGCTGCAGAGATTGATGAAGTGTTGATTATGCTAAAATCTCTATTGAAGACTGTTTTGGGGGGTAAATGTTTTTTTATGGGCTTTAATTGACATGAAGTAGTTGGACCATGGAAATTGGTGTATGTTAGGAAGGAAGAAGTAGGTTTTTTGAGAAGCAGGGATTAGAATCATGTCAAGGGTATGACCTTGTACGTGAGTAGAGTCAGGTATGATGGGCGATAGACTGAGGTCCATTAAATGATTTAAGAATTCAGAGGTTAAAGAATTAGTGTGATCATCAAAGTGAATAATGAAATCACCGAGGATTAATGGGAAGAGAGAGAGTAGAAGAACATAAGAACATAAAAATTGCCACTGCTGGCTCAGACCAGTGGTCCATCGTGCCCAGCAATCCGCTCACGCGGCAGCCCTTTGGTCAAAGACCAGCGTCCTAACTGAGACTAGCCCTACCTGCGTACGTTCCGGTTCAGCAGGAACTTGTCCAATTTTGTCTTGAATCCCTGGATGGTGTTTTCCCCTACGACAGCCTTCGGAAGAGCGTTCCAGTTTTCCACCACTCTCTGGGTGAAGAAGAATTTCCTTATGTTTGTACGGAATCTGCCCCCTTTCAATTTTAGAGAGTGCCCTCTCATTAAGAACACCGCTCCCGCGGTGGCCCCCAGGTCAAAGACTCACTCTCTGGGTGAAAAAGAACTTCCTTACGTTTGTACGGAATCTATCCCCTTTTAACTTTAGAGCATGCCCTCTCGTTCTCCCTACCTTGGAGAGGGTGAACAACCTGTCTTTATCTACTAAGTCTATTCCCTTCATTATCTTGAAGGTTTCAATCATGTCCCCTCTTTTCAAGGGAGAAGAGGCACAGTTTCTCTAATCTCTCACTGTATGACAACTCCTCCAGCCCCTTAACCATTTTAGTCGCTCTTCTCTGGACCCTTTCGAGTAGTACCGTGTCCTTCTTCAAGTACGGCGACCAGTGCTGGACGCAGTATTCAAGGTGGGGGGCGTACCATGGCCCAGTACAGCGGCATGATAACCTTCTCAGATCTGTTCGTGATCCCCTTCTTTATCATTCCTAGAATTCTGTTCACTCTTTTCATCGCTGTCGCACATTGCGTGTACGGCTTCATTGACTTATCGATCAGAACTCCCAAGTCTTTTTCCTGGGAGATCTCTCCAAGTATCGCCCCAGACATCCTGTATTTGTGCATGAGATTTTTGTTACCGACATGCATCACTTTACACTTATCCACGTTGAACCTCATCTGCCATGTTGATGCCCATTCCTCGAGCCTGATTATGTCACGTTGCAGTTCTTCGCAATCCCCCTGCCTCTTCACTATTCTGAATAACTTTGTATCGTCCGCAAATTTAATCACCTCACTCATCGTACCTATGTCCAGATCATTTATAAAGATATTGAAGAGCACGGGTCTAAGCACCGAGCCTTGCGGCAACCCACTGGTGACGCTCTTCCAATCTGAGTATTGTCCATTTACTCCCACTCTCTGTTTCCTATGCTCCAGTCAATTTTTAATCCACGTTTCAAGTTTATTAAATTTTGATTTTACGCAATATCAAATATTTCAATGCGTATTACATAATTGTAATGTACAATAGAAACCAGGGATGACAAATACAAATACGACAAAATACAGACTAATCATTATGTTCTATTAATACAAATTGAAACATGTAGGTAAAAGGTGGAAATACAATTTAAATAATTTATAATATTAATAAAAAAGGAAAAAAAAAAAAGGAACAATTAAGGTTTGTACATAAGGGTAGGGGAGGTGTAATATTAGGAATAATTAATCGGTTTAATATTAGAAAAATTTTAATATAAAGAGTGTAAGAAGATCCAGATTAATATTAATGATAATTTGATAGAAAAGAAAAAAAAGAGAATTAAGATTAAAAACACTTATAGTGAGTATACACGTGAGTATTTCACCCTCGATTCCATGGTTCGCAATTTTCCTAAGTAGTCGTTCATGCGGAACCTTGTCAAACGCCTTTTGAAAATTCCTTGAAGAAGTGCAGCAAGTTTGTCAAACAAGATCTGCCTTTGCTAAAACCGTTCTAGCTGATCCTCATCAGACTGTGTCCATCAAGGTGATCAATGATGCAGTCCTTTATTAGCGCCTCTACCATCTTTCCCGGTACCGATGTCAGACTCACCGGTCTGTAGTTTCTTGGGTCTCCCCTCATACCTTTTTTGAAGATCGAACAAAGATTGAAGCAGAGTCATAGAATCGCGATTGAATGGCGGTGGAACGTATAGGAGAAAAAAATCAATAGCAGGCTTGGTATTGACTTTAAATTGTAGAAACTCAATAGGAAATCTTGCTGGTGAGCTTTCAATACCAGACAGGAAAGTTTTTAGAAATTACAGTGAGGCCACCACTGCGGTGATTGTAGGAAAGGTGGTGGCCTCAACGTAATTTCTAAAAATTCTCTCCTGTCTGGTATTGAAAGCTCACCAGCAAGATCTACTATTGAATTTCTACAATTTAAAGTTAATACCAAGCCTGCTATTGATGGCAGATAAAGACCAAATGGACCTTCCAGCCTGCCCATCTGCAGTAACCATTATCTCTTCCTCTTTCTAAGAGATCCCATGTGCATATCTCACGCTTTCTTGAATCAGAAACAGTCTCTGTCTCCACTACCTCTACCAGAAGACTGTTACATGCATCTACCACCCTTTCTGTAAAAAAATTATTTACTTAGAGTACTCCTGAGCATATCACCTCTTAACGTCATCCTATGCCCTCTCATTCCAGAGCTTCCTTTCAAATGAAAGACTCCACTTATGTACATTTACGCCATGTAAATATATTGAAGAATTAAGGGCAATACTGGGCAGACTTGCATGGTCTTTGTCCCATATATGGATGCAATTGAGGATGGGCTGGGGAGGGCTTCGACAGCTGGGATGGTTTAGATAGGCTGGAGTGAGCTTTGACAGCAAATGAAACCTAAGCACAGTACTGGGCAAAGCTCTGGATTTCTGGCCCAGAAATATCTAAGAAAGAGGACAATTTAAATTAAATAATTAATTTATAGAGTGTGTATGGTTGGGCAGAGCGAATGGACCATTCGGGTCTTTATCTGACATCATTTACTATGTTACAAGGGAGGGATAAGAACATAAGAATTGCCGCTACTGGGTCAGACCAGTGGTCCATCCTGCCCAGCAGTCCGCTCACGCGGCGGCCCCAAGGTCAAGACCAGTGCTCCAAATGAGTCCAGTCTCACCAGTTTAGCATGAACTTGTCCAACTTTGTCTTGAAACCAAGGAGGGTGTCCTCCCCTATAACAGACACTGGAAGAGTGTTCCAGCTTTCTACCAATCTCTAGGTGAAGAAGAATTTCCTTATGTTTGTGCGGAATCTATCCCCTTTCAACTTTAGAGAATGCCCTCTCATTCTCCCTACCTTGGAGAGGGTGAACAGTCTGTCTTTCTCTACTAATTCTATTCCCTTCAGTATTTTGAATGTTTCAATCATGTCCCCTCGCAGTCTCCTCTTCTCAAGGGAGAAGAGGCCCAGTTTCTCTAATCTCTCGCTGTGAGAATATCTGCCTGCTATCCCCAGATAACACCTGTTATGGTATGTAACTCTACTTTATCCTAGGACAAGCAGGCAGCATATTCTCACACGTGGGACTCCCTAGCGTAACTGAGAAAGATGGAGGAAGAGTTAGCTTTTAAGAAGAAAATTAATTCTGTAGCACTGCTTGGCCGAACCAACCATCTCATCTGGACTAGGTTTCCAAGCAATAGTGAGATGTAAATTGGTAAATTGAAGACCAAATAGCTGCTTTGCAAATATTCTCAATGGGAGTGGAATGCAAAAAGGTTACAGATGCTGCCATAGCTTGAACTTTGTGTGCTGTAACACATCCCTTGGGCTTTTTGTGCTGTAACACACCTCTCGAGCTGCAGCCCAGTCTGAGCATAGCAAAAGGAAATGCAGGCTGCTAACCATGTGGAAATAGTTTGGTTACAGGCACAGTTGAGGTGATGACCTCTGGGGCTTAGTCCTTTGTAAATAGTAAGCCAAAGCACGTTTTCAGTCCAAGGTGTGAAGAATCATTTCCACAGGATGAGAATGAGGCTCTGGAAAGAATTACTTTAGGAAGGAATTTAGGATGAGTCCTCAGGACCACCTTGTTGCGATGAAATACTGTATAATGTGGGTCACAAACCAGTGCTTGAAGTTCACTCACTTGTTGAGCTGAGGTGATAGAGATCAAGATGACTACTTTCCAAGTAAGATACTTAAGATAAGTAGTTGCAAGAGGTTCAAATGGAGGCTTCATCAGAATGGTGAAAACTACATTCAGGTCCCAGAAAACTGGAGGCAGATTGAGTGGAGGTTTTGAGTTCAAGAGTCTTTTCATAAACCAGGACATTAGCGGAGGAGTAGCTAGAGGTTTATTATTGAAAGGGGCTTGGTATGCACTAATAGCACTGGGGTGAACTCTGACAGAAGTGGTTTTAAGCCCAGAGTTGGAAAGGTGCAGAAGGTAGTCCAACACCGCAGGAATGGAGGACGTTGTAGAATCCAAACCATGTGGTAAAACGTGTTCACTTGAAACAATAGCATTGCTGAGTAGAATGGCTTGAACTGGGGCAGAGAGATTAAAATCTTATGAGTTCAAGTTGAGAGGTACCAAGCTACTAAGTGTAGAGACTGCAGGTTGGGATGTAAAAGAGAACCTTGACTCTGAGTGAGCAGAGATGGAAAGATCTGTAATGTAATTGGATCCTTGACACTCAGCTGGAGTAGAAGACCAAAGGTTGTCTAGGCCACCGAGGAGCTATGAGAATCATGGTGGCTGGTTCTTGCTCGAGTTTGAATAATGTCTTTTGAACAAGAGGGATTGGCGAAATGCATATAGGAACTTGTGTGACAATCCAGAATAAATGCATCTACTTCCAGGCGATGAGGAGAGAACTGTCTGGAGCAGAATTGAAGTAACTTGTGATTGAGGGGAGATGCAAATAGGTCTATCTGAAGAGTCCCCCAAAGTGAGAAGATATGGCAATTGAGAGTCCACTTGTGCGGCTGAAGAAACCTGTTGAGCCTTTCAGCCAGAGCATTCTGCTTCCCCTGCACATATACTGCCTTGAGGAAGATATTTTGAGAAATTGTCCATTTCCAAATACAAAGGGCTTCCTGACATAGAAGAAGAGAGCCCATTTCCCCTTTTCTTGTTGATATAGTACATTGCCACTTGATTGTCTGTTCTGACAAGAAGGACCTGTTTGATAGGACAATCCTGAAACGTTGTTAGAGCACTGTGAAGCTCTAACAGGTCGATCTGGAGTGCTCTATCTCGAGTAGGCCAAAGTCCCCAAGTCCTCACACCGTCTAGGTGATCTCTCCATGAATACATGGGCGCGTTTGTCATAAGTACTCGCTGATGTGGAGGGATGTAAAACAGAAAACCTCTGGATAGATTTGCTGGTCACAACTACCATTGGAGAGATTGACGAAGAGGCGAGGAGACCCCTGATCTGCTGGGATAATGGATCCTTGGCTTGAAACCACTGAGACACTAGATTCCATTGAGCTGGTCTGAGGTCGAGCAGGATGAAGGGGGGTCACATGAACTGTGGATGCCATTTGACCCAGTAGATGCATCATTTGTCTTGCTGAAAATTTCTGAAGAGTAGACACATGATTGCAGAGTTGAAGCAAGGTGTTTTGCCTCTGTGGGCAAGTAAGCTCATAAAACATTGGTGTTGAGTATGGCTCCTATAAACTCCAATATTTGAGTGAGTTGGAGATGAGACTTGATAATTTACTTCAAATCCCAGAAGTTCCAGAAAAGTTATGGTCACCTGTGCAGCTGACTGGTCTGCATGAGGTGATGAAGCTTTGCTTAACCAATCTTTCAGGTAAGGAAACACCTGGAAACCATGAGAATGAAAGCTTGCTGCTATCACCACTAAGCATTTTGTGAACACTCTTGGAGAGGAAGCTAGACCAAATGGTAGCACCTTGTATTGAAAATGATGATGGCTAACACGGAAGCAAGGGCTGAATGTATGAGGATGTGTGTGCATGCCTCTTTCAGGTCTAGAGAGCACAGACATTCATTTCTTTTTAAAAGAGTCCCTAGGGATAGCATGTGAAACTTCTCTTTGAATAAATATTTGTTGAGAACTCAGGGGTCAAGAATGGGATGAAGACACCCTCCCTCCCTCCCCCCCCCCACCCCACCACACACACTTTCTTTGGAATTAGGAAATACCTTGAATAGAACACTTGTTGTTTCTGGATAAGGGGTACCGACTATGGTACTGAGTTGAAGTAGGGCTTCGATATCCTGAAAAAGGGACGGCTGTTGAGATGTGAAAGAGGACTCTCTTGGAGGGTTGTTTGGAGGAATGCTGATGAAACATGAATTTTAGGACCCAAGTGTCCGTTTTAACGAGAATCCAATGTCGATAGTACATGAGAAAATGGCCTCCAATTGGTTGGGGAGGAGGCTGATTAGGAGGAATTGTGGCTATGCTCTAACAGCATGTCAAAAAGACTGGATCGATTTTTGTGGAGCAGAAGACCGAGCTATTACAGGCCTCTGTTTGTTGCCTCTTCTGCGTTGGAGATTTAGAAGAGGACGAAGTTGCTGGACAGTGCCTCTTTTAAGGAGTATAAGATTGTTTCTGGGAAGACTTTGAAAGTTGAGTTAGATTTAGAGGAAGCTAAAGTAGCCCAGCTCTGCTCATGTCAAGTCTTTGTGTTCCTCATGGTTTCGTGGTTATTAATCTTTTCCTATCGTAATAAATTTTACATTATGTTGGTTCCAATCATAATTATTTTAGCAAAGTTTTGTATTATTCACCGTTATCATTTACAGCTATTGTAAACACAATGGCCCAATAGATGGGACAAATGATAGGTAGAAGGTGTACTGTATGTCCCATGCCATGGGACATACGATGGCAACGACATTTTTTGAAATGTCCCGTCATCCGGGACGCACGATAGGAAAAGATTAAAATTTGATGCAAACACTTATAATATTATTTCAAAGCAAGTGACAAATGAAATAAAATTGGGGTGACAAAAAACACTTAGTTGTACAAACAATGACAAATTTATAGACAGACTTACAGGCGACAGGAGAGAGGGTGGAACTACAAAAATTTAGAGAAGGGCAACAATGAAGGATCACATAATAGGAAGGGGATGGAAGGAAGAAACAGAATGCTTAAAAAATGCAGGAAGTCTGCAGTAACGCTATCGGTGAAAAATAATTTTAATTTACAAAAGCATCTTTAAAAAGAAAAGTTTTCAAATAACTTTTAAATCTGTCTAGTACCGCTTCTTCTCTGATATATCCTGGGAGTGAGTTCCATAACTGCGGTGCTACTACTGAAAACATTTCTGCTCATCTTGTGCCGATAAACTTTAGAGATGGACCAGTAAAAAAGGTTTTGATCAGATGAGCGCAGGGTTCTGGAAGGAGTGTATGGAATCAATAGTCTATCTAAGATAGTAGGAAAGTTAGCCTAGCTGATCTTAAATGACAGTAATGCAATTTTATACAAGATACGATGAGGTATTAGCAGTCAGTGAGCATTTTATCTCCAAACAACTCCTCTCCCAGATAAGGAATATTTGCCAGGTGATCCTGGATGCTGATGTCAAGGTCAGAGACTCGAAGCCAGGCTAGTTGTTTCATGGCTATAGACATAGCTGATGCTCTAGATCAGTGGTTCCCAAACCTATCCTGGTTTTCAAGATAGCCCTAATGAATATGCATGACAAAGATTTGCATATAATGGAGATGCCAGGAATACAGATCTGCTCCATGCATATTCATTAGGGCTATCTTGAAAACCCGACTGGCCTGGGGGTCCTTCAGGACAGGTTTGGGAACCACTGCTCTAGATATTACATTGAATGCATCAAAAGCCGATCTAGCTATGAACTTTCTGGTTTGAAGAAGACCGAGTAGTTTCTTGAAACTCTAGAAGGCGATTAGTTGGAATATACTGCTCAAAACCAGCAAGTCTCTTCAGAAGCTGTTTGAAATAGAATGACAAAGAAATTATAGCTGAAAGTTAGCCAACACAGAATTCTGGAAAAGGTGGCGCCCAAACTTATCTACCGTATTTTTCACTCTATAAGACGCACCTGACCATAAGATGCACCCCAAAAGATAAATATAATGGAGATGAAATTCTAATAATCAATTCACTAACTTTATGATGTATGAAATAAAGTGAATTAAATTGTTTAATTGAATAAAGTATATATATTAAAAAATATAAAATATGACATTAGAGTGCTCAGTGTGGTATCTTATTCAAAACCAGCAGGTTAATAGAATAAAGATGTATTATCATTACATCATTGCACTCACCTACCTACCAGCCCTAAACACCTTGTTAAATATGAGTTGTTCAAGCAAACAAATGTAAGTGAATAAGTGTAGAAAAATACTTAGCTGAATTCAGAAGATAATGATGAACATTGAGGGAATAATATCTTCAAAAGAATTTAAATATTTATATTGCAAATATCCTTTAATCCCGATGATCAAATTTCTTCCTAAGATACACAAATCTCACAATAACCCGCCAGGTAGGCCTATAGTGTCCTGTTGTGGATCTTTACTGGAACCTTTATCACAATACATAGATTTTTATTTACAGCCATTCATTTTGACTATTCGTTCTTACATTAGAGATTCTATGGATCTTTTAGTGCAGATTCAGGATCTAGATTTTTCATCTACTAATATAGAGGACCTAATGTTAGATACATTAGATATAACTTCACTATACACCAGTATACCCCAACAAGCAGCTATGCAAATCATTGAAAGTTATTTGATCAAATCAACTCAGGTGGGCAACAAATTAAATCTTTTGATGTTTATGGCTCGATTAGTGATCAACCACAACTATTTCCTATATGAAAACCAATTTTATTTGCAACGCAAGCGTGTTGCCATGGGAGCGACAGTAGCTCCTGCCTTGGCATGTTTATTCATGGCCCAGTTCGAAGATAAATATATATACAGTTCAACATTTTTCACTAAGATTTTATTTTGGAAAAGATTTATCGATGATATTATTTTTATTTGGAAAGGTACTACAGTGGAATTGAATCAATTTGTAAGTCAACTTAATGAGTGTGACCGCAACATTAAGTTTAGTGCTAATATGGATAGATCTAGCATTAGCTTTTTAGATATTCAGATCTCTTTAACAGCAGGTCATTTCCATTCAACTATTTACAGGAAAAACACCGATAGGAATTCTATACTCCACTATAAGAGTTTCCATCCAAAACAACTTAAAAATAGTATCCCGAATAGCCAATTTCTTAGATTGAAACGTTTATGTTCTTCGCCGGTTGAATATCAACATCAGGCAGGGGTCATGAGCCAACGGTTCTGTGATAGGGGTTATCCAGATCACAGCATTAAGGTTGCCCACAAGAGAGCCAAGAATGCTAATCATGATTGGCTATTGTTACCTAATAACAGATCTGACCATATTAATTCAAGAATGACTTGTGTTCTGCCATTTTCTAGTAAAACTTTTCATATACAAAAAATTATATACAGACATTGGAATATATTAAGTTTTCATTCAGTGTTTTCTGAGACTCCGATGTTCGCTCATAAAAGGAACAAAAATTTAGGTGAATATTTCAACAATAATCTAATTGATCAAGATAATATTGAGTCAACGGGACATACAAGTTGTGGCAGATGTAAATATTGCTGTCATTCTTTGACTATTGATCAAATTAAGATACCTAACACGAACAAATTTTATTATTTACGGGGCCATTCTGATTGTAACACTTCTCAAGTAATATATGGGATTTTCTGTCCTTGTAATAAAATATACATAGGTCAAACCAAGAGGGCTATCAAATTGAGGATAGGGGAACATCTAAGCAGTATTCGTAACAATAAACCTGAAGCTCCCTTAACCGATCATTGGTACTCAGCTGGCCATTCTTTGAATGATCTTAAATTCTGTGTAATCAGGCAATTCAAGTTTAACAGACAGGGTGATATCTCTCATACTCTTTTATATCATTAACAACGTTTAATTTACACCTGGAAAACAATAATTCCTAGTGGTCTTAACAAAGAAATAGAATGGACCATTAGATAATTGTCAACTAATAGTTTCCAGCTATGCATAATAACACACCTTTATGACGCTATACATCATGTGATCAATTGACGTTCTTATAATTCTCTATATACGTTGATACGTCTATACGTCATACGTTGATTCAGCCCTTTTTTTGTTGAGATTTTCTGACGGCGTGTTCCCTCCATTAAGAGATCCGAAGGTAATTTATATTTTGAGTTTATATGTTATATATACATTTTTTGAATAGTTTTGACATTTGATAACTGCATCATTTTTATTTTTCATATTTTGTGCTTTATGTCTATTTTTAGTTTTTTTCCTCCTGATGACGCAATTTTTGGTGAAACACGATCGGTGTTGAGGAAATGTTGGATTTTGTATGTTTTCACGCTAAGGAGTTTCATTCACACGGTGATTCTGGACAAGTTTTCAGCAGTTGTTTTGATTTGGGGACTCACTTGTTTTATTGTTACTACTTCTCAACCAGCTATAACAACAAGGAATAGTTCATTGCACGTTCCAATACCTACGAACAGTTCAGAAGTATACTTACGACCATCTTGATAACATATACTTGATAGTGGTGATTTTTCATCTGTTCATCATTATCTTCTGAATTCAGCTAAGTATTTTTCTACACTTATTCACTTACATTTGTTTGCTTGAACAACTCATATTTAACAAGGTGTTTAGGGCTGGTAGGTAGGTGAGTGCAATGATGTAATGATAATACATCTTTATTCTATTAACCTGCTGGTTTTGAATAAGATACCACATTGAGCACTCTAATTTCATATTTTATATTTTTTAATATATATACTTTATTCAATTAAACAATTTAATTCACTTTATTTCATAAGATGCACCCACCTGTAAAGGAGGAAAAACCAAGAAAAAATTCTGAATCAAATGGTGTGCCCTGTACCCTCTCTGGTGGCCTAGTGGTAGGCCGGACAGGGTACAGGGCATGTCAAGTGGTGGGCAAGTTTAATGGTAGGCACATGTAGTGGCAGCCGGCCTGCCAGCCAGCCCCAAAGCCCCCTCATACCTTTTTAAAACGACCCCCCCATTGCATCTTTTAAAATGCATCTTATAGTTTGGTAGTCCAGCGGTGTATCGGCCGGAAGGAGCGTGCTTTCCGTGCTCCTGCTTGGGCCTTTGAGGCTTCTGAATGGCTGATGTCAGTTCTCGCAAGTCCTGCAAGAACTGACAGCAGTCAGTCAGAAGCCGCGCAGGCCCAAGCAGGAACGTGAAAAGCACACCCCTTCCAGCTGATACACCACTGGACCACCAGGCTATAAGGCGCATTTTAAAAGGTATGACGGCCAGGGGGGGGGCGCATTTAAAAAAATACAGCGGGCGGGAGAGCATTTAAAAAGGTATGATGGGCGGGGGTCATTTTAAAAAGGTACAGGGGTGGTAAAAATTATATCTTCACTGCATAAGATGCACTGACATTTCCACCCACTTTTGGGTGGAAAAATACAGTAATGTGCAATACTTTTGGCCTGGGGGCACACTAGCATACACTCGTGTGCTAGAAGACATTTTAAGATCAGATTCAACCAGCAACAACTGGTGCTGCAATTGCAGTTTATCAAAGCCTGGGCATGACTGAATCCTGTAAAAGGAGTCAATTTTTCTAGGAGCTATGGGAAGAGTATGAGAAGTCCAGTTCTTAAACATAGCGTTCTTGAGCAAATTGTGGAATGATAACTTGAGGAGTTAGATGGGCCATTTGGCCTTTATCTGCCATCATGTTTCTGTTTCATCAAAATCTAATGCTTCAAGGAGCTCCACTGACAGCTCAGAGTCTGACTCCAATTTAACTGGCAAAGCCTTGCTCATCTGCCATATGAATTTTGTGAAAGACAAACCTTCAGGAGGCGATCTGCGCCTGGGTGGAGGAGATGGATCTGATGAGATTCCATATGATTCTGGAGCAGATAATTCAGGCTCATGAATAGAGAGATTTGAATTCACTTGCCCAACTCCAGGTGACTCCCTATATGAAGGAGAAGATGAAGATGTGTGCTTCTTAGGCTGGGGAGTATGATGACAGTGAGAATGTTGAGAACTCCTGCTAGCATGTCAGTACCGATGAAGATGATAAAGTTCAATGCTGAAAATGTGTGGATCTTGACTTGCGTTGAGAATGTGCTCTTTTAGATATGGGTTTACCAGGAGAAGAGCAAGGATCAGTACCATGGGACCTCGATGTTCTCTGAGATGTGAATTTACCAGGAGTGAGGTTTGGTACCATGTGGCTTTGATGCGCCATGCTCAGGCTGGGCTGGTACCAAGGGAGGCGGTATAAGCACTGGTGCCTAATGTGTTTGGAATTCCCGATGGAAAAACTCCTTAAGTTGGTCCTGGAAGGACTCCACCGGTACCATATGCTCAACAGCCGGTACCACTGGTGTCACAGGGTGTCGAGGCTTAGGTGACCTCGATGGTGAGGTACACCTTAGAGGTGACACAGCCTGCACCGATGGAGAACGATGGAGGTGTTAACACTTGGCATGCATCTAGACTTGATGCAGAAGATACCTACGACACCAGTTAAGATTAGGATGGGTCTGCCAGTTGCAGATGCCAGTTGAGATGAGGAACTGAGTCTGACACCGCCAAAAATACCTTTTGGTAAGAAGGAAGGAACCATGGGTAAGGAGAGGCCTGCTTTTGTGATCCTAAGGAATGGCTCTATGCAGGAAAGAGCTTGTAACTTGAAAACTCATCTTGCCGATGTAATTGTCCACAGGAACAATGTCTTAACTGTAATATCCAAATAGGGAAGCCTCCCATAAGGGCTCATATGGAGCAGCACTGAGACCTTGCAAAATGATATTAAGGTTTTAGGATGGGAAATGGGGTACAACTGCAGAGCCTCTTTAATGAACCGAGCAACATCTGGTGAGAGGCCAAGGAGCCTTTTCCCCCCCGAGCTTTAAAACAGGAAAGGCCTGCTATCTGTACTTTCATAGAACCTACCATAAGCCCCTTCTGAAGTCCTTCCTACAAAAAGACCAGGACTACCAAAATTGGATCTCACAAGGGCTCTTCATCCTTCACTGCATACCAGCACTGAAAGGACTTAAAGGCCTTAGCGCAGGCTGCCACCGTGGATAGCTTCTTAGCTCTTGGTAATGATCATGTCCAAATAACCCTTGATTGTCAGGGTCACCTTGCTCAAGAGCCATGCTGTAAGCCCAGAGTGCTTTGGATTCTCGATAAGAATCTGTCCCTGAACAAGAAGATCTACTCAGATCAGCAGTCTGAGACCTTCATCCCTGTGGAGTTGGACGAGGTTCACATACCATGGTTTGTGAGGCCAATCAGGCACTATTAGGACTACCAATCCAGGATGGATCACAATGACGCGGCCTAGGTCATGAGGGAAACACATATAAGAGTTTGTTCTCTGGCCAGTATTGGACTAGCACATCCAATTTTTCAATTCCGAACTTGTTATCTGTGGCTGTAAAAGCAAGCTATCATGGTGTTCACTGCCGAGGCCATCAGATCCATCTGAAAAGGCCCCCACCAATGAACTATGGTGTCAAATGTCTGTGGAGACAGTGACCAGTCCCCCAGATCAAGAGTCTGCTGACTGAGAAAGTTAGCCTCCACATTTTCCATACCTGCTACGTGCATAGCTGAGAGAACTTGCAAGTGAGCTTCTGCCCATCGGAAAAGGAGCTGAGCGTCTAGGCGCAACAGAGAATTTCTGATGCCTTCTTGCCTGTTGGCATATGCTTCCACTGTCGCGTTGTCCGAGATGACTGACTGCCTTGCCATATGGACCCATGATTGTAACATTTGGAAAAAGTAGAAAAGCGGTGGGCAAAACATGAAGGAGCTATTGTACGGGCAGCAAACTATTTTGTAAGGAATGTAAGGAAAAGGAGGCCATTTGTTTCTCAAACGTAGTAGCACTAGCTACCAGTTGAAGCATGAATTTATTTTAAGTTATGTCTTTAAGTTATGAGGTGAGGAACAACCTAGTGGTAGAGCTGCTTCCTCAATAACCTGAGGTCATGGATCAATCCCAGTGCTGCTCCTAGTGACACTGGGGGCGTCACTTAATCCTCCATTACCCCAGGTACAAAATAAGTACCAGTATATATGTAAACCGATTTTAAATGTGTAACCACAAAAAGGCAGTATACAAGTTTCATTCCCCTCCCCACTTGTCTATTAGACCTTTTATATAGGAACTCTTTAAAATATTTTTGAAAAGCTGAAAACTATATGCCTTCACATATATTATATTATTTTCCAAATACCTTGCTTCAGTTGCCTTCTTAAAATTTTGTTACATAAACCAGTGGTTCTCAAACCTGTCCAGGGAGATCCCCAGTCAATTGGATTTTCATGAGATTCTTCATGCATTCCTGGGATCCCCCAGGACAGGTTTGAGAACCACTGAAATAAACAGTTGCTAAAAAACATGTTGGGGGTGTTATGCACGATTTTTACTTTAGAATTCATTGCTAATAGAATTAAGTAGCATTTCTAACTACTCAGCCTTTTGCAGAGCATTAAAAGTTTGGCTCTTTGGGAAAAGCTATGGGTTATTTCATTCTTTTTGATATGAGCTCTTTCCTAATTTTTAAAAAACATCCTCTAGCTTTCTCTTCCTCTTTCCATTTTACTACTACAGTTTACCTAAACATTTTGTTAGTCTTCCTTGTTATCTATTCCTTTTCTTGAGAAACTATCAAAGACAGCAGAATGAGGGTAGGCCATAGCCCAACTATGTTCTGCTGGCCCTGGCTAATATATAATTGTACAAGGCAACATTTACAATTATCTAATGTCAGGGAGGATATGATTTAAATTAAATTGATTTAAATTATGATTTAAATAATAATTTAAATCACAAGTCTGAAAGAAGATTTAAATCATGGTTTTCTGGGGGCATGGCTTGGACACGAATGCGAGCGGACGCGTAGTGACTGTGCTCCTCTCCTCCCTACTCTTGCTAATATACAATTAAGTATTTTTTTCAAAAAAAAAAAGATCCTCTAATGGCTTCAACATGTCAAACTAAGATTGACTCTACTTTAGGACAGACTTGTGGGGGAAAAAAAGATTAAACCTGGACCTGCTCACACCCTCAAAGGTCCCTCTACCAAAGAATCATCATCAGAGGTATTGGAAGCTGTTATGGCAGAGCTGAATAGTATGAAAAATTTTATTTTTGACACCAATACAAAAGTTACAAATTTGCAGGATGAGGTAGCCAATATCTCACAACAACTTTCTATATGTATGACCAGGATGGCTACTGTGGAGCAACTGGTAATGGGTTTAGAAGAAAAAATGGTTACATGCAGTACAGACCATAAGATGATATTAAAGTTGAATAAAGAATTGGAAGACATGAATAACCGGTGTAGATGAAATAATGTTTGTCTTATGGGTTTGCAGGAGGGGGCGAATCCGGTTAAATTTATTGAAAATTTTATTCCTAAATTATTGGCTTTTCATTTTTCGGCTCCCTTTGAAGTGAAGCGGGCGCTACGGATCCCTGGGAGATTAAATAATAAAGTCAGTGGACCAAGGCCTTTTATTTTTAGAGTACTGCAATTTAATCAGACATTTGAGATCTTAAAAGCGGTCAAAGAAAGGAAGGATTTAATGTGGCAGGAAAGGAAAGTTTCATTGGTGCCTGACTGCTAAAAGCACTGACTTACGTAAGCAGATGCTAGTGCTTAGACCACAGTTAAAACAATTAGGTGCTAGATATGGTTTATTTTATCCTTCAGTAATGAGGGTTACCTTAGATAATAAAACCTCTCATTACGATACATATGATTCTTTGAAAGATTTTATTGATCAACAACAAATCGTCATGGATTAACGGCTAGTACTCAAAATTCTATAGCGGTTTATTCACAAGACTATTTAAATCTGACGAGCCTTGTTTATATATTTACTATATGACATATATTGATTCACAATTATTTTTACTTTGAAATAAACTAAAAAATAAAAATGAAATCATATATTTCTGCTGACCTTATGATTTTGACTTTGTCCATGGCTTGATGATTGGGGGTGCTGACGGGAGAGGAGAAGTAAGCATTTCAAGAGGAGTGATTTGCAAACTCAACTTCCTTGAATATGTTACTGCCATCTGGTGGATTATGTACAAAATTGAATGCAGTGAAAGGGAAAAGTAAATAAGGAAGAACATGAGGGACTGATGGAATTGTAATTGAGTGGGGGGAAAAAAGGAAAAAGAAAGAAAGAAAAACTTTTATCCTAATTACATCTGTACCATCTTGATTGTAGTCAAATACAGCAATAGAATTAAAACTATGGGATTTATACAGATCATAAACTTATTATCCTCAAATGAAATCTTGGTATCAATAAAATTGATTTGTTTGGAGATAATTACTGGAAAATATATGGGATAAAGAAAAAGAAAGAATGGATGTTGGATAAACAGATGTTTGATTCATTCGCTGACATGAGATTATGTTACGTTTGACATCATCGCCGGAGCTGTGACGAGGTCATAACAATAAGAAGACAGGAGAATAATACAAATATAAAAGATTGTGGAAGGGGAAAAACAGCTGGTACAATAAAGTTGGAGAAAGGTTAAATGGAGGAATCCCTGACTCTTTTGGAAACGCAAGTGCTTGGACCAGAAGCTGCACATTCATGGAACTACAGACAAAACTTTCAGAGAGGTCTGTAGAGGAGACAATCTTTAAGCTGATTTTTACAATCTAGATGGCTCAGACCTGATTGCAGCATTTGTCGGCCTGTGTGGGAGTGACGTGAAGTATGTCCCTCTATTGTTTGACATCTCTATTTGTTACTGGATGGCTTATTTTATGGATGCATCGTAAATATAAAACTTCTTGCTGGGTGATGAATGGAGATAGACACACATCTAGTATAAGGGACAAAAAATCTTATTTATTTAAGTGTAACCAAGTACCAGCAGCAGGTAGAGAGAGAGAGAGAGGACACCAGCAGAGAGAGAGAGACAGAGAGGACACCAGCAGCAGGCAGAAAGAGAGAGAGGACACAAAGCAATCACAGAGGGCACTTACAGGTCACACGTAATCTTAACTGTTATCTTAAAGCAAGAACAATGGAAGCAGGGGGAAACCAGAAGATGAGCTTTCCAGTATTCTGCGCAGACTGTCATATGTATGACTACCTCCCCTCAGGGAGACAGTCATATGTATGCAGTCAGTGTCAGGAGTTGAAAAGCTTGAAGAAGGAAGTCAAGCGACTAGAGGACAAGATACAAGAGCTAGAAGGACTTTACACCACGGAGGACCCACTCAGGACAGCTGAAGACTCCATGAGTGAGAGACACATTGAGGAGGAAGTCAGGGAACTCGAGAAATTCATTGAAGATGCATATAGGAGGAGGGTGGAAGAGAACGAACTTCAGATGAAAGAAGAAGTTACACCATCACCAACATGGAAGGGAGAACAAGAAGCAGATGACCTCAAAGAAGACACCCACAGAGGAATACCGCATGAGGGGGAGAAATTGACTAGTCGATGCCCAGAAGAAGAAAGAGCGAAGCACACCGAGGACATTGTCCTGAGACCGAAGCGAAAATTGAAGAAGGGAAAGTCAGTGATCCTAGTGGGAGACTCGATCCTGAGGCACGTGGACAGCCACATAGCAGGAGGGAAAGAGGATCGACTGATGACCTGCCTCCCAGGAGCGAGAACCAAGGACATCGTGGACAAAATTGGAAAGATCCTGGAAGGGGCGGAGACGGAAGAGACCACAGTAATGATTCACATCAGGATGAATGATGCCAGCAGGAGAGACTACAGAAGAAGCACGCTGATAGAACAGTTCAAGATTCTGGGAAGGAAGCTGAAGATGAGGACCCAGAAGATAGCGTTCTCAGAGATCCTACCGGTACTGAGGGCAGATGTGAAAAGGCAAGAGGAACTACAATCAATAAATGCGTGCATGAGGAAATGGTGCGAGGAAGAAGGATTCCACTTCGTGAGGAACTGGACAACGTTCTGGGGCAAGAGCAAGCTCTACAGGAGAGATGAACTGCACCTGAGCGCGGTGGGAACTAGACTTCTAGCAAACAACGTCAAAAGAGGAATAGAACAGGCTTTAAACTAAGAAGAAGGGGAAAGCCGACAGTCGACCAAGCATCTACGATTTGGAAGAAGGTATCCCGTGAAGATACTGAGGGGAAAAAGGGCTGGGAAGAAGCAAGGGACAAATTGCAGGAGTCGACTAACCCAGAAGAGGAGGTTAGAATGATTGTAGCAAAAGAGAAGAAACTAAAGACCGAAGCACAGGGAAAGGAAAGGAAGACAACAAAATACCAGGATCTAAATGGCATATATACTAATGCAAGGAGCCTAAGAAACAAAATGGGGGAACTAGAAGCCATGGCCAATGCAGAAGACATAGACATTATTGGAATCTCTGAAACATGGTGGAATGAGGAAAACAAATGGGATACAGCACTGCCGGGGTACAAGCTCTACCGCCAGGACAGGTCAAGACCAAAAGGAGGTGGAGTAGCCCTATACATAAAAGAAAGCATACAATCGACAAGAATGGGCACAGCAGAGACGACCAACAAGCTGGAATCTCTATGGGTTAAAGTACCAGGAAGGAAAGGGCCTGAAATAAAGATGGGCCTAAACTATCGTCCACCCGGGCAAACCAGAGATATTGAGGAAGAAATGGAAGCCGAGATGAAGCGAGAATGCAAAAGCGGCAACACTGTTATAATGGGAGACTTCAACTACCCTGGGATAGACTGGAGTCTTGGAAGCTCAAAATGCGCTAGGGAGACAGAATTCCTGGAGGCTACAAAAGATTGCTTCATGGAGCAGCTTGTTAGAGAACAAACGAGAGGAAATGCCACTCTGGATCTAATCCTAAATGGGTTAAGGGGACCTGCAAAGGAAGTGGAAGTAGTGGGACCATTGGGAAACAGCGATCATAATATGATCAAGGTTGAGGTAGGAGTACCGAAAGGAAAAAGAACCAGAAACCATTCCCCCCAAAAAAACCCTCGACGAACCAACCTTGCCTCTCTAAAGCCTATTCCCCCTGCCAACCTCCCAAATCTCGCCTCCGATTCTCTCACTCCAGTCCCAACACTTTATTGCAATGTCAGATCCGCATGCAACAAGATCCAAATTTTGAAGGATCTACTTGAGGATTCTGATCCTGGATTCCTATGCATCACAGAGTCTTGGAATACAACAGATGACCAATTTACCCAAAACGAACTCTGCTCCCACGGCTACCATGGCCTTTTCTCTCTTAGAACTAACCGAAAAGGAGGTGGCCTGGCATTTCTCTACAAATCATTTTTGATGTCCAGCTCCTCGAAAAAGGCAGTCACACCTCATTAGAATACATGCTAGCCTCTATCAACGATGAACTTCACCCTCATGCACTGGGTATCCTGCTTCTATATCGCCCACCTACCCCTTGAACAAATCCTCTGAACTCATCATCGAGACTATAACAAATGCCTTCCTCAAATTCCAAAGACTACTGATTATCGGGGACATCAATCTCCACCTAGACGACCTCTCCGGCAAGGACACAACCAAATTCATTAGCTTCCTCACCTCCCTTGGTTTCCCCCCCCCCCTGCCCCATCCCCAACCCATGAAAAAGGGCACACACTAGATTTCATCAGTTTCTTCGATCTTACCGCCCACAAAACTCTTGCCGGTGACATTCGCTGGGAACATGTACCCTTGTCGGACCACCTCTTAGGGACCTTCTGTCTCCCAATTTTCATGTCACCTTTTGGAGCTCCACCACGCACTTCCAATTCCATTACCTTCCGCAAAAAAATTACGAATGACCTATTCTGGACCAAATTTCTCAACCTTCTCTCCTCCGTTCCTCAGCCTGCAGACCCAGAAACCAACTGGCAAAATTGGGTCACTCTCTCCCAGTCCACCTATCACTCCCTCACCCCTCTTTCCACTAAATCCATCTCCTACTCCTGTAAAGCCCCTTGGTATCTCCCCTATCACAGAGAACTAAAGCAGAAATGTTGAGCTCTGGAGCATAAGTGGAAAAAATCTAAATCCCCTATAGATAAAAAGTCCTGGAGGGTCAATATCAAGTTCTACAATACAGCTCTGAAAAAAGCAAGACAGAACTTCTACGGAGATAAAATCACCAGATCCAACAACCAGAGCAGTACTCTATTCAATATCTGGCGTTCCTTAATTTCCAAAAAAGGCTCCACCTTGGTCCCCTCCTCTCCCTCAGCTGGTGTTCTGGCGAAATTCTTCAACGATAAGATCACTACCTTGAGATGCTCCTTCTCACCTACAGTCCCCTACAACTCCCTGGTGCCCACCGACTCCAATTCTAACCTAACGACCTCCAACCCCATCCCAGTCGACAGATCCTGGTCCACCTTTGAGCACGTTTCCGAATCCCTGGTCCTCAAACTTTGCCTCAAACTGAAATCCTGCAACTGCTCCCTAGACCCATTCCCCTCCTACCTATATGAGAAAATTCCCGCGCAGGCCATCTCATCTATTACCGAACTCATTAACTCCGCCTTACACTCGGGCCTTTTCTCCCCTGAAATGGGTCATATTGCCCTGACCCCTCTACTGAAAAAATCTGACCTAGACCCCTCCACACCATCCAGCTATCGCCCAATAGCAAATATCCCTCTATTAACCAAGATGCTCGAGTCCATCATAGCCACCCAACTCGCATCATACTTAGAGAGATTCTCTATTCTCCTACCTTACCAATACGGATTTCGTCCAAATTTCAGCACCGAATCCCTACTGACCTCCCTAATCTCAAAGGTCCAACTCCTCCACTCTCAAAATAAGTTCGCCATCCTCCTTCAATTCGACCTTTCCACTGCTTTTGACGTTGTCCACCATGACATCCTAGTCTACCAACTCTCTGAAATAGGCATCAACTCCACAGTCCTAGACTAGTTCTCAAAATTCTTACGTTCTCGTTCTTACACCATCAACATGAATGACACCTCATCCACCCCCTGGAAACCAACTTGTGGAGTCCCGCAAGGCTCACCTCTTTCCCTTATTCTTTTCAACATCTATATGTCCTCGCTTAAACTCCTCCATCTATCCCCCCTAGAAACAATTTACACTTATGCCGATGACATCCTAGTCCTCCTCGAGACCGACCCAAACCTTACCAACCTCTCGGAGAACATATCCTCCTGTATAACGAACCTTCAGTCCTGGGCCCATATGGTCAAAATGAAACTGAATGAGTCCAAAACTAAACTACTATGGCTCGGCCCAAAACTAGACCATCTTCCCACCTCCATCCCTATGTCCTCTGGACCCACTCTGCAGCTGGAGTCCTCAAGCAATGTCTTGGGCATCATCATCGACTCTACTCTGTCTTTCAACGACCACATCAATTCCTTGGCAAAAAAATGCTTTTTCAGCCTTCACATGCTGAGGAAAGTAAGATCCTACTTTCATCAAAATCACTTCACCGTCCTCGTCCAATACATCATCCTGTCCAGATTGGACTACTGCAACTCAATCTACCTTAGCCTTACCAAGAAAAACCTTCTTAGACTTCAGCAGATCCAGAATGCCGCGGCTACTTCGCTATAAGTAACTTCGACCATGCCTCACCGCTCCTGTCCAAGCTTCACTGGCTTCCAATTAAAGCCTTGGTCCACTTTAAATGCGCCTGTCTTACTTTCAAAATCCTTCACGGCATCCTCCCTCCCTTTATCCCACTCTCCTGGAACTCCTCAAATCTTAATACCACCAGATCCACTCACAAACTAAAACTATCCTTCCCTTCATTAAAAGGCATTTCCCGTGTAGGAAAACTAGGGTCCTCCCTCCCCTTCAGACTCACTGAGCTCTGGAACAACCTTACCTCCCCCCTTCGGATCCTGAGCTCTCTCCAACTTTTTCGCAAACATCTGAAAACCTGGCTGTTTTCAAAAATGTAATATTCACTCCATCTTTGACATCCTATGCCAGGGGTGTCCAATGTCGGTCCTCGAGGGCCGCAATCCAGTCGGGTTTTCAGGATTTCCCCAATGAATATGCATGAGATCTATTTTCATGCACTGCTTTCAATGCATATTCATTGGGGAAATCCTGAAAACCCGACTGGATTGCGGCCCTCGAGGACCGACATTGGACATCCCTGTCCTATGCCCTCCACATACTCCTCTCACTATATCCTTTAACCTTCATTGGCATTCCTCTCTCTTCCAACTCTTATAAACCGTGCCGAGCTCTGCGATTGTGGAGAGGATGCGGTATATAAACCTAAGGTTTAGTTTAGTTTAGCGACAACTTATAACTTCAGGAAAGAAAACTACGAAGCAATAAGGAAAATGGTAAGGAAGAAACTTAAGAACACTTCCAAAAAATGGCAAACAGTAAATCATGCCTGGTCTTTTTTCAAGGACATGGTGAGAGAGGCGCAAAATCCCCAGATTCAGAAAGGGGTGCAAAGAGAGTCGAACAAAAGACCCGGTGTGGATAACCAAAATAGTGAAGGAAGCGATAGGCAATAAGAAAAATTCTTTCAGGAAATGGAAAAAGGACAAAACTGAGGGGAACTGGAAAGAGCACAGGAAGTATCAAAAAGAATGTCACCGTGTGGTTCGAAAAGCCAAAAGAGAGTATGAAGAGAGGCTAGCCAGGGAAGCACAAAATTTCAAACCGTTCTTTAGATAAGTTAAAGGGAAGCAGCTGGCTAGGGAGGAGGTGGGACCGCTTGATGACGGAGACAGGAAGGGAGTGGTGAAAGAGGAGAAAGTAGTGGTGGAAAGGCTTAACATGTTCTTTTCGTCTGTATTTACAAACGAAGACACATCCAACATACTGGAACCTGAGCAATTCTTCAATGGAAGTCAACATGAAAAATTAACATCCATGGAAGTGAGCCTTGAGGATGTGCGCAGGCAGATAGAAAAACTAAAAACTAACAAATCACCTGGTCCAGACGGCATACATCCAAGGGTTATGAAGGAATTAAAGGAGGAGATAGCGGAACTACTGCAGCAAATTTGCAACTTATCCCTGAAACAGGCATGGTCACGGAGGATTGGAAGATAGCCAACGTTACGCCCATCTTTAAAAAGAGATCAAGAGGTGACCCAGGAAACTACAAGCTGGTGAGCCTAACCTAGGTTCCGGGGAAAATGGCAGAAGCACTGATTAAAGAAAACATCGATGAACATTTTGAAAGAAACAAACTACTGATAACCATCCAACATGGTTTCTGCAAGGGGAGATCGTGCCTAACGAACTTATTGCACTTCTTCGAAGGGATTAACAAACGGATGGACAAAGGAGACCCCATAGACATCATATATCTAGATTTTCAAAAAGCTTTTGACAAGGTGCCCCATGAACGTCTACTCCGGAAACTGAAGAACCATGGGGTGGAAGGAGACGTACATAGATGGATCAGAAACTGGTTGGAGGGTAGGAAACAGAGGGTAGAAGTGAAGGGCCACTACTCGGACTGGAGGAGGGTCATGAGTGGTGTCCCGCAGGGCTCGGTGCTGGGGCCGCTGCTATTTAATATCTTCATACATGATCTAGAAACAGGGATGAAATGTGAGATAATAAAATTTGCGGACGACACCAAACTATTTAATGCAGCTCGGACTAAAGAGGACTGCGAAGAATTGCAAAGGGACTTGAACAAACTAGGGGAATGGGCGACGAGAAGTTCAATGTTGAGAAATGTAAAGTGTTACATGTGGGATCAGAAACTTGAGGTACAACTACACGATGGGAGGGATATTATTGAACGAGAGTACCCAAGAAAGGGACTTGGGGTTAATGGTGGACATGACAATGAAGCCGACGGCACAGTGCACAGCGACCGCTAAGAAAGCGAATAGAATCCTAGGTATAATCAAGAAGGGTATTACAACCAGAACAAAAGAAGTTATCCTGCCGTTGTATCGGGCGATGGTGCGCCCACATCTGGAGTACTGCGTCCAATATTGGTCGCCTTACCTTAAGAAGGATATGGCGTTACTCGAGAGGGTTCAGAGGAGAGCGACACGTCTGATAAAAGGTATGGAAAACCTTTCATACACTGAGCGTATGAAAGGTTCCCACATGATTCCCACATGAAGCTAGGTCTCTTTTCCCTGGAGAAGAGGAGATTCAGAGGGGATATGATAGAGACTTACAAGATCATGAAGGGCATAGAGAGAGTGGAGAGGGACAGATTCTTCAAACTTTCGCAAAATAAAAGAACAAGAGGGCACTCGAAAAAGTTGAAAGGGCTCAGATTCAAAACGAATGCTAGGAAGTTCTTCTTTACCAAACGTGTGGTGGACACCTGGAATGCGCTTCCAGATGATGTAATAGGGCAGAGTACAGTACTGGTGTTTAAGAAAGGATTGGACAATTTCCTGCTGGAAAAGGGGATAGAGGGGTATAGAGGATTACTGCACAGGTCCTGGACCTGTTGGGCTGCCACGTGAGCAGACTGCTGGGCACGATGGACCTCAGGTCTGACCCAGCGGAGGCATTGCTTATGTTCTTATGATTGCCTCATAGGGGAAGAAAGTGACATATATGCCTAAGAAAAGTGCCTTGTATATGTCCCTCACTCTTGAAGATGTTATGTAACTCTGTAAATGTTTGAATTTTTCTACATCTGTTACATGAAGTACCTTCTGCACAAGGTTGTCTTTTTTTTTTTTTAGGGTGGCAGTGCTTGCTTCAGTCATTATAGTAGCAGTTTTCCTATTTTTGTTACTACTTTCTGCCTTATTAAAATTAATTTAAAAAAAAGGAAAAGGGGAAGGGAAAAATAAAATAAAAAGGTGGAAAATATTGTTGATTGTGTTTTAGGGGGTAATATGAATTAAAAGAGTAAGGATGTTTGAGCCTGTAAAGGAAATTGCTTTATTTATGGGGGTGTTTTGCCTTAGTTCTAGTTAATATGTATTTGTTGTAGTACAATGGCTTAACAGGTGTGATTTTAATTTGCAATTTACAGCATCTTTTTCTCGATCGGTTATTTCCTTTTTGGATATAGAGATTCACCTTGACCAGAGTCATTTCAACACTACTATATATCGCAAAGATACTGATAGGAACAATTTATTGTGATTTGATAGTTATCACCCTAGACATTTACTAGTGAACCTCCTAGTGGGACAATTTTTATGGTTATGGCGTTTATGCAGTACTGTGGATGAATACAAAATAAGATCAAGATGTGGCAGCGGTTTGCAGAAAGGGGATACCCAACAGGGGTCATTAAAAGGGCTTTATATGCTCATCTGAATCATCTGCTAATTAACACCAGCGCTCCGACTGAACCCAGGTTGGTGTGTACCCTACCATACTCCTACAGAGCATTTGAAATTAAGAAGATCATTAAAACTGATTGGCATATTTTGCAGGTACATGAGGTATTGGAATAACTCCCTATTTTTGCGTAATCTAGAGGGAAAAACTTACGAGACTGTATAACTTTCTCTCAATTTGTTAATTCCAATCAAGATCCCCCTGTAGCTCCAATGGGTCTTACAAATATGGTAAATGCAGTATATGCCCGCATGCTATAGAAACGCAGCAGGTCACACATCTGCGTCTGCATAAATTATTCACTTTAAAACAACATGCCAACTGCAGCACTGAGGGAGTTGTATATATGATTTCATGTCCATGCCAACTCCTGTATGTAGGCCATACCACCAGGATCATTTGGGTCCGGATTACGGAACATCTCAGTAAGATCCGACAGGATGATACGGGGGCTCCCCTAACGCAACACTGGCAAGCACTATCATACTTTAGATGAAGTGAGATTTGTAGTGTTAGAAGCTCCCACACTAAGAAGAGGTGGGAACAAACAAGCCCTGTTGTGGAAAAGGGAACAAGCATGGATTTTTCATCGGCAGACAGTCATTCCAGGAGGTTTAAATCGGGAGGTGGAATGGTGGGCATTCCTACACTGAGATTGACACATGTAACAGTATATCTTCAGGGAGTTCAGTTGAAAGTTACGTTACCAGGAAGTAATGTAATTACGGGTGAAGAGTAAGGTAACCACCGGCAGCGACGAGAGTTATGTGAAAACACTGGTTTTTTTACATATTAAATGGTTCCCCATCTTTTTTTCATTAGGAAGAAGTTTTACTCTGTTCATTTATCCAGCAAACAGGGGTTCTCTGAAGAAGCCATCGGCGAAACGCGTTTCGACCTGCTGGAGTGAGACCACTTCCTAAACACCCTTTCAAGTTAAGTTGAATCTTTTCAAGCATCTAAATCATTAAGAGTTGAAAATATCACCAATTATAGTTTTTTTGCATCACAGTGAACACAGTCGTAAAAGTTTTTTTCAAAATATATACAGTATTATCTTTCTACCAATAAAGATAGAGCATTGAAACACCTATAGGGGCTTGTCTCCGGTTTGTGATTTCATCACCAACTCAAGGTTCTGAGCGCCATTATGGTTGAAAGTTTTTTTTAACATTTGCAGCCCTTTCTTTGTTGTTAGTTGTTTGATGTAGTACACACATAAAGGAAATATTTTTAGGGGAATGAGAGTCATATGTTTTGTTTCATATGAATTTGCAAATTACTTACAATAAGTCAATGTATTAAATATTTGCTTAGAGAGTTAGAGATTTAATAAGTTCATTATTAATATATATATATATATATATATCTCTTTATATATCTTTATATATTACATATTGATTTTAAATAAGTCATGTTATAGATAATAGCTATTTTAAAAATACAACTAATATTTTATGGGTATAATTTTAGGGGAGAGTTTAATGAAATATTATCTTTTTACTAGAGTGTTTGTTTAAGGGGAGGGGAGGGGTGGGTGATTATGGGTCTGATTTATCGGGTTTGAGTTTACTAGGAATTACTTATCTAAGGTGGGGTGGGGGAGGGATGGGGAAGGTTTCTGGATGTGTGTGCTGTTTGTTCTAGAATCATTGTTTATATATTGTTATGTTGTTATAATTTAAAATGACTATAAAATTTTATTCACTAAATGTCAATGGGCTAAACCAACCCATAAAAAGGAAAAAAGTACTGAATTTCCTGAAAAATCAAGAGGCAGATGTTTACTTCTTGCAGGAAACACATCTATCCCCTAGTGAAGCTGTCATACTTGAAGGGGGGTGGGTAAAACATTTTTTACACACCTGCTGTGTGGAAGAAAGCTGATGAGGCTATCCTGGTCAATAGGAAATGTGCTGCGGTTTTTGGTAAGTCTCAAGCTGACATTATGGGAAGGTGGCTTCAGGTTGATATGACCTCAGGAAATGATACCCTGACCCTTTTTAATATTTATGCTCCTAATTCAAATCAGGCCAAATTTTTTTTTTTTAAACTCCAACAATTAATTCTGGCACTGGCTACGTCTAACCTAATTGTGGCCAGAGACTTCAATGCTGTCATGGATTTGTTGCTGGATAAACAACCTAGTAAACAACTCAAATCACTAGGCTTAGATAACCTTGTACAGCAGTCCTGTGGACTAAGGGCTCCTTTTACTAAGGTGTGCTAGCGTTTTCAGCACGCGCTGAAGATTAGCACTATGGAGGTGTTAGCGTGTAGCGTGCGTGGCATTGTAGCGCTAAAACCGCTAGCGCACCTTAGTAAATGCAGCCCTAAAAGATATTATGGAGGCTTTTTCATTTTAATGCTTGTGAATTTTCTTTTTGCTCCCAGGTTCATCAATCATTTTCAAGAATAGATTACATTTTTGTTTCAGATAACTTAATTCAAAAAGGTTACAAAGGCCTTTTGATGGATCATGCTGGTATTTGGATTGAATACAATTTTTGTGGAAAACACTTAAGTAGACCTATTTGGAGATTTAATAATATAGTCAAACCTCAGTTTACGAGTGCCGCGGTTTGCAAGTGTTTTGCAAGATGAGCAAAACATTCACAAAATCTGCACCTCGGAAACCGAGCTTGGCTTGATTTACTAACGCTCCCCCCTCCCACGATCCGGCATCCCCCCCACTCGTGTAAAGCACCCTCACCTCCCATCCCCTCTCTCAATTTCTCCCCAAACTATGGTAGAGTTCTTCTACAATAAGATCATGAAGAGTCATCTTGAGTTCTCAAACAAGCTGCTTTCCCCTCCCCTCCCCTCCACCTGTCCCTTCTGCTAACCTCCCCTCAACACCTGCCACCCTCTCCTCCTTCTCTGTATACACAGAGGAGGAAATTGCATATCTTCTCTCATCCTTCAAACCCACTACCTGCTCCTCTGATCTGATTCCCACTCACCTACTTGGTGCTATTTCGCCTGCTGTCATCCCTCCTATCTATCACATCCTCAATCTATTGCTCTCCACTGCAACTGTCTCTGATGCCTTCAAACATGCCATTGTCACACCCCTCCTCCTTAAACCCTCACTGGAACCCTTGTGCCACTCCAACTATCACCCCATCTCCCTCCTCCCTTGCTTGTCCAAGTTACTTGAATATGCTGTTCACTAACATTGCCTGGATTTCCTCTCCTCCCAAACTATTCTGGATCCAATTTTAGGCTTTCACCTTCTGCACTCCATGGAAACTGCCCTTACCAAAGTTTCCAATGACCTGTTTCTGGCCAGATCCAAAAGCCTCTATTCCATCCTCATTCTTCTCAATCTATCTGCCGCCTTTGATACTGTTGATCAACGCCTATTCCCTGATACACCGTCTTCAATGGGATTCCAGGGCTCTGCTCTCTCCTGGTTTTCTTACTATCTCTCCCATCACACCTTCAGTGTGTGCATGGTGGTTCGTCCTCCACAGCCTTCCCTCTATCCATGGACCACTCCTTTTCTCAAGCTACATTTGCTCACTGAGAGCACTGATCTCCCATGGCTTCCAGTATCACCTCTATGCTGACGACTTTCAGATCTACCTCTCAGTATCAGATGTCTACTGAAACACATACCAGAGACTCAGTCTGCCTGTCTGACACTGCTGCCTGGATGTTTCACCGTCATCTAAAATTGAATATATTGCTAAAACAGAGCTGCTCATTTTCCTGCCTAAACCCACCTCCCCGTTCTCTGTCCCTGTGGACAACACTCTCATCCTCTCCATCTTGCTTACTTACAATCTTGGGGTCAGCTTTGACTCCTCTCGC
This sequence comes from Geotrypetes seraphini, assembly GCF_902459505.1. NCBI lineage: Eukaryota > Metazoa > Chordata > Amphibia > Gymnophiona > Dermophiidae > Geotrypetes > Geotrypetes seraphini. The sequence continues at coordinate 59,321,722 of NC_047085.1, forward strand.
TCCTTTGCTGCCCAGATATAACAAATTGCTAAAACCTGCCACTTCTTCCTCTATATTATTACCAAAGTCCGACCCTTCCTCTCCAAGCACACTACCACAACCCTTATCCATGCTCTCACCGCCTCACGATTAGACTACTGCAACTCGCTACTTCTGTTTAGATATCTTGCTCCCCTCTAATCCATCCAGAATTTTGCTACACAACTCATATTCCATGAAAGCCGCTATACTCACATTACCCTTCAAGTCACTTCATCGGCTTCCCATTTGTTCCCAAATACAATTCAAACTCATCTTACCGACCTACAAATGCACTCACTTTGCTGCCCCTCACTATCTCTCTTCACTTATCTCTTCCTATCCCCCTATATTCCACCTGAAAGCTCCACTCAGCTGGTAAGTCCCTCCTGTTTGTGCCCTTCTATTCCTCCACCAACTTCAGAATCCATCCTTTCTACCTTGCAGTGCCATATGCTTGGAACAAGCTGCCTGAATCCCTATGGCAGGCTCCATCTCTGGCAGTATAAAAGGCCCAGTTAAAAGCCCACCTCTTTGAGACTTCTTTAAACTCCTAACTCCTCTCACTTTGGGTTCTGCATCCTTAACCTTAAATGTCATGTCTGTCTGTCCAAGTTAGATTGTAAGCTCTTCTGAGTGGTGTCCATCTATTAAATGACAATATGTATAGCGCTGCATATACCTTTCAGCTCTATTTAAATGATAAACAGTAGTAGGAGTAGTAGTTTTTGGTATTTTGTTTAAAGCTTTAGAAATGAGTTTAGGATACATATCATATTTTCAACATTTCACTTAAGCCCAGTTTTGAGGATTTTGGCAATAACACTGCCATCTATTTTCTCTTGATTTTGTCCACAAACTGTCATCAAAATAGGCCAGTTCTTGATACAATCTACTACAGAGTTCCATCTAACATCTTGGGGAAGCATTAGCTTGGTTCTACCAATTCTTTCCAGAGCTGCTGCTGCAGAATGATTGGTATTTAGCAATTTCAAAAACATTAGTTCTTATTTCTGGGGCATTGAAGTCTTTGGCTAGGAGTACAGCAAATGAGCACTGCACCCATATGTTATTAGCTTGGTATTATCTTCATGCTCTTCTAAATTTCTTCTAATCTTAGATAAATTTACACAATTGTCTGCAACTAAACTGTGTACTAGACATTTGAATTTTTGTTCACATTTTATTATAGCTTTTGCTGCTACTTTGTGTAATATATTCTGATGTATGTGCCGTTTCTGAGGTATCAATTGTTTCTGCAAGAAAGATACATTCCCTTCTGTTATACAAGCACATACAACCGGATCATTGTGGACATTACTCTACCCATGAAGACTTAGGTTAACAATTTAACCCTCTAGACCTGTTGCTTATTTCTCTGCCATACACTTTTTCCAGAAGTTTCCCTGCAACATCTGCTGCACTGGGTGGACTGAATTCTGATTTCTGTGACTGAGTCATATTAATGAAGTGTGGGTTCTCGATCATATGGAAAGAAGAATTTGTTGCTTAAACAAACAAGGAAATTTTTTTATTAATTACCTCTTTCTAATCTACTGGTTTTTATCACAAACTTATCTATGGTGGTTCCAGGATGGTCGGATTTTTTCTTTCTTTTAGGTAATATACTGTGAATGTATAATGTATATGATGTGACTTACTATCCTGGACAGATAACTCAAACTGTAGAACAGGATGGTAATTTGGAAGGTAGATAGTTTTCCTCTAAACAAAAAGGTCAATGCAGTTATTTTATTATCGATATCATTTCTGCTCATTTAGTATTATTCATTGTATTCACTGCCACTCAGTACTGCCCTAAAAAGGAATATTTGCTTGTTTCAACTCTATTTCTTCAAAACAACTATTTCAAAATGATAACATTCAGTAATAACAATAAATATATTTTTGCTCAAAAATGACAATTCCTTAAGGCAGTCTTTAAGAAATATGATGAAATCAAAACATTTACCAACCTAAGATGCTGCCTGTTCAAACATGCTACTTTTGTAATCTTCATCAAAGCATGTCTCATGATGTTGTTTCTTTGTTGCAGTATTTGCATTTTACATGCGTACCTGCCTTATTCTTAGGTAGAAGAACTTCATTAAAATATTCCTGAACTGGGTCTCTTTTACACCCTGCTGTCTCCAAGGAGAGTATGATAAACCTCAGATTATACACACAAAGATCCCAAGACTTGTGGAATATTCTGCTCCAAAGGTTTCACTTTCATTTTTACTGCTTGCCCTGCCCTCTTCACATACATCTTAAGCAGATATATAGAGCTTATGCAGATATATAAACTTAGAGCTTAAGAAATAAGGGGTTAACTCTGTGTACATTGATTTGCAAAGGAAGAATTGGCTAAGGTCTTTTTTTTCAACTCTGTATATTTCATAACATTTGTTGCTGTGAATAAGTATGTTATCTCTGCAGACACAAATTTACAGTTTTGAGAAACATAAAACCATGCATCTGTGTTAATATATTCTAAATAGAAAACAATGCCTGTGACATAATGAATGGATTAATGTAATTCTTTTAGCAAAAAATTTAAACATTGCATGAATACACAGCCTCATGCTACAAAAAAACTAATCATGATGAATAACTTTTGGATTATAATAAATCTTAAAAAGAAAACTATCTTTAGATAGATTTTTCCTCAAAAAAGCATTTTAATTTTAAAAAATCCAATTTAAATTTTTTTAAAATCTGAATTTTTTAATTTTTGTTTAAACATTGATTATTATCCACCCCATCTAATGTTTAAGTTAACATGGAATTCATATTCTTTCTTGTTTGATTGAATGAAAGATTAGGATCTTACCTTTGCTAATCTTCTTTCTTGTAAACCCACACTTTATTCCGGGACCAGTGGGTTATTTCCGTCCTCCCACTACGATTTGTAGGAAGCTTTAAAACCCCTCCCCCTCATACCTCATCACTGTCTATGATCCTCAGCTTACCAGTCATAAGAATATAAGAACAGACTTACTGGGTCTGACCAACAGTCCATCAAGCCCAGTAGCCCGTTCTCATGGTGGCCAATCCAGATCATTGGTAACTCATCAAAACCCAAACAACAGCAGCCAGGAATATCTGAAGAGGATAATACGAGAGAGGGGATGGGGAAACTTCCCAGCAATTAAATCAATTCTGCCCATATTAACAAAAGCAGCAATAGCAAAAATGAAAAATGAAATAATAGGTTATGAAACATTGGAAATCTGAATGACAAAACAGTGCTACAGTATATGGAAAGACAGCCTACACTGTCAGAAGGGGGCGCCTGAACTAGGGAACCCACCACCACCACTAAATTAAGTGCTAAACCCACTTCTCTTCCAGTAGAATGTGCTTCCACAAGGACCATGAGTTCTTTGAGGTAGAGAAGGTTGTGTCCCGAGTCAGTCTCCACTTATTAATATCCTCGGCAGGAGGCTTTAGTGTAGAAAATTAGTGGGTATGAGGGGCTGGGACTCAAATCTTGAATTTGTACTCAGATATCCCTCTTGTCTTGAGGCTCTGGACTCTTAAGGGCTCCTTTTACGAAGCCGCATTAGCGGCTTTATCACACGCACTTTTTTAGTGCGCGCTAGCAGAAAAACTACCGCCTGCTCAGGAGGAGGCGGTAGCGGCTAGCGTGGCCGGCAAATTAGCGTGCACTATTACGCGCATTAAACCGCTAACACAGCTTCATAAAAGGAGCCCTAAATGTTGGTTCTTAAAAGCAGCACAATAAAGTATTTGGATGGAGAGAGCTTAAAGGCCTAAAAGTTCCAGTAGTATTGCATTGTTTCAGCAGTAATCCTGAATGATTTTATTATTAGCCGTTGCTTAGACGTACAACAGTATATCATCTCTGCCCATCTACTTTGTTGACTTTCTTTTACCTAATTGTAATAGGTTAATATAGTTCTCCCTTTCTACCTGGATAACCTGTATTGTGAATCTGTGAATGTATTTCTAGAGTCCCTCTATGAGTCCAACTTTTCTTCCTTTCTCCTCCGGCCCCATTGGCAACATGTCTCCCTCTCTCTTTCATTCCCTCCCCTGCTGCAAAGGTGGGAGGACTCAAAATGTTAGCAGGAAAAAGACAGAGAGAGGGAGAAACCTGAAACAAAAGGGAGGCAGAAGAGAGGGGGGCAGATGTTGGGACTTGGGGTGTATAGAGGGAAGAGAGAGAGACCGCAGAGAAGTGGAAAGATTCTGGACCAAGTAGAGATGGAGGAAGGAAGGCAGAGAAAGACCCAGAAGAAATGAAAACAAATGCTGGACATTGGGGTGGGGAGGGTTGTTAGCAGAAGAAAAACAGAGAGAGAGGCATGGACCAAAGTGGAAAGACAGGAGGCAGATGCTGGACTATGGGACCAAAAAGATGGAGGGGGAGAGTTCCTGAGGAAGAACAGAGAGATGCAAGATCATAACAGAGGAAGGAGAGAGAGAGAGAGACGATGCCAATAGGGGTGGAGGAGAGAGGGAGAAAAGTTGGATTCACGGAGAGACAAAGATAGATGTTGGTTGGGGAAGGGAATGAAGTCCGAAGGAGAGGAAGCATGCAGGAGGTAGAAAGAAAGAAATGTTGGATGCACAGTCAGAAGGAAGTCCAACCAGAAACTAATTAAATCACCAGACAACAAAGGTAGGAAAAATTATTTTATTTTCAATTTATTGATCAGAATGTGTCAGTTTTGAGAATTTATAATCTGCTGTCTATATTTTGCACTAAATTTGTCTATTTCTATGGTTGTTATTGACTGCATATCTGCTTGACCTCTTTGAAACCCCCCCAAATATAAATAATAATTAACATTTTCTCAGCCTAAAGTGTGCTTTGTGTTGGTTTTTTTAAAATTTTGTGGTTACTATTATGAATTAATAAGATTATATTGTGTGTACATGAAAAATGAATGGAAGAAATTGCATTACAATTAGTACTATTATAATGGGGGTGGGGTCAGGGGCGTAGCTTGGGATGGAGTACTTAGTTGGTATTTTTTAAACTTAGGGTATACTTGGCTTGAAGAAGTTGAGAAACACTGGTTTAGGTGACTATGGAGTTAACTCAGTAAGGGCCCCTTTTACAAAACCACAGTGGCAATTCTCCCACGGCAAATGCATCAAAGTCCATTCAATTTCTATGGATTTCAGTGCATTTGCTGTGGCAAAATAGTTATTGCAGGATGCAAAGCATTAACTGATTCAACATGAGTTTGAAGTTGGTTGAATACCACTCTCTCAAATACGGTAGTTTTGAAAGAAATGGAAGGTTTGATACTGAAACCAGCACAAAAAATGAAACCCTTAGGACAATATTGTAGCCAATAATGTCCAATCTAGAATCCAATCTATAATTGGCTAACTCTCTTAATCCCTCGGGAAGAATGTTTGAACTTAGAAAAATGTAAAATTATTACAAAAATTCTTTAAATAATGGACATCAGTATGAGCCCTTAACATACAACGAGGGATTGTGGGCTCGGGCAGTAATTCATAGGTGACCAGCACCAGACATGAGCCTAAATGAGAACTTCCCCATACATCATTTAGTCCTGTTTAATGTAATCAATCTAATCAAAATCTCATCTAAATCAAGATCGAACATTCACACTTGGGAAAAAAAAAGGGAAAAATAAAAAATGAAAAAATATATGTAAGAAATAAATAAACTCCCAAGAATCATCACAATGTCAAAAATAGTAGAAGTGTAAAGTGCAAAGTGCTCACAAAAAAATTCATGCTAAGAACATAAGAATTGCTGCTGCTGGATTAGACCAGTGGTCCATCGTGCCCAGAAGTCCGCTCACGCGGCAGCCCTCTGGTCAAAGACCAGCGCCCTAACTGAGACTAACCCTACCTGTGTACGTTCCGGTTCAGCAGGAAGGAACTTGTCTAACTTTGTCTTGAATCCCTAGAGGGTGTTTTCCTCTATGACAGACTCCGGAAGAGCGTTCCAGTTTTCTACCACTCTCTGGGTGAAGAAGAACTTCCTTATATTCGTATGGAATCTATCCCCTTTCAATTTTAGAGAGTGCCCTCTCGTTCTCCCTACCTTGGAGAGGGTGAACAACCTGTCCTTATCTACTAAGTCTATTCTCTTCAGTGCCTTGAAAGTTTCAATCATGTCCCCTCTCAATCACTTCTGCTCGAGGGAGAAGATGCCCAGTTTCTCTAATCTTTTGCTGTACGGCAACTCGTCCAACCCCTTAACCATCTTAGTCGCTCTTCTCTGGACCCTTTCGAGTAGTATCGTGTCCTTCTTCGACCAGTACCAGTTTTTCTTCGTGTACGGCGACCAGTACTGGATGCAGTACTCCAGGTAAGGGCGCACCATGGCCCAGTACAGTGGCATGATAACATTACATTACATTACATTTGTGATTTCTATTCCGCCTGTGCCTTGCGGTTCTAAGCGGATTACAGTTAAAAGAGATCAGGACATTACCGAGAGAATTACATTACAACGATTTAAGTAAATTACATGTTGTGGTATAGAAATACAAGTATAAGATATCTGGATTTATCGGTAGAATAACTTGACAGGGTTCAAGTAGTTACAAGGTTCAGTGGGGAAAACAATATAGGCAACTGAAGAAAGATACCTAACTTTGAAGGAATCAGTTAAGTGGATACCTAAGGGAGATGCTTATTTAGGAGAAGGTTAAATGAATACCTAAGGGAGATGCTTATTTAGGAGTTTGGATATTTTTCGTAAATGAGGTTCAAGGGGATGACTAGTGTGTTATTTGCTGGGGAAAGTGCATGTGCGATTGGGGAGGGGAATATTAAGTAACCTTCTCAGATCTGTTTGTGATCCCCTTCTTTATCATTCCAAGCATTCTGTTCACCCTTTTCACTGCCGCAGCACATTGTGCGGACGGCTTCGACTTGTGAGCATGGTTAATTGGACGCCAGCGCACTCATAAAGCTGCAGCTGCCAATTAAGCTGCTAGCTTTCACTCAAGGTGTGCAAAATAACAAAAACATGGAAAATGACGCATAACGCAAGATTCATCAAAATATAATTTTATTGCTTTTATTTTTCCATCATGGACCTCAAAAGACTAGTTGTGTTAGCGGGAGGTCGTTATAGTTGCCAAAATGCTGGCCTTCTAATAACGAACTCAACCCGATACTTCAAAGCTCCCCATTATATACCTTTAGTCCAGTGTGACATCATTGGCCGTGGGCCAACCAAAAACTAACCGAGGTGGTCTTTAAATCTAGACAAAGAAAATTCCTCTACATCAGGGGTGCCCAACGCGTTGATCGCGATCGACCGGTAGCTCAGGAAGGTAACGCGAGTCGATCCCAGAGCCCATCCCGGGCTCTGTGATAGACTCGTGTTGCCGTCCCGAACTACCGGGCCTATCAGCCTTTCTCTCCCCGACGTCAAAGACGCCGACGCCGGGCATTAGGCTTTTTTTGTCATTTCGGGGGGGAGGGATCGTGGTGGCGTGGCGGCGGCAGCAGCAACAGCCTGAAAAATAAATCATCCTGGCCCGGGTCGGTGTCATACCTCTTCCAGCAGCCCTCTCCCTTCTACCTGCTTCCGGCCACACCCCCTGCTCCGCGGCTCTCTTCGGCAACTCAGCAGCAGCGATCGTCACAAGCTTCTGACGTCGGGGCCTACCCTCTGCGAGTCCCGCTTGTTTCAACTTCCTTTTTCCACAAAGGCGGGACTCGTAGAGGGAAGGCCTCGATGTCGGCAGCTTGTCTTGATCACCGCTGCTGACGAGTTGCTTAAGAGAGCCACGGAGCAGGGGGGTTTTGCCAGGTGCAGGTAGAAGGGAGAGGGCCAGATGCAGGACTCGTGGGTGAGGGAGGAGAAGAGAGAGAGAAAGAGAGAGGGGAGGGAAACAAAAGGAAATATTTCATACTGGGCTTGGCCGGAGTGGAGGGAGGGTGGAAAGATTCTGGCTACAGGGTGCAGTAACAAAGGAAAAGGGGGGGAAAGCTGAAAATGGAGATAGTGACACAAAGAAGAGAAAAGGTAAGCAGGACCTACTGAATAAGGATAGAGATACAGAGGGGACATGAAGAGGAGGTGAAATAGAGACATAGAAGTAATGCTGAAAAAAGGGGGGGAGATCAAGACATTGAAAGGGTAAATGGTGAACATGGGGTAAAGACAAGGACAGAGACAAATGAAGATTCTGAAAAAGTGTTGAGATAGGGATATAGGTGAGATGGACACAAAGAAGGGTGATGCTGGAAAATAGGTGGAATGGTAATTCTGACAGACACAGAAGGGAAATGCTGGATCAAGGAGAGATGGGGCTCAGGCTGGATGGAATGAGGAGAAATGCCTTGTTGGCCCGGAACTTCCTCTCCTACGTCAGAATTGACATCAGGGAGCGGAATGCTGGTCAGTGCGACGCTTCTGCAGGGAAAGCTTGGGACGGCGGTGGCTTGGGGGCTGTTCCCCGATGGCGGTGGCAGCAAACCAAGTGGCTTGGGGGAGGGCACGGAGACAGAAAGAAGGGGGAACAGGGAGACAGAAAGAAAAAGTTGGGTGAGAGAATGAGGTCTAGAGGAGAGGAAACATACAGGAGGCTGAAAGAAAGGAAGAAAGATTGGATGCACAGTCAGAAGAAGAAAGTGCAACCAGAGACTCGTGAAATCACCAAACAGCAAAGGTAGGAAAAATGATTTTATTTTCAATTTAGTGATCAAAATGTGTCGGTTTTGAGAATTTATATCTGCTGTCTATATTTTGCACTATGGCTCCCTTTTACTAAACTGCAATAGCGTTTTTTAGCGCAGGGAGCCTATGAGCATTGAGAACAGCACGAGGCATTCAGCGTAACTCCCTGTGCTAAAACCTACTATTGTGGTTTAGTAAAAAGGGAGGGGGTGTATTTGTCTATTTTTGTATTTTGTTATTGAGGTGACATTGCATAGAGTCATCTGCCGTGACCTCTTTGAAAAAACCCGGAATATGAATAATTAATATTTTCTCTGCCTTTCAGTGTGCTTTGTGTTTTTTTAAATTTTATTGTTGGTAGATCATTTTGACTTAGTCATTATAAAAGTAGCTCGCAAGCCCATAAAGTGTGGGCACCCCTGCTCTACATGTTTAAAAGTTTCAGAAATCATATTTGTTTGTTTACATTCATTTCTGAATATACATTAACATTTTATTACATATCCAATATTCTTTTTGTCCTTTTCTAAAAGGTATATTAAGAGAACCTGCATTGTTAAATGCTGAGATATTCTCAGCCCACCCTGTCAAGGAGAAGGAGGGGCTGTTTTCCCCTCTCCCTGAAACCTGACAGCTTCATGTTACACCTACACAGTCCTAAGCGTGGGCTCCCAATGCCCCCTTCCTATGCTGGAGACTGGAACAGCAATCTCTGACTCTAAGTTAACCATTTTCAAATGCTGTGTTCAGGATTTTTCCTTAGTGTTCTTTTTATAAACCATTTTATTTTAAGTATCCCTTCTTTTACAAATCCATTCATATCACCAGCACTTGCTTGGGGCCCCACATCCATACATTCATACCATGTATTTCATTCATATTTAATGCATGTTATGCCTCAGTTTGGAATATGAAATCTAATATACTTTTCCTAACCAGCCTAAGGCACATCTGGTATCAATTAGAACCACGAGGCTAGAAGTGGGAAACTAAACAAAAGGGACACAGGCCGAACACAAAATGGAGTAAAACCAAGCAGAAAATACAGAAAGACAGAGAACAAAATGGAGTCCATGTATATCCTGATTTCCTTTATGATCTAGCCTAATAGCAAGGTACATAGAAAGAATATTATTATGCTTTTCCTTAATATTAATCTTTTCCTTAATATTAATGCTTTTCCTTAATATTAATCTGTTTTTCTGGCCCTGGCTACATCCATATTCAGATTTTTATTCACCAATTTTTTGTACGCTTCTATTGGGTGTGGCCTTAACTAACACATATGCTTTTATCTAACTGGAGTTACCCAGAATCATATGAAAAGCAGGCATTTTTGTAGAAAAATTCCACAAAATACTGCACTATCATGTGCTGACGTCCATTCCATTACCGTCCCATAGACATCACCCCCTACTGGCCACGAGCCACTACTGCTCACTTGTCGATCAGAACTCCCAAGTCTCTTTCCCAAGTCTCTCCAAGTACCGCCTCAGACATCCTGTGTTCGTGCATGAGATTTTTTTACCGACATGCATCACTTTACACTTATCCACGTTGAACCTCATCTGCCATGTCGATGCCCATTCCTCGAGCCTGATTATGTCACATTGCAGATCTTCGCAATCCCCGTGTCTTTACTACTCTGAATAACTTCGTATTGTCCGTAAATTTAATCACCTCACTCATCGTGCCTATGTTCAGATCATTTATAAAGATGTTGAAGAGCACGGGTCTAAGCACCAAGCCCTGCGGCATCCCATTGGTGACGCTCTTCCAGTCAGAGTATTGTCCAATTACCCCCACTCTCTGTTTTCTTTGCTCCAGCCAGTTTTTAATCCACGTATTTCATCTTCGATTCCATGGCTCGCAATTTACCGAAGTAGTCGTTCATGCGGAACCTTGTCAAACGCCTTCTGAAAATCCAGATATACAATGTTGACTGGGTCACCCTCGTCTATCTGCTTGTTTACTCCCTCGAAGAAGTGCAGCAAGTTCGTCAAACAAGATCTGCCTTTGCTGAAACCGTGCTGGCTAGTCCTCATCAGACCGTGTCCATCAAGGTGATCACTGATACGATCCTTTATCAGCGCCTATATCACCTTTCCCGGTACCGAGGTCAGACTCACCGGTCTGTAGTTTTCCAGGTCTCCCCTCGAACCTTTTTTGACGATCGGCGTAACATTCGTCATCTTCCAGTCCTCCGGAATTTTTTCCGATTGATCGACAGATTGGCTATTAGTTGAAGCAGTTCAGCTATAGTCCCTTTCATTTCCTGATAACCCTCGGATGGATGCTATCCAGTCCCAGAGATTTATTGCTCTTTAGCCTATCAATCTGCCTGTATACCTCTTCTAGACTGACCCACTGCATCACATTGAAATTTCATGGTGTCACTTAATTAAGGCAAAGATGTATAAAGGTATTTAAAAAGTTAATTAAAAAATGTTGAAAAAGTTAATGCTGAAACCCACAAGTTAAAAAAGTTCATAGAAAGTTCATTGAAAAATAAATATACAAAACCACAAGTCAAATCAAGAGGAATGCATATCCTATGTAAAGTTCATACTTCCTCATAACAATTCATAGCGCCACTTAATTCATGGGAAAATTCATCCAGAACTGTTATTCATAGAGGTGTACTTAGCTGAATCTTGTTGGAGAGCTATGCTGCCACACAAAAATTGATATCACCACTCAACAGAGCTCAGTTTCGCCATCTTCATCAGGAGCGGAGATTGCCAAAAAACAATAATTTAACAAGGTGAAAGAGGCTACTAAAACCTGTCGGCACAATCTTCTGGAGCATGAAACAATCAAACAATCGCTTCGGAATGAATGGAAAATAGTAATGGCATCTCAGGAGTTTAAGAACGCCGTCTCAGGAGTTGGAGAACCCGTGAGAACAGTACACGTTAACATCCGTAATGACGTCCGAATGACATAACACAAAGGCATCAAAAATTAAAATGCCAATGCAATAAAAAAATCAAAACAAAACAATATAAGAAAAAAACTTGTACATATGAAAAAATTAAATAAGTCCCATATTCGCCATCAGAAACTTTATTAAGAAGAATAGACTCTTGAATGTTCTTAAAAAGAAATTAGATGGTAAAACATCTTTCCACATTTTCATTCAGTCCCATAGGAGGGTATGATTTGAGATGAAAAATCCAAAAGTTTTCTCGCCTAAGTAGGTAAGTATGTCTGTCACCATTGAAACTTGTAGGAATCTGTTCCAAAATATACCATTCTAATTGGAAAAAATCATGATGGTGAATCATATCATAAGCCACCATTGGAGCAGTGGATTTACCATTTTTAAACAGCTGCGATGTTCAATTAACCAAGTCTTAATACTATGGGTGGTACATCCCACACATACTAATCCACAGGGACAAGAAATCACATAGACCACAAATCTGGACTCACAAGTAGTGTGAGACCTAAGCTGGCATGTTTTCTTCGTAGTAAGATGAACCCACTGATTGCCATGTTACATACAGAGCATTTACCACAGGGAGAATGATACCCTGTGCCATGGAGATACTGAGGTTTCACTTGAAAATCGGAAGAAACTAGATATTCAGAAAGATTTTTGCCCCGAGTAAAAGCTATGCATGGGTTTTCTTGAAAAGCCTGGTGAAGCTGCAAAACATGCCAGTGGGATCTAATGTTGGCAGCTACTGCGGAAGATTGGGTTGAATGAGATAATACACAGATTTGATTGGTTGAAACTTCCTTGTTGGCACCAGTCAACATCAAGTCTCAATTGGCATGCCATGCCCTTAGATAAGCTTTGTGAATAACACTTCTTGAATAACCTCTGGCCAAAAACCTCTTCTGTAAGATTTTGGCTTCTCTCTTAAATTCATCATCTGAAGTGCAAATACGCTTAACACGTAAAAATCGTCCAATAGGGATGGCTGCCTTCAATCGTCTGGGTTGGCAACCTGAAAAGGACAAAAGATTATTTCTCTCAGCAGATTTATGGTGTACTTCAGTAGATAATCTCCCATTCTCAAAAATGCCACTAGTATCCAAGAATGTAATAGAATGTTTATGGCTGGTCATAGTAAAACGTAAATACTGTGTAAGAGAATTAAGCCAGTTCACAAAGGCTAAGAGATGTTCATTAGAGTTGGTCCAAACAAAAAAGATGTCATCAATAAAGCGCATCCATCCCAACACATATTGGAACTGAGGGTTAGGGTACAAGAGATCTTCTTCAAATTGAGACATGAAGAGGTTGGCAATACTTGGGGCCGCTATGGTGCCCATGGCAACTCCTTGGGATTGTTGATAAAAAGAACAATCAAATCTAAAATAGTTCTTGGTACATATATTTTTTTCATTTTTTCATTTTTTTCCCCAGTGTGAATGTTTGATCTTGATTTAGATGGGATTTTGATTAGATTGATTACATTAAATAGGACTAAATGATGTATGGGGCAGTTCTCATTTAGACTCATGTCTGGTGCTGGTCAACTATGAGTTACTGCCCGAGCCCACAATCCCTCGTTTGTATGCTAAGGGCTCATACTGATGTCCATTATTTAAAGAATTTTTGTAATAATTTTACATTTTTCTAAGTTCAAACATTCTCCCCAAGGGATTAGGAGAGTTAGCCAATTATAGATTGGATTCTAGGTTTGAAAGTGGCCAGTAGTTATTCGAAATAAGAGGATCTGTATTACTTTTTTCAAGGGTGGCTTAAATGCTACTGGAACACTGCCTAAGTGTCAAACCTTAAAAAAGGAAGTCATATTGAGCATTGGAAAATAATTAATAATAATTAACTAATATAAATAGTGCATATTTAATTTTCCCCACCACCAAATTTCCCCATCCTGCCACACCCCACCCGGCTACTTTTTCGTGCCATCCGGCTGGAAAAAATTTCTGGGGAGAACACTGAAGGATGTCACACAGTGAACCTCCACAACACGAGGGCAAAATCCATTAACGCAAATACTGAAAACATGTAAAATTAAATACGAGCAGAAAAGATAAGCTCCTACAGTCTGGCTTGTAGGAAGAAAGACTGGTAAGTTGAGGATCATACACAGTGATGAGCTATGAGGCTGACGTTTTGAGGCTTCTTACAAATCCTGGTGGGTGGATGGAAATAACCTACTGGTCCCGGAATAAAGTGGGATTGCACAAGAAATACTGAATATGTAGTGTAACACTTATAAGACACAGTAAAACATCAAACAAATCTTTATATTATGAAAATACTTTATGTGAACAATAACAATATACTTACTATATTCTTTTCAAATTCCACTTCTGACGATGTTGGAGATAAGGGACTTATTGGACTAAGAGAAGGAGAGCTTTCTACGCTGGACATATAGTCTGGATCTGGGACAAATAAAAGCTATGAAAGAATTAAACATAAAATAGAAATAAATACCTCAAAATTTTTCCTTATTTAAAGAATTTTCTTTATATGTAAATAGTTTACTGTGATATGACTGACACATTCAAATATAACATGATTGAACTACATAACATTAAATAAGTGTAGGAACCTGTGGAATTTTGCATAGGTATTGTGCATAAAAAAAAAAAATCCTTCAGGCTCCTCTAAAAGGAGAAATTAGGTTCTTACCTGCTAATTTTCTATCTTTTAATCCCTCCAGACTGGCACAGAACGGATGGGTTTACATTCCTCTGCCAGCAGGTGGAGACCGAGAAATATCGACTTCTGGCAGTAATACAAGTGGGCTGTGCAGTCCCATCTATAATCAGTGTGACAAATAGCCAAGCAGAAACTAACTAGGTTGAAAACATTCCAACTCCACTCTCACATGGAGAAGACAACAGAAATGCCCGAACCGGGCATGTGAACACTGTTGGATACTGATTAGAACAAACAATCTTCAAAAATATCCCTATAGTTCGCTCACTAAACCAGTCAGCCGACTCCCGGTCTAGAACCCACTCAGACCACTGGAAACAAGCCCGGGCCACCAGTCCACCACATATTGCCGCCTGGACAGCCAAAGCAACCACATCAAAACTCTGCTTAAGGGGAGCCACCATCTTACAGTCCTGAGGGTTTCTCAGAGCCAAACCACCCTCAACTGGCATGGTGTATCGACATGCAATAGCCGAGACACCACATCAACCACAGGAGACTGAAATGTATCCCTATCCCCATCAGGAATGGGATAAAGTCTGGCTATGGATGGTGCCAAGTGAAAAGGTGCATCTGTCGTCTTCCACTGTATGTGCACCACATCCCAAATATCCTGATGCAAAGGGAAAGAGTGGGATACTGAATGGATCCCCCGAAGCAAAGGGTCCACAACTCGAAGGGGGTCCTTAGCTTCCCCCTCAAAGCACAAAACCAAAAACACCTGGAGAATAAGTTCTTGCAGCTCTTCCCGGTGAAAAATGCACACAACCGACACATCTTTGCCAACCGGCATGTCCAAAAACCCTCCATCCATATCATCTGATCCTCCCTAGAGGATCTTGGGGGTCCTCATCTGGTGAAACCGGATCAGCCATAAAAAAAGTCCTTGTCCCAAGACACCTGTAGCCACTTGGACGATGGATGGGGAGAGTGGATAAAGGCATAAGCCACAAAAGACTGAACGAGGGTGGCCATGGTAGTCAACCCCTTCCCCTCCCCCCCCCCCCGAGAAGGCCCAAAGATCCCCCGAAGACAAAACATGACCCCCAGTTACCTGTAAATAAGCCTTGTACATGGCTAAAACAAAATCAGGGCAGGAAACCCCCAGCAGCACCACAGAACTCCCTGCTGGCGCAGAAGAAACAAATAGAACCTGTTCCTGTCTCTCTAAAACAGGAGGAAGGTTGCCTGAGGTCACTGGCAAAATGATGGTGCTTCCTGCCAAAACCGAAACGCAGAGCTGGCAACAAGGCCGAACTAGACCCCACTGTGAAATCAGAGCCGAAAGCAGCAGCCGCTGCCACAAGGGAATCCCCAGCGCTCTCAGTGGTCAAAACCACATCTTACTGACTGTCGACAGTTGAGGAGACCCGAGCGTGAGTGGAAGGGGAAGCCCAGTATTCACCAGTGCTCCCTGTCATCAAGTGGTGCCTGCCCAAAGGGTACCCTGCGTACCGATACCCAAAGTCAACGCATGTTCCCCCTTGAAGCGGCCGGAACACTTCACACATAAACCAGCTGCATCCACCGCTCCGCTCGGTGTGCATATAAACCACACCTTCTGCTTTTTAAAAGTGCTCATATTGTACGTGTGGGACACTTAGGCACATAAAAGCTGGATAAACACGGCTGCCTCAGGTGCTTTTATTTTCTCTTGTCTGTGGTATGCTTTTGTTTGTTTCTTTTTTCCCCCCAATCTCACAGCCCACAGCTACACAGATTATTAGAGCAAACCCCCCTGGCTCACTAAACTGTAGTCTGTGCCTAAATGGTGGCCAGGCATACAGTTGAGGCTCATTTAAGAATTAAAAATTGGGGGAGGTGGGGGAAACGGAGGGAGGACTAGACCCTTTTGAGTGTTTATTGTGAGCTTCTATACCACTACTAATGACTGGGGAGTCAGTTCAGAACGGTTTGCAAGGGCTTCTGTAAAGGTGTTACAATACATGAGCTTCTGTAGAAGTGTTACAATACAGAGTTGCAAAGAGTTTCTTCGAGGTGTTACAATACATGGGCTCTGTACAATACAAGGGCTTCTGTAGTGGTGTTACAATACAGAGTTATTAATACCAGCATAATTATGCCATAATCAATCATCCTCCTTATGTTACCAGCACAATGATCAACATACTTATATGCATATGTTTATTCCAAATCAATCATTCTACGTATATTCACATCTAATATTAGCTTTACTATTGCACACAATATTTACACACCTCATTAGGAGTTTGGTCAATTCAACAAAATATAGTCTATATATCTATATCTATATAAAAAAGTATCTGTATTGTGTTTTATAAGAATATAAGAACATAAGAAGTTGCCTCCACGGGATCAGACCAGAGGTCCATCGCACCCAGCGGTCCGCACCCGCGGCGGCCCATCAGGTCCATGACCTGTCAAGTGTTCCCTGCCCTAAAAAACCTATCCTTACTTCTATCTGTATCGCTCAATCCCCTTTTCCTTCAGGAATTTATCCAAACCTTCTTTGAATCCCTGTAGTGTCTTCTGCCCCACCACAACCTCCGGGAGTGTGTTCCATGTGTCCACCACTCTCTGGGTGAAGAAGAACTTCCTGGTATTGGTTCTAAACCTATCCCCTTTCAGTTTCTCCGAGTGCCCCCTTGTACTTGTTGTTCCCCACAGTCTGAAGAATCTGTCCCTGTCTACCTTATCTATGCCTTTCAGGATCTTGAAAGTTTGTATCATGTCTCCTCTAAGTCTCCTCTTTTCCAGGGAGAACAGCCCCAGCTGTTCTAGCCTGTCGGCATACGAAACGTTTTCCATACCTCTTACCATTTTCGTCGCTCTTCTCTGGACCCCCTCAAGCAATGCTATGTCCTTCTTGAGGTATGGCGACCAATACTGGACACAGTACTCCAGATGCGGGCGCACCATTGCACGGTACAGTGGCATGATGACTTCCTTTGTCCTGGTCGTGATACCCTTCTTGATGATACCCAGCATTCTGTTTGCTTTCTTTGAGGCTGTCGCGCATTGTGCTGATGCTTTCATTGTTGTATCCACCAGCACACCCAGGTCTCTTTCAAGGGTACTTACATCTAGCAATGTTCCCCCCATTGTATAGCTGAACATCGGGTTCTTTTTCCCAACATGCATGACCTTGCATTTCTCTATATTAAAACGCATCTGCCACTTTTTGGCCCACTCTTCCAGCTTCGTTAGGTCCCTTTGCAGGTTTTCACAGTCTTCCGTGGTTCTAACCCTGCTGCAGAGTTTAGTGTCATCTGCAAATTTGATAACCTCACATTTCGTCCCTGTCTCCAGATCGTCTATAAATATATTGAACAGGAGCGGTCCCAACACCGACCCCTGCGGAACTCTGCTCGTGACCCGTTGCCAGTCTGAGTATTTGCCCTTCACTCCAACCCTCTGTTTTCTGCCCGCCAACCAGTGTTTAATCCATCGGTATACATCCCCCTCCACTCCGTGGTTCCACAGCTTCCTAAGCAGCCGTTCGTGGGGTACCTTGTCGAAAGCTTTTTGGAAGTCGAGGTAAATTATGTCTATGGGTTCCCCTTTGTCTATCTGGCTGTTTATTCCCTCAAAGAAATGTAGTAAGTTTGTGAGGCAAGACCTTCCCTTGCAGAAGCCATGTTGGCTCTCCCTCAGCTGCCCATTTTTTTCCATGTGCTCGCAGATGCTGTCCTTAATAAGTGCTTCCATCATCTTACCCGGGGGTTTATGTTTATCTTTGAAATATTATTTTCCTCAGAGTCTAGTTTTTTGGGCTACTTTGCTTTGTCTATTTATATTATATTGTGCTCTTCCTACCATGCTCCTGATTGGGGGGAGGGGGGACTAGCCAACTGTGTCCTCAATGCTGTTTCATTGGCTAAAGTAGTCTATGAAGAGGATGGTCTTTATCCCTTTCTTGAACTTTCTGGTATCTTTTTCTAATTTTAGTTCCTTCAGGAGGGCATTTCACCACCTTGGAGCCATCACCGGGAGCATTCTTTTCCCGACACTTTGTATTTCATGTCTCTGAAGGAGGGGATTTCCAGCAGGTGGGCTCTGGTTCAAGAGACCACATTGATCATTGCCACCTTAGTCCCCAGAATCTGGAGCTACTGTCAGGCCGTTGGGATTGGAATGGCCAGAAGGTCCCTGATAACCTGTCAGAGCTTCTTCTGATGGGACACGGGCAGGAACACCTGGTTCTGACCCATGTGAAAGCAAATTACCAGGTATTTCAAATCCTGCATCTGCTCGAGGCGACTCTTCCTGAAGATCACCCAGTCAGGCGCTGCAGCAGCTGCACAACCTGATAAAGAGCCCGACATCTCTCTGACTCAGAGAGCTCTGATCAACCAGTCAAGATATGGATGAAACAAGATGCCCAGGGTGCAGAGATAAACCGCCACCACCACCACCACCATCATTTTGGTGAAAGTCCAGGGCACAGTCACCAATCCAAAGGGCAGCGCTGCAAACTGGAAATGCTGCTCCAGAACGTGGCATTGCAGATACTCCTGGTGGTCCGGAAAAATGGGCATATGGAGAGATATGCCTCCATCAAATCCAGGGAGGCCAGAAACTCCACTGGAGCCACTGAGGTGATCACCAAGCACACTTTTTCCATATGGAAGCAAGGCACTCACAGCACTGCATTGACCGCTTTGAGGTTCAGAATTGGCCTATAATCTTCGGAGCCTCTCTTTGCAATGATGAAGTATACTGAGTATCTCCCAGAGCCCAAGTCATGCTCTAAGACAGCCTTTATAGCTGCAATATCCAGCAATCTACGGACTGTGGCCTCCACCCAAGCCTCCTTCTCAGACCGGCCTGAAGGAGAATCAAGGAAATACTTGGCTAGAGGACAGAGAACTCTAGCTTGTAGCTATTCCTAAGGACCTCCAAGACCCAACTGTCAGAGGTAATGGCCTGCCACTCATCCAGAAAGGCCAACAACCGCCTCCTATATGTGTGTGTGTGGGGGGGGGGGCACTGGCTTGGTGTGAGAATTGTTTCTTCACAGGTGCTGTCGGATGACTTCTTGTGGTTACCTGGTGCTGAAAACCACCACTGGCCAGCTGAGTGTCCTGAATACTGCCGAGAACACCAGAAGGGACGAAAATTAGAGCATCATGTACCCCTGGAGGGGCAGGACCTTTCCACAGGCAAAGACTTAGGTCTGTGATCCTGCACACTGGCCATAAGGTCATTCAGTCCTTAGCCAAACAAGAGCTGACCCTTGAAGGGCAACCAGTTCAAGGCCACCTTAGAGGACAAATCACTAACAGATTCACAGCATTTGGTGAGCCAAGCTAGAATAGGTGGACAGCTTAGAGAAAACCTTCAACAAGTCATATAGGGCATTAGCCATATAGTCCACATCCAAGACCAGGAAATACAGGTCCCAGAGGACAATAGTGTCAGGATCATGGCGGAGCTTGGAATGGCATACCCTGGCCATGAAAGAAAAGGCCGTTGCTGCCTTTATGCCAGCGGCCGCTGAGTCAAACAGGCGCTTAAGGATGAAAACAACATGCCAGTCTTGGACATCCTTCAGGATTACCCCCCGCCACTGGGGAGAGAAGTGCATTTGGTGACCTGTGCCACTGAGGAATCCACCTGTCATAGGATAAAGCCGAGACATGGTGCGAGCACATTTCAAAGGACCCTCAGATGCCTCCCAAATTTCCATAAGAATCTGAATGTCAGGATGATCAGGAAAAGAGGCAGATTGCATCTAAGTGGTTTTCTTGCAAAAAAAAGCTTGCAAGCACTAAAAACTTTTATTTCAAATCAGGAAAATCCAAGATGGCTGCCACAGGTGCCAATTTTGCATTAAAATAGCCTAGGAAAAATACAAGCAGCCCTCAAAAACAGCGCTTTTAGGATGATAGGGGTGGAGGGGGTAGGATATGCAGGGAAACCACCCCAAACCCCTTTTTTCAGACCCTCAAAATCGCTGATTCAGGCTGTCGGCCTGTACTCACTGACGTGCTGACTGGAAAAACTGTTGAGAGAGCTGAAACAGCTTACAGGGATATCCTCTGTATTAGGAAGCAGGCAAGCTGGACTTCAAAATCTTCGGACTGCCCCAGCAGCCAGACGTCCACGGTTGGGCAGATGTATGCAGTCTGGTCCCGATCCTTCCACTTGACCCATTAGTGGCACACCTGTGGTGAGCTAACTCCCAAAGGGAAGAAATCCCTGGAGCCCCGATATGAAGTGCAGGCTGTCCAGAGGATGTACTGACAAGCAGCCAATTCTCTGTAAGCAGACTTTCCAAAGGTCTGCAATCTCCCACAGTCAGAGCAGTTCCCACGGGGAACCTCTGACAGAACGAGAACAAAATCAGCAAACGAAAACACTAAATTTAGAGAAAATAAACACGAGCAGAAAAGACAAGCTGTAGGCTTGTAGGAAATAAATTGGTTCTTGAGGGACAGTGATGATGTATAAGGGGTGGAGCTTAAGTCTGAGATTTGAGGCTTCCTTCAAGTTCTGACAGGTACAGGAAAACAACCCACTAGTCCCAGAATAAAGTGGGATTGTACAAGAAGAACCACTATATTAAAGTAATAGAATGCCTCAGAATCTCAGAATCATGTTTTCTCCAGAATTAATACAACTTATAGAATATTACATTTTAAACATAACAAAATAAGACTTCTTAAATGTTTTTGAACCCGTTCCATATTAACCTCAATTGTTGAAATACACAAAAGAAACAATACCTGTCCTGGAACAACATCTCTACAGAAAAGCTTATTTAACTGAACCAATTCATTGGGTGTTGTATCAAACTTCAAGGCAATGGTGTTCAATGAATCTCTTGGCTCTACCTAAAGTGGAGATAAGAAGAGGAAAAAATTTCTCAGTGAACAGTTTCCTTAAAAGTAATATTGAAAGCAAACGAGAAGGTGGTGACAAATATTTAATTTATTACCAGATTACCCCTCAATAACTGCATAATAAAGGGTCCTGGCTTACCTGCAACAAATGTTACAAACTTAATTTTTTAAACTGCAGTAAAAGGCCAATCTTTCCCTGCAAGCTTTCCCTAGTATGCAATTATATGAGGGTGGATAATCTTACTGCATCTTAAGGAACAATGATCCTTTAGTGCAGGGGTCCCAAACCCCCGGTCCGCACCATCTGACAGCCGGGCCGCAAGAGATCTGCCTGCAATGGGCATCTCTTCCCATCTCCCTCCATTCCCCTCAACTTCGCGGGTGCTCCAGAGTTTTCTGTTTCTGAGTGTCCGGACACAGCAACATTTCACAAGTCCCATGCGACTGCCCCAAAGCTTCTACTATGATGCACTTCCTGTTTACACCTGGGCGGCTTGCGTCAGAGGAGAAGCTTTGGGGCAGTCACGTGGGACTTGTGAAAATGTTGCCACATCTGGACACTCAGAAACAGAAAACTCTGAAGAGCGCCTGTGAAAGTGAGGGGAAGGGAGAAAGGTGGCCCGACGAGGGGAAGAGGTTCAGTGGCGCTGAAGGGAAGTGGAGGGAGAGGGGGAAGGGTAACAGACGCTGAAAGGGAGAGAAAGGAGAGCAGACGCTGAAGAGAAGTGGAGACAGAGGGAGGATCAGACGCTGGATGGAAGTGGGGAGGGGAGAAGATGCTGGTTGGAAGGGGGGAGAGAGAGGCAAGCAGACGTTGAAAGTAGAGAGAGAAGGAAGTGGAGAGGAGAGAAAGGGGAGCAGATGCTGAAAGTGGAGAGAGAGAGAGGGAGCAGACGCTAGAAGGAAGTTGGGAGGAGAGAAATGGGAGCAGATGCTGGATGGGAGGGGAGAGAGAGAGAACAGATGCTGAAAGTGGAGAGAGAGAGAGAGAGAGGGAGCAGACGCTAGAAGGAAGTGGGGAGGAGAGAAAGGGGAGCAGATGGGAGGGGAGAGAGAGAGAACAGATGCTGAAAGTGGAGAGAGCAATAAATCCATTTGATAAACGCTACGCTTTGAAAATGTTTAGTAATTGTAACACCAACTACTCTGTATACGTCATCATTTGACTGTGCAACAAAATCTTTGTGGGCAAAACCACGCGATCTCTTAAACATAATACAAGAGGGGGCAATCGTGGGAAACTTTTGTATCAGCAAGAACAAGAGTGGATTTTCAAATTGAATTCTTTAGAACCTAAGAGTAGCCCGGGAGCTTGTCTTAACGGGCGGATAATAACACGGGGCTGGGAGGCCTTCGTGTTGCCCGCAAGGCAAGCTAGGAGGACCGTTAGGAAGGCAGAATTAGAATAGGTTCTAGGGGATGGGTTCGCGCCAAAAGGCAAGTTTTTAATAGGTTAGATTAGGGAAAAGGGCGGTTTGAGGGGGCTAGAAAAATTGGGACCTTGGAGGACTCGAGTAGTTGTAGGTCCTCCAGGGCGGTTTTTGTTACTGGAGCTCCTTGGTCTCTCGCCGTGCTTTTGATTTTCTTCGGTGGTGCTGCGATGGCCTGGGGTGGTCGGGCTAAGGAGCTCATGGTGGTGGAGGAAGCAGAAGTGTCCCTGCTCGCCGGAGACTTTCGCGGAGGAGCCGCTGGAGCAGGTGGGTGTTGGTCACGGGGAAGGGTCGGCGTAAGACGGGGTTGTTGGGCAGCCAGAAGAGAGCTATTCCGGCCAGCCGCAGTTCATTGGCTTCGGGAGGCGTGGCTTCCTCCGCAGTCGCAGGTCTGGCCGAGCAGAGCGGGGAAGTTATTGTGTGAGGTGAGGTGGATGGAGCGTCAGGCGCTTCTGGGTGTGGGGAAGTTTATGCTGGCAGGGACATGTATGGTGCAGCTGGTGCCGCGGGTTCCACTGTTTCCGGGGTTACTGGGACACGGGCAGTCTCCTCCGAGTCGATGGCCGGCTGCAGTGGTGAGCCCTGTGGGTCTCCTGGAGTTTTTGGCTCGGGGAGGGGGATAACTGCTCCTGGTTTTATGTCTGCTCCTTCTGGGGGGGGTCTGTGGGTGCTTGGCCTGGTTTATTTTCCAGCAGCTGGGCTCCGAGTTTGAGGGCGGCTTCTTGGGGACCTGGCTCTTCAGTAAGTGGTGCGGGGCCATCAGTGTCTCACTGAGGCGGGGGCGTCCCGGGGAGTTTGGCCATGGGGATGGTTCCTGGAGGAGGTTATGGGCCCGGTTGGGGAGTCCCGGTGGGCATTGTCAGTTTTGGTAGTGGCCCCCCCAATGTATGGTGGTAGGGGTTAAGTTAAAGGCGTACTGACAAACGCTGGTCCCAGATTCAGTTCCCTCACTGAAGTTTCACCAGGAAGTAGAATAATAGGCACAGCCAGAGGTGATTGCATAAAGAATATATTATAGAAATAGGCTTACAGAAAAGCAATATTTATAAGCATTGCAATTAAGCATTACAATTAAGCAGAGAGCAGAGCAGTTTCCCTGCCTTACAGAGTCCAGAAGGAAGTGTGAAGTTTCAGGGAAAGGCAGAGAGAGAGAGAAAGAGAGCCAAGACCCCTCTCCTCCACAGATTGATAGATAGATTGATAGCTAGCTTGATAGAGCAGAGAGGAGGCTTTTATACCTTGGCTGAATATAGAAACCTGTATGCCCCAGTATCTTTCTGTTTAGAACTTGCAAACTGTTTGAAACAATGGTTAATTTAATTGCTAAGGAGGGTGTGATACTTGCAAGCATGGTGATGGGATTAGTCGCTGGCTTCTTTGTTCCATGCACCTGGACCCATTGTCCTAAGCACCCTCTTAATCAGACATTAACACCTTTTAGCTAGTCATGATTCAATCAGGGCTACTTGAAACTTAAAGCATATCAATCAGGGCTACTTAAAACCGTCTTCCTGCCCTCAGGGTCTATCTGCATTCCCATGCCAGAGTCAGATTGATATAATTTCCCATAGGCCTCGCTGACATAAGTAATGCCAACTGAAAATGCTGAATGGTAACGATAGCTAGGCTGACAGGCATGCCTGGGTTTTGTTTTCTTGGTGCTGCCTCTGTTTCTTCTTGGTCTCCGCAGGTGTCCTGCATCCTTCCTGGAGGATAGGTGGTGCAGATGGATGGATTGGGAGCAGATGGTAGTCCTGGAGTTGCGGAGTGGCCTGGCTGTTCTGGTTCAGAGCATGGATCGGCGCTGAGTGCTGCTATGGCTGCTGACGGAGGCACCATGGGTCCTATCCAGAGTTCGTCTGTGATGCCTGAGGTTGCTGTTCATGGCGGCTCGGGGTTGGCTTCCAGTATCTCTTCTGTGGTGGGGACTGCTGCCCACGGCGACTCTGGAGTGACTGATGGAGTTCTGAGATCTTCTACTCCGGGTAACAAGGCACCTGCTCAGGTTGCTGGGGGGGGGGAAGGTGCGGCGTAAGAAGCGTCGGTGTCGACATAGAGGGTCGTCCGTCTGGGTCTTCGTCGGGTTCGACGTCTTCCTCTTCTTCGGATGCAGGTCCTTCGGGGGGTTTGGGGTCTGCTGGGGTAGGAGGTGGGGAGGGTACTACAGGGGAGGTGTGGAGTGCGCCTGCGTTGGTGGCTCTTACAGAGTTGTGAGAAAAGGTACCACGTGCGTTGAGGCGGAAGATTCGCCGGCAGTCGACCTAGATATTTTTCGGCTTATGGAGGATAGAGCACATAAGCGGAGTCATAGGAAATCTAAGCGGGATAGGAAGGACATTAAACCTTTTCCGGTGGCTCGTTCGATCCTCAATTGGGTAAAGGCCTTTTTGCGGCTTGCGAGTGTATGGGGCCATGCTAATCCGCAGGACTATGGTTTACTGTTGGCTTATGCGGACTCGATTTTGGACTCTTATCAGCGTTTCGGTGGGTGGGCCTGGTTGAATTACGACGAGGCTTTTCGAGATAAGATGGAGGAAAATAGTTTCATGTCGTGGGGTACGCAAGACGTTAATTTGTGGCTTACCCATATGGCTTCCAAGTCGATATCGGGGATGCCTGCAGGTGTATTGGGGGCTATTGGGAGCGGGCAGCCCTTTCGTGGGGGGTCGGGGGGAACGCTTCAGCGGGTACCGATGTGTGTTAGAACTTCAATAAATCCAACTGTCCCTTTACCGACTGTAAGTTTCGTCATGCCTGCTCCATTTGCAGTCAGCTGCACTCAGCCGTTAAATGTCCCAAGCGGAGTGGTGGGCCAGTTGCGGGACCTGGGAAGTGAATTTTCTGCGTCGCTGCCTACTCCGATTCAGGTTGGCGCCTTGTGACCTTGGTTACAACATTATGGGCGGAGAAGGGTGGCTACCATGTTAGAAGATGGTTTTACAGTTGGTTTTGATATTCCTTTTTCGGGGGATTTTTGGGCGGCACGAGTACAAAATTCTTCTTCGGTGTCCAGGTTGCGGAGTGTTGTCTGGGGCAAGTTGACAGAGGAGATTCGTTTGGGGCGTATTGCAGGACCCTTTCGCGAGCGCCCATTTTCCCTGATGAAGCTTTCGCCTCTGGCAGTGATACCTAAGAAAGTACCGGGGCAGTTTCGCCTGATTCATAACTTGTCACGTCCGTTGGGGCAGTCGGTTAATGAGGGTATTCCGCGGGACCTTTGCACTGTGCGTTATGCGTCCTTGGATAGTGCTCTGCAGTTTATCGTCTGTGCCGGGCGAGGTGCCCAGTTGGCGAAGGTGGTAATTGAATCGGCCTATACATCCTCGGTCTTATCCGTTATTGGGTTTTCGATTTGATGGGTTGTATTTTTATGACCGGTGTTTGTCCATGGGCTGTTCCATTTCGTGTGCTTATTTCGAAATGTTCAGTTCCTTTTTGCATTGGGTTCTGGTTCAGAAGGTAGGCATTGATTCTGTAGTCCATTATTTGGATGACTTTTTGTTCATTGGTGCTGGGGGTAGTGGGGGTTTGTGCGCGACTCAAACAGGTTTTTGAGGAGCTTACAGAGGACTTTGGTGTTCCTTTAGCTCATGAAAAATCGGAGGGTCCGATTACTACCTTGGTGTTTTTGGGGATAGAACTGGATTCTGAGGCCATGGTTACGCGACTTCCTGTGGTGAACATAAGAACATAAGAAGTTGCCTCCGCTGAGGCAGACCAGAGGTCCATCTCGCCCAGCGGTCCTCTCCCGCGGTGGCCCATCAGGCCCATTGCCTGAGCAATGGTCCCAGACTATCCCTATAACATACCGCTACTCCTATCTGTACCCCTCAATCCCTTTATCCTCTAGGATCCTATCCAAACCTTCTTTGAAGCCTTGTAACGTGCTCCGGCCTATCACAGCCTCCGGAAGCGCGTTCCATGTATCCACCACCCTCTGGGTGAAAAAGAACTTTCTGGCATTTGTTTTAAACCTGTCCCCTTTTAATTTCTCCAAGTGCCCCCTTGTACTTGTGGTTCCCCATAATCTGAAAAATCTGTCCCTGTCTACCTTTTCTATACCCTTCAGGATTTTGAAGGTTTCTATCATGTCTCCTCTAAGTCTCCGCTTTTCCAGGGAGAACAGCCCCAGCTTTTTCAGTCTGTCAGTATATGAGAGGTTTTCCATACCCCTTATCAGTTTTGTTGCTCTTCACTGGACTCTCTCAAGTACCGCCATGTCCTTCTTGAGGTACGGCGACCAGTACTGGACACAGTACTCCAGATGAGGTCGCACCATTGCACGATACAGTGGCAGGATGACCTCCTTTGTCCTGGTCGTGATACCCTTCTTAATGATACCCAACATTCTGTTTGCTTTTCTTGAGGCTGTGGCGCACTGTGCCGACGCCTTCAATGTTGTGTCTACCATCACTCCCAGGTTCGTTAATTGCTCGGTCTCATTGAGCAGGTGGTGCAGGCTCCGAAATCTACCTTGCTTACAGTTCAGTCATTGTTGGGTTCTCTTAATTTTGCTTGCAGAGTCCTTCCTATAGGTAGGACGTTTTCGCATAGGTTGGCAGCTGCTATGTCGGGGTTGCGGGATCGTCTGCATTTCCTGCATCTACCGGCAGGTGTGCGGGCTGATCTTCGTATGTGGTCAGTTTTTCTACAGGATTTTAACGGGACTGTTCCTATGCTGGCACCGGAGGTGTCTAGTGCTGACCTGGAGCTATTTTCAGATGCGGCAGGGAGTGTCGGTTTCGGATTGTTTTGTAGTGGTGAATGGTGTGCCGAGCGTTGGCTGGATGAGTGGGTGCGGTCTATATCACTAAGAACATTACTTTGTTGGAGTTGTTCCCGCTTTTGGTTGCTTGTGAGCTCTGGCCGGAAGTATTGCGTGATCACCGTGTGGTGTCTTGGTGTGACAATTTGGGAGCGGTGGAGTTGGTTAACCGTCAGTCGGCGCGCTGTTTGGCAGTGAATGCGCTCATGTGGGAGTTGGTTTTGCGCTGTTTGAGGCTGAATTTGTTTGTTCGTGCGCGTCACGTTCCGGGTTTGCAAAATGGCATTGCTGATGCTTTGTCTTGTTTCAATTTTTTACAGTTTCGTCGGCTGGCACCAGGAGCTCGAGCAGAAGGTTCGCCGATGCCAGCGCATTTGTGGAGCCTGGTCAGGAAGGAGTCTGGGAGATGCTCTGTATGTCTGTAGCTGCTTCTACTTGGTCACACTATTCTGCGGGGTTTCGGTCGGTGGCAGCCTTTCTTAGCTGCTAAGGGCTGGTGTCCGGGTGATGTGGCCGAATCCTTGTTAGAGGATTTCGTGCTGTCTTCTTTTCAGGAGCGGGTTTCTCGTGGTGTTGTGCGTGGGCAATTGGCAGGTTTGCATTTTTCTGTAGGGCCCTGGGTTGGGCTTGCCCGGTTACTGGTTTTCTGGTTAAGCGGTTACTGCGGGCTCTGGGACGGGCGCTTCCTCGCCCCCATGACTCGCGGTTGCCGATTACTCACGAGTTGCTTCTACGTTTGTTGGCGGTGTTGCCAGAGATTGCCAGTTTGCCTTACAAAGCCTGTTTATTTCAAGCGGCTTTCTCAATTGCCTTTTATGGGACGTTGCGCGTTAGTGAGTTGGTGGTCTGCCCCTCAGTGCGGACTGTACCTCGTGGGCTTATGATTCAGCATGTTAGCTTTCAAGACTCGGTGTTGCGGTTGTATATTGTTAGTTCCAAGACAGATCAGTGCGGTCTTAAGACACTGGCTTGTCCTTCACACAGTGTCCGGGTGTCTGTCTTGTCCAGTTTCAAGGTTGCGTGCTTATTTGGCGGTTCGTCCCGCTAGCTCACAGATCTTGTTTGTTCATGTGGCGGGCATGTTACCAGTTTTGGGCTTTGGCGCGTTGTGGTGAGTATCTGGCATATTTCAGGGCTCATTCCTTCCGGATTGGAGCAGCCACAAGTGTGGCGGGCATGTCTGGCGAAGACATTCAGAGATTGGGTCGTTGGGCTTCGAATGCCTTTCGGGTTTATATTCGTCGTAGGAGTCTGGGAGCTGGGAAGGGTTCTGGATGGGGTACCCAGTTATTTGGGGTGTCTAGTTGGGTGGATATTCTGCTGAGTGGTTGGTTTTGTTGTGTGTTTTTTCTTTCAGCTCCCAGACGCTGTTCTTCTTCCCTGTGGATTGTGGGCCATTCCTTTGTTCACTGGGCTAGTGAACGTGCGGTTATCCATCCAGGAGAGCAACATCTTGGTTTGGGTCATCTTGGACTCCGTGTTTCCTGGTGGGGACAGCGAGGGAAGCGTTGGAGTCAACTGCTGTTCTTGTTGAATGATCTGAGGTCTCGGGCTAGACATCCAGATATTCTTCTTCTTCATTTGGGGGGAATGATGTGGATGACTGTACGGGGAAGGATTTGGTCAATATGATCAAGGATGACTTGAAGGTGGTGTTGGATTGGTTCCCGGAAGTGTCGCTTGTTTGGTCCGATATTGTGCCGCACCCCAGTCGTTTAGCATCACGGCGTTGGAGAAGGGGTTTATCCAAGCTCAATAGACAGGTAGGGAAATGGGTTGTGGGTCAAGGCGGGTGGCAGATTTTACATGATTGGGTAGATGATGCTTGTGCAGGATTGTACCACAGAGATGGAGTTCATTTGTCGGCAGTGGGTAATGATCTTTTGCTTGATGATTTTGCGACCAGTTGCGAGAGTTCCTTAGTCCCCGGTAGTAGTTGCAGCTTGTTTCTTTGGGGGAGGGCCTATATGGATACAGGCCTGTGGCGGGTATCCCGAGCTACTGGTTACTGGGGCTCATCCGGCGATGAGCGGTGGGCCGGCTGGGAGCCATGCCTTGGGTCATGCCACCCCTCAGACGCTTGCTGTTGGTGGCGGGGTCGGGGGCAAATGGTAATGTTACACGGGGTAGCTCGGGAGGAGCTTGCTGATGTTGATTTTCAATTTAAGGTTCATTATG
The DNA here is from genome assembly GCF_902459505.1 of Geotrypetes seraphini. Lineage (NCBI taxonomy): Eukaryota > Metazoa > Chordata > Amphibia > Gymnophiona > Dermophiidae > Geotrypetes > Geotrypetes seraphini. The sequence continues at coordinate 59,351,243 of NC_047085.1, forward strand.
TTAATGATGTTATTTATGCAAAGTTAATTTATTGGTTATTATGATTTAAATAAAGAGCTGTGGCTATTATACCATAATAAGCGTGTTGATTTTATTTAGGGGAGGGTAAGGAGAAAAAGGTGGGGGTTGGGACAGCAGCAGGGACTATCCAGATCCCGCTGTTAAGAGTAGCCCGGGAGCTTGTCTTAACGGGCGGATAGTAACACAGGGCTGGGAGGCAAGTTTTTAATAGGTTAGATTAGGGAAAGGGGCGGTTTGAGGGGCTAGAAAAATCGGGACCTTGGAGGACTCGAGTTGTTGTACGTCCTCCAGGGCGTTTTTTGTCCCACCCTCCCACTCTTGGTTGGTGGCTCTAGTGGCTTGGGAAGGCGGGTATCCCGAGCTACTGGTTGCTGGGGCTCATCCGGCAATGAGCGGTGGGCCGGCTGGGAGCCGTGCCTTGGGGTCAGGTGACCCGGGTTAAAGGGGCATGAGGTCATGCCACCCCTCAGACACTTGCTGTTGGTGGCGGGGTCGGGAGCAAATGGTAATGTTACACGGGGTAGCTCGGGAGGAGCTTGCTGATATTGATTTTCAATTTAAGGTTCATTATGTTAATGATGTTATTTATGCAAAGTTAATTTATTGGTTATTATGATTTAAATAAAGAGCTGCGGCTATTATACCATAATAAGCGTGTTGGTTTTATTTAGGGGAGAGTAAGGAGAAAAAGGGGGGGGTTTGGGACAGCAGCAGGGACTATCCAGAACCCGCTGTTATTGGTTTAAACAATTGCATCGCATGGAGAGCCTTTTTTAAATTTTTTGCTTGTCCTGTTCCCTTCCATGCATGGTGATTTACATTGGACATTTTTAGTTTGTCTACATAGTTTCCTCTGAGCTGCTGGTATGTCAGCACAGCATTTGTCAACCAATAGGGAGTTCCTGATGTTGTCAGAATTGACGTTTTTGCTGCTGACATCTTTTCATTATTCATATTCACACTGGGTCTTTTACGTGGTCAGTATTTGATCTTTTCTGTTTCTGACAATCATTTTATATTGTTAAGATATGGCACTCCCTGGTGGCTCAGATACAAAATTGCCGTGAAAAGAGCATGTTTAGAAAATTACTTAAGATACAGTTATCTGTAGATGCCTTTCTCTATCCAATAATTTTCCTCTCTGGCAGAGTAGATGAACTATTCATGATCTTTACTATGCAAGCTATGGTATTATTTTGTAGTCATGATTTCTGAGGATTGTTTGCAAGTTTATTTTATCATGTTTTTGTTTTAAAATTATGTATGTAAATCGTTTCATTTTAAACGGTATACAAATTTTTAAAATAAATAATTTTTTTTGTTTGTTTTTCATTTAGTCATTTTCATTTGGTGGATTAAGATCGTTTATTGAAGCCCGACCAAAGATTTTCACTCATGGGCGGATCTGAGCAAGTGCATTTGTACAACTAATGATATGGCCCAGTAATGATGTCAGTGATGACGCTTTCACTATTATTGGTTATTTAACCCTTTCAAACTTCTGACCCGCACAGTCATTTTGAATAGAATTTTGAAGTCAACATCAAGGTATCATGTTCTCATGCATATATATCTTTGTTTTGCATTGCTGTATTTGTTTCCACCCTTTTCCTTCTTGTTTCTTTTACATTGGTTTTATATAATTTTTTGCTAATTTTTTGAGCATTTGTGACAGCATTTGACTAATTATGACTAACACGCTGTCTCTCAAATGTTTGATACTTAATAGAAGTGCTGACATTTATAGTTCACACTCATTCCATCATAAGTTCCTTTTAGAATGTTAATCACATTACTGCAGCACACTCTTTTGATTGATGCTGCACTCGCTGGATATTAACAACATTAATGAGCACATTGCTTTTTGTTATAGGAATACATTTTGTATGTTTAGGCAATATGTTTCTATTTCTCAAACCTTTGTTCCAGTTTGTTGGTTTTAAATCTAGATATCTTTGGTTTCACAGATCACAGTGACCCAGCTATTTGCTGGTTTAAAATCCTTTATGTGACTTGCTGACAATATTGCCTATTTTGGCAAAGGTGGAGGACACACCCCTTGATAAAGCTACAAGCGAAACAGCCAGGCCTCCATTGGGGCCATTCAAGATAAGTGTTTTTCTATAGTTTGCTGTGGTTATCTACTCCTCCATAGCATGTTACATGACTGAACGTTTTGTTGTTGTTCCACTGCAGTCTTTTCCATGCAGCAAGATCACTGTGATTATTGGCACAGTGTTTCACTTATAAGTTTTTTTTAAAAAATATACATTTTGACACATGATGTGAATCATTTATTGAAAATTATAAAAATATTTTCACAGGGGAGTGGCTTAAGGAAGATGGCCGCGGGTAGCTGGAGTTAGACGCCACGGATGTTCCCGGGCTGCTCTTACCTTTGAAATGGTGAAAAGAAAATCTAAACTTCGGGTTTCTCCCGATGAATCTTTGCCAGCAGCTTCGGGCCCGATGGACGCTTTTCTTCAGCGAGGGACGCTAACACAGCCGGAGGATTTCTCGGCTGGGAGAGACACGCTGGCTGAAGCGTTACAGCTCTCCCTCGAGGCAACATCACTAACCCCGGAAGAGCGGAGTCCTCCGAGTCGCCCGAGGGCGTTTGATCAGTCGATGGACGAGCAAAGTCCTCCGAGTTGTTCGGGGGCGTTTGACCAGTCAACAGTGGAAGAAATGTCCCGGGGTGTTCACTCTCCAGACCTGCTGAGATCGGGAGTCGGCCCAGCAGGAGGAGTGGTGAAGCCAAATCGACTATCAGAGCATTCGGAGGAGTTGGAACAGAAATTGCCTCAGGATTTCCTGACACTGACTTCATCACCTGCTGAAGTTCCAGGTACTTTTTCATCAGAGAATCTGGGTGTTGAACTGATACCAATGCAGAGACCCAAGGTTTTCAACATGGAGACAATTTGGGAAGCAATATCTAGTTTGCAAATCTCTTTGGGAACCCAAATGCAGCAACTTACCACACGCTATACCTCTGTTGTGTCTGAAAATTTGGAAATGAAAAATAGGATATCCAGCGTTGAAAATAAAGTGGATGGACATGAAACTAGAATAAAAACAGTGGAGTCCCAGGCTTTGGTCTGGGTAAGAGATAGTGGAAACCTTAATTTTAAGGTGGAAATGTTGGAAAATATGACTAGAAGAAGTAATCTTCGGATTAATAATTTTCCAAAATTACCACTTATCTCAGCGCAGGATACATTTAAAAAGTATTTGAAAGAAGTTTTGAAAGTTCCCGAAACCTCCTATCCGCCTCTCACTAAAATATATTATTTACCTACCAGAGTATCTGTTCAAAAACCAAACCAGCAGAATTTGGATGCTGATAGTTTGGATTTGACAAATTTCCTTGACAGGTCAGGTGAAGAGATACCGGCAACTGCTACGCTACTTGTACAATTTGCTATAGATGCTGACAGGGAATGGATGCTTAAATTGTTTTTCAAGTTTAAAGATGTTCCATTTATGACTAAAATACTAAGAATGTATCCAGACGTGTCATGAATGACCCAAAAGAGAAGAAAACAATTTCTCATTTTGAGACCAAGGGTTCTGCAGTTAGGTGCGACATTTGTACTCAGATTCCCCTGTAAATGTGTAATGACCTATCAAGGGAATAGATTTATTTTCTTTGAACCTCAGCAGCTGACAAAATTTATTTCTGCTAAAGAGCAAATTTAAGTTCTTGAGAGAATTTCAGTCTCAACCTAGCTCAAGTATAAAGTTTTTGTTCTTTCTCGCTACCATCTTTTATTTTCTTTGTATTATTTGATAAAGATTTCAGCCATTGTAAAGCTTACTCCCCTCTTGATTGAGGTCTAATGATACAAACCAGTAAAATTTATATTTGGGTCTAATGTTTTTGATGTATGAGAAGGAAATTTTTGCTTTGTTTTTGTATTTCTAATGTATATTTTCTTTACTGATTATGGTCTCATTTTAAAGTTTGAACTGGAGTTGTATTACTTTCTTTGTTTTGACTAATATTATGTCAATAATATAAAATGAAAATAAAGAATTATAAAAAAAATATTTTCACATTTTGGTATCACGAGGTTTTGACCTGTGATAAGAACCTACACCCCAATACGTTGTCTTTGCAAAACCTCTGTGTTTATTCTATATGTCTTTGAACAGATACCCAAACTAATCCTCCGTGTACAAAGTCAATGACAAATATCCCTTAAACATAGGCCAGCAGCATGCCAGATTTTATGAAAAGATGGAATTGGCATGTGGGATCTCTTCATGGAGGTAGTTAGGGGGTGGGCCATTAGTGTGGGCAGACTAGATGGGCCGTGGCCCTTTTCTGCCATCATGTTCTATGTTTCTATTCATAAGAGAGAGAGTTCTTTATCACAAACCCAATATTGTTGATATATATAGTATATAGTGGTGATATATACGAATATATACGTATATAGTGGTGATTTAGACAAATAGTGGTGATATATACAAATATATATATATATATATATATATATATATATATATATATATATATATATATATACATACATATAGTGGTGATATATACAAATATATATGAATATTTACGCATATAGTGGTAATATATACAAATATACTGGTGAAGTGCCAAACGAACCTGATTGAATTTTTTGATTGGGTGACCAGAGAGCTGCATCAAGGACATATGCTAGATGTAATTTAATTAGATTTCAGCACAGCCTTTGATACAATTCCTCATAGGAGACTGTTGAACAAACTTGAAGGGCTGAAGTTAGGACCCAAAGTGGTGAACTGGGTTAGAAACTGGCTGTCGGACAGACGCCAGAGGGTGGTGGTTAATGGAAGTCGCTCAGAGGAAGGAAAGGTGAGTAATGGAGTCCCTCAGGATTCGGTTCTGGGGCCAATCCTGTTCAATATGTTTTTGAGTGACATTGCTGAAGGGTTAGAAGGAAAAGTGTGCCTTTTTGCAGATGATACCAAGATTTGTAACAGAGTAGACACCGAAGAGGGAGTGGAAAATATGAAAAAGGATCTGCAAAAGTTAGAGGAATGGTCTAATGCCTGGCAACTAAAATTCAATGCAAAGAAATGCAGAGTAATGCATTTGGGGATTAATAATCGGAAGGAACCATATATGCTGGGAGGTGAGAAGCTGATATGCACGGACGGGGAGAGGGACCTTGGGGTGATAGTGTCCGAAGATCTAAAGGCGAAAAAACAGTGTGACAAGGCAGTGGTTGCTGCCAGAAGGATACTGGGCTGTATAAAGAGGGGCGTAGCCAGTAGAAGGAAGAAGGTGTTGATGCCCCTGTACAGGTCATTGGTAAGGCCCCACTTGGAGTATTGTGTTCAGTTTTGGAGACCGTATCTGGCGAAGGACATAAGACGACTTGAAGCAGTCCAGAGGACAGTGACGAAAATGATAGGAGGCTTGCGCCAGAAGACGTATGAGGAGAGACTGGAAGCCCTGAATATGTATACCCTAGAGCAGGGGTGTCCAATGTCGGTCCTCGAGGGCCGCAATCCAGTCGGGTTTTCAGGATTTCCCCAATGAATATGTATGAGATCTATTAGCATACAATGAAAGCAGTGCATGCAAATAGATCTCATGCATATTCATTGGGGAAATCCTGAAAACCCAACTGGATTGCGGCCCTCGAGGACCGACATTGGACACCCCTGCCCTAGAGGAAAGGAGTAGAGATATGATTCAGACGTTCAAATACTTGAAGGGTATTAACATAGAACAAAATCTTTTCCAGAGAAAAGAAAATGGTAAAACCAGAGGACATAATTTGAGGTTGAGGGGTGGTAGATTCAAAGGCAATGTTAGGAAGTTCTACTTTACGGAGAGGGTGGTGGATGCCTGGAATGCGCTCCCGAGAGAGGTGGTGGAGAGTACAACTGTGACTGAGTTCAAATAAGCGTGGGATGAACACAGAGGATCTAGAATCAGAAAATAATATTAAATATTGAACTAAGGCCAGTACTGGGCAGACTTGCACGGTCTGTGTCTGTGACTGTGTATGGCTGTTTGGTGGGGGATGGGCTGGGGAGGGCTTCAGTGGCTTGGAGGGTGTAGATGGGCTGGAGTAGGTTTTAATGGATATTTCAGCAGTTGGAACCCAAGCACAATACCAGGTAGAGCTTTGGATTCCTGCCCAGAAATAGCTAAGAAAAAAATTAAAAAAATTTAAATTGAATCAGGTTGGGCAGACTGGATGGACCATTCGGGTCTTTATCTGCTGTCATCTACTATGTTACTATGTTAAATGCTTTTGTGCACTGTGGAAATTAAGAACCATTAAAAAATACTTTGACCCTATATCCTTTAGATTACTGGTGCAGTCTCTGGTCCTATCAATACTGGACTACTGCAATATCGTTTATCTAGGAATCCCAAAGAAAACAGTACGAAAATTAAGAATAGTACATAATACGGCAGTTCGCTTGATATTCGGATTGAGGAAAAACGACCACATTAGCCCCTACTACAGAAGGTTACACTGGTTGCCAATGGATGCGCAAATAATGTTCAAGTTTGCCTGTATTTGTTTCAAGCAGGCCTGGGGACTAGCGCCTTCCTATCTTCTATCACATTTCAAACTACACAATCCCACACAGTCAACCAGAAACTGTAACATATTTACATACCGAAGGATCACCGGCTGCAAATACAAATCCATTTTGGACAGGTCTTTCATGTTTCAAGCAAGCAAACAGCAGTCCTGGCTGGGTAACTACATCAATGGAGCTAGGCTGACCTATGGCGTCTTTTGGAGAGCAATTAAAACTTGACAGATTCATCTCCTAAACAGAAGCCACACTAAATTTATAAATTTCATTTTCCTTCTGTCTATTTCTTGTGTAATATGTTGTACCCTCAATTTTTGCATTCTGTAATTCGCTGATTGTCCAGCTTTCTTCCTTGGGTTGCACACTTGAGATTCATATTTTCCTTATGTCTATTTCTTGTATAATATGTTGTACCCTCACTTTTTGCATTCTGTAATTCGCTGATTGACCAGCCCTCTTCCATGTGAGCCACCTAGAAGTCATGGCAGTATAGAAGAATAAAGTTATTATTACATGTATAACTGGGTTTATGTCTTTTTATGGCTAAAAGACCTCAAGCGTTCATAGCTGTCTGGATCTGGAAATTATCTTACCAGGACAACCTACTGTGAACTATCATTGGTCTTAATTGCCTTTCTTTTATCTCTCTTTTGTTAATATTTTTATTTTTTAATTGATTTTTTATTCTTTTGTTATATTTTATTTACTAATACCTAAAGTGATAGCGATCTGTCAGCTACTACTCAGGACAGAATTACTATTTTCAATTCATTGCTCATGTTAGTATTCATCAAGGCTTGCATAGTTAATAAAGCCTATGATACTTAGCTTTTGAAATCCGGCTGTTATAGTAGTGCTAGCAGCATGCGGCTATATTGGAAAGCTGTAAAAATGTCTCAGCTGATGATCTTTTTAAGAGGTAAAATTACTGGATTTTTCATTTAAAAGCTCATTCTCCATTTGGACTGAATGAAAACATTGACAAAAGATTTTCAGGATAGTTTTTGTTCATGGTTGTCTTTCTGGGCATTACTTCATGCTTTTTTTCCCTTTCTCAAGTGAGTCCATGGTTTCCTTCGTAGTAATGGTATAATGTGACTTTTCATTCATATAATGAAACCTTTGATGTGGTTTGTTTGACATTTGTCTTCCAATGGCCTTTGAGCTACATCATGACGTCATCAAGTGTGTTGTTTTTTTGCGGGCCTCCTTGGCGTTTTAAATTCCTCAGACGCTATTGTTTTGTTTCATATCCAGTTCAGCATTGATTGATCCAAGCCCTGAATGTACCATTGGGATTTATTTCCAAGTCCAAAAATAATATAGGATTTTACTTTTGCTTGCGTTTCACATAAGGACTGATTTGTCTCTGCTCTTAACGAAGAATTTGAAACGGAGCTCTGTTGAGCAGTGACAGTAGCCCTTTGGGACTCAGATAAGTTGGGATCGTTGTATCACATTTATTCTGGTGATTTTTTCACATCAAGTAAATTATTGAAGCAAATCATTGAACAGTTTGGGGATTCATAACCTTTTATTTTTTTCCTTCTCACTGACACAACACTGTGTGTCTTTTTGAGAAAAAAAGATTTTGGCACAGATATTTTATTATTAACATTTAAAATAACTGAAAACATTTAAGACTTAATGATGTACAGGGCAGGACTTATTTAGACAGAAAGTCTGATGCTAGTCATCTAAGAGTTGTCTGTCCGGGGTAAAAAATTTAAAAACAATGCGTTTGGTTAATCCAGTACTGAAGTCTTTATATTAATCCCGATATTGTGGCTTAATATATACACTAGTATTTGTTCTGAGTAGGATTGAAACTTTGTTGCCAATTGTTTTTTGGTTTTGATATACATATTTTGGCAAATTATAGGTTTTTCTTTTGGCCTATGTATATTACCACCACCATAGGCTACTCAAAACTGCCCTCAATATGGATAGTTCTGGACAATACTACTATTACTATACATATATTTATAAGGTTCTCTTGATAAGCACTTTATTCAAAGCAAATTCATGGTGAGGATAATATTTGGAATCATTTCTGTAAACAGAGGAGTGTTTGACATCTAGAAATAGGTTTTTATAAACATGTCTGCTTTGTCTCTCTTCCCCTACCCCCACAAGTGCTCCCTCAAACCCCTCCTAATGCAGCCTTTTTCTCTCCAGCCTGCCCCCCCCCCCCCCTCCCGAGTCAGGTATGGCTCTCCAAGTCTCCCCTTCCCCCACATACCTCCTCCAGTGCTGCAATTTCAAATTTTGGCAGCCGGCAATGTTAGGGACATCATCCTGCTGCTGTTGGCCTGCCCCGGAAACCTTCGCTCTGCAGCATCTTGCCTATGTGGGAACAGGAAGTCACTGCAGAGCAAAGACTTCTGGGGCAGGCCGACGGCAGCATGATCCTGTCGCTAACACTGCCAGCTGCCTGAAGTTTGAAATTGCAGCATTTGAGGAGGTACGTGGGTTGAGGCTGATAGGGGAGAGCCATATTCAACTTCAGGGTCGGGGCTGGAGAGTCCAAAACTCAGACAAACGCCCTCCAGTCCACGAATCTATCCGGACTTCCAGACTGTCCTCTAAAAAGACTGAAAACCCAACTTTTTGACATAGCTTTCAATTCATAACTCTACTTACTCCCCACTGCTCACCACCATAAGCAGCAGATTAACCATCTCCCTTAACAGCATCCCCCACCCTTGCATCATGTTTGTCTGTCTTGTCTGTTAAGATTGTAAGCTCTTTCAAACAGGGATTTTGCTGTGACTCTATACAGTGTGGCATTTATCTGGTAGCACTCTAGAAATAATTAATATTAGTAGTAAATCTGGATATCTGATAACCCTAATGAGAAGGAAACAAAAAGTAGTAGCAGGTCCTGTGGGTAACATCCTACTTACAACAGTAGATATTTTATTTTTTAATAATTTTCTGTATGTAAATTAAGTAAACTGTTTAATTCTAAACGGTATAGAAATTTTTAAAATAAATAAATAAAATAGCCTATCCAGCCTACTCAGTGAGATAGAGTTGTAAGACACTGTGAAAGTTAATGCTCACCCGCACCCTTTCATCTGGAGTAATAACTGATGTTTCAGGCATGCCTAGAAAGTTTTCCTAACAAGCTCAAGCAATTTTCTTCATGTCACACAAGGAAAAGTCATGTGACCAACATGAAGGATTCCATTGCATATGTTCATGGAGCTTCTTAACTTAATAATCTTCCTTGAGATTTGTATTCTTTATTTCAAAACAAGAAATCACAGTTGCTCCAAAAGCTACAATAAATCAGTGTTGTATCATACAAGTACTGTGTTGATGTTAAGGACCGTGTGACTTATTTCTAGAAATAAGTTTTTCAAACAGAGAAAACAAGAGGGAAAATTTTGTTTTAAAGTACTGCACTTTAGAATTTGCAAAAATATAAAGCCCATTGGCTACACTCAAGTATTAAAAAAAAAATCCACACTACTTGAGGGAGCTGCCATGGCAGACACTCCATTCTAATAAAAATATGCAATATCTATGGGATTAAATATTTCTCACTACAGTTTCCAATAGTAACCAGAAATGTGAAAAGCTGACTATAGCAAGGTTTGAGGGTCATTTCAAGAACACACTACTGTAGGAGAAAGGCTCCATTTTCAGATACTGCTGTGAAAAAGACAGCTCTGATGCATGTGAATGAATTAAAGTCCTTCGAATGATCAGATGAATACTGGAGGATCACAAACTATTGCAGTCAAGGCAGAATATATTGACGTAAGTAAATATATAAGGAAAAGGAATGTTTTCATAAAAAACACATTGAAAGATAAAAATCTATTCTTTAATCAGTTAAACCAATAATAGAGTTATACCGTAGGAAGAACATTTTACTTCTATTTACTGTTTTATTAAAATATATCTACTTATACACATTTGCAACATGGCAAGAGTATATTGTGTCTTTTAAAAACTATATGCTTGGTTAAAAAGAATTGAATAATAAATGTCAGCAAGAAAATAGAAGCGAAAAACTAAAGAACAATGTCTAGTGTTTTGTGTATATAATATAATATAAACAAAATCTCAGACTCAGTGGATTAATAATCATAAGGGGCACGTAAGTAGTCAGGTAATTACTTACTGTGTATTCAGTAGTCCCTTTAGGCTTCTGAAATGACATTCGCCGCCCATCTTTCTTCTCTAGGGTCTTCTTCTGGTTGGTATCTGAAATAAATTGAGGCAAGCTGTGTGTTAAATTCATTTTCCTCAGTTCAGAACTGTCACAGGCTGCTGAATGCAGCCCTGAAGGCAGACATCTAATTCACCAGTTACACAGCTTGCTCCCTGTGACTCTCCACTAACAGACAACCAGCTGACAGAATAGGAATTCACGCTCTTGCTTTCATTAAATATTTTTTGACAAACCAGTGACAATTGGTAACCAAGGTGCTAATAAAGTACCAACTATTTATTTAGGAATTTATTAATGCAGACACACCTGAAATAAAGTTACCCTAACTGCATAGTATTTATAAAAAATGTTTTAATTAGTTCTACAATGTAAAACACTATCTTTGCCAGCAAAGATAGCATATTATATGTATGAAGCATGAAGAGTTTAAGTAAGAATAAACATTAGAGTTATTTCACTGGGTTAGTAGTAGATTGGAAACCCTAAGGGCTCCTTTTACAAAGGTGCGCTAGCATTTTTAGCACACGCACAAGATTAGCGCGCGCTAGCTGAAAAATTACCGCCTGCTTAAAAGGAGGCGGTAGCGGCTAGCACGCGCTAAAACCGCTAGCGCACCTTTGTAAAAGGAGCCCTAAGTTGAAATAGCATATCAGCCATTTAGATTGAATGACAAAAATGTAAAAACATTTACACATTTTATCTATTTGTTAAGATATCTTTTTTATCAGCCTTCTACGTTGTCTTAATCTCACTTCATAAAGCAATCTTTAAAACTGTCAAGCCAGTTTAACCGTGTGACACTATAAACTCAATAGAGATATAGACAATGACAGTAGATAAAAGTCCATATGGTCTATAAAGTGTGTCCATCCATACCACCTACTAATCTCTACTATGTGTTTTAAGATTATGCATGTATCGCCTGTAAATGCATAACTTCACCTGAACTAAGCAGAGAGAAGGGTTTCCATTTCACTGCACATTCTTACAAATGCATGCATTTGCATCTAAATTAACCCAGAAAAATAACTGTGCAAAACAAACAGCACGAGTAAACATAAGCAAATTCTCTGTGGTAATTTCAAATCAGAAATATACAGCTACTATTACAGTGGTACCTTGGATTACGAGCATAATCTCTTCCAGGAGCATGCTCGTAATCCAAAATGCTCGTTTATCAAAGCAAGTTTCCCCATAGGAAATAATGGAAACTCGCTTTGATGTTTTCCCCTCCCCCCCCGAGAACCGGCATTGCTCCCCTCGAAGGCCTCCCCCTGTGATCAGGCACCCCCCTCCCCCTGCGATCCGGCACCCCCCCCTGTCTCAAACCAGCACCACCCCCCCGCCACTATCCGACCTCCCCCCCGCCACGATTGGGCACCCCTCCGCCACGATCCGACCCCCCCCGCCACGATTGGGCACCCCCCGACACGATCCAATATCCCCCCCGACACAATTGGGCACCCCCCTCCGCCGCTTCTTACCCTCATCTGGGCACTCTTGAAGATCGGCCTCCTCGTCTGCTGGGCCTTGAGCATCTGAGCATGCTCAAGGCCCAGCAGACGAAGAGGCCGATCTTCAAGAGTGCCCAGATGAGGATAAGAAGTGGGGGGGGGGAGGGGTGCCCAATTGTGTCGGGGGGGGGGGTCGGATCGTGGCGGGGAGGTGCCCAATCGTGTCGGGGGGGGCGGATCGTGGCGGGGGGGGGGTGCCGGTTCGAGGCAGGGGGGGTGCTCGTAAATCGAGCCATGCTCGGCTTCCGAGGCACTGATTTTGCAAATGTTTTGCTCGTCTTGCAAAACACTCGCAAACCGGTGCACTCGTTAACCGAGGTACCACTGTACTTTGAAAATTTGCCAGAATTCACATAGAGAAAATAATGAGCATATTTACTAGTGCAGTGATTCCCAACCCTGTCCTGGAGGAACACCAGGCCAATCGGGTTTCAGGCTAGCCCTAATGAATATGCATGAGAGAGATTTGCATATGATGGAAGTGATAGGCATGCAAATTTGCTTCATGCATATTCATTAGGGCTAGCCTGAAAACCCAATTGGCCTGGTGTTCCTCCAGGACAGGGTTGGGAACCACTGTACTAGTGTATTCAGTTATACAATTACTGTACCTCCCTCCTCCTCCCCCCCCCCCCAATATCCACAGATCACAACCTCAACACTGATGACAATCAAACTGCTTTTGAAATAGTCTACAGTAGTACATTACTGAATGTGTATGTTCATTTGTGTTGTCTTATTTATTAGGAACAGTTTTATATCTACATTCCAAATACTGTGGACCATAATGGTTTTTAAATTTGTTAATAGCAAAGTTATTTACCATAACAGGTGTTATCCAGGGACAGCAGGCAGATATTCTCACATGTGGATGACTTCATCCACAGAGCCTCAGTACGGACAGCTGTAAAAGTGCATCGGCACTTTAAGAACTATAGAAAGTTTGTAACTGACCGCACTGCGCATGCGCGAGTGCCTTCCCACCAGATGTAGGCATGCAGCTTTTCAGTTCAGTAAGCTAGCTAAGAAGCCAACTAGGGGAGGTGGGTAGGTTATGAGAATATCTGCCTGCTGTCCCTGGATAACACCTGTTATGGTAACTGTACTTTATCCCAGGACAAGCAGGCAGCATATTCTCACAAGTGGGACTCCCTAGCTTACTACAATGGGATGGAAGGAAGGTTGGCCATTAGGAAAACAAATTTTGCAATTTTCCTCCCCCGAAGTGCCCATCCCATCTGGAAAAAGATTCCAGACAGTAATGAGAGGTGAAGGTATGAACCAAGGACCAAGTAGCAGCTTTACAGATTTCATCAATAAAGGTAGAGTGGAGAAAAGCTACTGAAGCTGCCATAGCTCAAACTTTATGGGCTGCGACTCGACTCCCCAGTTGTAGCCCAGCCTGAGCATAACAGAACGAGGTGCAAGCAGCCAACCAATTGGAAAGGAGACAAAAAGTTGAGGACATGGTCAATGCGGCTTTGTCCTATGGAGATAGTAGGCCAATGCCCACTTACAAAGTTTGAAAAGCCATTTCCCCTGAATGAGAATGAGGTTTAGGGAAGAATACTGGAAGAACAATTGATCAATTGAGATGAAACACAAGTGATGACCTTGGGAAGGAACTTTGGATGAGTGCAAAGCACAACCTTGTCATGGTGAAAACTTTGAATGTGTTTTTCTAAGGTGCCAGAGTTAGTGTGAAAAGTAAACTGAGATGATTGCTTAGTATAGCCAGAAGCTTCAGAGGAAGTAAAAGAATGCTCAGGGGCCAAAAGCAATAATTTTGGGTATAGTAAACAGATATTGCTGTGTTACAAACTGAACTAGAATTGGAAGCCTTTTTGTCTGTGTGTGTGTGGGGGGGGGGGTTCCTTTTGTGTTTGGACCCAGCCCTTATTGTTTGGGGTTTGGGCAAGCTGTCTATTGGAGAACTTGAATAAAAGATTAGTTTGACTCCTTATTTGAGTCTTGGACTATTTTTGAACCTTATTCTTGTGCATACTCCAAGCTACCTATTACCTCATCAACGTTCAGCCAAGGTTTGTGTGACACAAGCCTGATCCCTGGATATGTCCAGTCCAGCCACACCACGTCACAAAATGTGCTCAGCTACTTGACAGAGAGTAAGAGAGTCTGTGCCCCCTTCCCCCTTGTTGATGTAGTGCATCGCCACTTGTTTGTGCAAACAAGGAGGACTTGGTTGGAAAGACGATCTTAAAATGTGATGAAAGCTATGCAAATCACTCATAGCTCCAACAGGTTAATGGGGAATTTCTTTTCTTGAGAAGTCCAAACCTTGAGACCCGAGACTATCTAGGTGGGCTTCCCAAGTATACATGTACGCATCCATTGTGGGTACCTTCTGATATGGGGGGATGTGAAACAGTAAATCTCTGGAGAGATTTCTCAGATTCAACCACCACTGAAGAGATTGACAAAGAGGCGAGGTGACATTGATCTTTTGTTATAAGGAATCTATGGCCCGAGACCACCGAAATGCTAGGGTCTACAGAGCTGACCTGAGATGAAGTCAAGTAAAGGGAGTTACTTGAACTGTGGATGCCATGTGACCAATGAGACGCATCATTTGTCTTGCTGAGATGGTTTGCAGAGTGGAGACAAGGCTGGAAAGTTGAAGCAAGGTGTTTTGTCTTTGTTGAGGTAGGAAAGCCCTTAGAAGAGTGGTGTCGCGTAGGGCTATGAATCCCAGCACTTGAAAGGGTTGACCACTACCCTCTGTTGCCTTCCACTCAACCAGTTCTTGACCCAGCCTGTCACTTTGGGACCCATCCTGAGTGCACTTGTTTATTTATCAGACGTTTGTGTGGAATACTGTCAAAAGCTTTGCTAAAATATAAATACACCACATCTAGCACACTCCCTCTATCCAATTCTGGTCACTCAGTCAAAGAAATTGATCAGATTAGTCTGACAAGACCTACCTTTAGTAAATCCATGTTGCCTCCGGTCCTGTAAGCCACCCAATTCCAGAAACATTACAATTCTCTGTTTTAAAAGTGTTTCCATTAATTTGCTTACCATAGAAGTCAGATTTACTGGCCTGTAATTCTTCCTTTCTATAGTGCCGATAGGCTTACGCAGCGCTATACAACATATTTAAGAGACAGTCCCTGCTCAGTAGAGCTTACAATCAAAATTAGCAGACAGTAGGACATGTTGAGACCATAGTCCTTGAGGGTGAAAGAAGTCCAGATCAACTCCCCACCCTAACATTGAAACATCTGTGGTTACGACTTTGTGTTGTTGAGGGGGCTGAAAAGAAAGATCTTGAGTAAGGTTGTGAGGAATCATCTACCATTTGAGAGTGGTAATGTGTACTGTGGATGCCATGTGTCCCAGAAGGAACAGCATCTGATGCACAGTAATGTGTGGAAGGGTAGAGACTGTGTGCAACAGGTGACTCAGATTGTCAACTCTCTGCTGAAGTAGAAAAACACACCCCTGAGTAGTCTCTAATAGAGTTCCTATGAACTCAAGGGTCTAAGAAGGGCAGAGATGCGACTTTTGGTAGTTGACAATAGAGAATGACACGAGAACAAATTTTTCCCCGTCCCCACAGGAACTCAATTTCCCTGTCCTGTCCCCGCAAGTTTTGCTGCTGTCCCTGCCCCATTTCTATAAGCTCTGTTGAACCACACAAGCATCAAACACTTATGATTTTAAAGTGTTTGAGGCTTGCAGGAATGGGGCAGGGACAGGAAAAGAATTTGCAGGGATGGGATGGAAAAATGAGTTCCCGCAGGGATGGGGAAAAATTTGGCTCCATGTCATTCTCTAGTTGACAGCAAACCTAGCAGCTCCAGTAGACTACAGAGTTGATGGCATTCTGAGCTAGTAGAGATGAGGACGTCTTGATCAACCAGTCGTCTGAATAGGAAAAAACATTAAGTCCCCATGAGTGAATGGTTGCACTACTACTAAGCATTTTGTGAAGATGCAAGAGGATGAGACCAGTACAAAGGGGAGGACCTTATATTGTAAATGTTGAGATCAGATTCAAAAGCAGATACATGATCCAAGATGGCGTTTGGAACAGACCTCTCAGTGTGGCCTTTTGTTTCTTCTTCCCTTGTAGGAGCTCAGATTGCTTCATTCTTGAGCTGCCCAACCGCAGATTTTTGCCCTCAGTTACGGTGTGCAGCTTCAACTGTTGATTTTCTTCTATGTTGGGGCCACATTTGGCCCATATGGTATTGGGTGCATCCTTTATTTTGAAATTTCCTGCCAAATGTTGTGTCTCATTAAAGAGGAAAAAAATGTCTTTTTTTTTAACCAAAACAACTATTAGAATTTATTGTGGCTAAAGAAGGGGGGAGGAAGGGTTCAATAATTATACCTGTAGTTTAATGAACCGGCTGCTGAGGATGGTTTTTCTTCCTTTTATTCCATCCTAATGATATTATAACTTTTCTTCTTTCTTTGTTCTTGGATCATATATATAATTGGTGGACTAAATAATTAATATTCATTTCGGTTTTTGTTTTTTTTTTCAAATAATTTTTATTGGAAAAGCAGTCAGTACAAACAATAAACTCCAGTCATGGAACAAAAGAACTGGTACAGCAGAAGAATAGAACAGAGTTGTGAACAAATGCAATGCAACAGAGGAAGTGCAAGCAGAACGCCCACTGAAGAAAAATACAGAAAGTCTATGAGAAAAAGAAACCCCCTCCAAAAATGGGTCTTAAAAGGTGTAGCAGGAAGTCGACCTCCGAAATGTAACTAAGACGGTATGCTATAGATGTTGTGGTTCACGTGTGCTGCATGGGCTGGAATGTTCTGAAGAGAGGAAGGGTGGGTGAGTGATGTGAGCGGGGTTTATAATTTTATGAAAATATTCATTTCCTAATATGATTGGCCGTGTAGACCGACCAATTTTTTTTTGTGTATCATTTTATTATATTTCTAATCTGTATTCAAGTAGATTTACTTTGTTTATATTTTGAAAATTTGAATTAAAAAAAAAAAAAAGCACAGATACATATCTATCTTACCTGCTCACAGAAAGTAAGTATAGGCCTCTGAGATCTAAAGAGAAAAGCCAATCTTCCTTTTCCAAAAGGGGTAGAAGGGTTCCCAGTGAGACCATGTGAAACTTCTCCTCCATGAGACATTTGTTGAGGCCTCGGAGATCTAAAATTGGTTAAAGATTTCCAGTCTTTTTTCATATTAGGAAATACTTGGAGTAGAACCCTCAATTCTTCTCCTGCAGCGATACAAATTCTATTGCATTTAACTGGAGAAGGGCCATGAGCTACTGGAAAAGGAGGATCTTCTGGAGGCAGTTGAAAAGAAATTCTTTTGGTGGGTGGTTTGAAGGCTTTTTGAGCATGTGCAGGGCATAACCCTGACCCAAAGCACCCAGTGGTCTGATGTGATTAGAGTCCATCACTGGTGAAAATAGATAAATCTGCCTCTTATGGGAAAGTTGTGAAAAAGAATTAGGGAAGTATTAACAATACTCTTTAGAAAGGAGTCAAAAGGATGACTTTTGTTTGGACTTAGATTGAGTTTGAGATTTCTGCTGTTTATGTTGTCTTCAGTGAGGTCATTGTGTGGCAGGTCTAGCAGAAGAGGAAGAAGGCTACAAGAGGTAGATTATCTTCTGGATGATAGATAGATAGGGCTATGGTTTAGATAAAGTTGTCATAATATCTGTGTGGGTTTTTGGTTTTTTTTGTTGTTGTTGTGTTGGTTTTTTTTTTTTTGTTGGTTTTTTTTTGGGGGGGGAGTTAATCTGCAACTTTCTCAATTTTTTCTCCAAACAAGTCATCCCCTTTGCAAGGGGCATTGGAAAGTAGTTTCTGAACTGAAGCTTCAAGATCCGAGACTCAAAGCCAGGTCAACCTGCGCATTGCAGTGGCTACTGCAGATGTTAGGGGAAAAACATCAAACCCTGCTCTAGTCATGAACTTTTTAGTAGTGAGCAAGTTTTTAGATAATTGTTGAAATTTCTTTAAATTATCTTGAGGAAGGAACTCTTCAAAATCTGATAATTGTTTTAGCAAAGATTTAAAATAAATGGACAAATAAAACTGGTAGCCCATAATTCTGTTAAGCAACATAGATGAATGGACTATGCATTTGCCTAAAGAGTTTCAGGCAAATGCATAGTCTTCTCTGCCTGGAAGAGCACAAGCATAAGAACATAAGCTGCATGAATGCTTGAGGGCAGACTCAACAACTAGTGAATGGTGTTGAAGCAGAATTTGGTCAAATCCAGAGCATGTCTGTGTTCTGTACACTGTATCTATTAAAAAAACTTAAGTCTAGGTAGCTCCTAGAAAAATAACGTGTTCTTCATGACTTTGAATCTTAATGCACTCATTTGGTGGGGGGTCATTGTGACTTTCTGGCAGAGGTGACAGCACAGAGTGCTGAAGACTGGTTTTGTCTGTGTGCGGAAAACCTCTGCTTATAATTCTGGGAGAATCTCTGAGAAGTGGAGCTAGAATACTGTTGAGACTGCCTGGAGCGACAAAAATTAGAGCAACATGAGCCTCTAGAGGTTCTGGGTCTGCTGTCAGGCAGTCTTGGGTCGATGGTCCACTATACAAGACATAAGTTTGTCCAGACTCCTACCAAACAACAACTGCCCCTTGAAAAGCAGACTACTGAGAGTAGGTTAAGAGATGGAATCTCCAGATCATTGTCTGATCCAGGCATTCAATGCGCAGAGATTGAATAAGCCAACGTTTTTACTCATGACACAAATAATATCATAGAGAATATCTAACAAACCAAAAACCAAAGGAGGTATTAAACCAAAAACAAGGATACTCAAAGAATTTGAATTACAGAAGAGAATTCATAAAAAACATAATTCCTAATACATATTTTATTCAGTAAATCTTTAAAATCATGATATTAAGTAAGCATAAACATACATACATATATAAAATCCAGAAGGAAATTCAAACAACTAAAGAAAAATCACATCAGTCTTTTGAAAAATCTGGAAATCCACACAAACAGCACACGGATATTTCAAATAGATAAAAAATTAAACTTATCTGAAAACAGTCCCAATCAACAGAGTAGCCAATATTCGTAACGCTGGAAGGGGATCCAGTAAAAGTGGCTGAAAAGTTAGTTGCAGTCAAGTCCTTCTAAATGCTTGATTGTTCATCTATATTCATATCACATCTCTCAAAAGATCGAGGATCAATCAAAGTGTAGGTGCAAAAAGTGCAAACGTGAATCCAGGAACCAAAGGTGCAGACATAAAACTGGGGCTGTATTATCGTCCACCTGGTACGCCGGATGCAGTCGGACACGACTTGGAAGCGGAACTGAAGCAGGAATGCAGTACTGGAATTGTAACAGTGATGGGGGACTTCAACTACCCGGGGATAGACTGGAGTACGGGTCACTCCAACTGCGCCAGGGAAACAGAATTCGTAGAAGCTGTGAGGGACTGCTTCATGGAACAACTAGTCAAGGAACCAACGCGAGGGAGAACTACTCTTGACCTCATCCTTAATGGATTAGAGGGGCCTGCAAGAGGGGTAGAAGTGGGAGGACCACTAGGCAACAGTGATCACAACACAATCAGATTCACATTAGAAAGGGGGACACCCATAGAGAGAAGGACTGCAACGACTGCACTCAACTTCAGAAAAGGGAACTATGTTGCTATGAGGGAAATGGTGGGGAGGAAGCTCAAGAACAGCTTTAGGATGGAGACTGTAGGAAGCGCCTGGACCCTATTCAGGGACACCCTGCAGGAAGCACAAAACCTGTACATCCCCAGTTTCAGGAAAGGCTGTAAGAACAAGCGGTCAAAAAAAACCGGTTTGGATGACAACTGAAGTAAAGAGGGCAATAAGTGACAAGAAAGTGTCCTTCCGGAGATGGAAAAAGGACCCAACGGAGGAAAATCACCAGGAGCACAGGAATTGCCAAAAGGAATGCCACCGAGAGGTTAGAAAAGCAAAAAGGGAATACGAGGAGGGGCTGGCCAGGGAGGCAAAAAACTTCAAGGCATTCTTCAGTTACGTAAAGGGGAAGCGACCAGCGAGAGAGGAGGTGGGGCCGTTGGATGATGGGGATAGGAAAGGAGTGATTAAGGAGGACAAAGAGGTAGCTGAGAGGTTGAACACGTTCTTCTCGTCGGTCTTCACGTGCGAAGACACATCCAATATACCGGACTCAGAGGAGCTCATGAGTGGGGAACAGGCTGAAAAATTGGAGCATATAGAGGTAAGCCAGGAGGATGTCCTCAAACAGATAGACAGGCTAAAAAGTGGCAAATCACCGGGACCGGACGGGATCCACCCAAGGGTTCTAAAGGAACTAAGACAGGAAATAGCAGGCACAATCCAGCATGTTTGCAACCTATCCCTGAGAACAGGAGAGGTGCCGGAGGACTGGAAACTGGCAAATGTCACACCTATCTTTAAGAAGGGATCGAGGGGTGACCCCGGGAACTACAGGCCGGTGAGCCTGACTTCAGTTATAGGGAAGATGGTGGAAGCGATGATCAAGGACAACATTTGCGAACACATCGAGAAAAATGACTTACTGCGAACAAGCCAGCACGGATTCTGTAAGGGAAGGTCATGCCTTACGAACCTACTGTACTTCTTTGAAGGAATAAGCAGTCAGGTGGACAAAGGGGAACCCATAGACATCATTTACCTCGATTTTCAAAAGGCTTTTGACAAGGTGCCACATGAAAGGCTGCTTAAGAAGCTGTGGAACCACGGGGTGGGCGGGGATGTACACAGATGGATCAAGCACTGGCTGTCGGGTAGACTGCAGAGGGTCGGAGTGAAGGGCCAATATTCTGACTGGCGGGGAGTCACGAGCGGTGTGCCTCAGGGATCGGTGCTGGGGCCACTGCTCTTCAACATATTTATCAACGACCTGGAAACGGAGGCAAAATGCGAAGTTATAAAATTTGCGGACGATACCAAACTCTGCGGCAGGGTTAGGACCAGGGAGGAATGTGAGGACCTGCAAAGGGACCTGAACAAGCTGGAAGACTGGGCAAACAAATGGCAAATGCGCTTTAACGTTGAGAAATGCAAGGTCATGCATATAGGAAACAAGAACCCGTTGTTCAACTACAAAATGGGGGGGGGCACTGCTGGGAGACAGCGGACTTGAGAGAGACTTGGGTGTGCTAGTGGATGCATCAATGAAGCCATCCGCACAGTGCGCAGCAGCGTCGAAAAAAGCCAACAGGATGCTGGGCATCATAAAGAAGGGTATCACAACCAGGACGCGGGAAGTCATCATGCCACTATATCGGGCGATGGTGCGCCCGCACCTGGAATACTGCGTTCAGTATTGGTCGCCGCACCTCAAGAAGGACATGGCGGTACTTGAGAGAGTCCAAAGGAGAGCAACGAAGCTTGTAAGAGGGCTGGAAAACTGCCCATACGCCGAGAGGCTGGATAAGCTGGGTCTCTTCTCTCTGGAAAAAAGGAGGCTCAGGGGAGATATGATAGAGACCTTCAAGATCCTGAGAGGCATAGAGAGGGTGGATAGGGACAGGTTCTTCAGACTGAGAGGGACAACAGGTACGAGGGGGCACTCGGAGAAACTGAAGGGGGATAGGTTCAAGACAAATGCAAGGAAGTTTTTCTTCACCCAAAGGGTCGTGAACACATGGAATGCGCTCCCGGAGGAAGTGATCAGGCAGAATACAGTACAGGGATTCAAACAGGGATTGGACGGATTCCTGAGGGACAAAGGGATCGTAGGGTACTGAAACCAAGGGGTGATTCAGACAGGTCGTGACCTGTTGGGCCGCCGCGGGAGCGGACTGCTGGGCGGGATGGACCTGTGGTCTGACCCAGCAGTGGCACTGCTTATGTTCTTATGTTCTTATTAAATATCCGTGTGCTGTTTGTGTGGATTTCCAGCTTTTTCAAAAGACTGATGTGATTTTTCTTTACATAGTAACATAGTTGTTTGAATTTCCTTCTGGATTTTATATATGTATGTATGTTTATGCTTACTTAATATCATGATTTTAAAGATTTACTGAATAAATAGCACAGTTACTTACCGTAACAGGTGTTATCCAGGGACAGCAGGTAGCTATTCTCACATATGGGTGACGTCATCAACGGAGCCTGGATGCGGACACCTCACAAAAAGACTTGCTTGAAGAAACTCGAAGTTTCAAGTCGCCCGCACCGCGCATGCGCGAGTGCCTTCCCGCCCAGCGCAGGGCGCATCTCCTCAGTTCAGATAGCTAGCAGAGAAGCTAACAAGGGGAGGTGGGTGGATTGTGAGAATAGCTGCCTGCTGTCTCTGGATAACACCTGTTACGGTAAGTAACTGTGCTTTATCCCAGGAAAAGCAGGCAGGTATTCTCACAAATGGGTGACCTCCAAGCTAACCAGAATGGGATGGTGGGAGTGTTGGCAATTTAGGAGAATAAATTTTGTAATACTGTTTGGCCAAACTGTCCATCCCGTCTGGAGAAAGTATCCAGACAATAGTGAGAAGTGAAGGTATGAACAGAGGACCAAGTAGCAGCTCTACAAATTTCCTCAATAGGTGTAGATCTGAAGAAAGCTACTGAAGCTGCCATAGCTCTGACTTATGGGCTGTGACTTTACTGTGAAGAGGTAATACAGCCTGGGCATAGCAGAATGAGATACAAGCCGCCATCCAGTTGGAGATGGTACGCTTAGAAATAGGATGTCCCAACTTATTTGGATCATAAGAACATAAGAAATGCCTTCACCGGATCAGACCACAGGTCTATCCAGTCCGGTGACCCGCACACGCGGAGGCTACGTAGGTATTCCTTGATGAAGACCTTGTTTACTTGTATCCCTCAATGTGATTTGCAAGAAAGTGTGCATCCAACTTGCCCTTGAATCCTACAATGGTGCTCTCCGTCACAACCTCCTCCAGGAGAGCATTCCAAGCGTCCACCACTCGCTGTGTGAAACAGAACTTCCTGACATTTGTCCTGGGCCTGTTGCCCCTCAGTTTCAGTCCATGACTTCTTATCCGAGGCACATTTGACAATGTGAATAACAATGTTTCTTGCTCTATTTTATCAAATCCTTTTAGTATTTTAAAAGTCTCTTATCATATCCCCTCGCAGTCTTCTCTTCTCGAGGGTGAACAATCCCAGTTTTCCGAGGTGTTCTTTGTAGCTCAAATTCTCCATGCCTTTTACTAGCTTTGTGGCTTGCCTCTGCACCCTCTCCAGCAGGGTTATATCCTTCTTTAGGTAGGGAGACCTGTGTTGGATACAGTACTCCAAGTGTGGTCTGACCATTGCTCTGTAAAGCGGCATTATGACGTCTGCCGATCTACTAGTGATTCCCTTCTTTATCATGCTCAACATCCTGTTTGCTTTCTTTGCCGCCGCTGCACATTGAGCCGATGGCTTCAGGGTCCTGTCTATCAGTACCCCCAGGTCCCTTTCCTGTTCGCTCTTGCCCAATGTTACACCTAACATTTTATATTCATGTTCCTTGTTTTTCCTGCCCAGGTGCATCACTTTGCATTTTTCTATATTAAACTTCATCTGCCACTTTTCCGCCCATTTCTCTAGCTGGTTCAAATCTCTCTGGAGTTCTTCGCTGTCCTTTTGTGACCCAACTGCTCGATATAGTTTTGTGTCATCTGCAAACTTGATAATATTACTTTTTGTTTCCTCTTCAAGGTCATTTATGAAGATATTGAATAAGATGGGCCCAAGAACCAAGCCCTGGGGCATACCACTTGTCATCTTCTCCCAGTCCGAGAAATTCCCATTTATGCCCACCCTCTGCAATCTGTTCTCCAGCGATTTGCCTATCCATCTTAGTATATACCCTTCTATTCCATGGTTTTGTAGTTTCCTCAGAAGCCTTGCGTGTGGAACCTTGTCGAACGCTTTCTGGAAGTCCAAGTATATTATATCCACCGGGTCTCCGCTATCGATTTGTTTGTTCACCTCCTCAAAAAACTGAAGTAAATTCGTCAAACATGACTTCCCCTTCCTGAAGCCGTGTTGACTGGCTCTCATCAGGTCATGATTTTCTAGGTGTTGCACTATTCTATCCTTGATTAATGTTTCTACCATCTTCCTATTAACCGACGTAAAATTTACAGGTCTATAGTTGCCCGGTTCTCCTCTCGATCCTTTTTTGAAGATTGGGATGACATTTGCTATCTTCCAGTCGTCTGGTATTCGCCCGGTTCTAATTGACAAATTAGCTAGGGATTGTAATAGCTCTCTGATTTCTATCTTAAGCTCGGGTGAATTCCATCTGGTCCAGGGGATTTGTCACTTCTTAGTTTGTCAATCTGATAGTATGTCCAAATCCACATTCACTATGGTGAGGCTTTCCTCAATTTCTCCCTTGAATACTCTCCCTGTTTCGGGCATTGATGCAGTGTCCTCCTTGGTAAAGAGAGACGCAAAGAATTAATTTAGCCTATCTGCAATCTGTTTGTCTTCCTTGATGCACCCTTTTCCTTCTTGGTCATCGAGAGGGCCCACTGCCTCCTTTGCTGGTTTTTTCCCTTTTATGTATCTAAAAAAGGGCTTAAAGTTTTTGGCTTCTTGTGCTATCTTTTCCTCATAGACCTTTTTGGCGTCTCTTACCGCCCTGTGACACTTCTGGTCGACCTTGTGACTATTCCAGGCCTCCGTTGTTTGTTCACGTTTTCATGTTTTCACTTTTTAAACGAGTTCTTTTCCCTTACCGCATCCTTCACCTCTTTAGTTAGCCAAGCTGGTTCTCCTTTGTTCTTATTTTTCCTTCCTTTGGATATCTGCGGAATGTATTTTTTAGTAGGGACCAAGCTTGATCGACCGTTTTGATTTCGGCTGTCCTATTCTTGAGCCATTTTTTAACCATGGCTCTCATGCTGTCATATTCCCTTTTCTGAAGTTAAAGGTTGTGGTTTGTGTCTTGGTTCGTTTCCCCTTCCCGATGCCAAAAAGTTGAGGAGCAGTTCTGTGTGGTTTGTTGCGTTCCAAATAGAAGGCCAAAACACATTTACAGTCCAGAGTATGAAGAGCAACTTCTCCAGGATGAGAATGAGGCTTTGGAAAAAACACTGGAAGAACAATGGATTGGTTGAGATGAAATTCCGAGACCACTTTAGGAATTTAGGATGAGTATGAAGAACCACCTTGTCATGATGGAACACAGTGAATGGTGGGTCAACAACTAAAGCTTGCAGCTCACTGACTCTTCGAGCAGAAGTGAAGGCTATGAGAAACAACACTTTCCAAGTGAGATACTTCAAATGAGCCTTATCAATTGGTTCAAATGGAGGCTTCATCAGTTGAGCAAGGACAACATTGAGGTCCCAAACCACAGGAGGCGGTTTGAGAGGAGGTTTGACATTGAAAGTCTTTTCATGAATCTGGAAACCACCGGATGAGCAGAGAGGGGTTTCCCTTCAATAGGCTGATGGAAAGCCGCAATTGCACTGAGATGGACTCGGATCGATGTAGACTTGAGGCCAGAATTGGATAAGTGCAAAAGGTAATCCAAAATAGGAGGAATGCTGAGGCTCCATATGATGAGAAAAACACCATGTAGAAAATCTAGTCTAGTTTTGGTGATAGCATTGTCTAGTGGTAGGCTTCCTAGAAGCTTCTAAAACGTCTCTTACAGATTGAGAAAACTGAAGAGGGGTTATGTTGAGAGGTACCAAGCTGTCAGGTGTAGAGACTGCAGGTTGGGATGAAGCAGAGATCCTTGACTCTGTGTAGGCAGAGAAGGAAAGACCGGTAGAAGGTATAGCTCCCTGCTGCTGAGTTGAAGTAGGTTGTCTCGCCACAGAGGAGCAATCAGAATCATGGTGGCATGATCGTTCTTCAACTTGACCAGAGTCTTGAGAATGAGAGGAAATGGAGGGAATGCATATAGGAAGAGATTCGTCCATTCCAGAAGAAAAGCATCTGTCTCGAGGCGACGAGGAGAGTATATCCTGGAGCAGAACTGAAGCAGTTTGTAGTTGTGGGGAGCTGCAAAGAGATCTATCTGAGGTGTTCCCCACTGTGAAAAAATGTGATGAAGAGGCGAGGAATGGAGTGTCCATTCGTGAGGTTGCAGAAGACGACTCAAGTTGTCTGCCAAGCAATTCTTCACCCCTTGAATGTAGACAGCTTTGAGGAAGGTGTTGTGGCGGATTGCCCAGTCCCAAACCTTCAGACAGAGTCAGAACGGTGGAGGTTATTCTCTGTTTTAAACAGTCAAAAAGGCTGAGTAGCCTTAGGTGCGGTAGAAGGTTGAGGTTTCTATTGGTTCTGAGGCTGCTGTTTCTTTAGAGGAGGGCAATTATAAGGAGCCATCCTCGGAGTAAAACGTGCAGGTTTTGCAGGAGCTGGCTTCGGCTTGGGTCTGACAATAGATGCAAAGGATTTCTCATGGTGAGACAATTTCTTGGTGGCTGCCTCGATGAATTCATTGAAGTGGTCATTGCCGTCACAAGGGATATTAGCCAAGCAGTCTTGAAGATTAGGGTCCATGTCAATGGTATGAAGCCAAGCAAGACGGCGCATAGCCACAGAACAAGCAGCTGCCCGGGCAGACAACTCGAAGGCATCGTAAGATGACTGCAGGAGATGCAATCTGAGTTGGGATAAAGAAGCCAGGACTTCTTGAAATTCAAAATGCTTTTGAGTATCCAGATAAGTCAAAAACTTTGGCAATAGAGAAATAAGGAATTCAAAATAAGTGATGAATTGAAAATTATAATTGAGGACTTTAGAGGACATCATAGCATTTTGATAGATGCGACGTCCAAATTTGTCCATAGTTTTCCCTTCCCTTCCAGGAGGAACGGTGGCATAAACCTTGGAAGGATGGGACCTTTTAAGGAGGACTCGACAAGCAGGGATTGATGAGATAACTGTGAGTTGTCAAACCCTTTGCGATGCACAGTTTTATACCTAGAGTCCAATTTTCCTGGAACAGCTGGTATGGAAAAAGGAGTTTCCATGCATCAACCAAAAGTCCGATTCAAAAGCTTATGAAGTGGAAGCTTAAGAGACTCTGCCGGAGGTTGAGGAAGATGCATGATTTCGAGATACTCCTTAGAGTATTTGGAGCAAGTATCTAATTGAAGGTCCAAGTCCACAGCCATCTGACGAAGAAAAGATGAGAAAGATAGCTGATCTGCCGATACTATGCCTCGAGAAGGATTCGAGGATATCGAGGCAGCCTGGGTCGAAGATGAAGCTTCGGTAGGAAAAAAGGCATCAAAGGAATATGGTGACTTGGACGAGGCAATCGAAACCGGGATATCCTCGAGGTCCGGCATTGGAGACCTCGAACGAGGAGTCGGTGGTCTAGTCGAAGTTGGAGTAGATCGAGGCTTAGTGGAAGGTCTTTCTTTAGAAGAAGAACTATGCCTGGAAGGATGCCTTGATGAAGGCCTCGATCGTCGGTGAGAACTGTGCCTGGAAAAAGATCTTGAGGATCGAGGAGACTGAAGCAGCCGATGCTATCAAAGAATGGATAGGACTGGAGGCTGTAGATCTAAGCTTCAGAGGCTTGATGGAGGAACCTCGATGCACTCCCAAAGACTCTGCTCCTTTGTATAGAGTGTGAGGATTCCTGTTGAGGCACTCGCAAAGAATCTGCTCCTTGCTTCACGTGCTTGGATACCAGACCAGACACAGAGACTCTGCTCCCTGCAAAGAGTGTGGAAGGTCAGACTGAGGCAAAGGAAGCGGCTCGATCTCACGGGAGTCTGCTGAATGCCCAGGCTGGATAAGAGGAAGCAGTTTTGGTCCCATATTTGTAAGGAACTGAATAAACTGCTTCTCTAATATGGTCTGGAAAGAAGCCGGCAAGGATGGATCTGCGTCTGAAACCGGACCACCTGCTTTGGCTGGAGGTTCCTTCGAGGTAGTGTGAGTGTGCTTCGACCTGGGAGTCTTAGGCACTTTAATCACTACCGGTGGAACTGACTGCTGAGCTATCTGACCTGAGGAAACAGGGGAAGATACAGCAGATGTCGTCGAAGAAAAGAGCCGCTGCAAACAAGGAAGGTCTGATGAGGCTCGAGGTGGAAGCAGTAGGAGTAGGAGGAACTTCGGCAGGAGTCAAGGCCGAATACGCCTTCGAAGTCGAGGGATCAGTAGAAGATTCCATCTCGAAGAGCTTGTCCACCAAAATACAACGACGATTGAAAGCACGAGTCTGAAGCGTTTAGCAAGGCAGGCATGACCTAGGATGATGTTTTGGCCCAAGACACTTAAGGCAGCGACGGTGTGGGTCCATAAGAGAGATCACGCCCTGGCACTTGCTACACTTCTTGAAGCCCGTAGCAGGCTGGGACATAGAAGGAAAAATAGCCGCCACAAGATCGAAACCCTCGGGCTGTGGCCTAGCGGCCTGTCCCGAAAAACGGATGGAAGAGGAAAAATTTATTTTTTTTACTAAAAATAAAAGAAATAAAACAAGAACAGCGATTTGAGAGGAAAAAAATACAAACCACGGTTCAGAGAAGGCATAAAGTAACGAAGTTAAACGCAAAGAGTCAAAGACGGACTTCTCGGCTCTGCGGAAAACTGAGAACTGAGGAGACACGCCCTGCGCTGGGCGGGAAGGCACTCATGCATGCGCAGTGCAGGCGACTCGAAACTTCGAGTTTCTTCAAGCAAGTCTGCCAGGCTAGCTGCCCTTTTTTCAGCTCTAAAGCACAAAGGAGAGGCTAAGCCAGATGCTCTCACCTCTCTTTTACTTGCAGCATGACACGTGATGCAAGGATGTTCCTGAGGTGCACAATTTGTGCATTCCTGCCATGGATTAATGGTAAAAGAGCTCCATCCCAATAAGTTATGAATCAAAACTAGAAGTTTTGGAGCTGCAGGAAACTTTAGAAAAAAAAACTGCTAAAATCCGAGATGGCTGCTGATAGAATTTTGGTGCCAAAATAAAAGTTAAAAAACAGTGAATTTAGGATTTGGAGGAAGGGGAACACAGGGAAACAAACACAAACCACTGAAAAGCTGAATTTCAGACCTCCGACGATTCCCATCATACGTTGTATAAGCCTTGCTCATTTCGACTTGTGCTGGCAATGTGCTGCAGCCTGCTTCAGCTCTGAACAGTAGCTAGTAAGGAAGGAGAAATCATTGCCTCATCCAGAACATCTCCTCCAACGCTAATCTTTGGGCTACCATTCAGACTCTGTGTCTGACTGAGCCCCCACCCCCATAGACCAACGGATGCACAACCAGAAGGGGGAGGCGAAAACACAGACACCGCTGAGTCTACTATGGATGTCTAACAGCCTGCACTCAAATCCCTGCTAAGCAGTAGATGAGCCACATTAACTGGGGATGGCCCCGAGCTCCAAAAATGCTTCTGCAGGCTGGCTAACAGACCTGCCAGCTGAAGACCACCATCTGCTTCTT
Source organism: Geotrypetes seraphini (assembly GCF_902459505.1). Classification (NCBI taxonomy): domain Eukaryota; kingdom Metazoa; phylum Chordata; class Amphibia; order Gymnophiona; family Dermophiidae; genus Geotrypetes; species Geotrypetes seraphini. Next base: position 59,380,902 of record NC_047085.1, read on the forward strand.
CTCCACACAGGTAGAGCTGGAACCACAAACAGGGAACCTCCCAGAACTGAAGAAAAATGAAGAAAATTTCAAAACAACTCAAAGAAAAGAGAAGAACATAACAGAAACACTCCTTCCAGCTCATGTGCAGAGCTCCCAGTGAAGTAGGAGGTTACAGAAAAAATCCAGAGTGGATTCCTTCTGCACAGGCTCACGGCCTTGGGGAGATAACCCGCTTGTCTAGAATGACACACCTATTGCACTGGAAATATTTTTCCAATAGATAAGTGATGGGACAACTTGGCTGAGGAAAAATGGAGAGTTGGTGGGGAGCAGAAGATGGAAATATGACAGAAAGACAAGATGAAAAATGGAATGAAAGATAAGAAAGTGGTAGGGAATTGAAAAAAATGAACTTGTGAATCATGGGAGCAGAAACAGCAAAAGCAACTGCCTCAGAAATGGAAGCAAGCACATTTCTAACTGATCCTGTCAGTTCTGTACACTAAAGTACAGTATTAAGAGCCTTGTTTATGCTGTTGTCTTTTTTTTTCAACCACCACAGAGAAAAATTGAGGGGGAAAAGAGCCTTATGAAATCAAGCCTACACTCTTCCAACTTTGGTGAGGACAACAATGTGTGAGGTAAAGGGTAAGGGAGAAGTATTTGAGAGAGCTCTCGGTCATTGGTACTTAGACGCCTCCCCCCCACACACAAAAAAAAAGAAAAGAAAATTGTCCAGGTTTGTTGTATGGTGTTTACACATTATGGTTCTTGAACAATGAACAAGAAAAAGAAAGTTTGATACTGAACACATATGACTTGAAAATTACAGAGTAGCTTCACATTCAACTGAAAGGGCTAATTTTTATAAAGTGGTTTCTCACATCAGAAGGACACTTTGAAAGGAATGGAACAGCAGGCTATACATGCAGATGCTGAATATTGGCTGTACTAAAAAGGCTTTTTTCAGACTTCTACAAAATGACATAGAAATGTTTCAACTGACAAACTAAGACACTAAATTATAACCTCGGAGGCACATAATGCAGCTGTATTACTTTCAGTCAGCGCCCTCATCGATCTTCTTGTCATAAAACAAAGGGATGCTCTTCCACTTTCACTTCTGAATAAGATTTTTAAAAGATGATTTGGCAGAAATCAGGCAAAAACATTAATTTAAGATGCACTTTATTACTCTCCCTTCACTATCACAGCTATAATAAAAATCTGTTTGGATTATAGATTACCATTTTATATGAACTGAAGTACTATTACAGAAACCAAAAAGGAAGCTTCCAAAAAGCAGTCAACACAATAAAGGTGACAGGACTGCAAATCTGCCTCATATATATTCCCTAATTAATATCTTGAAAACCCAGCTGGCTGGGGGCCCCCAAGACAGGTTTAAGAACCACTGATGTACAATATCAAAAACATACATTTAAAAAATCAGACAAAACATACACTAAAAACATCAATACTTCTCATAGACTGTAATAGCTCTTTCAGAAAACCATAAATTTTCACACCTAAATGTAATAAGGTGTGAGCAAAAAGATGTGTTTTCAGCAATTTTCTAAAATGTAGTATAGATCTCATATCCCTTAAATCATATGGAAGAGTATTCCTTAGTCGGGCTTCCTCAACTTAAACCACTTAAGTAGATGAAAGAGCCAAAGGTGCTTCATCATTCAGGAGCAAATTATGTAAAGAACGTCTAACTTTAGGTGTCCACTATGTAGAAGTCCATTGATTTAGTCGTCTAAATAAAGTCATTAATTGGGTTTATTATCCACTTTAAAAAGCATTAATTTGAACTTAGACGTCCATATGCTGGACACGTTTATCAAAATAGACGTCCACAATTTTGTGGACGCCCATTGGAAAAAGTTGCACCTAACAGGATAGACATGGAAAGATATCCATTTACAGAATTGTATGCCTCTGAGCGTGCTAACACATCTACCTAACGCCTAAAATGTAGGCGTTGCAAAAACAGGTTTACTTTTGAGCATGAGCAGGGAACTAGGTAGATGTTAGTAAGGTGGGCGTGACTTAGGCATCAGTTAGGCGTGCCAGAGGTGTCCACATATTGCAGCTCCAAAACTTCTAGTTTTGCCTCAGAACTTGTTGGGATGGAGCTCTTTTACCATTAATCCATATGATTTTATTGGGGCTTTATTTTTTGGGCTAAAGAGGACTCCAGTTTGATATAAAGGTCAAAATATGTTTAATAATGCATTTCTTAAGCAAAGCACATGAAATATATACATATATATTGCATACTGAACCTCATTTCCAAAAGGTCAAGAAAATAAAGAGAGATTTCCTCTAATGCTATTCCTCCAATAAATAAAACCTATTACCTGCCAAGTAAAAAAATCCCTCAAAGCGATCCTGAAAAGGCAAATGGAAAAGGTATACAGATAGATTTTGAGAATGTCTCTGCTCTTTTGGAACAAACTATAACTGAAACTACTGAGAGCTATGCTCCTGGAGGGGTATAATCGAAAGGGACGTCTAAGTCCGTTTACGTCCATCTCGTAAGTCGTCCAAAGTTAAAAAGAGCCTAAGACACATTTTCGAAAGATACGTCCAACTTTGTTTTATTTTCGAAAATCGTCTAATTATACGTCCTGCTGATCTGATCGTCCAAGCCACTAAATCATCCATCTTTATACCACATTTCCGTCCAAGTCCAAAACTCCTAGAACAAGCCCTATTGGACATGGGAGGGGTCTGCAAAGTGATGGACTGCACACCCAGACATGGCACCTAAATAGTGGGGTAACTTACAGGGCACTGCTGTGAACTTCACAAAAAGGGTGCCATGGTTTCTCCTCACTACAGCTCCCTTATAGGTGACGGTGAGCACCCCAAACCACCTCCAGAATCCCCTAGACCCACTTATCTACCACCCCAATAGCTCTTATGGCTGCAGGAGCCACTTATATGCCAGTAAAAAAGGGTTTTGGGGTGTATAGGGGAGTGCACATGTTTAAGTATCAATGCAGTGATTGCAGGGGCTTATGGGCATGGGTTCTCCTCTCTATGGGTCCCTAACCCACCCCCAAGACGACTTAAGGTGCCTCTGGGTTGGACGACTAGGCTTTCCTATGCCAGGTGGCCAGGTGATGATGGTCCGGAGGCTGAAATTTAAAGTTGTGAATAAAATTTTTATGGGGTTGGGGGGGTTTGGTGATCACTGAGTTAGTGTGTGCGGATCTGTGTTATGTGTTTGCAGTGCTTATCTGGTGAGTTTAGGTGGGTTTTTGTGACTTAGACCATGTTTTACATGGTCTAAGTCACAATGTCCAAGTTCTGTCTAGGCTCTGTTGTTAAACTTTCGGTTATACCTGCTGTACGACTAAGTCTAAGCCGGCCCACGTCCCGCCCAACTCCCGCCCTTGACAAGCTTCCCGAAATGCCCCGTTTAGCTTTGGACGTTGAGCGGCACTATGAAGGCCTAGGTTGTTTAGAAATACGTCCAAAACCCAGTTTTATTATCGGCGCTTGGACGTTTTTGAGAAATGTTCGTCCAAGTGCCGACTTAGGCCGGTTTTTGAACGTTTTTCTCTTTCGATTATGAGCCCCTTAGTATCATTTGTATTTGAGCAAACATGAATTCTCAAAGTTTCAAAAATTCTTAAAGTTTATTTGGGGGGGGGTCAAAGAATTTGGGTTTATCCAGATGTTTCAAGATCCACATAAGAACGAAGAAAAATGTTTATTTAAGACAAGAGACTATTAAACTGTGCGCTACCTTTTTCCTGGCTTATCCTTGTAAATGCTTGGCCAGGTATTTGGGAACCAAATATACTTTCTTTTCTCCAGACCATTTGAAAGAGTTTCTGAAGTTAAGAAGATCATCAAAGAATGACTGGGATATAGAAATCAACTAAGTGATTCACATTATTGCCTTTCATTTGTGATGTTGCCTCAAAGTTTCCAAGTTATGTTTTGTCTACTCCCTCTTAATTGAGGTCTCTATGTTTTATGTAACAAGATTTTCTCTTGTGAATTGTATTTGAAAACTCAATAAATAATTAAAATAAAGAAAAAGAGAGATACCCTACTCACAATGGTTGTGGTTCAGAGCAAGTGGACATGTCTGATGCACAATCTTGACATCATTGTGGCATCATCAATATGGACCTAGATGGCAGAATGCCACTAAAAAATAATAGGGACCTCTGCCTGCAAGGAAGCACCTGTGGCTCAGTGATTAAAGGCACTTCTTTCATCTTCCCAAGATGGTGGGTTCAAATCCCTAGTATGGTCAGGAACCCTAGCACTAATTCTTACGAGCCCATAGTTTTAACCCGCAGGTTAAAAGCGTGTTCTGTTCCTGGCTGCAATGTTTTCTGTTCAAGCATGCCTATCCTTCCCATACCTGCATGTTCCCAGTTGTTTTTTTTCCGCATTATTACCCCTTCATTTTATATTAGTTCCAGTAAAGCCCCCTCCCTATTTTGACCTTGTTTGTGCGGACAGCCAGTGCATGCACAGACCGCATCTACTGGCAAAGAAGATGGTAGGCACATGTGTCTGGATCGCTCTGCAGCGAGCCGTGGGGTCGCTGTGTGGCGTGCCTCTGATCACATTAACTTGCATGAGGAGGCATAGTGAATCGGTCGCCCAGGAAGACTCAGCCACAGTTCGCCCAACAAAGGTGAGCTTAGTGAATCTAGGCCTAAGTCAGTTACCCAGGAAGTAACAATGGACAGTTTGACATGGACATTCAATAGAGTGGCTAGTTGTGACGGGGTTTACATTCTGTCCCAGGAACCTGGAAACCAGGAGTTTCCTTTGTCCCCTTGTAGAGCTGCCCCTGGAAGGGGGAATATGACTGGGGAACTGCAATCATGCTGAGGAAGATAGCACGTCTTTCGTGATCTACTGGTCAATCACAAAGGCAACGCAAGTCGATCGCAGAGAGATTGTGCAACATACAACACTGCCGCCCAGGATCTCTCCCCACCACCAGACAGCTCCATTCAATCATCTCCCACCACCGCCACAGCAACTCCAGGTAAGGAAGGGCCAGCTACCTGCGAGTGCATGCCACCGGCCCACAAGCCTTTCCTCAAACATCAATTTTGACGACGGAGAGATTCTGGGCCAGGTGGCCCAGACCTTTTCTCTGATGTCAGAATTGACATTGGGGGGAAAGCTTGTGGGCTGGCAGCGTGCAATCGCTGCATGCACCTGACCTTTTCTTGCCCGGAGTTGCAGCAGGGGATGATTGAATGGAGCTGTTGTGTAGTGGCAGCGGGTGAGCAGGCCGGCTTTGGAGTGGGTCAGCTTTGGGGGGGAGGGAGGAAGGGGGTAGGACAAAGGCTGGAAGGCAGTGAGGGGGCATGAACGTGGGACACAAGGGAGGGAGGAAGGGGGCACTAACTTGGGACATAGGAGGAAGGGAGGGAATAGAAAGGGACAATTGTTGGGCCTGAGTGTGTGAGTGAGAGGGAAAGAGATGGTGCACATGGGGAAAGGAAGAGGAAAACTGGGCATACAGAGACAGGATTGAGGTAGAGATGCATGGGGAATAGAAGGATGAGGGAAAAATGTTGAATATGGTGGTGGAGAGGGAACAGAGGGATAGATTAAAGAGGATGCAAGGGGGAGGAATGTTAGGAACAGTGATGGATGGAGAGATGTAGCATAGTGTTGGGAGAGGGGTGATAGAAGGAGAAATGGGCATGAGGCTGGTGGGCAGTGGTGAAAAATTCTGCACATGATCTGGGGGATGAGAGAGGAAGAAAAGTTGGACTCATGGAGAGACAGAGGAGATAATTTGGTTGGGGAATGGAACGAGGTCTGGAGGCGAAGAAGCATGCAGGAGGCAGAAAGAAAGAAATATTGGACTCAGTCAGAAGGAAGTGCAACCAGAGACTCATGAAATCACCAGACAACAAAGGTAGGAAAAATTATTTTATTTCCCATTTATTGATCAAAATGTGTCAGTTTTGAGATTTTGTATCTGCTGTCTATATTTTCCACTATATTTGTTTATTTTTCTATAGTTATTACTAAAGTGACATTGCTTATTTTAAAGTCATCTGCCTTGACCTCTTTGAAAAAATACCCGAATATAAATGATAACATTTTCTCTGCATAGTGTGCTTTGTGTTTTTTTAAATTTTTATTGTTGGTAAATCATTTTACAAGCCACACCAGAAGTTCCCATAGGAGATAAAGGAGGTTTACTCAGTTATGTAGTGCCAAACTGTCAGCAGCTTTAAACAGCATTAGAGTGGAGGAAAAACACAGTTACTTACCGTAACAGTTGTTATCCAGGGACAGCGGGCAGATATTCTTACACATGGGTGACGTCACCGACGGAGCCCCGCAGCAGACAGCCTCGAAAGCAGACTTGCTTGAAGATCTTTATACCAGCTTCCGAGTGCTGCATCGCGCATGCCTTCCCGCCCGAACTAGGGGGGCGCATCTCCTGTGAGGATCCTCAGTTCAGATACCTAGCTAAGAAGCCAACCAGGGGAGATGGGTGGGTCGTGAGAATATCTGCCTGCTGTCCCTGGAAAACAACTGTTACGGTAAGTAACTGTGCTTTATCCCAGGACAAACAGGCAGCATATTCTCACACATGGGTGACCTCCAAGCTAAGCAGAAAGGGAAGGAGGGAGAGTTGGCAATTTAAGAAAAAAGATTTTGCAAAACAGACTGGCCATCCCTCCTGGAGAAGGTATCCAGACAGTAATGAGAGGTGAATGTATGAACCGAGGACCAAGTGGCAGCCTTGCAGATTTCCTCAATAGGAGTTGACCTGAGGAAAGCTATAGATGTCGCCATAGCTCAAACTTTATGGCCCGTGACTTAACCCTGCAGAGGTAGACCAGCCTGAGCATAGCAGAAAGAGATGCAAGCAGCCATCCAGTTGGAAATGGTTCACTTCAAGATAGGACGTCCCAACCTATTCGGATCAAAGGAGATGAAAAATTAAGGAGCTGTTCTGTGAGGTTGAGTGTGTTGCAAGTAGAAAGCCAAAGCACGCTTGCAGTCCAAAGTATGGAGCGCCACTTCTCCAGGGTGAGAATGAGGCTTTGGAAAAAACACCGGCAGAACAATAGATTGATTGATGTGAAGTTCTGAAACCACTTTAGGCAAGAATTTAGGATGAGTACGGAGGACCACCTTGTCATGGTGGAAAACTGTGAAAGGTGGGTCCGCAACCAAAGCTTGTAACTCACTGACTCTTCAAGCAGACGTGAGAGCAATGAGGAAAACCACCTTCCAAGTGAGATACTTGAGACGATCAAGTGGTTCAAAAGGAGGTTTCATTAGTTGAGCTAAAACAACATTGAGATCCCAAACCACCGGAGGCGGTTTAAGTGGTGGATGAACATTAAAGAGTCCATTCATAAATCGGGAAACCACGGGATGTGCAGAGAGAGGTTTCCCATCGAGAGGCTGATGAAAAGCAGCAATAGCACTAAGATTAATTTGTATGGATGTAGACTAAAGTCCAGATTGCGATAAGTGAAGTAAATAGTCCAAAACAGAAGCCAAGGATGTAGACATTGGCTCTATCTGACGCGTGGAACACCATGCAGAAAATCTAGTCCATTTCTGGCCGTAACACTATTGAGTGGATAGCTTTCTGGAAGCGACCAAAATATCTTGAACAGACTGAGAAAAGTGTGAGGAGTCTGTCAGGCAGAAAGGTACCAAGCTGTTAAGTGTAGAGACTGCAGATTGGGATGAAGTAAAGATCCTTGACTCTGAGTAAGCAGAGAGGGAAAAATTGGTAGAAGTAGAGGCTCCCTGGTGCTGAGTTGAAGTAGAAGGGAGTACGACGGTTGTCTGGGCCACCAAGAAGCTATCAGAATCATGGTGACATGTTCCTTCTTGAGTTTGACAAGAGTCCTTAGAATCAGCGGAAATGGAGGGAAGACATAGACAAACTGACCCGTCCAATCCAGGAGGAAAGCGTCCGCCTCCAGACGTTGGAGAGAGTACATTCGAGAGCAAAACTGAGGCAGCTTGTTGTTGAGGGGGGACGCAAAAAGGTCTACCTGCGGGGTCCCCCATCGAGCAAATACCTGATGTAGCGTGGGGGAATTGAGTGTCCATTCGTGAGGTTGCAGAAGGCGACTCAAGTTGTCCGCCAGACAGTTGTGTTGACCCTGAATATAGACAGCTCTGAGAAAGATGTTTTGATGAATTGTCCAATGCCACAGATTCAGAGCCTCTTGACACAGGGAGTGAGAACTCGTACCCCTCTGTTTGTTGACATAATACATGGCCATCTGGTTGTCCATCTGGACAAGTACCACCTCGTCGTGAAGAAGGTGTTGAAAAGCTTTGAGAGCACTGAAAATCACTCTGAGTTCCAACAGATTGATATGACAAAGTCGGTCCACCGAAGTCCACAGACCCTGGGTACGGAGGCCATCTACATGGGCCCCCCATGCGTAGGTCGACGAGTCTGTTGTGAGAACCTTCTGATGAGGGAGCATGTGGAACAGCAAACCTCTGGAAAGACTGGAAGAGAGCATCCACCAGTGGAGAGACAGCTTCAATAAAGGAGTTACTGTAATTTGTCAGGAAGGCGGGTCTGTAGTTTGTTGCCACTGAGATGCCAGGGTCCACTGAGAAACGCGAAGGTGAAGTCTGGCAAAAGGAGTCACATGAACCGTAGAAGCCATGTGGCCGAGCAGAACCATCATTTGTCTTGCAGAAATCGATGGAAGACGAGACACCTGATGATAAAGGCGAATGAGGGTATCTCGACGTAGTGGAGGTAGAAATGCTCTGAGTTGGACAGTGTCCAGGGTGGCCCCAATGAACTGGAGAGATTGAAAGGGGGTCAACTGAGATTTTGGAAAGTTGATTTCGAATCCCAGACTTTGGAGGAACATAATAGTCTGTTGGGTCGCTGCAATAACCCCTTGAGGAGAGGGGGCTTTGATAAGCCAGTCGTCCAGGTACAGGAAACCTTGAAGACCCTGAGTACGAAGAGCTGCAGCCACCACCACCAGGCATCTGGTAAAGACTCTGGGAAGGAGGCGAGTCCGAAAGGAAGAATTCTGTATTGGAGATGAAGAATCCCCACCTTGAATCGAAGGTATTTGCGAGAGGCTGGATGAATGGGGATACGAGTGTAAGCCTCTTTGAGATCCAGCGAGCACATCCAATCTCCCTGAGCCATCAGGGAGTATAAGGTTGGCAACGAGAGCATCCGAAACTTCTCTTTGACCAGAAATTTGTTGAGGGCTCTGAGGTCCAGAATGGATCGCAAGTCCCCCATCTTCTTTGGAAACAGAAAGTAACGGGAATAAAAACCCAGGTTCCATTGAGACAGAGGAATCTCCTTGACAGCTCGAAGGCGAAGGAGAGCCTGAGCTTCCTGAAGAAGCTCAAACTCAGGGGCGGAAAATTTCATGGCGACACCAGAAAGTATTTCTTCACAGAGAGAGTGGTTGATCATTGGAACAAGCTTCCAGTGCAGGTGATCGAGGCAGACAGCGTGCCCGACTTTAAGAATAAATGGGATACCCATGTGGGATCCCTACGAGGGTCAAGATAAGGAAATTGGGTCATTAGGGCATAGACAGGGGGTAGGTAAGCAGAGTGGGCAGACTTGATGGGCTGTAGCCCTTTTCTGCTGTCATCTTCTATGTTTCTATGTTTCTATAAGAAGAGGAAGTTGCGACGAATTGGAAGGACACTCTCTTGGAGGGTGATCTGGAGGAACCTGAAGCAAACGAAGAAGCAAATGAAGCATCCCTCTCGCAGAATGGTCAGAACCCAGAGATCTGAGGTGATGGTTTCCCACTGGGAATAAAATTGGGAAAGACGACCTCCTATGGGCAGAAGAGAATTCTGATGCAGGGAGGCTGGAATGCCTAGACTAAGCCGGTTTAGGGGCCGCAGGAGTTTGAGCCGTCTGCCGACGCTGGTGTTGCTGAGGGAGTCTGGGAGGAGGTCTGGAGAAAGCTGGCGTCGTTTTCTGAGGACAACGACATTGTGGCTGTTTATAAGCCCGAGCAGGAGGAGTCTTGGGCCAAATCAAAGATGCAAAAGAGCGCTCATGTTCTGAGAGGCGCTTGGTGGCAGCTTCAATGGAGTCATCAAAAAGTTCATTGCCTTGTCAAGGTAAGTTGGCCAAACGATCTTGCAGATTGGGATCCATGTCGACAATGCGTAGCCAAGTAAGGCGACGCATGGCAACTGCAAAGGCAGAGACTTTGGAGGAAAGTTCAAAAGCATCATCTGAGGCCTGCTACATAAAAAGTCTCAACTGAGATAGAGTCTTGAGGATTTGCTTAAACTCTTGAAGACGTGGCTTGGGAAGATCTAGATAGAATGAAGGCAACAATTTCAGAAAATGATTGAAATAGGTGGTAAAAACGTAATTATAATTAAGAATTCTGTTAGCCATCATGGAATTCTAGTACAATCTGCGTCCAAATTTGTCCATGGTGCAACCCTCCCTGCCTGGAGGAAATGCAGCATAAAGTTTCAAAGGATGAGACTTTTTCAAGGACGACTCCACCACCAAAGACTGATGGGATAGTTGAGATTTTTCAAATCCTTTGCAGGGCACTGTGCGGTAGCGGGATTCCAACTTGGAAGGAATGGCCGTGATGGAATAAGGTGTTTCCATGTTTCTCATAAAAGTTTGTTTAAGAACTGGAGTCATAGGCAGCCTCAAGGTCTTCTTAGGTGGATGAGAGAGCTCCATGTCGGCCAAATATTCTAGAGTATACTTGGAATCAGAATGAAGATCTAATTGAAGGGCCTTCCCCATGTCGAAGACAAACTTTGCAAAAGAAGTAGACTTCGAGGTCGAGGCATCCTCTGGAGAGGGAGAGTGAGACCGAGGCACCACAGAGTAGGATGGAGAAGCCTCTCTAGAATATTGAGATAAGGGCTCCGAACCCAAGCGCAGAGTGATGGAAGAAGCTGCACTATCAGCATGAGGCGGAGTCAGCGAATGCCTGCGCTTCAAGTCCTCGGCAGCGAGGCTCTCGGTGTTCGAGGCACAGAATGTGTCGAGGCAGAAGGGGAAGAGTCTCGCAAAACAGGCCTCGACGGCGGAGTCCTCGATTTGGATAAACTTTGAGGAGAAGTAGTCGAAGCATCTCGAAGGCGAGATCTGTGCTTGGATGCAGAGGAAGTCTCAGGATCCATTGAAGTTGAAAGCTTTTGTACCCAGGATGGCTACTTACGAAGCTTGGAAGGAAGGTGTCTCGAGTGCTTCGAGCGATGCTTCGAACGAGGCAGCGGAGACATGGACGGAGGCTCAGATGAAGTGTCAGTAGAAGAGAGCCGATGAGGCTTCCGAGACCTGCCTCGACGTACCTCGACAGGAGGATCAGACTGCTGCACAGGATGGTCCACAGGAGGCAGGGTCGAGGACGGGACAAATTGAGCCACAATCGAGGAAATTTGAGTGGTCAAAATGGACTTCAACATGTCCTCGAACATCGGCACCGAGACAAAAGGATCGGGTCTCGTAGGTGCTGCAGTGCGCTCCAAGGAGGGCAACCTCGAAGATGAGTATTCCCGATGCTTGGAGGCACGCTTAGCTGGAGGTCTCGAGGAGGCGGACAAACCCGGAGGTATGGTTTGTGAAGCCTGAGACTCTGGTGGCTTGTTAGGGATGGTACCTGAAAGAGAAGCAGGAGACTTACCCACGGAAGCTGACTTCAGAGGAGGAGCCGACGAGGCCTTCAAGACCGAGGATGTCGAGGTTGAGGCTCTAGCGGGTAGAACAGCAGGGGTCGAGGTCGAAGTCTTCGAAGTCAAGGCCTGCATCGAAGCCGAAGGTGAGGCTTTCAAACCCGAGGCCGACCCAGGGGCCGAGGCCTTCGATACTGAAGTCGAGACCTTCTTGGGCGGTTACCGCTAAAAAGTTACCGCTAAAAAGTTGTTCGAAATGAGCACAGCGGCGACGAAAAGCCCGAGGTTGAAGAGTCAAGCAGCGGTGACAATCTTCGGGGCAATGTCTGGGACCCAAACAGACCATACACTGACTATGAGAGTCGGTGATGGAAATTGTCTTGCCGCAGTGACAACAACGTTTAAACCCGGTAAGAAGCCGGGACATAGAAAAAACAAAGTCCGTAGCGCTGAGCGGTTGGGCCTAGGCCCAAAGCCCGCCGACCGGACAAAAAGAAATAAAAGAAATTAAACAAATACTTTTTTATTTTTTATTTTTTTTAAATTTTTGACAGAGAAGGCACGAAGCTTCAGAGCTGAGACGAAGGTAAAATTATGGTCTTACCTGTTAATTTTCTTTCCTTTAGAAGCAGCAGATGAATCCAGACTAGTGGGTATAGCTCACATCGACCAGCAGGTGGAGATAGAGAACTGATTAACAGTTGGCCTTAAAGCCTGGTGTTCCTTCTTTTGATTCAGTTATGCACTTTGCCCAAGCATCCCGAAAGGAGAATGAGCCGCAACAAAACTCCATTCCAGTAGAAAATGTGTCTTTCTCTTCTTAATATTATTATTTGTTGGGTTTTTTTTTTTTTTTTCAGCAAAGAAATAATACACTTACCAACCATAGCCCCAACTAAACCCATCAACTAACCACCCTACACACCAACAGTGCATTTGGGGAGGGGCTCTGGATTCATCTGCTGCTTCTAAAGGAAAGAAAATTAACAGGTAAGACCATAATTTTACCTTCCATAGCAAAGCAGCAGATGAATCCAGACTAGTGGGATGTAGCAAAGCAAACAAACTGGGTGGGACGCCAATGCCGCCTCTGCCAGCACTGCAGCGCCAAAACTCGCCTCTGAACGGGCCGCTACATCTAACCGATAATGCTGTGAAAAAGTATTTCTCGACGACCAAGTGGCCGCCCGGCAAATCTCCTCTAAAGACATCCCCCCGGACTCCGCCCAAGATGTCGCCAAAGCCCGAGTGGAATGAGCATGAAGGTGCTCCGGTACCTTCTTCCCTGACAACACATACGCCGAAGCAATAGTGTCCTTGACCCAACGCGGAATGGACGCTTTAGACGCCGCCATCCCTTTGTTTTTACCCGCGAATGCAACAAAGAGATGGTCCGACCGACGAAAATCATTCGTCACTCCCAAATAATGGAGAAGCATACGGCGTACATCTAGTAGCCGTAGAGACAAAAATCGTTTCCCCCAATCCTCCCTCCGGAAGGATGGAAGGAACAAACTCTGGTTCACATGAAAGGAAGAAATAACCTTCGGCAGGAAGGACGGCACCATACGCACCGACACCCCAGTCTCCGAAAAACGCAAAAAGGGTTCTCTGCAAGAAAGCGCCTGCAGCTCCGATACTCGCCTTGCTGAAGCCATCGCCACCAAAAAAACTGTTTTCAGTGTGATATCTTTCAACGTGGCCGCTGACAGGGGCTCAAAAGGTGCCCCCTGCAACTTCCCAAGGACGAGTTTAAGATTCCATGTTGGACAAATTCGCTTTACCGGCGGGCGGATATGGTGAACCCCCTTGAGGAAACGGACCACGTCCGGCTGCGATGCGAGAGCCGAGCGATCCACCCGGCCCCTGTAACAGGCAATGGCCGCCACCTGAACCTTTAAAGAGTTATAGGCTAACCCTTTCTCTACGCCCTCCTGCAGGAAAGCCAGAATCGCCGGCAGAGAAGCCTTGAAGGGCGCCACTCCCTGGCGACCGCACCATGCCTCAAAAATCCTCCAGACTCTCGCATAGGAGGCTGACGTCGAAAGTTTCTTGGCTTTAAGCAGGGTGGCGATCACCCGCTCTGAATAGCCCTTCTTTTTTAGCCGTGACCGCTCAATAGCCAGGCCGTAAGACCAAAGCGGGCCGGATCTTCCATCCAAATTGGACCCTGAGACAGCAAGTCCGGAGTTACCTGGAACGTTACCCGCTCGCCTACTAAAAGCTGCATCAGATCTGCGTACCACGGCCGACGCGGCCAATCCGGAGCCACCAGGATGACTCTGCCGCGAAAGCGAGAGATGCGCTGCAACACTCGACCTATCATGGGCCAAGGCGGGAACACATACAGAAGGGAATTCGGAGGCCATGGGAGAGCTAACGCGTCCACACCCTCCGATCCCTTTTCCTTGCGTCTGCTGAAGAACCGAGGCAACTTCGCATTGTGGGACGAGGCCATGAGATCCATCTCCGGCAACCCCCACCGACGGACTAGCAGGCTGAACGCTCGAGCAGACAACTCCCACTCGCCCGGATCCAGAAGATTTCTGCTGAGAAAGTCCCCTTGCACGTTTTCGTGACCTGCAATGTGTGCCGCCGACAGAAGCGGAACATGCCTCTCCGCCCATCGAAACAAAGTTCTTGCCTCTTCTGCCAACTGCGGACTCCGGGTGCCCCCCTGCCGATTGACATAGGCGACCGCCGTGATACTGTCCGAAAAGATTCTGGTCGGTTTGTCCTGAATCAGTGACTGAAAAGCCAGCAGCGCCAGTCTGACCGCTCTTAATTCCAACAAATTGATGGGCCACTGGGCTTCCTGGAAGGACCACATCCCCTGCACCGACGCCTGCAGGCACTGGGCCCCCCATCCCCGCAGACTGGCATCCGTTGTGACCACCACCCAGTCCGGCGTGGCCAACAGCATGCCCCTCCAAAGATGCAACTCGTGGAGCCACCATTGCATGCTGCGAGCTGCTCGACGACTCCATTGGAGACGTACATTGTAGTTCAGAGAAGCTGGGGACCAGCGAGAGAGCAGAGACTGTTGTAAGGGCCTCATGTGGCTCCGCGCCCAGGGGACCACCTCCAGAGTCGCCACCATGGAGCCCAGCACCTGTACATAATCCCAAACTCGAGGTCTGGCCGACCCGAGAAGTAGGCGAATCTGAGCCTGCAATTTCTCCCCCCGGTCTCGGGGTAGAAACACTTTCCCCAGAGCCGTGTCGAACCGCACCCCCAGATGCACCAACGACTGCGACGGGGACAGACAACTCTTGGGAAAGTTGACAATCCACCCCAACGACCGGAGGAGAGAGATCACTCGCTGAGTAACCGCCACACTCTCCTGTCTGGACGAGGCGCGGATTAACCAGTCGTCTAAGTAAGGGTGTACCCGAATCCCTTCCTTGCGGAGAAAGGCGGCTACTACCACCATGACCTTGGAAAAGGTGCGGGGAGCCGTTGCCAAGCCAAAGGGCATTGCCCGAAACTGATAATGCTGGTCTAGAATCGCAAACCGCAGATACCGCTGATGTGGAGGCCAGATCGGAATATGGAGGTACGCTTCCTTGAGATCGAGGGACGTGAGGAACTCTCCCGGTCTTACAGCCGCAATAACCGAGCGCACCGTCTCCATCCGGAAATGGCGAACACTGAGAAATCTGTTGACTCTTTTGAGATCCAGCACCGGCCTGAAGGACCCCCCCTTCTTTGGTACAATGAAGTAAAGGGAATATATACCGCTGCCGACCTCCTCCGGGGGCACCGGTACCACTGCCCCTAGCTCGAGCAGCCCCTGAAGAGTCATTCTGACCGCGTCTCCCTTGGCCGCCCCATCGCACGGGGACACCAAGAAAGAATCTACGACGGGAGAGGCGAACTCTAACTTGTACCCTTCTTGTACAATGTCCAACACCCACTGATCTGACGTGATCGTGGCCCACTCCGCCCGGAACTCCGAAAGCCGGCCCCCTAAGGGAAAGGCGGAGGGAGCCAAGCCCCCGTCATTGTGGAGTGCGAGTGGTTGGGGTACGTGTTGACTGCCCCGAAGAGGGTCTCGTCGTACGAAAGGAACCCCTCTGCTGAAACCTCGGTCTCGAAGCAGAGGACGAACCAGATGCCGATCTGAAGAAAGGCTTACCAGACCTGGATCTACGAACATCCCTGAAGCGCGGTCTAGACGATGAGGGCCTCACCGGGGGCCTAGCCCTATCCTCCGGTAAACGTTGAGTTTTGGTATCCCCAAAATCTTTCACCAGTTTATCTAAATCTTCTCCAAACAATAAACCCCCTTTAAAAGGGAGTCTCACCAGCCGAAGCTTAGAAGCTGCATCGGCCGCCCAATGCTGTAGCCATAAGGATCTGCGAGATACCACTGAAAGAGACATCTGCTTCGCAGACGCCCTAATAATATCATATAAGGAGTCTGCTAAATACGCCAAGCCAGACTCCAAATCTGCCAGCTCCGAAGGGACAGAACCCCCAGACTCCATTAAATTATCTGACATGACCTGCGACCACTGCAGACATGCTCGCGCCGCATAAGAGCTGCAGATTGCGGCCTGCAAGGTAACTGCCGCTACCTCAAAGGACATTTTTAATGAAGATTCAATCTTCCTATCCTGCGCATCCTTCAATGTCACTCCCCCCTCCACCGGTAAGGTAGTCTTTTTGGTTACCGCTGCCACCAAAGCATCCACCCTGGGTAACCTAAACTTATCTAGTTCAGTCGGGTCAACCGGATACAAGAGCCGCATGGCTTTTGCCACTCTTAAACTGGCTTCTGGCGTATCCCATTGCGCCGAGATCAGCTCCTGCATGGCTTCATGCACCGGAAAAGACTTAGGGGGTCTCCGTGTACCTGCCATCAGGGGATTACCCGATACCGCAGTATCTGCCTGAGAAATATTCAGCCCCTGTAAAGCCTTCAAAATTAAGGAAGAAAGTTCTTCTCTATGAAACAAACGTAGAGCGGACGGGTCATCCACTTCTTGACCCGGGGGATCCCCTGTATCCCAATACAGGACCTCCCCCTCCTCCAACGATTCCGGAAGAGAAAAAGGGGATCTAGGCAGAATATCCTCTGCTTCCGCGGTCGCGAGCCTGCGCTTCTTTGCTACCAGCGACCGCCCCGGCGACCCCACCGTGCCCTCAGCCAGCCTGCCTGTCTCACCAGGCCCCACAGCCGACTTCGAGGGCACCGGAAGGGACACATCGACCACCGGCACCGGCGGGACGGGCTGCGCACCCTGTAACAAAAATGCCCGGTGCAGCAGCATAACAAATTCCGGCGAAAATGAACCAAACGGAAGGGCCGCTGACCCGCCCTGATCCGTGCCGGGGAGCGGGGCCGCGACTTCCGCAGGTGCTCCCGACTCCCCCGCCGCCGCCGGACTCCCCACTGCCACGGAAGAGTCCCGCAGCTCTGACTCACCCTCGCGTGCCGGGGACATCTCCCTTGCCTCCCTGACCCGGGCAATAGCAAGCTCACAAGCCTGCAAAAAGGCATCTTCTGCCGGTGTAGCCTCACACTCGGCAGAGCAAAGGCCCGACGGTGTTCTACGCGCTCCACAGCGCGAACACCGCTGACCGGCCTCCGTAGCCATCCCGCGTTCCAGCACGGCATTTTTTTTTTGTTGTTTTTTTTTCCACACGCGGCGAACGCCGCTGACTGCCGACTCCGCCCCCAACCACCCCTACACTCGGGAACGCGATACCCAAGCCGTGAGGCAGGGAAAACACTCACCAATTTGCTCCCGCGATTTCAGACGCCAGGACACGGCTGGTAAGTGTACTGAAGGCAAATGCAAAGATTGCAAAGCTCAGCATTAGACAGGAAGTTGACTGTTTTTCTTTTTTTTTTTTTTTTTGTACTGGAATGAAGAAAGAAGACCCCTGCAGGACAAACAAACCCCTCAATCACCCGGAGGGGAGGGTGGAGCAGGGACCTGGGAGGGCCCAGGTGTAACTCCTAAAGCCGGCACCACTCAGCCAGGCACCCCTGTCCTACTGAAGAGACTGAGTCTCAACAGAGGAAGTCCACCGAACACCAATATCTCCGGCAGCAGCTAGAATCCAGGAGCTAGTGGGCTAGCTCAGTCCCTGCTGGGAGATAGAGCAAAACTGAATCAACAGAAGGAACACCAGGCTTTAAGGCCAACTGTTAATCAGTTCTCTATCTCCACCTGCTGGTCGATGTGAGCTATACCCACTAGTCTGGATTCATCTGCTGCTTTGCTATGGAAAAAGGTCTTCTCGGCTCCGCGAAAACGTTGAACTGAGGATCCTCACAGGAGATGCGCCCTCTAGTTCGGGCGGGAAGGCACGCACGCATGCGCGATGCAGCACTCGGAAGCTCTTTATAAAGATCTTCAAGCAAGTCTGCTTTCAAGGCTGTCCGCTGTGGGGCTCCGTCGGTGACGTCACCCATGTGTGAGAATATGCTGCCTGCTTGTCCTGGGATAAAGGATTTTCTGCCTCAGAAACAGCTCCAAATGAATCCGACTATAACCTCCACCCCCATGGATCCTTGTCTATGCGGTCAGGGGCGGGAAAAGCAGCCTGCACCTTGAAACCCGGGAAGGTTTCACATATGGCCTGCGCTTGAAACCTGTGAAAAGCTCACCGGCAATCAGACTCCCAGGGGAAGGGACCCCGAGTTTAGAAATGGTGGCACACAGCAGGCTGGCTCCACATTTCCACCATTTTCTCAGTGAAGCAGCAGTCCTGCACCAAAGGACTGCGACCTTTCCGCAGACAGGGGAAGGGGTCTCAAAGCACTTAAGCCACCAAGAAATCAAACTAAGCAAAAAATAACAAAAAGAAGAAGAGCAAATGCAAAAGACTTATGCACAGATTGCTTGCAGAAATTGTATCTGGCTATGTTTGCTAGCTCTGAGGCTAAGGGGGTGGAGCATGTGCTCAGACATTTTGTGGATTTCTGCAACTCCCAGATGGCGGGTTGTGATTGAACACCTAGCATATAGGATTTGGCAGGGACGTAACAGAAGAAAATTAATGGAAATGCTTTTAAAACAGAGAAAGGTGAAGTTTCTGGAATCCAGTGGATTACAAGACAACATGATTTCTCTAGAGGTAGATCTTGTCAGACAAATCTGATCAATTTCATTGACTGGGTGACCAGAGAATTGGATAGAGGGAGTGCTCTAGATGTGGTGTATTTAAATTAGCAAAGCCTTTGACAGTGTCCACACAGGCATCTAAGAAATAAACCAAGTAACCTCTGGATGGGCCGCAAAGTGATAGGCTGGGTCAGGAACTGGTTGAGTGGAAGGCAACACAGGATAGTGGTCAATGGAGATTGCTGTGAGGAAAGTGATGTTACCAGTGGCATGCCTCAAGGTTCTGTTCTTGGGACTGCTTTTTTTTTAACATTTTTATATGCAATACTGCTGAAGGGCTGTCGGGTAAGATTTGCCTAGTTGTGGATGATACTAAAATCTGCAAAAGAGTAGACACCCAGGATGGTGTGAATAACCTGAAAAAAGACCTGGCAAAGCTTGAAGAATGGTCTGAAATTTGGAAGCTAGATTTAATGCTAAGAAATGCAAGGTCATGCATTTGGACTGCAAATACCCGAGGGAATGGTACAGTTTAGGGGGTGAAGAACTTATGTGCACTACATAAGAGCGGGACTTGGGTGCGACTGCATGTGATCATCTTAAGGTAGC
The DNA here is from genome assembly GCF_902459505.1 of Geotrypetes seraphini. Lineage (NCBI taxonomy): Eukaryota > Metazoa > Chordata > Amphibia > Gymnophiona > Dermophiidae > Geotrypetes > Geotrypetes seraphini. Next base: position 59,400,221 of record NC_047085.1, read on the forward strand.
CAAACAGGTTGAAAAAGTGATGGCAAAAGCTAGAAGGATGCTAGGGTGCATAGGGAGAGGTATGGCTATTCGGAAAAAGGAGGTACTGATGCCCTTATATATGATTCTGGTGAAACATCATTTAGAATAGCATGCAATTCTGAAGACCAAACTTCAAAAAGATATAAAAAAAAAAAAAAAAGATGGAGTCTGTCCAGAGGAAGACTACTAAAATGGTGAATGGTCTTTGCTATAAGGCATATGGGGACAGACTTAAAAATCTCAATATGTATACTTTGGAGGAAAGGCAGGAGGCGGAAGATATGATAGGGACATTTAAATACCTACATGGCATAAATGCGCATGAGTCAAGTCGCTTTCATTTGAAAGGAAACTCTGAAATGAGAGGGCATAGGATGAAGTTAAGAAGTGACAGGCTCAGAAGTAATCTAAGGATATACTTTTTTACAGAAAGGGTGGTAGATGCTTCGAACAGTTTCCCGGAAGAGGTGGTGAAGACAAAGATTGTGTCTGAATTGAAGAAAGCACGGGATAGGTACTTGGGATCTTAGAGAGAGGAAAAGATAATGGTTACTGCGTATGGGCAGCCTGGATGGATCATTTGGCCTTTATCTGCCATCATGTTTCTATGTAAACCGCCTAGAAGCCCTCACAATGAATGATATATCAAACGTAAATAGAAACTGGAAATAGAAATCCTAGGTTGAATAACATTCTAAAGGGCGGGGGGGGGGGAAGAACTAGCAGTCAAGAAAGAAAAAAAAAAAAAAATGGGGTCATAACATAAGAACATAAATGCCTTACTGGAACAGACTGAAGGTCCATCAAGTTCAGTATCCTGTTTCCAACAATGGCCAACCCGGATCCCTAGTAGTAAAAAAGATTTTATGCTGCTTATCCTAGAAATAAGCAGTGAATTTCTCCAAACTTCCTCAATAAATAAATAAATAAAAGAAAACATCGATGAACATTTTGAAAGAAACGAACTTCTGATAACCAGCCAAATGGTTTCTGCAGGGGGAGATCATGCCTAACTAACTTATTGCACTTCTTCGAAGGAATTAACAAACGGATAGACAGAGACTCCCATAGACATCATATACCTAGATTTCCAAAAAGCCTTTGACAAGGTGCCTCATGAACGTCTACTCCGGAAACTGAAGAACCATGGGGTGGACGGAGACATACATAGATGGATCAGAAACTGGTTGGCGGGTAGGAAACAGAGGGTAAGGGTGAAGGGCCACTACTCGGACTGGAGGAGGGTCACGAGTGGTGCTCCGCAGGGCTCAGTGCTCGGGCCGCTGCTATTTAATAGATTCATAAATGATCTAGAAACAGGGACGAAGTGTGAGATAATAAAATTTGCGGATGACACCAAACTATTTAGTGGAGCTCGGATTAAAGAGGACTGCGAAGAATTGCAAAGGGACTTCAACAAACTAGGGGAATGGGCGACAAGATGGCAGATGAAGTTCAAGGTTGAGAAATGTAAAGTATTGCATGTGGGAAGCAGAAACCCGAGGTACAACTATACGATGGGAGGGATGTTATTGAATGAGAGTACCCAAAAAAGGGACTTGGAGGTAATGGTGGACATGACAATGAAGCCGACGGCACAGTGCGCAGCGGCCACTAAGAGAGCAAATAGAATGCTAGGTATAATCAAGAAGGGTATTATAAACAGGACGAAAGAAGTTATCCTGTCGTTGTATCGGGCGATGGTGCACCCGCATCTGGAATACTGCGTCCAATATTGGTCGCCGTACCTTACAAAGGATATAGCATTACTCGAGAGGGTTCAGAGGAGAGCGACACGTCTGATAAAAGGGATGGAAACCTTTCATACAATGAGAGGTTGGAGAAACTGGTCTCTTTTCTCTGGAGAAGAGGAGACTTAGAGGGGATACGATAGAGACTTACAAGATCATGAAGGGCATAGAGAGAGTAGAGAGGGACAGATTCTTCAAACTTTCAAAAATTAAAAGAACAAGAAGGCATTCGGAAAAGTTGAAAGGGGACAGATTCAAAACAAATGCTAGGAAGTTCTTCTTTACCCAACGTGTGGTGAACACCTGGAATACGCTTCCAGAGGACATAATAGGGGTTTAAGAAAGGATTGGACAATTTCCTGCTGGAAAAGGGGATAGAAGGGTATAAATAGAGGATTACTGCACAGGTCCTGGACCTGTTGGGCCGCCGCGTGAGCGGACTGCTGGGCACGATGGACCTCAGGTCTGATCCAGCAGAGGCATTACTTATGTTCTTAATGGCCTATGGATTTCATTTTTAGGAAATTATCCAAACCTCTTTAAAATCCTGCTGCTGGGGATTTCACCACATTCTCTGGCAATGAATTCCAGAGTTTAATTACATGTTCTATGAAGTAATATTTTTTCCGGTTTATTGTAAATCTACTACTTAGTAGCTTGAGTCTTTCCTCCTAGGGAAATCATTCCATTCCCTTTATCATTTTTGTCACCCTTCTTTGTACCTTTTCTAATTCTGCTATATCTTTACAAGATAAGACAACCAGATTTACACACAGTATTCGAGGTACAGCTGTACCATAGAGCAACACAGAGGCATAACAACATTTTTATCTTTGTTTCCCATGCCTTTCCTAATATTTCTAACATTCAATTTGATTTCTTAGCCACGGCCAGATAATGAGCTGAGAGTTTCAACATATCCTCAACCATGACACCTAAATCCTTTTCTTGGGCACCGACTCCTAATGTGGAATCCAGCATCATGTAGTTATAATTCGGGTTCCTCTTTCCCACATGCATCACTTTCCACTTGATCACATTAAACTACTCCTGGCGGAATTCTGCACTACTGCATAATGCAGGAACGCAGAATTACTTGAGGTCTGTGCAGATTTTGGTGTGAGGTTGGCACGCCATCGCTGCGGCCTGAATCACTGCTGGCAACATCTTTGGGCAGCTTGCGTGGGCTCTGCAGGCTTCCCTCTACCGCAGTCCCACACTCAATGCCAGCAAGTATTACAAAGATAATAATATAAGTTGCATTTATAAAGGGAAATAATATCATGTTTCCCCAAAAATAAGACAGTGTCTTATATTAATTTTGAGTCCAACAACACACTAGGGTTTATTTTTTAGGATGTCTTATTTTTTCATGTCAAGTTTTACTTCCAAAGATATTACAAAAATGTTACTCTTCAACCAATGTTATTTATAGCAATTTAAGACATTTGTATGGACCTTCTGTTTGTAACTAGGCACCACATTGCCGGTTACTTTATTCTGCATCAGTCCAAATTTATTAACTTCATTAACTTTATTTCATTCTGTATTTTTTTTTTTCTTTCACGTTATTTTGATTTTTTTTTTAAAACGATGTATCTATTGTTTTTTTATATATAACTCAAGCCTAATAGTTTTCATATTCCTATTAGCGCTGTGATTATAGGGAACCAGTCACTTATCTTAACAGTAGACAGTTCCTCCTGCACCTCCCCCGACATGCATGTTTCAACTAGAAACTTTTCTTCAGGAGCGAGGTAAACGTTTGTGGGAGCAAATCCAAATACATGAAAGAAAAGAAAAAAAATACAGAATGAAATAAAGTTAATGAAGTTAATAAATTTGGACTGATGCAGAATAAAGTAACCGGCAGTGTGGTGCCTAGTTACAAACAGAAGGTCCATACAAATGTCTTAAATTGCTATAAATAACATTGGTTGAAGAGTAACATTTTTGTAATATCTTTGGAAGTAAAACTTGATATAAGATCAATTAATTGAGTAATCAACAGGTGATAATCTATTGGGTTATTTTTTTCATGTACAACAATCATCTATTTCTCCCTTATTCTCCTCTACCCACATGTGTAGCATCATTCCTCCCTCTCACTCATCTATCTCCTTGTGCAGCAGAACCCCACCAACCCTCCCACCGAGAGACTGACATACCTCCACTCCGAGGCCTCCTAAAGCAGCAGGGATGGGGGTTGCTGAATTTGACGAGTCCGATTTTTTTTCGGCAAATCAAGCAGCACTAGTGTCAGGGATGGAGTCGGGGAGTGTTGGGGACATTCAGAGGGGGGCTTTGTGGGTCGATCTTAACTAGGGATGATTTTGGGGGTAGGGCTTATATTAAGAGCATCTTTAAAAATCAAGCTAGGGCTTATTTTTGGGAAAAGTCTTATTTTCGGGAAAACAAGGTACTAACAGACAATGGAAAAAAATATGTACGGTAACTGTCCCAAATACCTAGAAGGTACCTATTCAGTACCAGAGAAGCTCAGGGACAAGATGCCACATAAAGGTGAAAAGGAAGGCAGGCTTCAAAAGAATGAGAAAATATTTTTCTTGAGGAGACATGGGCCAGCCCTACCACTGGGCATCTGTTTTTTTTGTTTCCTCCCATGGCCATATATTTCAAACTAGGGTTTTACCATATTTGCAAAAACAAAAAGAAAAAGGACACATGACCCCATCCACACTCCACCAACAGTCCCGCCCACACTCCACCCATTTCCTTGGTCCCCCTTACCATCCTACCCTTTTAGTGCTTCTCTCTCTCTCCCCCTTCATTCAACCCTCCTCCCCCACAGGGTGCTTCTTTCTCTTCTTCCAACCCCCCTCTCTTGTGTGTGCTTCTTTCTTTCTCTCCTTCCAATCCCCACACCTCCCCCCCATGGGTGCCCCTCTCTCTCCTTCTGTTTCTGTCTCTCTCCCCCATCCAGCACTACCTTAACTCCATGCTCTTTTCTCCTGCACTCTCCTTTCCAGAATGCTTCTCCAGCCATCCTTCCCTCCCTCCCTTCCTCCATGCCATTTCTCCAGTACCCTACCCTCCCTCCTCCGACCTCCCAACGCTGCTTCCCCTCACAATCTATCTTTCTAAAACCCACCACCACCACCTAGGTGCCTCTTCCTCATCCTCTGTTTCTCTGCAGCAACTTCCTTTTCCCACATAGGCGGAATTTGAGGAGAAGAGGCTTCCAGGACAGGCTAGTGGCAGCAGGCTTACCTCGTTGCTGCTGCAATCAGCCAGGGGATAGGTAGGTGTGGGAGTAAGGAGAGCTGACTAAACCGACAGACTCCCCCATTTTTCAAAAACCATCCAGGCACCCGGACAGTCCTTGAAAAAGTGGACATGTCCGGGTTTTCCCGAAGTCTGGTAAACCTATTTCAGCCCCTACTGACCTATGCAAATGAAGCACTGCTATGAGTCTGCTCACGCTGCATCTTTCAGCATCTCTCACAGGCTGCCCTTTGGAACAGTCTTCCAAAGCATGAAAATATATGAAATTGTGTCATAATTTGAGTATGTTTGAGGAGACTCTCTTTCATACACTAGCACTAAATCTGAGAAATTTCAATCACCAACATACCCCCTTTCAGAGCATGCACAAAAATATTGAGACACCATCCCTCAGGACTGAGGCCTCAGCCAAAAAAAAAAGTCAGCCTTCTTCAATTTTGGACAGGCATGGGGCCCCCCTATAATTACCCCCTCCCCTCAAAGGAAGCAGGAGACCACCACAGATTGAGTAGAATTTGTAGCAAAACACTAAGCAGGTGCAAAAGGGAACTGTGCAGAACAAGCACATATTCCTTATTTAATAATATGTTCAAGTTTTAAACTGTTATATTTTTTTATGATATTGTACTGTTAATCGCTGGCAATACAATTTGGAGATGGATTATAACATTTGGATTGTTGGACTATACAATTTGGAGATGGTTGTCCTAGATATAAATGCATTGATCCCAACATGGGGACAAATTGGTCCCTGTGGGATCTATCTCCATACCATTCCCCGTGAGTTCTGTCCCTACAACCTCTGTCCTCATCTGCACAAGCCTGAAACACTTATGATTGTAAAGTGTTTGAAGCTTGTGCAAATGAGGACAGAGCTTGCAAGGATGTGATAGGGGCAAAAGTCACAGAGATGAAGATAGATCCCGGCTGGGACAAATTTTCTCCATGTCATTCTCTAACAACAACTGAGTTTAGAAAATCTGAAGTTTTAGTAGAAATCCTCACCCTGCTCCAACCTTCCACAAAGTTTTGAGGAAAGCTAATGTTAAGGACGGTTACATTAGGGAAACAGTCATTTTTAACTCAAAAATATTGCTCAATTTGTAAAAACAAAACAAGAGCAAAAACTAGATCTGCAAACCACAAGGAGGAAGGTAGGTCCAAGCAAGCGGAAGTCTTCTCCCTCAAAATTGTTGCTTTGAAAACTACTGCTACTACATACTCTCAAAATACTTATTACTAAAAAATCTAATGTGTTTCGTTACATGGCGAACGATCACGTAAACAAATAGAAAAACCTGCAGCTGTCAAAAATTTCAGAACCAGGAAGAGAGACGGAGACGTAAGTTCCAGTTGCGGAGCTTCAAAAAGCATAAATTATTCTGTAGCTATCAAAAGAGTGCAACGCTCCAAATCAGAAAGAACAAGTCAGTCCTGACTTTTCAACCGTTGTAAGCTACTCTGGAAACTTGTGAACATGTCATGTTAACATGGAAGCATTAAAAAAAAAAACACCTTTGTAGCGCTATAGAAATAATAAACAGAAGTAGTAGTAACTTTCACAACAGCAGCGGAATAAGACCAAATTACTTATTTCATGAGCTAAAGCCCGCAGTCCAGCGTCGATTTTGTCTTAGATCAGCCGCAGCCCTTCGAAGTTTCTCTTTCCCCCCCCCCCCCCCGACACTTCTAAGTGGTTCAAGAGCAGTAAATCAAGTCTCACAGCGCAGACAGCATGGAAACCAGCTATCGCAGCAGCCCTAGGGCGAGCGTATGCCCCGCCAGCAGTGCCTATATGACCACCACCACCCTTGACCACCACCACCCTTAACCCCCCAGGGATAGAAAGAGCTGCAGACCTGCGAATGCTTTTTCGGCCGCATCTCCACCACGCAGGGCGCTCTCCTGTAGCAGATCCTGGAAGTGGACCTCGCGGAACCCGCCCCATAGTCTGTTGGCCGTACCGCGCAGCACGCGGCCGCTCTTGCCAGTGAACGTCGTCAGGTACTCCATGGCGGTGGTGAAGTGGGAGGGCGCCAAGGTGAGAAAGGGGGGGGGGGTGAGGGAACGAGCTTAGAAACGGGAAGAGTTCCCGAAACCCGGACAGGCTCAAAGCGGACTCCGCGATTGTTGGTTAATAAACTGAAAGCGACAGCGTGCCCATGTTTTTGTAGCTAACGCCGACTTCGGTCTCTCTCTCTCTCTGTCTCTCGCTACCATTCCACGCCTCGCGCACAAATACAGTACAGTAGAAAACTTTTCAGCGCGAGACACAAACTTTACTCACGCCGTCCCGCCCCTTCGCCCTTTAAAGAGAACGCGTCTCCTGGCCCATCTCCCCCGCCCTTGAATGGAGAAACTCCACTCCTACTGTCAACAAATGTCAAGCAGCCACCCCGCCCATCTGCGCTCCAGTCTGTCAGACTTCTCAGAGGCCTGAGGCCCGTGTAGCCCCCTCCCCCCACCCACCCCGGTTTCTCCCACTACACGGGGGTGAAGAGGGAGAGATGTTAAATAAGTAATAATAATAATAAAGTAGAGAAATCTGTCTCGTGCCCCCCACCACTTCCCTTTTTCGGGATGACATGGGCTTGGCCGTTATCTGACTTCTCCAAAAGGTGGTTTTTTTTTTTTTATGTCTATCATTTTCTAACAGCTGCTCTCCTGTAAGTGGTGGTTGCAGAAGACGGGGCGTGTTCATTTTGTCGCAGTTTAGTAAAAAGTTCATATATGTGTGCGGCGGGAAGAAGCTCAGTGCAAAGCCAGGGCCTACTACTGTGCGTTCTAGGGCGAGGCAAACCCTCAATTTTATGCTAGTTTCCCACACAGATTCTCAATTAGTTGTCAGATCCCTAGCCTAGCTCATCTGCAACTTCTTCCAAGATTTGGAAAATTGAGCTCCACAATCTTTATCTCTCTAGGACAATTCTATATATTTTAAAAAAAAACCCAAAACTATAATTAGACCACATACTTTTAAAATATTAGACTTTGTTATGCATGTAAAGGCAAGGTTACTATATTTGTGACAACCAAAAAGAGGACACATGGCCCCGCTCACCTTCCACCCGTTTCCTTGGTCCCCTTACCATCCTCTGTACCCTATAGCACTGATTCTCTCTATTCCTTCCTCCAACCCTCCTCCCCCAGGGGTGCCTCTCACTCTCCTTCCACCCCCTTCTGCTGTGGGTGCTTCTTTCTCTCTCATTCCTTACAACCCCTCCTTTCAATCTCCTCTCCTGCTGTTTCTGTCCCTCCCTTCCCAGCACTACCCTACTCCATGCTCTTTTCTCCAGCACTCTCTCCATAATGCTTCTCCCTCCCTCCTTCCATGCTATTTCTCCAGCCCTCCTTCTCTCTCTTCATGCTGTTTCTCCAGCCCCTTCCAACCCCCGATGCTAATTCCCCTTGGAGAGTGTGGTTAGAGCAACACCCTGAGGTTGTGGGTTCAAACCCTGCACTGCTCCTTGCGGACTTTTTTAAACTCTGGAATTCATTGCCAAAGAATAGGTGAAAGCAGTTAGCTTAGCAAGGTTTAATTACATGTTAAGCAAAGAAATATGTTATGTACGCTTTAAATCTACTATGTAGTAGTTACATTGCATGCACCTAGACCAGGGATTCTTAATCTTTTTGGAGTCACAGACAGTGTTCCCGCTAAGGTGCGTTGGCCTGCGCGCGCGCACAAAATATTACATCGCAGCGCAAAGTTTCTCTTCACAGCGCACACACGCGTCGCAAAGGTAAGGGGAGGTAAGGTAAGGGGACGCATTGGGGGGATTGCACTTCCCCACAATTGCCATGCTTCGGTTCCTCTTCTTCCTTCCTTCCTCCCCCCCCCCCCCGCGGGACCCTGCGGCACCATCAACTCTTACTCCCTCTAATGTCGGCCCTGCAGCTCCAGACTTCCTCGCACCTTCTCCCCTCCCCCTTTGGATCGCTATTATTTTAAATGTTATAGCCGCGGAGCTGTATCCATCAGTGGAGATGTCTAACCTCGGCCTGCCCCGGAACTCTTACTGCAACAGTGACTTCCTGTTCCTGCCTAGACGGGCGGCTGCTGCAGTAAGAGTTCCGGGGCAGGCCGAGGTTAGACATCTCCACTGATGGATACAGCTCCGCGGCTATAACATTTAAAATAATAGCGATCCAAAGGGGGAGGGGAGAAGGTGCGAGGAAGTCTGGAGCTGCAGGGCCGACATTAGAGGGAGTAAGAGTTGATGGTGCCGCAGGGTCCCGCGGGGGGGGGGGGGGGGGGAAGGAAGGAAGAAGAGGAACCGAAGCATGGCAATTGTGGGGAAGTGCAGAGCTGCAGGGAAGAGTGTTGCGGTACCCAGCTGGAGGGAGAAGGAAGATGAGGGAGGGAATTAAAGGAGATGCCAGGGCTTGGAGCATAGGAGGAAGGTATGCCAGTCTAAGGGAAAAGGAAGGGGGAGATGTGAGAGCATGGAGGGGGAACGAAAGATGGAAGAAAAGGAAAGGAGAGAGATGCCAGAGAATCAGGGAAGGGGAGATACCAGACTATGAGGAGAGGTGTGGGAGAGGGAAGGCGAGGAGAGAGATGCCAGACCAATGGGGTGAAAGGAGAGATGGAAGGGGGAGGCATACAGTTTCTGGAAGGGGCATAGAAGGAGAGAAGATGCCATATAGGGGAAGAGAGACGGCAGACAGTGAATGGAAGGAAGAGAGTTACAAGAAGATGAGGAAAGGAGAAACCACAGAAGACAAAGGTAGAAAAAAATTTCTATTTATTTATTGCTTTAGGAGACATGTGTCACTGTTTCTGTGAAGCATTGTATGCAGAGTCCAGCTTCTTGCTGGTTCAATTTAACCTTTGTCTATGTATTTTTATTTTATCCCCCCTTTTACAAAACTGTGAAGCGTTTTTAGCACCAGCCTTGGTGGTAGCAGCTCTGATGCTCAGAATTTTATGAGCATCAGAGCTGTTACCTCCGTAGCTAAAATCCACACTACAGTTTTGTAAAAGAGGGAGGGGTTAGTTTGTGATTACATATTCCTTACTAGGCGAAGGTGTTTTCTGTGTTCTGTGTGTTTTCTGTTAGGATTGACGGTGTAGGATTGATCTGTGCTGGTCTGGCTTGTTTAGTTTTACAATGGGTGTATTGATGTACTGCTCACTGCAATATGTAAGATGCTGCCTTTTCCTAGGTACTCATGTGTGACGTGTGGTTTGTTACTAAAAATCATGTTTTTCTTACAGATGGGGGGGGGGTGCCAAAAAATGATGGGCCCCGGATGTTACATATGCTAGGTACGCCACTGTATGTAAAGATACCAGAAAGCTGGCGTAGCAAAAACTTCTAAGTTTTGAGTATTTAACCCTCCCACAATCTCACGGGCACTCGTTTCAAGTTTATTGAGATTTTGATTTAAACGCAATATCAAATATTTTCAATGCGTATAACAAAAATAAATTTGGGGAAATAAATAAAACCATTTGAACCAGTGTTCCCGCTAAGCTGCGCTGGCGTGCGCTGGCGCACAAAATATTACATCGCAGCGCACACGTTTCTCGTCACAGCGCACGATCGGAAGAGGCGTACGGCAGATGGCAGGGCGGCGAGAGGAGAATCGGGCGAGTTGGCTCATAACTTGCTGGCGCCCGATATTTTTGGCTCACGGTGAAAAAAGTTTGCTCACAACACCCGCCCGCTTAGAGGGAACACTGGTCACAGACCCCTTTAAGAATCTGATGAAAGCTATGGACACCCTTCCCCAGAAATATTCATTAACACAACTTTACATGCAATGAATATAATGTACTTTATTGACATTTGATTGTCTCATACATATATGACATACACAAAGTATTATTAAACTTTAAAGTAAACAATCTACAAAGTATTATTAAACTTTAAAGTAAACAATGCAAAAAGTAACGGCCACTCATTATAATTAAGAAATACAATCTTCTTGTTCAAATTAAAACAGATCTTCTACTACAACTACGTTTTCTACTACCATTACTACTACATCTACTCTCTTGTTATCTACGAGAAAAATCAACCATACCGGGTGAGTGAACATAAATGTTAATTTTTATCTGACCCTCATGGGCCCCCTGAAACCCAGGTTAAGAACCCTTGCTCTAGTCCTAGCATTTTTGGAAGGAGTAAACAAGTGATTCACATCTACCCATTCCACTCCATTAGATGGACTATTGGTCTGATCCAGTATGTCTATTTTTATGTTCTTATTTTATAGACCTCTATCATATCTCCACTAAGCTGCCTTTTCTCTAGGCTGAAGAGCCCTAACTGCTTTAGCCTTTCCTCATAGGGAAGTCGTCCCATCCCCTTTATCATTTGTGTCACCCTTCTTTGTAACTTTTCTAATTACTCTATATCTTTTTTGAGATGTGGTGACTAGAACTGTACACAGTATTCGAGATGCATCTGTACCATGGAGCAATGGAGTGACAAGGATGTCTGGCAAACATTTTACAGAAATGGCCATGCAGACATCCCTGCAGACCTGAGGGGAAGCCTAGTTGTCAGTGCAGTGGACTTTAATCCAGGTTTATATTCTCCTGCAACTCTTTTATTTTAAATGCTAAACACTCTAGAAACAGGGAATACCTACTGTATCTGACTGTATACCACCTTAATAGCCTTCAGGCTTCCAGTTATCATAAACATTTAGGTGTACATCTGTTTCTAGAGGGCCCACAATTTAAAGGTAAAAAAGAGGGAGAGTTAAAGTGGGAATTGAATCTGGGTCTGCTGGTTTATAGCCCACTGCTCTGCCTACTAGGCTATTCCCCATAATACTTGATGCTGTCATAGAACTTGGCATTCCCTTCCAATTTCACTTTCAGGGGAGAGGGAGATGTACAACAATCACTGGAGGATTCATCAGGGGTCATGCCTTAATGCCCCCAGTGGTCAGCTGCTCAATCAGAGCACCTTTTTGTACTTTGGATGTGACTGAAACAAGTCTAAATAAAAACGTTTTTAGAGATGGATGTTTCTTCCATCCAGGGCCAGATTAAAGGGTAGGCTCAGTAGGCACGTGCCTCGGGCCCGAAAATATCAAGGGGGCCCCAGGGCCAGCCTTAAGGGGAAGCAAACAAGGCAGGGGACCCTCGACTGCCTGGTGAGGTGAGGTCAGCTTCCCTCCCATTTCCTTGCTGCCCTCTTGCCCGCAAGCAAATTGAACCCAGGCCACGGGGCTCTAATACTGTACGCGCCGGCTTCCCTTCTCCTTCAAAACAGGAAGTTACGTCATGAGGGGGCGAGAGGAGAATGGAAACTGGTGCACATAGTGTTAGAGCAAAATGAACCCAGGCCGCAAGGCTCTAACACTGCGCATGCCGGCTTCCCTTCTCTTCCCTCCCCCTTCATGATGTAACTTCCTATTTCGGAGGAGAAGGGAAGTCAGAGCGCACAGTGTTAGAGCCCTGTGGCCTGGTTTCTGTTCACTTACGGGCGGCGGGCAAGAGGGCTGCGAGGGAGCGGATGGGAGGGAAGCTGACCTCACCTCACCAGGCAGTCGTGGAGGGGAGAGAAATGCTGCTGCACCCAGTTGAGGGGAGAAAGGGAAGGAGGGAGATGGAAGACCAGGGATGAGAGAGGAGAAGAAAGAGATGCCAAGACCATGGGGGAGGGGAAGGAAAGGAGATACCTGACCATGGAGGGGGAGGGAAGGGAAGGAGACAGATGCCAGACCAGGGGAAAGGAAGGAGAGAAAATGCCAGATAATGGAGGGGGGAGGGAGAGATAGAAGAGAAGGGGCAAGGAAGGAGAGAAAATGCAAGATAATGGAGGGGGGAGGAAGAGATAGAAGAGAAGGAGAGCAGAAAGATACCAGGGCATGGAGGGGAGGGAAGTGAAAGTAAGGAGAAAGATGCCAGACCAGAGGGAAAGGAAGGAGAGATGCCAGAGCATGGAGGGGGAGGGAGAGATAGAAAAGAAATGCCAGGCCATGGGGTTGAGTGGGAAGGAAGAAAAGGAGAAGAGAGAGATGCCGGAGCATAGGGGAAAGGGTAGAGACAGAAAAATGGAGAGAGGGTGAAGCTGAAATGAATCATATACAAAGGAGAGAAGGTTACTATAGGAAAAACCCCAAGACAAAATATCCTTAAAAGACACCAAAATATAAGTTGGACATGCCCTAGGACATTGCAAGAAAGTTAACTCCCTAGACTCCACCAAAAATATATAAACCTCTAATCTAAATTTTTAAGATAAAGAGCACCCTCAGCGTGAGTTTGAAAGCTTTAAAGAGCGACTCAAAGAGCTTAGAATAGCAAAACCAGGAAACACTGAGCAGAGATTACCACTCACTGACAGCTACACAAAGGAGAGAAGGGGCATAGGATTATACCATATGAAGCCTAGAATCTTAAGATTGTCCAAGAAGTTTAATGTATGACCAGCAATGCTTGGTGGAGGAGATTGGTGATCAGTTGATTTGGAGAAACAGATGCATTTACACTTCAAGATGTTTAGAGCTAATAGATTTGTTTTAAGCCATTGTGAGGCTTATGTAAGACATTCAGTCCCTGGGAGGAAGCTGCGAAGTCTGAAAAATGATAGAGAATCTGAATGTTGTCAGCATAACAGAATGGGATGCCTCTGTGATCTTGGATGACTGTGAGCATAGGTGCAAGAAATATATTAAATAACAGAGGCAAGAGAATAGATCCCTGAGATACCCCTGTTGAGACACTGATTTCATGTAATCTACTGATGGGCAATGAATGATCAATGAGGTCAAATGCTGAGGAGAGGTCTAATGAGACCACCACTAGTGATAAATGAGCATCTAAAGAAACCCAGATGTCATGTAGTACTAGTAGAATAGTTTTGGCACTGTGATTTGAGTGGAAGCCTACTTGAAAAGGGTGGAAAATATTTGTCATTTCAGTATATCTATTCAATTGTTGGTAGACAATTTATGAGAAATGAGGTAAGTTAGATATTAGATGGAAGTTGTTGGCTAAAGATTGGTCTAAATTTGTTTTAAAGAAGCGGACAAACCATTGCATGCTTCCAAGAGGGAAACCCTCCTTCAGTGAGACTGCACTGGAAAACCAGCTCAAGAAATGAAACTAGGAGACTGTGAAGTTTCTTAACCAGGAATGAAGGCCAAGGATCTGTTAATGGAGCAGAGGGATTTACCATTGAAATCACCTTAGTGATATCTGTTATTTCTGGTAGGTTGAATGAAGTGCAACGTGATGGGCAATGGGGATTCAAGCTTGTGGACAGAGAGAGAAAGATAATGGTTACTGCGGATGGACAGACTAGATGGGCCATTTGGCCTTTATCTGCCATCATGTTTATATGAATGCGCAGGGAATGGATTAATAACTCCAAGTAATGAACGTAATGATGCCAGTTTATGTTCCTATTTGTGAACAAGAGAGTCCATGGAAGGAGGAGAGGATCTGGGGTACTTGGAAATTTAGGTGAAATAGATTTGAAAATGGTGTAAAGTGCATGGGGGGGGGGGGTCTGTTGTGAGCTCTTATGAAATGTAAGGAGAAGTACCGGTAATCTTTCTTGACTCATTTAAGTGCTAACCAATATTCATTGTATCTAGTTTTAAGCAGTGTGTGATTCTCAGCTGTTTTTTCCAGGTGCATTCTGATTTCTGGACATACGATTTTTATAGATGAAGAGATTCTGAAAACCATGGTTTATTTTGAGTGCGATACATGCTTTGACTTGTTAAAGGGGCATGTGTATCAATGATATTTCTGTGTGTTGAATGAAGGTTTCCACTTGTTCATTAAGCGAATGCAAGTGAGTAGGTAAAGAAAGTTGTTTAAGCGCATTTGTAATTTGCAAAATCACATTCTTGTCCATGAATCGTGTTGGGATGCACTGTGGAGGGGGCCTAAGGTCTGATTGGCCCAGGCACCTAAGGCCCCACCTATGGGCCAATCAGGCCTTAGGTCCCTCTGTGGTGCATCTCACAATGCACCGGGAAGAGGCAGGCCTGCCTCATTTCGACGGAAGCAGGCCTGCCAGCAGGACGGTAGAAAAACCTGTCCGTCCATCATTAATGATTAGTGGGGAGGGGTCCACGAGTGGGGGACTACAGTGGGGGGTGTTCTGGCAGGAGGGATTGGCACCCTCCTGCCAGTGATCTTTGGGAGGGGTGTTCGGCAGGGATTGGGCACCCTCCTGCCTGCGATCTTCAGGAGGGTGGGGGGGTATTCCAGCAGGAGGGATTGGGCACCCTCCTGCCACGTTCATTCGGGGAGGGGGGTGTTCCGGGCAGGAGGGATTGGGCATTCCTCCTACCACTTTCGTTCGGGGGGATATCTATCGCAGCAGGGAGATCCCTTGCCATGATAAGCTTAGCTTAGGAGGCAAAACAACCTGGGTGGTAAAGCTGAAAAGGTAATGATCAGACCAAGATACCAGGGTAGAATGCAAAGATAACGAGCAAATAGTGAAGATTCAAAGAGATAAAAACAAGATTAAGGGTATGTCCAACAGAGTGGATGGAGAAGTGATTATGTTGAGTTAATTTAATATTAGTGGCTAGAGAGCGAAGACGGCATGAAGGACCATCATGTGTTAAGTTAAAATCAATAATACAAAAACACTACAAAATGGCAGGCCTTCCCCTTCATGGCGCATTCTGGGATGTACTGGGGAGGAGCCTAAGGCCCTGACTGGCTCAAATGCCTAAGGCCCCTCCCATAGGGGGGGGCCATAGGCACCTGTGCCAGCCA
Organism: Geotrypetes seraphini; assembly: GCF_902459505.1. Classification (NCBI taxonomy): domain Eukaryota; kingdom Metazoa; phylum Chordata; class Amphibia; order Gymnophiona; family Dermophiidae; genus Geotrypetes; species Geotrypetes seraphini. The sequence goes on from NC_047085.1 coordinate 59,415,950, forward strand.
GAGTCTTAGGTCTTCTTCCCAGTGTGGGATGGCCTAAGACTGATTGGCCTGATACCTAAAGCCCTTCCCAAAGTAAGCTCTTTTGGATAGGTCCTTGCTGTTCGGGCACCATTTGTATAACCCATGGCCTTCTATGGTATCCTATGACTGGTTATGTACTTAGGAGGTAGATCAAAAGGTACTATCAGGTAAAGAATAGTAAAAAGAAGACAAACAGAAATTCCACCTTTACCAGTACATTCAGAGTTCTGGCTGTCCTCTAGATACTCATGTCCCATGGGTCACTTCGGTAGCCTATGATCCCTCTTGACCAGTTTGCAATTGTAATTGGTCATAATTTTTTGAGTTGGGATTTGCTAGGCCATTTTAAAAAAAATCTGGTATAGCATACTCAGAATAAAAGGACAACATACTCGTATGCCACACTGGGTCAGACAAAAAGTTCCATAGAGTCCAATATCCTGTCTCCAACACTGGCCAATCCATGTAAGAAGTATCCTACAGATTCTCAGAATAGATTAATTCCTTGTTGTTCACCCAGAGATCAGTGGTTGCTGTTCAAAATTTACTCTCTTTCAATAACATAGAAACATAGAATATGACGGCAGAAAAGGGCCGTAGCCCATCAAGTCTGCCCATGCTAATGACCCACCCCCAGACTTCACCCGGCTAGAGATCCCACATACATATCCCATTTCTTTTTAAAATCGAGCACGCTGCTGGCGTTAATCACCTGCAATGGAAGTTCATTCCAATGATCGACTACCCTTTCGGTGAAGAAATACTTCCTGGCATCGCCATGAAATTGCCCGCCTTTGATTTTCAGCGGATGACCTCTTGTGGTTGAAGGTCCTTTAAGAAAGAAGATATTGTCTTCCACCTCGATGCGGCCCGTGATATATTTAAAAGTCTCAATCATGTCCCCCCTCTCTCTACGTTCCTCGAGCAAGTATAGCTGCAGTTTATTCAGTCTTTCCTCATATGGGAGGTTCTTGAGTCCCGAGACCATCCTGGTGGTCATTCGCTGAACCTCCTGGCAGTCTCTAATCCTCTTGATTATTCCAACATACTGTATATCTTGGCTCTATGGGCAGCAGCAACATAGTGGAGCCACACACTATGCAGGACAAGGCAATGGCAAACTACTCTTGTACTCTGCCTTGAAAGATCACAGGGAGGGCTCCTCATTGTGCATGCAGCCATGGGTCGTTGGTCGACTTGAAGGCATACACACACACACAGTATATCAGTCTGGGAACATAATCTGTAGCTGATGTCCAGTGAATCTTCTGATTGGTGAGACAGAGAACAATTTGTTTATTTGTATTTTTCTTCTTCCTATTTTTATTTATTTATTACATTTTGACTAGTTCAAAGGGCATGGAGGATAAAATCAATTTACAACAACTCTGTGGGTGATTCCAAACTTCCATACCACTCTATTTCTTGGTGGAAAGCTTCTCTGAAATAAGTTCAAAGCCCATGCTGGCATATACCTGAAACTCTACTTTACTGAACATAATGAGAGTCAACAGTTGATGTAGTCAGTTCTCAAACAGTGTGTACAACTCCTACAGATAACTGAGGTAGATAGTTGCCTCTTCTATATAAATGCACTAGCTGATGCCCCGGCGTTGCACGGGTATTTAATTATAGCAATAACACTGTAAATGGATTCAAATAAAGATACTTTATAGTGGTGAATGAAAGTATTTTTTTACAGCTTAATAAAAAGTACAATATTCAAATTATAAAGTGAAATATTTGACAAAATGAATACAATACAACTAACGCAAAACGTGATTATAAACAACAATTTTAGTTTCACCTCCTGGAGCAAGAACATATAAATTCTTGGGTGAACCCACCCTTGAGCAAGCAAAATAGAGTTGTGGGCCGTGAGACCCCCAGAACATATCACCCCAGGTAGTGAGGGATCTGCATACCAAGTTTCGTCCAAATCGGTCAAGTCGTTTTTGAATTACAGTGAGAATGGCAGCTTTTTACATATTTTCCATTGACATGAATGGGTGAAATCTGATTTTCTGTTTGTAGCTCCGCCCACGTGTGCAGGAGGGCCGCGAGACCCCCAGAACATATCACCCCAGGTAGTGAGGGATCTGCATAACAAGTTTCATCCAAATTGGTCAAGCCGTTTGTGAATTACTGTGAGAATGGCAGCTTTTTACATTTTTTCCATTGACATGAATGGGTGAAATCTGATTTTCTGTTTGTAGCTCTGCCCACGTGTGCAGGGGGGCCAGGAGACACCCAGAACATATCACCCCAGGTAGTGAGGGATCTGCATACCAAGTTTCGTTCAAATCGGTCAATCCGTTTTTGAAATACTGTGAGAATGGCAGCGTTTTACATTTTTTCCATTGACATGAATGGGTGAAATCCGATTTTCTGTTTGTAGCTCCGCCCACGTGTGCAGGGGGGCCGGGAGACACCCAGAACATATCACCCCAGGTAGTGAGGGATCTGCATACCAAGTTTCGTTCAAATCGGTCAATCCGTTTTTGAAATACTGTGAGAATGGCAGCGTTTTACATTTTTTCCATTGACATGAATGGGTGAAATCCGATTTTCTGTTTGTAGCTCCGCCCACATGTGCAGGTGGGCCGCGAGACCCCCAGAACATATCACCACAGGTAGTGAGGGATCTGCATACCAATTTTTGTTCAAATCGGTCAAGCCGTTTTTGAATTACTGTGAGAATGGCAGCGTTTTACATTTTTTCCATTGACATGAATGGGTGAAATCCGATTTTCTGTTTGTAGCTCCACCCACGTGTGCAGGTGGGCCGCGAGACCCCCAGAACATATCACCCCAGGTAGTGAGATATCTGCATACCAATTTTTATTCAAATCGGTCAAGCCGTTTTTGAATTACTGTGAGAATGGCAGCTTTTTACATTTTTTCTATTGACATGAATGGGTGAAATCTGATTTTCTGTTTGTAGCTCCGCCCACGTGTGCAGGGGGGCCGGGAGACACCCAGAACATATCACCCCAGGTAGTGAGGGATCTGCATACCAAGTTTCGTTCAAATCGGTCAAGCCGTTTTTGAATTACTGTGAGAATGGCAGCGTTTTACATTTTTTCCATTGACATGAATGGGTGAAATCCGATTTTCTGTTTGTAGCTCCGCCCACGTGTGCAGGTGGGCCGCGAGACCCCCAGAACATATCATCCCAGGTAGTGAGGGATCTGCATACCAAGTTTCGTTCAAATCGGTCAAGCCGTTTTAGCGTGATCGCGGCACATACACACACACATACATACACACATACATACCTCCGATTTTATATATATAGATTTAGTAGTCGTTTTTCTAAGGCATACTAAATGCAGCATAGCCCATTGTATTCCTATGGGCTCCATGGTTCTTAACATACATTAATCCATTAGGGACCCTTTAGTTTGTAATCTCTTTAATTCTTAGTAACCATTTATGCTCTCTTGTTGAGTGTTGTGTGTGTTTTTAATGCCAGTCACAACAAACACTTGTATCCTTTGTGTGAATCCATGCCAGTTTAGCAACAACCCTTTTTTACATTAATTGCATCTTTTTCATCAGGGGGTAACTTTTAGCTCGTTTTGTTATGATTTGTTTGTTTTGCTTTTTACTCCACAATATATTAAGAAGGACTATTATTATATTTAAAATACTATAGGAATGGTTAATATTTATTTAAGGCAATTTTCTTACTGCCCACATAGCAGCAAAGTTTAATCCATGGACTTTGCACATGTTTTCAAAATGAAATAAGTTTGAGGAAATCTTCTGCAAAGCCTCAAGCTCAAATTTTTTATCTACGCAGATTACATCACTATAGTCATCCCGCTAACCAGTTTCGCATCAGAGCTCCTCACCTCCCTTTCAAGTATACTCAACCAGATAGAACACTGGATGTTATCCTACAGACTAAAACTAAACCTGGACAAAACAAAATTCTTCCTAGCAACCCACAAAGACAAAATCAAAGACACTACAATTCAAGTAAAAGGATCCGTTTTCCCCCTCGAACAAACCTTAAAAATACTGGGAGTCACATTGGACAAACATATATCCCTTGATAAACACACCGATAATACAGTCAGAAAAAGTATCTCGGTGCTCTGGAAACTCCGCACCATAAAAAAATACTTTGACGACACTTCATTCCGCCTGCTAGTACAATCCTCCATTCTTAGCATACTGGACTACTGTAATATCATTTACTTGAGCTCCACAAAAAAACCATCAGGAGACTCAAAATGATCCAGAACACCGCAGTCCGCCTCATATTCGGCCTGAAAAAATGGAAACACATCACCCCTTTCTACCACAAACTCCATTGGCTCCATTGGCTACCATTAGAATCCAGAGTCCTATTCAAATTCACCTGCTTCTGCTATAAAACAGTATTTGGTTTATCCCCAAGCTACATCATCCCTCACTTCTCCCTGAATCACAGCATCAAGGATTCCCGCAGAATCCAACTCTTCGCCTACCCTTCCCTAAAACTTTGCCACTCTAAAAAATTCCTCGACAAAGCCTTCACCTTCCAAGCCACCAAGCTAAACCCATGGTTATCCCAAATGGCCCTCAAGGCCCCCAACTACCTTGGCTTTAGAAAACTACTCAAAACCCGCCTCTTCCAAGACCAGGATCCTAATGCCCCTTCCTAACTAAATAATCCTCTCCCCTCTACTTCCTCTCCCTCACCCCCCCTGGCAACTCTGATCAATCTGATATTGAACCACTTGTAACCCCGCTCAATTGATGTAAACCACTTGTAACTCTGTTTAATTGATGTGAACCGCCTAGAACTCTTCTGGGTATGGCGGTATACAAAAATAAAGTTATTATTATTATTACTATCAGTTTGAAAATTTCTTAAGAAAAGAATTATACAGAGACATTTACACCTCCTTTTCCTGCAGGTACATTTTCTGGCCAAAGCAATGTATGGAGTGTTGGAAAAATGACAAATTGTTAGACTTTGCCTTAATTGCCCCAGGAATACCTCTGTTAAATTTGAGCAAAATTATACCCATTTTGGAACACAGGGTGGATAATTTTCAAATAGCTCATTTCTTTGGGAATGGCTTTATAAATGGATTTTTCCAGTATCAAGGTAATTTTATTATTTGAATGTTACCATCTGATAGAATTCTGTGTTGAAAAACAATCTGTAGTCAGGATTCTCAAATGCTTTGCTTTTCTTCTCTTTAGTCTACTTATGCAGTATGTTTTGTATTCATAGTTGTATATATAGTAAACAGCAGTAGAGTTTACCATAACACACTTACATTATTTACATACCAAAACAACGCCTACTATGTCCAGTTATTCAGACAGACTGTTTCAGGATAAAAAAAAAAAAAGCATACCTTAAAATTAAATATGGTAACTGAAGGTTGATTTTAATTTTTATATCTCTAATCCTATATATTAGAGGAATCATATATGGAGTGCTTTTTGGTTGGCAAAATCTGGGTGCTTAAATTTTGTGTCTTAGAATATTATTTACACTTGTAAAAGTTATTGTTGCCGGGACAAAGTATACTGAATATTTTTGACAAACCAGAGTTGCACTGAAGACAGCACAGAGCTTTCAATGCCATAGTTATGAAAAGATAGTTAAAGGAGCATCACATACTGTTGGTTGTTTGGGTTTTTTTTTACATCAAAAGTCTAGGATTCTTCTTTTTTCTAATATTAGTATTATATTGTAAATCGCTTGGATGGTTTGCCCTTGAGCACTATATCAAATAAACAGAAACTTGAGTCTCATTTTCTCATTCCAATATTATATACAATTCTTAAAATTCATATGATATTGCATAATCAACTAGGCAAGTCTATAGTCTATAGTTTCAGTCAACAACTCTATTTTATTTTAATTTTAGGATCAGGGGTCATTGATTTGGTATACTGTCTTTCTGTGGTACAATCAAAGTGGTTTACAATTATTACTGTATTTGTTGGTACTTTCTCTATCTCTAGTGGGCTCACAATCCTAAGTTTTTGTACCTGGTAAAATGGAGGGTAAATCCCCATATTCCTCATAATGCACGAAGTTGCAGAATACAGTGGTGCCTCGCATAACGGACGCCTCGCACAGCGAACGCTGCGCACAACGAACTTTATGTCTTGATTCGTACAACGAACTTCGTTTCACACAACGAAGTCGCCCGAGCTGCATCCTTCCGCGCAGGCACTGCGCTTAACTGCCCTCTCTCCGCCTGGCTCCCTCTTGCCCCGATCGTGTCGGGGAGTCGGGGGGGGGGCAAGAGGGAGCCAGGCGGAGAGAGGGCAGTTAAGCGCAGTGCCTGGCACCCCCGACACGATCGGGGCAAGAGGGAGCTCAAGCCCTCTTGCCCCCCCGACTCCCCGACACGATCGGGGCAAGAGGGAGCCCAAGCCCTCTTGCCCCCCCGACTCCCCGACACGATCGGGGCAAGAGGGAGCTCAAGCCCTCTTGCCACCCCGACTCCCCGACACGATCGGGGCAAGAGGGAGCCCAAGCCCTCTTGCCCCCCCGACTCCCCGACACGATCGGGGCAAGAGGGAGCTCAAGCCCTCTTGCCCCCCCCCGACTCCCCGACACGATCGGGGCAAGAGGGAGCCCAAGCCCTCTTGCCCCCCCGACTCCCCGACACGATCGGGCCAGGAGGGAGCCCAAGTCCTCCTGGCCACGGCGACCCCCTAACCCCACCCTGCACTACATTACGGGCAGGAGGGATCCCAGGCCCTCCTGCCCTCGACGCAAACCCCCCCTCCCCCCAACGACCGCCCCCCCAAGAACCTCCGACCGCCCCCCAGCCGACCCGCGACCCCCCTGGCCGACCCCCACGACACCCCCAACCCCCTTCCCCGTACCTTTCTGTAGTTGGCCGGACAGACGGGAGCCAAACCCGCCTGTCCGGCAGGCAGCCAACGACGGAATGAGGCCGGATTGGCCCATCCGTCCCAAAGCTCCGCCTACTGGTGGGGCCTAAGGCGCCTGGGCCAATCAGAATAGGCCCGGGAGCCTTAGGTCCCTCCTGGGGGCGGGGCATGAGGCACATGGGCCCAACCCGACCATGTGCCTCAGGCCCTGCCCCCAGGAGGGACCTAAGGCTCCCGGGCCTATTCTGATTGGCCCAGGCGCCTTAGGCCCCACCAGTAGGCGGAGCTTTGGGACGGATGGGCCAATCCGGCCTCATTCCGTCGTTGGCTGCCTGCCGGACAGGCGGGTTTGGCTCCCGTCTGTCCGGCCAACTACAGAAAGGTACGGGGAAGGGGGATGGGGGTGTCGTGGGGGTCGGCCAGGGGGGTCGCGGGTCGGCTGGGGGGCGGTCGGAGGTTCTTGGGGGGGGCGGTCGTTGGGGGGAGGGGGGGTTTGCGTCGAGGGCAGGAGGGCCTGGGATCCCTCCTGCCCGTAATGTAGTGCAGGGTGGGGTTAGGGGGTCGCCGTGGCCAGGAGGACTTGGGCTCCCTCCTGGCCCGATATTGTCGGGGAGTTGGGGAATCGGCGGGGCAAGAGGGCTTGGGCTCCCTCTTGCCCCGATCGTGTCGGGGAGTCGGGGGGGCAAGAGGGCTTGGGCTCCCTCTTGCCCCGATCGTGTCGGGGAGGCGGGGGGGGGCAAGAGGGCTTGGGCTCCCTCTTGCCCCGATCGTGTCGGGGAGTCGGGGGGCAAGAGGGCTTGGGCTCCCTCTTGCCCCGATCGTGTCGGGGAGTCGGGGGGGCAAGAGGGCTTGAGCTCCCTCTTGCCCCGATCGTGTCGGGGGTGCCAGGGACCACACGGAGTCACCCACCGTACCAACCGATTCGGGTAAGCGCAGGTATCGGTGGGTGGCTTATTTGCGGGGGGGTGCCTTATTTTACATTTTTTTCTAAAAAGGGGGGGCTGTCTTATTTGATGGCCCTGCCTTATCATCGGGGAAACACGGTAGAAAAAAAAAAAAAAATGAACAGTTAAGTCCCAGTTTTTGCCGCTGAGACTCTGCCCTCTCTCACTGTAAAATTAGACTCTACTTAGTCTGTCTTTAAATTTAAAAAATGTGTGTTGTTTTAAAAAACAATTATGTTTTTAGATGTATCTAAATAAAAATAATAACAAAAAATTTATCTTTTTTTATGTCATCTTAGCATATTTTATGCTGCAGAACGAATTATTTTTTTTTACATGTATTCTTATGGGAAAACGCGTTTCACATAACGAACGTTTCGCATAACAAACTTGCTCCTGGAACCAATTAAGTTCGTTGTGTGAGGCACCACTGTACTTGGAGTCTTGGTTATAGCCACATATCATCCCCATAATGTTTGGATGCTTATATGGTTGGCATGGTAAAGACTTGACAACCAGTGCTTAAGCATGAGTGACTGAGGCCCATTCAGAGAATGGAAATGCAACATGACTTTTGAGGTGTGGTGCTATGTTAAAAATGGCCAGAAAGCCCTGGAAATTCAATACTGGTTTCTGGATACAACCCACCATTGAATTTCTGGGTTTGCCACTGACCACAGGAGATAGCCGGACTACCTCCTGCGGTATTAATATTGGGCCCTATGTTTGATTTTCAAGGTCCTCAGACAAAATGGGCCAGAGTAATTAAACAATAAGTTAAAACTTTACACACCTTTGAGACCTTTAAGGTCTTCTCAAGGATCATCACTATTTATACCCTCAACAAAATAAAATTATATGATGTGATACCTGCTAGTGAGCCTTCTTGAGTAGCTCCCACATTCTGGAATTTACTCCCAGTCAGGCTACGTCTAACTTGAGACTGCCTCTACTTCAGGAAGCAAATGAAAGCCTGGTTCGTCTCCCAAGCCTTAAATGCATAGGGTGACTGATTACATATCACTTTGCACCTGGACTAGCTTGCTACACACACTGTAACTTAGACCAGTTCCTTATACCTTGTTAAACTGTTCAAATAATTTGCCTTGAGTTTAGCCACCCATCTATTTATCCCAACTGACTCTATCACCCATTTTGCCCCCATCTTTATATCTGCACTTTGCCCCTTGGCTACATGGAAAGCTGTATTATAGAAAAGCATTAGCATATCTATGTTATTTGAATGCTCTAATGCATGCTTATTTGGTGTTTCATTAGTATTATGTTGACATCATATTATATATGTGCTATTTGAATTTCAGTGCGGTTTATAACATAATGTCTCACCACCATCTCAAACTGAATATGGTTAAAACTATCTTTCCACCTAAACTTACCTCCCCCCTCTCCCTGTTCTCTATTTCTGTGGATAACACTATCCTCCTCCTGTCTCGCCAGCTCGCAACCTTGGGGTGATCTTTGATTCCTCTCTCTCCTTTTCTGCTCATATCCAATAAACCACCAAATCCTGTTGCCTCCTCCTCTATAATATTACCAAAATCTGTCCTTTTCTCTCTGAACACACTACCAAAACCCTTGTCCATGCTCTCATCACCTCGCGCTTAGACTACTGCAATGTACTTCTCTCAGGCCTCCCGCACACCCATCTCTCACTTCTTCAATCCATTCAAAATTTTGCTGCATGACTCATATTTCCTCAAGTCACTTCATTGGCTCCCCATCCATTTCCGAATACAGTTTAAACTCCTCTTGCTGACTTAAAAGTACATTCACTCTGAAGCCCCCTAATATCTCTCTTCACTTATCTCCCCCTATGCTCCTCTCCATGATCTCCGTTCATCGGGCAAGCCCCTCTTATCTGTACCCTTCTCTTCCACTGCCAACTCCAGACTCCGTCCCTTCTTTCTTGCAGCACCGTATGCCTGGAACAGGTTGCCTGAATCAATACATCATGCTCCATCTCTAGCAGTATTCAAATCCAAGCTAAAAGCCCACTTTTTTGAAACTGCTTTCAACTCTTAACTCCCACTAACTGCTGTCAGATACCTATACCCATTGTATCATTTCCTCTACCATAATCTCTCCAACCCTGAAATGTCCTGTCTAAATTAGATTGTAAGCTCTTCTGAGCAGGGACTGTCTATTGTATGTTAAAATGTACAGTTCTGCGTATGCCTTTCAGAGCTATAGAAATAATAAATAGTAGTAGTAAATGTGTATATTTTTGATACTGTTTCATGATGATCCTATTATTAAGTTTCAGTTTGCTGATTTCAAGTGTACTTCATTTATTGTATTTATGTTTATATTTGGTCATTTTATTGTTATGCTGTTAACAAAATGGTAAGTACTGTACATCACCTTGGATGACTCTCTTTATAAAGACAATTACTAAATCCCAATAAATAAAATAAAATAAAGAAATACATGAACTAAGGGTGAGTGTACTTGGATGAGAAGAAAGAAGCAATGAGTTGGGTGGGGGGCGGGAGTGGATGAGGTGTTTGAGCCTCAGGTGTAAAAGAAAAGGGATGATCTGGAGATGCAGTAAATTAGTCTTGGCAGAGAAAAAAAAATTGAGAAAGAGGAGAATGAGCATGTGGTGGTGGTTGAGATAAAGCAGATGAGCCTAGGGAAATGAGCTTAGGAAAGAGGGATGATACAATCAGAATGAGGCTAAAGGAATGAACATGGAGGTTTAAGAGAAAGGGCATGGGGTATGTGTAGATGAGTCAGGATGCGCCTGAAGCTATGCTGGGTAAGACGAAGGAAAGGGAATGTAGAGAGGATATACAATACATGGAGGTGTGAATAGGGTTATCAAATGTCCTCTTTTTAGACTTCTTCAGCTATGTCTTCCAGGTTGGTTTTCATTTTCAGGAAAATATCATCTTTTTTTTTATATGCCTATGACCAACACCTCCCTACATAATGAGACAAACCATCTGTGGCTTATTAGTGATTCCATAGGCGTTGGAATGGGGGCGACACAGGGGCCATGTGGGTGATCAAGTGTGGGGGGGGAACCACACACACACACACACACACATTTTTTGCGAGGCTGGGAGTAGCTCCTTGCTACCGGCCAGCGTGCCTGCTGGTTGGCACTCTCTAACGCGCCCCTTCACCTGTATCTGCTCCTCCCTCTCTCCTGCCTGCTCACCTGCCCACCACGTGTCTACGTTTAACTTCAAAGAAAAGTGTTGCACCGCCCTGCCGCTGGCCTAACGTCTTCTCTCCACTGCGGCCAACCCTAGCGGAAACAGGATGTTGTCAGAGAGGGCGGCACTTTTCTAAGAAGTTAAAGCTAGACAAGTGGCGGCAGATGGGGGAAGAAGGGGAGAGCAGTAGATGCCATCAGGGGCACGGCAGAGTGACAACCAGCAAGCACGCTGGCTGATAGCTAGGTGTAGAAGAGAGGAGCATATGGGATTGGCGTAAAGGAGAGACATTGGACTCGGAAGACTTAAACTTCTTCATTCCATTACTTTGGTTGGCACTACCCTTCGAGCAGTTACTTCCATAAAGATATTAGGGGTCATTTTCAATCATAAACTATCTTTCCACAAGCAGCGTAATCAAATCCACTTTTTTTAGATTACGACAAATCCGCTTCATTTCAAAATGGTTAGAACCCAAATCTCTTAACATATTAATCCACTCATTGGTCATTTCTAGAATTGACTACTTTGTTCACATGAATCCCCCTTAAAGAAATTAGACACCTGCAAGTTATCCAAAATGCCTCTATCAAAGTCATGGAAAGCAAAGAAATTTGACCATGTTTCACCACTTCTCAAAAAATCTCATTGCCTTCTGGTGACACATCGAATAACCTACAAGATATGTCTACTAACCCTTAAATCAGGGGTGTCCAACCTTTTGGATTCCCTGGGCCGCATTGGCTGAAAAAATTGTTTCTGGGGCTGCAGAAACGTGCAGTAAGACAGAGGAGGGAGCCGGCAAGACGGTAAACACCCGGGGGCAGCAGAGGAAAGCACTGCATCGCCCTCGACCAGGGCCGCACAAAATACTTCACGGGGCCACAGGTTGGACACCCCTGCCTTAAATCTATACTTTATAAATCTCCTTTGCTGGTTGTTCCCTCTCTCAAATCCATCAACACACGGAGACAATATATTTTTTCAGTTGTTGCTCCACAATTGTGGAACTCCCAATACACATAAGGGAAGAACGTCTCATTGATAGGTTTAAAAGCAAGTTTAAATGCTTTATTTTTAAAGATGCTTTTGACTGCTAGCTTTTTATAGTTAGGCCACACCTTTTAACTCCAACCTTTGATCTTTTTCTTTTTTTTTTTCATCCCTCCCTATTGTTATATCCATTACCCGTCTCATTTACTATCATACATTGTATTTCTTCCCCCACTTTCCCTTTGGTCCTAATTATGTTAAGTGTTGTGTCTATGTTATTTGTATTGAACCCTTGTATTTGTTGATGTATTATTTTAAATTTTTAGACTTGTTCATCGCTTTGTATTACGATTAAGCGATTCATTAAATTTTAAATAAACTTGAAACTTAGAGATGTGAAGATTGGAGTTAGGGAGGGAATGATGTCAGATGTGTGAGGGGCAGGGAGAGATGGATTTGGGGATGGCAGAGGCGGTAGAAGGAGGACAGGGAGGAGGGCAGAAGAGGGACAATAAGAGATGGACTTGGAGAAGGACAAAGGGAGTAAGAGAGGGACAGATGGACATGAGGGAAGGCAGAGGGGGAGGGAAAAATGGATGTGGAGGAGGCAAAATGGGGAGAGGGAGAGAGAGAAATTTGGTGGAGGGGGCAAGATGGGGAAAGGGAAAGAGATTCAGGGGAGGGAACAAAAGGGGGAGGGATAGATGGACCACTCGAGGAAAGCAGAAAAGGAAGAGAAAACATGGCTAGGGAAAAGCGGAGGGGATATGGACTGGGAGAGGTGACATGTCATACTTGGGAGCACACCAGGACCTCTGGCCATACTCTTCTGCTGCTGCTGCTGCCTCTGGCTTTGTGAAGAAAGAAGTAAAGCTAGAAAGGAGGAGGAGACCTACTTAGTTGTTTTAGAGCCAGCCAGAACACAGGTACACACTCTTAGGAGGGGGCATGAACTTGGGACACAGAAGGGAGAGAGGGGACGTGTTAGGACACAGAAGCAAGAGAGGGGGGCACAAAGTTGGGACAAAGGCTGGAAAGGAGGGAGGGAGCATTAACTTGGGACACAAAAGGGAGGGAGGTGGGCATGAACTTGGGACATAGGATGGAAGGATGGGGGAAAGAGATGCTGAGGTGGGGGAGGGAATAGAAGGAGAATTGTTAAGCATGGGTGTGAGTGAGAGGGAAAGAGATGGTGTACATGAGGAAAGGAAGAAAGAGGAGAATTATTGGACATAATGATGGGAGAGGAGTGAGGTAGAGAGAGATAAGAGGGAGAAATGTTGGATGTGGTGGTGGAGAGGAAACAGTGGGACAGATGGAAATGGATGCAAGAGGGAGGGATATTGGACATGGTGGTGGAGGAAATGGAGGAAGAGATGTGGCATGGAGCCGGAGAAGGGTGATATATGCAGAAATGTTGGACATGAGGCTGGTGGGTAGCGGCGAAAGATGCTGCACACAGTCTGGGGATAAGAGAGGGAGAAATATTGGATGTGGCAGTAGAGGGGGTGGAAGAGAGGCACCCTGGATCCCTTTCTCTCTTTCCCCACTCCCTTTCCAGCAAGAGAGGGAATGAGAGAGAGATGGACAGTGAGAGAGAGGAAGACGTTGCACATGGGGGTGGAAGAGAGAGGAAGAAATAGGGTTACCATATGGCTCCAGAAAAAGGAGGACGGATTGAGACATCTGGGTTTTACTTCCATTGCTTTCAATAAAAGTAAATCCCAGATGTCTCTGTCCTTACTTCCATTGCTTTCAGTAGAAGTAAAACCCAGATGGCTCAATCCGTCCTCCTTTTTCTGGAACCATATGGTAACCCTAGGAAGAAATGCTGTGCAGTGGTGGGGAGGGGAAAAAGAGTTCACCTTGTGTATAATTTTGTGGTTTCCATTGTGTATTAATAAGATTATGTTGTGTGTATATGAAAAATGAATGGAAGAAATGGTGTTTACAATTAGTGCTATTATTATGGGGGTGAGGTCTGGGGAGGAGCTTGGACAGGTCTGGGGCGTGGTCTAGGGTAGAGCTTTTGGGCCCTCCCAAACAAAAAAGTGTTCCTCTGCCTATGAGTGAGTCTGTATGCATGGAGGCACTAAAGAGAGAAAGACATTGCTGTTCTTCTTCCTCTTTCCTGTTGATTGAATCTATCAAAGAATTTATTTTTGTGTAGCACAACTTTAAGCATATGTCATGCAAGGACTTTCATATGTTTCTTAGAAGCTAGCCAAATTTGTTAGGGATATCCTCTCTTCTGATAAGTTTGCTTGGGCTCAGACTCGGTTGAACTTAATTCCATAAGTCTTTGAAAAGTAGATTGTTGTCTACTGCTGTACTGTAAGTCAGTCACTGTTTGATGTGTGTTCATTAACTAAAACAACAAAAAAAAGGACAAACTACTTCATTAAACATTCATCAAAAGACAAACAGTAAAAGTGGAGCGGGCTCACAAATCTTCAAAATTGTCAAAATTCAGTTCTTCAACAAACCTTTTAAATACTTTCACAAACAGATAATGTGCTGAATGTAAAATCTCACAATAATACCATAGGAAGGTGGAAGATAGCGAACGTCACGCCGATATTTAAAAAAGGATCGAGAGGAGTGCCAGGCAACTAAAGACCTGTGAGTCTCACGTCAGTCCCTGGGAAGATGGTTGAGGCGCTGATTAAGGATAGCATAATCCGGCACTTAGACGCACACGGGAAGTCATGTTTGACGAACTTACTTCAATTTTTTGACATAGTGAACAGATAAATTGATAATGGAGAACCAGTTGATATTATATACTTGGATTTTCAGAAAGCGTTCGACAAGGTTCCACATGTAAGACTTCTCAGGAAACTGCAAGGACATGGAATAGAAGGAGATATACTAAGATGGATAAGCAAATGGCTGGAGAACAGAAGGCAGAGAGTGGGCATAAATGGGAAGTTCTCAGACTGGGAGAATGTGACTAGCGGTGTGCCCCAGGGCTCAGTACTTGGGCCCATCTTATTTAATATTTTCATCAATGACCTAGAGCAGGGGTAGGGAACTCCAGTCCTCGAGAGCCGTATTCCAGTCGGGTTTTCAGGATTTCCCCAATGAAAATGCATGAGATCTATTTGCATGCACTGCTTTCAATGCATATTTATTAGGGAAATCCTGAAAACCCGACTGGAATACAGCTCTCAAGAACCAGAGTTCCCTACCCCTGACCTAGAGGATGGAACACCCAGTGAGATCATCAAGTTTGCAGATGACACAAAACTATGCCGGGCAATCAAATCACAGAAAGACAGTGAGGAACTCCAGAGTGACTTGAGTCGATTGGAGAAATGGGCAGATAAATGGCAGATGAAGTTTCATGTGGAAAAATGCAAAGTGATGCACTTAGGCAGAAAGAATAAGGAACACAAGTATAGTATGTCAGGTGCAACTCTGGGAAAAACCGAACAGGAAAAGGACCTGGGTGTACAAATTGATAGGACCCTGAAACTGTCGGCGCAATGCGCGGCAGCAGCAAAGAATGCAAATAGAATGCTAGGCATGATAAAGAAGGGAATCACGAGTAGATCAGAGAAAGTAATAATACCGCTTTATAGAGCGATGGTCAGACCACACTTGGAATACTGCGTCCAACATTGGTCTCCATACCTAAAGAAGGATATAAAACTGCTGGAGAGGGTGCAGAGACGAGCAACGAAGCTAATAAAAGGTATGGAGAACTGGGATTGTTCTCCCTTGAGAAGAGGAGACTGCGAGGGGATATGATTGAGACTTTCAAAATACTGAAAGGAATCAACAAAATAGAGCAGGAAAAAAAATTATTTACAATGTCCAATGTGACACAGACAAGAGGACATGGACTGAAGCTAAGGGGGGGATAAGTTCAGAACAAATATCAGGAAGTTCTGCTTCACGCAACGAGTGGTGGACACCTGGAATGCTCTCCCAGAAGAGGTAATTGCGGATTTAAGGGTAAGCTAGATGTATATCTCCTTATAAGTGGCATAAGGAGACACCCATAGGAATATAATAGATGTCTTTTATATATATATATATATATATATATATATAGTTTATGGGTAAGGGTAAACTAGATGCACATCTCCATATGAGAAGCTTAGAGTGATATGGGGACTAAAACACCTGGAGGGGCCTCTGCGTGCACGGATCGCCGGACTTGATGGACCTAGGGTCTGAGCCGGAGATGGCAATTCTTATGTTCTTATGGAAGGACCTCAGACTCTCTTTCCAAGCTCACAACAGAACAGCATATGCTGGTCCATTCAAAGGGATGTCTTGTCAATCATCGGTCCATCACCCCTCCAATCATGCATTGGATATGCAACAAATTCAGTTAGTAAAGAATAAAAAAACAGGAACTTAGCTTTCATTAATAAGCATCTGATCACCGATCTCAATGGGGCTTGTTTCACCCTGAGCTTCTTCAGGAGATCAGGAAATAAATTGTCCCCATATAGCCATGTTCCAGATGATTCTTAATGGAATAATAATGTCCACAATTCATACTTAACAACACAAAATAAAGCGCATATCATGTTCAAAGAAGGTGTAGGCACTCAACTTCAAAGCATTATTAATGCTATCCTGCTGCACCAATCCTGTCCTCAACAGGTGGCTGCTCAGTGATTGTGCTGTGCCATAAGAAGCTTTTGAAGTTGTGCACAATTTGTGATTTTCTGTATCTCAAGCATGGTGAGTATATAAGGTGGGGCCTAAGGCGCCTGGGCCTCTTGCTCCGATGTTGTCAGGAGGGGGAGGGTCACGGATTGACATGGCAGTAGGGCTTGGGCACCCTCCTGCCTGGATGGTTGTGGGGGGGGGGGGGGGAGGATTCTGTAACTGGTGTTGTTTTTGACAGACACTGATTACAGAATCCAGCTTTTAGGCGAAGGACTGGCTCCTCCTTCGCCTAAAAGCCCTTCTGTTGGACATTTGGGGCTTAGGCGTTTTTTTGTTTCATTATGGCTAAAAAGTGTAGACGTTGTGTAGGTGTACTTGTAGACGTAGTGGAGATTGGGCGTTTAGGCAGAGGAAGGCCATAATCAAAACAAGGATGTTTGTTTTGGTTATGGACACTTTCCCTGTTTCTGCGTTGAACGTTTAAGGATTTAGACCAAAAGGGGACTTAGACACTTTTTTTTATTATGCCCCTCTATGTTCTCTATGTGTTTTTGAGTAATAATTTACTTTTGTTGCAATCTGGGGGTCATACAGGTAAAAAGTTTGGGAAGCACTGGTGTACTGTATATCTGCTTAAATATTATTTTCTTTTAAATAGAAATAGAGAGTAGAGTTGTGACAGGTTGTCAGGTTTAGATTATGTTGTATAACTAAGGGGAAGTAAATGTGTGCCAGCTCCCTTTTCCTACATCAAATAAGCAAGATTGAATTACCAATACGTTGAAAAGCATTACTTGTCTGATATAATGAAAGCAGTTCATACTCGTTTGTCTTTTCTGCAACCAACTTCTAATATGCTAAATGAGCTTTCACAAAAAGAGGTGTCATGTGCAAGGCATACAGGATTACTAAATGAGTTAAAAGCCTTAAAACAGCCATGGCTTTGTCTATTTTTGTAATGTAGTTTTGGTTACGATTACTAGTATTAACATTCAGTCAGTAATTCAAATAAACTAACTCAACAAAAAAATGTGAGAATTCTTCAGATAATCAGAGACTGGGTCTTTATTATCTTTGGAAAAGTTATTTATTATTTATTATAAGTATTATTATTATAGGGGTCCTTTTATTAAAGTGCACTAACCGATTTAGCGCGTGCTAAAGATTAGTGCACGCTAAATGCTAAGATGCCCATAGGAATATAATAGATGCATATTTATATGTCTTATATATATATATATATATATATATATATATATATATATATAAAATCGGAGGTATGTATGTGTGTATGTATGTGTGTGTGTGTGTATGTGCCGCGATCACGCTAAAACGGCTTGACCGATTTGAACGAAACTTGGTATGCAGATCCCTCACTACCTGGGATGATATGTTCTGGGGGTCTCGCGGCCCACCTGCACACGTGGGCGGAGCTACAAACAGAAAATCGGATTTCACCCATTCATGTCAATAGAAAAAATGTAAAAAGCTGCCTTTCTCACAGTAATTCAAAAACGGCTTGACCGATTTGAACAAAACTTGGTATGCAAATCCCTCACTACCTGGGGTGATATGTTCTGGGGGTCTCGCGGCCCACCTGCACACGTGGGCGGAGCTACAAACAGAAAATCGGATTTCACCCATTCATGTCAATGAAAAAAATGTAAAACGCTGCCATTCTCACAGTAATTCAAAAACGGCTTGACCGATTTGAACAAAAATTGGTATGCAGATCCCTCACTACCTGTGGTGATATGTTCTGGGGGTCTCGCGGCCCACCTGCACACGTGGGCGGAGCTACAAACAGAAAATCGGATTTCACCCATTCATGTCAATGGAAAAAATGTAAAACGCTGCCATTCTCACAGTAATTCAAAAACGGCTTGACCGATTTGAACAAAAATTGGTATGCAGATCCCTCACTACCTGTGGTGATATGTTCTGGGAGTCTCGCGGCCCACCTACACACGTGGGCGGAGCTACAAACAGAAAATTGGATTTCACCCATTCATGTCAATGGAAAAAATGTAAAACGCTGCCATTCTCACAGTATTTCAAAAACGGCTTGACCGATTTGAACGAAACTTGGTATGCAGATCCCTCACTACCTGGGGTGATATGTTCTGGGTGTCTCCCGGCCCCCCTGCACACGTGGGCAGAGCTACAAACAGAAAATCAGATTTCACCCATTCATGTCAATGGAAAAAATGTAAAAAGCTGCCATTCTCACAGTAATTCACAAACGGCTTGACCGATTTGAACGAAACTTGGTATGCAGATCCTTCACTACCTGGGGTGATATGTTCTGGGGGTCTCGCGGCCCTCCTGCACACGTGGGCGGAGCTACAAACAGAAAATCAGATTTCACCCATTCATGTCAATGGGAAATATGTAAAAAGCTGCCATTCTCACTGTAATTCAAAAACGACTTGACCGATTTGGACGAAACTTGGTATGCAGATCCCTCACTACCTGGGGTGATATATTCTGGGGGTCTCACGGCCCACAACTCTATTTTGCTTGCTCAAGGGTGGGTTCACCCAAGAATTTATATGTTCTTGCTCCAGGAGGTGAAACTAAAATTGTTGTTTATAATCACGTTTTGCGTGGGGGTCACGTGATGCCGGGCATCTGAACGGACGTGTATCTCCACAGCTCCGGGCCGTGCCGTCAAAACCTGCACTGTAAAATCTGCATTTCTCCCCTTCTTTTGGCCTCTGCCCGTATTTTGGCTTCTTTTGTTTGGCTGCCCCTGAGGAACGTCTCTCCGAAATTCTGTGCTTGTGCGATGACTGCTAAATCGCAGCGGGGTACCCGAGATAAAGTGAAGCAGCCGGAATCGAAGATGGCGGACACCCACGAGGTCCCCATGTTTACTCTCCAGGAAGCCGCGGTACAAGAACTGACCCGCTCGCTTACCCTAGTGATGGAGGACAAATTGGCAAAGATCCACACTTTCATGGAGGACATTAAAGAAAGCCTTGATTCCCATGCTGGTCGCCTGCAGCGCGCAGAAGATCGTGTCGCAAGGCAGGAAGACCAAGCTGCCAACTTCGAGGAGAGAATTCGAGGCCTGGAATCTGCAAACAAAACTCTGCTGGATCGCGTTGAGGACCACGAGAACCGGGGTAGGAGAAAGAATTTACGTTTTATAGGGTTCCCCGCTTCCATCCGGGATGTGGACCTTCGTACTTGCCTGGAAAACTGGTTATTTAAATTATTAGACCCTCAGGATCCAGGCCTGCTCATCCAAATAGAGCGGGCGCACCGTGTGGGCCAACGAAGGGATGAGGCTGAAACTAAACCACGGCCTGTACTTGCCAGGTTCCTCAACTTTGCGGTAAAGGAGCGGATCCTAACTCACTATCGCAAGGGGGTGGATTTTGCCTATGAAGGGCGTAAAATCTTAATCTTCCAGGACTTTTCCCCCCAAGTTTCCACCAGGCGCAAAGCGATGGCACCTCACTGCAACACTTTATTTCGCCGCAACATCCGAGTTTCCCTCCTCTATCCAGCCCGGGCCCGGGTCTACTATAATAACAAGGTCCATTACCTAGAAACGCCACGGGAGATGGAACAATTTGTGCTTCAATTGCCTGCTCCTGTGACTCAGGCACCAGCACCTCCCTGAATTTCCCGATTCGGGGCACTGACTCTCTGCTTGGCGGCATGGCCGCACGTGTTTTTCCTTATTACACCGTTTTGCATGAGGGACGGCTGATGGATTTGCACACTGTTCCTGGCCAGAGGCTCGTTTTGTGCTCTGGACTTGGCTATTTGACTTTTTTGCCCTCTCTACCTGCTGTTATTAGGGGGCCACCTGTTCCATTAGTTCATTGCTCTTAATGTGGAACATTTGTTTTATTTTCTTAGTTGTTTTTTGAGTGCTGAGTACTGCTCTATGTGTGGGGCGCGGCCCGGAGCTGTTTGCTGTTTGCTATTTGCTGTTCTTTTATTCTCCTTCTTATCCTTTCTTTCTTGTTCTGGGTAGAATGTATGGTTTTGGGGGGTGGGGGGGATGGTTTGATTGTGGGAGGGGAGTGCATGAGGTTCTTGTATGTGTTTGTGTGCATGTGTCTGGGATCCGCTCCTGTATGATGAATCTAGCTGGACCACGGACTGCTACCGCTGTCCTATATGTGGGGGGGGGATATGGCTGGGACGTCCCCCGCTCCACGTTCCTATGTATATTTGCACGCTTTGACCATGCTATTATGTATGTATTGAAATGACTTCTCTGAATGTATTGTCTCTCAACGTGGATGGGATCCACTCTCCCATTAAACGCGCCAAGCTTCTCACCTATCTTCGCAGGGAACGAGCAGACGTTGCGTTTCTTCAAGAGACACACTTCACAGATGAAGAACACCGTAAGTTGAAACGGGATTGGGTGGGACAGATTGGTTACGCTTCTTACAGCTCTCGACAGCGGGGGGTGGCCATCCTCATACACAAAAGAATACCGTTTACTATTCAGAAGCAGTTTTCTGACCCTGAGGGGAGATATGTAGTGCTGGTGGGAGAATTATGGGGACAATCAACTATTTTCTGTAATATATATGCCCCCAATGTTTACTCTCACGCTTATTTTTCTCAACTGGTCACCCTCCTGACCCCATACATTTCTAGTTTACTTGTGTTGGGGGGTGATTTTAATGTGACTGCTAACCCTGCCTTGGATTGTCAACCAGCAAAGAATGCCCCTAGAGAACATTTCAGTAAGGGAGTGAATTACCTCATGAGGGAGTTGGGATTGTTGGATGTGTGGCGGACTCTCCACCCTGAAGAGAGGGATTTTTCCTTTTATTCTCACCCCCACATGTCTTATTCCCGCCTCGATTATTTTCTCGTATCCGAATCTTGGTTTCCCAAGTTTGCCTCGGCCACCATGCTCGCTCCAACCCTATCCGATCACTCTTTACTACACATAACTCTTCAGTTTTTGCGCTCCTCGGGTGCACGCATTTGGCGCATGTCTCCACAGTTGTACACCGATAAAAACTTCCATGACTTCTTTTCCAAAAAATGGGAAGACTTTCTCCTCACAAACTCTGTCTTGGATGCAGGACCGGTTGTTTACTGGGAGGCCGCAAAGGTTGTAATGCGGGGCCACATTTTAGCATACTCTTCCGCACAGAAGAAACGCCGCGAGGGTGAACTACTCGCGTTCACGCGTGAGCTGCAAGACCTTCGTCGGGTACACATCTCTCAACTTACTCCTTCGATCAGGGCCTCTTTGAAACAATTGAAAGATAAGATTAATCACCTTCTAGACGCAAGGGCCCAACGCAGTATATATTTTTACAAATATAAACTGCACGCTTGGGGTAATAAAACGGGACGCATGTTGGCAAATCTGGTTCGACCGCCTAAGGCCAAACATATCATCACTGGTATCAAAGACAAAAAGGGTCGACTTCACACCAACCCTAGCGACATCTCGGATCAATTTGTTAGTTTTTATAGGGATCTCTACACTGCCTCCCCGGCTGATTCTCTCGCTCGGGAGGACTTTTTCAAAGATCTACCACTACCTTCGTTATCGGAGGAACAGCAGCGCACTTTGAGCTCTCCTATTTCCGGACAGGAACTCCAGGTGGCTATAGGCAAACTCACTCTTGCAAAAACCCCGGGCCCTGATGGAATGGGACCGGAGTTCTATAAATTGTTACCCCTCACGGTTTTGCCGGCTCTGCAATCCTACTATACTGGTCTTCTGACCGCCCTCCCACCTGGGGACACACATAACCGAGCACATGTTATCCTTCTACCTAAGCCGGGCCGCCCACAGGACCAATTGGGATCCTATCGGCCAATATCCCTCCTCAACCAAGATGTTAAAATATTGGGTAGCATACTGGCAACCCGACTGAATTCATTTTTGCCGGAGTTGATTCATGCAGATCAGGTTGGCTTCGTGCCCGGTCGCCACGCCTCGTTAAATCTTCTGAAGGTCTTATCAGTTTTGCAGGCCTCTCACGCAGCAGAAGCTAGGGCCCTCATAGCCAGCCTTGACGTTGAGAAGGCTTTTGATATGGTTTCCTGGGAACACCTTTTTTGGGTCATGGGGCGGTTTGGCATTAATGGTGATTTTGTCCGGTGGATAGCGGCTCTTTATTCTCGACCTTCCTCGCAGCTCTTGGTAAACGGGGACCTCTCTGCTTCCTTTCCTTTGGGACGCGGCATTCGGCAGGGATGCCCCTTATCCCCTCTTCTTTTCTTGCTCTCATTGGAGCCCTTAGCACAACGGATTCGGCAAGATCCGCACCTTGAGGGCCTTCATGTGGGGACACACGAATTCCGCATTAGTCTGTTTGCGGACGACATGCTTCTTTATATCAATCATGCGGACACTAATTTGCCACGTCTTATGACACTTATACAACTATATGGGCGCTTCTCGGGTCTTAAGATCAACTTTGACAAAACGGAGGTCCTGTTGCTCGGGTCGTCGGGTACACCACGTTGGACGAACACCTTGGGCGTGAGAGTGGCCTCTGGGAAGATTAAATATCTGGGAATCATGTTGCACTGTGACCCCAAGCGCTTATATGCAGCTAATATCACTGCCGCACTTGGCAAGATTAAAAATTTATGCCATCGCTGGCAGGCTTTACCATTGTCCCTTATGGGTAGAGTGGCACTGGTCAAAATGGTACTCTTCCCCAAGATTCTATACCCTCTTCAGACCATTCCTGTATGGGTGTCTTCCTCCGACGAGCGTTCCTATCTCGCTACTGTTAGATCTTTTATTTGGAGAGCTAGGACGCCCCGAATTAGCCTTTCCAAATTAATACGAGCCAAACAGCATGGCGGCTTAAACATCCCTGACCTCCGCACATATAACGTGGCAGCTTTACTTCGTTGGATACACGCACATCTGGCACCTGACTCCCACTCGCCCCTTTCATCTACGAGTCTTTTGGAAACTTGCTGTCTTCCCCTATCCTTTTCCGCCTTTCTCCATGGTTGTTTCGGGGGGTGCTCTGGTACCATTTCCTCTCCTTTTTCCGCGTCTTTCCTCCCCTTACTTCAGCCCTTTCGGAAGGCGTGGGCATGGTGGCGAGGGAAACAGAACCGGCTGTCTGGTTTCTCCCCTTTTCTTTCACTACTTCGCAATCCTGACTTCCCTCCAGGTATGACACGTTTGTGGGGTCTGTCTGATAGGGGTGAGCATGACATTACCGTGGGGGCGATCTTAGACATTGGGGGGGGACCTTTCCCTCCTTTTCTCAGGTTCAGGCCTGCTGGGGTCTGACCCCTCAACACACACATACGTACTTACAAATTCACCACTATATTACCCCTCAGATTGCTCGATCCGCTGGCAAATGGGAGAGTGGATCCCTTGATGATATATTTCTGGAGACCCCGTCCTCCCTAAACACCATTTCCCGCTGGTACTCTGCATGTCGAGACCACCGTCCAGAGTTGGCTTTGACAGCATTGGCCGCGGAGTGGTCCTCTGACTTGGATAGTACTGTTACTGTACAGGACTTGCATAAGTTTTTCCAGAATACTTATCTAATGGTGAAGGCAGTATCCCTTCGGGAGATACAGTTCAAGATTCTCCATAGAGCGTACATCACCAGAACACGAGGAGCACGCATGTCTTTGTGGGCTGGTGTTGAATGCGTTCGGTGTGCTGCAGATCCAGGCACCCTTCTCCATACCTTTTTTGATTGCCCAAAACTTACATTTTGGGGCCAGGCCCATCACTACCTTGAACGGGTACTTCAATGTACTTTTGAGTGGAATAGTGCAGCGCTTTTGCTTGGGGATGTTCAGGACTTCACACAACAGGGTTTGGACTTTCCGGCTCAGCGGTTTATTCTGCATGCTGTCCTTCTGGGGAAATCTCTTGTGCTACAGCAGTGGTCTACCGTAGAAGCTCCTGGCTTCAACCTATGGCTGGGTAGAATGAGGTTGCAGGCCAGATTTGAACTTGACTCTTACGCCTCCAGATCTCAAGCCCTGTGGATTACTTATTATACCCTATGGGAGCGACTCTTAGCTGTGTCTTCTCCTGCTGCTGCGCCGCCATGATTTTTGTCCTTTGCTTTGGAGGGCTGGGTTCCCCTATGATGCTTACTGTTTGTAAACTGTACATGTGACTGTCTACATTTGGTATTCTTATGGCTTGTTTGGTTTCTGTACTTACAGTGGTGGCTGTATAGACATGCATATCACTGTCACTATCAATATCACTATCAATATCAATATCCATAACCGTGATCACTGCAGACTCTTAGTCTGAGCGGATGTGTGTATGTGATGGTATGAATGAAGCAGTGTCTGTTGGTATGACTGACTGATGGGCGAATCGTTTGGGGATTCCTGTTCTTCTTTATACTTTCTTATTCTTCCATTGTAAATGGGCACGTGTGAACCATGTTTTTGTACTTTTCTTGACATTGCCTGGGCGCACAGAACTGTGTGTTATTCTATTGTATTAGTTACTTTATTGTAGACGGTTCTGTATTATCTGCTTGTTGCACATGGTTATTGCGGCCTAATAAACATGATATTACAAAAAAAAATAATCACGTTTTGCGTTAGTTGTATTGTATTCATTTTGTCAAATATTTCACTTTATAATTTGAATATTGTACTTTTTATTAAGCTGTAAAAAAATACTTTCATTCACCACTATAAAGTATCTTTATTTGAATCCATTTACAGTGTTATTGCTATAATTAAATACCCGTGCAACGCCGGGGCATCAGCTAGTATATATATATATATATATATATATATATATATATATTGTTTATTAATTTTATAAATGAACATTTACAAAGTGCAACAATTATTATGACAATTACATTTAAACAGCACTTACAACTTATACTGAAATCATATAAAAAAATTACCCTCCCCTTAAACCTAACCCTCCCACCCACCTCTAGATGTGCATAATGAGCAATAAACTCAATAGGAATTGGTATATGATCATCTCGCTGAGTATCTTAATTTAATGGCCTTTAATGAACGAATCTAGCAGACTCCAAATCTGTTTAAATTTCAGGGAATCACCTTTGTGTTCTGCCAACATTCTTTCATATCTATAATATAGGCAAAGTGTCTCCCACCAAAAAGGGAAACTTAAACGGTCCCAATTCTTCCAATTTCTTATGATCAATTGTAGCACAACTCCTGACATTAAGGGCCTGTTTTACAAAGTCGCGCTAGCGGCTGCCGCACGGTAATGGCCCCGAAGCCCATAGAGATTTAAAGGGTTTCGGGGCTGTTGCCGCGCGGCAGCCACTAGCACGGCTTTGTAAAACAGGCCCTAAAAGAAAAAGCCTATCTTTATAGTCATCTTGTGATTGTTCAGGCATGAATGACGTACCAAATAAAACAGTCCTATATGATAAAGATATATTAACTCCAAGAATTAAAGTAATTTTACTCCATATGGACTTATTACAATGCCAACATTTATTGGAGTGTGTATTGTCTAGTATTTGCAGCCTCACCGGGGTCCAGAAAATTCAATATAATAAAAAATATAAAGTCTGCCTCATACCGGCTGACGCTGTGCAATTCATTCGGCGATTCCATATTCTAGGCCATAGGATTGTGGAGATCTTACGCTGTATTTCGGTATTCCATATATCATAGAGACTTGTTTTAGGTTTTTAATTATATATTCAGATATTATTTTATACCATTTAGAAGCATGATGCCCCTGAAAATCCACTTGAAAACACAGGAAGGGAAAGCTGCTTTGGCGCCACTCTGGAACCCCCTTTTGTATAGCTTGCCTCAATTGCAACCATTTAAAAGATTGAGGGCTCCTTTTACAAAGGTGCGCTAGGGGCTTAACGCGTGGAATAGCGCGTGCTAAATTGCCGCATGCGCTACCGCTAACACCTCCTTTTGAGCAGGTGGTAGATTTTTGGCTAGCACGCGCTAATCCGGTGCGGGCGATAAAACCGCTAGCGCACCTTCGTAAAAGGAGCCCTGAGTCTTTGAAAGATTATATGATTGTTGCAATTGAAGCAAGGAGGCTAACTTATCTTGAACAATTACATCATCTAACGATTGAATTCCTACCTGCAACCACTGTTTCCATAGGATTTTGGAGTTCCCCACTTTTATTTTTGAATTTAACCATAAAGATCGAGATTTTGTTTTCCTAGTGGGGATTGGTAATAAAGCGTCTAAAAATTTCAAAGTTTTCCAAGTTGCCTGAAAAATCTTATTGTTTTTATATATTCATAATAGATGTCTTAGTATTTAGCATGCACTAGTGGTTAGCGCACCTTAATAAAAGGATCCCATAGTTTGTTATTTTCTATTCTGGTTGGGTGTATTGGTACTGTTACATTTTGTTTCTTTATTGTTGAATCTAAGGGCTAGATTTACTAATGTGCACTAATGCTGTTAACATGCATGATTAGTATTTAGCCTCATTGTATGAAATGGGACCTGTGACAAATAATGCACTTTAACCTGTGTTGGTGCTTGCTAGCATAGTAGCATATTTTCATAAATCTAGCCCTTAGTTTATTTAATGAATTTAAGGCTCTATTTACTAATATTCATGAACTTGAATTAATGTGTGGTCATGTGCATTAAGAAGGCAATTCTATAAAGGGGTGCCTATTTGGAGCCTATTCAATGAAGGAAATTAGATGCCTATTTTCCTTTATAGAATACTAGCACAACAAGGTATATATATATGTTTATGTGTTTAGGCATGAGCCCTTATGTTAACTATAGAAATGGTGTAAATGAACATGCCTAGATTTGGGAGATAAAAATAATTAGCAGTCAAACTTTATCCTGAGAATATCCAAGTATTGTTAACCACCTTTTATCAGATGTCCGGAACTGTGGGGGGCATTTAGTATACTGGGCATTGAGAAGGGAAATCCTTGATAAAACCGTCTGTTGTTTGGCAAAACATGTCGGACTTATCCCCCCCGGCCGACGGACAGAATGTTTAAAAAGATAGTCTCTATTTACTCTTAAAGTTTAATAAGGGTTATGGGAGCTCCTTCTTTCTACTGCTCAGGCTTCCTCTGCTGGCCAATGACAGGCACTTCATCCTGTCACAGAGCCACTATACTCGCATTACCCCTCTCTTAAAGTCACTTCATTGGCTTCCCATCAATTTCCGAATACAATTCAAACTCCTCTTACTGACCTACAAATGCACTTACTCGGCTGCACCTCACTATCTCTCTTCACTTATCTCCCCCCATATTACTTCCCCCCCCAAGCTCTGTTCAGCTGGTAAGTCCTCCTGTGCCCTTCTCTTTCTCTGCCAACTCCAGACTCCGTCCCTTCTACCTTGCTGCACCGTATGCTTGGAACAAGCTGCCTGAATCCCTATGGCAGGCTCTGTTTCTGGCAATGTTCAATGCCCAGTTAAAGCCCACCTCTTCGAGATGGCTTTCAACTTCTATCTCCTCTCACCTTGGGTTCTGTATTCTTAACCCTATATGTCATGTCTATCTGTCCAAGTTAGATTGTAAGCTCTTCTGAGCAGGGCCTGTCTATTAAATGTCAAAATGTACAGTGTTGCATATGCCTTTCAGTGCTATAGAAGTGATAAATAGTATTAGCTTTCTGATGCCTAACAATGCCTACCTGAATAGTAGGGTAGAGAATAGGCATCATTGACGTAGGCATTGCTAGGTATCCGAGTTAGGCACCAGTAAATTAGGCCCAGTAAAACCTGCCCTAATATACTGGTGCCTACCTCCAGGATGCCTAGCAACACCTAAGCACATCTAGGCCCCGCTAGGCAGGATTATATAAATGGTGCCTAGCAGTTGATTGACAACTGCGCTGCTAGGCACAGATTATAGAATCTGGCCCTTAGCAGTTAAATCCAGCCCTTAGCAATTAAACATAAATACAGAGTAAAAATTGACAATTCTGTGATTGAACTTTTGGTTATTTTATTGGTAGCTGATATAATTAACTAAGAGGAGTTTTTGATCTATATCTTTCATAAACATATGTTGTTTGTAATTATAGGAAATAAATTAATCTATTTTGCAGTCAGAAAAGGCTAAGGCAAATACTGTAGTTAATTGAATAGGCTGGGAAATAAAAATAATTTATATTCCAAGCTGAATCAGAGGTTCTGTTGGAAGCTGAATGTGACTTAATTAGGTAAAAATTAGTATTTATCAAGCCATTTTGGGTCCACCCTGCTCCAAACTATGAAATTAATTAATACTTTATTTCCCTGTACCTGAGTCTTGTAATCCCTTACCAGACATACAGAAGCTAGCATCTAAAGGAAATAAATCAAACATACCCGCCTATGTGTCAGTCTTTACAAATGCATATGCAAGTCTGGTCCCATTCAGAGTACGTGGACACCGGTTAAGCTCTACCAACCTGTACAGCACAACAATAGCCCTTATGCCTGCAGGTATCATCTTTATGTAGGTACAGTAGGTTTTGGGTAAGTTTTGGAGGGCTTATCATAAAATATAAGCAGGTTATGGTGAGGTGTACCTGGAACTTTTTAGTGTGATGTTCACTGCAGTACTCCCTAGAGTGTCCCTCTGCTTTGCTCAGATGTGTCTGTGTGACCATCTGAAGCTGTAATACAGGTTGGACTGTACTGTTTCTTTCATATCTTTGAGTGGTAGGACAGGTTCGGTAACCACTGGGGGAATAAGGGGGATAATGCCTTAATCTCTCCAGTGTCATCTGGTCAGTTTGGGCACCTTTCTGGTCCTTATTCATTTTTAAAACAGGTCTAGCCCAAACATCTAAATGGTACGCTAGATTTACTGTATCTCTGATATAAATTAATGTACCTCTGATGTATGTAAATTGGTGTATCTCTGATGTTTATACCTACTGTACCTTGAACTTGTTCTACTCTTTCCTGTTTCACCATGAACTCAGCTCCATAAAAAGACCAAGTGTTAAAGAACCCATTAGTCCCACCATCTAGGCCATTGTCTAAGTTCCACCCCAAAGTAGGCATTGTAAATTAGTGTATCTCGGATGTTTATACCTACTGTAATGTGACTGTACTACTCTTATTACATTTTGTTTGTATTATCTCAATCATTCTGTGTATGTGTTCTTGTAACCCATTCTGGGCTCTTTTGGGAAGATGGGCTAAATAAGTGAATGAATAATTAAATAAATGTTCAATTATCGCTCAAAACATCCAAGTCCTAAGCCTGCCTAAACCCCCCCTTCAACATGGCCCTTGCAATTTAGACAAACGGGATGAACAGCCTAGAAAAATATCTGAAATATGGGGTTTGAAAATAGTGATTTGGACGTTTAGCAAGAAAAACATCCAAATGCCACTTTATGCCATTTTTGGATGTTTTTCTCTTGAAAATGAGCCCTGTAGTGTGTCCTAGTTACAAAATATTAATAGATAAATGATCACTGTAGATGCTTTTTCTGAAAAGAATGGTCTTATTTTGGTTTCACATATAGCTTTTAGCTTCTTACCAAAACTGATATAAATCCATTGAAGAAAACCATGGCACACAGGTGAATGAATGGTCAGGTAGACATATCTACAGAAACTGATGTGTACTTTCATTGTATAGAAACTGACTTGAAAATTCTATATAGTCTGCCTAAAGTTAGGCACCCACATTGCATGCCTAGGTGATGTAGGCTTAATCGGTGCTGATAATTGGCACTCAGCACCTAATTGGCTTTAATTGAAATGTAGGTGCCTAACAAAAAAACATACTATAAAAGTAGGTGCCTAGTCTAAAGTGCCTACATAAAAGTGGGCATGGTTAGGGAGCAGATCATGGGCATGTTTTCAAGTTAGGTGCCTCTTTGTGAAATAGGTGCTATTAGGTGCCCAACAGTCAAAGAAAACTCTGGCATAAATAGGGTGTGACTAAAGTTAGGAACCTAGTTACACCTACTGTAGTTGGGTTTTTTAGGCAAACTTTGTAGAATCAGATCCTTAGTAAATAAAGATCTGCACAGTCCTTCCAGTTTTCCCAACAAGATGGTCATAGCTGACCCTGCCACTCAGTGTGGGTTATACTTCATTATCAAATGAGAGCATCACCAACATGGCAGTCAGAATTGGGACATTCTGCTTATAGCATCGGAAAAAAAGGTCCATTTCACAGCAATTTTCAAACAGGGAAAATGTACAGATTTCTTGTTCAATGAGAAGAATGGCCTTATGCTGGAGACTTAAACATTTGAATTATAAATGAGGAAAACTAGACACAGGGACATGTGTCTGGCAGCATTCTTAAGAAAATGGCCACACAGATGTCCTTGCAGAGCAGAGGAATATTTATTTTAAAAATTTATATTCCGTATATCCTGCAATTCTATGCGGAGTACAATAAGACATCCAAATAAGAAATTACAAATTACAACCTTTACATACAACCACAAAAAAAAAATTGACCCTTGATGCTCCACAGAAATGGAAGTCTGACAAGAACAAAAACACTGTGGAGAGGATGATGTTCAAGATACAGGCTTTATTAAAAGTACAATCCTATAATCCACATGAAGAAATATCTAGGACCCAAAATGTTGGGTCCGTGTTTCGACAAAACTTTCTTCCTCAGGGGTCCTATAAACAATAATATGATAAATGGAATGTCTAGTAAAGTGGTGAAATGATTAATGTTCAATAAATCGTGCAATGAATTGTGTGGATTTCCTTTGCATGTTCTATCTATCACGGCATCTGCCATGCATCCTACAATGACGGATGAGGACTTTTTGTCACCCCACCATATCACTTTCCAAACGTGACATTTGTGGCACCCATTCGGCTGTTTTTACACATTGACATACTTTTTTTTATCACATGCATATTATAGATTGTATTATCCCAGGACAAGCAGGCAGCCTATTCTCACATATGGGTGACATCATCCATGGAGCCCGGATGCGGACAGCCTTGCAAGCATACTTGTTTGTAGAAAACTTTAGATGTTTCGAGTCAGCTGCACCGCGCAAGCGCGAGTGCCTTCCCGCCCAGCACAGGGCGAGTCTCCTCAGTTCTCAATTTTCTGCGGAGCTGAGAAGTCTGTACTTTGACACTCTGCACTGAACTTCATTTGCTTTGTGCCTTCTCTCACCGCGGTTTGTGTTATTTTTTGTCACGAATCACTGTGTTACTTTATTTTCCTTTTTTTTTTAAAAAAAAAGGAAGACTTATTTAAATTTTTTCTTCAGTGACTGCCTGGCGGGCCAAGCCACCAGCCGCAGCCAATGGGCTTCGACTTCGCAGCGGCTATCTTTCCTCCTATGTCCCGGGCAGTCACATACTTCAAGAAGTGTAACCAGTGCCAGCGTGCGATTTCTCTCACGGACCCACACCGCTGGTGCCTCAAGTGCCTTGGGCCTGACCATAACCTGAAGTCGTGTGAGCGCTGTGTACTCTTCAACCTTGAACCCTTAAACGTTGTCGAATTTTAGTGGAAAAACTCTTCAGCATGGACTCCTCGGTGACATCCTCGACCTCGAGTGCTACCTCGGTCCCGCCTTCCAGTGAGAGTCCTCCTACTTTCACTACGACCTCGAGCCTCATCAGACCGTCCTCGGTTGGATCGTCTGTAGCCTTGAGTACATCTGCTTTATCTTCCCCTGAGCTCCCCTCAGGTTAGATACCTAAGCAGAAGGTTCCTGCGGTGGTCCTCACTGCCACCTTGGAGCCTTTAACCTCAGCAAGTGGTCTAGTTTCAGACACGGTCCCACCTTTGCAGGCTTCTCTCCAGATCATGTTGGAGCAGCAATTTGTTCAGTTATTGAGCAAATATCGTTGTGCCTTGACAATGCCTCCTGTAATCCAGCCTGGGTAATCAGCAGTCTCCCGCGAGGTCGAGTTCCTGCTTGTGCCTCGAGCTGAAGCTTCACACTCTATGCAAGGAGCAGAGTCTTTGCGAGTGTCTGGTCTGGCATCTATACACTCTATGCAAGGAGTGGATTCTTTGTGAGTGTCTCAACAGGAATCCGCACACTCCATACAAGGAGCAGAGTCTTTGGGAGTGCTTCGAGATTTCTCGATCCAAACCACTGAGTTTCCATCTACGGCTTCTAGCCCTATCCATTCACCAGCAGTGTTGCCTGTTTTCCCTACATAGGGCGAA
Organism: Geotrypetes seraphini; assembly: GCF_902459505.1. Taxonomy (NCBI): domain Eukaryota; kingdom Metazoa; phylum Chordata; class Amphibia; order Gymnophiona; family Dermophiidae; genus Geotrypetes; species Geotrypetes seraphini. Next base: position 59,448,662 of record NC_047085.1, read on the forward strand.
GTCTACTCGATCCTCGAGACCTGCTTCGAGGCCTTCATCGCGACATCCATTGAGGCGCAGATCTTCTTCTAAGGAGCAGCCTTTTTCGTCTAGGCCTCATTCCAGACCTTCCAGTTCTTCAAGGCCCCCAACTCCATGCTCAAGGTCACCGCTTCCGAACCCTGATGAATCAACTGTTTTCATTGCCTCCTCCAAATCTCCATATTCTTTGGATTGTCACTTCTCCATTGAGGCTTCATCTTCGTTCTCCGCTTGAGGTGCCTCTAGGTCATCGAGCCCTTCTCGAGACAAGGCCTTGGAAGATCAGCTGTCTTTCCCCTCTTTCCTTCGTCAGATGGCTGATGATCTGGAAATTTAGATGCTGCTTCTAAATACTCTAAGGAGTATCTCGAGGTCATGCATCTACCTCCACCTCCTGCAGAGTCACTTAAGCTTCCTCTTATCTAGATTTTGTCTCAAACTTTCAAAGTTGTCTGGAGACTTCTTATGCTATACCTCCTGTTCCAGGCAAATTCGACTCGAGGTATAGCACTCTGCATTGCAAAAGGTTTGAGAATTCACAATTCTCTCACCAATCCCTCCTTCTGGAGTCCTCTTTGAAAAGCACTCCTCCTTCCAAGGTCTATGCTACAGTTCCTTCTGGAAGGGAGGGTAAGACTATGGACACGTTTGGATGCCATCTATATCAAGTTTCTTCTTGATCTTCTTCCAGGTTTTCTGAAAAAAACCGGGATTAACATGGCCATGTCGAGTTCCAAAAAGTCATTGCTTTTTTCTGTAGCAATGTGCCGCTTGGCCTGCCTTCGCACCATTGCCAGGGATCCTAATCTTCAGGACCGTCTGGCTAACATTCCTTGTCAGGGCATTGACCTCTTTGATGAATCCATAGAGGCTGCCACTAAGCAGTTGTCTGAACATGAAAAATCTTTTCCTTCCATTGTCAGACCAAAGCCAAAGTCAGCTCCTAAAAAACCTTCACGCCCTACTCCGGTTTTCCAGAGGCGTTATACTCCAAGGGCGGCTCCTTATACTCGAGTCCCTTCCAAGAAACCGCAGCAACAGAAGCGTCAGCCTTCTGCTGCACCTAAAGCTTCACAGCCTTTTTGACTGTCTAAAATAGAGCATAACCTCCAATAGGTCGTCTCCATCATTTTTACCACCGATGGGAGACCATTACATCCGACCTCTGGGTGCTGTCAATAATCAGGGAAGCCTACTCTCTTCTTTTCACTCAGGTTCCACTAGAGCTTCCTCCAAGAGAGTATCCTTCCAATCCATCCCAGATCGTCCTTCTTCTTCAGGAAGCTCAAGCTCTGCTCGTCTCTGTGCCATCGAGGAAGTTCCCTTGAAACAGCAGAGCAGGGGGTTTTACTCCCGTTACTTCCTAGTTCTGAAGAAGACAGGCGATCTGAGATCCTTTTTGGATCTCAGGGCTCTCAACAAATTTTTAGTCAAAGAAAATTTTGCATGTTGTCCCTGGCATCCCTATACCCCTTATAGATCAGAATGATTGGTTATGTTCTCTGTATCTCAGGGAGGCTTATACTCATATTCCCATTCATCCAGCCTCCCGTCAATATCTCAGATTTCGGGTGGGGAATCTGCATTACCAATACAGAGTACTACCCTTTGGCCTGGATTCATCTCCCAGAGTTTTCACCAAGTGCCTGGTTGTGGTAGCAGCAGCTCTAAGGAACCATGGTCTTCAGGTGTTCCCCTACGTGGATGACTGGCTCATCAAGGATTCCACATCTCAGGGGGTTATTGTAGCGCCCCAACGGACTACATGGTTCCTACAAAGTTTGGGATTCGAAATCAACTTTCCCAAATCCCAACTTCAGCCTTCTCAGAATCTACAGTTCATAGGAGCTGTTCTGGACACTATCCAACAGAGCATTCCTTCCGCAACAACGTTTGGAAGCTCTCCTTCAACTCTGTCATGCAGTGTCTTCCCGCTCTTCACTCTCAGCGAGACACATGATGGTACTCCTAGATCACATGGCCTCTACAGTACACGTGACTCCTTTTGCCAGACTTCACCTCAGAATTCCTCAGTGGACTTTGGCATCTCATTGGATGCAGGCTTGCGACCCACTCTCTCAACACATTACAGTCACTCCTTCGTTGAGACAGTCTCTCCGCTGATGGATGCTCTCTTCCAATCTCTCCAGAGGCTTGCTGTTTCAAACGCCCCCTCATCAAAAGGTCCTCAAAACAGATTCCTCGACCTACGCTTGGGGGGCTCATCTCTATGGTCTCCATACTCAAGTCCACTGGACCAGTACGGATTGTCAGTGTCACATTAATCTGTTGGAACTCAGAGCGATCTTCAATGCTCTCAAAGCTTTTCAACATCTTCTTCATGACCAGGTAGTCCTCATTCGGATGGACAACCAAGTCGCCATGTACTATGTCAACAAACAGGGGGGACGGGATCTCCCTCCCATTGTCAAGAAGCTCTGAAGGTTTGGGACTGGGCAATCCTCCACAACACCTTCCTCAAAGCTGTCTAAATCCAAGGGGCGAAAAACCAGCAGACAACTTGAGTCGTCTTCTGTAATCTCATGAATGGCCACTCAATTCATCGCCTCTTCATCACATTTTTTCTTAGTTGGGGACTCCTTTGATAGATCTCTTTGCATCTCCCCACAACCACAAACTGCCTCAGTCTGCTCCAGGATATATTCTCCTCATCGCCTTGAGGCAGATGCTTTTCTACTGGAATAGGTGAATTTTTTTCTATATGCATTCCTTCCATTCCCTCTCATTCTCAAGACTCTTGTCAAGTTGAAGAACGCTCATGCCACCATGATTCTCAAAGCTCCTCGGTGGCCAAGCCAACCTTGATACTCCCTTCTACTTCAACTCAGCAGCAGGAAACCATTCCTTCTACCAGTTTTTCCGTCTCTGCTTACCCAGAGTCAAGGAACTCTACTTTATCAAAACCTGCAGTCTCTGCACCTGACTGCTTGGTATCTCTCAACATAACTTCTCTTCAGTTTTCTCAACCTGTAAGAGACATTTTAGAGGCTTCTAGAAAGCCTGCCACTAGACAATGCTACCATTTTCTACGTGGTGCATCTCTCATGATAAGGAGCCTCTAGATTCCTCCTTATCTTCTGTTCTGGATTATCTTTTGCACTTATCTACCTCTGGTCTCAAGTCTACATTGATCCGAGTCCATATCAGTGCAATTGCTTCTTTCCACCAGCTTATTGCAGGGAAACCCCTCTCTGCTCATCCGGTGGTTTCCAACTTTATGAAAGGACTTTTCAATGTTAAACCTCCTCTCAAACCGCCTCCAGTGGTTTCAGATCTTAAGGTTGTTCTTACTCAATTGATGGAGCCCCCAATTGAACCAAAGTCTACGGCTCATCTGAAATATCTTACTTGGCCAGTGGTGTTTCTCATTGCCCTCATATCTGCTCGAAGAGTCAGTAAGCTGCAAGCATTAGTTGCTGATCCAACTTTTACAGTTTTCCATCATGACAAGGTGGTCCTTCGTACTCATCCTAAATTCTGACCTAAAGTGGTTTCAGAATTTCATCTCAACCAATCCATTGTTTTTTCCAAAGCCTCATTCTCACCCTGGAGAATCAGCTCTTCATACTCTGGACTGTAAACGTACTTTGGCCTTCTTCTTGGAATGCACCAAACCACACAGAACTGCTCCTCAACTTTTTGTCTCCTTCGATCCAAATAAGTTGGGACATCCAATCTCTAAGCGTCCCATCTCCAACTGGAGGGCTGCTTGTATCTTTTCTGCTATGCCCAGGCTGGACTACGTATACAGAGTCGAGACACAGCCCATAAAGTCAGAGCCATGGCGGCTTCAGTAGCTTTCCTCAGATCCAATCCTATAGAGGAAATTTGTCAAGCTGCCTCCTAGTCCTCGGTTCATACTTTCACCTCTCATTATTGTCTGGATGTTTTCTCCAGATGGGATGGCCATTTTGGCCAGAGAGTATTACAGAATTTATTCTCCTAAGCTGCCAATGCTCCCACCATACCATTCTGGTTAGCTTGGAGGTCACCCATATGTGAGAATAGGCTGCCTACTTATCCTGGGATAAAGCACAGTTACTTACCATAACAGTTGTTATCCAGGGACAGCAAGCAGCTATTCTCACAACCCACCCACCTCCCCTAGTTGGCTTCTATGCTAGCTATCTGAACTTAGGAGACTTGCCCTGGATGAGACTTGCTGGGTGAGAAGGCACTCGCGCATGCACGGTGCGGCTGACTCAAAACTTCTAAAGTTTTCTCCAAAGTATGCTTGTGAGGCTGTCCGCATTCGGGCTCCGTGGATGACATCACCCATATGTGAGGATATCTGCCTGCTGTCCCTGGATAACAACTGTTATGGTAAGTAACTGTGCTTTATACAAACACATCTCTGACAGTAGTCACTATTCACAAGTAAAAGGAAATCCACACAATTCATTGCGCGATTTATTGCACATTAATCATTTTACCACTTTATTAGACATTCCATTACTAGTTTTTTAGCCCGTTACATTAACGGGTGCTAGAATAGATGTGTAGACTTAGGCATTTCTTTCTGTCTGTCTTTCTTTCTTTCTCTCTCCCTGCCTCCTTTCTTTGTGTCTGTCTTTCTTTCTGTCTCACTCCCTGGCCCCCTGTCTGTCTTTTTTCTTTCTGTCTCTCTCCCCCCTGTCTGTCTTCCCTTCTCCCTTACTTTTACCTCCCCCCTGTCCAGCAGCACCCCTTCCCTGCTCCCCCTGTCCAACAGTAGCCCTTCTCCCTTACTTTTACCTCCCCTCTTGTCCAGCAGCACCCGTTCCCTGCTCCCCCTATCTAGCAGTAGCCATCTCCCTTACTTTTACCTCCCCCCTGTCCAGCAGCACTCCTTCCCTGCTACCTGTCCAGCAGTAGCCCTTCTCCCTTCCCTGCTCCCTGTCCAGCATCCGCTAGGCCGGGCAGCCTCGGGGCTTTTGCTAGGCCAGCCCGCCTCGCATTATCGATGTGGGCTGGCCTAGCAAATGCTCCGTGGCCGCACAGCTCCATGGGAGTGACAGAGTGGTCGGCGACGGAGGAGGAGGCCGAGAAGCAGTAACGCCGAATACGACACTATCCTCTCTATTCCACGCCCGTCTCGGCAGCAGGGGCCTTGTCTCTGCCTTCAGTTAAAGATGAAGCTGGCGGGGGAAGGGGGATAGCCCAGCTGGCTACCGAGGCTTTGTTCCTGTAGCCATCTTTCCTCTCGGGGCAGGAACGTTGTTGGGGAAACCGCCGCATGTGTCGCAAACCACCACAGGCTCCTACTACGCATGCGGAGCATGGAGCCAAGGATCACAGATCACGACCGCATGGAGATTGAAGTGTGCATGCGCGCTAAGGGTTTTATTATAGTGGATAGGACCCTGAGGAAGACAGTTTTGTCAAAATATGAACCGTACCTGGGTCCATAGTCCCTGTATCTTAGTGGGGGTGGGGGTAGGGGGGATCACCTGGGCAGGAGAGGTTGGGCTCCCTCCTGCCCAGATCGTTGTCGGCCAGGGTGGAGGTCGCCTGGGCAGGAGGGGTTGGGCTCCCTCCTGCCCGGATCGTTGTCAGCCAGGGTGGGGGTCGCTTGGGCAGGAGGTGTTGGGCTCCCTCCTGCCTGGATCATTGTCGACCAGGGTGTGGATCGCCGGGCCAGGAGGGCTTGGGATCCCTCCTGATCTGATCACTGTTGGGCACCGGGGGGTTGCAGGGCCAGGAGGGCTTGGGTTTTTGACAGACACCGGTTACAGAATCCAGCTTTTAGGCGAAGGACTGGCCCCCTCCTTCGCCTAAAAGCCCTTGTTTTGGACGTTTGGGACTTAGGCTTTTTTTAGGTTTTTATATGGTAAAAGTTTAGACGTAGTGGTGGTCTGGACGTTTAAACAGCTGAACATAGAGGCAGGCCATTATATTTTTTTAAAAAAAACCTTTTGGACTTTTTTTGATAATGGACATTTTCCCTGCCTCTTTTTTCAACGTTTAGGGCCTAGGCCAAAAGGGGACTGAGACGTTGTTTTTTTTATTATGCCCCTCCACGAGTGTATCTCAGAGGGGGAGGAGAAGACATATTAAAGTTGATACCAAGTAAACTGTTGTCAGTAGCAATATTGTTAGATTGGGTTTAATGCAAATATACCACAGTGAACATTAAAACAAAACCACAAACAAAATGCAGATGCACTTATGTTCAGAAACATTTTAAACAGTGTTGTGTTCCCTAACAATTTAACTTCCTGCAACTTTGGGAGGGAAAACAAAATTCCACAGGAAAAAAAAAATCATTCAAGCAAAAAGTTTCTTTAAAAACAACTGTGACACTTCTTAAATGTATCACTCCGGGACAATAGTGCAACAATGCTTTTTACAGAATTTATACTTATATAATTTTCTCATTGGATTGTTGGTTTTTCCTTTCTGAAATTACAGATAAGGAAATCCTCAAGAAAAAGATGCACCAATTCAAAACTGTGCAATGAAATTGACATGCAGGCCTTTAGCACACTTTTTGCCCAAAACTCAAATCTGTCTTTTGGTGTTGTCAAAACAGGAGATTTTAAACTGCTGTATGTACAGTGTATCATCCTATCTATAGAATTGGCTATAATTAGAGAGATCAAGAGACACAACTCAGATTGTAAATAGTAACAGAACATATGAGTCAGGGCCCTGGAATCTATGAATGGAAAAAAAAATGTTACTAATATCACTTGAACTCCAGTAATCATCCGAAGGTATGGTTTATGAGTATGTAAGATCCAAGACACGGAGGGGTCACAAAAAGGGGGAGGAAAAGTTTTAGCCACTGTACCTATACTAACAGTACTTATACTATACTGCTCTTATTATAATGGGCTATATTTGGGTTTACCAAAGTATGTTGTTAAGGCGTTACAACTTGCACAGAATGCTGCTGTCGGTGTTATTGCCATTGTTCCTAGATATGAGCATATTACCCCCAGTCCTGAGAGAATTACACTGGCTACCAATCCAGGTGTGCATTGAATTTAAAGTGCTGTGCATAATTTTCAAACTCTTGAATGATGACCGTCCAAAGATGCTGTGCTCACGTTTGCATTTATATCAGCCAAAGCGGGACCTTTGATCCATGGATAAGTTGTGCCTGGATGTTCCTCCTTTAAGTGTAGTAAGATTGGCAGGGGCACTTAAAACTATGTTTTCCATACAGGGTCCAATCTGTTGGAATATGCTACCGCTGAGGTATCCCATGATGGTGTGCTGGCTGAGGTTTGCTAACCTTTGCCTTGCTGTGTGAAGCGCTGGAGAATTTTCTCCCTTCGCTAACCTCTCATACTGAGGATACCCCGTTTCACAATAAATTTTATGATTTAATGATATCACTGCATTGTGGTGTTTCACACAAGTTTCCAATTATCAGGTTACCACTCTGAGAACTTATTGACTTTTTCACTGCCTTCATGTTTTGAGTGTCTGTTTTTTTACTGCTGGATTTGAGACATGCTACAAATGTGCTGCAGTTTAAGAAGGGATTAAAGAGTCTCATATTGTTTGTGCACACTTATAAATCTGAATAGGCTCTTTTAGTTGCTGTTTATTTTTCCTTTGATGCAGATCATGTTTTTTTAGTATAGAGGGCGATGTTTTGCAGGAAAGATTGTGACTTTGGGATTTGGTGTTTTGAGGTTTTATGTTTTACTGCATTATTGTGTTTTTGTATTTTATGTCTTTTTTGTATTTTTATTATGTATGTTATTTTGTAATCCGCATAGAATTGTTGGATATGCAGAATATAAATTTTTAAATAAATAAACAGAAGACATGTTAAGGGATGCATAATCATATGAAATACATATACCTGGAAAAGGAGACCAGTGTGAACTTTCAAAGGAAGTAGCTGAAAAAGTAAGCACAAAACAAAATTCAAATTGTACAAGCAAACTCAGAAGGAGAATAGAAAGCAGAGAAGTAGGGAAGGTGATTTAGATGAGGATGATGTATGTGGAAGAAAAAAAATAAGAAGTGTAATAATGCAGGGTGAAAAGACTTTCTGGTATGTGAGTGTATAGGCCTTCAGGTTCTGCTTCCTGTAAAAAACAAAAACAAAAACACACAGCAGAGACCTCTAGTGACTGTACGAGTATGAGGTATGTAAACATTTGACTTAAAGGGGCATTTTCGATATGACATCTAAATCCGAATTTAGATGTTTTGTGGAACATGCACAAAAATTCAATACCAAACATGCCCATTTTGAAAACTGCAAAATGCCTTTCTTGTGTTTTTGAAAATGGATTTGTTTGTACTCGGTGGGCTGGATTCTCAAAAAAGTTGCCAAAAGTTAGACGCCGGTAGGTGCTTAGATTGCGTTTACTGATGCCTAAGTGGTATAATTGGTTTTAAGCGGTGAGATAATTGGTTGTGCCATTAAAAAACAATTTTAAAAAATTAGGCACCACTAGGCAGCCTCTGGAACCAATGCCTGGGTCCATAGCACCTAGTGGCACCTAGTGAGCCGAAGCCTAGACCCTAGGCACCGGAAATGTAGGCCTGGCCCTACTTTGTGGCAGGTAGGGTCCTTGCCAACTGTGATTCTGTAAACAGTACCTGTCATTGATTGACATGTGGCAGGCACCCATTTTCTAGGTGCCTGCTGTGGCAGGCGTCACTTACAAAATCAGCCGCTGTGTGTCTATCCTCTGTGTGTCTATCTTTATGAATGAGTTTTGAAAAATAATAATAATAATCCGAATGAAAAATGCACAAAACATGGCTGCATCTCGAGGGATGTATTACAGCATCCTAACAGGTTGGGCTTGCCTATAACCAAATGCACTATTTCCACATGGTTAGCGGCCTGCATGTCCTTCTGCTATTCTCAGGCTGGGCTTCAGCTCGAGGGATGTGTTACAGCATACAAGGTCCGAGCTATGTTCAAGTTCAAGTTTCAAGTTTATTAGGATTTTATATACCGCCTATCAAGGTTATCTAAGCGGTTTGTACAATCAGGTACTCAATCATTTTTCCCTCTCTGTCCCGGTGGACTCACAATCTATCTAACGTACCTGTGGCAACATCAGTGGCTTTTTTTTGCATTCCACTCCCTTTGAAGATATTTGCAAAGCAGCTACATGGTCCTCAATTCACACATTTACATCTCACTACTGTCTAAAATCCTATTCCAGAAGAGATGGTCATTTCAGCCAAGCAGTTGTACAAAATTTATTTTTTTCCTAATGGCCAGTTCTCCCACCATCTCGTTCAGTAAGCTAGGGAGTCCCACACGTGAGAATATGCTGCCTGCTTGTCCAAGGATAAAGCACAGATACTTACCGTAACAAGTGTTATCTAGGGACAGCAGGTGGATATTCTCACATCCCTCCCACCTCCCCTGGTTGGCTTCTTACCTTGCTTATGAAACTGAGAAATCGTGAGCCGACGTCAGGCAGGAAGGCACTCGCATATGCGCAGTGCGGGCGGTCTCGAAGCTTCTTATCAAGTTTAAAGTGACAGTACACTTTTAGCACTGATGATGTCACCCACATGTGAGAATAACTTCCTGCTGATCCCAGATAATACCTCTTATGGTAAGTAACTGTGATAGCCAGGGCATGACCTTGGAATAGTTTACAAATTTTTTAGCAGTAACAGAGCACTATGTATATTGGAATAGGCAAAATTCTAACTTTGCGCCAGTGTACTGTGGGCACAGCATGAGTCTCTTAGCCCTTAATCTTTTAACATGTATCTTGACCCATTATCTACCAAAATTAAGATATACTGTATTATGAAGTATTTCTGTTTGTGGATGATATACAGCTGGTTATGTATATGGCCCCGATCAGCACATAGCTAGAGGGAACTTAAATAGATGTTTAGCAACTATTATGGACTGGTTACTGCAGAAGCAAGTATTTAAAATTGAATTCAGAGAAAACTAGGAGTATGTGGATTTCTAGTAAACATGCACACTTGGGGTTAGTCCCAATAATGGCAGGTTGCTCTGTGGTTATAACTGATCAACTAGTGGGTCTAGGGGAAAAGCCCAACACAAAATTGTTTACATCTCTGTAAATGTCATGTGTTGTCAGGTTTTATTTTTATTAGCTTAGTCTGTTTCATAAATCATTTTCATAAACTAGAGAACATGGATCTGATACTGTATCAGGTTATTCCTTTTATTAGGATTCAATTGGCCTGTCTGCTAGTTTACCTTATTGATTTATTCTTGCTTATCCCACCTTTTTTTTTTTTTTTTTACAAAACCGTGAAATAAGTTTTTTGCGCCAGCTGGCGCTTTGAATGCTCTGCGTTTTTCCTGATATTCATAGATTTCCTATGAGTGTTGAGAGCAGCACAGAGTATTCAGTGCACTGGCCTGTGCAAAAATCGCTTATGTGGTTTTGTAAAAATGCAAGGGGGGGGGCGGGTTGTACATTTTGTCATTTTACTATTGTTATACTGTTAACAAAACTGTAAAAGTTATGCTAAACTGTACTTGATGTACACCGCTTTGGGTGAATCTCTTCATAAAGTCAGTTAATAAATCTAAATAATAATTAAAAAAAAAAAATTTGATGTTATGCTCAGACTGAGAAGCAGCCCCTAGAAAAACCTGCTAATCCACTTGCCACCTTCAGGTCTACGAGAAACAGAGATTGTCCATTGATTTCTGTGTATATTTTGTTTCTCTGGTATTGTATTTGTTTTCTTAGATTAATTTTCAATAAAATAGTCAAGTTTTTTGAGCACATGCTAAATTGTTCGTTTTTTGTTCATGTCTTGTTAATATGCTGCAACAAGAAAACAGTGGTTTGATCAAGGCTACATTTTCAGTGATGTGCTAAGATCTCAGGTCACAGCTTCTGGAGCACACATTTGTTAAGCAAGCTAATTAAACACCAAAGCATCTTTCCCACAAAAATTCATTAAATTATCTTCTAATTGTAAAAAGAGGATTGACCTTTACAATGTCCTCTTGTTTCTAATAGCAACATTGCAATAGGAAGGGACATTTGAATATGACACTGAGCCTCGGCTTGCTCCTAAAGGAGTTCTTTTGAGTGTCAGAAGTGAATTTATTTAAATTCCTTGTTTATGGAACTAGACTTTATTCTAATCTGAAAACACAAACTAAAACACAGCGGCCCAAATTCTCAAAACTGGGCTGAAAGTTAGGCAGCGATAGGCATCCTACCGCTGCCTAACTTAATTGGTTTAACTGGTGATAAACTGCGTGGCAATTGACCGTGTCATTTAAAACCAGTTAAAAAGCAATTAAAAGAAAAAAAAAATGCAGATGCGTACCAAAAATATCAGTGAACTACCTCCATAGAGGCGCCTATGGATTCCTATGTCCAAAGTAGGTGTGGCTTATGTCAGAAGTTGACGTAGGCATCCTTCGGCGCCTCTATGGATGCAATTCTCATGTAAAGTAGGTGCCAGAAATGTTGTCCTGTAAAACCTGGCCTACATTTCTGGTGCCTACTTTAGACATGGCCACAGTTGTGAAAATGGCGCTGTTGCATGATCTGCAGGGTTTTGAAACTTCTCTTAAAGACGGACAGCCACTTTTGCTTCACAGGCTTTCTGAAACAGCATTTGCGAAACGCATTAGAGCCCAGCGGAAAAAGTTCAGATAAGGGCGCTGTTTAATACATTCTTTGAACAGTTTGGAAATTTTGAATAATGCTTTCCAATATGAATTCAGTAACAGTACTTCAGTGCAATGATTAAAACCTCGACATTTCAGGCGAACAAGTACCCGGGCTTGTCCCGAAATCTGGTCTGAGAGCAACACCCCTCTGAACACTTGTTAAAAGTGTGTGGCAGTTTCTTTCCAGTCCTTCTCTTGTTCATTTGAGGATTCAGTATATGTTTTAGGATGAGGCTGCTTGGTATACCAAGGGTTTTCCCCTCTGTTGTTTTTGGCTGTTGCATGATAAACGTGTGAATGGTGCTGATTTTGAGGCAGCCGCCCCTAACGGTACCATTTGCAAAATCCAGGCCAGAATGTCTCAATATGCTCAAACCCTTGAGCCTGTATATGGTGTCCAAATTTGAATGACCAGATTTGTGCACACTCTTGATACGTATGTGCACACAAATTAATTGGCTAACAAGTTCTCAGCTATCAGTAACTGGGCACTAACATTGCCACACGTGCTAGACACTAACGCCACCATTGAGTTGGCATTAGGTCTAGCCGCATAGCGCGGGGTTAGCATGCGCAAATATTCTGTATGCGCTAAAAATGCTACCGCAGCTTAGTAAAAGGAAAGGAGCCCTATGTGAGTCCACCAATCAAAACCTCTGTTCTCTTAATATGTCAAAGCACACAGTTCCAACTCTCTCTTGTTATTAACAGAAGCATAACAAAAGTATTTTGAACAATTAATTCTCTGGCACCTTGGCCTTAACAAAGGATTAATGTGTTGCTGTATCACTTTTAAATATGTAAATAAACCACTATTTTAAAAGAGTTGTCTGCCCTAAAGTCACATTAGGGAAGATTAGTTCAAAGAGACAGAATTCAGTAACAGCCAATAGAAACAGGACAGGTCCAGTTTAAGAATCATAGGGCTAGATGCACTAAAGTCAGCAATCGCCACTAAACCTATTTTCACAGCTTTAGTAACAATTGCTTTTACCAACCCAATGCACAAAACGGCCCATCACGTCTTTTTCCCCTCAATCACCTATTTTCCATTCAGCCATGCAAATTAGCTAAAACCCCATTCAAAGTAGCCAAATGATAAATGCACTAACATCACTGACAATCCCCCCCCCCTCCCAAAAAAAAAGGGGGGTTAATGATTGGAAAAAAATGACTGGTAGATCTATTGGTAAATGTGTCTTGTTTTTCCTTTTTTTTTCCAATGGCACAGATATTTTGCGTGTGTTACACACACAAAATATCTGTCCCTCCCCCAATAAAGAAAAAAGTCCCCCACCACAGATGACGGCTCTCCCCAATGAATGCGGCACCGAGAGCCCCCTCCCCCAAGAGAGAAAATTATCAGGAGGGATGCCCACTCCCTCCTGCCAATGGAGGCACCCCTGAACTATCATCTATCCTCCCCCTTCCTTCCGAAAAGGTCTGACGTCTGATATGCTCAGACGTTAGACCTTAGGCCCCTTAGGGGAGGGGCCTTAGGCATCTGAGCCAATCAGGGCCTTAAGCTCCTCCCTGTGCATGACATGATGCACTGGTGAGGGGAAGGCCTGCCATTTTTGAAGTGTGGGACATGGAGCTGAAGGGACTTTACTTCCCTCTAGCTCCCAATGTTTAACAAAGGGGGGGGGGTTGGGGAGTGTGTATATGTGGGGGAGGGGGGGTTCACGGGAGCATCCTGAGGCAGGAGCAAGTGGGAATCCCTCCTGCCATTTGGGGGGGGGGGTAGAAGGGAGAGGGTTTTGGTGGTTGGTGGTGCAGGGGGATCCACGACTAGGTGAGGGCAAGGCATGGGGTATTCAACCAGGCAGGAGGGAGTAAGCATCCCTCCTATTTTTGCTGCCATGGGAGGTCATGGTGCTGGTTCATGGGGGGGGGGGGGTTACTTCAGAGGGCCAACAGCATGTGTGTGGGGGAGCTTTTTTCTTTTCTTTTTTTTAATGGGTCATATTGTGCATGTGTAACACATGCACAACATCTGTGCAATTAAACAAAAAGAAGTTCTAACAGCAGTGAAAGGAGGCTGCTTCCCCTGTCACTGCTGTTAGGGCTCTGCGCATGTGCCAATCGCTCACTGAGTGATTGATCTGTTGGGTCTGCATGCAAATGATTTGTACCTCCGTGCAAATCATTTGCATGCAAACTTGGTAATGCATTGATTGCTCATCCAGAATCGGCCAGAGAATAGGCCAGCGACAATCCAGTCGCTATCATAAGTGCATCCAGGCCTTAGGCAACTCCTTGGTACTTTCATTAGAAGAAGACTTAAGTTAGTACCTGATAACAGAAGTGTAAACCAATTGACATTTAGGAGGTTTTATTTAACAGAAGTAATAACCAAAGGAGATTTAGCTGTGTTAAGCAACCAGCATTAGTTTTTAACACTATTTTACTATTAAGTCATACTATTTTAGCACAGGTTCCTTTTTATGCAATGAGATCTAGTTAACTAACTAATGGGGATAACAGTAAAAATAACATCTTAACAGTAGCCCACACTGATAACGTCACTCTTTAAATTCTTAAGCAAGGAATTCATGAAAGGGCGTTAAGGTCTGGATTTTTGAACCATCCAAATGTTGTTTTTAACCAAGAACTGAGATGGATACTGGCACCTAGAAAATTGTCACCAGAATCATGACTATGTAGGTGCTTTAGATTGTTGAATTACAAAGTAGGCATGGCCAATGCCGGAAGTGGAATTAGGTGGCCTAAAGCGCCTACATAGGTGCAATTCATGCGAAGCTAGATGCTAGAAATGTAGGCACGGAAAACCAAGGCCTGTATTTCCAGTGCATATCTTTCACATCTGCGTGATTCCCAAAACTGACATGCAATCGGCGGCCGCTGTTAGTGGCACCAGTTCGAGAATCCAGGCCTTAAGTGCATTAGCATGCGCTAACCACTATGGGTATTTTTAGCAGATAGCATGCACTAATGCGTTTAGCACCCTTTTATGAATTCCCCTCCCCCCCTAAATTTGTTAAGGAAAGGTATAGCCTAGTGTTTAGATCACTGGGCTTACAACCAGAGAAGCCCAGTTCAAGTCCTTCTCTTGCTTCTTGATCTTGGGCAAGTCACTTAATTCCCCCTCCCCCCTCCTTATCTCAGACACAAATTTAGGGACCCTTTCACTAAGCAGCAGTAAGTACCAACACATGGATTACCATGGGGTGCGCTGTGGCATCACAGTAATTTCTGGTTGTGTGTGCATTACCCACGCACTAAAAAATAAAATTTCAGTGTTGAGGCAGGTCTGGGGGCAGAGAGTAAGTATATTCTTCATTAAATGATTGGCATAGCTACATTGCCATGGGCTAATCGATTAGCATGTGAGCACTTATTGCCTCAGGCACAAATGGTCGTGCACTAATGGGAAAATTAGTACATGGCCATTCATAGGGAAAATCGACTATTTAAGCCCAGTGGTACAAATGGCTTTAATGTGTGGGAATGACCTACTTAAGGACACGCTAAGGCCAATTTTTTGTCACAGTATGGTTAAAGGGCCCCTTAGATTGTAAGTCTTTTGGGGAAAGTGAAATACATTGTGTCCTAAATGTAACTCACCTTAAGCTACTACTGATAAGAGGTAAGAGCTACTATAAATCCAAATAAATATTATTTGTGTTATCTAATATCTGTAGCTTAAAAACAAAGGATGCAGACAGCAGTCTTTCAGTGGAATGCTACTTATTTGGTCTATTGCACTGAGTGTTGCATAGTTACTGTACAGTATATGGTTGGGCAGAGGACTTTTAGCTCATTTTGGACGCCAGATCACAGACATGTACTGTACAGTATGTGTAGAGGAAATTTCCACTCTGGCAGTCCCATGATCTGCTTTGGAGGAACAGGGTCATAGGGAATGAGACCATTACTTTGGAGTGATAAGACTGTGGCTAGGAATGAAGAAGTACATGTGTTCCCATTCATTGATGAATATTCTGTTTTCGTCATATACTCTTCTGCATTTTAGTGAAACTATGGGCTCCTTTTACTAAGCTGCGCTAGCGGTTTTAGCGCGCGCGCTAGATGCTAACACCAGCATTGAGCTGGCGTTAGTTCATAGCGTGTAGCGCAGGGTTAGCACGCTAAAACTACGAGCGCAGCTTAGTAAAAGGAACCCTATGGCATGGTTTCCACAATTCTCCAATGATGAGCATTTCATGGTTTCTCTAACTTCATCAAATCACTTCAGTACATGTGCCATCTATGAATCCTGTTCTTTGACTTGTCCCACAACCTTATGTACTTACATATACAGTATATGGTGCAAGCATAGTAGATCCTACACCATAGATTCCCAACTTTTTTTGAATCAGAGCCCACTTTTTCAGTTAATGATTCGATAGCACCCCCCCTTGGGTAAACTATATTGTACATACTACATATTGCAAAGCAAGGACAAATTTTTAAAATTATTTTATTAGAAGATAGCAATATTGATGTATTGCTTACGGTATGCTCACATTAAAATATGTTGTTAAAAAATGAATATATTAGTGAGAGAGCTGAGCTTGATGTGATGAAACTTCCATCCAGCGTCTGCTCCTTCCTCTCTCTCCACTTCCCTTCAGCGTCTGCTTCCCTCTCTCTCTCCTTTTCACTTCCCTTCAGCATCTGTTAACTTTCCCCCCTGTCCCTCCACTTCCCTTCAGCGCCACTCAACCACTTCCCCTCATTGGGCCACCTTCCTCCCTTTCCCTCACCTTCACGGGCGCTCTTCATAGTTTTCTCTTTCTGAGATGTCCAGACGCTGAAACGTTCTCACCAAGTCCCGCGTGATTGCCCTAAAGCTTCTCCTCTGATGCACTTCCTGCTTTCTCCTCGGCGGCTTGCGTCAGAGGAGAAGCTTTGGGGCAGTCGCGTGGGACTTGGTGAGAACGTTGCCGTTGCGGCAAAAAGTTGTAGCATCAAAAGTTGAAGAATCTAAACAAAGACGACAGTGCTGCCATCAGTGGCCATTGGATTTGCCAATTGCTCAAAGGGGCGGCAGCTGGTCCTCAATGCCCCCTCAATATGACTTGGACACAAAATGCCCCCCTTAGACTTCTCGGCGCCCATCGGTGGGCGGTAGCACGGGAACCACTGTCCTACACCTTCTCTGTGCTAACCTATACAGTATACATTCCTGACTGCAGCAATACTTTTTAAAGACATTTACTACACTATCTGAGTGGGCAAGATTGAAATTAACATTTGCAGGAATTGAGCATTTCATCCAACTGTTTAAGGGCTACAAGGGAAGAAGGAAAGAGATTAGGATTTGATATACCACTTGGACAAGGTGTATTAAGTGGTTTACAGTCAGGTACTCAAGCATTTTCCCTATCTGTCCTGGTGGGCTCAGTCTATCTAATGTACCTGGAGCAGTGAAGGATTAAGTGACTTGCCCAGGGTCGCAACAAGTAGTGTGGGGTTGTCTGCTGAGGTTGTAGCTCTAACCACTATACTGAGTCAACTTGATTATTGTAACATCGCCTACTTGGCACTCCCCCAGAAGTATATGCGGTGATTGCAACTAGTTCAAAATGCAGCAGTTAGACTACTTTGTGGACTGAAGAAGTTTGATCACGTGATACCTTCCTATCGACTTTTACACTGGCTGCCGATGGCGGCACGTGTGAAATTCAAGTTTGGTTGTTTTTGCTTCAAGGTACTTTATGGCTTAGCCCCTAAATACATAACAGACCTTTTCTTTTTCACAACCAACAGACACAAGCGAAGCTCACACCCGAACTTTGTTTCTCCACCGGTTAGAGGTTGTAAATTTAAAAGTCATCACCAACATCTTCTCGCACATCAAGCAGCATTATGGGATAAAGACCTTGAACAATTGCTCATGCCTACTACCTATGGGTAATTCAGGAAACGCCTAAAAACGCATCTGTTCCTGAAATACTTAGGAAACCAACCTATACAATCTTAGAACTCAACAAACGATCGCTAGAACTATCAATCACTAAGTCTGTACTTTGTTTATTCCATTCAATCTGTAACTTTTCTAATCATTGTAAACCGCATAGAACTTCCTGCGGTCCTGCGGTATATAAACTGTTATTATTATTATTATTATTATTATACCACACTCTGCATGTGACCCTTGGGCAATATGTTGGAGACCACTGGCCTATGTTTTCTTAAGAAACTACTATTAAGAATTATTTATACAGCACTACCAGACATACACAGCACTGCTCAAAGTATTATAAACTGAATGAATGATACAGAGAGTTCTTACTAAGTGATTAGTTCACATTCAAAGTTGTGTTGAAAGAATTTTGCAGATATAATATTTTAAATCCAAGCTACCTTATTTGAAAGGTAGAATAAATAGTTGTCATATATTATTTAGTGCATGGAAAGCTCAGAAATGTTTCCTAACTTTAATTCTAATTAAAAGTAGGTCAGTAGTGGTCTGCATTTAGCCTTTATTTTAATGAGCTAGTGATAAGGGTTTTTTTTAAGCTTGAGTATTTTTGAATAGTCCTGGCCTGTTTCAGTTTCCGCCATTGTTCTGCCAGCCTTCTTGAGAGTATCAGCAAGGGACCTATTACATACCAGCATCAGTCTATTAGAAAGGACCTGAGACCTGGATCTTAGGAGTGACCTCATTTCATAGAAGGTACAGAGTGAATGATTTCTATTTTTGTACTGCTGAATTTTAAGCAGAGTATGTTCATTTCCTACTATAAACCATAAATGTGTTAAGGAGTGGAGTGCCCTTCTCTGTTGCCTGTAAAACTTGACTGTCCTTGGGCTCAGCTTATGTAATGCTTTAAAGGCACAGACTCCTGCAAATATTTGCATAAAATCACCTATATTTAAATGAAACAAAATAAATGTTTGGACAACAGATCATATGCCTTAACAAAAGTTCCCTGTCTTTCTCCCTTCAGAGTTCCAAATCTGTATAATTACTAATTATGAAGTCATCTGTTTGCTCATCCTGCAAGCAAAAAAGCATGATAGAAAATGCTTATACATCTGACCACTTCTCTGTGTAACAGAGCCTTATTTCCTTTATGGGTAAGATGTGGAAAATTCCAGATCCACTGCTCCTATGCTATTGAACTATAATCCTCTATAATAAAACCCTAAGCACACATGCGCACTTAGGATGGCGTGTTCCCTTCCACCGTGGTGTCTGGGTCCATGCCGAATTCCATTTTCGAACACGGAGGCAGGGAACACGCCGGTGACTCCCCCCTCCTGCCCTCTTTCACCAACCGCTGCCGCCCCTCTTCAAAGCAGCCTGCTGAGGTTTGCCGGCCAGTTGTAGTGAACCTCGCAGGCCGCTCTCCACCTCGGTAGCATATTTCCTCTGACACGGTCGCGTCAGAGGGAACGTGCTACCGAGGTGGAGAGCAGCCTGCGAGGTTTGCTACAGCTGGCCGGCGAACCTCAGCAGGCTGCTTTGAAGAGGAGAGGCAGTGGTTCATGATGGTGGGCCAGAAGACACCAGGAAGCCGGGATGGAGGGAGGGTAAAAACAGGCATACACAACAGGGGCAGGCATGGCACAACAGGGGGAGAGGGAAAGGGGGCTGCTTTGGAAGGAGGGGTGTGCTGGGGGCAGACAGCAATCATGCTTTGCTTTGCTCTGGGAGGGGGGAAACAGAAAGGGGCCATGGAGCAGGCAGGCATGGCACAATAGGGGGCAGGGGGAGAGGGAAAGGGGACTGCTTTGGGGGGAGGTGTGTGCTGGGGGGGCAGACAGCAATCATGCTTTGCTTTGGGGGGGAAACAGAAGGGTGCCACGGAGCAGGCAGGCATGGCACAACAGGAGGCAGAGGGAGAGGTAAAGAGGGCTGCTTTGGGGGGAGGGTTGTGCTGGGGGGCAGACAGCAATCATGCTTTGCTCTGGGAGGGGGGAACAGAAGGGGGCCATGGAGCAGGCAGGCAAGGCACAACAGGGGGGAGGGAGAAAGGGGGCTGCATTGGGGGGAGGGATGTGCTGGAGGCAGACAGCAATCATGTATCCCATGCTGGTAAGAAGTGGAGGGGGAGAAGGAAAGGGGGCTGCTTTGAGGGGAGGGTTGTGCTGGGGGGCAGACAGTAATCATGCTTTGCTCTGGGAGGGGGGAACAGAAGAGGGCCACGGAGAGAGAGGCAGGCATGGCACAACAGAGTAATTCAGGCAGGTAGGGGGCCAGGGAGGCAGACAGAAAGAAAGACAGACAGACAGACGGGGCCAGGGAGAGACACAAACAGAAAGAATGACAGACAGACAGCGTCCAAGGAGAGAGAGACAAAGAAACAAAACCAGACAGACAGACATCTACTCTAGCACCCGTTAATGTAACAGGCTTAAACACTAGTGATATAGGCTGAGCACTGACCAGGAGGTCACCTCCCAAGCTATACTGCAGCAAGGTAGCTGGGAAGAAAGAAGCACTACTGGAACGAGAAAAGATTCTTTATCTGAGTTTTGATTTGAATGATCATTTTGTGATATAGCTATTCTTATTCTCTTTCTAATGAATATGAATTAATTTGGAGGGATTCCCCAATAATGGTGTTTCATGAAGAATAAATCATTTTAGACTGAGAACCTGTTTTTATTTATTTTATTTTAATTTTGAGAGCAGAACCTGAGGAGTATGTTAAACCTGTTGGTTGGAGACAGTTTGGGATCTGTGCCTCCCACCAGGACCCCTTTTCCCATTAATTTTTCATGAGTAACCTCTACAGAGTCGATAAAACATCCTACCCTCAGAATCCAGTTTACATTTTTAATAAATGCATGCTTCTAGACCAGTGGTCTCAAACTCAAACCCTTTGCAGGGCCACATTTTGGATTTGTAGGTACTTGGAGGGCCTCAGAAAAAATTGTTAATGTCTTATTAAAGAAATGACAGTAGAGGTAAAACTCTTTATAGTTTATAAGTCTTTCCTTTTGACTAACCCCTTCTTTTTCAAAACTGTGATAGTTTCTAGCGTGGGGAGCCATGCTGAATGGCCTGCACGGCTCCCAACGCTTATAGGAACTCAAGGAGTATTGGGAGCAGCGTGGGCCATTCAGTGCGGCTCCCCGCGCTAGAAACTGCTATTGCAGTTTTGGAAAAGAAGGCCTAAGTCTTAATAATAATATTGTAATTTATAGCTAAACAGACATGCACCGGGGAACCCATCGAAGATTGAACTATTATGAATTCACTGAGAATCTTGCCTTGTCTCATGCCCCTACATCTCATGGGACAGCACCATTCTGGAACCCAAAGACCAAATGTCCAGCTTGGGCATCACACTGGATGCTGGCTTGACTCTATCAGCCCATATCTCCAAGGTATTATCCGCCTCCTTCTACTACAACTAAAACTCATCTGTGATTACTTCTCCAAAACAGACTTCAACCAGCTGTTATAAGCCTTTGTACTATCCTGCCTGGACTATTTCAATGGCCTCTACATAGGTCTATCGGCAGTGTGTGTGTGTATGTGTGTGTGGGGGGAGGGGAGGTTCGGCATGGCAGGAGGAAGTGGGCATTCCTGTCATTTTTGCTGGTGGGGAGGGAGGTCATAGGGCTAGTTCGTGGGGAAAGCAACTTCTCAACTACACTGTCCCTATGTATTCTTTGCTTGAAACAACCCTTTTAGAGGGGAAGGGGTAAAACACGGACCCTGCGGATCTAAACCCGCACGTCCTTAAAAATCTGAGGTCCATGCCGCTTGTAGTTAGTTTCTGGCTCTGACAGACCTCGGTGACAATTTAGTGCTGACAGATCCGTCTCAGCATAGGGAGGGAAAAGTATTAGGATCCGTCAGCGCTACAATGTCACCGAGGTCTGTCAGAGCCGATTTACTGGGGCTGCAGGAAACCAGTTTAAAGGATTCGTTTTAGAGCCCGCTCTAGCACTAGCAGTAGTCTCTGGCTCTGACAGACCTCGGTGACATTGTAGCGCTGACGGATCCTAATACTTTTCCCTCCCTATGCTGAGACGGATCCATCAGCGCTAAATTGTCACCGAGGTCTGTCAGAGCCAGAAACCAACTACAAGTGGACCTCACGGACCTCAGATTTTTAAGGTTTAGATCCGCGAGGTCCGTCAGGTCCGCGTTTTACCCCTTCCCATTTTAGAGTCCTCCTTGGCCTGACTTTCTTACTGGACTAACTGGTCCCTGATTTAGTTCACCCACTTCATGAGTGAAATCTGCACAGATTACCTCCAGTTAGTAGTAGAAATATTTTCTTTGGATATACCTCTGTCTATAGCTCAACCCTGTCACCAGAGGAGACTTTGTCTACAGTGTAGGCAAATATTACTGTTTTAATTGTGTATGATTTTCTGGAAACTGCCTAGGTTTTAAGCAGTGTATATATTTTTTAAAATAAAATAAATAAATGGTTGCAGGGAGAAAGGCTCAGGAACAATTTTAGGAAATTCTTTTTCATAGAGTGAGTGGTAGATGCCTGGAATGCCCTCCCGAGGGAAGTGGTAGAGAGAAATGGTGATGGAATTCAAAAAAGTGTGGGATAAACATAGAGTATCTCTAATTAGAAAGCGAAGGATGTAAATTAAAGAACTAAGGCCAGTACTGGACAGACTTGCACGGACTGTGTCCCATATGTGATAATTTGGTGTAGGATGGGCAGGGGAGGCATCAATGGGATCTTCACTAACTTGGAACATGAGGATGTTACTGGCCAGACTTTATGGTAGATATCCTGCAAACAGGATGGTAGGATATGCTGGAGTGAGCCTGGACAGCAATTTTAGCATTTGGAACCTAGGTCAATACCAGGTGAACTTTACAGTCTATGACCCAGAAATATCAAAGAAGAGACAAGTTGGGGGCGCTGTTGAACCCGACTAAAATGGTCGCTTGATTGTTCAGCTCCAGCAACCTTTTCCTTCAATTTCTACTTCTGCTATATTTTACTTACTTGCGATCCACTAACTTCGCACCATACGCTGTGTAAACCATGGCTACATCCAAAACTGGCAACCCGATCCCCAGTCACCTGCGAAATCTTCGCCATCGGAGAAATCAAAGAAAACGGAAACCCCTTCTATGCTGGATCTGTGGGAAGCCATAAAATCTGTCCAGGATATGATGACAGATTCTAAAAACGCTGTGACAGAACTCAAAGATGATTTGGCTACGATACACGCTGACCTCACCGCATTTAAACCCAAAATCTCTGATTTGGAACTTAAAGCGGCAACGGCGGAATCCAACATTAAAGCTCTTCAAACCCACCTGAAGCGTACCCTGGCTATTGAACGAGATCTGGAAGATGCCAGTAATCGCTCACGTAGAAATAATGTTCATCTTTTAGGGGTCCCGGAAGGTCGGGAAGGAAACTGCATGATTTCATTCCTCGAATCCTTCATTCTGACCCTGCTTAATCTACAAATGGCTAAGGACTTTGAAATCGAACGTGCACACAGGTTGTCATCTTCGCGCCTGCCACGAGACAAAAGTCCGAGACCCATCGTGCTCAAGATCCTTTGATACCCCCAAGTATTGGAAATAATGCAGAAAGCAAGATCCCTTGCTCCTCTCACCTATGAGGGAAATACGATTCTTTTCCTCCCTGACCTGCATAAGAATACTGTTTGCACCCGACAGCAGCTCCTCCCTTTCAGGCCACAATTAAAGAAAATGGGTGCCAGATTCAGGATCTTCTACCCTGCACGGATGCGAGTTACCTACCTGAACCAAACTAAAGACTTTACAGATCCTGAGCTCCTCGCTGCATGCATTGAAGAAAAATCTCCGACTCCGATTGATTCTGTTTGACTGTCTGACTGCAAATCCTTCACTTCTCACACCGCCGCCTAATTAACTCAGTGTTTATCTAAGCTTCCATGTGCTGCAGCCATTGCTCACAACATCTTGCTGACTAACTAGTCTCTCTAGAGACTGATTGTTTACTTTTCTTTTTCCTCAGCACTCATTACACGTGTTACACTGACTTTACCAATTCGTTTACTTTGCAATTATATATGCCTTACCCTTGTTTGCATTGCGGTTTGTTTACGGATTGCCAATTGATCTTTCCGACTCTGTTGTCTTGTTAAGCTTATTTTACTTATAGCAGAAGTTACTTTCACTAAAAGTTAGCCTGAGAGCGAGTCTCGATGGGCGTGGATAACATGGGGCTGGATGGCTCTCGTGTCGACCCATCGTGATTGGCTCTGGGAGGGCAAGTGGGAGGGACAGGATAGTGTTAGCTGTTAGGATTGGGGTAGGTGCCGTCCCTCCGGGTTTGAGAGTTGGGGATTGGTGGGGAATAGGATGCGAGGCGGGGTTTGTTGGGTTCATGGCGGCAGTTTTTTCCCACCCTCCCTCCCTTTTGTTGGGTTTTTGGTTGGTTCCCGGGTTGGGAGCTCATGAGTTGCAGGCGAGGTTTGAGCTACAAAAAGCCGGGGCTCATCTGAAGATGAGCAGTAGAAGAGCAGCTGGTTCAGAAGCGGGTCCCAGGTGGCCTGGTGACCCGGCCGAAGGGGCAGGGCGGCACCTGCCACCCCCTTGACCCTTGCTGACAGGGGCGGGGTCATGGGGCCAAAAAGCTGTTGTTGGTTACTGTGTTGTAGCTTGATGGTTGTATAATTGGTTATTTGTTATTCCAATAAACAGAGCTGCGACTCGTTTTTTCCAAACTGTTGTGTGATTTATTTGAGAGATATATGTGTGTGTGGTGGAGGTCGGGGGGGATGTGCGGAGTGGTGGTGGGGAGACCGAGGGGCCTTTCCAGATCCAACTGTTATCCTTTCTTCTCTAGGTTGCTGGTATGCTGCCCTTCTTCTGACTGTTTGGTTTATGGCTTCACACCCTTCCAAAGCTGTATGCCTGCTGCTTTATTGCAACAGGCTTTTTTTCACTTGCTTCGAGTTATATCTAATTGCTTCTTTTCATTTTATTTTATTTTTTTTTAATGTTCTTTATTCATTTTTAAAATTACATTAAGTGTTACATAGATTCAATCACATTAACAATACATATATCACTTACATACTATCATTTGCACATTACTTAAAATCTTATCCCTCCCTCCCTACCATATAATCCAGTATAATATAATATGTATTAATAAAATATCCCCTCCCTACCCAATTAATACTAATAAAATTAAGGGAAACAAATCTAACTACTCTGTGCAATATTTTGTTAATGGTTTCCATACATCCTGAAATTTCTTGAAATAACCCTTTTGTAATGCAATAAATTTTTCCATTTTATATATATGGCATAGAGAGTTCCACCAAAAGTTGTAATTTAATCTTCTCCAATCCTTCCAATTATATGTGATTTGCTGAATGGCAACACCAGTCATTATATGTAATAACTTATTATTATTCGCAGAAATCTGACTTTTTGCTCTCATTTCCATGCCAAATATCACAGTATCATAGGATAATGCCACCGGATTATCTAACAAATTATTCATTTGGTCCCAAATTGATTTCCAAAAATTCATAATAAATGGGCAATGAAACAGTAAATGATCTAAAGTTCCTGCTTCCAAATGACAATGCCAACATCTATTAGACAAAGAACTATCTATTTTTTGTAATCTAACAGGGGTCCACAACGCTCTATGCAACAGAAAAAACCAAGTTTGTCTCATAGATGCTGACACAGCACAGTTACTTACCGTAACAGTTGTTATCCAGGGACAGCAGGCAGATATTCCCACACATGGGTGACGTCACCGACGGAGCCCCGCAGCGGACAGCCTCGAAAGCAAACTTGCTTGAAGATCTCGAACTTTCGAGTGCTGCACCGCGCCTGCGCGCGTGCCTTCCCGCCCGAACTAGGGGGCGCATCTCCTGAGAGGATCCTCAGTTCAGATACCTAGCCAAGAAGCCAACCAGGGGAGGTGGGAGGGTTGTGGGAATATCTGCCTGCTGTCCCTGGATAACAACTGTTACGGTAAGTAACTGTGCTTTATCCCAGGACAAGCAGGCAGCATATTCCCACACATGGGTGACCTCCAAGCTAAGGAAAAGGGGATGGAGGGAGTTGGCAATTTACGAAAAAAGATTTTGCAAAACAGATTGGCCAAATTGGCCATCCCTCCTGGATAAAGTATCCAGACAATAATGAGAGGTGAAAGTATGAACCGAGGACCAAGTGGCAGCCTTGCAGATTTCCTCAATAGGAGTTGATCGGAGGAAAGCTACAGATGCCGCCATAGCTCTAACTTTATGGCCCGTCACTCGACCTTGAAGAGGAAGACCAGCCTGAGCATAACAAAAAGAAATACACGCAGCCATCCAGTTGGAGATGGTACGCTTCGATATAGGACGACCCAACCTGTTTGGATCAAAGGATATGAAAAGTTGAGGAGATGTTCTGTGAAGTTGAGTGCGTTGCAGGTAGAAAGCCAAAGCACGTTTACAGTCCAAGGTATGAAGAGCCGCCTCTCCTGGGTGAGAATGAGGCTTTGGAAAAAATACAGGTAGAACAATGGACTGATTGATGTGAAATTCTGAAACGACTTTAGGCAAGAATTTAGGATGAGTACGTAGAACAACCTTGTCATGGTGAAAAACTGTGAAAGGTGGATCAGCTACTAGCGCTTGTAACTCACTGACACGACGAGCAGAAGTGAGAGCGATGAGGAACACAGCTTTCCAAGTGAGATACTTAAGATGAGCTTTGTCAAGTGGTTCAAAAGGAGGTTTCATAAGTTGAGCTAAAACAACGTTGAGATCCCAAACCACAGGAGGTGGTTTACGAGGAGGATGGATATTGAGAAGGCCTTTCATAAAACGAGAAATCATAGGATGTGCAGAAAGGGATATTCCATCCAAAGGCTGATGAAAAGCAGCAATAGCACTAAGGTGGACTCGGATAGATGTAGTCTGAAGTCCAGATTGTGATAAATGAAGTAAGTAGTCCAGAACTGATGTCAATGAAGCAGCTCTGGGAGGTAGATTATGAGTAGAACACCAAGCAGAGAATCTTGTCCACTTTTGACCATAACATTGTCTAGTGGATGGTTTTCTGGAAGCAAGTAAAATCTCTTGAACAGACGGAGAGAATTGAGAAAAGTCTGTTAAAGAGAAAGGTACCAAGCTGTCAAATGTAGAGACTGTAGATTGGGATGAAGCAAAGCTCCTTGATTCTGCGTGAGAAGAGAAGGAAAAATTGGTAGAAGTAGAGGCTCCCTGGTGCTGAGTTGAAGTAGAAGGGAGAACCAAGGTTGCCTGGGCCACCGAGGAGCTATCAGAATCATGGTGGCATGGTCTGATTTCAACTTGACCAGAGTCTTGAGAATTAGAGGAAACGGAGGAAAAGCATAAAGGAACTGATTCCTCCAGTCCAGGAGAAACGCATCCGCTTCGAGACGTTGAGGAGTGTAGATGCGGGAGCAAAATTGAGGCAGTTTGAAGTTGAGAGGTGACGCAAACAGGTCTATCTGCGGAGTACCCCAACGGGCAAAGATTTGGCGAAGAGTAGGAGAATTGAGTGTCCATTCGTGAGGTTGTAGAAGACGACTCAATTTGTCCGCCAAACAGTTGTGTTGACCTTGAATGTAAACTGCTCTGAGGAAGATGTTGCGGGGAATCGCCCACTGCCACAATTTCAGAGCCTCTTGACAAAGGGAATGAGATCCTGTCCCTCCCTGTTTGTTTACATAATACATGGCTACTTGATTGTCCGTACGTACTAGAATCACCATGTCGTGAAGTAGATGTTGAAAAGCTTTGAGAGCATAGAATATCGCTCTGAGTTCCAACAGATTTATAGAACACCTCCGGTCTGCTTGGTTCCAGAGCCCCTGAGTGCAAAGACCGTCCACATGGGCTCCCCATGCGTACATTGACGAGTCGGTTGTGAGGACCTTTTGATGAGGAAGAGGGTAAAACAGTAAACCTTTTGAAAGATTCAAAGAGAGCATCCACCAACGGAGAGACTTCTTTAAAGAAGGAGTGATGGAAATCAGTCGAGTTGGTGGATCCACTGATTGTTGCCATTGCGATGCCAGTGTCCATTGAGGAATGCGAAGATGAAGCCTGGCAAAAGGAACCACATGAACTGTAGAGGCCATGTGACCGAGCAGAATCATCATTTTTCTTGCTGGAACAGTGGGAAGTTGGAAAAATTGTTGAGAAATTTGAATGAGTGCATCCTGACGTGGTTGCGGAAGGTATGCTCTCAGATTGATAGTGTCCAGAGTTGCTCCTATGAACTGGAGAGACTGAGAAGGAGTCAGCTGAGATTTGGGAAAATTGATGTGAAATCCCAGACTTTGTAGAAAAAGAATAGTCTGTTGGGTCGCTACAATAACCCCTGTAAGAGAGGGAGCTTTGATGAGCCAGTCGTCTAGGTATGGAAATACTTGGAGACCTTGGTTGCGAAGAGCTGCAGCTACAACCACAAGGCATTTTGTGAAAACCCTGGGGGAAGAAGCCAGTCCGAAGGGGAGAACTCTGTATTGAAGATGAAGATTTCCCACTTGGAATCTGAGGTACTTGCGAAATGTTGGATGAATAGGGATATGAGTATAGGCCTCTTTGAGATCGAGGGAGCACATCCAATCCCCTTGATCCATCAAAGAATACAGAGTTGGCAGAGTGAGCATTCGAAATTTCTCTTTGACTAGAAATTTGTTGAGAGCTCTGAGATCCAAAATCGGTCGCAAATCCCCCGTCTTTTTGGGAACTAGAAAATAACGGGAGTAGAATCCCGAGTTCCTTTGAGATAGAGGGACTTCCTCTACTGCTCGAAGAGAAAGAAGAGCTCGAGCTTCTTGGAGAAGAAGAGGAAGATGCGACTGGTTTGAAAGACACTCTCTTGGATGGCGATCTGGAGGCACCTGAAGGAGTCGAAGAGAGTATCCCTCTCGTATGATGGTAAGGACCCAGAGATCTGATGTTATGAGCTCCCATTGGTGATAAAATGTGGACAGGCGACCCCCTATGGGGAGGGGAGAATTTGGAAATAGAGAAATTTGAATGCTCAAGTTGAGATTGTCAAAAAGACTGAGCAGGCTTAGTGTTAGCAGGAGTCTGAGATTTTTGTTGTCGTTGTTGAGGAGGAGGACGACGAGCAGGAGGTCTAGAAAAAGCAGGAGTTGTTTTCAGTGGATAGCGACGTGGAGTTTGTTTGAAACCTCTAGTTGGTGCAGGTTTAGGTTTTGGACGGATGAGGGAAGCAAAAGAGCGCTCATGTTCTGAAAGACGCTTTGTAGCTGCCTCAATAGAGTCATCGAATAATTCATTCCCTTGACAAGGAAGATTAGCCAATCTATCCTGAAGGTTAGGATCCATGTCCACTATCCTCAACCATGCTAATCTACGCATGGCTACTGCAAATGCTGAGACTCTAGACGAGAGTTCAAAGGCATCATAGGAGGCTTGTAGCATGAAAAGTCTCAATTGTGAAAGAGTCTTAAGGATATTTTTAAATTCCGAAAGACGATTAGTAGAGATGTCTGGGTAAAAGGAAGACAAAATCTTTAAAAAGTGATTGAAATAGGACGTAAAAATGTAATTATAATTCAAAACTCTGTTTGCCATCATAGAATTTTGGTATAAACGTCACCCAAATTTATCCATGGTACGGCCTTCCCTACCAGGAGGGACAGAAGCATAAATTTTGGAGGGATGTGCTTTCTTCAATGATGACTCTACTACCAGAGATTGATGAGAGAGTTGAGACTTTTCATAGCCTTTAGATGGAACCGTCCTGTAACGAGATTCCAATTTAGATGGGATGGCAGTGATAGAATAAGGAGTCTCCATATTGCGAGTGAAGGTCTGCTGGAGAACAGGAGTCATAGGCAATCTGAGTGACTCTTTAGGAGGATGGGGAAGCTCCATGTCCGCCAAGTACTCAGGAGTATATTTAGAGTCTGAATGAAGGTCCAGCTTGAGGGCCTGGCCCATATCAAAGATAAATTTGGCAAAAGAAACTGATTTTGGGTCAGATGATTCTTCAGGAGAGCCACTGCGAGATTTGTGTTGTACTGAGTAGGATGGAGAATCCTCTCTAGAGTATGTGGAAATGTCTGATTCCATACGCACAGTGGGAGAAGAAGCTGTACTGTGAAGTGGAGTAAGAGAATGTTTTCTCTTCAGACCCCTGGATGGAGAAGTACCCGGTGTACGAGGCACAGACTGAGTCGAGGTATGTGGAGAACTGTCCCGACGGACTGGCTTCGATGGGGTTCTGGATCGAGAAGGGCTTCGAGTGGAGGCTCGATGTCGAGAACCCTGCTTCGTCTTCGAAGAACGAGACAAAGAAGCCTCGGTATCCAAGGGCGAAGATTCCCTCCGAAGCTTGGAGGTCCCATGTCTCGAATGTTTCGACCGATGCTTCGGAGGAGGTGAGCCCGGAGACGACTCCGATGAAGAAATGTTTTTCGGTGTCCGGGATCGGCTTCGAGAGACTGGAAGCTCCGGTTGAGTCACAGGCTGGTCAACTCGAGGCAAGGTCGAGGACGGGACCAGTTGAGCCACTAAAGAAGTAATTTGAGAGGTGAGGATAGATTTTAACATGTCCTCCAGCATCGGCACCGAGACAGAAGGTTCTGACCTCGTATGTGCAGCAGTACGCTCCGAAGAGGGCGACCTCGAAGGTGAGTATTCCCTTATCTTGGAGGTACGCTTTGAAAGTGGTCGCGCCGAGGACTCTGGTGGCTTCTTGGATACGGCACCTGAAAGAGAACTCGGAGACTTACCCCCCGTAGAAGGCTTCGTGGAAGTCGTCGTCTTCGAAGTCAACGAAGGAGAAGAGGTCGAGGCCTTCGAGACCGAAACTCCAGCCGGAGTCTGGGTCGAGGCCTTCGAGACCACAGGCGTCGAAGTCGTCGGAGTCGAGGCCTTCGAGACCGGTGCAGCCGCCACGGTCGAGGCCGGCTCCGAAGATTGCTCCATACCAAAAAGTTGGAAAAATTGAGCACAACGCCGCCGAAAAGCTCGTGGAGTGAGGGTAAAGCAGCGATGACAATCTTCTGGGGAATGAGAGGAACCCAGGCACTGTAAACAACGGCAGTGGGGATCGGTGACCGAAATCACCCGATTACACTGTCGACAGCGTTTAAACCCGGTAAGAGGCCGGGACATGGAAAAAATATAGTCCGTGTCGAACGAAGGAGCCTAGGCCTAGGCCCAAAGCTCGACGGCCGAACTGAAAGGAAAAAAGAATAACTTTTTTTTTTTTTTTTTTAATAAGTAAAAAGAAAATAAAAAGAATAAATGTACACAGCGACCGACTTAAAATTAAAGAAACAGCCGCGGTGATGAGAAGGCAATGCTGCAGAGAAAGAAAACGTGTCTTCTTGTCTCCGCGGAAATAAACGAACTGAGGATCCTCTCAGGAGATGCGCCCCCTAGTTCGGGCGGGAAGGCACGCGCGCAGGCGCGGTGCAGCACTCGAAAGTTCGAGATCTTCAAGCAAGTTTGCTTTCGAGGCTGTCCGCTGCGGGGCTCCGTCGGTGACGTCACCCATGTGTGGGAATATGCTGCCTGCTTGTCCTGGGATAATGTACATTTCATCCTCCGAGACCAAATTCGTGGCCATTGAGATGCAGTAATTTCATGCTTAATCTCAATGCTCCAAATATCTCTTAAACTATTTTTTAATTTCTTTTTATTAAATCCACTTAACACTTTGTACCACTGGGCGGCCTGGTGACCCAAGAAGTCTGTCTGAAAACACAGAAACTCCAAACTAGAATGATTATTCCAATTTCTAAATCTACCAATCAGTCTATATGGGTAAACTCCAAGATTCAAATTGGCGGAGAAAGACTAGTCTGGAAGCATTGGATGATAGCAGGAGTACGAATATTGGATGATGTTATTTCTAATGGTACTATGCTTGAATTTTCACAGTTGCAACATAAATTTGGTCTTAAAAACTCAGAAAATTTTAGATGGTTGCAACTGAAGCATGCCATTCAGGCGGGGTTCCCTGATTGGAAAAACATTTTATTTTATTTAATATGGAAGACATGATACCATTCTTACTGTATGCTATTTTTTTTTTCAGATCTATAATTATTCAGAGTTGTATGTATACTTATGTAATCCCATTCTGTATTACTGCTCTACATTATGATCATAATTACCTTTCCTAAATGAATCTGTCCATGACTTCACTGAACGTCAAATGTCTTAATAACATGATTAAGAAACGCAAGATCTTATCCTACCTAGATGATATCAAATCTGACATTATTCTTCTGCAAGAAACACATCTTAATGATACGGACTCAACCAAATTTACTAAGAGAGGTTTCAATGATCCCTTATTTTCTCCAGCTCTCAATGGGAAAAATGGTATTATTACCCTCATTAGACAACACTCCTCCATATCCATCGCAAGCAGCTCCCATGACATTTATGGGCGCTGACTTAGTATAAAACTTATTGTAACCCCTCCCTCTTCAAAACTCCCTATTTTCAGTTTCTTAAGAGGGAAAAGTTAAACATAAAATCTAAAATTACCTTTAAAAAAAATACAAGAAGTAAGAGTTTTTGTTATTTTATTATTACAATTCTAAAAGATATATATCCAAATAACTTTAACATAAAATCCCAAATAAACTTTTCATCATAAAACTTAGTCTTTTCAAAAGATTTTTCTCACAGATTTCAAATGTAAATTTTCTTACAGGACTCCATTGTTTATTTTACAAAGCCGTTGGGTAACAGCGCTTCTTTTTTTTCTTCTTTTGAGATTCAGTTTTGATCAACAGCAAACCTACTTCCTAACTTAAAGAAATCAAAGGGAGCAAAACCCTAACACCCTGAAAAATATGTTTGTTGCTTTAATTTTCTCTAACTACCCATAGAAATGAAAAAAATAATTGAAATTCCCTAACTTTTCCAACCCTGATGTATTTTAAACTAATCTCAAACAAACCCCAGACCAAAACTGTCTTTCAAACTGACCTCTTCCCAACTTTTTTTTCTCCCTGGCAGTTATAGAATCCTGATCTGCACTGCTCACTGCTATGTGATCTCATCAGAGCTGATGCAGACATAAACATTCCAGAATTCTCACTCTCAGGCAGGCAAATACAGCATTAAATTATCCAGCTAACAAACAAAACTTTTCACTTCAAAATAAAAACTTCTATTTCAAACTTATTTTTTTAACCCATGGTTACATTATCATCTCTGACTGTTCCATACGCATTATCAATCTATATGCACCCAATATAGACTCTCCTGACTTCTTTCACCACCTAGCCAACCATATTCTTTAAGATCCTGATACACCCCTTATAATTGGCGGAGATTATAATCTTATTCTCGATCCTAATCATGATCGAAAATCTCATACCACTTATAAGAAAACAAGATCCTGGTATATACTAAATGACATCATATCTCAGTTACTACTTATGGACCCTTGGCGATTACATCATCCCACTACTGATCAATTCACATTCTTCTCATCCCCTCACTCTACTTACTCCAGAATTGACTACTTTCTTGTTAGCTCTTCTCTCTTAGATCATATCACTGCAACTGACATTAAGCCTATTACTGTCTCAGATCATGCAGCCATTACTTTAACCTACAATCACTTCCAACTTGATTCCCCTCCAAAGCAATGGCGTTTCAACTCTTCTCTTCTCACTGAAGATCACTTTAAAGATGCCATCATTACTGGCATTGAAGAATATTTTCTGTTCAATGAACCCTCTCATACTGACTGGACAGTCACTTGGGATGCATTTAAAGCCTATATTAGGGGGACCATTATTCAATTCTCCGCCCGTCTTCACTCCTCTAAAAAGAAACAACAAAAAGATCTTGAACAACAAATCCAGATTGCAGAGTCGAAACACCTATTAGATATTTCAGACATCCCTACACTTCTCCATTTACATAACCTGCGTCTCCGTTACAATTCTCTTCTCAATACTTCAGCCGCTCACTCTACCTTCATTCAGGTCTCCACCTACTATGCTGATAATGATAAACCTGGCCACCTTCTTGCAAATTATCTCAAGAAAACTGCTACAAAGACATCTATCACCTCCCTCAGAGATTCCTCTAATAATTTGATCATAGGTACTCCTGCTATTTCCTCGAATTTTCTTTCTTTCTATCAACATCTTTACTCCTCTGATACTACTTTCTCCTCTACTCTTACTGACTCTTTCCTTTCTATCCCTCATCTCTCACTTTCATCTAATGACCTTCGCTCACCGGATGGACCTTTTTCCTCACAAGAACTCATAGATGCCATTACTTCTTTAGCCTCCAACAAATACCCTGGCCCGGACGGACTCACTACTGAGTTCTATAAAGCCTTCTTTCCTACCCTGCTACCACATATGTTATCTTTTTTTCACTCTCTTTGTGCTCAGGGCCACTCTACGGGCTCTTTCACGAAGGCCACCCTAATTGTCTTTCCCAAACCTGGTAAAGATCCTCAGGATGTCAAGAATTATCGCCCTATATATTTAATAAATGTTGATGCCACAATCTTCACCAAAATTTTAGCAACGAGACTACAATCTGTCTTACCTACCCTCATTCACTCTGATCAATCAGGTTTCATGTATCAGAGATACTCCTCAAATAATACTCGCATGCTCTCTCATATCCTGCATCATACCTCTTCACACTCTGACAGATTACTAATTATGGCCCTTGACGCAGAAAAGGCCTTCGATCGGATCGAATGGCACTTTCTATTCCATATCTTAAGATGGTATGGTTTCTCCGACTCCTTTATCTGCATAATAAAAGTCCTATATTCTCATCCTACCACAAAACTCATGATAAATGGGCACCTAACACACTCATTTCATCCGACTAGAGGGACTCGTCAGGTATGCCCATTTTCCCCACTGCTATTCAATCTAGCCCTTGAACACCTACTATCTGCCATACGACATGATGATAGAATTAAAGGTTTTCATACTGATTCCTTTTTGGTTAAACTTTCAGCCTATGTCAATGATGTTCTTTTATACATAACTCCTGAATCTTTAAAATATGTTCTTGATCAAATCCGACTTTTTTCATCCATCTCTGGGTACAAATTAAATATTACTAAATCAGAAATCTTACCACTAAATTGCATTGATTCACAATTTGATATAACCAATCAAGGCTTTCTTTGGTCTCCTGATAAACTCAAATACATAGGGTTGTATTTCGGACCCTCCCTAGACTCCATCCTACAACTCAACTCTAATTACATCTTTTCTATAATTCAGTCTTGTACAAGGAAATGGTCTCCTCTCAATCTATCATGGACGGGAAGACTATCCACCATCCGAATGATGATCACTCCCAAAATTAATTATATACTTAGCATGCTCCCTATTCTTTTCCCCCATTCTGTTTACACTCGTGTAGATAAACTCTTAGTACATTTTCTTTGGCAAGGTAAGCCGCCTAGAATAGCGCTCAGAAAACTAAAATGTCCTCGAGATCAAGGAGGGGTCAACTTTCCTAGTTTTCGGGACTATCACTTGGCCTTTTTGATGACACAGGGATCACTATGGTCAACTCACTCTTCGCCTCAGGTTGCCCCCACATGGCTACAACATGAACAGTCTCTTACTGACTCAGCTTGCCTTCAATATGCACCAATAGTGACTTTACCCGCTTCTGCGAAATTGAATCCTATCCTTCTTAACACATGGCAGGCTGTTCAATATATAGATTCAATATCGGATAAAAAGGCTTCAGACTCGATTTCAGCCCCTATATGGAATAATTCCAAGATAAAAATTAATAAGGAACTTGTAATCTGGAAATCATGGCAACAACTAGGTATTTGGCACCTGGCACATTTAATTATAGCTGAGAAATGGACCTCATACTCTGATCTTATGGCCAAATTCCACATTCCCCCCTTCCCAGTATTTCAAGTGGGTACAATTGCACCATTGTTTAACTACATCTATCCCCTCTCCTGCATCATTGCATGCACAATCTGACTTATATTCCATGATATCCTCTCTTTCTGCTACTAAAGGACAATCCAAATGCTACCGCCCTCTACCTGACTCATATGCTAAATGGGACACGATGCTACAAATTTCATTCACTGAAGACTCCTGGCTAGATTTATTGCCGAGACTTTTGAAATCTATACACTCAGCCTCACATTTGCAAACGGCTATATTTCTTTATCATAGATCATTGTGGACCCCAAATAAATCAGCTAAATTTGCGAGGTCTAATTTAGGCAATTCAGGTAGTTGCTGGTTTTGTAAAGCTCTTGAT
The DNA here is from genome assembly GCF_902459505.1 of Geotrypetes seraphini. Classification (NCBI taxonomy): domain Eukaryota; kingdom Metazoa; phylum Chordata; class Amphibia; order Gymnophiona; family Dermophiidae; genus Geotrypetes; species Geotrypetes seraphini. The sequence continues at coordinate 59,484,486 of NC_047085.1, forward strand.
GGCTCTTTGCGCCATATGTTATATGATTGCCCTCATATATTTGCATTTTGGTCCTTGATCTGGCCTACCAATGTGAAAATCTTTCAAATTTCAGACCCTTTGTCTTTTGATATTGCTATAACTGGTTCGCTAGCTATGTCACACCCATTATCTACACACCATGATCGCCTTATGACTATGTTATTGTTTATACTATCAAAATTATCCTTCAAAATTGGAAAGACACCACAAATCTACATTTTAATCAATGGTGGAATTCTGTTTGTTTGCATATTAAATATGAACGCCATATTGCAGAGCGTCATAATTCGATTCTCTCCTATAACAAAACATGGTCTCTAGTACTTGAATTTTGTAAATTGGACTTTTGATGTTTGTTTATCTTTTAATGAAATCTACTATACATTTCAGTGTTAACCATTATTGTTTATTTTCCTATTCTGGTATACATGATAACGTCCCATTATTCTTCCATTCACTGCATTTGATCCTTTTCTGATAATTTATCATTGTTTCCTTATGATATGTTTTCTACTTAGATCTGCTATGCTACTGGTTGATCCCTACTACATCATTTTTACCTTTTCTTAGTGTATAATTATGTCTTTGCAATTTGATACACTCGGCTAGTGTTGATATTTGTTACATGTTGCTTTCTTGGAAGCATTTTCATTGCTGTTTTTCTTTTTCTTTATTGTATATTTACAAAAGCCAATAAAATTTTATGAACTAAAAAAAAAGAAGAAACAAGTTAATTTAATTGTGTATTTTTAATGGGTATAACTAATGGACAGTCTGGATGGACCGTTCAGATCTATCTGCCATCATTTACTATGTTACTATGTAGAAACACCCTTTTTTTCCTTTCCATTGAAGCTCTTTGGCTTTCTAGCTCCTCCTGCTTGCTTTAGTCTCAAGAAATCAGGGACTCATTGTGGGTGGCTAGGGCCCAGATCCCTACACTATCTCTGGTCTTGTCTTGGATCTTTTTTTCTCTCTCTTTAGCTGCTGAAAGTTCTACTGAGAGTTCTACTGGCAACTTCTGAAAGTTCTACTGGCATAGCCAAAATTATTCTAATCTAAGTTTTGCCATTAATCTAATCTAATCAAATTTGGGATTTATGAGTCGTGCTATTCCTAATTTTGGTTCAAGGTGACTTACAGTACAATTTAAAGAGATACAACTTAGTAGAGTACAAGGATTCTACTGGAAATACATTACAAGCATGAGATATGGTACAATACAAGAGATAAACTAGTCCTGTTTAAAGAGAGGTGCTGCGAGGTAGAGGGTGGAGGTAATTTAAAGTCCAAGGTGATGTGGATGCCAGAGTGTGTAATGTCAGTGTGGTAGCATGATGTTTTGTGGTCTCCTGGGTCAGTTTTCTGTGGCGGAATAGTGTCAAAGAAAAAAGTATTTAGTTTCTTTCGGAACATGATGTAGTTCAGTTCAGGTCTGCTGGTTATTGGGATGCTGTTCCATATCTTTGTTCCGGTATATGCAAATATAGTGTTGAAAATGCATTTGTTTTGTTGGGATAGGCCCATAGTGTGGGTTCGAGAAAGAATTATCAGAGGAGAATATGAAGTCTCAGAAGTAGGTCTTTAGTTTCTTATCTTCATGTGATCTTAGAGGTAGTTTGGTTTGGATCTGGTAGTTGTTGGGAGTTGGTTGTCGGTAGACTATATGAGTCAAAGAGGACAGGAGTAAATTGAGCCCCATACCAAGCAGCACAACCTGTGTATCGTTTTACTCTAACTAGAGAAAGAAAATTCCAGAACTTAGTATGAGCAATACTCAATTCTATACAGAGTTCAAGGGGCCTGGAACAATGTTTCAATTTGTTCTTCACAACAGTGACCGAAATATAGGCAAGAATATTAATGTTTTCAAATAAGATCTTTAATTCTTCCCCTCCCCCACTTACAGTTCATAATCTATTTTCAGCACCCTAAATATATCCTTTCTAAATGTTCTACGAGTTGGATTTTACCTAATTCTAATACAGTCAGATTTCCATACCTGTCCCTTTAAATTTCTAGTGAAAACAAATGCCATAGATTAAAAAACTGTTCAGAACAGGAGTAGACAAAGCAATGCTCTAGAGATACTGGAACAATCAGCAGCAAACAAGTGAAAACATACAAAAATCACACAGGAGCAGGAGGAAAGAGACAAGCTTAGAGCATACTACTTGTTTTAAAATACAGGCTTTAGTTTAATACATTATCTGTGCACAATACCAAAGCGATAAGATATTTTACCTCTGTTTTAAGAACCACATTCAATAATTTTGTTCTGAAGACAGAACAAACCGTGCTAAGAGAGTAAGTGCTCCACAGATGCTGCAAATCCTGTTAAAGCGGCTTAGCCCAAACAACACTTGCTGGCAATCAATAAAATGATCTCAGTGTTTCTTTTGTACCGGCATTCAAACAAAAGCTGGTATTAGGGTGAATTTTTGCCAGAGTCCCATTCTTTGCTTATATATGTGATCCTAGATTTGTAACTATAGGAGGGGAGGGGGGGAATAGTGTAATGGTACAGAAACAGGTGGTGGCGGTAAGGGTTGCTAAGTCCATTTAGTCTGCCCAATTTATTACCTGGTGTACAGTAATGCCATACACTTGGTGATCTTTGAATTTTCTATCTGTAAAACTAGGGATCGATATATTAAGGGGAAATGACCCGCGAAGGAAGCAGTAGGGCTGTTAGATGACCATAGAATAAAGGGAGTACTAAAGGAGGACAAAGCCATCACCAACAAACTGAACACATTTTTTGTGTCTGTATTTACCAAAGAGGATATATCCAATATACCAGAAGCCAACAGGCTATACACAGGAAATGAAGACTGGAAACTGACAGGGTCGACGGTCAGCCTAGAAGAGGTATGCAGACAGACTGATAGGCTTAAAACAATAAATCCCCAGGACCGGACGGCATCCACCTGAGGGTAATCAAGGAACTGAAAGGGGTTACAGCTGAACTGCTTCAACTAATAGCCAATCTGTCGATCAAATCAGGAAAAATTCCAGAAGACTGGAAAGTGGCGAATGTTATGCCAATCTTCAAGAAAGGTTCAAGGGGAGATCCGGGAAACTACAGACCAGTGAGTCTGACCTCGGTACCGGGAAAGATGGTAGAGGCGCTGGTAAAGGACCGCATCATCAATCACCTTGACGGACACAAACTGATGAGGACCAGCCAGCAAGGCTTCTGCAAAGGAAGATCTTGCTTGATAAACTTACTGCACTTCTTTGAAGGAATAAATAGGCAGCTGGATAAGAGTGACCCGATCGACATCATATATCTAGATTTTCAGAAGGTGTTCGACCAGGTACCGCATGAATGTCTACTTTGAAAAACTGTGAGCCATGGAATTGAGGGTGATATACTCACGTGGATTATAAACCTGTTGGCGGATAGGAAACAGAGTAGTGGTAAATGAACAATACTTGGACTGGAAAAGCATCACGAGTGGAGTATCGCAGGGTTCGGTGCGCAGGCTGGTGCTCTTCAACATATTTATAAACGACCTAGAAATTGGCATGAGGAGTGAGGTGATTAAATTTGCGGACAATACAAAGTTATTCAGAGTAGTGAGGACACAGAAGGATTGCGAAGACCTACAACGAGACATAAACACACTCGAGGAATTTTCTGCAAAATGGCAAATAAGTGCAAGGTGATGCATGTCGGTAACAAAAATCATTTGCACGAATACAGGATGTCCGGTGCTATACTCGGAGAGAGCCCCCAGGAAAGAGGCTTGGGAGTACTTGTAGACAAGCCAATGAAACCATCCATGCAATGCGCAGCGGCGGCAAAGAGGACAAGCAGAATGCTAGGAATGATTAAGAATGAGATCACAAACAGATCTGAAAAGGTTATCATGCCATTGTACCGGGCCATGACACGCCCCACCTGGAATACTACATCCAACACTGGTTGCCCTACATGAAAAAGGACATAGTAGTACTTGAAAGGAACCATAGAAGAGCGACAAAAATAGTTAAGGGGCTGGAGGAGTTGCCATACAATGGGAGGCTAGAGAAACTGGGCCTCTTCTCCCTTAAAAGAGGAGACTGAGAGGGAACATGATCGAAACATTCAAGATACTGAAGGGAATTGACTTAGTAGACAAAGAGAGATTGTTCACTCTCTCCAAAGTGAAGAGAACGAGAGGGCACTCGCTAAAGTTAAAAGGGAATAGATTCCATACAAACGTAAGGAAGTTCTTCTTCACCCAGAGAGTGGTAGAAATCTGGAACGCTCTTCCAGAGGCTGTTATAGGGGAAAGTTTCAAGTTTCAAGTTTATTTACATTTGATGTATCGCTTATTACAATATCTAAGCGATGTACAATTTAAAAACCAACAGATTGTGGTAATACATATAATTTATATGAGTTAGACAATTGACAAAACAATTTGGACAAACATGAATAAGTAGGAAGGAGGGGGAAAGTTACAATTACATTGTTTGTTAAAATTTTACATAAAACGGAAAATACATTAGGTATAAATGGGGTGAGGTGAGAAAAAAATATTGTTGATTATTAGAAGGATATAAAAAATCTAGAATAGATTTTCTCTTCACTCTTCAGGGATTCAAGTAAAGGTTGGATAAGTTCCTGCTTGAACAGAACATAGGCTGATAAGGCTAGACTCAGATAGGGTACTGGTAATTGACCTAAGGGCCGCTGCATGAGCAGACTGCTGGGTACGATGGACCACGGGTCTGACCCAGCAGTGACAAATCCTTATGTTCTTATGCTTATCCCCTACTTTCTGAATCTCTGTTAATGTTTTTGCCCCAACTTTGCTTTGAGAGAGACCATCCAATGTAATCTAGCATCAGTCCATGAACAAAGAGTTTCATTCTTTTTTTTTTTTTAATTATAAATTTTTCTTCAGATTTAGAGCATATTAAACTTACACATACAAAGCACTACTACATGGAAACAACCAAACACTGAGGGACAAATTCTATAAACAGCATCCTGATTGTAGGCAGTGGTAGGCGTCCTAACACTGTCTAACCAGCCAATTGAAACACACGTTTTCTATAAAAAAAAAAAACAAAAAAAACCTCCCCTGAGGCCGGCCGGCTACAGAGTAGGCATCTGTCATGAGTGCAGGGAGATGTGTCAGGACACTTAAGCTTGCCCAAGGCTGGGTGTGGGCGTGGTTTTACCCATAAGTGGCCTTGGTTGAGCTTAAGAAGCCATAGGTGTCTTCCTAGGGCTGTGATAGATGCCTGAAATGCATTTCAAATAGATACCAGCTGCTGAGAAGCTGGCAAGGAAATTTCCTTGCCGCGATCAGCTGAGTGGCTGTGACAGAGAACCCCCTGCCACATAGTCAGCTGATGGGGGATACCCACTCCTGCTGCCACCCCTGAACTCCCTGCAAATGTCCGCAGCAGGAGGGATGCCCACAGCATACTGGCTGAAACATCGGTTTCTACCTGACAAGACGCAGCAAGACCTGGAAACCTGCAACAAGCACAATGCGAGCTGCGGAAACCCTGAGAGAACATCTAACCCAGCTCCATGGGAAGAACATATTTAAACCTACCAGAGACTTTTCATTACTATGGAAAAAGAGACCAACTGACTTTCACAACAAAATTAGAATTTCTGATCAACTGACTTTCCCGCCAAAATCCAAATTGATGGACTACCCTGTTCCCAATCAGGTTAGTGAACCCACTATTTACAAAGACAAACTGCAGGCCTCACAGCACACCCTGAAGAAAGCCACAGCATGGTGGCTGAAATGTCAGTTTCTACTTGACAAGATGTAGCGAGACCCAGAAACTGCAACAAGAACCGTAGCATATGTCGGTAACTATGCTGCTAAGTCTCACATCAAAGACTTTTTGGTAGAAATGCCTGTACTCTATCCTTTCAGAGGTATGAGTATAGTTTCCAGAACTGGATACACTCTCCAGATAAGGCCACACCAATGTCCTGTTTTACAACTGATTATGTACTACTACTCTAGCATTCTTGGGCTTTGGCTTTAGTTACACCTTGTCACACTGTTTGGCTATCTTATTAGTCAGCTATCATCACGCAGAGTGCTGTATCCTGTATGGTGACTCAGTTTCTCACCTTCTATAACGTACAGTTTCCTTGGAATTTTACTCCTCCAAATGTATGACTGATGTCTCTATTCTGAAGCTTAGTTGCTAAGCAAACTTTCTCAGAATACCCCTTATTCTTCCTGCTTCTTCTTGGATACCTACTTTTGCAAACTGTAACATCATCTGCAAAAAGACAATGTGATCCTGATAACTCCTCTGCAATATCATTAACACAGATATTGAATAAAACCAACCCAGGAGCAGTCACTGAGGTACTCCATGATGAATCAATTTCTTTCCTTAGAATGAACACCATTTACCACCACTCTCTCTTGTCTATTCCATGAGCAATTTTTATTCCAGGCAGCAATTTGGAGTCCACTTCTAGATCTTTCATTTTACATATGTGCTTCCTTGATATTAAGAGCTTCAAAAGCTGTGCTAACATTTGTATATACTGCATTTGGCTTAAACCCTAATCTAGTTTTTATTATCACTTAGACAAAGAAACTGGTTAGACTTTTTAGACACAGTTTCCCTCTGGTAAAATCATGCTATCTCAGTTCCTGAAATCTGCTGGATTCAGGATACTTCTCTATCCTGTCCTTAAGTGGAGTCTCAGCTTATTTTCACTACCACTTCTTAAATGGTGAAAGGATGGAAAGGAAGCACTAAGGCCCTGATTCTATAAAGGCTGCCTAAAGTTAAGCGATGTTATCGGCCCCTACTATAATTGAGCAATAGGTTTAATCAATGCTGATACTGGCACTCAACACCTCACAATCAGCCTTAGACTTAATTGAAAGTTAGGCGACTAACTTGAAAATTTTGATTCTATAAAAAGTAGGCGCCTAGCCCAAAGTGTGGGGCGCTGTGGTTAGAGCTACAGCCTCAGCACCCTGAGTTTGTGGGTTCAAATCCCTTGTTGCTCCTTGTGACCTTGGACAAGTCACTTAATCCTCCCATTGCCCCCTGGTACACTAGATAGAGTTTGAGCCCACTGGGACAGATAGGGAAATATGATAAAGTACCTGGATGTAAAACCACTTAGGATATAAGTATATAAATAAAATAAATAAATAAAAGTGGGCATGGTTGGCCCCTAACTTTAGGCGGACTTTATAGAATCAGGGCCTGAGTGCTTCTGTTCAAAACAGCAGTGGAATAACTTTTGTGCCTCTAAAAAGACATGGGCAGGGTGTGGTGAGTGTGCTACCAATCAGCAGTTAAAACCCAAAGAAAGGCATGGACAGAGGATTAACCTATATGGAGCGATAGTTAATCCTTTAATTTTTATTGGGCAGTTCTCAGGACACACCTATCCAGTCAGATATTCAAGATATCTACAATGAATATGCATGAGAGAGACCTACATAGAATTGAGGTAGTGCATATAAATTTATCTCATGCATAATCATTGTGGATATCCTGAATACCTGATTGGCTAGATGTTTTCTGAAGACTGGATTGAGAACCCCTGGTTTAGATGCTACCACACATTAACACAATTAATTAATTTAAAAATGCATATACAGCTTTAAGCCAAAGCAGTATACTGTACAATCAATAAATATGACAATACGTCAAACATTATGTTCAAGCAAAGTACAATACATAGAATGCCCCTCATAATCTGCAAAAAAGCTGACACATACAAATATGTATTAAAAAATTTTTTGTAAACATCTTGTGGCTTACACAAGTGCAATTGCCCAGGCAAAGCATTCCAAAACTTCACACCCATAACAGAAAACATCAGCTTCCCAATTCTTGCATGCAATATAGTACACACCCTATCCAGGGCCAGTCTCATAGCATAATCTGACCATAACTCTCCTTTAGGAGAGTATAATTTCAACATGTTTTGAAAACAATCATGCCTCATTTATGCAATGTGTCTATATTCCATATTTATGCATAGTAACATGGTAGTACAGTTTAGTAAATCTGTTAGTTTTTTTCACTTTAGGTTTCAGAAATCAATTTCATGTCAGCAACATACTCTATCCTGGTGGTTTTCTTTTAAAGGGTTAGCCCTTTCTAAGTTACTATATTTTAACCATAGCTCTGTGCCATTTCATTCACCTAATATGTGCCAATGTTCATAAAAATGAAATGTTTCTTGACTTACATGCAATTCCTTCATCTTATCACTAGAGGGGGACATTACACAGTCAAGAACTAGCTCATGGACTGCTAGATTTTTATGAGTTTGTTTTTTTCATAAACAGTACAATGATTACAGCCCAGGTGGCTACTCCATGTAGTTTGGTTTGCTAGCTTTTCCTAGCCACTAAAAAAAATGGTTGAAATCTGAAAGATTCATCTTAGGAAACTGGAGCTTACATTATGCAAAAAAAAGAAAGAAACCTCAGATTTTTGAAAGAATTCAGCAACATTTAGCATAATCACCTAAATATCAGCTGTAATTGCTGAAATTTTATGTTGATCTTTATCAATTCAAAATAAAAAAAGGCCACACAGTTAATCTGAGTGGCCAGTAACAGTGGGCGACATCGAAGCCTGGATTATGAAGTTATAAGGGGATAGAATGGGGAGGGAAGGAAGAGTGAGTAGGGGTTAGTAACAGCAGATTAAGTTGATTGGAGGGTACTGGGAGTAGGGGATTATTTGTAAAAGAGTGAGGTATTTCAGAATGGTTGATGTATGAGTCCCAATGTTAGATTGTAAAAGGGGCACAGATTTGCAAATGCAATGAGAAGACGGAGCACAGTTATTAGTATTAGACTTTCTGTACATTTCTCTTTCAATTCTTTCATCTGAAATGAATGACAGCAGATTTTTTTCCAATGTATTTACTTTAAAATAAAAAAAACAAACCAACAACACACTATTTCAGTGACAGCTCTTTTATTTTCCTGATGAAATGTATCTGTGTTTAGTTGGTTTCACATATGAGGTATGTGAATGGTAATTAAAGATTTTTCTTTACTATTATAACTCCATACTGTAGACTAGAGTAGTGCCCGATTCAGAGAAAAATATTTTGATTCGATTCAATTCACCCTGTTGAATCGATTTTTCGATTTGATTCACTGTTAATGACACTGCTTTTTAAGTTTAAACATTTTATTTAACCAAGGCAATATCATATCAAAAATAGGAACATCCAAACTATAACATAGCTTTATAATTAGTTAGAAACATTAATTAAATAAATTACATTTGCCAATTCTTATTTAGAAATATCAGTTTGTCAACTTTGACTGGCTTCAGACAACTTCGCAGAGCAGCAATTATTTGACCTGCTGCAGAGAATATTCTTTCTGAAGGAACAGAAGTTGCTGGCGAACATAGAAACTTCTGAGCAAGATGGCTTAGTAAAGGTAGCTTCTCTTGTCTGTCAAGCCAGTATGCAAATACATTACCATCAGTTTCCAAGGGTTCTTCGTTTATAGCATGCAAACTCTGCATTGCATCTGAGGCTGATTTCACTATTGTCTGACATCGATGGAAGTCTAGATTTAATGGCAGCCACATTAGTATTTTTAACTGTTTCCCAAAAGCTGCGCTTCTGTTGCCGACGAAGTAAATCTGTATCCTGTGAGTGAAGTTGTTCAGGTTCCACAGGAGTACTTTCTGGTTCAGTTAGTGTTGCTGGTGGGATACTCGGTGTTTGCATCTTCAGGATCTCTTGTGTAACAAATGTAGTTATATCTGTTACCTCACCATATGTAGCCTTGAATCATGGGTCCAGAAAGCTGTTTAATCTGTAAGAGTTATTATTGTATAAAATGTCTCAAAATCTTTGCAATAAACTCTTTTTCAGTTCGTCTGTGAAGGAACTGATGATCTTGATATTTCTTGACTCGCTATCATCACTACATCCCTCTCCCTCGTCCCTATCATCATCAGCTCTTACATCTGATTCGCTTGATTCATTGCCAGACTCGCCAATGGAATTTATCAGGTGTTCAACCATTGGATGAACAACAGACACAGTAACATATTGCTCACCAGATGCAATTGTAGTTGCTTCTTCAAAAGCTTCCAATATATCTACAAGCTTGCGTGCCAAATCATAGTCACATTCCAAAGGTACTGATTTCTTTGTGGCTTTACTGTTACATAAACATAAGCTGATAGGTTGCTGTAACTCAATCACACTTCGTAACATGAGGCAAGTACTATTCCATCTAGTTTTTACATCACCAATGAGTTTCTTTACAGGCATTCCCAGAGTCTCTTGAGCCGTCTTCAAACTTTCTGTGAGTATTGTACTATGCTGAAAAGTGCTAACAATATCACGGAATTTGTGAATGGTATCTGTGATAGCTTGCTGAGATCGTAGTCCATCTTCGACACACAACTGAAGTGTATGTCCAAAGCAGTTGTAGTGGACCATGCAGACTTGCCTTTTCAAATAAGTTTGCCCACTGCTTTTTTCATTGAGGCAGCATTATCGGTGACAACAGCGAAAACCTTGCCTTCTAGCTTCCGCGTTTTCATAGCATTTTCAACTGTATCAGCAATATTGTCACCCGTATGTCGCTCTGTCATGTGATGCGTTTCCAGCACAACATTGACTGGTTGAAAGCCTTTAGATATGCCATGTGCTGTGATGGTAATATAAGCCTCCATGGTTCTGCTTGTCCAGAGGTCTGTTGTGATGCTTACATACTTAAGATGGTGAAGCTTATCCAAAACATGGGCGGAAACTTCTTCATATTTAGCATCAATCATTCGATCTAAAGTTTGCCTTGATGGTACTGTATAGCTTCCATTCAAAGATTGTGAATAATGAAGAAAGCCTTCATCCTTTACAACGCTAAATGGCTGCATGCCTTTGACAATGAAATAACAAAGTACATTATCAATCCTATTTTTATCTGCTGGCTGCAGTGGCTTTTGGAAGAAGGATGAAACCAAACCTTTGGCTGGTACAGAAGCTTTTCTAGCGGTGTCGCTGGATTGTAGCTCAAGATATTTTGCTTTATGATGTCTTTCGACATGCTGCCACAGATTACGGGTGCCACCACTGTGTTTAACAGCTACTTTGCAAAGCTTGCATCTGCCATTTCCATTATCCAAATGATCAAATATAGACCATATTATGGAACGTTGTTGCCCAACTGAACTTGATGCACAAGTAGAGTCTTTATTTTCAGCAGTTGTTTTGTCCATCTTTTAGTTAAGCAGTACCCTAAAATAGAAACAAAACATTTTCATACAAGTTTGCATACATATTTCCTGACAAAAAGCAAAAACCCGATGCGCATTCCCAGTGCCTGGAAAAAATTGCAAACTGCTCATCCGCAAGGATGCCAGCAGGCATCAACAACACAATAAATTTAACAAAGTATTTAAAAAAAAAAAAAAAATCACATTAAGCAGTTTGGAGACATTTGCATGAACAGTCTTTTTTCCCAGTCCATAAGCAAGCAATATGAAAAAGATTTCCTTAATTATCTACTCAAACATGTTTGCTATTTATTTTCATTGTACCTAGACTATTATTCAGTAGAAAAAATTTAGTTTGTTCAATCAAGCAGAACATTCACTCATAGAGTCCAGACAGGATTTGATTGAACAAACCAAATTTTTTCTACTGAATAATAGTTTAGGTATAATAATAGCAAAAATGTTAAAGCCACACAGAAAAGCAGTAAAAGTCAATAGATTCTCTGAGTGGGAACAACCTGATGTCTCAGCACTTGAAGAAAAGACCACTTAATGTTTATATGATAAATCATATAAATGATTATACTGAAGCAGGGTGTCCTCAGCGTGAGAGGTAAGCAAGGGGAGAGAATTCTCCAGCGCTTTACACAATAAGGCACAGGTTAATCACCCTCTGCCTGCACACCATCATAGGACACCTCACGTGTGCTCAAATTAATCAATGTGATAAATTAAACAGTGATATACAATTGGTCAATCACACGAGTGCAAGATCAAACAGGTTGTTCCCACTCAGAGAACCTATTGACTTTTACTGCTTTTCTGTGTGAGTAGATAATTAAGCAAATTTCTGATAGCCTACAGAAATGATTCTCAGCTTCCATCCCCAGCCCCCAAGACTCACCAGCCCCCCTGCCGATTCCCAGCTTCCATCCCTAGCCCCAAGACTCACCAGCCCCCCTGCTGATTCTCGGCTTCCATCCCCAGCCCTCCCCCCCGCTGATTCTCAGCTTCCATTCCCAGCCCCTCAGACTCACCAGCCCCCCTGCTGATTCCCAGCTTCCATCCCCAGCCCCCAAGACTCACCAGCCCCACTGCCGATTCTCAGCCCCCCCTGCCAGTTCATTTACTTTACTCGACTGGATGTGGAATCGCGGGGAAGAGAGGAGAAATGCGGAGACAGAGCCAACAAAAAATACCCTTTGCTTCTGAGGTCCGCTGCACAAGGTCTGATCGCTCCCCCCTCGACGCTCCCACGTCCTTTCATTTCTTCTGATGTAACTTCCAGTTTCGCAAAACCGGAAGTTACATTAGATGGGAATGAGTCCGGCAGCCGACGGTGAAAAAAATAATGAACTTGAATCGGGGCTGAATCGGTGAGTCCGGTTTTTTTTACAAAAATGAACCAATTCGAATCGATTCACCTGATTCGAATCAGTGAACCGATTTGAATCGTGAATCAGGCAGCACTAGACTAGAGCATTATATCTGTCAAAGCAGATTGCTAATTCTTATTTGAAATATAATTTTGCCATTATGTTGATGGATAGGGCTTTCTGGGCTTACAGAGCAAGGCCAATCAAAGCAAATTCTCATCTTGACATGGTTCTACTTGGATATTAATACATACCGTCTTCATCTATCACAGAGTATATCAGAAATAACTTCCTATCATTGTACGAAAGGAAAATGCCACATTCACAGAAACTGTTTGCATACCTCTGGCAAATTTGTCTTGGCTAATTTGCATATTCTAAAGATAAATAAATAGCCAAAGAAATGGTTGTCAATTCTCTGATGGGTTTTCTAGGCACTAAAGCCCAAGACAGATGTAGTTCTTGTGTATCACTCTGTACCTGTATTGGAATAAATGATGCCCACATTTGTGTTTTTTAGACCTATGTCAATGATCTTATGTACTGGAGTTCCATAACCATAAAGGATGAAAATGAACTTGTTTGCACCAATCCATTGGACTGACTCCCAGATATAACACTGATGCTTCTCTCTGAGATATTATAAGCTTGGTATGATAACATCACTACACAAACACACTGCTCTTTCTTTGTGCCACATTTAGTTAAAAGCTGGACTGTACATTCCATGCTACACGCCCTCTCACTAAGTCACAGCCAAGCAGGGAAAGCAATGGACAGGACTCAGTTATGGAGCTCTTGCCTCCCTTTTGCCCGCACATAGCTTGCTAGGACCCTGGTTAAAAGGCTGCAGTGCTTGGTAACATTTTCTAGATATATTAAGCCTGTAAACTCTTGTTACTGCTTCCTCTTTTGAAACGTGCACACAGTATTCCTCTTTTATACAATCCCCCTGCATGCCACGCACACATGGCCTCCTTTTACGAGTAGAACTTAGGCCTCCTTTTACGAAACTGAGATCCTATGAGCGTCGGGAGCAGCGCGGGCCATTTAGAGCGGCTTCTCACGCTAGAAACTGCTATTGCAGTTTCATAAAAGAGGGAGGTTTTAGTCTTTCTACTGTCACTTTCATAGATAAGTGTACACTTACGCATGTACATAAAACTACTCTGCACATTTAAGCATGAACATGGCGCACAAATTTGGGCATTCTGCTAAGGCACCCTAGATTATTCAGACTGCTGCGATCATCTCCAGATAAGTTAAAGCAACATTTTGATTGGCGGTTGCAACTTTTCTTCATTAACTTTTTCTATTAAGGAATCACAGTGACACTGATATTAAATGTTTTAGAAATTTTTTTATTGCACAGAGCACTTTTGATATTATTGAAAAAGAAAAAACGATGGTGATTATAAATGATGTTTTTGGGTAAAACCCACAGTGCGCTTTACGGTACACGTTGCCTGTGGGATATACCCCAGTGAAAGCCTAATATTAAATTAAAAGGCTATTCCCCAGAAACTGATAATTCACCGTTGTTTAAGTAAGTTTTGCTAATCTCAAGTGCTTGTTGCAAATTTTCATAAAAAACTTGGGAGTTGGTTTTGTATGAGGTCATAGATATTTTGGACCTTTCCTTAAGAAGTTTTGATCAATTTTGGATACACACATTTGTGCACCATGATAGTTTCTTTTCACATGTGGCTAGGGTTATCAGATGTCCGGATTTCCCCAGACGGATTTTCAAAACCTGGCACTTTGTCTGGGTTTTGAAAAGCTGGTGAGATCGGGGCCGAGTCTGGAGCGCATCTGAGCATGTGCAGATGTGACGCAATGTCATTAGGTCGCATCTGCACACTCGCAGATGCACTCCAGCCCCGGCCAGAAGAGATGAGGTTGGGGGGGGGGTAGAATGGGGCGGGGCTGGGGCCGGAGTGGACCCGGAAGGGGAACAGGGCAGGGCAGTGTGGATTTGAACCCACAATCTCAGGGCACTGAGGTTGTAGCTTTAACCACTGTGTCACACTTGATTGCCCCAGATACAAAATAAGTACCCATCTGAAATATGTAAACTGCTTTGATTTTAACAACACAGAAAAAGGGGTATGTCAAGTCCCATCCTTTTACTAAAGTGCACAAACACCCTCCTATCGAGTATTGCATTGGCTGCCAATGGAGGCATGGGTGAAGTTTAAATTTGGTTGTTTCTGCTTTAAGGCTTTGTTTGGATTAGCTCCCAAATATATAATTGAGCTTTTCTCTTTTGCAACCAACAGACATAAGAGAAACTCACATCTGAATTTTGTTTTTCTGTTTGTTAGAGTAGTGTTCTTCAACCACCGGTCCGTGGACCGGTGCCGGTCCATAGAAATTTCCTGCCGGTCCACAGGGCCAGCACGTGCATCAGGCCCAAAACAGTGTTCTTCAACCGCCGGTCTACAGTGCGATCGATGCGGCATTATCTTTGAGCCAGCTCCCTCATTGATTCAGTATACAAAGCCATAGGCGCATCCTGTGCCTGAACCGGAAGCCTTCTCTCTGACGTTGCAATGTCCAAGGGAAGGCTTCCAGATGAGGCACGGGACGCGCAAGGAGTGAAGAAGAGGGAGCTGGCCTGAAGATAATACCGGGGGCAGCATTAAATGGCCAGGCGGGAGCAGGCCAGAAGGTAAGGCATAGCATGGAGGGAGGGAGACAACAAAGGTAGGATGGGAATGATTTTATTTTTTTATTTAGTGATTGAATTATGTCAATTTTGAGAATTTACATCTGCTGTCTGTTTGCTTTGTGTAGTTTAATTTTGTGGTTAACCATTATGTGTTGTTAATAAGATTATATTGTGTATCTGTGAAAAATGAATGGAAAAACTACTGTTACAATTAGTACTATTATGGGGGCGGGGTCTGGGGTGCAGATTGGGTAGAGATAGGGGGGGTCTGGCCCATGACTTAGCCCCGTGTTCTTCAACCGCTGGTCCATGGACCGATGCCGGTCCACAGAATAATTATTTTATTTCTGCCGGTCCTTAGGTGTAAAAAGGTTGAAAAACACTGTGTTAGAGGATGTAAACTTAAAAAATATCATCAAAATCTTTTTCATATCAAGCAGCGTTATGGGGTAAAGATTTAGAACAATTGCTTTTGCTTACTGACACTTATGGGGAAATTAGGAGACATCTATAAACATCTGTTTTCGAAGTATTTAGGTAGCTAATTCGTAAAAATTTTATTATGCACTATTTTGATCATTTTAGCGTCCCTAATTAATTATTGGCTTTTAACTTTTTTAGTTTTATTCAACTTCTTTTATTTTTTACTATTATAAACCGCATAGAACTTTACGGCCTTGCGGTATATAAACTGATTATTATTATTACTAACAATTAGCATGCACTAAATGCTAAAATGGCTTTGTATTTAGTGCTTGCTACTCATTAGCACATGCTGAAATCTGGCACAAGAACTTCAACTTATATACAATAGCATGCTTGCTAGTTTTCAGGGAACATCCCCCCCACTCCTGCTATTTCTCAATGATTCCATTAATGGCCAGCTGTTCATTAACCTTCCCTTTTTCATATCAGAAATGTTCTTAGGATTACTGTGATTTTTCCACCTTAATAAACAGATAAACAGTCAAATTTCTTCAAATAATAACAAATTATTACTTATAATGACCAGGGTTGCCATTCAACAAATTATGTACAATTGGAAAAACTGGAGTAGACTAAACTATAATTTTTGGTGGAATTCCCTATGTCATATATATAGAATGGAAAGATATATTGCAATACAGCGAGGGGGTTTTAGAAAATTTCAAGATGTGTGGGAGCCATTAACAAAATATTGCAATGATTAAATGATTCTTTTCCCTTGATTGACAGGTTCAATTACGAGGGGGGAGGAGGGATACTTTTATTATTTTATTAATGTATATTATACATTGTATTTGATTATATAATAGGAAGGGTTGGGGAGGGTGGGGTTAATAGCATTTTATGTATACTCTCAATGACTATTAAGTGATATATTTATGATCTATTTGTTATATTATATTGATGCACTTATTTTACGTTTAAAAATGAATAAAGAATTTAAAAAAAAAATAAACAGATAATGATAATTCTAATATCTGAATTTCTGATTTTGAGATGTATTAAACACTGGCATAGCGAAGGGGAGAGGCGCCTGGGGCAGTGGCGCACCCCACCCCACCCCCGCCATGCGCACACCCCTCCCCTTCCTCCATACCTGTTTAGCTTCCCCGGCACGATCAGCATCTCTAGCTTGTCGCCAGCACCGGCTCTCCCTCTTGCGTCATTTCCTAGTCGCGGGACCCATAAGTAATGTCAGAGCGAAGTGCCGAGGCCAGCGCGAGCAGCAGGTTAGAGCTGCTGCATGTGCCGATGAAGAACTAGAGTTAGTAAAGGCGCACGCACATCGAGGGAGGAGTGGGCAGGGGTAGAGAGGAGGAGACGTGCCGGTGCCCTCACCAAGACGGCGCCTGGGGTGGTTTGCCCCACCCTTACTATGCCACTGTTATTAAATTGTTGAGTGTGTTTCATATGTTCAGTGCCTAGACGCTGGGTTTTACTAAACCGCAGAAGAGCTTCCTACTGGGTTTTCTCTTGGAATGCTCATAGATCTCATCTCGTCAGAAGTACTCAAAGGTTCAAACTTTCCTTCCCATCATTCAGAGGAATAAAAGCTGTCTGGAAAATTAGCCAATCTTTTACTTTTTAAGTTGACAGAATTACAAAATAGTTTGCCACATACTTTAAGGGATCCAGGCCCTTTCTAACCGTTTCGAAAAGCTTTAAAAACAATTCTGTTTGTCAACCATTTTGAAAATCATTCCTATTAGTTTTCTCTGAATTATGATCCCTATTTTATTTTTCTTATTTTCCATGGTTTTTAAAAAAAAAAATTCCCTATTGATTTGCAATTCAAATAACAGTGCAAAAAATTATACATGTACAGCACTTACATCCAATCAAATGATACAATACAAAACCTATTTCCCATCCACCCCTCCCTCCCCCCCTCCCTGGATGTGTGCAAAAACAAATAGGAATTAAAACCTTATAAAATTAATCTAATTTGATAAATTCCGCTAATGGACCCCATGTGGTTTTAAATATCTTAATATGTCCCAATATTTCCGAGTTCATTTTTTCATATCTAAAACATTGACACAAAGATTCCCACCAAAAGGAAAAATTTAGCCTGTCCCAGGCCTTCCAATTCCTGGTGATCATTTGCATGGCTATCCCTGTCATAATTATAAAAAGTCTGCTTTTATACCTATCTAATGGATTTTTAGCTTTCAACAATGTCCCACAAATGACCACATCACAGGACAACGGAATCGATGTTTCCAGTATCCTATTAATTTGTCCCCATATTGATTTCCAAAAATTGAGTATCAAGGGACAATAAAACAACAAATGATCCAGTGTCCCTACTTCAAGATGACAGTGCCAGCATCTATTAGACTTTGAACTGTCCAACTTTTGCAAACAAACTGGGGTCCAAAAAATTATATGTAACAAAAAGAAACAGGTTTGTCTCATAGATGCTGACGCATTTTCCATGTATTTTTAATTATTGTTAACCGAGTCGAGCTCCTTCTCTGGTGATGACCCGGTCTACAAATCTAAGTTTTAGTTTAGTTTACTGCAGGCTGGCGGGATAAATGATCTATTTGTTATATTATATTGATGCACTTATTTTACGTTTAAAAATGAATAAATGCTCATAGGATCTGAATGAGCATCTGAGCATTTACCTTGCCGGCCCACAGTAAGAAGCTCTACTGTGGTTTAGTATAAGGAGCCCAGAATGACTAAATTTCTGAATAGCAAACTGATTGCTGTAAGTTGTGCTTAAAAAAAAAAAAAACAACTCTCAAGGAAACACATGTGGATGAAACCCAGCCATATGAATGATTAAAGAATGGAGAACAGAAAGTGTGAGAGAATGTAGTTGTAGCCCAGGACAGGGAATTATAGATGAGATGTTCATACTGAGCACAGACACAACTGGATTAGATTCTATAAGAAAGAGCTAGAAACTTGCTGATCTCGTAGCTCACTGAGAAGTGCTGATGGTGGAACATTTTTATACAGAAAAGCAAAACAAGGTGGCATGGTATCTCAATCACTGGAAACTGTAGACATTTTAACATCACTATAGTGGAAAAGATCAACACCCTAATGGAATTGTGGAAAACGAAGAGGCTATAATAGGTTGGGGATACAGTGCTCCCCCAATCATTCGCGGTCGGCGATTCGCGGTCCCGGTCATTCACGGTATTTTCTGACCGCGAATACCGGGAAGGAGTGAAGGAAATCACTCGCGGTATGCTCCGACCGCCTCTTCCTGCACTAAAGTTAGGCCTCACCAATCAGGAGCTGCTTTGACACGAAGCTCCTGATTGGTGAGGCCTGACTTTAGTGCAGGAAGAGGCGGTCGGAGCATACCGCGAGTGATTTCCTTCACTCGCCAGTGCTCCGGCTGCCCTCTCCCGCCTCTCCGGCTGCCCTCTCCTGTCTCCCCCGCTAAAAACCATATTCGCGGTTTTTCAACATTCACGGGGGTTCCTGGAACGGAACCCCCGCAAATATCGGGGGAGTACTGTATCCCAGATTAACTGATAAAAAAGTTGCATGCAAGAAAATGGATATAGGAGTAAAAGAGAAAACACCTAAATAGCATTAATCATATAGGTATCAGTCCCAAGCAATTACTCTATGAATGATGTGGAGAAAGAGAGACCAAGACAATAAGGCAGAAAGATATACATTATAAATATTTCTCATTGTTATGACCTGGCTTTTCTCTAACTACTGTGTTTTGCTCTAGATATTTTTGACTACAT
The DNA here is from genome assembly GCF_902459505.1 of Geotrypetes seraphini. Lineage (NCBI taxonomy): Eukaryota > Metazoa > Chordata > Amphibia > Gymnophiona > Dermophiidae > Geotrypetes > Geotrypetes seraphini. The sequence goes on from NC_047085.1 coordinate 59,503,979, forward strand.
TCATGCTCCCACCTGTCAGTAATTAGTTTATGCGAAAGTTTTTGCCGATGATGCCTGAGTGTGGGTACATCCTTTTCTTTCGCTATAGAAATCATTTTCTCTGGCATTGGTGTGTGCTGTTTTCATGGAGTGATTTTTTTCTATGGTGTCATTGTTATGGGCAAAGAAAAAACAGGGGAAAAACAAAACCACAAAAGCAAATACAAGAAAAATAGGAGTGGAATTGTCCAAATCAGAGTGATGTGCACTTAAAAAGTGTCCTCCAACTCATTGAGTTATTGAACTATTGAATGTACCATTGGATATTTGGAGGAATAAAGATTTTTTTGTACCATCAGATGAGTTGGAGGACACTTTTTAAGTGCACATCACTCTGATTTGGACAATTCCACTCCTGTTTTTCTTGTCATTGTTATGGACACCACAAGCTTGATCAAAAAGAATTTCCAAGCACACCTAAATAGGTTGACTATACAAGTTACATCTTATAAACTCTAGGGGGAAGCTCTTTGACTCAATGCAAAAATTATGGGCTCCTTTTACTAAGGTGTGCTAGCGTTTTTAGCGCATGCAGGAAATTACCATGCGCTACACCACCGCTATGCTTCTAGAACTAACGCCACCTCAATGCTGGTGTTAAGGTCTAGCGCGCGGGGCAATGCAGCACGCCCTATTCCGCATGTTAAAGCCCTAGCGCACCTTAGTAAAAGGAGCCCTATGGTGAGCAGGAAATTTAAGATCCTGGGATCATACTCCCATATCCCTAGTTATGTCATAATTTAAACATGCAACTGACCTTATTCTATAAGCTGCATATGCAAATTTGCACACTTTTGTAGAATTTCCTGCTTATTAAATGGAAACTATTGTTTAATTGTTGTGCTTACACTGGAAATTTTCCTGCTAGAAAAAAAATCAAATGTTCAAGTGGTGTAGAACGGGTACAAGTTGATCGATTTTATATTCCATCAAAAATTACAAAGGCCAGGAGACACTCGATGAAGTTACAGGGAGATACTTTTAAAACCAATAGGAGGAAATATTTTTTCACTCAGAGAATAGTTAAGCTCTGGAATGCATTGCCAGAGGATGTGGTAAGAGCGTTTAACATAGCTGGTTTAAAAAAAAAGTTTGGACAAGTTCCTGGAGGAAAAGTCCATAGTCTGGTATTGATACAGACATGGGGGAAGCTATCACTTACCCTGGATCGGTAGCATGGAATCTCGCTATTATTTAGGTTTTTGCTAGGTACTAGTGACCCTCCTCTCCTTTTATGAAGCCGTGTTAGCGTCTTTTATCACTGGCCGCAGCAGTAAAAACTCCGATGCTCATAGAATTTATATGAGCATCAGAACTTTTACTGCCGTGGCCAGCAATAAAAAAACCACTAATGCAGCTTCATAAAAAAGGGTGCTGGATTGGCCACTGTTTAACTCGGTAAAGCTATTCATATGTTCTTATAAGTTGACACAACTTTCTTCAACTGGTTGAAAATGCATACTGTAAGTTCAAAACTTAATTGGGAGCTTTAGAGCACATATTTTCTTATAAGAAACAAAAGTCATTTTCTAACTTCTAGTGTTAGGAGTCCATCATAGTTGGGTGGAAGACACAAAGGTTATGAAAGTGAAGCCAGGATGTAAGGCTGAGAGTGTTGTCAAAGCAACAGGGACATATCAAGCAACAACCACCATAAATTATTTTGAATATCCAGCTACCCTTCCTTTACTTCTGCATTGTTGTGATATAAATAAAGCCAAGGGGTTTGGCCCCTGTTATCTCTCCTGGCCAGGAGTTTTGCATCAAATTGATACCTTTGTTTTGGATACAGCCCTTTCTACTGGATTTTTCCTGTTTTGTATCCTTCCTGGAAACCTGAGTTTGCACAGATTTTGGTACCGCATGGGACTTTAAGGTGTCTATGGGGCTTGGTAAATGAGACTGACATTTCATGGAGTATATTGCTCCCATATTAGTTTCATTAATCCTCTAGTAAGTACTGTAATTCTCTAAACTATACACTAGCATTCATAAACCAGTTACATCATAGAAGGCACTGCTACTACTACTATTTATTATTTCTATAGCACTGAAAGGTGTATAAGTGCTGTACATTCTAACACACAATAGACAGTCCCTGCTCAGAAGAGCTTACAATCTAATTTAGACAGGACATTTCAGGGTTGGGGAGATTATAGTGGGTATAGGTATCTGACAGCAGTGAGTGAGTGAGCACTGCTGAGAACTTCACATAAATAGTGCCAGAAGTACATCTCACCATAACCCTCTTATAATGTATGGTCAGCCCTCCAAAACTCCCCCAAAACCTACAGTACCCACTTCTCCACCACTCCAACAGCGCTTATGGCTGCAGGTGGCACCTATATGGCAGTATGGTAGGGTTTTGGTGGGATCACAATTTCCACCATAAATGGAGTGGTTAGAGTAGTTTATGGGCCTGGCCCCTCCTCTCCATGGTTCACTAGCCCACCTACCTGATTTCTTAATACACTTGTGTGATGTTCTACTAGGCTTTCCCATATCAAGTGCTGCTGTTCTAAAGCCAGGTATGTACTGTTTCATTCAAACTTTTTTGGGGGGTAAAAGGGAGTCAGTGACTACTGGGGGAATGTGTGGGGCTCATTAGTTAATCACCAAAGTACTCAAATGATGTCCTATTAGAAACACAATAGGGGAACCCACCGAGACACTAGAAGGAATATCTACTGCACTCATACACAGACCCACTCACTCAAACAACAACCAAGAAAAAAGAAGAAAAAGTGGAGAAAAAGCCTCAGTTCAGCTTCATATGGCAAAAAACTCCCCTGTTGCGTTTCCAATAGGACATAATTTGAGTACTTTGGTGGTTATATATGTCCTTTCCTTAGATCTCTTTGGCTCATTAGTTAATCCCTCCAGTGGTCATCTGGTCGGTTTGGATACCCTTTTGGCACTTAGATGCTTCTCAAACAGGTTACATTGAAAACAACTTAAGTTCTGTCTAGGATATCCATGTCTAAGCCCACTCACAGCCCACCCATTCCCTGCCCATGGCAACACACCCATTTCTACTCTGGCTGCACAGCGGGTAAGAAGGCCGTTTGAAAATGCCCACTTGGATGTTTTGACTAGTAAGACGTCCAAGTGCCAGTTTATGCTGACTTTTGGATGTCTCTCTTTTTTTGAAAATGAGCCCCTTTACAAATTAATCAATTACATAATTACACAATAATCAATCAATTTGCCAACTAACTAAACAATACAATTATAACATTAAAATTGCCCATCAGTTTAAATATTTTTGAAAAACAAACAAGTTTTTAAAATTTGTTTGAAACTCAAATCTTTTTCTGGTCTGATGGATGCAGGCAATACATTCTAAGACAGGACAGCAGAGAACTGAAAATGTGTTTTTTTTTCCAAATTATTTTAACTTTAAGGAAGAAGGTGAAGGTATTAAGAGCTTATTTTTGTAAACTGATCTGTATGAAAGTCGATTTCTTTCCTGTGTGATTAAAGAACTACCCCCCTCCCCTTTTATCAAGCTACGCTACAGGTTTTTAGCGCGGGCCAGCGAGGTATGTGCTCCGATGCTCATAAGAATTCTATGAACATCGAAGCATAAGAACAGCCTTACTGGATCAAACCAATGGTCCATCTAGCTCAGTATCCCGTCTTTACGGAGGCCAATCCAATTCACAAGTACCAGGCGAAAACCCAAATAGTAGCAGCATTCCATGCCACGATCCAGGGCAAGCAGTGGCTTCCCCAAGTCTGTCTCAACAGCAGATTATGGACTTTTTCTCCAGGAACTTGTCCAAATCTTTTTTAAAATCAGCTACATTAACTGCTCTTACTAAATCATCTGGCAACGCATTCCTGAGAAACCACAGTCAAACACAAAAGACCCATTTCGGAATTTTAAATTCACACCCAGCGAGGTTTACTTTGAGCTAACAAAACTCAAGGTGGACAAAGCCATGGGACCGGACAATCTGCACCCCAGAGTGCTTAGGGAATTAGGTGATGTCCTGGCAGAACCGTTAGCCGTACTATTCAATCTCTCACTGAGTACAGGGACAGTCCCCTTGGACTGGAAAACAGCTAACGTCGTTCCTCTACACAAAAAGGGTTGCAAGACAGAGGCTGCAAATTACAGACCGGTGAGTCTGACATCAATAGTATGCAAAATCATGGAAACACTGATCAAACGCCAGTTGGACACGGTCTTGAACGAAGGGAATCTACGGGACCCCAATCAACATGGATTCACCAAGGGTAGGTCCTGCCAATCAAACCTCATCAGCTTCTTTGACTGGGTAACAAAAAGACTGGATGAAGGAGATTCACTGGACATAGTGTACCTGGACTTCAGTAAAGCTTTTGACAGCATCCCACACCGCAGACTGTTAAACAAGATGAAATCAATGGGGTTGGGAGAGACTCTGACGGCATGGGTCAGAGACTGGCTGAGTGGCAGACGTCAGAGGGTGATGGTTAACGGTACTTTCTCTGGGACATCGGAGGTGACCAGCGGGGTGCCTCAGGGCTCGGTCTTGGGTCCGCTCCTCTTTAACATATTCATAGGAGATCTGACTCAAGGGCTTCAAGGTAAAGTAACATTATTCGCCGACGACGCCAAACTATGTAATATGGTAAGTGAGAGCAATTTACAAGATAGTATGGCGCAGGACCTGCGCACATTGGAATGCTGGTCCTCAACCTGGCAGCTGGGCTTCAATGCTGGAAAATGTAAGGTCATGCACCTAGGTAACAGAAACCCGTGCAGAACTTATACCTTGAACGGGGAGACCTTGACCAGGACTTCAGCGGAACGAGATTTGGGAGTAATCATTAGTGCAGACATGAAATCTGCCAATCAGGTGGAGAAGGCTTCCTCAAAGGCAAGGCAGATGCTGGGTTGCATCCGTAGAAGTTTTGTCAGCAGAAAGCCTGCTGTCATTATGCCATTGTACAGGGCCATGGTGAGACCTCATCTGGAATACTGCGTGCAATTCTGGAAGCCACACTACTGCAAAGACGTGCAGAGGGTCGAGTCGGTCCAAAGAATGGCCACCAGAATGGTCTCAGGGCTTAAAGGTCTCCCGTACGAAGCAAGACTAGACAATTTGCAGCTCTACACTCTAGAGGAGCGCAGGGAGAGGGGAGACATGATTGAGACGTTTAAATACGTCACCGGACGTATAGAAGTGGAAGATGACATCTTCCTTCTTAGAGGCCCCTCAACCACAAGAGGGCACCCGCTCAAACTCAGGGGCGGAAAATTTCACGGCGACACCAGGAAGTATTTCTTCACGGAGCGAGTGATTGATCGGTGGAACGGGCTTCCAGTGCAGGTGATCGAGGCCAGCAGCGTGCCAGATTTTAAGAATAAATGGGACGCCCATGTGGGATCCCTAAGAGGGTCAGGGCAAAACACTAGCTAATCTCAAGGGGAGGGTCTATAGTGGGCAGACTTGATGGGCCTTGGCCCTTTTCTGCCGTCATCTTCTATGTTTCTATGTTTCTATTCTCTGAGTGAAAAAACCCCTCTAGTGCAGTTTGATAAAAGGGGCCCTAAGTTATCCAGTACAGTTACCATGTATGACTTCATGAACCAAATATAATAATTTAAAATCTATTCTAGCAGATATAGGAAGCCAATGTAATGTTTTAAGGAATGAAGAAATTCTGTAAATTTAAAATTTATAAAGTAAAATCCTAGCTGCAGTGTTCTATAACAGCTGGATTCTTGCTAGGTTTGGAATCATGGCATGGCATATATGCATGTAAGTGCCCAAAATTTGCCTAAGCACTATCTATAAATGTGCCTCTCTCTTACGTGGCCCATATTTTGCAGATACTGTAAGGGTACAGACAGATGGAGCATTGGGTGGAATTCAGAGCTGGTGTAAGTAAGAGCACCTAAATAACTTAGGGCAGGATGCACAAAGCTCCGGCAACCAGGTTGGGATAGGGCTACCAGATTTTACGTATGTAAAATCTGGACACCCTAGCCCCGCCCCCAGGCCCGACCAGTTCCACCCAACCCTGCCCCATTACACCCATGTCACGCCTCAGCCATGTCCCTAGCCCCACCCCCCTCGGCCTGCTCGTCTCGGTCGGGAGGGCATCTGCAGATGCGCTCCAGGCTTGGCCCTGATCTCATCAGCTTTTCAAAACCCGGACATGCCCTCTAAAAAGAGGACATGTCCGAGTAAATCCGGACGTCTGGTAGCCTCAGGTTGGGAGCAATTTTGTTTTGCCGGGCTATGCTCAGCACAAATAACATGCAAATTATATACTTGCTATTTGTGCTGAGCAGCCCGTTAAAAGGGGCAGGAACTGTGCCTGGCACCTGCAAATTGGTAAGCACAGCTCTTCAGTGCAGGCCCAATACAGCTCCTGATGGCCACAAGCAGTTTTATTTTTATTTTTTTTAAATTTGTGACTTGCCCAAAATGAAACAATACAATCTCAAGCTGTCATGGCAGACTTGTGCATAGCTGTGCTGAGCTCTGATAAGCAGCAACATAACAAAAAGAAAAAGGTTCTAGCCTGGAAGATTTTTAAAAAAAAAATTTTTATGTTTGCTGTTGCTTATCAAAGCTCGGTATGTGTTAACCTCCCTTGAAAACCTCCTATTTCAATGTGGTTTATCAAGTGTATTCTCCAGGCCCTCAGAGGTGCCACCAATCAATTCAATAAACTTTCATAACTGTTGGATTTATGCCCCCAATCGTCATTGGGTCCCTGGTACGATGAAAAGTGCAATGCTTTTTTTGTATATTTTCAGTAAATAAGTTAAATAAATGGTAGAGTTTACTTAACTTGGGTGTTAGCCAAGAGGGACAGAGTCGCCAACATGTTTCACCCTGTTAAGGTTTCCTCAGGGCACAATCCTTGTCATAGGGATTGTGCCCTGAGGAAACCTTAACAGGGTGAAACATGTTGGCGACTCTGTCCCTCTTGGCTAACCACCCAAGTTAAGTAAACTCTACCATTTATTTAACTTATTTAACTTATTTACTGAAAATATACAAAAAAAGCATTGCACTTTTCATCGTACCAGGGACCCAATGACGATTGGGGGCATAAATCCAACAGTTATGAAAGTTTATTGAACTGATTGGTGGCACCTCTGAGGGCCTGGAGAATACACTTGATAAACCACATTGAAATAGGAGGTATTCAAGGGAGGTTAACACATACCGTCCCTGTTGTTGCATCATAGTACTTATCCTTCTATAGAATCAGGTTAGGCAGACTGGATGGACCATTCGGGTCTTTACCTGCCGTCATCTACTACTATGAGATTACATCTGAAGCCTTAATATACCAGCTTATCAAAGCTCAGCACAGCTGTGCACAAGTGTGGAGAGTGGCTCCATGGTTAGAGCAGCCTTAGCTGATTTAGGATGCTTTTTGGATGTCAGGGTAAAGACCCTCCTCTTCAACTAAGGTCTCCCTCAGTCTACACCCCCCCTTAAACCCCACCTCTCTCTTCTCTCCCCTATTTAACTTCTCCTAAATTTCAGTATAGTCCTCTCTTAGTCTGTACTCTGATAAATTGTCTATACTCTGATAAATTGTCTGTAGCCTGATAAATACTGCTCAATCTTGTATGTCCAAGCATCTAAACCTATTGCACATTTATTTGCCTAACTACTTCTACTGTGTATGTTTACTTGTAGACCGTTCTGAGCTACTGGGAGAACGGAATATAAATCTAAATAAATAAATAAATAAATAAATAAAATGTTTTTTATTATGAGCCTGATGATATGTGTATAAGTGTGAGTGCTCTTATAGTGACAGTAGGCAGCACTGTTTCATGTACTCAATGCTGCTACTTCTATGGAATATATAAAGACTATCTAAATACCACGTTTAGTTTTTTAAAAAACAAATGATAACCATGGAGTTTAAATACTGACTTGATAAATATGATGAGTTGCTTTATCGGCCAGAGGAGAGCTCTTCTACCGTATCTGTTGTGTCTCTGAATACAGTTTGCGGGAAATGCAGGACTGGGCCAACATAATTTGATAACATGAAGATACTTTGGTAATACTGGGAGACAGCTGATACCCAACCATTCCTCAGTTCCTTCCGCCTGTACATAAAACCATATTAATGAACTAAACCATAGTTACACAGGATGCTAGGAATTATTAAAAAAGGGATGGTTTAGAAGACTAAGAATGTTATAATGCCCCTGTATTGCTCCATGGTACGTCCTCATCTGGAGTATTGCATTCAATTCTGGTCTCCTTATCTCAAGAAAGATATAGTGGTGCTAGAAAAGGTTCAAAGAAGAGCGTCCAAGATGGTAAAGAGGATGTAAGTCCTCTTGTATGAGGAAAGACTAAATCAGTTAGGGCTCTTCAGCTTGGAAAAGAGACGGCTGAGGGGAGATATGATTGAAGTCTACAAAATCCTGAGTGGAGTAGAATGGGTACAAGTGGACTGATTTTTCACTCCGTCAAAAATTACAAAGACTAGGGGACACTTGATGACGTTACAGGGAAATACTTTTAAAACCAATAGGAGGAAATTTTTTTCACTCAGAGAATAGTTAAGCTCTGGAACACATTGACAGAGGATGTGGTAACAGCGGATAGCGTAGCTGGTTAAAGGAAAGGTTTAGACAAGTTCCTGGAGGAAAAGTCCATAGTCTGTTATTGAGAAAGACATGGGAGAAGCCACTGCTTGCCCTGTATTGGTAGCATGGAATATTGCTACACCTTGGGTTTTGGCCAGGTACTAGTGATTGGCCACCGTGAGAACAGGCTACTGGGCTTGATGGACCATTGGTCTGATCCAGTAAGGCTATTCTTATGTTCTTATGACTATGCGTGCAATATTTGCCCTCATGTCAGTGTGGTTATAACTGTGAAACACTAGGAAGCTTTTCATCGGTAGTACAATAATTTTGCTGCTAGAGGAGCTTAAGAGAGCATAATGGAGACCAAATGAAATGAACTTGATGGTGTCCATGCTGGGTTCCATGGATGACATCACCCACCATGTGATAATATGTGCCTGCAGTCCTCAGAGGACACCTGGAACAGGTAAGTATTTTTGTTTTACTGTCTGCAGATAAGCACCTTGACTGCTAACTTTAAAAGGTTGCTATTTCCTCTTGCATTAGAAAAACTGGCTTTGCTGGGATTTATATGGAAGAGCATGTAACCCTAAGCTGGTGGGACAGGCTAAGATAGGATACTGCCAGAATGTTTAGAAATCTTGGTATATGGGTAATTATGTACAAAATAGCAATTACAATCCAAAAACATTTGGTTGTTGCTTTCAAGAAGATTTTGAGGTAACTTGTATAGATCAGCCCCAGCGTGCTTTGGTGCATTGTGGGAATTCCATAAACCTGGAAGGATATTGAGATGGGGGTTGGGGGGGGGGTTATGAGATTAACAGTAATTAAAGAAATGGGAATGTTCTATATGATTACAAAAGCAAAAATATTTTGTATTGCTAATAAAACCAGAGGACATAATTTGAGGTTGAGGGGTGGTACATTCAAGAGCAATGTTAGGAAATTCTACTTTATGGAGAGTGTGGTGGATGCCTGGAATGCGCTCCCGAGAGAGGTGGTAGAGAGGAAAATGGTGACGGAGTTCAAAGAAGCATGAGATGAATAAAGAGGATTTAGAATCAGAAAATAATAGTAAATATTGAAGAATTAAGGCCAGTACTGGGCAGACTTGCACGGTATGTGTCTGTTTATGGCCTTTTGGTTGAGGATGGGTTGGGGAGGGCTTCAATGGCTGGGAGGGTGTGGATGGGCTGAAGTGAGCTTTGACAGAGACTTTATCAATTGGAGCTCAAGCACTGTACCGGGTAGAGCTTTGGATTCTTGCCCAGAAATAGCTAAGAAGAAAAAAAAATTTAAAAAATTTAAATTGAATCAGGTTGGGCAGACTGGATGGACCATTCGGGTCTTTATCTGCCGTCATCTACTATGTTACTATGTTACCATGTGTGTACCTATGGAATAATCTACCTGGACATCTGAGACTATGTACAGATTATGTTAACTTTAAGAAGTTACTAAAGACACAACTGTTTATAGATGCCTAAATGTAATATGGATGAAATGTTCCAATGTGACATTAGGTATATGGCCGCCATATATGGATAAGCAAATAATGGATGTTGTTTTATATCTATGTATTTTATGGAAACTTTTTATGAATGTTTGATACTGAAAACTGCTTAGATTTTAGGCGGTATATAAATGTGTTAAATAAAATTTTAAAAAACCTCGGTAGTAAAGAATCCTTCTGAGAAATGTAGCCTTTCACAATTTAAAGCTGACAGTCATGGCATATTTGAGAATAGCTTTCTGAGGAAGAGGAGTAACCATCAAATCTCATTAGAGCTAATTAAGTACCTGCCCTAGTCAAGTTTATGAGCCACTGCCCTATACATGCCATCCATCTAAATACGATCAAAACAAAATTTTAATTAAATTTGGAGTGAATATTCACAATAGTCTAATTACCAAAGTGGTTAGAAGCTGTTATTACATTTCTGCTCTATAAGCTGCTGACTAGTGTGAATTCATGTCCTGATATTCATGCACAGTGGTGTCAAACAATCTTTGGAAACCTGATTAACTGTAGTAATGGCAAGAGCTCTTTTCTTGGTTATCATGGTGCATCATTCTGCTATAACCAGAGCAATTCATTATTTCATTTCCAGTTAATTTTCTCCTTTAAGACATCTTCCCATTAAGCATGCAAAAGTGCTTTCACTTAAAAGCAGTTCAGCACAATTATGCAGATTTAAACAACAATCAGTGACTGATGCACAATTTGCAGGGTGTTTGAGAGCTGAACATGAGAATGTAATAAATATATCCCTTTTCATCCTATTTTATTTATTATTGCTGTAAAGCTTATATGTAAGGCCCCCCCACCATACACACACACACACATTCCCTCTGTTTCTCTCCTGCCATCCAGTATCTCCTTTTCAATGAAGCCGTCTGCGCAATGTGCAGTGGTGGCGAAAAGGGCGAACAGAATGCTAGGAATGTTTAAGAAGGAGATCACAAACAGATCGGAGAAGGTTATCATGCCACTGTACTGGGCCATGGTACGCCCCCACCTGGAATACTGCGTCCAGCACTGGTCGCCATACATGAAGAAGGACACAGTACTACTCAAAAGGGTCCAGAGAAGAGCGACTAAAATGGTTAAGGGGTTGGAGAAGTTGCCGTACAGTGAGAGATTAGAGAAGCTGGGCCTCTTCTCCCTTGAAAAGAGGAGACTGAGAGGGGACATGATCGAAACATTCAAAATACTGAAGGGAATAGACTTAGCAGATAAAGACAGATTGTTCACCCTCTCCAAGGTAGGGAGAACGAGAGGGCACTCTCTAAAGTTAAAAGGGGATAGATTCCGTACAAACGTAAGGAAGTTCTTCTTCACCCAGAGAGTGGTAGAGAATTGGAATGCTCTTCCGGAGGCTGTTATAAGGGAAAACACCCTCCAGGGATTCAAGACAAGGTTGGACAAGTTCTTGCTGAACCAGAACGAATGCAGGTAGGGCTTGTCTTGGTTAGGGCACTGCTTTGACCGGAGCACCTGATTGGTAAGGCCCAACTTTAGTACAGGAAGATTAGGACAGAGCATATACCGAGTGATTTCCTTCACTCACCAGCGCTCTGGCTGTCCTCTCCTGCTTCTCCAGCTGCCCTCTCCCGTTTCCCCTGCCTAAAAACTGAATTCACGGTTTTTTGACATTCGCGGGAGTTCCTTGAACAGATCCCTGCGAATATTGGGGGAGTACTGTATAGACCAACAAGGGAAACCAGAAGCTTGCACTTATTTGCTTATCTAAAAATTAATGGTTGTAGATACAAGACTTTTTTTTAGATAAGACCCTAGCGTTTCAAGCAGGTAAACAGCAGTCTTGGCTAGGCAATTATATTCATCAAGCTATGTCATCTTATATTTCTTTTCAGAAAATAATCAAGACAGTGCTGTTCGATAAATTTATTTCTTAACATGGTCCATTATTACTGAAATTGTATTTTTAAAGTTCACAACTTGTATTTTTATTGAATGTTTGAATTTTCATGTTATTTCTGTATTACGCTGATTGTCCAGCTCTTTTTAATGTAAGCTGCCTAGAACTTTTGATTATGGCGGTATAAAAGAATAAAGTTATTATTATTATTCATGGTGGCTAATCCAGGTCACAAGTACCTGGTAAAACCCCAAATAATAACAACATTCCATTCTACTGATCCAGGGCAAGCACTGGCTTCCCCCATGTCGGTCTCAGTAGCAGACTATGGACTTTTCCTCCAGGAACTTATCTAAACCTTTTTTTTATAACCAGCTATGGTAACGCTTTCACCACATCCTCTGGCAATATATTCCAGAGCTTAACTATTCTCTGGAACTGACAGCTGTAAATTAGAGATTGTATATCCAAAACAACCCATATCGTTATCCATCTAACATAGACATCCAAAGACAAATGATAGAAAAGGTAGAGTGGGAACGTTCAAGTCAAATGGGTATCAAATCTGAATTAGAGAATAGCATGGGGACATAGAAACATGATAGCAGATAAATACTGTGCAGGTGTAATAAACATATTGTAGAATACAGGACCAAAAGTACTTTAATTTGTATATTCATGGACCATCAGAGGTGAGCTTCTCAAGAAGTTTATCCAATGAGAAGATTACTTCACCATAATTCTTCATTAGTCCATTTACATTTTTTGTAATTTTTTAAATTTTTTGACTATTAACTTTAAACTACTTGCCTTGAGACAGCAATTGTTGGTGAAACATGAATTCAAGTCAGCAGACTGTTCTCCCCCACAGTAACTAAAGATAAGTACTTTTCAAGTTCACAGTAGTTGAAAGTTGAAAGTCAAAAAATTAAAAAATGCAACTGGACTAATTATGGTGAAATAATCTTCTCATTGATAAACTTGTTGAGAAGCTCACCTCTAATGGTCCATGAATTTACTAGTTAAACTGCTTTTGGTTAAGCATTCTATATTTATATGATTACCGTATTTCTCGGACCATAAGACACACCGGCCCATAAGATGCACCCACCTGAAAAGGAGGAAAAATCAAGGAAAAAAAAATTTGGTTCAGAATTTTTTTCTTCTTGGTTTTTCCTCCTCTACACTTAGGTGCGTCTGGTGGTCTGGTGCTGGGAAGCCCGCAGCCGCCCAAAGCTCGAAGCCGCTTGAAGCTGCTAGAAGCCGCCCACAGCCGGCCGCAGTCCAAAGCCACCCGAAGCCCCCCTGTACCTTTTTTAGTAGTGGTGGTCCAGCGCAGTCTCCTGGATGGCTGCCTTGGTCCTGCGTTGTGCGTCGCTCTTCTAAAGACCAAGGCAGCCGTCCAAGAGAACGCGCTGTATCATGGCCCCAAAAAAGGTAAGGGGGAGGGGGTGTATTTGGTCCATAAGATGCACCCCCCTTTTTGGGGGTGGAAAAAGTGCATCTTATGGTCAAAAAATATGGTATTTTCTATACATAACTTTAATATTTACTTGGAAATTAAGTACACTGTATCTGCCAGGTGTAATATGCAATAATCTATGTGTGCCCACCCTGGCCCTTCCTCTGGTGCTGGCTCTTGTCCTTGCAAAGGGAGCAGAGCTGTATTTACAACAATCTTTCCAGCAGGTAAACCCTTGTTTTAGCTATTGAGAAGCCCTTTAAAAATTGCATTCAGAATGTTCATTTCAGTTTTCAAAGACTCAAACTCAAAGCTCTGAAAAGAACAATGAAATGCATGAATTGAATAATATAGACATGTATGACATTATATTATACATTAGGGAGCTGAGAAGTATTAAGATGTTCAGGCTACAACTTATAGTTACCTCTTAATTCTCAGCTGTCCACTTTATCTACAGAGATTTAAAGCAGAATGTCACCTCTTAAGTGATAAATTCTCAGTCGAGCCATTTTCTAAGTGCAAAAAGTCATGTATAGAAACAGCATAATGGTGCCTTTAAATTTACTTGGAAATAATGAAGCTACCCTCAGAGGCTCCTTCATTTTAATAAATCTAAATCACTTGCCTTCTTTCTAGTAGACAGGGGTCAGTGCATATTCTTCTGCACTGTGATGTATAGGCTGAACACTGGAAGTCACAAAGATTATCATCCAAGAGGCTAATAGTAACATAGTAAATGATGGTAAATAAAGACCTGTATGTAGGGTTGCCAGATTTTACCCCTAGACCCATCCCCAGGCCTGCCCAGTTCTACCCAGTACTGCCCCCAATCCCGCCCTAGCTCTGCCTCTGCCCCGCCCCTGCTGCCTGCTCTCGGCGGGCAGGAGGAAATCCACGCATGTGTGGATGCCACGCAATGATGTCATGCACATGCGCCTGACATCATTGCGTGGCATCCGCGCATGCGCGGACCTCCTCCCTGCCCGATGCGATTTGAGGAGGCTTTTCAAAACCCAGACAAAGCTCTTGATCTTTGGTAAAACAAAGTATGACCATGTGTCACCTCTGTTAAGGAGTTTACATTGGCTTCCTTTTTAAAATTGAGAGTTCAATTTTAAATGTGCCTGCATATTTTTTTAAATCTTACATGGTGTCTTTGATTTGGTGGTCCCTCTAGCTTTAAATTCTTCGAGATCTTCAAGTTGCAGAACAATCCATGTATTTAAACTTTCTTTCCCCATTGTAAAAGGTGCCAGATCTATCAGTAAAATTATTCATTCCTTCCTCTATTTGCTAACAGCAATTTGCAACGACCTACCTTCTCAAATAAGATCCTATCTATTCTTTCAAGTTTTTGAAAAATTCTGAAGACCACTCTGTTTCAGCGTTTTCTAGCAGATAATTTTCCATGAGGTCAATTCTTTCTATTAACTACAACTATTGTTAACCCAGTCGAGCTTTGTTTCTCAGAGATGACTTTGTATACAAGTCCAAGATTTAGTTTAGTTTAAGAGAACTCTCTTTCCCTCTTGGAGAGAGAGTTCTCTTAAACTAAACTAAATCTTGGACTTGTAGGCCCCGACTTATACATGGGTTTTACAAACATGTGTATTGGGTGTGGCTTGCTTAAATGGGGCGGCTTATCTAAAGACATGAAAACTCACTCCTCCTCTTTTGTGGGCTTGCCTGAAGTTACCGGCCATTTGGAGAATGTTCTTTGGCTTATCACTGTTTAAATCATAATCTCATACTGCCTTTTGGTGAATGGTTCACCTCCTTTCACTAAAACTATAATTCAATACCTTTGTAGATCATCCCCCCCCCACCATTGTACATCATCCCCCCCACCTTTGTAAATCATCTCCCCCTGTACCTTTGTAAATCCCCCTTAAATACCTCTCTCGCTGGATGGCTGCCGGCTGCCTCCTCCAATCTCGCTGTGCAGGGCAAGAGCGATGCTTTCAATCTCAAGCCTGGCCCCGTGCCACTTCCTGAATGGCTGCCATCAGTTCTCGCGTGATTGACAGCAGCTATTCAAGAAGTGGCGCAAGCCAGGCTTGAGATTGAAAACATCGTTCCTGCCCTTCATAGTGAGATTGGAAGAGGCAGTCGGTAGCTGTCCAGCGAGGGAGGTATTTAAAGGGGGATTTAAAAAGGTACGGGGGGGGGAGTGATGATTTCAAAAAAAGTTCAGCTACTACCGGTACAGTAACACCACGGCTTATCTAATGGGGTGGCCTATCTAACAGGTTTAAAATATACATTGGCATTTCCTGCGGCCTATACAATGGAGTGGCCTATCATGTGGGGCGGTCTATACATGGGGAAATACGGTATGTGTCATAATGCTCTACCATATATTGTCATACTCTATCATGCTTTGCCCTCCCATACCATGCAAGATCATGGGGTTCATAATTGAAACGGAATATGTTTAAACCATGCCTAAATTGGTACTTAGACAACCTGTAAGACAGGTCGTCCAAGTGCTGGTAATCAAAACGGGTTTTAGACATATCTAAAAACAGCTTAGACCACATTTCAGGTGGAATACTGTATGGAAACACCAAACCTAGATCCGATTAAGTTAGAAACTTAGAAACATAGAAAAATGACGACAGAAAAGGGCCATAGCCCATCAAGTCTGCCCACTCTATTGTCCCTCCCCCTTAACCCTACCCCTTAGAGATCGCACTCTGATGACCCATCCCCTTAACTCTACCCTCTTAGAGATCCGACATGGGCATCCCATTTATTCTTAAAATCTGGCATGCTGCTGGCCTCGATCACCTGCACTGGAAGCTCATTCCAATGATTAACCACTCTTTCGGTAAAGAAATACTTCCTGGTGTCGCCATGAAATTTTCCGCCCCTGATTTTCAGCAGGTGCCCTCTTGTGGCCGAGGGCCCTTTAAGAAAGAAAATATCATCTTCCACCTCGAGATGACCAGTGATATACTTAAATGTCTCAATCATATCTCCCCTCTCCCTGCGTTCTTCGAGAGAGTATAGCTGCAATTTGTTCAGCCTTTCCTCGTACGAGAGATCCTTGAGCCCCAAGACCATCCTGGTGGCCATTCGCTGAACCGACTCAACTCTCAGCACATCTTTAAGGTAATGTGGCCTCCAGAATTGTACACAGTACTCCAGATGAGGTCTCACCATGGTTCTGTACAATGGCATTAGGACCTCGGGCTTCCGACTAACAAAACTTCTATGGATACAACCCAGCATTTGTCTAGCCTTAGATGAAGCCTTCTCCACTTGATTGGCAGTTTTCATGTCTTCACTAATGATCACCCCTAAATCTCGTTCTGCTGCAGTTCTAGCCAAGGTCTCACCATTCAATGTGTACGTTCTGCATGGATTATTGTTGCCAAGGTGCATGATCTTGCATTTTTTAGCGTTGAAGCTCAGCTGCCAGGTCCAATAAAAGCAGGTCCTGCATCATACTGTCGGACAAATTGCTGTTACATAGTTTGGCGTCATCGGTGAACAATGTTATTTTACCTTGAAGCCCCTGGGTCAGGTCTCCTATGAATATGTTGAAAAGGATCATGCACTCTATAACTTATTACCGATTGTAGCAATGATTATTGGAGTGTTTAATACACGGGTTTAAATTTTGCCAATCGACAGCAAGAGGTTTTTTAGACCTATGATAGAGAACCTGTCCTGCTGATAAACCACGGAGTGAATTATATATTCTATATTCTGAGGTCTTTTCCTCTTGTTTAGCTTTATACAGTTGTATGTGGAACCTGTGTTTTTGATTTGTAAACCATGTGATGCCAAATAGTAGATATGTTGCAGTGTATCAAGAATTGTAAATAAATAATTTTGTCTATTTGTTAGCTGCCCCTGCATCTGTTTTTGTAGGTCCCCTGATCCGCTGTTCTATTGCTGTCGCTCGTAGTTGAAAGATACTCTCTAGTTATTAGGAAACAGCTAAAATTTGAAATATTTTGGCAACTCCTTAAATAGACACTTTAGGGGTCAATATTCAAAGTGATTTCACCAGTCAGAAAAGGCTCCTGGCCAGTTAAATCGCTTGCTCAGGGCTAATTAGTCATTTTCAATGGCATTTACTTATTTATTGAGATTTATTAACCGCCTGTATGAAGAGACTCGCCCAAGACGGTGTAAATACAACTCAGCATAAAACTTGCAATTTTGTTAACAGCATAACAGTAGTAAAAAGATCAAATATAAACATAAATACAATGAATGAGTTAAAGTCAAATTCAGTAAACTGCTTTCTCTGTATGAGCTGGTGTTTGACCCTGAGCCGCCGCATGAGCGGACTGCTGGGCACGATGGACCACTGGTTTGACCCAACAGTGGCAATTCTTATGTTCACAAGTCGGGGTAAGCTATGATGGTGTGTGGCTTGAAACGCAGAGTTTCTAGCCAATGTCTGTTTAAGCATATGAGTGAGCCTTGTACTCACTCTATAGAGCTTATCACCTCACACTGAGTGCACCGTTCTCACAATTAATATTTTATGATCACTGTGATATTTAGGAGTATAGAAAGTTTCATGCCCCTATCCTGTTCTTTTCCCTTTAGCATATTTTTGATATCTTTTAAGTACCTTTGTGCTTAAACCCTACATCTCCACACCTGACCTGGCGTAACTCCTCTACGCCTATGCCCTCTCCAGGATGGATTACTGCAACTCCCTATTTAATGGAGTAGCCAAAAAAGATCTCAAGCGCCTCCAGCGGGTACAAAACGCAGCAAACTGCCTCCTACGCAGCCTCAACTACCATGACTCCATATCCCCAGCCCTCCACGCAGAGCACTGGCTTCCGATTAACCAACGCTGCACATTCAAAGGCCCTGGTAATAGCGCATAAAAGAATCTACACCAACACCCCAGCCTACATAGAATCCAAGCTAACCCTGTACATCCCCACTCGCCCCCTCTGCTTGGAAATGGAGAAATGCTTATATGTCCCCCCCCCCCAGGAAGGTCTCTCCTATCAGAAACCGCCCACACCTACAGCCACTTCATCTCCCAACTCTGGAACCAACTCCTCCCGCAAATCAGATTACAGAACTCATTGCTGACCTTCCGGAAAGCGATAAAGACCCTCCTCTTCAACTAAAATTACAACTGCAATTTACCCCTTCACCCCACTTAAAATCACCCTTCCTTCTACTCTTTCTTCTCCATTCTTAACCTCTACTTAAATTACTGTATAGTCTTTGTACTGTCCAAATGTACTCCACTGTGAATGTTTGCTTGTAGGCCGTTCTGAGCTACTGGGAGGACGGGATAAAAATCAAAATAAATAAATAAATTTGGGGGTTTTGGCTTTGGAATATAGCACTTAACCAGTTATGGTGTTGCTGGCCCCGTAAATCCAGGAATTCAATGTCGGAGCCTGAACATGGCTTGGCATTGAATTTCTGGGTATAATGCCAGCAGTGGTAAGAAAAGGCTGAGTGCCACCGGCTGAATATCAACCGCTAAGATTTAATTAGAGTAGTTGCCATTGCATTTCTGTCTCTTGTCTGTGTATGTCATCTGTTTAATTTTTGTGCTCTGTTGAGAAAGGCCGTTTTCATCATATCGGTGGAAAAAGAAACATTTTAAATAAATAAATAAATCACATGAAAAGTTGCAAAAATGCATTGTGAATCCCAAACCTTTTGAGGTGACCCAATAAACAACCATTAAAAAAACACAAACTGGCCTGAACTAAAGATTAAAGCACTACCCTCAGATCTCCCTATAGAATCAAATACTTAAAACATTTAAAATAATCTTAACTTATCAGAAAAACATATCCACCACTTTCAATAAATATCCGTTCACTATCCACCATTATTAGCAAAGTGCTTATCTCATACTGAACTCTAAACCTTTCTTCCTGCACTAGGCATTCCTGTCTTGACTTATCAACCTAATTACACCCCTGCACCAGTGTCTTAGTTTTATCTAAATTTAACAGTAAGTGATTTTTTTTTTCCAGAACCGTTCTTGCAGGCTTCTCATCACTTTTTCTATTCTTAGCATCAGTATTACATCTAATCCCCCATCTTTCTTAAATACACACAGACAAAAATAACTGTATATTTTCTCATGCTGTTGCAATCCTTTTCCACTTTGTTCTAAACAGGGACATGTGAGGTAATATCTCTTGGGCATAGGAGAAAAAAAGGATTTCTCCATAGGAACAGGGAGAAACAAGATGCAATTGCGTTAACTAACCAATGGTGTAGAATCGTTTGAGCTCACTTCTGCGTGGATTACGTCTCTGTGTATTGGTAGTGTTGTTCTGGTTCTCTTCCAAGATTGTTGTCTTGGCGACAAGGGTTGGCGTACTAGTTTGTGACGACTGCACATCTGTCAGAGGGTTATATCCTTGTGCAGTAATATCCACAGACTGTGATTTTTTCTTCAACCTGAATAGACAGAAATAGAACAGTAAGTTGCTTAGCAAATAACAGAACTATTTTTCAGCAAATAATTATGAAATCATGTCTTTGATGCCAAACTTCTCATGTGGTCGCAAAGTACAAAGCCAATATATTTTACCCATAACATTAATGAATAACTGAATTTTCTTTTGAATTGACCATGGCAGGCTAACATTTATTCTTCCTTGATTTATTCTTCCTTGCGCGTGTGTGGTGCAGTGGTTAGAGCTACAGCCTCGGCACCCTGAGGTTGTGGGTTTGAATCACGCACTACTCTTTGTGACCTTGGGAAGTCACTTAATCCCCATTGCCCCAGGTACATTAGATAGAGTGGGAGCCCACCGGGACAGTTAGGGGAAAATGCTTTAGTATCTGAATAATTTGTAATCCGCATAGGATAAGCAGAATATAAATTATTATTAAAAAAGAAAAAAATGCAAGAACCTAACATGTACCATGATGGATGAGACCGTAGGTCCATTGAGCCCAATCACTAAGAAGTACCTGACAGATCCGAAAGAGTTGACTCATTCCATATTGCTCATTCCCAGGATTAAGTACTGGTATTCCCTTGTGCACCTGGTTAATTATGGATTTTTCCTCCACGAGCTTGTCCTAACCCTCTGTAAGCCTAATTTTGCTAGATGCCTTGACCATATCTATGGAAATAAATGTGTTTTGGCTGTTTAATGTAGGAATTAACATGTACTAACCGGTATTGTAGGCTGACATTAATAGTCAGAGTGCAGCAATTATCACAATAAATGAGTAACACAGAAAATGCCATTTTAAGATGGAGAATGAGCAAGGACCACACTTGATGGTTAATAGGGAGGTAGCCAGAATACTTAAAAAGAACATAAGAACATAAGAAGATAAGAAGTTGCCTCCGCTGAGGCAGACCAGAGGTTCATCTCGCCCAGCGGTCCGCTCCCGCGGCGGCCCATCAGGTCTATTGACTGAGCAGTGGTCCCTGACTATTTCTATAACCTACCTGTACTCCTATCCCTATAACCTACCTCTACTCCTATCTGTACTCCTCAATCCCTTTGTCCTCTAGGAACCTATCCAAACCTTCTTTGAAGCCCTGTAATGTGCTCCTGCCTACCATAGCCTCCAGAAGCGCATTCCATGTATCCACCACCCTCTGGGTGAAAAAGAACTTCCTAGCGTTTGTTCTAAACCTGTACCCTTTCAATTTCTCCGAGTGCCCCATAAGAACATAAGAAGTTGCCTCCGCTGAGGCAGACCAGCATATAAAGCAGAGCAGTCAGCACACCTCAGGAGATATAGGTAACATCTTCTGTGCAGTTAGTACGAGTTACAGAGGAGATTGAGAGGGGGCGTGATCGAAACATTCAAGATACTGAAGGGAATAGACTTAGTATATAAGGGCAGTTTATTCACCCTCTCCAAGGTAGGGAGAATGAGAGGGCACTCTCTAAAGTTAAAAGGGGATAGATTCTGTACAAACATAAGGAAGTTCTTCTTCACCCAGAGAGTGGTAGAAAACTGGAAGGCTCTTCCGGAGTCTGTCATAGGGGAAAACACACTCCAGGGATTCAAGACAAAGTTGGACAAGTTCCTGCTGAACCGGAACGTACACAGGTAGGGCTAATCTCAGTTAGGGCTTTGACCAGAGGGCCGCCGCGTGAGCGGACTGCTGGGCACGATGGACCACTGGTCTGACCCAGCAGCGGCAATTCTTATGTTACTTTCTATCTGCATTTGACCTTATTCCCCAGCAGTTTATTTTTAACTATACAGCAGCCATCTCAAAAATGCCGAGAACTTCTCCCAACAGTTAGTGCAGAGGTTTTGTACTTACTGCATGTTAACTTTGGCATTTATAATGCAGTAACTGCAGTAATGTAGTAATTTTTAGCCACTAGTTACAAAGGTGTGGAAAGTGAAAAAAAAAGAAAAATCTAGGAAGTTCTTCTTTACCCAACGTGTGGTGGACACCTGGAATGTGCTTCCAGAGGACGTAATAGGGCAGAGTATGGTACTGGGGTTCAAGAAAGGATTGGACAATTTCCTGCTGGAAAAGGGGATAGAGGGATATAAATAGAGGATTACAGTTCAGGTCCTGGACCTATTGGGCCACCGCGTGTGCGGACTGCTGGGCACGATGGACCTCTGGTCTGACCCAGCGGAAGCACTGCTTATGTTCTTATGTTCATGTATTTTAATTTTTCTGACTGTTAGAGTTGTGGTTTTTTTTTTAATACTCCCTAATCCCTCCCCCATACACACACCTTTTAACAAAGCCATGCAGCAGAGTGCTACATGGCAAATGCTCCAATGCTCATTCAATTCCTGTGGGCATCAGAGCATTTACTGCACCGCGCACTTCATGCCCAAACTATGGAACCTCATCCCTCCATCTATCAGGGAGCTGGACAACCTATGGAACTTTGGGTAGTCAATGAAAACCTTCCTCTTCACAAATCCAGCTCCATGAAAAGACCAAGCCTAACTGATCTCAGATAAACTTTTCAACTAGGCCATGGCGCAAGTTCATCACCACAGCATGTATAGTTCTAAGACTTTAACATCTACTATAGTTGATTAGTGTATCTTGGATGTTTATATTTACTAGGAACATAAGAACATAAGAATAGCCTTATTGGGTCAGACCAATGGTCCATCAAGTCCAGTAGCCCGTTCTCACGGTGGCCAATCCAGGTCACTACTACCTGGCCAAAACCCAAGGTGTAGCAATATTCCATGCTACCAATACAGGGCAAGCAGTGGCTTCTCCCATGTCTTTCTCAATTATAGACTATGGACTTTTCCTCCAGGAACTTGCCCAAACCTTTCTTAAAACCAGCTATGCTATCCGCTCTTACCACATCCTCTGGCAACGCATTCCAGAGCTTAACTATTCTCTGAGTGACAAAAAATTTCCTCCAATTGGTTTTAAAGTATTTCCCTGTAACTTCATCGAGTGTCCCCAGTCCACTTGTACCTGTTCTACTCCACTCAGGATTTGTAGACTTCAATCAAATCTCCCCTCAGCTCCTAATTAATGTACCTCAGCTGATCATTTCTACTATAGTATGTATAGTTACCTAGTGTATCTCAGATGTTCTCTTTTTACCATAACTCGGTCATTGTACCATTCGCTTTCCAAATACGTCTTGTCCATATTTGTCTTGACTATACTGTGTATGTACACTTCTCCCCCCCGTATTCACGGTTTCGTTAACCATGGTATCGATTTTTCACGGGTTTTTGTTCCCTGACTCCGCCCCCTAATTTACATCACTGAACCTGGCATTTCACATAGGAAATCGCTGCTCACCAGCAGGTCATGGAGGAAATCGCTGCTCCCGGCAGTTCACGGAGGAAATTACTGCTCCCGGCATTGTACGGAGCAAATCGCAGGTCAGGTTATTCACAGTTTATTATCTTTTTAAGGGCTATTTTACCCAAAAAACCGTGAATAACGTGAAAAGTTATTTGTGTTTTTTTGGTATTCGCTGCCATGCTGCACCCCCTATCATCGCGAACACGGAGGGGGAAGGGTACTCCTGTAACCTGTTCTAGGCTCTTTTGGGAGGATGGGCTAAATCAATGAATAAATAAAAGGGGGGTTATTTGGGCCAATTTTCAAAAGGCACTTGGACATTTAGCAAAGCACCAGGGGATAAATTCTATAAATGATGCAGAAAAATCAGTACTAGAAAAAAAAATCAGCGGGGAGTGCTAGTCTATAAAGAATGCTCTGCGCTGACTGCCTTTTATAGACTAATGCTTAGATCTGATTCCCCTGCCCAGAGTTGAAACTTGAAGCCTGATGTAAATGCCAATGCCCAGCTCTTGGCATTTGGGTATGAAAATGTGACTATTCTATAACAGTGCAAACATTTTATTTTTTTTTTAAATGCTCCATCCCACCTCTGACTATGGCCCTTTGAGTTGCATGCTACTAGATTTTAGTATCCAGTGTTATAGAATAGCATGCAAATTCTAATTACTGCCAATTGTTTCTCACTATCAGCGCTTAAACTTGCACAGGTTTCCTTCCACTTGCAAAAGAAGCAGAACCTAAAGTTTAATGTGAGAAATTAACAAGAAAACCTTGAAACCTTCCGCACTGCCCTTGACCTGGCAATAATTTTTTAACGTTACAGGCCATCATTTCCTTCTGTGCATTGCAGTGCTTTCATTTGTGCATTGGGAGAGAATAATTATTGACCTTATTAATATCCATTTAAATACAATTTGCAGCTATCTTTAGTGTGCACATTAACACCGGCACTTGTGCTTTCTGAGCATTCACCACTGTATAACATGTGTGCAAACCAGGTGTTAACTGCCTAATAATGCCAGCAGTAGTTTTGAGCATCGGCCTTCTCTCTCACCCCCCCCCCCTTTTACTAAGCAGTGGTAGAGGTTTATACCACTGTCCGGGGCGCTAAATGCTCTGATGCTCATAGAATTCTATACCCTGGGCAAGTCACTTAGGCCTAGATTCACTAAACTCCCCGACCACGTGACCGATTCACTACAGAATGTTCATGCAAATGGGCTGATCGGATGCACGCTCACAAGCGATCCTTATTGGTTGTAGATGCGATTTGTGCATGCGTTAGCTCTTAGCACAAGCGAGGTCAAAATAAAAGGGGAGCGGTGGCTGCAGTTTACTAGCTGGCCCTACGAGTGGACATTTTAAAGGGAATCATTTCAATTTGGCTTAGGTGCAGCCAGATCTATGGAACAGAACACGTGTACAGCCAGATTATAAAACAGAACACGTTTTAAACCCGTGGGTTAAAACCAAGGGCTTGCACTGCGCTTTTTTATATAAAAAGGGAGTTGTATGCATAAGTACAGTTCTATTTTTTATTTGGATGGTTGTTTTGTAACCTCGATACTGGGATTTTCAGGGTGGCAGAGAGCAGGAGAGTCAGCAAGGGCAGTAAAGCGACTGATCTTGAGCAGTCGCTTCATTTTGGATCGGCTACTCCAATCGGTGTTTCTCCTTCTGCATAGTGAATCACCGCCTTCCTACTTATGCATGCCATTTCCTCTCATTTGCATGGGCGTTTCGGATCGGGTGGGAGATTGATCGTCCAGAAGGTTAATGAATCGGGTCGTGGAACGCTCGCAAACTGGTTGGGACACGATCGGTGTGCTTAGTGAATCTAGCTCTTAATCCTCCACTGTCCCAGGTACATTAGATAGATTGTGAACCCACCGGGACAGACAGGGAAAATACCTGTATGCAAACCACTTTGAGTGTGGTTGTAAAATTACAAAAAAAAAGGCGGTATACAAGACCCAACCCTGACCACTTCGGCTACATAAGACATTGAACTGCTGATCCTCTACCACATAATGCATTGATTCCATTCCCTGCCTCATCCCAGAGACTGAATTTGATCCCCTTAAAAACATAGGTAGTGATTCTATAAAGTAGCACCTACATTAAGGAACAAGACAGGGACACATTTAGGCCCTGATTCTTTAAAAGATGCTTAAAGTTAGGTGCCTAGATTGGCTTAATCAGCACTGATAATTGAAAGCACTATTAATAAACAAAATCAATTTTTTAAAAAAAAGTTATTATCTGGTAGGTGCCTAACTCAGTTAGCACCTACCACTTCGAGATAGGCATCTACCAGAAAGTAGACATGGTTAGAGGCAGATTCTAGGTGGACTCTGGGTGACAAAAATGATAAAAGGGATGGAATGACTCTCCTGTAAGGAAAAGCTAAACTGACTAGGGCTCTTCAGCTTGGAGAAGAGATGACTCAGTGGTGATATGACAGAGGTCTATAAAATACTGAGTAGAGTGGAAAGGGTAGATGTGAATCTCTTTTTTTTTTAAAATTAATTCTTTATTCATTTTCAAAAATACATTAAGTGTTAAATATATTCATTCATATTAACAATAAATACATCACTTACAAACAATCATTGATATATTTCATAAATTTTTATCCCTTCCCCTTTCCCATCCCTCCCTCCCATATATTCCATTATCATATAAAATTCTAAAAATACTAGGACTAGGGGGCATGCGATGAAGCTAATAAGTAGTAGCTTTAAAGCAAACTAGAAAAAAATATTTTGTCGCATGCAATTAAACTCTGGAATGTGTTGCCAGAAAATATGGTGAAATCAGTTAGCTTAGCAGGGTTTAAAAACATTTTGGATAATTTCCTGAAAGAGAAGTCCAGAGGCCATTATTGAGATGACTTGCAGAAATCCACTGCTTATTCCTGGATTAGCAACATAAAATCTAGCTAGGTACTTGGGACCTAGGCTGACCCCTGTTGAAAACAGGATACTGGCCTTGATAGACCATCGGTCTGCCCCAGTATGGCAATTTTTATGTTCTTATGTTTTAGGTGCACTCGTGTAGGTCAAGAAAGCCCTAGCCTAAATGGGAGTGTGCCTAAGGTTTCAATGCCTACCGGAACCTGAGACTGCTTAGGCACAGCTAGGCGCAATTCTATAAATGATGCCTAGCAGACGATTGACTATTTCACTCAATGGCCCTGATTCTATAAATGGTGCCTATGAGTTAGGCACCATTTATAGAATCAGGGCCTTATTGCCAGTTCTAAAATAGCATTAGGGCACAGCTAACCCTTTATTGAATATTAGTGCAAATCCAATTTGGTGTGCCACGGATTTAGGTGCTACTACCCATGCCAGGTCAATGGCTTGCATACAGTACTTTGGCTCGCAGATGAGTGCCCTGCAGTTCATGCAACTGATAGTATTCTATAAATTGTTTGCATTACTAGGCAAAAAGCCCTTTACATGCCCATGCTCTATCCACAGGTACAGCCCACTAAGCAACATACATATGCACCACATCTATAGAATAGTGCCTAGCACTTGATGCATATCTGTCAATTTATGGGGGTAATTATGTGCATAATCTTGGCAAGCCTTAGGGGTCCTTTTACTAAGGCGCGCTAACCGATTTAGCACGCACTAAATGTTAAGGCACCTATAGAATATAATGGGCGCCTTAGAATTTAGCATGTGCTAATCTTTAGCGCACGCTAAATCGGTTAGCTTGCCTTAGTAATAGGACCCCTTTAGGGCTCCCAGGACAATGACAATGACCCTGAAACATGGCCCTTTGCTCGTATGTACCCTTTTGTAATTTGTATGGTTACAACCATTTGCTCATTGTGTATCTGATTTACAATAAAGAACAATCGGTACTGGAACAGCCAGTTCATGCATCTGATCCTTCCCACGATGCTTGCTTCCCATTTTTAGTATCCTCCTGGACTTTTGTTGGTTCTTCCTTTTTCGGATGTGCTATTACACCAGGCATGTCCAATTAAAGAAATTAATAGTCTGATAGGTCAATATTTCTCAACTCGGTCCTGGAGTACCCCCTTGCCACTCAGGTTTTCAAGATATCCACAATGAATGTGCATGAAAGACATTTGCATATAATGAAGGCTGTGTATGCAAATCAAGTTTATGCAAATTCAATGTGGACTGGCAAGGGGACTGAGTTCAGAAACACTGTGGTAGGTTCATGCATTTGGGTTTGGCTCCCGTATCTCTACTTTGAACTGTCTGAGGATGGTGTTCAAACAGCTGCAGTCATAATGGTGGGAAATTTCAAAGGTATTCTCCCTGGTTAAACAACTCTTTGCTCATGATGAAGAACCCTTTAAAATGTATCCTGGGCCTTCCACACAATCGCCTTTCAAAGCTTTAATCTACATACTCTGCACCTGCAAAGTATGTATATGGATTTATGTTTTAGATTTTTTAAAAAAATATTTTTTCCTTTATTAATCTTTTCAAATAATAATCAAGGAAACACTTCCTGCGATATAGGTAATAAAAAAAAAAAAAAAAGTTTTTAAGAATGAAACCTGATCTGAAATATCAATATAACCATATGTCCACTATTAACAGAAAGTAAGGAGTCAAGAAATAAGAAAAATTACTAAATGGAAAATAGAGAATAAATCAACAGAGACTTCATTAATTCTCGGTCAGTCCATCTGGCTAGTGAGGGTTTAAATCTGAGGTCTCAATTCTTCTTTAGCAGATCCCTTTTACAAAGGTGCGCTATGCTTTTTAGTGCACGCTAAACACGCACTAAACGCTAACACGCACATGCTATCCTATGGACGCGTTAGCGGTTAGTGCATGCGTTGATTTAGCGCCCGCTAAACGTTTACTAAAACGCTTAGCGCACCTTTGTAAAAGAGGGTCTTAGTGTGTGATGATTCTCTGTGGTAGGAAGGGACCCTAAGTTGGAAAGCTGGTCAAAGTCCAAGGACTTCAAGGATAACTGCAGGATGCAGCCCTGCACTACATACCAGATCAAGAAGGGGGACTTTCTCCTGAAGCAGCTGTCTACCCTTTAAGCCCTCAGGCCCTGACCCACTGAAGGCCGGTGCATGGGGACGTGAAGCTGGCCACGGTTAGAACAAAAATGCTGTCATGAAGACAGGTTCAGTTGAATGTATCACAACAGGAGGCCAGATTCAGAGACTGTGGTGAGGGTATCTAGGAGGGCACTATGGCAAGACCACGATGGAGAATCAAGGTCCAGAGAACAACAGCAGAATCTGTTCAAAGAATAGCAGGGCCTCAGTGGGGGGTCAGGCAACAGGATCTGACCATGGAGCAAGGTGAAGTACAAGGTGACATTTTCTTCTACCTATCGATCATTTTAAAACAGGAAATGATCTAAAGCAAGATAGCTCTGAAAGAAAGTGGAAACCATAGAGCATGTAGGAGTGAACACACTGACTTGAAAAAACAGTCCTCTTAGAAACAGTCACCCTCAGGCTGGCACTGGAACACCACTGCATTGGCCCTTTTTACCATGTGCATATTCTGCATCTCATTATCTTAGGGGTCCTTTTATTAACCGATTTAACCCGTGTTAACGATTAGCGCATGCTAAATGCTAAGGCATCCAGTATATTCTATGGGCGCCTTAGCATTTAGCGCACGCTAAATTGGATGCCTTAGTGAACTAGGTACTAAGGACACTTTTATCAGGAATGCACAACTTTATTATAATTGTTCATTTTACATTTACATTAATTTCCTTAATGTACAAGAATTAGTTTATATTATTATATTATTATGAGAAAACAAGCAATAAATGAAAACTGTTGGAATATATTAATGTTTAAGACTATATATAGAAACATGATGGCAGATAAAGGCCAAATGACCTATCTAGTCTGCCCATCCGCATTAACCATTATCTCTTTCCGAGAGATCCCACGTGCCTATCCCATGCCCTTTTGAATTCAAACACAGTCTCTGTTTCCACTACCTCTTCTGAGAGACTGTTCCTTGCATCTACCACGCTTTCTATAAAAAAGTATTTCTTTAGATTACTCCGGAGCCTATCACCTCTTAACTTCATCCTTTGCCCTCTCATTGCAGAGTTTCCTTTCAAATTAAAGAGACTTGACTCATGCACATTTACATTACGTAGGTATTTAAATGGCTCTATCATATCTCCCCTCTCTCACCTTTCCTCCAAGATTGAGATCTTTAAGTCTGTCCCCATATGCCTTATGATGAAGAACACATACCATTTTAGTAGTCTTCCTCTGGACCGACTCCATCCTTTTGATATCTTTTTGAAGGTGCGGCCTCCAGAATTGTACTGTATACAATATTCTAAATGAGGTCTCACCAACTTCTTATACATGGGCATCAATACCTCCTTTTTCCTACTAGCCATACCTCTCCCTATGCAACCTAGCATCCTTCTAGCTTTTGCCGTCACCTTTTTAAGCTGGTGGATTATTTTTATACCAAGCATTTAATTTTCTCTTGCACTGCTTTGCAAGCAGCATAGTGACATCATCCTCTAGGAGGATTTTAATAATAAGAGACCATTAATACAAGGGTATCTTCAAGGTTAAACTTTTAGTTCCTTTATCTATACCTCATAATTATATTACCACTCTACCGCTTTGCGGTACACATCTTTTTTTTTTCATACAAGTTTTAACGCATCGTGAAAAACAGCTACAGAGCTACAGAGCTAACTCCATCCATCGTTATGTTTTCTTGAAGTAAATCAAAGGAAGTAAATTAATATGACTGAAAATATGACACTACTGTTTTCAGCAATCTCATGTTCACTTACAAGGTAATTCAGAATTTCCTGTTCCTTGAAAAGTAGTCAAGATAATAGAATAAAAAAACAAGAAAAAACTATTACTTCCTCCAGATGGGAAGCATTCATCAATATGAAACATCACTATCTCGGTTAATTTCTTTTAGGATGATGTACCTTCATTGAATAAGGTCTAGAGGAGAAAATGAAGAGGGAAAAGATGTGACTTGCATATTAATACCAAAAATATGATTCTGATATCCTGTTGATGAATTTGAATAGCACTTATATATGTTCATATTTTGACCTGCACATGCACATTCCCCTTCTTTTACTAAGGTGCGCTATGCTTTTTAGCGTGCAATAAATATTAGCGCATGCTAATCACTCACTACACGCTAACGCGTGCATGTTATCCTATGGACGTGTTAGCGGTTAGTGCATGTATTGATTTAGTGCACCTTAGTAAAAGAGGGCCATTGTATTTGGTGCCAGGCAGACTTCTACAGTCTGTGACCAAAGATTGGCAGGAAGAGACAAAGATGTGGAAAGGCATTTTCCAAGAATGTCCCAATCAGAATAGAGATATCCAGCCAGTGGTGTAGTGAGGTGGTGGGGCGGTCCATCCCAGGTGTGGTCTTCCTAAGGGCATGGCAATCCTCCTCCTCTCTGCCCCCACCTGACCCCTTCCTCTTCTTGCTGTGCATGTGCGCCCCTTGCCTTCCCACGTACCTTTTTTTACTTCCCCGACACAGGTCACTTCCGGGACCCACTCCTAGGAAGTGACATCAAAGGGCAAGCCAACACCGATGTGGGCATGCTGGAAAAGGGGGGTAGGGAATAGGGTGGGGGCGGGGCACCACTGCCCCCAGTGCAGCTCACCCTTACTATGCCACTGTATCCTGCTCATAACATCTGAAACGGATGTCCACCTCATATCTGTTTTCAAATAGGACGTACAGTACGCCTTCCTGTTCAAAATACATGCGGTGGATGTCCGTGTGACAAGGATGTGCAGCGTGAACAGCCATTTTACAAAAGGGAACATCCAACGTAATATTATTGCGAATGTTTTAATTGTTCACCGCCTAGAATACAAGATAATGTGGTATACAAACCGTATAAATAAATAAACATGAATGGCAATAAAGCAAGAACAAGGCCCACTGTCTGGCAGCATTCTTAGAAAAATGTCCGCATAGATATCGCTGCAGGGCAGCCTAGTGGCTAGTGCAGTGGACCTTAAACTATAGCACCTAGGTCCAAATCCCATTTTAACCTTTTTATTTTGTAATTGTAAGCCCATCAGGAACAGAAGAATACCTACTATACCTGAATGTAAACTGGTTCAATAACCTTCAGGCTTTCAGGTGGCTTATAGCATTTTTTTGTTTCTGGAAGATTCCAACTCCTATCAAATGTTTAGGAAAAATGTTAAAACTTATCTCTTTGATAAATTTTCTGATACTATAATGAATTTTAATCCTATAGTTGTACGATTGCTGTTTTTGTTTTGCTTAGGAAAAACGTTAAAACCTATTTTTAAATATATAATTGTCTAATGTTTTTCACGAATTTAAAGCTATTGCTTCAACTATTGCTGTTTTTGTTCAGCGTCAGAAAAAAATGTTCAATTTATTCTTTTGATAAATTTACCAGCTGCTATTACGAATGTTATGCTATTGTACTATCACTGTTTTGTTCAGCTTTTTATTATTGTTAACTGCATAGAACTGAGAGGTACCGCGGTATAAAAATAAAATTTATATTTATTATAAAGGAGTGAAAGTGAGATTTGAACCTGGGTTCCTTGGTTTAAATCCACTATTCTAACCACTAGGCTACTCTTTAGAGTTGCCTCCTGTTTTGATAAGAATGTCCATAATATCTGAAATTGTCATAGGATCTGGTATCTCCTCTCAATTTCACTTTCAGAGGAGAGGGAGGCGGCATCAACCACTGAGGGATTAAGGAGGTGTCATGCTGTAATCTCTCCAGTGGTCAACTATTCAACGAGAATACGTTTTTGTACCCAGGACATGACTGAAACAGTCTAACTTACAGCTCATGGACAATGGTCATCCTTACCTCATTATAAGACTTCCTCTTTGTAAAAAATATTTTTTTTCTCACCACATTGTGAACTCTCCAGCTTTCGGCCTGCAATACTTATGTTGTAATTGACTGTCTCTACTCAGCCTTACCTCTTTTGTAAACTGCCTAGAACCGAAAGGCTTTTGTGGTATATAAATAAAGATTTATGTTATATTGTGGGAATGTGTGCCACAGGGGTTAGAGCTACAGCCTCAGCACCCTTGCTATTTGGATATACAGTACTCCCCCGATATTCACGGGGGTTCTGTTCTAGGAACCCCCGCGAATGTGAAAAACCGCGAATACGGTTTTTAGCAGGGGAGACAGGAGAGGGGAGCCGGAGCGTTGGCGAGTGGAGGAAAGCAGCTCCAGATTGGTGAAGCCTGACTGTAGTACAGGAAGAGGCAGTCGGAGCATACCGCGAGCGATTCCCTTCATTCGCTGGTGCTCCGGCTTCCCTCTCCTGCACGGTCATTCATGGTCGGAAAATGCCACGAATGACCAGGACCGCAAATTCGCGGGGGAGCACTGTACTACAGTGTTGGACATCCCTTTTCTGCCTTTGCAAAATTGGGATTTAGACATTTCAAGCCCATGTACCTAGCATATGTGGCACCCGAGGCCCATCATTTTTTGACCCCCCCCATTTGTATGAAAAACATATTTTTAGTAACCATCCAAACGTCACACAAGAGAATACCTAGGAAAAGGCAGCATCTTACATACTGCAGTGAGCAGTACATCAATACACCCATTGTAAAATTAAACAAGCCAGACTAGTACAGATCAATCCTGCAGTCAATCCTAACAGAAAACCATGTCTTTTGAATACAAAAAACACAGAAGACACCTTCGCCTAGTATGAAATATGTAATCACAAACTAACCCCTCCTCCTTTTACAAAACTGTAGTGTGGTTTTTAGCCAGAATTCTGAGCATCAGAGCTGCTACCATCACGGCTGGCGCTAAAAATACACTCCACAGTTTTGTAAAAGGGGGGATAAAATAGAAATACATAGACAAAGATTAAATTGAACCAGCAAGAAGCTGGACTCTGCATACAATGCAACACCACAGAAACAGTGACACATGTCTCCTAAAGCAATAAATAAATAGAAATTTTTTGTTCTATCTTTGTCTTCTCTGGTTTCTGCTTTCCTCATCATCTTGTTACTCTCTTCCTTCCATCCACTGTCTGCTGTCTCTCTGCCCCTATATGGCATCTTCTCTCCTTCTATGCCCCTTCCAGAATCTGTATGCCTCCCCCTTCCATCTCTCCTTTCACCCCCATTGGTCTGGCATCTCTCTCCTTCCCTCTCCCACACCTCTCCTTTGCAATCCCTTTCCTTTTTTCCCTCATTTTCCTTTTCAATTTATTTTCTGCATCCGTCTAGATTACATTCTTACTACCCTCTCATCAATTTCCTTTTTTACTGTCTACCTACAGCTCACCACCTCTTTCCCTCACCCCCTCCAGTATTTCACTAATTCAATCCTTTTCCCCCCATCATGTGCCCTCCTTTTATTTATCCCCTCCTTCCATCATGTGCCCTTTTTCTCTACCCCTTCCATCTAGTACCTTCTCTTCTCTCTGTCCACTTCCATCCAGCATCTGCTCCCCTCTTTCTCTCCTCCCATTTCCTTCCTGCATTTGCTCCCTTATCTCTCCCATCCACACTTCCATCTAGGCTCCCCCTCTACCCTCCCCACTACCATCTAATGCCTTCCCTTTCTCACTCCATCCACCCTTCTTCAATTAACATCTACCTCCTTTCTTTCCCTCCAATTCAATTCCATCCAGTATCCTTTCCCCTTATGCCTCTCTTCCCTTTCCCTGCACACCAGTTCCATCAGTACCACCCTTCCCCTTTCTCTCCCTCCACCACTCTTGAAGTCCTGCTCCCTTCATGCAGCAAGGTCCTGCGATGAGTACGTCTGCCGGCTCTGCTCCAGAAGAAATAAGTTACGTTGGAGGGGGTGGACCTGGCAGATGCAGTCATCGCAACTCCCTGCATCTACCGGGTCTACCCCCTCCAACATAACTTACTTCTTCCGGAACAGAGCTGGCAGATGTACTCATCGCGGGACCTTCCTGCATCTCAGTGCAGCTGCCAACTCTGCTCCAAAGCAAGTATATCGGAGAGGGTGCACCGGCAGCTGCGCTGAGGTGCAGGTCTTTCTCAACAGTAGGGCAGTACATTCCGGACCCGGACCACTATGCACCCCCCTAGGGCATGCACTGGGGCAGACCGCCCCCTCCCCTGCCCCCTCTAGGTACGCCACTGAGCCCATGGCAGTCAATTTGGGCTTTTTGGAATGTCCATGTGTTTTGAAAATAAGGGACTCATTCTAAATATGTTGCCTAAAAATTGGGACCGACTAGTACACCACTTTGTATGATTCTATAAAAGTTATGCATACTGTATAGAATCACGCATAGTACCGGTTTGGCCAGTATGCGCCTAAATTGAGTGCACATTGTCACATTAGCGGAAAATGTGAATAACTGAAAGTCACACCTGTGATCTGCCCCAAACCATGCCCACTTTTAAATATACAGTAGTCCCATACCACTTTGACTACTATTGATAAAGATGCAACATGTATCAACTTTACACAGCATACCTCATAGCAAGTTAAAGTATTTCAATTGTTTCAATGGTGAAGTCTGCACAACCTCAGATTACAGTGCCTTATGGTAGTGTAACACACATCGGCTCACAGGTTCCTTTATATTAAATGCAATAATCCTTATTTAAAGTGTTTCTCTCTAATATTCATAATAAAGTTTTTTTAATTTAAGTATAAAATTTATCTCACGTTGCAGCATGTAGATATTACCCCGTCTGACGCATTTCAAGAGCTTTCTTCAGGGTCAGGGTACTATCGATGGTTAAATCATGTCAGCTTATTGATTTCTATGATGACTTGCTCGGACCAACAAGGCATGCCCATCCCCCAAATCTGCCCCTGCAACTGTCCCCACTGCAAACGGCCATAGCCCATAAAATTACCACCACAAGCTGCCCCATGTCACTTCCCTACAACTGTCCCACCACCCCACAAATTGCCCTGTTCCCTCAAAGTGCTCACTATAATTGCCTTACACCCAAACATTAGGTCCTGCAAATGCAATGCTATCATCAAACTGCCATAACCTTTTCAAACTGACCCATCCCAATTATTTAACCATCCTGAAACTTCCCACCCCCCAAATTTACTTTTCTGTAATAATCCACCATCCCAAAATCTGATCTCCTTACTAAAATCTAGCCCTCATAACTGCCCCATCATCCCACAAACTACCCTACCCACAACTGACAGAATACCCCACAAATTGACCCAACTCCAAAAAAACTGCCCTGTGCAACTATCCAACCACCCCAAATATTTCCTCACCTCTAAAACATAATCCCCACGGCTACAATTTTTTATGCAAAGATTTTGATTATGCATATATGTCTATGTCAAAAAATATTAAGGAGCCTGTTATATTTGTATATGTTCATATATTAGCTGGATGGAAAAAGTACTAGGATGGAAAAACTAGGAATTTAAACAAACCCTTTCTGCATGTTGATAATGGATTTGAAACTATCTACAGAATGCTAGTTAATTTGGGATCATTTATCAGTCTGCACTAATAAAATTTGCCCTTGTGGTAATGTGGGCTTAGCAGCAGACACAGACCCCTCACATGTACTCATATAAGCAGCACGGATACTGAAAATTGAACCCTATTTAAGGAATTCTGTAGAGCTGTTTGCAGGTCTAAGGATGAGGTGAACAGATGTCAGAATGTATACATGATTAAAAAATGTGACAAATCAAAATCCTTATAATCCTGTTGTATTTCAGAAAGCTTTTGATTAAAAGGTAGGCTTCTATTTTCTTGACCTCATCAAGGACTCAGACTCGCTTCAGGCTTCCTCGGTGTCTTTAATGCTTATAGCCTTGATTTTCTCAAGAGTTTTGGAAAAGCATATTTTCTTTCAAGTTGTGTTTTTTTTTTTTTTCAAATCAATCATTGCTTACCTCTTAAATTCTTATAACAGCTTTTCAGAATTTCTGCTGCACCTCCTTTAATGCTGCTTCTGCATCCCATTAACACAGCAGTGTTTTTATGAGTTATTGATCAAAGGTGACAAAAATCACTAGGAAATGATAGACAGCAGAGCAATTAAGAGGAGATAGAACATATCTCTCAGATGGCAAGCTCTGTTTAGGAAGTCCAATAATTATACCTATATGATTTACCTTAAGGGCCCTATATTAATTTAACTAGATTTACGCTCTATTACAGTAATTTTCAACAATTTGATTTAGTG
This sequence comes from Geotrypetes seraphini, assembly GCF_902459505.1. Classification (NCBI taxonomy): domain Eukaryota; kingdom Metazoa; phylum Chordata; class Amphibia; order Gymnophiona; family Dermophiidae; genus Geotrypetes; species Geotrypetes seraphini. The sequence goes on from NC_047085.1 coordinate 59,540,382, forward strand.
TGATGTGAATGGTCCATAGGTGTACCACAGGTATTTTGAGGGAGGGTAATTTATTATTAGGGCTGTAGGTGGGGGTTTGATAGAGGATAGAACTCAGGGCCAGTCTAGGTAACCCAGGGCCAGGTAGGGGTAACAAGGGTAGCCACACAGGGCCTCATGTTCTCAGAGACCCTGCAGCCCAGTATGCCCTGGACTAAATTTCTGCCCGAATCTTTCTTACTCTGGAAGTGATGTTACCACTCCAGTTTTCCTCCCCACCTTGCAATCCTGCCTCTTACCCTCCCTGGCCTGACTTCTCTCCCTCCTGCCTCATCCCCAGCCAGTGATCTAGCATCTCCTCTTGCTGCTTCCAAGTACCTTTTTTTTTAAAAAAAATTTCATTTGAAAATAATATCAAGAAATTTACACTTGTTTAGGAAACACGAAGAAAATTATACAATAATAACATTATTTCATACAGAAGTGTTAAATAGTGAAACATCTTCTTAGACCCCAAACCTCGACAGTGGGTGACGGTCTAAAGATATAGGACTTCATGAATGAATAGATCAAAATAACAAGAAATGGCTTTACGGATTCACTCCTTCTATATTACATTACCCATTATTCCCTGACGATCTTCTTCAAGTCTAGAAAGTTCCTGAGATGTTCTGGAACAAAAAAGGTATATTTTATCCCTAAGTATTTTATTAGACACTAGCTGATGCCCCAGCGTTGCACGGGTATTTAATTATAGCAATAACACTGTAAATGGATTCAAATAAAGATACTTTATAGTGGTGAATGAAAGTATTTTTTTACAGCTTAATAAAAAGTACAATATTCAAATAATAATGTGAAATATTTGACAAAATGAATACAATACAACTAACGCAAAACGTGATTATAAACAACAATTTTAGTTTCACCTCCTGGAGCAAGAACATATAAATTCTTGGGTGAACCCACCCTTGAGCAAGCAACATAGAGTTGTGGGCCGCGAGACCCCCAGAACATATCAACCCAGGTAGTGAGGGATCAGCATACCAAGTTTCGTTCAAATTGGTGAAGCCGTTTTTGAATTAATGTGAGAATGGCAGCTTTTTACATATTTTCCATTGACAAGAATGGGTGAAATCTGATTTTCTGTTTGTAGCTCTGCCCACATATGCAGGTGGGCCGCGAGACCCCCATAACATATCACCCCAGGTAGTGAGGGATCTGCATACCAAGTTTCGTCCAAATCGGTCAAGCCGTTTTTGAATTACAGTGAGAATGGCAGCTTTTTACATTTTTTCCATTGACATGAATGGGTGAAATCTGATTTTCTGTTTGTAGCTCCGCCCACGTGTGCAGGAGGGCCGCGAGACCCCCAGAACATATCACCCCAGGTAGTGAGGGATCTGCATACCAAGTTTCGTTCAAATTGGTCAAGCCGTTTGTGAATTACTGTGAGAATGGCAGCTTTTTACATTTTTTCCATTGACATGAATGGGTGAAATCTGATTTTCTGTTTGTAGCTCCGCCCACGTGTGCAGGGGGACCGGGAGACACCCAGAACATATCACCCCAGGTAGTGAGAGATCTGCATACCAAGTTTCGTTCAAATCAGTCAAGCCGTTTTTGAAGTACTGTGAGAATGGCAGCGTTTTACATTTTTTCCATTGACATGAATGGGTGAAATCCGATTTTCTGTTTGTAGCTCCGCCCACGTGTGCAGGTGGGCCGCGAGACCCCCAGAACATATCACCCCAGGTAGTGAGGGATCTGCATACCAAGTTTCGTTCAAATTGGTCAAGCCGTTTGTGAATTACTGTGAGAATGGCAGCTTTTTACATTTTTTCCATTGACATGAATGGGTGAAATCTGATTTTCTGTTTGTAGCTCCGCCCACGTGAGCAGGGGGGCCGGGAGACACCCAGAACATATCACCTCAGGTAGTGAGGGATCTGCATACCAAGTTTCGTTCAAATCGTTCAAGCCGTTTTTGAATTACTGTGAGAATGGCAGCGTTTTACATTTTTTCCATTGACATGAATGGGTGAAATCCGATTTTCTGTTTGTAGCTCTGCCCACGTGTGCAGGTGGGCCGCGAGACCCCCAGAACATATCACCCCAGGTAGTGAGGGATCTGCATACCAATTTTTGTTCAAATCGGTCAAGCCGTTTTTGAATTACTGTGAGAATGGCAGCTTTTTACATTTTTTCCATTGACATGAATGGGTGAAATCCGATTTTCTGTTTGTAGCTCCGCCCACGTGTGCAGGTGGGCCGCGAGACCCCCAGAACATATCACCCCAGGTAGTGAGGGATCTGCATACCAATTTTTATTCAAATCGGTCAAGCCGTTTGTGAATTACTGTGAGAATGGCAGCTTTTTACATTTGTTCCATTGACATGAATGGGTGAAATCTGATTTTCTGTTTGTAGCTCCGCCCACGTGTGCAGGAGGGCCGCGAGACCCCCAGAACATATCACCCCAGGTAGTGAGGGATCTGTATACCAAGTTTCGTTCAAATCGGTCAAGCCGTTTGTGAATTACTGTGAGAATGGCAGCTTTTTACATTTTTTCCATTGACATGAATGGGTGAAATCTGATTTTCTGTTTGTAGCTCCGCCCACGTGAGCAGGGGGGCCGGGAGACACCCAGAACATATCACCCCAGGTAGTGAGGGATCTGCATACCAAGTTTCGTTCAAATCGGTCAAGCCGTTTTTGAATTACTGTGAGAATGGCAGCGTTTTACATTTTTTCCATTGACATGAATGGGTGAAATCCGATTTTCTGTTTGTAGCTCCGCCCACGTGTGCAGGTGGGCTGCGAGACCCCCAGAACATATCACCCCAGGTAGTGAGGGATCTGCATACCAATTTTTGTTCAAATCGGTCAAGCCGTTTTTGAATTACTGTGAGAATGGCAGCGTTTTACATTTTTTCCATTGACATGAATGGGTGAAATCCGATTTTCTGTTTGTAGCTCCGCCCACGTGTGCAGGTGGGCTGCGAGACCCCCAGAACATATCACCCCAGGTAGTGAGGGATCTGCATACCAAGTTTCGTTCAAATCGGTCAAGCCGTTTTTGAATTACTGTGAGAATGGCAGCGTTTTACATTTTTTCCATTGACATGAATGGGTGAAATCCGATTTTCTGTTTGTAGCTCCGCCCACGTGTGCAGGTGGGCTGCGAGACCCCCAGAACATATCACCCCAGGTAGTGAGGGATCTGCATACCAATTTTTGTTCAAATCGGTCAAGCCGTTTTTGAATTACTGTGAGAATGGCAGCGTTTTACATTTTTTCCATTGACATGAATGGGTGAAATCCGATTTTCTGTTTGTAGCTCCGCCCACGTGTGCAGGTGGGCTGCGAGACCCCCAGAACATATTACCCCAGGTAGTGAGGGATCTGCATACCAAGTTTCGTTCAAATCGGTCCCACAGCTTTTTACATTTTTTCCATTGACATGAATGGGTGAAATCTGATTTTATGTTTGTAGCTCCGCCCACGTGTGCAGGTGGGCTGCGAGACCCCCAGAACATATTACCCCAGGTAGTGAGGGATCTGCATACCAAGTTTCGTTCAAATCGGTCCCACAGCTTTTTACATTTTTTCCATTGACATGAATGGGTGAAATCTGATTTTATGTTTGTAGCTCCGCCCACGTGTGCAGGAGGGCCGCGAGACCCCCAGAACATATCATCCCAGGTAGTGAGGGATCTGCATACCAAGTTTTGTTCAAATTGGTCAAGCAGTTTTTGCGTGATCGCGGCACATACACACACACATACATACACACATACATACATCCGATTTTATATATATAGATTTACAAGAGTAAGCCAATTGGAAAGTGGCTCCAAGATCTTTCACTTTTTGTCTTATTAAAAGAAACAACTTTCTCCTTTCTTGTGTCTCTTTATTGACGTCCGGATAAATCCAAATACGCTGTCCCATAAACAGAGCCTGTGTTTTACGAAAGTAGAGCTTTAATACCGCATTGAGATCTTGTTGGAATACGAATGAAATAAGTAAAGTAGCTCTTTCCTCAATTTTTATTATAGAGGTTTCCAAAATTTCTGATATATTCCCCACTTCAAGTAACTGATTTACTCCTGGTATTTCATTCCCTGTCTTCTTTATAGCTGCAGGTATATAATAAATTTTATTCAAAGGAGGAATAAGATCAGGGGCATATCCCAGGATTGGAACCAAATAAGTCTTAAGTAATTCAACAGATGAAATTTCTGACATTTTTGGGAAATTCAATAATCTCAGGTTTAAGCGTCTATTATAGTTCTCTAATTGTTCTTTCTTCCTATGTACCAATAATTTATTTTTTATCAATCAAGCATTCGCAGCTTTTAAAGCAGTAAGTTCTTCATTTATAAGTTGGAATTTAGATTCATTCTCGTTTTTTGAATCTTCTACTGTTTTAGTCAAAAAGTCTACCTTTTTTACCAATGAAGCTGGTTCATCCGCGGTTCTTCGGATAGTTCCATCCATTCTCTGGATTGCTTTCCAGACATCGAGCAGGGTCACCTCTGGGGGAGTCGAGAGAGCCACAAGGCTAACTTCTTCCCTTGCTTGTTTTACATTCCTCGTCGCTTCTTCTCCTGCCATCCTGCTCCCCTCAGAAGAGGTCATTCCCACAGCCACTTTGGCATCAGGAACTCCCTCTAGCATGGACGGATTAGCTGCCGGGCACGGAGGTGCTACCGGGTCAGGAGGAGAGAGAGAAATTTCCAGCTCAGGAGAGACGCCAACTCTAACGAGCCTCACACTCCAGCCTCAAGAGGAATCCTTGGGGTGAAGTCTAGCAAGGTCTGTCTCAACAGCGTTGAAGTTCTAGCTGGTGGGGGAACGGTCCGGACTTGCCCTTTCCTTTTAGTATGCGGCATATTAAGAAGAAAAAAGACAGAGACTCGACAGCGATACTCCAGATCATGCCGCCATCTTGGACCGCCCCTTATAAATTTAAGATCAAGTACCTTTTAAAAGCAGTTTTTTTTCCCTTCCCGAGGTCTCTAACAATAAGCGGCAATTCACACACACTGTTCATGCACAGCTCACAGTCTTTTGTCTGATGCCACTTCCTGTTTCCGCACAGGTGGGAAGCATCAAACAGAAGGCTATGAGCTCAGGGCAAACTGCGCGTGGGAATCACTGCTCACTGGCAGAGGTCCAGATTCTTAAAACTTTAACGTGATCGCTAAACTGGTTTCCAACGGTTTAGCCTGCACGCATTTTAGCGATGGATTATCAAAATGGCTTATCTCAGTATTTAGCAAGCTTTCTAGCAGTCTCTGACACTGCCATGCAAATGGGCTCTTCAACATTAAAATGAGCACTCCGGTGGATTCTTCAAAATCGCTGAGCCATTCTTCAAGAGTGACATCAGCTTTTGGCAACAAAAATCAGCGACTGTTCCAGAGGTGCCAGTAGTGACAGCACTGTTAAAAAATGCATCTTGTAGCATATGTTTTGACTGCATTATAGCCTCCTTTGGCAGCGGGGAGAGATTCTGTCTTTCTCCCTGCCAACCAACACACACCACCAGCATCAGGAGAGATGCAGTTTCTCCTGCCACCAACCAATACCCCCCTCCCCCAAAGCAGCGGGAGAGATGTCCAATGTCTCCCGCTGCCAAACAACACCCCCCCCCCCAACTTTTTCACCAGTGGGAAAGATACCCAATCTCTCCCACCCAATAGAGACCCCCCACTTATTGTTTCCTTGAAGGCAGGATCCAACAGAAAAGAAGGTCCAAAGCCGGCAACAGCAGCGAATTGTGAATGCTGCTGCTGCCCAAAAAAGTTAATGACGCTAGGTCTTGGAGCACCCGCTTAGGGGCTGCATTGCTGACCGGGGATGGGGGTGACAGAAGGAGGAAAAGGAGCAGAGGGGGAGAGAATTGCTGCACCCATCTGAAGGGAGAAGGAAGATGAGGGAGGGAAATGAAGGAATGAAAGGAGATGACAGGGCTTGGAGAGAGGGGAGGGAGGAAGAGATACCAGGGCATGGAGGGAAGAGAGGGAGGGAGGAAAAGATGCCAGGGCATGGAGGAAAGAGAGGGAGGGAGGAAAAAATGCCAGAGCATGGAGGGAAGAAAGAGGGTATAGCCAGATAAAGGGAAAAGAAAGAGGGAAAAGAAGGAGATGTCAGAGCATGGAGTGGGAGGGAGAGATGGAAGAAAAGGAAAGGAGAGAGATGCCAGGGAATCAGGGAAGGGAAGAAGAGAGAGATACCATACCATGCGGTGGGAAGGAAAGAAAGGAGAAGAGAGAGATGCCAGAGCATAGGGGAGGGGGTGGTGACAGAGAGAGAAAAATGGAGAGGTGGCAGAGCTGAAATCAGTCATTTATAAAAGAGAGACAGGGCACAGAAAGAGCATAGAAAGAGGGAATATACCATATGGAATGGGGAGAGGGCGGAGAGTGGATAGAAGGGGCTGATACTGCATGGAAGATAAAGAGAGGACAGATAGTTTATGGAAGGAGCATAGAAAGAGGAATGATGCTATATGGAACGGGGAGAGGGCAGACAGTGGATGGAAGAGGCTGATGCTGCATGGAAGAGAGAGGATAGATGCTGGCTAGAAAGAAGAGAGTGAAGACAAGATGATTAAAGCAGAAATGACAAAATGTAGAAAAAAAGATTTTTTTTGTTGCTTTAAAATAAAATAGTATTGTGGTTGTATTGATAAAACTTTTATAAACAGAAAATAAGGTAATCTTTTTATTGGATTCATTTTAATACATTTGTTTACTAACTTTTAGAGACCAAAACCCCCTTTCTCAGATCAGGACAGTATAATGTAACAGCAGTATACTATAGTGCCATGAAGAAGGAAACTATGGCCTCTGAAAGTTAATTGAAAAATGGATTAGTCCAATGAAATGATATATTCTTATTTTCAATTTTTGTTTTATTTCTATTTCTTAATTTGTAAAGTGATGATTGTTTGTCAGTTTCTTCAAATTTACATCTGCTATATTTATATTTTGCAGAGTATTAGGGGGCTATGCATCATTGTTTCTGTGGTGTTTCACTGTTTGCAGTTTGGCTTCTTGGCAGTTCAGTTTAACCTTTATCTACATATTTCTATTTTTAGTTTGTGATTCCATACTGGGTGAGGGTGTATCTGTGTTCTGCGTGCATGAAAGACATGATTTTCTGTTAGTGATGACTAGCCTTGTTTGGTGAAATGCATCAGGCATGGTTCTTGGGAGCACTTTGAATTAACCTGATTTGAATCTCCTTATTTTCTGCCAATCTTCTTTTGATTCATGTTGGATTCTTTGGTGGACTGCTTGCCTTGTTGTTTCGTACAAGTTAACATACATGGAGATGAATGTACTAGAGGAGTTACAGACTTGGTTGTTTATACATACAGATGGGTTACAGTGGGCTGACAGAGTGAGGCAGTTGAGAAGTGCTATAAACTTGGTTATTAATGTAGATTTATATTTCGGATAGTATTACTGCTTTACAATATATTTGAACACTTTTATATACAGTATGCATGGAAAGGTTTCAGAGTTAAAGTCCTGGGTAAGTAGGTGGGAAGGGAAGGAAGGGGGATTTGTTCAGAGATGTTCATAGAAGTAAAACTGTGCACTGGTATACTAATCTTTGTTTGTTTTGAAATTTAAAAAAAAGAAATACAAGTAGAAATAAAGAAGTAAATAAGAAAACAGATAAATGGGAGCCAGGCATGGGTGGGGCGTGGATGGGGCAGGGGCGCGGGGCAAGGCCAGGGGGGGCCCAGTGTACTTGAAGAATTAATCCTGCCCTCTTCTTCTAACATGTCCAGGGTGGTGCAGTCATCCTTGATGCCATTATCTCCTCGGCCTTATCCCCAAAAAGGGAATCCCCCAGTACAAGGCACATCCGCAACCTTGCCATGAACATCCGCTCTATGAGCTGAAGCCTTCAACCACGCAAGGCATCTGGTGCTTATTGCCACAGCCGACCCTCTGATAGCAGTGTCGTCACCCTTATTAACCGCTATTATACTCATTTCTAAAAACGAATGAGGCTAAGATTATTTTTTTTACAAGGAACTCATTTAAACTTTAATGATAATAAAAGGTTAAATAATGGTAATTATATTCTTACTGTGTTCTCCCCAGCTATAAATTTTTAAAAATTTTAAAAAATCGCTTCAGGCTACTATGATTAGGAAAAATAACGATATGCATGACAGATGGGTGATCTTAGTAGTTATTATTAATAACATTAATTATTTGCTAGTAAACATTTATGCCCCTAATACTGACAACTCCTGATTTTTTTTTCAAGATATCACTGCTGAAATTGCTTTGTCTAATCAGAGTTATATATACTAGGAGGTGATTTTAATTTAATCCAAGATGGACTTTTGAACAGGCAATCTAAAAGCCCTTATAAATACCCTAAATCTCATACAATACAATAAATCAATTTCTAGACCGCATAACCAAATAGTTCAATGCAGTTTACAAAAGAGTAATAAAGGAGTGAACAGATTGGAGAAAGAACTAGTTGCCTATAAATTAATTAAAGAGATGAGTTTTCAGTTGCCTTTTAAACTGAAGATAAGAGTGAGACCTAGGGCTCTTTTTACAAAGGTGCGTTAGGGCCTTAATGCGCGGAATGGCGCGCGCTAAAATGCCATGCACGCTAGCGGCTACCGCCTCCTCTTGAGCAGGCGGTAGTTTTTTGGGTAGCGCGCGCTAATCCGGTGCGTGCGCTAAAAACGCTAGCGCACCTTTGTAAAAGGAGCCCATAGAGAACAAGTGCTTCATGCATAGTAGCTTGAAAAGAGTTGGCGCTCATGAAATTTTTTGTGTTTGCAGCCTTTAGCTGGAGGAAAGAGGAAAAAAAGCATGGTTTTTTTTTTTCCTCGGGTTCTTCTGGGATGAAAAAACAAATAGGTCTGTCAGATATTGTGGGGCTTGACTAGTAGCAACTTTATAGTAAAAGCAGCCTAGTTTAAAAATAATGTGCGCTTCCACAGGGAGCCAGTGCATCTCTTGATACAACTGAGTAACGTGATCATATTTCTTTTGATTATATATAAGTTTGATTGCAGTATTTTGAATGATACGCAGTCTTAAGATGTTTTTCTTGAAACCCGCAAGGTATACTATATTATAATAGTCGAGCTGGCTTAGGCCCAGGGACTGAACTAAAGATCTGAATACTGAAGCATCAAAATAAGATCCAAGCGTACGCAATTTCCACAACATGGAAAAACCTATGTGGACCACAGTATCAACTTGATGTTTCATGGTTAAGTTATGATCTAGGGTAACACCCAGTATATTAATTGTGCAATGGATCATATATTGCATAGAATTTACAGATATTGATGGATCATAAAATAACTTTTGGGGAGAGGCGAAAAAGAATTCTGTCTTGTCAGAATTCAACTTCAGTTTGAATTCTGACATCCAGGTCTCAATGATATCAAAAATAGCCTAGATGATGTGAATTATGTTACTCAGCGATGTTTTACAGGGAACTATGATAGTACTGTTGTCAGCATAACTAAACAATTTTACTCTAAAGTTAAACCATCTTGGTCCAAGAGAAGAGAGATAGACGTTGAAAAGCATCAGGGACAGAGATGATCCCTGAGGAACTCAATATTATTAACTCAAACTTGGTATGAACAGGATTCTAAGAATCCCTGGAACCATGAATAAGCCTTATCATTGATACTGATACTGTCCAGGTATTCCAGAAGTTTTTTGTGGTCAACCTAATCAAAGGCACTACTCAGATCGAACTGTAGTACAAGTGCATTGATGCCCTTACTAAATAGGTTGTGAAGATTGTCCAGAATCGCAGCCATAACAGTTTCAGTGCTGAATTGTGAATAGAAACCAGATTGCGAATTATGTATGAGTGTGTTGCTCAAGGAAATTTGATAATTGCAATTATACCATTCCTTCCATTATTTTAATGAAGAATGGAATTGAGGCAATTGGCCTATAGTTAGAAACTATAGATATAGGTTCTTTAGAGTTCTTAACAAGAGGCGTAATTATGATGTGATCTTCAGTGTGTGGGAAGGAGTCTGTTTCCAAAAGATAAGATAACCAATTATATAAGTCAAGTTTTAGATTTAGTGGAGCTTATATATATATAGTATACCTTGCGGGTTTCAAGAAAAACATCTTAAGACTACGTATCATTCAAAATACTGCAATCAAACTTTTTCATGAGCATTGGGGAACAGAGATCTAAGGCACAAAAAGAATCTACATATTTATTGTACAATTTAATGAATTGTGTCCAGACAGGCTTTTTGAATGATAGCCAGAGTTGATCAACATGAATGTTGTTTTGTTGGACAGGTAGTTCTAAGATTATTATGTCTATCTTGGAAGGACAGGATGATCTTAAATTTACTACCTTTGAGCTGAAGAAATTGGCTAAGTCATTGGCTGAATTAAAGTCTCTTTCTTTGGCTTAGTTGATCCCTGGAGGCTCTTTCATCCTACAACTAGAGACTATGGAGCTCATAATCAAAAGAGAAAAACATCCAAAAACTGGCCTAAGTCGGCACTTGGACGATCATAAATGAAAGACTTCCAAGTGCCGATAATCGAAACGGGTTTTGGACGTGTTTACAAATGACCTAGGCGTTCCCAGTGCCACTGAACGACCAGAGCTAAACAGGGCGTTTTAGGAGGAGTGTCTAGGGCGGGATTTGAGCGGGACATGGGACATGCTAGACTTAGTCATACTGAATGTATAACCAAAGTTTTACAATACAGCCTGATAGAACAGTGGACAATTAATTTCAAACTGAAACTCAATACAGAAAAGCCCAAACTTTTCATGGCTAACAAACTCATTGCTCCATCTTAATGGTCATGACCACCCAATTATTAAATCTATCAAAATTCTGGGAGTCACACTAGACTGACATTTAACACTAACAGAACACACAAACTTAGTGGTACAAAAATGCTTTTTTACATTGTGGAAATTAAGAACCATAAAAAAATATTTTGATCCTTTATCGTTCAGACTATTGGCGCAGGCATTAGTTTTATCTATTTTAGACTATTGTAACATCATCTATTTAGGAGCACCCAAAAAAATTCTAAGGAAATTAAAGATAATTCAGAATACAGCTGTTCGATTGATTTTTGGTTTAAAAAAGAACGACCATATTAGTCCATATTATCATTTACTTCATTGGCTGCCTTTGGAAGCAAGAGTATTATTCAAATTTTCCTGTATCTGCTTTAAGCTGATATCGGGATTGTCTCCAGCTTACCTTTTTTCTCATTTTGTGTTGCATAGACCATCAAGAGAAACTAGAAACTTCTACGTATTTGCTTATCCAAAAATTAATGGGGGTAGATATAAGACCTTCTTAGATAGGTCCATAGCATTTCAAGCTGGTAGGCAACAATCTTGGTTAGGTAAATGTATTCAGCAAGCTATGTTATCCTATTGCAGTTTTCAGAAATTAATTAAGACTACTTTGGGCTCTTTTTACTAAGGTGCTCAAGGGCTTTAACGCGCCGAATAGCACACGCTACAATCCCGCGTGCGCTAGACCTTAACGCCAGCAGTGCAGCATAGCGTGCAGTAATTTCCTGCGTGCGCTAAAAATGCTAACGCACCTTAGTAAAAGGAACCCTGTGTTCGATAAGTTTATTACTTAGTGAGTTTTATTATTGAAATTCTATTTTACAAATATTTGTATTTTTTACTTTATTATTGTATTTCGCTGATTGTCCAGCTCTTTTTGTGTAAACCGCCTAGAACTTTTGGTTATGGCGGTATAAAAGAATAAAGTTATTATTATTATTATTATTATAAAATAGATAGATCTAGAGTTTCTTATATTATTACTTCTTCCAAATATCAAATTTCTCAGATTCTGCTATCGCTTATCAATTTCAGAATTATTATGAGAAATTATATTCATCAGAAATTAATTTTTCTTTGCAACTATTTCAAAATAATACGGCTAATTTGAATTGCCCTTGAATTACATCATCTCAAAATTCTCTTCTTGAACAAGATATTTCTCTTCAGGAAATATTTGATTCCATTAAGGGGTCCTTTTACTAAGGCACTAACTGATTTAGCGTGCGCTAACTGATTTAGTGTGCGCTAAAAATTAGCCAAAAGGAAAATCTCCTGGAAATGATGGGCTTGATGTAGAGTTGTATCAGGCTTTCCCTGATGTATTAATTCCCAAACTTCAAAATCTTTTTCAATCCGTAATTTCAGATGGGGTTCAAAAAGGTTTTCTAGAGTCTACTATTATTGTTATCCCTAAGGGCTCCTTTTACAAAGCCACATTAGCGGCTTTATCGCACGCACCTTTTTAGCATGCGCTAACCCCCGCGCTAGCCAAAAAACTACCACCTGCTCAAGAGGAGGCGGTAGTGGCTAGCGTGGCCGGCAAATTAGCGTGCGCTATTCCGCGCATTAAACCGCTAACGTGGCTTCGTAAAAGGAGCCCTAAGCCTAACAGGGCTCATACTAAGGTGGAAAAATATAGACCTATATCTTTAATTAATACTGATAATAAAATTTATGCCAAAATTATAGCTTCCAAATTACAAAGCATCCTCCCTAATCTCATTCATAGAGACCAAAATGGTTTTGTCATCAACAGATTTCCTAATGATAATTCTAAATTGTTTTGGAATACTTTGTCTCATGTATCTGCTTCTGATGGAAACTTGCTAGCAGTCTCCTTAGATGCTGAGAAAGCTTTTGACAGAATTGAATGGGAATATCTCTATAATATCTTGGATTGGTTTGGTTTTAGTTATAAATTTATTAACATGATTAAGGCTTTATATAATATCCCTCAAGTGTCCACTTCTGTCAATGGTATCCTTTCTAATTTGTTCCCTCTTAAAAGGGGTACTCAGCAGGGTTGCCCTTTATCTCCCCTTTTATTTAATTTAGCTCTTGAACCATCAGCTATAGCTGTATGATATAATAATGATATCAAGGGAGCATCGATAAAGGGAGAGTCATATAAACTCTCCATTTATGCTGATGATATCTTACTAAACACCACGCTGGACTCTTTATCTTCTCTTCTTAGTTGCATTAATTCCTTTTCAGCTGTTTTAAGTTATAAAGTTAATTGGAATAAATCAGCTATTATGCCCCTTACCTCACTTGTGTTGAAACATCAATTTCCTTTCCAGTGGGAATCTCATAAAATAGAATATCTAGGGATTTGGTACAGTACTTTCATATTCAAAACCATGAAGTCTAATTATAACTTTATTATTGAATTAGCTACTTCTATTTTGTTTTCTTGGTCTCCTCTTGTTTTATCATGGTGGGGCACAGCTGAAGCTATTAAAATGGTATTGGATCCAAAAATAAACTACATATTAAGTATGATACCCCTTCCCTTCCCTACTAGTCTTTATAAAAAAAACCTGGATGCTTTGATGAATAAGTTTCTTTGGAAAAGTAAACCCCCAAGAATTGTGCTTAAAAAGTTGAGAGAATTGCTTTAGTATCTCTACAAAAAACCAATTGCGGAGGGTGGGGTACATTTTCCTAATTTTTATAGGTACTATCAATCCTATATTATGCGTCAGGGTATGTACTGGATCCTTCCGGAGCCATGGAAAATCTTCCGGACTGGTTATGGTTGGAATGGCAACTCATGTCTCCTCTGGGATTAAGTCACATTCTAAGTGTCAAATTACCTAGGTTGTATAAAGACAATAGAATCTTAGTAGATACCTGGCAGACACTAAAATTTATTAATAATTTAACACCTATTCCAATTCATATATCAACCTGTCAGTACCTGTGGCTGAACTTCAAGATTCAAATTGTCGGGTTTAAGGTCATCTGGAAATATTGGACGAAGGAAGGTATACGTACTTTGGCTGATGTTATATCAGATGGTAAACTGCTTGATTTTTCATGATTGCAACACAAATTTGGTCTTAATAAATCACAAAATTATAGGTGGTTGAAATTGAAGCAGGCTATTCAGGAGGGGTTCCCTGAATGGAAAAATCTTGAAAATCAATATAGCTTGCCGGTCTTATGTTTTCAGGTAGACTTCCTGGGACACCAGGCCGCTCAGTAGTATAAATTAATATCTGGATTTTTGAATAAAAACCAAAGACTGGTCTGCGTGACATTTGAAGCATTGAGATAAAGCATTAAATTACTGCTTGTCACTGGCCATGAATTTGGGCTTGGAGGATGAGATGTACAGCGTCGGCATCTATGAAACAAACTTGGTTTTTCTTGTTACATAGAGCATTTTGGAACCCATTTTGGTTACAGAAATTAGATAGCTCTAAGTCTAATAGATGCTGGCACTGTCATCTCGAAGCTGGTTCATTAGATCATTTACTATTCTATTGTCCATTGATACTTAGCTTTTGGAAACCATTTGGGGGTCAAATGAATAATTTACTGGAAAATCCGGTATTATCGTATGATGCTGTGTTATTTGGTACATCAATGAGAGCTAAGAGCCAAATATCTTCTTTTCATAAAACTTTTGCTCATTATGACAGGGATTGCCATACAGCATATTATGGAAAAACTGGAAAAATTGGGACCGACTGAATTATAATTTTTGGTGGAATTCTTTATGCCACATCTTTAAAATGGAGCGTGTAATAGCCATACAGAAGGGGCATTTTAAGAAATTTAAGGATGTTTGGGAGCTATTAACAAAATATTGTAAAGAATGAATATTACTTTTTCCCTTTGAACATACACATCCAAGTTGGGGGGGATGGGGATACTTTTGGTTTCTTATGCTTAAGGACAATTGTTGGGTATGTGGGGGGGAGGGATATTTGATGTGAATTAGACTTTGGTAGAATATTAAGTGATGTTAAAGTGTAAAATGAATTTGTCTTGTTTTGCACTTATTGAAAGTTTTAAAAATGAATAAAGAATTAAAAAAAAAAAAAGTTAGAACTTTCAAAAATTAAAAGAGGGCTGAATATACCTAACTTTAGAGATTATCATTCTGCCTTTAGGTTATCTCAAGCATAATATCAGCATTCACACTTTGTCACCTTCATCCAAAAGCCAAAATTAACTCAATAATACAAATTGCAAAGTTTTTGGTATAATATTTTGGCCACAGCTTTATTCAAATCAAGATTAACCTGTTACAATAACACATTCCTTCATACACAATTCCAACACATAATGCGGCTATTCCCCAAGACCCCCTTTTCCTGAGCTATTTGGTAACGAAAGTAGCTCTTCCTTCTTCCCGACCCCATGCCCCTTTTAACCATCACATGACCTATGGTATCGTCAGGTCATACCCCTCCCCAACTCATGGTGGTAACGCCCATGAGTGATCCAAATGAAATTCCCCCATCTCATGGCGGTATCGCCCATGAGTGATTCATTTCAATTCCCCCTTTTTCCATGTACCTTAACTCTTCCCCCAGCTGCATTTTACAATAATTTATCCCCAACTTTGGCCAGTACTACCCACCCTTAAAGCTGCGACCGCCCCTTCTCCACCCTTCCCACCCCGATCCAACACGTATCCTCCCCACACACTGATCCCACACATTCACACATTCCTTCCAGACCTCCCACCCACTTCCCTCACACCAGAACGAAACCTTAACCTGCCAAAATCCATACACGCTCCAACCAATCCTCAGCCTTCACTATCAACCTATCACACTACTTCTCACCGTTCCTAGCATTTTCCCAGCAACAATAATTTAACCCCTAAACTTTCTAACCATTTCTTAACTTCTCAATTCCATACTGCTCCATTTCCCTCCCCCCCACTTTCCCCCAAATTCTAACTACACGATGACTGGCTCAGCTAATATTATGATCCCACCAGTCAAGTCTGGTGGGACCCTCTTACAATGGTTCACCTTGTCATACAATTTTGATACTCCTAGATCAGGGGTCTCAAAGTCCCTCCTTGAGGGCCGCAATCCAGTCGGGTTTTCAGGATTTCCCTAATGAATGTGCATGAGATCTATGTGCATGCACTGCTTTCAATGCATATTCATTAGGGAAATCCTGAAAACCCGATTGGATTGCGGCCCTCAAGGAGGGACTTTGAGATCCCTGCCCTAGATGGTAATAATTGGAGAGCTTGTTGATACTTCCCTCTCCTATTCATCTACTCTCCTTCATGGATGAATATAAATATCCTGATCATTTATGCCTTCTAAAATCCTCTGCAATCCTAATAAATGATTTTTTATAAGTTACTACATAATAATATTTTTACTCCCAATACCGCTCCTATTTGGAATAATATGAAATTCAAATTACCTGAACTAGACCCATACAAAGAAGAATGGCAACTTAATTGTTTTTGATCTAGTCATCAATTGTTATTACATGTCATCTCAAACATTGCTGAGTTACAATTTTCATACAATTTATCACCTTTGCCACAAAATATCTATGATAAACTACATGATTTGATTGTGAGGATTGAACCGTCTCTAAATAGATGTATGTTAAATTTTTCTGATTTTGTCAGCCCCCTTCTCTTAAATAGAAAAAAAGCTTCCAAAATATATAGAAAACTGCAGGAATAAACTATAAATTATCATTCTTTAATTGAAACCTCCTGGTCTTCTGAGTTTAATCTAGATGCTAATGTTATTGATTGGTCTGAGTTCTGGGTACATTCTGCATTCCTACTATGCCTGCCTCACTTTGTCAGTACACTTTTTTTTATATTGTACATAGATCTTACTGGACACCAATTAAGCTTTCCAGAATTGCATCAAAATCCTCTTCAAATGTATGCTGGTCTTGTAAAGGTGAACCAGGGTCACTTTCTTATCTTTTAATGTATTGCCTCAATTTGCAAATTTATTGGAACTTAATATGGTGTAGAATTAGAAAAGTATTGAATATTAACAATTCTATATCTTTTTCTTATGAAACTCTTATCTTGCATTCTTCAAATTCTAATATTACCATTCCTGCTAAACAAAAGAAACTTTTTAACATCCTCCTGGGTGCTGCCACTCATCTTATAATTTGTAATTGGAAGGATAATATTAAGCTCAACTTTAGTGAATGGTGGAATTATGTGTATTCTATACGTAAATATGAAAGTCTTATTGCGTTAAAATCTTGTACAATAGCACACTTTTGTAAAACTTGGATGCCGCTAGATAATTATTGTAACCATGTAAGAGAGTTTGTCTTTTATCTATATATTTAAGTATACATTTTTATAGGTACTTTTATGTAATTGTTATTCATTGCTTTGCATATATGTTTATATATTTCTATTGTTAACTTTGTAAATGCAATAAAATTTATTGCAAAAAAATTGTAAATATATAAATAAGGTGATAAAGGTGAATGTTCTGCCCCCAATACATGGATCAGCTTTTGTGCTTCTGTTTGTAACAGATTACGTCTTTATATTTATTAAGGGCTCCTTTTACAAAGGCGCGCTAGGACCTTAACGCATGGAATAGCGTACGCTAAATTGCCTTGCGCACTAGCCGCTACCGCCTCCTATTGAGCAGGTGGTAGATTTTTGGCTAGCGCGCGCTAATCCAGTGCGTGCGTTAAAAACGCTAAAACACCTTTGTAAAAGGAGCCCTAAATTGTGTATAATGGACCAGGTCCTTATATTTCTGAGGTCCTCTGTGATTAGCTTCTATGAAGACCTGTGTTCTGCTCTCATTGTCTTTTGGAGCTTTGTTGTTCCTGCTTCTGGGCAAGCTAGGAGGAATAGAATTTTCCCCTCCCCCCAGTTGCTTTCTTGAGGAAAACTGAGAGATGTCAGCTGTACCTATAGCAAACCCAAAAACAAAATTCAAAAATTCACAACCAACAGTTACAAAAATCAAAACAAAAATATTATCCAAAATGTAAGACTGAATAAATACATCAATTACCTGGCATGTTCCATAAAAGGTTAGATAATCGGTGGCAAAGAGGAAGGGCCTCATACCATATTTCCGTTTTCACAGACCAGCCCAATGGCCGTTCAGCCAGTATGGACAACAGTTTCAATCACTGGCTTTCCTCCCCCTTCCCCCTCAATTAATGTACAAAAATCATGCTATGCAAAATTTTGCTTATAATATATAAATAATGTCAAAATGGAAAAATCCACTTATTTTAGTGGTATCAGGCAAGTTGTTCTAGATAGAAACTCATTCTGATTCTGACGAGCTCGTTTCACAATATCTTCTGAACGGCCATTGGGCTGGTATGTGAAAATGGACATATGGTCTGAAGCCTTTCCTCTTTGCCAACAATTATCTAACCTTTTATAGAACATGCCAGATAATTGATGTATTTATTCAGCTGTACCTACAGTCCAACTCATAATTTGTGGTAGTATGTTTCCCCAAAATGTTTGTGAACCACAAAATCATAAATAACAAAACACTGAGGTCCTCTTTTACTAAGATACGCTAACCGATTAGCGTGCGCTAAACAGTAAAGTGTGCATGGTAGTCTATGGACATGTTAGTGTTTAGCGCACGCTAATTCGATTAGCGCACCTTAGAAAAACAGGGGGGAAAATAGAGATTAGTTTCCAGCAGTACATGTTGCGCCTCAAAACCACTGAATTGGAACAATGGATCCTACTGGGGAAATAGGGTTAAGTTCTTGCATGGGGCAGCATTTGCAGTACATGTAATTCATTCTCCAAACACTTGGGGGCCATATCTGGAAGCAAACGCCAGATTGTGAGGTGAAATCAAAAGCAAAGAAAGCTGTTGTTTAAAGAACTGGCCCGTGAATACAGCGGCGCAAATGGGGAATATTGGTACAACTGATGCAACCACGGATGTGCGAAATTGTGCATCGGGAACACACAAAAAACGAGAATGGACTGTAGGTCATAAATCTTGCATTTAGAGGGCTTGAACTCTCCATGCGAAGGCAGTAAACTTCTGCTTGTTTTTAACTCTCAGGGTAGTAATATACAGTATAGGGCTCCTTTTACGAAGGCGCGTTAGGGCCTTAATGCGTGGAATAGCGTGCGCTAAAATGCCACGTGCACTAGCTGCTACCACCTCCTATTGAGCAGGCGGTAGTTTTTCAGCTAGCATGCGCTAAAAACGCTAGCGCGCCTTCGTAAAAGGAGCCCATAGTGATTTTTCATCCAGTGTGGCTGCTGTGGTTGCTGTTGCATTTCTTGCTGCATCACTATTAGTGCTGTGTTTCAGTATTTCATATTTCCCAGCCACTGACAGTTCCTCCGTGCTGGAAGAGAGGCTAATCACCGACATGGAATCACTCTGTATGCACAGAATCCCTAATCCAGCCCAACTATGACTGATTGATTTGCTTTATCTTTTCATCGACTGGATTAAATGAAGAACTGGATTAAGGATTTGAAAATTTATTTGTATGGTAAATTTATGAATGAATTTTGAATATTGTATTTTTAAATGTATTTCACTGATTATGTTCAATTTTACTCTTGGATTTGTTAACCACATTGATCTTGTTTGGTGTATTACATTACATTACATCACATTTATTAACCGCAAAACCTCACAGATCGATGCGGTTCACAAAAGACACAAAACTGGCCATTTCCAGTGAACTAGAGAATAATCATTAATCATTTTAATTCTCTAAAAATTTTATGAACAAGGATGATTTTAATAACTTTCTGAAATGTGTGTAAGAACAAGACCTTCCGAATAAAATGCGTAACTCTTTGTCCCAGCTAGCTGCCTGAAAAGCAAGCAAACGTTGCTGGAACTTTTTATAAATACAACCTCGCACTGGAGGAGCGACAAAGCAGTATTACGCAGTAGACAATGCGGTTTAAATAGAGTACATAACTGATTCAAAACACAGCCGTCCGCCTCATTTTCGGGCTGAACAAATGGGAACACATCACTCCTTTCTACCGCCAACTACATTGGCTACCTTTCGAATTCAGAGTCCTTTTCAAGTTCGCCTGCATCTGCTACAAAACAGTATTTGGTCTATCACCAAAATACCTCTTTCCCCACTTCACTATGTACTGCACCAATAAGAAATCCCGCAGAATTCAGCTGTTCGCCTTCCCCTCCATAAAATTATGCCAGCTCAAAAGATTCCTCGACAAAACCTTCGCCTTCCAGGTGGCTAAGCTGAACCCTTGGCTATCCCAAATGATGCTCAAGGCCCCGACCTACCTCGACTTCAGAAAACTTCTCAAAACATACCTATTCCGCGAACAGGACCCTTGACCCCCTTTCCCCCGCAATAAACCAACACCCTCCCCTCCCCCCTCTCTCTCCCCCCCCGCCTTTGGTTCTCTTCTCCCTCCCCCTTTCCTTCCAATCCAACTCTGATAAATTCCTGCTAAAACTCAAACATTTCCTTCCTCGTTGCTTGTAATTCCGACAAAATGTTGTAAATCCGTTCTCAGATCAGATCCTAATTTAATTGATGTGAACCGCCTAGAACTCTTTGGGTATGGCGGTATACAAGAACATAATAATAATAATAATAGGTACTCTGGCGCTTGACCATGCAGGACTTTATTACAAAGGGCTACTTTTACTGAGGTGCGCTAGCGTTTTTAGCGCACCCTACAACGCTGCGCGCGCTAACCCCACGCCACACAGATAAATACTAATGCAAGCTCTATGGAGGCGCTAGCGTCTATTATGCGCGGCATTGTAGTACGCGTTAAGCGCGCTAAGCACGCGCTAAAACCACTAGGTCACCTTAGTAAAAGGAGCCCAAAGTGTTCCCAATTTAAACCTCACATGTGCTTCAAATGAAAGCCAATTGTTATGTTCTTGGCAATAACAGCTCCAGGTTTAATTCCAAGAATAGAATCAGTACATAACACTGAGTTAAGGTGTGACGACTGAACCTTATATAATGTTGCCATAGGAAACCTGAATTTTTATTAGTTTAGCAGCAAGACATAGGGGGAAAAAAAAATCACCTATTAAATATTGCACACACTATTGAAAATAGTTATATTGTGCCCTATTTCAAAACTATTACCTATGTAATTGATTAGCTGTAAGTAGCTATGGTGCAAACAGGTTTAAGTCGGTGCTCAAGTCACTTTTTGTTCCTGCCTCCCACTGCCCAGTTTTGATTTTGAGTTCAGAGCACACTTTGAAGCAACTTTTATTTGAGTAATATACTTATGACCAATGATTTTTTTTATTCTTTCCAGTTCAGCAAAAGTTGGAAAGAATTGTACAAAGGGGGATGAGAATGTCTGTCTATCTGGGGGCAAAATAACCCAACCATTTGCTGAAATGAAATGTGGCATGAGTTTAAAAAAAACTGGTATAAAGACATAAAGGGGCATTTTCAATGTGATGTCTAAATCTGATTTTCAACGTTTTAGGAAAAACGGCCAAAACTCCATTTTCAAATCAGAAAAAAACATCCAGCTTTTTGTCTTGAAAATGCCCATATGCTAGACATTTTTTTAGCTCAGTGCATCTATCTTTTAGGATCAATAAGAAAAATGTCCAGAGGAAAAACACACAAAAACAAGCCATTAAGATGTATTGGGGGAGGGGCAGCATTCTTAGTAGAGGGGCCACACAGACATCCCAGCAGTGCTGTGGGGCACCCTAGGGGGCACTACAGTAAACTTCATATAAAAGGTCCCAGGTTGGGAAGCCCACCAAAAACCAATTATACCCAACTGTACAACACAATAGCCCTTATACTTGCAGGTATCACCTATAGTATATGTAAGTACAGTAGGTTTTTGGTGGATTTTGGAGGGCTCACACTTTTTACCACAACTATATTAATTGATTGGGATATGGGCCTTTGTCCCCTTGTCTGCAGTTCACTGCACCAATCACTAAGCTGCTCCAGGGACCTAGGGTAGTAATCTCTCCAGTGGTCATATAGTCAGTTTGGGCATCTTTTTGGTACTTATTCATTACTGAAACAGGTCTGGCCTCAAATGCCCTAGTTTATTTTTACAGTTTCTTCAATGTTCCATTATTATAGAAAAATATCCAAATCTTAAGTCTACCCTATTTCTACCCAAAACACACTTCCAACATACCTCTGACATTTGATGCCCTGCAGATGGCCTGCATAGAAAAGCACCTTAAAATAGGTTTCAAAAATAGCAATTTGGATGTTTGGGTCAGGAAAACGTCCATCTGCCACTTCTTGCCATTCTTCGGACTTTTTTTTTTCTGTTTTGAATATGAGCCCCATAATGAGTTTGAAAATGGACCATATAAAATTGGGATTTCCAGAGAACTAAGCCACCCAAAAAACGGCCCCATAAATTTCTGAGAAAGGGGAGTGAAGCTTCTGTAGCACAGAAATGCAGTATTAACCAAATAGGATGAAATAGCGTAAAAAGATGTATTGAGTTCAAAAATAGGCCAAATCGGACTGGGGGTTACAAATAAATAAGTCCCCCCCCCCCGAAAAATGGCCCAATCCATTTCTACAAGAGACGACATTCCAGTTTTTGTATCACGGATAAGATACATACAGTGAAACATGGAGGGGCATTTTCCAAAAGATGTCCAAGTCAGAATATACTAAACAGATGTCCATTTCACATGTATTTTCAAACAGGATACAGCTTGTTAGAAAATATGTGAGATGGATGTTCAAGCACTGGAAACATCCAGCATCAACATCCATTTGACAGACTGAAATGTCTAAATTTTGAATGGCGGAAAACAAAAAAAGTGGACGTCTGGATAGCAGCATTCTTAAAAATTGACCACACGGACTTCTGTGCAGAGGAGAGGGCCGGTCTAGTGGTTAGTTAACTGGGCTGTAAACCAAGGATCCCAGGATCAAATCCCACTTTAACTCTTTCCCCCTCTTTTACTAAGGCGCGCTAACCAAATTAGCGCGCGCTAAACGCTAATGCGTCCATAGACTAACATGCACGCGTTAGCCTTTAGCATGCGCTAAATCAATTAGCACACGCTAATCGGTTAGCGCACCTTAGCAAAAGAGGGCCTTTGTTTTTGTAATTGTGAGCCCTCCAGGAACAGAAAAATAAAGGGCACGGGACTTAGGGCTCCTTTTACTAAGGTGCGCTAGCGTTTTTAGCGCATGCACGAAATTACCACGCGGTACGCTTCTAGAATAATGCCAGCTCGATGCTGGCATTAAGGTCTAGCGCTCGGGGCAATTTAGCGCACGCTATTCTGCACGTTAAGGCCCTAACGCACCTTAGTAAAAGGAGCCCTTAATATGTTGCTTTTTCTGTGTAGTTACAATCACAGTGGCTTACATAGTTTTAGACGGGCCCTTATTTTGAACCTGGGGCAATGAAGTGTTAAGCGACTTGCCCAGAGTCACAAGGAGCTGCAGTGGGAATTGAACTTATAACCTCAGGGTGCCAAGGCAGCTGCTGTTACCACTAGGCCACTTCAATAGCCTTCAGTCTAGCAGCTCTCTAATATATTTAGGTACAGTAGGTATTTTTCCATTTCTGGAGGACTCACAATTAAAAATAAAGGGTTGAAGTGGGATCTGAACCTGAATCACTTGGTTTACACTGCACCGCACTGACCACTGGGCTGCTCCACAGTCCGGTGCCTCACTCTGTTAAGAATGCCTATAATATTTATTTTATTTATATACCACTTATATCCTAAGTGGTTTTACATTATCAAATTTCCCTCTCTGTCCCGGTGGGCTCAAACTCTATCTAGTGTACCTGGGGCAATGGGGGGATTAAGTGACTTCCCAGGGTCACATGGAGCAGTGAGGGATTTGAACCCACAACCTGGGGGTGCTGAGGCTGTTGCTCTAACCACTGCACCACACACCTGGAGCTGTCACAAAGTTTGATATCTCCTTCAGGTTTTACATTCAGGGGAAAGGGAGGAGCACAGCAACCCCTGGAGGATAAAGGAGGAGCCATGCCTTAATCCATCCAGCGGACAGCTGCTCAATCAGAGCACTTTTCTGCAAACTGGACGTTCCTGAAATAAGTCTAAATTGGGATGTCCTTTATCTTAGATATGGATGTTTCTTCCTCTTCTGTAATCACTGTTGGGTATCAAGTTTTCAGACACTCCCTATTTCCACCCATAAAATGGCAAGAATATGCTCCCTTGCTATATGGATGTACTGTAGTGCCTTTGCAAAATCAGGACTTGGACATTTCAAGCTCATGGGCATCTATTTCGACTTTTTGAGATGTCCATATGCCTCAAAAATGAACACCAGAGTGATTAGGGTATTCCGCCTTTCAAACTGCCTTAGTCCTTCCAGATTGCCCAACCTCCAGAACCTAACATCCCATAAAAGCCCTTCCACCATGCAAATTGTAGATCTCCCACCAAAAACGATGAGGGTTGGAAAGAATATAATTGGTTCATAGACAACGGCGCGAAAAACAAAAGCGCGTGCTGACAATTGAGCGCAGTGCGCGCCGCCACGCCGCTCTAAATTACAGTTTTTAGGGGCTCTGACGGGGGGTTTTGTTGGGGAACCCCCCCAGTTTACTTAATAGACATCGCGCCGGGGTTATGGGGGGTTTGGAGGGTTGTAACCCTCCACATTTTACTGTAAACTGAACTTTTTCCCTAAAAACAGGGAAAAAGTGAAGTTTTCAGTAAAATGTGGGGGGTTACAACCCCCCACACCCCCCACAATCCCCCCACAATTTATGCATCTAAAGCAGATTCATCTCAAGAAAAAATATGCCTTTAAAAATTTAAAAACTTCATGAAACTCACACAGAAAATTCACAAGCCACTTTGTATCATTTTGGAAGAGTGCATCTTTTATACCTAGTATACATTTTTCACCAAAAATTCATCTCCTTTATCTTCTTCCCCATAATTATGCAGATATAGTCTTGTCTGGCCCTATGTGTGCATATCATCTCCAACTTTTGTTGCCTTTTTTTTACAGCTTATAATATAATGTAGACCTTGGGCTTAAGTACTTCCTATTGGATAAGGGCCTCTGGGTATAACTTAGGTACATTAACCAATAGAAAATGTTCTTCCCATCAGTCTTGTTTCCTAAATCATTTTTCACAGCTACAAGACTATCTGCAATATTTTTTAAAAAAAAATACTGTATATTTCAGATGCTATGCACAGCATTTTGATCATCTCTTATCTACAATGTTGTGTGATATACTTTCACTATAATGAAATTGGCAAATCATAGCACAGATCCTAAGAAAATCAAGGACAATTTACATCTTACGTATTTAGTTTGTGCCTTGGAAACCACAAAGGTCAAAGCTAGAAGCAAGAATACCTCATTAATTTCCCACAGGAAAACCAGCTGCACACGAAGCATGATTTGCACTGGCTTGAACTACCGTGTTTCCCCGATGGTAAGACACTGTCTTATTTTTTTTGGAAGGCTTATTTTTTTTGGAGGGCTTATTTTCGGGGGGATGCCTTATTTACCCTTTCAATGTCTTTCCACCCTCCCTCCACTCCGGCCCAGCCCAGTATGAAATATTTCCTTTTGTTTCCCTCCCCTCTCTCTTCTCCTCCCTCACCCACGAGTCCTGCATCTGGCCCTCTCCCTTCTACCTGCACCTGGCAACATCCCCCTGCTCCGCGGCTCTCTTCAGCAACTCGTCAGCAGCGGTGATCAAGACAAGCTGCCGACATCGAGGCCTTCCCTCTACGAGTCCCGCCTTTGTGGAAACAGGAAGTTGAAACAAGCGGGACTCGCAGAGGGTAGGCCCCGACGTCAGAAGCTTGTGTCGATCGCTGCTGCTGAGTTGCCGAAGAGAGCCGCGGAGCAGGGGATGTGGCCGGAAGCAGGTAGAAGGGAGAGGGAGATAGGAAAGCTGTAGATCTCCGGAGCATGACACCGACACCGACCCCGGCCAGGATGATTTCTTTTTCAGGCATGCAACTTACAAGTCCGGCGTCGCGGTGGGAAATAGCCATGCTGAGCAGTGAGCTCAGCACTACACAGATGAAAGCCTTGCTTGCTGATTGGTCCGGCGGCACGGCACGGCCGCCGGACCAATCAGCAAGCAAGGCTTTCATCTGTGTACGTGCTGAGCTCACTGCTCAGCATGGCTATTTCCCGCCGCGACACCGGACTTGTAAGTTGGATTCCTGCGTGACACACTACCGGAGCCACGGGTTGCCGACCCCCGCGGTAGACGGAGGGACCACACGGAGTCACCCACCGTACCACCCGATTCGGGTAAGCGCAGGTATCGGTGGGTGGCTTATTTGCGGGGGGGGGGGGTGCCTTATTTTACAATTTTTTCTAAAAAGGGGGGGCTGTCTTATTTGATGGCCCTGCCTTATCATCGGGGAAACACGGTAATAGCACAGAGGAACAGTGGCAATGAGGTTGCTGTTAATGTGCATTTTTCAGAAGTGCCTAAAAGCAGGTTGTTAAAAGCAGAAGTTTGAAAAAGTGGGACAATATGCTTGCAGAAAAGGTGTATCTGATTTCTGTGTTTTCATTAGGGGGCCCCATTTACAAAGCTGTGGTAGCGATTTCAGGCGCGGCAAATGCAGCGTAGCCCGTAGGAAATGAATAGGTTATGTCGAATATGTCAGGCGGGAATCACTACCACAGCTTTGATAAAGGGGGCCCTAAAAGAGGAAAAGATGAACTGCTTCTTCTAGTCTGTTATTCTTTCCCTTATCATCTAAATAAGCACTTACAGCATTCGTACAAGGTTTAGTCAACTTCATTTTGGTCCCCTTAAATTTTCTAATTTTGCAGTCTTTTCATTTTATTAAATTTCTTTCTGATTTGTTTCTCCTTAAGAGGATATAAAGAAGGGGGTCTCAAAGTCCCTCCTTGAGGGCCGCAATCCAGTCGGGTTTACAGGATTTCCCCCATGAATATGCATGAGATCTATTTGCATGCACTTCTTTCAGTGCATATTCATGGGGGAAATCCTGAAAACCCAACTGGATTGTGGCCATCAAGGATGGACTTTGAGTTCCCTGAATTAGGGTGCTAATAATGTTATAGCCCTTTTCTTAATAATTCCTAGCATTTTTTAGTGCAAGAACTTATCGTCAGTAAGATGTGTGGACTAGCATCATTTTTTTAAAAAAGTCTAAGTCCGTTTTGGGCCTAGGGCGCTAGTCACCCAAAGTTGGCAGAGTCTAAAGTCCATTCTTAAAAAATACATCCAAAATGTTGTTTTTTTTCGAGAATCATCTAATTATACGTCCAGCCGTTTGATCGTTCAGACCGCCAAGCCATCTATCTTTATACCGCATTCTCATCCAAAAATTTGTCCAAGTCCAAAATGCCTAGAAGAAGACCTTTTGGACATGGGAGGGGCCAGCAAAGTGACGGACTGACCTCCCACACATGGCAACAGGGTAGTGGGGCACCTTACAGGGCACTGCTGTGAACTTCACAAAAAGGGTGCCACAAACATCTCACAACTCCCTTACAGGTTACTGTGAGCCCCCCACTATACTCACCTGTCTACCACCCCAATAGCCCTTATGGCTGCAGGTGCCACCTTATTGGCAGTACAGTAGGGTTGGGGGGGAAGGGTTGGTGGGCTCATATTTTTCACCATGAATGCAGTGATTAGAGTGGCTTATGGGCCTGGGTCGTCCTCTCTATGGTTCATTAGCCCACCCCCCACCCCCAGACTACTTAAGCCTTCCTATGCCAGATGCTGATGTATATTTTTATTCTGATTTTTATGGCGGGGAGGGGGGGAGGTGATCACTGGGGAGTGTGGAGTACTTTGTCTCTGCAGTGGTTATCTGGTTACTTTGGATACCTTCTGGGCACTTATATCTATTTTTAGATTGCCTAAGTAACAACATATAAGTTCCGTCTACGTCACTGCAGGACAAATAAGTTTGGTCGGCCCATATCCCGCACACCTCCCGCCCTACCAGTCCTTGAAAAACACTCCTTTTTGCTCTGGACACACAGTGGCAATCAAAAGGCCTAAGATGCCTCTAGATACGTCTAAAAACCTATTTCAATTATCGGTGCTTGGATGACCTGTCTTTTAGGTTGTCCAAGTGCCGATTTAGGCGGGTTTTTAGTCGTATTTTCGTTTTGATTATGTACCTCATACTGTTTAAAAAATTAGATACCACATCTTGCCTAAAGTTAGGTGTGAATTCCCTGCATAAGTTATAAATTTTGACTTATGCTAATATTCTATAATAGAATCTGGATGCTCAGATGTCATTATAGAATTAGGGATTAGCTTACTGCATCTAGGTACCTACTACTACTACTACTATTTATTATTTCTATAACACTGAAAGGCGTACGCAGTGCTGTACATTTTAACATACAATAGACAGTCCCTGCTCAGAAGAGCTTACAATCTAATTTAGATAGGACATTTCAGGGTTGGGGAGGGTATGGTAGGTATAGGTATCTGACAGCAGTGATGGGGAGTTAAGAGTTGAAAGCAGTTTCAAAAAAGTGGGCCTTTAGCTGGGATTTGAACACTGCCAGGCGCCTTTTATAGAATTGTATCATACATTGAAATTTAGGAAAGAACTACAGTAAGGGAGCATTGAAAGGGAAATGCAACTTCTACGGTAAAGGAACACTGGAAGCATAATTTTACTGCATGTGAAAAAACCTTGCAGAATCACATATCAGTGTTTAACAAAACCTACAGAGTTTCGCCCTACTGCCAGGCCATTTGTGTTTTCCTGATTCTGGCAATATGTGATGATCCTGCTCAGGCTGCCATATTAAAGCATCCACACACCATTTTCTATAATCTCACTGGTATTTTTTTTGTATTCTTTTTTTCCCCCCTTTTCTTTTTGAAAAAATCATCTAACTCTTATCAAGTGTATACATAAGATAAATATTTCAGTTTCTATCTTAGCTAAATGAAACAATTAAATAAGTCAATTTATGTACAACTTTACTCTATAAAGCATATTTTAAGGAAGATAAAATATCAGTTAATATCAACGACTTATATAAATCCACATATATTAGAATTCCTAACCTCAATCTGTTCTGTAAGGAATGATAACTGATTTTATTTTATTGACCCTTAAGCATACACATCCAGGGTGGGTGGAAGGGGGAGGGTTTTGCATTGGCATTTCATTCGGGGAATATATGGAGGGTTTCCTGTAGGTATGTACTTTTTCTGATTATTTGGTGGGGGTGGGGGAAATAGTATATTAATGTCTATAAGTTTAATGTGCATTTCGAATAAACTTATGTATATTGAAATTGTTTGTTTGCACTATGGTAGTTTGGAAATTTAATAAAGATTTACAAAAGTGAAAAAATAAAATAAAATCTCACTGGTAGCCTGTGGCAGGGTCTGCTTAAGAGGGAACCAGTGAGGTACTGGGTCAGGGCGCAGAAACTTAAGTGTACCTAGAACCTGCTGAAGGCCATTTGACTTGAACTTCACACAGGCAAGAGGCCTGGTTGCTTATTACATTACATTAGATATTTCTATTCCACCATTACCTTGCGGTTCAAGGCGGATTACAAAAGATATAAAGAATGGGGGTTACAATGGAAGAATAATAGTCATTTCTAGCGTTGTAAAGAGTAGATCATTTGTAGAGAGTTGTAAAGAGTCGATCAATTGTCATTTCTAGAGTTGTTAAGAGTAAGAGTTGTTAAGAGTAGGTGTGGTTAGTACTGTTTCAGGAATTTCTTGAAGAGTATAGTTTTTATTTCTTTTCTGAAAATCTTGTAGTCTGGGGTGGTTAACAGTAGGTTGGAGATTTGGTTATCCAGTTTTGCGGTTCGAGTGACTAGGAGGCCATCGTATTGTTTTGTCCGTTTTACTTCCTTGATCGGGGGAGGTGTGAATGGGGAGTGCGTTTTTCTATGTCTGGTTGAGGTTGCTTGGATGAGGCGATTGTTTAGGTAGGCTGGGCTGTTTCCGTTTAGGGTTTTGAATATCATGAGAGCAAGTTGGAAACATGAGGTCTAAGCTGCATGGAAGCTTTTTTGTAGGGTGTTCCCTAATTTTTCCTCTTTTGTATAATGTTTATTATATTCATTTACTAGGTAAGCTAATTCAGATGTTTGATATCCCATGTTATTCCTTTTTGGACAATACACATCTTCCGGCACCGGCACCTCCTGTGGATTGGTGCTGTGTGCCGGTGCCAGATGGGGTAAGCCTTCAGTTTGGGCAAGCAGGGGACGGGTGTTCGCGAGGGGGGGGGGCGATGCCAGTTTGCGGGGGGGGGGGCGGCATTTGTGAACGGGAGGGGATAATGCTGGTTCACTGGGGGGGGGGGGGGATGTGGAAGCGCACCAGTGGCCTCAGGGGTTGTGGGGTCTTTTGCATAACATTTCACCCAAGTGTTTGAGTGTTCATCCCTCAGTGCATGATTTGCAAATGGAGTTATTCTCTCCCTCTACATACTCAACTACGTAACTTTCATGAACTGGATACAGTTCTCCTGCAATCAGATAAATGGCAGACAGAAACCTCTTTTTTAGTTTTTAACACACAGATAACTGCTGATTTTAAATTCACTGTTCACAAACACTACTTTTCAAGCTTTCAGAAACCCACTCCCATGGGAGGGGGGGTTCAGTGATATCAAACATAGATGATGTGTCTAACGTCACTAGTATATAAGAAATGCCAAGTTCACTTCAAATCCTTGATGCATAATATCAAAACTAGACAATAGCAGCATTTTTAATGTCATGATTAGCACAAAATCCAAACTAATGTATATCCAAAACATGCCCAGATCAATAAAGTCTTGTAATTTATTTAAAACCACTTTCAATGATCTTAGTCAGGAATGGTAAAGACGGCAATGGTCTACAGTTATAACATCTAGATGGCAGTACTTATTTCTTCAAACCAAGATGTATACCAGTTCTTTTTAAAGACTTGGGCATGTAAATAGAGAACAACGACTTACTTATTAACAATGGTTGCTATTGATCAAGCAATCTCTGATTTTAAGGATTTAGACACCGACATGGAACAAGTGGGCAAATGTTCAGTGGACTAGAAGAACTATTTATTCTTTTCTATCTGATCTGTAATCACTAAAGACAACTTCTTTTTTTTTCATTTCACAAGAAGCGACATCAGTTGGAACAACATTAGAAGCGGAAGGACAGTCACAAATTTTTAATCCTTTGCTTAAATGCATCAGCGACATCCTGAAATTTTTTTTTTATCTGAAAAAATCTGACAGATGCAGATCTATCAGAAGTTAAATGCCTAACAATCATGAACAGCACTTTTGGATGTGAGGCAGCTCCCTTGACCAATTTATCATAATATTCCCTTTATGCTGCTACTGTCTTCTCACAGCACACATTTAAGCACTGTTAATAGAATGATTGATTATAACCATTCGGAGTGTTATATCATCTCTTCTCTGCCCTCCCTAACTCCCACTTTGCTTCCTTCAAAGCAGTGGACAGTACTATGGAGTCTGTTGATTACTCTTACATGAACTATGTTTAAAAGAGGCTGTATCACATTATGTAGATAATTTCTTGTGACTCATTGCATTGGTGCAGCGTGCATGTTTCTTGCCTTCTTAACATTTATTGTACTTAATATACCAAACTCAATAAAAGTTCTTGAACTTATAAAAGAGGCAATATAATCCAGCTTCTGCAGCCTAGGTTAAAAGAAAAAAAATGTTTTTTTTTTTTATTTTCACCTATTTTTTCTCAGTCTGTGTTGATGCATCAGACCTCCTCCATTTTATTTTGCAT
The DNA here is from genome assembly GCF_902459505.1 of Geotrypetes seraphini. Taxonomy (NCBI): domain Eukaryota; kingdom Metazoa; phylum Chordata; class Amphibia; order Gymnophiona; family Dermophiidae; genus Geotrypetes; species Geotrypetes seraphini. Next base: position 59,571,963 of record NC_047085.1, read on the forward strand.
TTCTTTCTTTATATACTCGTATTTAACAAGATTTTATTTGCTTTCCCTACATATGGCAAATAGCCTCCTCTCTCATGATTTAAGCTGGACAAAAAAAAAAATTCTCAAGTAACCCGTCTCAGCCGGACCATCCAGGGACATCAGAACCAGAAACTAAAACAATCTGCTGTACTAAAGAGCTGTGATTAACAGGGGATAGCCCTGTCTATGATTTAAAGTAAGTACAAAAGTCTGTTCTTGAATCAGTTTGATGTGGAAAAAATAGTGGAGCCACTTAATCCTCCACTGCCCCATGTTCATTAGATAGATTGTGAACCCACTGGGACAGACAGAGAAAACGGCTGAGGTACCTGTATATAAACACTTTCTGCCTCTTTTACAAAGCCGCAAAACAACGGCCTCGAAGCCCTTTAAATCTCTATGGGCTTCGGGGCCGCTAGTGCGGCTTTGTAAAAGAGGCCCTTTGAGTGTGATTGTATAACAACAAAAAAGTGGTATACAAGTCCCAATTCCTTTCCTGTGTCCAGATTCTCCCCTCCTTTACACCAAGGTGTTAATTTATTCATTCAATTTTCTATACCATTCTCCTAGGGGAGCTCAGAACGGTTTACATGAATTTATTCAGGTACTCAAGCATTTTTCTGTGTCTGTCCTGGTGGGCTCACAATCTATCTAGTGTACCTGGGGGAATGGGGAGATTAAGTGGCTTGCCCAGGGTCCCAAGGAGCAGCGGGGGGTTGAACCCACAATCTTAGGGGTGCTGAGGTTGTAGCTTTAACCACTGTGACACACTCTCTTCCTAAAGTTGCTATATGGCTCAATAGTAGTTCAGTCTCCATGAGACTGGATCCTTCTGAGATGCAAAATCAGAATTTACTATTGTCTCTTTGGGGTATTTTTGTGAATCCTGTGGTCCTTTTAAATGTTTAAAGACGCTTTTAACATTTAAAATTAATCATGTGCTCTTTTTAAATGTCAAGATCCGTGATATTATTGAATTATTATTTTAGTATATAATTGTTAAGTTAAAATTTCTGTAATTTTATGATCTTTGTACCTCATAATATATAATTCGTAATTTTATATTTTACTAACATGTTATATCCTCTTTTTTTTAATTTTTTTTTTTTAAACTTAATGTATAAATTGTTAAATTTTTAATATTTTATGTTATTTACTGTTTTAATATTATGTTTATTTACAAACTGTAACTCGCTTAGAAATAATTTAATTAAGCGATTAATCAAATATAAATAAAACTTGAAACTTGAAACTTGTCCTACAATAAAGTGGTTATCTTCTTGACCAGTGTGTCCTGTCTTCCTTAGACCCGAGGAACTGAGAATCAGGCTGCAGTAATAAGCAACAACGCCAAATTTGCCATTTTGGGTTGTGATGGAAAAAGGAAACGCCAGTTAGTCACCTCAGTTATGGGTCTACATTAATTTTAAAAAAAAAGAAAAAACCCTTCTGATTAAAAAATAACTAACCAGAGTTATAAGAGGTGTATTCAGCAGGAAAGAAGACATAATGATGCTTCTAATATTTGTATAGGAAAGAAATGCCAAGAGATAAACTAAATATCAGTATCTAACTACAGTGCGGTTCTGTAAATCTGGAGATGGTAGGTGAGTGATCAAAGGAGAAGACAAAAACATTGCCTCGGAACACACAATTAGATGGCAGTCTGCTGGGGAAACAACATAACAAAAGTTGACATTCTTGTTTTGATATATATATATTTTTTTTCATTGATCATTTTTAGGGGCTCTTTTACAAAAGGTTAGCACATGTTAACTGCTAAAGGATCCATTTTATTCCTCTGGTCTCTGCTGCAAATAACCCCCTTAGTAAAGACTCCTTTACCCCTCTTTTACTCATAGAATTCCTATAAGCATCGGAGCAGTTACTGCCGCTGCCGGCGCTATGCGTTCGTCAAAGAGGGGGTTAGTAAAAGACCCCTTACTAAATTTAAAGGTTTCCGTACTTTTACTACTCCCAAAATGGACTAGCAGCCTCCTGCTGTGCTGATTTGACCTTTTACCAGACTACAAGAAGAGCTTTTTCTCAGCACTCCTCATAAATTGTGTTTGCTCTCAGTACTAATGACATTTGAGAGACATCCTCTGTGCTCTCTAATTAAGCCTACACAAGTAACATATCCTGAACGGAGGCAAAGAGATTTGGTATTTTATATTATTTATTGTTTCATTATAGTTGTCAAGCCGTTGCCCAATTTAGCATTGCTTATTTCTTGTTCTAATTTTCTGTGTATTGATTTACCATTTTAAGATACAAAACAAAATTATCTAAATGAGCAGCATCATAAAAAAAAGCCCATAAAGAACGCATTAGCATTTGTCCAACATGAATGGAAAAATACAAGATGGGAACTAGAACTGATCCTCATATGATACAATAAAAGCTGTACTGACATAAATATAAATAGGCTATAAAAAACCCAAAACTTTGCCGAGCTGCGACATGCAGGCCTTTATTCAATGGACTGGCTGTTCTTTCGTCTTTCCAGTGTTGTTTCTCTGCTCTTGATGAAGATTCTGAAACGGGGCTCCGTCGAGTGGAGATAGAGTGACAATGTGAACTTGATGGGATTCAGCTAAGTTTAACTTTTACTTCAGCTGTTTCTTGGCACTGTTATGAACTACATTTTTCACTATTACGATTATTTTGATTGCGTTTTGACTTTGATTTTCTTTGGGGGTTTAAAAATGCCTCCTAGTCTTTTTGCACCTGTTTTGAATTCACATTCAGGGTTTATCATTTCTATTTAAATTTCAAAAAATTATTAGGAACATTATGATGGTGTTCATTTAGAGTCCAGGGGTAGGGAACTCCCTCGAGAGCCGTATTCCATTCGGGTTTTCAGGATTTCCCTAATGAATATGCATTGAAAGCAGTGCATGCAAATAGATCTCATGCATATTCATTGGGGAAATCCTGAAAACCCGACTGGAATACGGCTCTCGAGGACCGGAGTTCCCTACCCCTGATTTAGACCTTTCAGGTCTGGTGCTGGCCACCTATGGACACTTGCCCGGGGCCTAACAAAGATAGGACACAAAGGGTTGATTGAGCCCGCACTGAAGTTCCTTAATATTCATGTATATATAAAATATTTTTTTCTAGACGGGTGTGGATTTGCAACAGGTAGCTCAAAGCTATTTGCCAATTTCTTTTGATACATTAACATAAACATGCCATAGTTCATTTGCTAAAAATCAGTCCACAGACATAGAAGCATTTAGAAATGTTTGTTTTTTAAAAAAAATTATTATGTAAAAAAAAAAAAAAAAAAATCCAGGATAGGTATGTGTAGCAGCTTGAATTAGGGTGGGCCCACACAGCCACAACACAGCTGATCAACACAGCCACACAGAGGTTTAAAGGTGAAGCAAAACAATTTATTAAAGTGCATGGAAATGGGGTGACCTCTTCTTTTCACAGCCATTGAAATCAAGAGGCCTTGCCCATGGCCTTCTCCTTCAGGGCAGGGCATGCACTAGACCAGGGGTGTCAAAGTCCCTCCTCGAGGGCTGCAATCCAGTCGGGTTTTCAGGATTTCCCCAATGAATATGCATGAGATCTATTTGCATGCACTATTTGTATGCAAATAGATCTCATGCATATTCATTGGGGAAATCCTGAAAACCCGACTGGATTGCGGCCCTCGAGGACTGACTTTGACACCTGTGCACTAGACTTTCTCTCAACAGGCAGCACAAACAGCTTGACTCTGGCTTGGGTCACCAGAGTTGAAGTTCTTTCTTCCAAAGTTTAGCATAACCAGGCCCAGATGGTTCCTGGTTTCCAGAATAAAAGTTTCTATAGGATTCCAAGATAAATTTGGAGTGGAGCTTCTGAAACTTACATATATATAGTGGAAAGTCATATGCTGGAGAGCTTCTCTTCTTTACTCTGGGCCTCTCTGACTGAGCTATATAGAGGGTTTTTATCCTGCTCTGCCTTTGCTGAGCCATTTCCTCCCTGCTCTGTATTATGTTTTTTTAAAGTGACTCTGTCAATGTGAGGGATTGCCATTAAGCGGGGAGCTATAACTTCCTACAGGTTCCCTCACGATGTATAAAAAACTCAGTAAGATTTTTCTTGTAAAGCAGATGTTCCATACTGGGTCATACCAAAACTTATAAACCCTCCTTGATCCAGGAGAAGATCAATTGTTTCAGGAGCCATGGTCCCAGACAGTCCCATTCTTAAAAGATCTCTTTGACCCTCCCAAACCATCCCTTAGCACTACAGGTAGTTTGTTTATCATTTAATGCCACCTTGTGGCAAAAACGTGGTTTAAAACAATTTGATATATAATAACAGTAAAATAGTAATTCATACCACAGAAAAAGCTTTTTGTAAACCACCAGGCTTTGCAATATTTAGCAAACATAGACAGTTGACTTGCCATTTTTAAATCATATACTGCCCTCTCCTTTTCCCTCTATCATTTTGCCTCACTGTTTCCTTCTCAATCTCCTCTATTTATTTATTTTTTTTATTTATTTAGTTTTTCTATACCGTTCTTATTGATTTCATATGCCCCATTTGTTTTTTAATTGTACACCGCTCAGACATTTGATGGGCGGTATATCAAGATTAAAATAAGCTTGAATTTTGTGTTATTACAGAGTTGGGTGGGATTTTATAAGAAATAGAGTGATTTTGAGCAAGCAGAAGTGGCTTCTAGTTGTTTAAATTGAGCTCAGTGGGCTGGCTGCTGATATTCAGAACTTAAGTCTGAGCAGGAGAGGGATGTTAAAAGAGCAAAGGCAAGGGAAACCAGAAGGAATGTGGGTAGGGTTACCAGATGTCTGGATTTACCTGAACATGTCCTCTTTTTAGAGGACATGTTCGGGTGTCTGGATGGCTTTTCTAAACCCAGCACTTTGTCCAGGTGTCTTCGGATCACGTTGAGAGGGAGCATCTGCGCATGCGTGGACGCCCCTGACTGACCAATGAGAACAGGCTGAGGGAGGTGGGGCTAGGGGCGAGGCTGTGGCATGATGTGGGCATAGCGGGGAGGGGATGGGTGAAATTGGGCAGGTCTAGAAGCGGGTGTATGGGTCCGGATTTTACGCAAGTAAAATCTGGTAACCCTAAACATATGTAATGGCAATATTCAGTGCCAGCAACCATCTAGCTAAGCGACCATATAGGATTGCACAAAAGGTTGTCCTCACGTTGGTCACCTAGCTATGGGGATGCTGGTATGGAATATTGGTTGACATCTGCATATTTTCTGTGTTGTTTCTGGATCGCTGATCCAATCCTTATCCTCTTGATCACCCTGTCTGAGTCCTGAAACCTCTTCTCGATGGTTCTGATCCTCTACTATAGGCTTTCCTGTCAGATGACAGCCTACTCTGACCCCTTTCTGATCTGATCTTCCTCCCACTCAAAGCCACCTTTAAAATCTGACCCTCTCCTATTGAAATTCCCTCTTTCTGATTTAACCTGAACCACCAATATCTCCCATCCACCCCAACCCAACCCCCCTGAGCACTTCTGGGACTTATCTGGAGGCCATTCTTGCTTTTCTTGCAGGAGGTGTAGGAGCAGCAATCTTCCTCTCCTATCCTGTCCAGTTCTAGGTGCGAAGGGCATCCCTTACATGGAAGAATATCCCCTAGTGGTACTACTGTGAGAATACTGCAAGATGTCAATGGGTACTATTTTGCACCCAGAGCCAGTGAGAGCAAGAGCAGAAGGGGACTGCTCCTGCAGCCTCTCACTAAACCACCAAAGATGGTCCCCAGGTAAGTCCCAGAGATGGTCGGGGTAGGGGGTGTTTGGATATGTGGAAGGTATTAGGGATTCTGGGTGGTAGACATTGGATTAGAAAGGGGAGTTTTGAGTTAAAGGAGTTCAGATTAGAAAGGGGGCTTTAGGGGTCAGATTGGAAAAGGGACTTTCAGTGGAAGGGAGTTGGATTTGGAAGAGGGGCTTTGATTGAGAAGAGGTCAGATAAGAAAGGAAATCTTTGAGTTGGAGGAGAGGGGGTTATAGGCCTTGACAAGTCCCCTCATGTGGGTCCTGACCCTTATTTAGCCAGGACCCGTAAAACTTCTCACAACCAGCACTTGTCCAGTGAGCGTTGGATATTCAGTGCTAGTGCCTGGACATGGCTTTAAACTGTATTACCGGTAATTGAGCAATTGGTAGCCAATGTAAGGTCTGAAGTACTGTTTTTAACATTATCACTGTTTATACAAAATTATGTATGTTTTATTGTGACCTGCCATGGCTAAGGTGAAATTTAAATCGATAAACCATTAAACCAAAGCCATTAATTCTGGAGATTCACTGAGCTGCTGTATTCTGTACATGTTAAATCCTCTGAAGCAGAACATTAGTGCACAGAAAATAGTCATTCATTTTTCTCTAAGTAAGGGTATAAATTATTGATTTTTTAAAATATACTGCCTATCAAATTACCTAAGTAGTATACAATCAGGTACTCAAACATTTTTCCCTATCTGTCCTGGTGGGCTCACAATCTATCTAATGTACCTGGGGCAGTGGAGGATTGAGTGACTTGCCCAGAGTCACAAGGAGCAGTGAGGGATTTGAACTCACTACCTCAGGGTGTTAAGGCTGTTGCTCTAACCACTACACCATGTTCCATATTTGAAGGAACTGTGACTTAACAACAGAACCAATCTAATTTTTTTTCTCATATCTAAGGGTTCTCAACCCAGTCCTCAGGACACCCCCAGCTAGTAAGGGTTTCAGGATGTCCATAATCAGTATGCATGAGACAGATTTATACTTAATATTCAGGCTATTTTTTTTACAGCAGCGGCCACTGAAGCATAAAAACATTAGATTTGCTGCTGCTGGGTCAGACCAGTGGTCCATCGTGCCCACTCACACGGCAGCCCTCAGGTCAAAGACCAGTGCCCTATTTGAGTCTAGCCTTACCTGCGTATATTCTGTTCCAGCAGGAACTTATCCAACCTTTTCTTGAATCCCTGAAGGGTGCTTTCCCCATAACAGCCTCTGGAAGAGCATCCTAGATTTCTACCACTCTCTGGGTGAAGAAGAACTTCCTTACGTTCGTACGGAATCTATACTCTTTTAACTTGAATGAGTTCCCTCTCGTTCTCTTCACCTTGGAGAGGGTGAACAATCTCTCTTTCTCTACTAAGTCTATTCCCTTCAATATCTTGAATGTTTTGATCATGTCCCCTCTCAGTCTCCTCTTTTCAAGGGAGAAGAGGCCCAGTTTCTCTAATCTCTAGCCTCTCATTGTAAGGCAACTCCTCCAGCTCCTTAACCATTTTTGTCGCTCTTCTCTAGACCCTTTCGAGTAGTACTATGTCCTTCTTCATGTACGGCGACCAGTGTTACATAGAAACATAGAAATAGACGGCAGATAAGGGCCACGGCCCATCTGGTCTGCCCACCGCAATGACCCTCCCCCACCTAACTCAGTGAATAGATCCCACGTGTCTATCCCATTTGGCCTTAAAATCAGGCACGCTGCTGGCCTCAGTGACCTGAAGTGGAAGACTATTCCAGCGGTCAACCACTCTTTCAGTGAAAAAGAATTTCCTGGTGTCACTGTGCAGTTTCCCTCCCCTGATTTTCCACGGGTGCCCCCTGGTTGCCGTGGGACCCTTGAGAAGGAAGATATTTTCTTCCACTTCGATGCGGCCCGTGAGATACTTGAACGTCTCGATCATGTCTCCCCTCTCTCTGCGTTCCTCGAGTGAGTAGAGCTGTAATTTATCCAGCCTTTCCTCGTATGGGAGATCCTTGAGACCCGCGATCATCTGGGTGGCCATTCTCTGGACCAACTCTTGTCTCAGCACATCCTTTCGGTAATGCGGCCTCCAGAATTGCACACAGTACTCCAGGTGTGGTCTCACCATGGATCTATACAATGGCATAATGACTTCAGGCTTACGGCTGACGAAACTCCTGCGTATGCAACCTATGATTTGCCTTGCTTTGGAGGAAGCTTGCTCCACTTGATTGGCAGCCTTCATGTCCTCACTGACGATCACCCCTAGGTCACGTTCTGCTTCAGTTCTTGTTAGGATCTCGTCATTTAGGGTGTAAGTCTTGCATGGATTTTGGCTGCCCAGGTGCATGACTTTGCATTTTTTGGCATTGAAGCTGAGTTGCCAGGACCTAGACCAGCGCTTCAGTAGTAGTAGGTCATGCATCATGTTGTCAGGCATTGAATTTTTGTCTGTTGTACTCTTGGCCACTACATTGCTTAGTTTGGCGTCATCGGCGAATAATGTTATTTTACCTCGGAGCCCTTCTGCCAAGTCTCTTATGTAGATGTTGAACAGGATCGGGCCCAGGATGGAGCCCTGTGGCACTCCACTGATCACCTCCGTCGTTTCGGAGGGGGTGCCATTCACCACTACCCTCTGAAGCCTACCCTCAAGCCAGTTCCCAATCCATTTCGTCAACGTGTCGCCCAATCCTATAGAACTCATCTTGCTCAGCAACCTGCGGTGTGGTACGCTATCGAATGCTTTGCTGAAGTCCAGGTATACGATGTCCAGGGACTCCCCAACATCCAGCTTTCTCGTCACCCAGTCAAAGAAGCCGATCAGGTTGGATTGGCAGGATCTCCCCTTAGTAAATCCATGTTGTCGGGGATCCCGTAGATTCTCCTCGTTCATGATCGTATCCAATTGGCGTTTGATTAGAGTTTCCATTAGTTTGCTCACTATTGATGTGAGACTCACCGATCTGTAGTTTGCTGTCTCCATCTTGGAGCCTTTCTTATGAAGTGGAATGACGTTAGCCATTTTCCAGTTCAACGGGACGTTACCTGTACTAAGGGAGAGATTGAAGAGCGCGGATAGCGGTTCCGCCAAGACATCACACAACTCCCTGAGCACCCTGGGGTGTAGGTTGTCAGGCCCCATTGCCTTGTTAACCTTGAGCTTTGACAGCTCACAGTAGACACTGCTGGGCGTAAACTCGAAATTACTAAACGGATGTGTTGGACGCAGTATTCCAGGTGGAGGTGTACCATGGCCCGGTACAGTGGCATGGTAACCTTTTCAGATCTGTTTGTGATCCCCTTCTTAATCATTCCTATCATTCTGTTTGCCCTTTTCGCCGCTGCCGTGCATTGCGCGGATGGTTTCATTGATTTGTCTACAAGTACTCCTAAGTATCTTTCCTGAGGGCTCTCTCCGAGTATAGCACTGGACATCCTGTATTTGTGCATATGATTTTTGTTACTGACTTGAATCACCTTGTACTTATTCACGTTGAACCTCATTTGCCATTTCCCGGCCCATTCCTTGAGTGTGTTTATGTCTCATTGTAGGTCTTCACAATCCTTCTGTGTCCTCACAACTCTGACTTACTTTGTATCGTCCGCAAATTTAATCACCTCACTCGTCGTGCCAATTTTTAAGTCGTTTATAAATATGTTGAAGAACACAAGCCCGAGCACCGAACCCCGCAGCACCCCACTCATGATGTTTTTCCAGTCTGAGTATAGTCCATTTACCCCCACTCTGTTTCCTATCCGCCAACCAGTTTTTAATCCACGTGAGTATATCACCCTCGATTTCATGGCTCGCAATTTTTCAAAGTAGACGTTTATGCGGTACCTTGTTGAACGCCTTCTTAAAATCTAGATATATGATGTCGACCAGTTCACCCTTGTCCATCTGCCCATTTACTCCTTCGAAGAAGTGCAGTAAGTTTGTCAAGCAAGATCTTCCTTTGCTGAAGCCATGCTGGCTGGTCCTCATTAGTTTGTGTCCATCAAGGTGATCGATGATGCGGTCCTTTATCAGCACCTCTACCATCTTTCCTGGTACCAAAGTCAGACTCACTGGTCTGTAGTTTCCCGGATCTCCCCTCAAATCTTTCTTGAAGATCGGCGTAACATTTGCCATTTTCCAGTCTTCCAGAATCTTTCCTGATTCGATCGACAGATTTTCTATTAGTTGGAGCAGTTCAGCTATAACCCCTTTCAGTTCCTTGACTACCCTTGAATGGATGCCATCCGGTCCTGGGGATTTATCATTTTTAAGCCTGTCTATCTGTCTGCATATCTCTTCTAGACTGACCCTTGACACTGTCAGTTTCCCGTCTTCATTTCCTGTATATAGCCAGTTGGCTTCTAGTATATTATATATATCCTCTTTGGTAAATACAGACACAAAAAATGTGTTCAGTTTGTTGGCGGTGGCTTTGTCCTTCTTTAGTACTCCCTGTATTCCATGGTCATCTAATGGCTTCCTTCGAGGGTTGTTTTTGTCCAATTTGACCTTTTCCATTCCTTAAACGAAGTCTTCTTGATTCTGATCGCTTCCTTCACTGCTACAATGAGCCAGGCTGGTTCCTTGTTATTTTTCATCTTGGAACCCTTGTTGATATGCAGTATATATAAATTTTGCGCCTTGGGGACAGTGTCCTTAAAAAGGGACCATGCTTGCCCTAGCGTATTTTATTCCTCACCATGACTCTCCCTTCGTAGTTCCCTTTTTGGAAGTTCAGTGCCGTGGCAGTCATTCTGGATCGATTTATTGTTGCTGTGTGTAGGTTAAAGCGGATCATGTTGTGATCACTGTTTCCCAGCGTCCCTTCTACTTCTATACCTTGTCCATTTAGAATTAAGTCCAGAATTGCATTTCCTCTTGTATTTTCCATGACAAGTTGTTCCAGGAAACAGTCGCCTACAGCATCCAGGAACTTGGTCTCCCTACTACAGCTGGAGTTGCCTAGATTCCAATCTATGCCCGGATAATTGAAGTCGCCCATGATAACTGTGTTGCCTCCCTTGCATTCGTGTTTAATCTCATCCGTCATTTCTCCATCAGTCTCTTCAGACTGCCCTGGAGGTTGGTAGTATCTCGGTAGTAAATTGTCCCAGACGTTGCCCTCATTCCACCATGTTTCCATGATGCCGATGATGTCTAGGTTATCTTTTTGTGCCATAGCTTCCAATTTCCCCATTTTATTCCTTAGGCTCCTTGCGTTTGTGTACATACACTTAAGTTTGCGTTTGTGTACATACACTTAATTTCTTGCACTACCTTCCTCCTTCTGTCTCCCTCGCTTCCGTCCCTTTTGATCCGTTTGGATTTATATCTTGCCTATGATCTAGTGAGTCTTCCCTGCAATCTCCTTGCACGGTATCCTCTGGGTATACCGTTTTATGAACCATCGACTCTTGGTCGACTGTCGGTTTTCCCCTTCTTCTTAGTTTAAAAACATCTCAATTTCTCACATGATGTTGCTTGCTAGTAGCCTTGTTCCGTCTCCGCTGAGGTGGAGTCCATTCTTCCTGTATAGCTTGCTCTTCCCTCAGAATATTGTCCAGTTGCGCACGAAGTGGAATCCTTCTTCCTCACACCAGCGTCTCATCCATGCATTGACTGCTTGCAGTTTCGTCTGCCTCTTCCCTTCAGCCCTGGGTACCGGCAAGATCTCTGAGAATGCTACCTTCGGCATTCTGATCTTCAGCTTCCTTCCTAGCATCCAGAACTGGTCTTTCAGTGTTTCCCTGCTGTAGTTCCTGTTGCTCATGTCGTTTGTCCCAACGTGGACCACCACCACTGTATCTCCTCCTTCAGCACTGTCGATGATCCTGTCAATGCAGCTCACTATATCCTCCACCTTGGCTCCTGGTAGGCAGATCACCAGCCAATCCATTCTTCCTCACGCTATGTGGCTGTCGCCTTGTTGGATGATGGAGTCCCACACAATGATTCCTGTCCTCTCTATCTTCTCATGTCTCTCTAGCCGCAGGTCCGTGTCTTCGGTGTACGTCTATCTCTCTAGCCGCAGGTTCGTGTCCTCAATGCACTTCCAACTTTCCTCATCCCGGTGTTGGTTTGCACTGGACTCGTCTTCCTGTGGGTTTCCTCCGCTGTATCTAGGTCCTGCTGCTGTGTCATCTATTCCTTTCTTGTGATTGTCCTCCAGGTGGTCCTCACTCACTGTAGGTGTATCTTGGCAGTTCCTCTGTTGTTGGTGATTTTCCATGGCCTCTCTGTATGCCTCCTTGATGAACTTCTCTAACTACCTGACTTCTTCCTCAACGTTCCTCTCTTTCATGGAGTTTTCTGCCTCTCTGATTTCCTCCTCAACTGTTCGATGTGCTTCTAGTTCTAGTATTCTGCCCTCCAGTAGTCTGACTTGCTTCTTTAGGCCCTCCAGTTCCTCGCATCGAGGGCATACATAAGACTGCCTCCCAGAGGGGAGGTAGTCATACATAAGACAAACAGTTCAGAAAACTGGGTAGCTCAACATCCTGCTTCTATCTGCTGCTTCCATTGCTGTCTGCTTGTTGGTCTGTTGTCAGCATTCAGCTGGGACCTGCATAAGATACTTCTATAGGTCCTGGCTGAATAAATAAAAATGCCAAACCCAACTATCCCACCGCCAGAAGGAAATAGATGGCTGCTCTAGTCCTATTCCTCACCCCATAGGTTCCTATGGTTTATTTGATGAGTTCTTGGTGGTATGAGAAATTGGGCAAGAGTGATGCCTATTTGCTCCTGCCCAGTGATGGCCTGCATCCCCAAATGGCTGCTATGACCTCTAGCGGGCTGCTGTCAGGCAGAAGCAAGTGGGCATTATTCCTGTCCGATTTTCCCCAGACCACCAGGGACTTCTGAAGGGTAGGCTGGGGGGAAGGGGGGATGGAGGAGGTGGATGAAAGTGGGGCCTGGGGCAGTTTTCTATTTCCTTTGAGGGAGTGGGAGGAGCAAATTGTGGAGGGGGCACTGGACTCTGTGAGTTTAGCTGGGCACTGGCTGATATTCTGACGTTTCCTGTTTTTCTGTCCAAAGTGCTCACCTGGTCAGTTAGCAATCTGAATATCGCCAGTAACCAGCTGGGGCTATGCTAAGTTCAATCTCCTCCCCAGCCCACTCCTAACCTCTTCGATTAGGACTTGGTCATTTAGCAGCAATATTGAGTGGCATTATCCAATTAAGTGCCACTGAATATTTCCAGTTAGCCCTGACTAAGCAATTTAAATGGCCAGGAGCCACAGGGAGATAGGCTTATGTATCTCTTCCTCAAGGCAACCCACACCAGCACAAGCAAAAGAAGAATACCACCAGCAGAAGAAAAATAATAAGTTCTCATATTCAGCAAGTACACTAAATGATATTTCCGAACTTCTGGAAACTTCATTCCATCTTGTTCCCTAATACAGTTCAATCTATTCAAGGCAATACAAGATTGGCTGCATTATTTTTTTTTTTTTTAGAAAACAAGCAGTTTACTCTGTTTTGTACACTGTATTCAGAAATAAATGTGGAAGAACACTTAAAATATAATTCCACTTTGGCAGAATTATCATCTTAATGGCCTCAACCTGCCCCACCAAGAAAGGTAGAGGGGAGACCATCTGGAAGCATATTCCACAACCAGCCTCAACAATCATCTTCATATTTTATTCATCATCTTTGCTAATGTAGAACAGAAGGGTATACCCAAATAAGTTATTCCAGAAGGAAACCTCTGAATATTTCTATCAGTTGACAGAAGGCTGCCCTGCATGCATCATTTCTTTCATAGGAGTAGTTTTGGGCCACTATAATAAAACAAGAAAGATGGTTGGGAAAAAAAAGCTAAATGAGCAGCTGCAAGGCAAAAGAGTTTATATCAGGCAAGGACACCATCTTGGAAGTCCAAGAATTAAAATAGGTGGAAAGACGGGCAAATGACAAAATGAAAAAAAGATCCAAATTAAGAAATAGGAAGTAACATAAGCACTAAAAAGTTAAATATAAAGCATTGATAAGAAAAGCAACAAGATAGCATGGAAAATAAAAACTTGCCGTACAGACTAAGCTCATAATAAAACCTTTTTTTGTCATTGTATTTTTTAATGAGGCTTATCCTTCATTCTATTGCATCATTAAGTCAGTTTGGATGCCCGATTCCAAAGTTCCTTGTAAGCTGGATTGTTAGTCCACTCTGTGGAATGTTTCTTCAGGAATATTTTCAATTTTGTTGATCCTCCTTCAATTGAAGAGCAACAAAAAGAAATCCAACCAAATCTGCAGGCATTTTCAGCTTTTGAGTGTTTCCATTTTTGGTAGTGGTTTCGGCGTAACAAACAGGCACTTCTTGTTATCTTCATTTTTTGCGGTGCATTGTATACCTTATTTACCATGGACCCCTGACGAAGGCGTGTTGTCCGAAACACGGACCGTGTTGGGTCTCTTGGTTGGTAAAAAGGTTTTTATATTACTGCATTTTAACTTTGGTACAATAAATTTTTGCCAGCATCGTGTACATTGTCTGCAGTTTTTGTTTGGTTTTCCGATCCTCCTTCAATCAACAGATCACAAATGACTGTGTTCTCTGTGTTACAAACAGGGCCGGATTAAAGGGTAGGCCCAGTAGGTACATGCCTAGGGCCCAAAATGGTCAGGAGGAGGGCAAACAGACCACTGAAAATTTTTTTTCAAACGGTGCAGGCCCCCCCATCATCGATCGGCAATGCACTCCCCCCAAGAATTGATCAGCAACGTGGGCGGCTCCCCCGCTGACCTTCCTATCTCTCCCTCCCATTGCGAGACGACCGACCAACCAACAAACCTCCCTCCAGCAGCATTGGCAGCCGCATTCTAAACAGGCTGCTTCGCAGCCTTCTCCTGCCAGTGATTCCCTCTGCCGTGTCATTCATGATGTCATCAGTGAGGCGGCAGAGGGAATCACTGGCAGGAGAAGGCAAGCAGCCTGTTTAGAGAGCTGTGGCTGCCAATGCTGCTGGAGGGAGTTGGCCGGGGGGGAGGGGGTAGAGAGAGAAAAGTGATCTGCCCCGGGTGCTCAATTAACTTCTTCGGGCAGCAACAGCGTTTACAATTCACTGCTGTTGCCAGCTTCAGGCCTACCTTTCTGCCGAGTCGTCTATTTTACAGTGTTCCCGCTAAGCTGCGCTGGCGTGCGCTGGCGCACAAAATATTACATCGCAGCGCACAAGTTTCTCGTCACAGCGCACACACGCGTCGCAAAGGTAAGGGGAGGCTGGGGGAGGAATCGGACGTCGGGGTGGGGGTTTGGTTTCCGACCCTGGCGGTGGAGACATCTAACCTCGGCCTGCCCCGGAACTCTTACTGCAACAGTGACTTCCTGTTCCTGCCTAGACGGGCAGCTGCTGCAGTAAGAGTTCCGGGGCAGGCCGAGGTTAGACGTCTCCACTGATGGATACAGCGCCGCCGCTATAACATTTAAAATAATAGCGATGGGGGGGGGGGGAAGGTGCGAGGAAGTCCGGAGCTGCAGGGCCGGCGTTAGAGGGAGTAAGAGTTGATGGTGCTGCAGGGTCCCGCGGGGGGAGGGAGGAAGAAAAAAGAGGAACCGAAGCATGGCAATTTTGGGGGAGCAGGTGTGGGGAAGTCCCGCGATGACTCGTCTGCTGGCTCTGCTCTGGAAGAAGTAAGTTACGTCGGAGGGGGTGGACCCGGCAGACACAATCATTGCGGGACTTTGCCGCAACTCCCTGTGTCTGCCGGGCCCACCCCCTCCAACGTAACTTACTTCTTCCAGAGCAGAGCCAGCAGACGAGTCATCGTGGGCCCTTCCAGCATGCAGCTGCTGAGTCCGCTCTAGAGCAAGTACGTCAGAGTGGGGTGGATTGGCAGCAGGCAGCTACAATCATCGCGGGACCTTGCTGCATGAAGGGAGAGAAAGGAGCAGGACTGCTGGAATGGAAGAGTGGTGGAGGGAAAGAAAGGGGGCAGGGTGGTATGGAAGGGTGGTGCTGATGGAATTGATGTACAGAGAAAGGAGAGAGACATAAGGGGGAAGGATATTGGAGGGAAAGAAAGGGGGAAGATGCTGATTGAAGAGGGGTGGATGGAGGGAGAAAGGGCAGACATTGGATGGTAGTGGGGAACCTATGCTGGATGGAAGTGCAGATGGGAGAGATAAGGGAGCAAATGCCAGAAGGAAATGGGAGGAGAGAAAGAGGGGAGCAGATGCTGGATGATAAGTGGACAGAGAGAGGAGAAGGTACTAGATGGAAGGGTTGGAGAAAGAGGGTATATGATGGAAGGAGGGGATAAATAAAAGGAGGACACGTGATGGGGAGAAAAGGATTGAGTTAGGGAAACACTGGAGGGGTGAGGGAAAGAGGTGGCAAGCTTTAGGTAGACAGTAAAAAAGAACATTGATGAGAGAGTAGTAAGAACATAATCTAGACAGATGCAGAAAATAAATTGAAAAGGGAAATGAGGGAAAAAAGGGAAAGGGATTGCAGAGGAGAGGTGTGGGAGAGGGAAGGAGAGGAGAGAGATGCCAGACCAATGGGGGTGAAAGGAGAGATGGAAGGGGGAGGCATACAGTTTCTGGAAGGGGCATAGAAGGAGAGAAGATGCCATATAGGGGAAAAGAGACGGCAGACAGTGGATGGAAGGAAGAGAGTTACAAGAAGATGAGGAAAGCAGAAACCACAGAAGACAAAGGTAGAAAAAAATTTCTATTTATTTATTGCTTTAGGAGACATGTGTCACTGTTTCTGTGAAGCATTGTATGCAGAGTCCAGCTTCTTGCTGGTTCAATTTAACCTTTGTCTATGGGAGGGGTTAGTTTGTGATTACATATTCCATACTAGGCGAAGGTGTGTTCTGTGTGTTCGAAAGACATAGTTTTCTGTTAGGATTGACGGTGTAGGATTGATCTGTGTTGGTCTGGCTTGTTTAGTTTTACAATGGGTGTATTGATGTACTGTTCACTGCAATATGTAAGATGCTGCCTTTTCCTAGGTGACGTGTGACGTGTGGCTTGTTACTAAAAATCATGTTTTTCGTACAGATGGGGGGGGGGTGCCAAAAAATGATGGGCCCCGGGTGTTACATATGCTAGGTACACCACTGCATTATGTAAAGATACCAGAAAGCTGGAGAAGCAAAAACTTTAAGTAAATTGTTATTCTTCTAAGTTTTGAGTATTTAACCCTCCCACAATCTCATGGGCACTCATTTCAAGTTTCAAGTTTATTGAGATTTTGATTTAAACGCAATATCAAATATTTTCAATGTGTATAACAAAAATAAATTTTGGGAAATAAATAAAACCATTTGAACAATAAACATACAAACATATCCATAGATGATTAAAAATACATAAGGAGTACAAGGATAAACTACATTTGTTTACAAATGCGTCCTCCGTGCCTGCTCATAAATTTGTGGAATATGTAACTTGTCGCTCATGCATATTTTTTTTTGCACACACCTCATCAATCCTTAGAGGGAACATTGGTCATGTCTACTTCCTGTTTCCATGAAGGCAGGACCTGAAAGAGAAGAAGGCCCGAAGCCAGCAACAGCAGCAAATTGTAAACGCTGTTGCTGCCCAAAGAAGTTCATGATGCCAGGCCTTGGGTGACAGGAGGAAAGGGAGCAGAGGGGGAGAGAATTGCTACACCAAACCAGAGAGAGAACGAGAGGGAGAAGGAAAATGAGGGAGGGAATGAAAGGAGATGCCAGGGCTTGGAGGGAAGGGATGGAGAAAGAGATGCCATGGCATGGAGGAAATAGAAGGAGGGAGGAAGAATGCTAGGACATGGAGGGAAGGAGGAAGGTATGCCAGACCAAGGAAAAAGGAAGGGAGAAAGAAGGAGGTGATGTCAGAGCATGGAGGGGGAGGGAAAGATAGAAGAAAAGGAAAGGAGAGAAATGCAAGGGAATCAGGGAAGGGAAGATGCCAGACCGGGTAGTGGGAAGGAAAAAAAGGAAAAGAGATACCAGAGCATAGAGGAGGGGATGGTGACAGAGAGAGAAAAATGGAGAGGTGGCAGAGCTGAAATCAATCATGTACAAAGGAGAGAAGATAGTTTATGGAAGGAGCATAGAAAGAGGGAAGATGCCATATCGAACGGGGAGAGAGCAGACAGTGGATGGGAGGGGTTGATGCTGCATGGAAGAGAGAGGATAGATGCTGGCTAGAAAGAAGAGAGTGAAGACAAGATGATTAAAGCAGAAACGACAAAAGGTAGAAAAATTATTTTTTTTGGTTGCTTTAGAATAAAATAGTATTGTAGTTGTATTGATAAAACTTTTATAAACAGAAAATAAAGTAATCTTTTATTTGGACTAATTTTAATACATTTGTTTACTAACTTTTAGAGACCAAAACCCCCTTTCTCAGGTCAGGACAGTATAATGTAACAGCAGTATACTATATTGACCTGAAGAAGGAGGCTATGGCCTCTGAAACTTAATTGAAAAATGGATTAGTCCAATAAAATGGTATATTCTTATTTTCAATTTTTGCTTTATTTCTATTTGTTCATTTGTAAGGTGGTGATTGTCAGTTTCTTCAAATTTACATCTGCTATATTTATATTTTGCAGAGTATTAGGGGGCTATGTGTCATTGTTTCTGTGGTGTTTCACTGTTTGCAGTTTGGCTTCTTGGCGGTTCAATTTAGCCTTTATCTACATATTTCTATTTTTAGTTTGTGATTACTTATTCCATACTGGGTGAGGGTGTATCTGTGTTCTGCCTGCATGAAAGACATGGTTTTATATTAGCATTGACTAGCCTTGTTTGACGAAATGCATCAGGCATGGTTCTTGGGAGCACCTTGAATTAACCTGATTTGAATCTCCTTATTTTCTGCTGATCTTCTTTTGTTTCTTCTTGGATTCTTTGGTGGACTGCTTGCCTTGTTGTTTTGTTGCAAGTTAACATACATGGAGTGGAATGTACTAGAGGAGTTACAGATTTGGTTGTTTATACATACATATGGGTTACAGTTGATTGACATAGAATGAGGCAGTTGAGAGGCGTCCTAAGCTTGGTTATAGATATAGACTTATATTTTGGATAGTATTACTGCTGTACAATATATTTAAACACTTTTATATATGTATGGAAAGGGTACAGAGTTAAAGTCCTGGGTACGTAGGTGGGAAGGGAAGGAAGGGGGATTTGTTCAGAGATGTTTGGGGGTTGCATAGAAGAAAAACTGTGCACTGGTATGATAATCTTTGTTTTGAATTAAAAAAAAGAAAGAAAAAAAATACATGTGGAAATAAAGAAGTAAATATGAAAACAGATAAATGGGGGTGGGGCATGGGCAGGGGGTGGGGGCAGCATACCTGTGTGCCTAGGGCCCTCGAAGAATTAATCTTGCTCTGGTTACAAGACTTTCAGAGGTCATAGATTCCATTTCATCTGTATGCATGAAATATTGTGGAATGTCTGGCAATGGTGGACATTTTAAGTTTTGTTTCTGGTGTGATTCTGTCATCAAAAAAGGCAAGTGCTGCTAGGTGCTTGGACATAAACCATAGATGTCTGGAAATGGCTGTGAGCGCCTAGTTTGCAACAGATTTTTTGGATATGTGTTTAGAGTAGACTGCAGTTCAACGTCATTGTTTGAAGCCTTAATTCTCATTGGCACTTCATTCCATTGTTGAACATACACAAGGCTGACAAAGACAAGCCAGTAACATTTCTTCATTCTATCAACTTCTCATTAATGTGTTCTGTGTTTCTTTAGGGACAAATATTCTTTGTGTAGTTTCTTCAACTTCCTAACACAAGAGTTTATGCATTGTGTTGGTATCCTGGCTTGATCCCATACTGCCATCGCTGACTCATGCGCCAACTTATAGCTTTGTGGTAAAGGTTTTCCTTCGTCATAGTGATGAAAATTGACTAGCTGAAGAACATCCAGTTCTCAAGACAGTCTAGCAGTTGACAGCTGACAGACTGACTTCTCAAGGAGCCAGTTTTCAGGTGCAGATCACAAAGTAGACAATGCCATGCAAACTAATTATGTGCAATCACCTACATGCACAACACACAAGCGAACAATTCCTGCTGGGGTGACCTTTAAATTTTTCCTAATCAAGCTGAAATATGACACATAAATAAGATATTACTGAAACTATCATCGGTAACAGTGTAACAGTGAGCGCTTGAGATCCATTATTAACCTCTTTCATTCAACTTCATGTAAGAAGTGTGGCTTAAGCAGCAGTCCATCTGTATTTTTGGGGATAAAGTGTGGAGCACTATTATTTTGAAGGAGTGACATAAATAAGATATACCAAGTGGACAAAAATAAGCCTTATGGAGACAAGGTTTGACAAGGTTGATTTTTTTTGCATTCTACCATGGACCACCCTACTGTCACATCAATGCACTGCAGTAATGCCAAGTCTATGGATGATGTATCTACAGGCATGCAAATATATGGCACAGGAATATCAGGTTATGCTAGTATTCTGTA
The DNA here is from genome assembly GCF_902459505.1 of Geotrypetes seraphini. Lineage (NCBI taxonomy): Eukaryota > Metazoa > Chordata > Amphibia > Gymnophiona > Dermophiidae > Geotrypetes > Geotrypetes seraphini. Next base: position 59,592,192 of record NC_047085.1, read on the forward strand.
ACAGATTCTAGATGCCCTGATACCATTATACTGTACATCAATCACTAAGTCACATAATTGGAACTGTCAACTTATTGCATTTTCTCCTAAGTTCTTGTTGGTTATATTAAAATCAGTTATGGATTACACTATGCAACAATGCAGCCACTTCATCTTGCAGCTTTCCTAGAGGTCTACCTTCTGGATTAAGTCATTCAAATTTATAATATTAACCACTATAATCACTCTCCCCCAACAGTGATATTACTCATCTGAGATGCGATGTAGTACTGGGATGCAATTAAAAGAATGGTCAACCCAGTCCAGGTGGAAGATTTTATTAAAGAGAAACCTTTGCTGAAAGTTTAATTTCTAATATTGAGTTTACTTTTGGAGGATGATGTATAATATATATAAAAGCCATTTGCCTGTTTCTAGATAGGAGACAGAAATATTTGATTTGATGTTTTATTTTAAAATACTGGCGACCAGTAATAATGTGGACTAGGATATGGTTGATTAGTTTCCTTATATATTTTGTTGTTCCTTGTATGGAATTTACATTTGTATTTGTTGTGTTCATTCATGAATGTTTGTTACTAAGGTATTGTAATGAATAATCCAATAAATAAAGATTATAAAAAAAAAAAAAAAAAAAAAAGAATGGTCAGGTATAGTTTAACAGTAAGGAAATCTCTCACTAGGAGGGCTCCTAATTACTTAGGACGTCTCACCCTGTTCCCATACCTCTTAATCACATAGTTATCGTGCTGGTTATTGGTGGTGAATTGAAATGATAGTGAATGGTCTTAGTACCTTTTCTGGGGGGAATTAAAGCATAGTCCTATGCTCGGACCTCTTGGACCACACAAAGAGCCGCACAGGCCCTTCGGCAAGGCCCACTGATGGGAGAGGTCCGCGTGGTGCATTGTGTTTTTAAAGCAGCAGCACCGTTGATCCTTGCCAAGTGGGTGGGGCTTCAGGACCAGCAATGTGCTCTCTCGGTGGGGTAAGGAGGGACTTGGTGGAAAACTTCCTCTGTACCCTGCAGATCGGATGGAGAGAGAAGAGGCTCGCCTGGCTCATTGTGTTTTTAAAGCAGCACCAATGTCCTGGTCACAAAAGCAGTTTGAGGGGAATGATAGCCATTTTCTATACTTTTGTGGCATAAGCAATTAAGAAAGTATTCTTATCACACAAGAACAAAAAAAAAAAATAGATTTTAGTTTAGATTGTAAGCTCTTTGGAGCAGGGACTGTTTTCTTCTTCTTTGAGACTCTGTGCAGCGCTGAGTGCATCTGGTAGCGCTATAGAAATAATTAATAGTAATAATAATAATAATAACTTTATTTTTCTATACCACCAACACCCAAAGAGTTCTAGATGGTTCACAAAGTAAGAGGACTGAACAGTTCAGTGATACAACATAATACTTTTTTTTTTTTAAATTCTTTATTCATTTTCAAACTTAAAATAAGTGTGACAAATGTTCAAACAAATTAACAATAAATACATCACTTAATAATCAGCAATGATACAAATCATAAACTCTTATCACCCCTCCTTCCCATCCTTTCCTAACATATGATCAAATATCTTGTAGAATATGTAATAATAAAAATAACCCCCCTCCCCCCTCACTACTAAACTTGTAAATTTAAGGGAAACAAACTCATCTAATCAGTACAATACTTTGTTAATGGCTCCCATACATTCTGAAATTTCCTAAAATAACCCCGCTGTATTGCAATAAATCTCTCCATTTTATAAACATGACATAAAGAATTCCACCAAAAATTTTAATTTAATCTACTCCAATCTTTCCAATTATACTTAATTTGTTGAATGGCAAACCCAGTCATTATAAGTAATAATTTGTTATTTTTTGTAGAAATCTGACTTTTTGCTCTCATTGCCATACCAAATAGCACAGTATCATATGATAATGCCACTGGGTTATCTAATAAACAATTAATTTGGTCCCAAATTGATTTCCAGAAATTCATAATAAATGGACATAGAATAATAAATGATCTAAAGTCCCTGCTTCTAGATGACAGTGCCAACATTTATTAGACTTAGAGCTATCCAATTTTTGTAACCGAACAGGGGTCCATAATGCTCTATGTAACAGAAAAAAACAAGTTTGTCTCATAGATGCTGACACTGTACATCTCATCCTCCAAGACCAAATTCGTGGCCATTGAGATGCAGTAATTTGATGCTTAATCTCAATGCTCCAAATGTCTCTTAAACCAGTGTTTAATTTCTTTTTAATAAACCCATTTAATAATTTATTCCACTGGGCGGCCTGGTGACCCAAGAAATCTGCCTGAAAACACAGGAACTCCATACTATATTGATTATTAAGATTTTTCCAGTCAGGGAACCCCGCCTGAATGGCATGCTTCAGTTGCAACCATCTAAAACTTTCTGATTTATTAAGATTATATTTATGTTGCAACTGTGAAAATTCAAGCATTTTACCATTTGAAATAACATCATCTAATATACGTATTCCTGCTATCATCCAATGCTTCCAGACGAGCCTTTCTCCACCAATTTGAATCTTGGAGTTCACCAAAATAGATTGATTTGTAGATTTGTAAATTGGAATAGTTGTTAAATTACTTACATATCGCAATGTTTTCCATGTATCAGCTAATATTCTATTATCTTTACTGTAACTAGGCAATTTGATACTGAGCACATGGCAAAGGATAATGGAGACATGAGTTGCCATTCTAACCACAACCAATCTGGGAGTTTTTCCATGAGCTCTGGGAGGACCCAATACATACCCTGGCGCAAAATATAGGCTTGATGATACCTATAAAAATTGGGAAAATTTACCCCTCCCTTTGAAATTGATCTTTGTAAAGATACCAAGGCCACTCTAGGAGTTTTACCCAGCCAAATAAATTTTAAAAGAATGCTATTTAATTTTTAATAAAAGGACCCTTGAAAATAAACCGGCAACATACCCATCTGATAACAAATCACAGGCAAAATCTTCATCTCAATAGTTGAAAGATGTAAAGGATTCCATTGCTCACACATTCTGTAATAACTTTTTTTCATTTATTGTCATTGTTTCTTCCAGCGTATTTTTAATCCAAATACCTAAATATTTTATTCCATCCTCCCTCCAAAGAAAGGGAAATGAATCAAACAAACTTTTTGTACAGTGAACATTGAGTGGAAGAATTTCTAATTTACTCCAATTTATCTTGTAACCTGAAAATTTTTCAAAGTTCTCAATCATTTCAAGTAAGCAAGGAATGGTTGTCTCAGGATTTCTCAAATAGAGCAATATATCATCCGCATAAGCCGAGACCTTATATTCCCGATCTTTTTGAGGAATACCCTGAATCTCCTCCGCTTGCTGAATGGCTAATAACAAGGGTTCCAATATAATGTCAAAAAGCAGAGGGACAACCTTGTCTAACCCCTCTCTGCAACTTAAAACCTTCTGAAAAATTATTATTAATATACAGTTTAGCAAAAGGGGAGCTATACAACGTTTGAACCATTTGTATAAATCCTGAACCAATACCAAACTACTCCAATGCTTGATACATAAAGGTCCATTCAACACGATCAAAGGCCTTCTTTGCATCAAGGGATACAGAAAAAGCCGGACCATTTAAGGCTTTAGACAAATTCAACATATGCAAGGCAAGCCTAGTGTTGTTAGAAGAATGTCTTTGAGCAACGAATCCTGTTTGATGCATTCCAATAATAAAAGGGAGAGCTTTAGCCAAACGTACAGCCAAAATTTTAGCTAAAAGTTTTCCATCAACATTAATTAAAGAAATTGGCCTGTAATTTGAAACCAGTGTGGGATCTGTATTTGGCTTTGGCAAGACTATAGTTAATGATTCAGCCATGGTACCCTTAATACAACCTTTAGTTAGTTGAGACTGATATAAATTTAATAAATAGGGTAATAGGGTAATTTGAAATGATTTATAGAACTCTACTGTAAAACCATCTCCACCTGGAGCGGATCCAACTCTAAGGGACTTCAATGCTGCTTGCAATTCTTTTATTAATAGTGGCTTTTCTAAACTTTCTTTTATGTGCTCAGGAATTTTCAGTCCCTTAATTAAATTTAAAAATTCCAATCCATCATTTTCTTTATTTAAATAAGGCTCAGAAGAATATAGGTTTTTGTAAAAGTTAAAAAATTGTTTTAAAATCAGTCCAAATATTCCTCTTTTCATCTTTAATCACCACTATTTTTGTTTTCCGTTTTTTTGCTTTTAGATAATTTGCCAATATTCTTCCCGCCTTATTTGAATTTCCATAATACATTGCCTGTTGAGAAAATAAATCTTTCCTTATTAATTTAGAAGAAACCTCATTATATTTCCCTTTGGCTTTCAATAGATCCTGTATAGAACATAATACTTAAGAAAGCACAGTACAATATTCCATTTATAAAACTACAGTAAGAATACTATGATGTAGTCATTGATCAAGTAACAAATTTTTTGAACAAATAAGTCTTAACTGATTTTCTAAAAGTACAATAAGATGCAGTCTGTTGAATCATATCATCTAACCAAGCTTGAATTTTACCTGCTTGATAGGCCAAGGATCGATCAAAAAATGTTTTATAACGACAATTTTTGGGATTAGGAAAAGTGAATAAACCAGAACGTCGAGTAAACTTAATCAAGTTTCAAGTTTATTCATATTATTTGATTGAACGCTTTTCCAAAATACAAAGCGTTGTACAAAAGATAAAAATATGATTTTAGAGAAATCACTTATACATAATACATTGATCAGACCTACATGGGTAATTGCTTTTTAAAACCACGGGAAACAATAGGAAAGAGGGGAGGAAATACAATTTTTTGAAGAAAAAGTACATATAAGGGAAGTACATTAGGAGGGTAGGAAGAAGAGGATTGCTGGCTATACAGTTTGAAATGAGAGAAAAGATAAGATGGAACTGATCCAGATAACAATTTATAGCAAATGCAAGCAAATTTGAAAAGTATTCTAGCTTCTATTGACAACCAATGCCATTGACGGTAATAAGGGCTGACATGTTCCTGTTTTTTCAATCCCTAAATTAGGCGGACAGCTGTATTTTGGATCAGCCTTAATCTGGATGTGGGGTCAAAATATTTTTTAATGGAACGCAGTTTCCATAATGCAAAAAAAAAATTTCTTAACAAGTATATCGGTGTGTTCACCCAGAGTTAAATGACAGTCCAAAATAACTCCTAAAATTTTAAGGAAAGGGACTATTGGGTATTCTTGTCCTCTTAAATGAAGAGTTTTATCTGTGATATTATCATTAGGACTGGCCAGAAAAAATCTAGTTTTTTATCAGTGTTTAATTTCAACTTGAATTCAATAGTTCATTGTTCAATCTGATTTAGGATAAAGGTGATCTGATTTTTTTATTTCAGTAATAAAAGAGATAACTGGTATCAGTATCATAATGTCATCGGTGTACATGTAAAATATTAGTAGTAGTAGTACATGGAGGGCCATTTTCAAAAGGATGTCTAAGTCTGATTTGGATGTTTCCTGCTAAACATCCAAAGTCGAAAGCAAAGAAACATCCATTTTCAAAAGCCAAATTGAAAGATGTCCAAATATTTCTTTTTTTGAAAATCTTCTACTTGGACGTCTAGGCCAACAGGACAGCCAACCCTTAGGATACCTAACTTTATACCCCATTTTTGACCAAAGACACATCCAAGTTGAAAAAGTCCAAATCTAGACCACTTGGAAATGGGAGGGGCCAGCATTGTGATGGACTGGCCACACAGACATGCCAACACAGCAGTAGGACACCTTAGAGGGCACTTCTGTGAACTTGAAATAAAGAGTGCCAGAAGTACATCGCACCATATACCCCTTAAAATTAATGCTGAGCCCTCCAAAACTATCCCCAAACCTACTTGTCCCACCTACCATCCCAATAGCCCTCATGGCTACAGGTGGCACTTATATTGCAGTAGAGAAAGGTTTTGGTGGAGTTTAGTGGTCTCACACTATCTATCATAAATGTAGTGGTTAGCTTATGGGCCTGGGACCTCCTCTCTATGGTTCACTAGCCCATCCACCAGGTTATTTAAGACATTTGTGTGACATTTGTGTGACATTTGTGGCAGCTAGGCTTCAATGCTAAAAAATGCAAGATAATGCATCTGGGTAAGAGAAACCCGCGTAGAACTTATGTACTAAATGGTGAGACCTTGGTTAGGACCACGGCGGAACGCAACCTAGGGGTGATCATTAGTGAGGACATGAAGGTTGCCAATCAAGTGGAGAAGGCTTCCTCCAGGGCAAGACAAATGATGGGGTGTATCCGCAGAGGTTTCGTCAGCAGGAGACCTGAAGTTATGATGCTGTTGTACAGAGCCATGGTGAGGCCTCACTTGGAGTACTGTGTTCAGTTTTGGAGACCACACTACCGAAAGGACGTGCTGAGGATCGAGTCGGTTCAGCGAACGGCCACCAGGATGGTCTTGGGGCTCAAGGATCTCACGTATGAAGAAAGATGAAAAAAATTGCGGCTGTACTCACTTGAGGAAAGAAGAGAACAGGGAGATATGATTGAAACATATAAGTACATCACGGGACACATCGAGTCAGAAGATGATATCTTCTGGCTCATGGGACCCTCGACCACCAGAGGGCATCCGCTGAAAATCAGGGGAGGGAAGTTTCATGGCGACTCCAGGAAGTACTTCTTCACCGAAAGAGTAGTGGATCATTGGAACAGACTCCCACTCCAGGTGATAAAGGCCAGCAGCGTGACGGATTTTAAGAGAAAATGGGATACTCACGTGGGATCTTTAAGGGAGTAAATTCAGGGGAGGGGATACTTGGAATGGGCAGACTTGGTGGGCTATAGCCCTTTTCTGCTGCTTTTTTCTATGTTTCTATGTTTCTATGATACTCTGCTAAGCTTTCCCATACCAAGTGCTGCTACTACTACTACTACTATTAATTATTTCTATAGCGCTACCAAAGGCACGCAGCGCTGCACAGAGTCACAAAGAGTAAGAAAACAGTCCCTGCTTGAAAGAGTTTATGAACAGGCAAGACAGACAAACAGGATGTCATGGATACAGTTAAGGGGAATGGTTAATCAGCGGGCTGGGTTAGAGGGCAGAGGAGTAGGGTTAAGGATTGAAAGCTATATGAGCAAGGTGGATTTTCAGTCTGTTTTCAAACAAGGGAAGGGGCTTGATGGACAAACTTGGGTAATTTATTTCAGGCATAGGGGGCAGCCAGATGAAAGGAACAAATTCTGGAATTAGCAATGGAGCAAAGGGTAACGCTAAGAGTGACTTATCTGAGGAACGGAGTTCTCTGGGAGGTGTATAAGGAGAGAGAAGCGAGGAGAGATATTGAGAGGCAGCAGAATGAACACACTTGTAGGTCAGCAAGAAGATATTGAACTGTATGCGATGGCAGATAGGGAGCCAGTGAAGTGACTTAAGGAGAGGGGTGATATGAGCTGCTGTTCTAGAGCCAGCTATCTATTGTTTCATTCAGATCTTTGGGGGTTGTGAGGGGGTTACTGAGCAGTGGGGGAGTTTGTGTGTGTGTGTGTGTGTGTGTGTGTGTGTGTGTGTGTATGTATGTGGGGGGAGGAGGGGGTCATACCTTACTGTATCCAGTGATCATCTGGTCTGTTTGGGTACCTTTGTGGCACTTAGATGCTTGTAAAAGAGGTCTAGCTCCAAACGTCTAAATTCCGTCCAGGATGTTTTGGAAAAGGTTTGAGGCATATTTTTATCTAAAATTTCCATGTAAATGTCTTGTCAAAGTACAAGATATTGAATATATATTTTGGGATCCTATTCAATTGCAACAATTCCTAATAGCTCAAGAACAGAAATGAGTTTATTTTTTGTTTTTCTTTTGCCTTAAATGATTCATTACTGGGGAAATGGTAGGATGTTAGAGTCCCAATTAGTAGGAAATGGTTGTGATTCATCTGAATCAAGAACCAACTTCTTGTTTTCCTAAATTTTGTTAGTTGTGAAGTGGCATTTCTCCCCATTATTGTGGGCTTGAAAAGGATTTTTCTGTGCTGTACAATTATTGTTAAACTTTGTGTTAGAAACCTTTTTTTTCCTTGGTATCATCTGATATGGTTATTATTAAATTTATAAATAAAAAAAAAAAAAGAAAAGGTTTGACTATGCAAGATGTCCAAGTCAAAGTCCACGCCCAAAGCCCACCCAAAACACACCCATAACATGCCTCCCAGCATGTCCTATGGAACTCTGGATACATAGCAGAAGAAATGTCTTGGTAGACGTCAAGGAAAAGGGTTTTGATTATCAGCACTTGGAGGTCCTGGCGATTAGGACGTCCAAGTGCCAACTTAGGTGTTTTTTGGGACATTTTAGCTTTTTTATTATGAGCCCCATAGTGTTATAGAAATATCTGGCCTGATCACAGTAGCACAGTAACAAAGTAGATGATGGCAGTAGATGATCCATCCAGTCTGCTCAAAAAGGCAACAATAATCCCCCTCCCCCCACCACCACTCTGTGTAGGCTCAGGTCACCCATTCATGAATGCTGGATGTGAAGTCACCACCGTGACAACCATATAGGCAGCTAAACATAATGGGGATGATAAGTCAACAGTACACCACGTATCAGTCGTGATCTCTTCCCTTCCCACGTAGGCCATTATAGTAGTAGGGGTAAGGGGAAGATAAGACTAGGTTTCCAGAGGTACAGTGTACTTGGTTTATTTTGTTTGTTTGTTTATTTCTCACCTGCCCTTATCCAGAGTGAGTTACATATTAACATACAAATTAAAATATTTACATTTGTCGTACAAAACACTTCAAGGACACACTATAACAAATTGCATACTTACATAGTGTCACAAACCCGAGCCCAATGCCGGCCTTGTGCCAGGGAAGAATCATTAAAAGCTACCCCTGAAACTAGTCCGAGCTAACCACTTTGTCCCTGTTAGGCAGGAACAGGACCAGGAAGCACAGGCTGTGTTCAGACCTGCTTTAGAACATAGCCTGGTAAAAACTGGCAGGGCCCCTTTAAATCCTCCATTTTGTAAGAGGCTGGCTAAACAGGGCAGAAGGCAGCCTCAGCTGAAAGAAGCCCGGCCCCTGAGTAGGACTGGGCAGGGCACAGCAGCCTTAGAGCATTTGGAGAGCTGGCTGTCCAAGAGAAGGAGAGAAACAGGAGAAGCTCTCAGGTGGAAGGAGTCTCCAATTCCTCTAGAGCCAAAGGATGTGGAAATGCTGAACACAGAGCCAGAAGGAACAACCCTGGTAAACCCGGAATATGAAGCAATGGATTGGAGTGCTTTACCAGAGGTGGGACTGACTGAGGAAATGGATATTAGTTAATTTTGAACATGTGTTTGGCATAGCTGGCTTGGAGGTGATTTTTTCTTTCTGGGTTTATTTTTGAATATTGTTATTTTCTCTGGGACAATAAGGACTTGTTCTGAGCATGCTAGCCAAGGAAGGTGTGCTAACAAAGTGTTTTGTTTGCTTGGAAGTTTTTTTCCAAGATGGCTGCAGCAAGCCATGACTAGACTGCATTGAAACAACAGAAGCAATATCTCTCATAGAGTGGGAATATCCTGAAGGCTGGGGCAGGATCTGCCCAACATCTTAGTGGAGGGATTGCGGGTTATTTTGCTCCTTGATTCAACAAAGAGCCAATTTGGCAAATCCGCCAATCTTCTGCCACTGCACTCGGAAGGGAAGTGCTGCACATTGCAGTGTGTTATATTTTGTTTTGTTGATTTACAATGAAGACTTTTGAGAGACTGAATTGAATGCTATGCCATTACTCTCATGATGAACTAAGACTTTTCTGGGACATAAGATAAGGGTTTTGAGACTATAACCAGACCAGGCTGGTATGTGCAGCATTATTTTGTTTCTGCCATTATTATTATTACTGTTGGACTTTTGTTTTCATGCATTTTTGTTTGGACTTGTTTGGATGAACAATAAATTTGAGTTCTTTCTTTTGAAACCTACCTGTGTGAAGCCATATTGTTTTTGAACACAGGATTAGTATATCCACAACAGGGTCTTCCTCCCTCTTGGGGAAGCACGCTGAAGGAATTTTGTAAGCGTGTGCCGGTTACCGCTAGTCTTGAGGGCCGGCCACGCTACAATAGCAAATTACATATAACATACACGTCGCATCAGTGACAAATATAATTTAAGGTCACAACTGGCCAAACCCACACATACATCAAAAATTCCATAAGTCATACAAGATGCCTCAATAACAGACATCATTAAACCAAATAAAAACCAAATAATTGTTTTCTATTCAGGAATTTTCATTCCAGAGCATAAATTTTTAAAGCAGAAGCAATACTAAACAAATGTTAGTTCTTTAATCTGCAGATTCAAAACATGGTCATGTAAAAACAGTTACAGCATGTTCCAAAAAGAAAAAAAAAAGAAGTATTTTTTAATGTACATTGCTTCCAATGACAGAAATGCTGGCAATTTGTTCTTTGTATCCTGCATTTTCCAAGTGACATGGCACATCTGTCTTAGCTGACTCTTACAAAGACTAATTAGAGCCGAGTACCTGTCCTTCTGGCACAACTCCTCAATAGGCGCCAAACTACAGAGACAGTCTTCTGGTGAGCATAACATCATAAAACAGGGAAAGAAAACTGCCAGCGTCCTCATGTATAATATCTATCTATCTAAAAATAAAGGCACCAGATCCTCCTCATGGGTGCCATAAATTCACCTGAATCAGTAACAGTAGGTTCAAGTTCAAGCTTAGTTTGGAACCATTTCATGATCTGCTAACATCATCCTCAGCAAGCCAAATAAATCTGTATGATCACTTGGCATTATAATTTTTCTTCTTTTATCCTCCTCTCCCATTGCTTTCTCTTTCTCCTGATTGCACTCGCAACTATACTGTATAAATATTTCTCTCTTAAGCTGCTCACAGCCATGAGCAGAATTAAACCTAGATAGTCAATCCTAACCTGGATAGTCAATCCTGAGCTATGTCCAGGTGCCAACACTGAATTTCAAGGCTCAGCTGCTAACCCAGAGGTTATGTGGTTGCTGGCCTATATTCAGTGCTAGCGCCCACATATCTGAGTGGGCATAGATAGACCTGCTTTATGTGGGGTCTTATGTGACCGCTTAGATTTGCAGTCATTGGTACCAAACATGACTGCTGGCTGTCTCTGACTTCACCCACAGACCGATCCAGCAGTAACTAGCAAATGCAAAGGCAAACAGAACGGACAATCAGTGGAACTGCCCACTTACGTGTCACTGAATATCAGCAACCGGAATACTGATGGTGATTTAATTAGGCAGGAAACTCTTCTGCTTGGTTGAATATTGGGACACAATACAAACCCCCCAAAAGAGACAGGGAAACACTATGTGAGTGAATAACATGAAAAAACACATGGTGAAGCTTGAAGAATACAATACTAAGAAATGCAAGGTCATGGAATAGAGAAATACAATTTTAGCGAAGACCATTTACGTAAAAAGGCAAGTGTGGAAACGTACTGAAATTTGATATTGTTTTCCAATTGTTGGTCTAGGCATTTCACTATGAATCTGTACCTGTGGGTTTTCTCCTTTTCCCTCCCCCTCCCTTTCTTCTTTTCTTTTTTGATTCCACGTTTTCTGATCAAGCTGTTACTGTAAACACTGAAAAAAAAGAAATGCAAGGTCATGCATTTGGGCTGCAAAAACCTGATGGGAATGGTACAGTTTAGGGGCGAATAACTTATGTGCACGACAGAAGAGCAGGACTTGGGTGTGATTGTATGTGATGATCTTAAGGTGGCCAAACAGGTTGAAAAGGTGACAGTGAAAGCTAGAAGGATGCTAGGTTGCATAGGGAGAGGTATGGCCAGTAGGAAAAAGGAGGTATTGATGTCCCTGTATAAGACTTTGGTGAACCCTCATTTAGAATATTGTGTACAATTCTGGAGGCCACATCTTCAAAAAGATATTAAAAGGATGGAGTTGGTCCAGAGGAAGGCTACTAAAATGGTATGTGGTCTTCATCATAAGGAGTATGGGGACAGACTTAAAGATCTCAATCTGTATACTTTGGAGGAAAGGCGGGAGAGGGGAAATATGATAGAGACGTTTAAATACCTATGTAATTTAAATGCGAATTAGTCAAATCTCATTTTAAAGGAACCTGTGCAATGAGAGGGCATAGGATGAAGTTAAGAGGTGACAAGCTCAGGAGTAATCCGAGAACTACTTTTTTACAAAAAGGGTAGTAGATGCATGGAACAGTCTCCCTTAAGAGGTGGTGGAGACAAAGACTGTGTCTGAATTCAAAAGGGCCTCGGATAGGCACATGGGATCTCTTGGAGAGAGAAAGAGATAAAGGTTACTGTGGATGGGCAGACTGGATGGGCCATTTGGCCTTTATCTGCTGTCATGTTTCTATGAATGCAAAAAACAACAGAATAGGGGTGGATTTCCACCATAAAGGGTTAAAAAGCTTTTTGGAATAATGCTAACTTATCCACCCCTTTAACAAAACCGTAGCATGGCTTTTAGCGCTGGCCATGCCAGTAACAGCTCCTACGCTTACAGGAATTATATGAGCATTTGAGCTAATACCGCTGTGGCCGGCACAAAAAATTGTGTTATGGTTTTGTAAAATAAAAATAAAAAGGGAGTGAGTATTTAATTTATTAATAAAACACCAAATTGAAAAAGACTCGACATGGGGCCGTGTTTCGGGAGAAATACCACCTGCCTCAGGGGTCACAAAAGTTCTATTAGGGGTATTATAAAGGTGCAGTTTTTACAGTATCCTGTGTAAAGTATCCAATATGAAACATCCACCAGGGATCACCTGGGAACGGTCAACCCTGTGGTATTGATAATTCATAAAACACTTGTAAGCTGGAAATTCTTTGAACCGCCCCTACTCTGTTGTTTCTTGAATATTGGAGCTTTATAGTTGTGAGTGCTCACTGATAGTGGTGGTTGTCTGTCCATGACTATGTATACACACCTGATTATGCACACATAATATATACTACTCCATCTGACTATGAATACACACTGACTATATGTGACTGCCACATGCCCCCCCACATACCCAACTGCATACTGTGACCAGGCATAGGGCTTGGTTGTAAGCGTCGATTGTGAACTCTCAGGCCTTGAGCATGCGCACATGCTCAAGGCCCAGCACAGGAGGCAGATCTTCGGGCACCGGCACCAACGCACAGGACATGCTGGTGCCGGTGCCGGTGCAGAGGCTACATCAAAGTAAGAAGAGGGTTCGGGTGGGTTGGGGGGACCTCAGGTCGCGGCGGGGGGTGCAGGTTCACGGGGGGGGGCCTTCGGGGGGAGCAATGCCGGTTCTCATGAAGGGGGGGGGGAGCAGTGCTGCTGGCCTCGGGGGGGGGGGGGGGGTGGAGGGGGGAACGTATCAAAGCGAGTTGGAAACTTGCTTTGATAAACAAGCATTTTGGATTACGAGCATGCTCCTGGAACAGATTATGCTCGTAATCAAAGGTACCACTGTATACACTTTTTTCAAAGGTTATTCATTTTGATTTTTGGTATAGTAGTATAGTGTGATTAATAAATTGTAGATTAGATTAGATAACCATCACAAAAGCTTTTGAAAACTGCTTTTCTTTTAATTGATAAGGGGTACTTTCTCTTTCATGGCATGAGGTGATTCTCTTTATAAAGATTATACTGTAGTGCCCTTTTCTTTTATGTCAATTGAAGCTTTGATGCTCGGATTCCATAAGTTTTTGACAATCAGCTTTGTTCCACTGGTTGGAGTAAGGCTCCTTAGAAGCAAGATAACAGTACCAATTTTGGGAAGCCAAATGGTCTTAAACTGTTCAGAAACTCCATTGTGTATAGTTATACTGTAGATTGTATGGTCCTTCTGAAATTATTGTATAGACACTTTTATAGATATGTTCTTCATCTGCAATCATTTGTAACACACATAAAGTCTCTTGACATTAAAACTTCTTTATTTACTTTCCCTGTATCATCCCTGAATGGCTCTTCAGTGTAGACATTTTTGCTTAGCAAACAATGTTTCAGGAATATAAGATCATAATAAAACTTAACAACTTGGCGGATTCTGTTAGATGCATTGTAAGTTATAGCTAAGCAACATTGGAGCTTAAATATTCTTGGAATGACCTGTTATCATTAAATAACCATGAGTTGCTCTTTGAACAATAGATATGGCCAACACAAGAGATTTAGGGGCCTAAGCAGTAAAATTCATGCAACATGAATTTTAGTGTGCCATACTGGGACAGACCGAAGGTCCTTCAATTACACGGTATCCTGTTTCCAACAGTGGCCAACCCAAGTCACAAGTACCTGGCAAGATCCCAAGAAGTAAAACAGATTTTAGGAATAAGCAGTGGATTTCTCCAAGCCATCTCAATAATGGCTTATGGACTTTTGCTTTAGGAAATTATTCAAATATTTTTTAAACCCTATTAAGCTAACTGCTTTCACCACATTTTCTTACTCCTACTATTAATTATTTCTAGAGTGCTACTAGATGTACATAGTATTGTACATAGTCATGAAGGAGACAGTCCTTACTCAAATGAGCTCACAATCTAATCAATCAAGACAGATAATCAGGATGCCAGGGTAGGGGTTGTAGTTAACTTGGGATGGTTAAACTGGTGGCTAGGGTGATGAGCAGAGGGAGAAGATTAAGTGTTGAAGGATTCTTGAAAAGATGGGCTTTCAGTATATTTTTGAACAAGGGAAGGGGCGTGACACATGGCCTCAGGTAGTCTATTCTATGCATACAGGGCAGTGAGGTGAAAGGAACAAAGTATGGAATTGACAGTGGAGAAGAGAAGTTACTTTTATCCGAACCTATCTGAGGAATGGAGTTCTTGGGGATACATAAAAGGAGAGACAAGAGAGGAGAGATACTGAGGGGCTGCAGAATGAACTCACTTGTATATTAGTAATTTGAGTTTGAACTGTATGTGAAGGCTGATAGGGAGCCAGTGAAGTGATTTGAGGAGAGGGATAATTTGAGTGTAGTGAGGTTGACAGAAGATGAGTCATGCAGCAGATTGGGGTTTGGGGGTTTGGGAGAGGCAGCTCAGTGGGAGACCTGTTAGAAGTACATTGCAGTAGTCTAAGTGTGAGGTTACAAGGATATGAACAAGGGTCTGGGTAGTGTGCTCAGAGAGGAAGGTGCAAATTTTGGTGATGTAGAGATAGAAGCAATAGACTTTAGCAGTCTGTTGGATGTGAGTTTTTGGATAGCAGTTTTGGATTTGAGTCCGTTGGATAGCAGTTTTATTTATGCGAGGCACTGGTAGGCTCTTTGTAATTTTAGGAGGCTTTACATTATGATTATTATGTTTTATTGGTGTTCTATTTGTTGTAATGTATGTTATTCTATTTGTGTATGTACTTTATTGTGACCCACCTTGGGAAAGGCGGGGTATAAATAAATAAATACAAATGTGTACAGAAAATAAGAAGTCAGAGTCAAAAATGACTCCAAGGTTGAGAGCAGAGGTGACAAGAATGATAGTTTCATTTACAGAGACATAGAATGGAGGAAAGAGGAGCAGCTCAGACTTGGATATGTTTAGTTTCAGGTGGCAGCTGGACATCCAAGCAGCATTGTAAACAGGTGGAGACTTTTTCTTGGATTTTTTGTGGAATTTTGGGTGTGGAGAGGTATATATGGTAATCATCAACATATAGGTGATATTGGAAGCCATGGGAGGTAATCAGGTGTAGCGGGAGAAAAGAAGAGGTCCTAAGACAGAACCCTGGGGTACACCAACCATTAACGGGATAGCAGCCAAGGAAGATCCACCAGCGCATACACTAAAGGTGCAGTGGGAGAGGTGGGAGGCAAACCAAGAAAGGACAGATTTGTGGAATCCAAGCAAAGACAGTGTATCAAGGAGTAGGCAGTGAATGTCAGTATCAAAAGCAGCAGACAGGTCAAGAAGGATGAGGATTGAGTAAAGGTTCCTGGATCTGGTTAGAGACAGGTCACTGCAGACTTTTTTTTAAGGCAATCTCGGTGGAGTGTAGGGGCAAAATTCAGACTGAAGATCAAGAATCGGTCAAGGTAAAAGGAAGTCAAGGCAATGACTGAACGTCAAGGTGAAAAGAAGTCAAGGCAGTGACTGAGGACAGCATGCCCGAGTAGCTTGGATAGAAATGGAGGAAGGGACACAGGGCAATAGTTGGAAGGGCAGGTGGAATCCAGTGAGGCTTTTGTGTTTTTTTTTAGAAGCAGCTTAACCATCACATGCCTGAAGGCCTCGGGAACAGTTGGAATGGAAATGGATAGGTTGAGGCTATACTGTGTTCACCAATAATTTGTGTATACTAGGTTTACTGCAAAGTGTCATCCCCTCCTATATTATTGATATTAGGTTGAGGATATGACAGATAGCAGGGATAATAGTATGTGAGATGGAATCGAGTAGAAGGGTGAGAATGGAGTCAGAGGGGCATATTGTGAGCTTAGCTGAGGGCAGACACTGTATGGTTTCTTCCTCCATGATTTCAGAAAAGGAAGAAATGTCAGTAATGAATTCCAGATTTTAATTACATGTTGAGTGAAGAAATATTTTCTCCATTTTGTTTCAAATCTACTACTTAGTAGCTTCTTCGCATGCCCCCTAGTCCTAGTATTTTTGCAAAAAGTAAACAAGCAATTGACATCTACCCTTTCCACTCCACTCAGTATTTTATAGACCTCTATCATATCTCCCCTGAGCTAACTCTTCTCCAAGCTGAAGAGTCCTAGCCACTTTAGCCTTTAAAATGTTACTTAACATGCTTATCAACAAATTTCAGAAATTGTGCAATCATGCTATTATGCAAGAACTCCTCCCCTCCCCCAAATGTAATGGCTAAATAATATGGGTAGACTAAATTCAGTGGTCCACTATTTACTCGGTCAGATTTTCAGGATACCCACAATGAATATGTATGAGATACATTTCACTACAATGGAAATAGTGCAGGTAAATTTCTCTCAGACATATTCATTCTGAATATGCTAAAAACCTGAATGGGTGTGTCCCAAAGACTGAGTAGAGAACCCACGAGCTAAATTGGACAGGCTCTATTCTTGACTCCTCCTTGATTCCTAGCAGAGAATGACACGGGGACAATTTGTCCCCATTCCCACAGAAACTCAATTTCCCCGTCCCATCCCACCCCCATGAGTTTTGTCGCTGTCCCTGACCCATTCCTGTAAGTTCTACCTTAACTGCACAAGCCTCCAATACTTATTATTTTAAAGTGTTTGAGGCTTGTGTAGATGAAGAGAGAGCTTGCAGGAATGGAGCAGGGACAGGAAAAGAACTCGCCGGGAAAATGAGTTCCCGCAGGGACGGGGAAAAATTTGTCCCCGTGTCATTCCTAGCTTCTGACAGGTACAAATCCACATATAAATAGCAGCATTTACATTTGTATGTTACATTCACTTGTAAATACTATTTTTAATATTTAGCCCCAGAGCTGTGGTAAGGAAAGAGAAGACAGCTGGGATCACCCTGGAGTGAAGCAGCATTAGGAGGAGAGTTTCTCCTTTTGCCTCTGAGGGTTTATAATTGTTGGCAGTTGCAAACAGAGAGAATGAAACAGTGGCAAAGGTGAGGGCAAGGGGTCCTTCAGTCTGTAACCATTTACAGAGTCCTAACACAAATGGAGCTTGTCCTCTATATAAGATTGAACAAAGACATTGCAGACACTAGGGAATGAATTCTATAAACTATCGAGGGCTGTCTCAGTTGGGATAAACCAACATAGCACTTGCCTTGTGAAAGACAAACAAAGCAAAACAAAGGAGAAGGCAAGAGAGATGTCCTATTCAACCAAAATGTAACCTTTATTGTGAGTAAATTCCCAACAAGGATCCAAGTTTCGGCATCAAAGATGCCTTCATCAGGGGACACGAAAACCATAAGTAGAACACAAAATGAACAATTCAATATAAATAACAAATGTTTTCCCCACAGCATTATCAGATAAAGCTATTTCCACCCCATCCCCAATCTGTGCTTCTTACCAGGGCTAGTGGGCTTTGGAATGGCCTGATATTTCACAGGCTTCTCCCCTAAGGACAAATAAGCTTTGTGCTTAATCTGTGCAATATTTCTACTGGACTTTCCTGCACTGACAGGGCTTGACTTAGCCTGCAGCTTAGGTGTTTTACTGTCTGTGGGCTTTTCCTTGTCACAAAATTCATTGTGGATATCCTGAAAAGCTGACTAGCAAGGAGGTACTCTAAGACCGAGTATAGGAACACTGACTTATGGCTAGATTCACTAAGGCCATGGATCGGATATGTGGCCGGGAGGGCTGATTCACGAATTGACCTCATGCAAATGAGGACGATCAGAATCATCCTGCATGGATGGCTCTCCAGTGATCCCGGCGCATGCGCAGACTATCTATAGATGGTCTGCACATGCGCTGGCCCTCCGTAGCAGGCAGAGCTGCAAAGAAAACTTTTTTCTTGTTTTTTTACTTTTTGTGGTTTTAACCCGCTTTAAACCCATGGGTTAAAACAACGGGCTCACGCTGTGGGGGAAGGCAAGAAGAGTCGGGGCAGAAGCAGGGCGGCGAGTCGGGGCAGAGAACAGGAAAGTCGAGGCAGAGAGCAGGAGAATCAGGGCAGCGAGTCGGGGCAAGAGAGCAGGGCGGCAAGAGGAGAGTTGGGGCAGGAGAGCAGGAGATGCAGTCAGAAAGCATGTGAGCGAATGGTCCCCAGCAGTCGCTACTTTTGTTGATCGGCCAGCCCAGCCCAGGTGTTCCAGATTTCTTTAGTGAATCGCTGCCTGCCTACATTTGCATGCCGTTCCTCCTCATTTGCTTGCGTGGATCAGAGGTTGCTTGGCACCAAGGTTAGTGAATCGGGACGGGGAACAATTGGGTCGCAATGTGGTCAGGACACGATCGGTGTCCTTTGTGAATCTAGCCCTTAGACAGTTAAGTGAATCTAGCCCTTAGACAGTTAAGTGCTGAATATTGCACTTAATAGCATAAGAGACAGTGAGCCACATAAACCCAGATATTCAATGCCTGTGCCTTAACATAGCCCAGCACTGAATATCTAGGGAAAACGCTGGTGTTTTAAAAAAAACAAAAACCTCTCACCGCCGCTGGCTGACTACTACCCCATAAATTTTACTTTACATTCTTGATAAAAATAGATATGGAGAAAATATATTTCTTCCCAACCTTGCTTTGCATTCCTGAACCTCTGCTCCATTTGCATTTAGAAAATTAATAGCTCTGAAATCTGTGATATTATACCCCAGAACTCTGGCATTAATCAAAATGTCAGAAAGAGCGAGAAACAATCTCCTAACATATTTATTCAGGACAGATGTGCAATTTCAGCAGTATCAACACTGATCTGCCTCTAATTACTGTGTAGGAAGTTATAAACTAGCCTCTTAAATATTATAATAATAAACTTTATTTTTGTACATCACCCTGCCATAAGTTTTGAGCAGTTCACATAAAGAGGACTGTACAATCAGTGAAGTATACAAACAAGTATCAGAGAATACATCAAGGGCCTGTTTTACAAAGCCGCGCTAACGGCTGCTGTGCGGTAATGCCCCGAAGCCCATAGAGATTTAAAGGGCTTCGGGGCTGTTGCCGCACGCAGGGCCGGATTTAGATGAAAAGAGGCCCTAGGCTATTCCACTTATGAGGCCCTTTCACCTCCCATTTTTAAGTTTATAAATTACATTACATGAGAGATAATAAAATACATCATTACTGTGATATATATCAATATGTTAAATGAAACATGTTGTTATTGGTACTAACCTTTATAAAAAATGTGACACGGATAATAAATAAAAAAAAGTCGAGAACACTTATTTGGACATTTATTCTCAGCACGATATATAGTACTTGTAACAATAACTAATCAAACATAACACACAACATTGCCCCTTCTTAAGTCCATAGTGCCCCCAGTGCGTCCTTCCTCACCTCACCCTCCCTCCGATGCCCGCCTGCCTCTCATCCCCCTTCCATTGAACACCCCCCATGCCATCCTGCCTGCCTGCCTTCCATTAAACCCCCCCACCCCTCCCTCCGATGCCAGCCTGCCTGCCTTCCATCCCCCTTCCACTGAACCCCCACCCCCCCAGATGCCAGTCTGGGCCGCCCTGTCCTGACGGATCCACATTTTGCCTCTCTCCCCGCGGGGCTGGGCTTTGCCCAGCTGTTTCCGGATTGACATCTTTCCCTCCCCGATCCTCCTCCCAGGGCGAGAAAAAGAAAGGGAGAAGCTGAGTCGGCGCCCCGTTGCGGCCGGAGCCGGTTCCGATCCCAAAACGTAGAATTTCTCCTTATTTTCGGTTCAGTGTTTTAGTGTTCACTGTTTTTAGAATAGTGTAATTTTAATTTTGCTAACAATTTGAATGTAGGCCCCTCTTGATCTTGAGGCCCTAGGCTGAAGCCTAGTTAGCCTATAGGAAAATCCGGCCCTGGCCGCACGGCTTTGTAAAACAGGCCCCAAGTTTCATAAGTAATCAAACAATTTTGTCTTTAGTGTCTTCCTAAAAGAGTGATAAGAGTGAGCATGGAAATTAAGAGGTCTCAACCAAGATTTAATTTTTCCTGCTTGGAAAGCAAACGTCCTTTCTAGGAATCTCTTAAATCGAACAGCTCTTAAAGATGGATACGTAAACATATTTTTGTTTCGGGTATTCCTATTGGAATTATACAATTCAAACTGAGAGGAGAGATGATCTGGAGCCAAACCAAACAGCGCTTTGAAACAAATACAGCCGAATTTAAACAAGATTCTTGCGTCGAAAGGTAGCCAATGAAGCTGATGATAGAAAGATCTCACATGGTCAAACTTTTTCAGCCCGAAAATCGGGCGAACTGCCGTGTTTTGTATCATACGCAATCTATTACAGATCTTTTTGTGAGACCCCAAATAAATGATGTTACAATAATCAAGGACAGACAAAATTAAGGCCTGAACTACTAATCTAAATGATGTTGCGTCAAAATATTTTTTAATTTTATCGAAGTTTCCAAAGAATTGCAAAGCATTTTTTTATAGACAGCCAATGTAGGCGTGCTTAGAATAGAAATCCCAGCACATATATTTTCAGGAGCTTTGTCATTAGTTCAGTAGTACACTCTCTGCATAGAAAAATACATTGTATAAATAAGTCAAGTACTAAACCTCCGGAGAATATATATGTATCTATAAAAAAAAACAACCACCTAGATCTGGAAGGTAATAATTTATGTCCTACGGCAATCCCCATTCTCTCAACAGACATTAACCCAGTATACATATCTCTTCCATAATTTCACTGGCAGCTCAGGTTTACTGTATCCTCAATCTTATTTCTTCTTTGAACCAAATTTTTTTTACAGAGAATAAACAAGATAAACTGGATGTCATTCTGGTTGATTTTTCAAAAACCATGCCAGGTGCATTTTCCCCCTCTTCTACAAAGCCGCACGGCAACAGCCCTGAAGCCCTTTATATCTCTATGGGCTTCGAGGCCGTTACCGCTTGGCAGCCGCTAAGGCTTTGTAGAAGAGGGGGGTTTATATCTAATGCATAACATGAAATTCTGTATCCTACTGGTACACATAGAACATTCTGGAAGTAAAGGGTTTCAAAGGGCCTACCTATTTTGGACTCGGATCCACTCAATAATCAGTGCTTTTTTAGTATGCTTGCGAGGATCCACAAGCCCCACCAGCCAGAGACCTCCTTCTGGAAGAAACACTTACATCCTGTCCAGCTGGCAGCAGCATTCCTAAACTGCTGCTGCCACACCCATTATGCAAGCTCAGTTTGCGTGCATGTGTGGAGGCTGTCGGTATCAGTGGTACAAGGAACACTGCCAGCTGCACAGGGTGCAATTCTGCTAGTCTTCAGATGGCAGGGCTTGCAGATTCCTGCCGTTTCAGGTATTTATTTTGGTTTGATGGGAGGAGTACTGGAGCGGGCAAAGGAAGAGGATAAAAGTTGCATTTTCGGGTCTACCCTCTTTGGGCTTAGGTCCACCCTAAATTGGCCATCTGGCTATACTCATGTAGCAGTGCTGAAAGTTACTCATATGCACTTAAGGGTCAGATTCTGTAACTGGTGACCAAGTCGGAATCATTTGAGGGCACCAGTTACAGAATCGCACCTATTCAGTCAAGATAGGCAGCTGAAATGTAGGCCAGGAAACCCTGGTCTACATTTCAGTTGCTTATCTTTGCTGTTAGACTGCAGCGGCTGATCGTGGCAGGGAAATTCCCTCCTCCCCCTTCAGCTGAGTGGCAGGGACTCCCCAAAGCCGCGATTCTGTAACCGGTACCCAAGTCAGATTGCCTGTCAATCATTCGAGGGTGCTGGTTACAGAACTGCAGCTTTGGGGGAGTCCCTGCCACTCAAGCTGATGGGGGGAGGGGGGGTTCCTCTGCCGTGATTGGCTGCTGCAGTCTAGTAGCAAAGATAGGCACCTGAAATGTAGGCCAGAGTTTTCTAGGACTATTTTTCAGCTGCCTATCTTGGTGTGAATCGCGGCTGGGTAGCTGCTTTAACCTGCCTAATGCCACTTCTGGCATTGGCCACACCTACTTTGGCGTTCCATGGCCTAAAGCGTCTACCTAGCTGCGATTCCAGCAGCCATTTCAGCTGCCTTTTATTTAGGCATCAGTAGGCAATTCAATCATGCTGTTTCTGACTCCATTTTTCAATTACTTAGGCATCGGCATGGCGCCTATCAGCATCTAAGTTTAGGCGCTGGTTATAGAATTTCCCCCCTTACTGTATTCTGTTTAAACATTTCTTCTTCATTTCCCTTCTTTGAAAAACATGATTTCAAGGCCTCTAAGAAAAAAGTAACATTTAAAGGGGAAGTTATAAAGCTGCACACTGCAAGTTATGCTATGATGGTAAAATGATAAATGATGGTAAATGATGGTAAAATAACCCCAGTCAAAAGCTGGAGTTATTTTACTGTTTCGGGAGCATCAGGCCTCAGATCTTAAAGGGGCTGCAGTGATGTTCTGGCATCTCCTTTGTCTCATCCTTACACTCCTTCTCCTCCCATGTAGTATCTGCACCATTTAAAGAGGAACGCTCCCGATCAAACCCCTCCTTTGAAGAGACCCCCATACTGCTCACAGCCCCCTATTCTCTAGAATACTTCCCTAAAGGATCCCCCCCTCAATCCTTGGAGCCTACTAGTTCATACCAGGTGGTCCAGTGAGTCTGTGAGCTGAACGATCCCCAATTGCTCCTACCCTTGCTGACATTCACTCAAAATGGGGCCTCTAGCAGTAATCTGTAGCAGTAGTCCCGCTAGAGGTGATATTATCATTAGGGGTGCAATTTTGTGTGATGTTTGCTTGGCAAGAGCAGGATAACTGAGGATTTTCTCTGCCCACAGACCCACTGGCGCAGGCCAGTAGGTCACTGAGGTTGGTAGGGGAGCTTTGATTAGGGGTGTCGTTGATGAAGGACAACTTTGATCAAGATAGGGGTCTCTTCATAGGAATTTGGACGGGGTATAGGGGAGGTTTCCTGATTAGGAGTAATGTGATCGGCAGGTGTGGGTACCCCATGAGGTAGAGTAGGGATATGATTTGGGGGGCCGGGGAGCACTGAGACTGGGAGCATTGGGCCATGCTTTGAGACCCAATATACCTAGCCCTGGAGGTAGATCTAGACAGAGTTGGTCCTTCAGCGCAGGAGCCAGGAAGCTGCAGTACAGAGATACTATGGGTTGGTGACTCCCAGAGCAAATGAAGGTGCAATAAAAGTTCTCCTTTTACCGCACTTTGATAACTTCCCCCCTTAGACATAGTTAATAGCACGATTGGTAAATATCCGTCTATTATCTCTCCCAAACCCTTTAATATGTCAGAAAATTATTCCAAGGCATTTCTAGCAATGTAGGAAAAAAAAATTCATAAGGGTTGTTTGTTTTAATACTGAGAACAAGCATCAGTAATATTACAACAAACTGGAGCATACACAATGGGATTAATAATTAGCATGTACAATTTAATAAACTTGTAACTAATTTTAATTTAGATAAGTGTGGCACTTCATACACATAATTCACCCTTGAGTCACTGTCTAAAATGAAATATTACAGCCACTTCAGTGTGCAAATTCTAACTAATGCGAATTAGCTGCAAAGATTGGTTGTTGGCATCAAATTATTACTAGTTAAGGGTTCATTGATCAATTATGTTGCGTGAGCCACTTGGTCATGTGCCCATGTTTCAGCGGACAACTCTGGGCACTCTAAATAGAAGTCCTCCATAAATGTGCATTTCAGAAGAGGAATGCACGTCTGTGTCTAACATCGTGCTTTCCGAGTCTTCTAGGTTTCTGAAAAGTGCACACAGCTCCACTGGAGGTATTAGGGGAGGTCACGTTCTTAAAATCTCAGTGGCTGATGCCTGCCTTGCAAGCAAAACTGGCAAGGGATACGGGCTGTATGACAGCTTTAGTTAAAAAAATTAAATGTTTCTAAAAATGTTCTGTCATGCAAACATTTGCATTGCTGTTTCATAACTTAACTGAATAAGGAAACTTAAAGAAATGTCCAATAAATATAAATACCAGATGAGGACAAAACTACATTAAGTGGATTTCTTGCTAGACCTCAAACACCCAAGGCACTACTTCTAATTTTATTTGTGCCCTTACTGGGGTGGTGCTTTCATCATTGGTCTTAGCAAATAGCATGTGCAGTAAATATTTGTATTAATTTTCAACAGGCTCTGCTTAAATTATAAGGTGCATGGAGTGCTGTAAAGTGCTATATAGTGCTATAAAGGAAAGGCACTTATCTTTATGCCCGAGTGCGGTGCTAAGAATAGCGGTGGTTTCAGCTCAAAGAAAAGGCTTTTCTAACTAAAAATGTTGGTGTCTGTAACAAAGGAGGCATAGCTCCTGCCGAAACTAGAAGTGAAACGGTTGGGCAGCCGTCGGGCATAAAAATAAGTGTCTTTCCTTTACAGCACTATATAGCACTTTACAGCACTCCATGCACCTTATAATTTATGCAGAGCCTGTTGAAAATTAATAAAAATATTTATTGCACATGCTATTTGCTGAGACCAATGATGAAAACACCACCCCAGTAAGGGCATGAATAAAATTAGAAGTAGTGTCTTGGGTGTAACAACAGCCCGGATCGCTTTATGATATTACCCGTTTATAAGAAATAACCCTGAGGAAGCCGCTTGAGTGCGGCGAAACAGGTTCCTGTTGGTTGGGATACACGGGACTTCATGGCGAAACTATCCTGCCATTGTATACTACATCATGTCAAAAAGATAAGTGCCAGCAGTAGGCCTTTTTTGATGTTACTTTTTGCAATTTTGCACAGCCTGTTTGCACCAGTAGGCTAGGTTTGCACTAGCCACTTTAAAAATGCTATTGGCATAGGTTTGAGTAAGGCATGTTTGCACTTTAGGCTTTTTTGCACAGTATCAAAAAATTAAAAAAATACAAAAATAATTTATTTCTCTTTTTAATAATTTTCTACTATCTTTAGAGTGGCAGCATTGCTGGATAAAATTTGTGATTAATGAAGAATTAAGTCTAATATAATAAATGATGAAGGTTTTTGATCAATGAAAGATACCACATGCCACAATTCCCTTTTGGACAATATTATTATTATCCTGGGAGTGGCAACTCTGAGATCTTTTCCTTCATTTCAAATTATTACCATTGAAATATATGGTTCTTTGTTTCAGTAGATTAACCTTTGTGTGGAACCAATGATGAAAACACCACCCCAGTAAGGGTACGAATAAAATTAGTAGTGTTTTGGGTGTTTGAGGTCTAGCAAGAAATCCACTTAATATAGTTTTGTCCTCATTATCTAGTGTTTCATAACTTAAACATGTTACAAGCATGTGCCCATTCAGACCCATTGATATTTCAGATGCAGTGGCGTAGTAAGGGTGAGTGGTGCCCCTCCCCCACCACACGTGTGCCCCCCCCTTTCATTTCCCCATACCTTTTTAACTCCTCCGGTGCGAGCAGCATGCCCATGTTGGTGTCCTCTCGCCCTTTGACGCCACTTCCTAGTCATGGTTCCCAAAAGTGATGTCAGAGAGAGCGCCGATGCTGATGCGGGCAGCAACCTCATGTTGATGGAAGTGAAAAATGTACTGGGGAAGGCAAGGGGCACGTGCGGCAAGGAGAGGAGTGGGGGGGGGGCGAGGAGGAGGGGTGCCACGCCCTTAGGAAGACTGTGCCCGGGGCTAGGGTTACAAGAGGTCCAGATTTCCCCAGACATGTCTGCCTTTTGAGGAAACGTCCGGGGGTCCGGACGACTTTTCAAAACCCGGCACTTTGTCCGAGTTTTGACAGGCTGTGCCGGGCCAGGAGGAAGTGCGCGCATCCGCGGCCATCATGCGATGACATCATGTGCACGCACATATGCGTGTGACATCATCAAGTAGCGTCCGTACATGTGCGGACTTCCTCCATGCCCGACAAGAGCACGCAGCAGGGGGGTGGGGCGAGGCTAGGGCGGGCTTGGGGGCTGGATTAGGGTGGGGATGGGCGGAACTAGGCGAGCCTGGGGATGTGGTTAGGGGGGTCTGGATTTTCCGAAAGGAAAATCTGGCAACCCTACCCAGGGCAGATTGCCCACCCTGCACCCCCCCATACTTCACCACTGTTTAGATGTTTAAGTTTCTAAAATGGATTCTCCTACCACACCCAACCGGTGCATAAACGTTCATTTCTTCTCTAAATGTAATGCACTTTATTGCAGTGTTTAGAATGCTGCTCAGTACAGGGTATAAGGCCTTGGGGGGTAATTTTATCAATGTTCTTCCAAAAAGAAAGAAAAATAATCTTAATCAATTAGGGTTATCTGATTTCCTCTTTGAATAAAAGAGGTCGCCTGGCTCCGCCCCCAGTCCCGCTCCGTTCTACCTCCGTCTGTGTCTCATTCCTCCCCCAGCCACACCCCTCATGTGAACCTCCCCGAGTTCGAAGGCCGCATTTGGAAGCCTTTGCGCATGCATGGATGTCAATGCAATGACCTCACATGCATGCGCATGTGCGTATGACATTATCACGATGACGGCCGCTCATGTGCAAAGGCTTCCAGGCGTGGCCTCTAAGCTCAGGACTTCCAAAACCCGGACATGTCAAGTTTTTCCCAGACCTCTGGCAACTCTATAATCAATGCAATAAAGAAATTGAGCACCATAGGTCGCCTTTGTTGTTTTTCTTGTCTTTCTGAAAAGAAAGCCCTTTTTAGGCTCAGGAAAGACCTTTAAACATTGACTAAGATTGACCATATTACACTCCACTATTCCCTCTAAGCAGTGGGAACCCTCTATCAAACTCCTTTGGTTTCCTATGGCTTGGCAAATCAGAATTAAAATATTACTGTTAGTGTTCAAAGCCTTATAAAATGGAATTCAAATTGCCATTTCTAAAGAGCCCTTTTACTAAGCTGTGGGAAAAAGTGGCCTTAGTGAGTACTTAAGGGTGTCATTCCTGCATGTTAAGGCCATTTTTACCATGTAGGTGTAATGACAGATTTTTTAAAATTTCAGCATTAATAGCCACATGCTAATTTTCCAATTAGCGCTTGGCCCATTTGGGTTTGAGCACTTACGAGGGGGTGCTGAAAAGTTCTTATCCCAACCAACCAACTTCCTAAATTCTGAGCGTTATTTTACCACAGTAGCTGAAAAGAGTGTTATCTTATTTCGTTAAGGGCCAATTTGCAGACACGAAATTCTACATTTTGAAATTGTTTCAGATCATTGATTGACCCATATCCACCTCATTCTCTTCTTGGTTGGGCTGAGAACCTTTCAGCAGTCCCTTGTTTCGTACACTTACTTTGTAGGTAGTAAGGCCTGGACTCTATAAACAGCACTGGTATTGGCACCTGCCTATAAATGGCTGCCGATCGTGTGTCATTCATGCATTTGCGCTTTTTATAAAACCGTGGCTTTTTTTAAAACAAGCGCCTTAAATGTAGGCCAGCATTTTACCACAGTTTAGTAAAAGGACCCCTTTTATAAAAGTAGCGGTAGCGATTTCCGGGTTCACATGTTTAGGTCCTTGAGTCATATCTCATACGACTTTGGATGCATTCCATTCAATGGCAATATTTTAGGCTCCAACTTGTAAATGCTCTTACATTGCATCAGATTAATGACTAAGGTAAAGTACTTACTCACCCATACCCATAAAAAATTTGGTAGCATATAATATACGGGGCAAGCGACATGCTATTTTTTTATCAAACTATACTTTTTCTTGCATGAAAGTTAATATCAATGCAGCTTTTTTGATTCTCTATTAATCAGTAGTGATGCATTACATATTGTAATCAACAATGGCACTATCATCTTACCTGTACCAGTAAAAATATGAGGGTGAATAAAAAAAATTAAAGACAATTGTTAAATTACGCGATAACCAGAACAAAGCTAGTGAGATACAACATATCTACTTGTACATTGCCTGTTGGATAGTTCATCCTTGCACAGTGCAGTACTCGGCCTTTAGTCATGTAGCAGCCATGAGGTCAGAAACATAGACGCTCCATTGTAAGATTGCACCATCGAAGAACAACATGCAGTAGTGTGCTTTCTTTGGGTAGAGGGAGTGAAACCTGGGAAATTCACTATTGGATATTGACTGAGTATGGACATGAATCAATGAAGGATTTATGATTAGGTAAAATTGTTTAAAGCAGGAAGAACAGATGTAACCAATGAAGGTTGTTCTGGTTGCTCATCAACATCACGCACACAAGAGCACATTGACAGGATGGGCGCCTTGATTAGAGAAGATCGACAGATAATGGTGTCTCAATAGGCTGCAAATCTGAGTATTCGCTATGGATCTGCATTTGCCAGGAAAGTCTGCGCACGATGGGTTCACAAACAGCTTACTGATCTGCACAGGCAACAGTGTGTGGAGGTTGCGACCCAGTTCCTGAGATGGTATGAAGAAGATCCGAGTATTCTGGAGCGAATTGTCACCATGGGTGCATTACTGTGACGCGGAGAGCAAAAGACAAAACATGATGATGTAAAGGAAGTGGCTGCTCACGTGGCTTCGGGAGCAGCCGAAAAACTTCTCTGCAGGAATGCAGAAGCTAGCTGAACGATACAACAAATGTGTCGTCTTGCATGGGGACTATGTGGAAAAGTGATATGTTCAATTGTTCACAATTATTTCTATTAAAGCCGTTAAATGTATTTTGCCTTTACTTTTTGATTTACCCTCATATATGGATCAATATTCAGGACTTATCTGGACAGCTGCAAATGTTATCTGGAGAAGCATCAGTGACCAGACTATTGAGAAGCATCTCTGCGTATCTTTACCGATTGTTTTGGCACTATCCAGAAAGTGTCAGGATATAGAATGGACAAAACCAGG
Organism: Geotrypetes seraphini; assembly: GCF_902459505.1. Lineage (NCBI taxonomy): Eukaryota > Metazoa > Chordata > Amphibia > Gymnophiona > Dermophiidae > Geotrypetes > Geotrypetes seraphini. The sequence continues at coordinate 59,621,621 of NC_047085.1, forward strand.
GTGATCCTGGAGCTTATCTGGATAGTGGCAATATTTAGCTCTGGCACTTTCTGAATACTAGTGCTGGACATCCAGATATTTTTTGATTGCCGTAGCTGGTGTTTTTACAAAAATGCTGACTATGGTGGCTGAATATTGACCTGATATATTATTTACTTCATCAAATATACTGAATGCAAGTTAAGCAATTTGTTGCATGCTTCTAATCAATAGCAGTAACCAGAGAGTTGATGATCTGCAAGTACACAAGCAACAAATGAAACAGACCAGCAGACAGCAGAATCAAGAAGTTTTATTAAGGTGATGCCCAACATGGCCATGTTATGCTTTAGAAAGGCTGTCCAAGGGGCAAAGTGTCAATTCAGACACATAAATCAAATTAAAAACAAACTAATAAATAACACAAATTACATACAAAAAACTATTCCTATATAAGTAATAAAGGACAATAAAATCAATAAATCACATGCTAAGATCACTGTACACATGAACAACAAAACAGAAATCAAGAACAAAATTAGGGTGAGAGCAAAAAGTGGTATAATCACTTTCTCATATAAATGCCTTAGTCTAGAGATCACAAGGTTGATGTGTCTTGCAAGAAAATATTAATCTGAAATCTGCTCATGAAGGATGAGAATGATGAACAGATGACACGACACCAATAGTTGATACCCTAGGACAAGTCGCCATATTTCTGGAATAATTGAACATATTTTCTTTGGTTGTAGAATTAGCTTGTTCTGAATCTAGTCACTAAATACACAGCTTGGAAGGAAACATTTTGTGATAGCTTTTAATGACTAACAAAAGAGATGATAAAATTTATGCGTTATGAAGACCAACCTTGATCCTTCTTGGGACTGAAAGGATTGTACAGGCCACTTTGCTTTTCATCAGGATTAATATGACTATTGAAACTCCATGCTATAGCTGGGAAGATGGTGTGGTATAAGGAGATACTACACACATTTTACTGTTGAAGAATCACAACACAGCTTATAACTGCCAAGTCTACATGTTCTTAAAAAAATGAAGGATTCGTTGGGGTAGAGAATGGGCATTCCTGCACTAAACAGCTAGGGTTGCTATTACTATGTGCTAACTGGTTAGGCCCTAGAGTTAGCCAATCTAGGCACCTAACCACTATTGTGCTTTAGTTAAAAGGGGGGGAAGGTAATTTTTTAATTGGCTTAATTGGTGCTGATAATTGAAAGCACCATTTAAAAATATTAAAAGAATTAATTTGCCGATAGGCATCTACCACTTTGAGGTAGGTGTCTTCACTGAAGCGCCTACCACCAAGTGTGGTAAGGGGTGGATTTGGGATGGATTCAAGGTGGAGAGTTTGTGGATGGACTGAGTTAGGTGCCGGTAGGTGCCTACCTTAGGCGCACTCATTCAGGTCAATAAAACCCTGCCCTAAATGGTAGTGAACCTAAGAATTTAGATGTGATTCTATAAATGGCACCTAGCAAATGGTGCCTAAGAGTTAGATATTGTTTATAGAATCAGAGTTTTACTTCCTACAAAATGGTGGCAGTAACTGGCACCAATAGAGAATGGTCAATAATACAAAAAATTGAAAATCGGCCATTGACAGTAAAAATGAGAGCACACGAGAAAAGGGCTCCTAACTACCTAAGTGTCTGATGGCTCTGACTGAAGCCCATTAGGAAAAGGCTTTCTCATGACCTTGCACGGGGTTTTCCCATGCGCTAAGGACATTTATACTGCAGTCATAAAATGGACAATATTGTTTGTACTAATAGCCATGCACTAATGGTGCCTTTAGTGCGCAACTGTTTAAAAAAAAAATACCCGGTGAGCACTTATCGCCACCCATTTAGTACGTTTTAAGGGCTCACTTGATAATCCTGCGCTAACCAGTTAATGAACTGTGATGTAGCTGTGCTAACTGATTAGCTCAAGGATATCCACTCACAGCCCTGGTATGCCTCCTCCATGTTGACACACTTATTGTAAGTTTGAAAATGAATAAAGATTAAAAAAAAAGAAATCTAGGCGGATTCCAATATCAAAAACATTCATTATCTGCATATCTATAAAGTCCATAAAAATGAACAACACTAAAATGGTGCTTACCCCTGGTCACCAAAGCAAGTCCGGCAGTTTGCCTTTTTAAGCTGCGTTAGGTGCATGTTAGCACCTAACATAGCTTAGTAAAAGGGTCCCTAAATATGAAAGCCAATATCTAGGTTTCAATAGTGAACATACAGCATAACACAACATTTGAACTCACACACATCTTTTCAAAAGGCATAAATAAAAAATGGTGCGTATACTGGAAAAGTTAATTTGGCAAGGAGAACAGTTGCTACTGACTGAGGAAAGATAATTTTGTAGAATAGAAATCTTTGCATTAATGACATATCATGTTGTCAGACAAAGTAAATGTTTGCCAATAAATAATATCCAACATATGCCAGAACATATCTGCTGATAAAATATTTGGCCAATTCCATGTAAAAATAAGGAAGTGTGTGGGACAGATAAGTGGGAGAAATGTCAAAAGTTGTCCACCTGAGTGGCGTAGTGAAGGGGCTTGGTGCCTGGGCCAGTGGCACCCAGCATCACTGTGCCATATGCCCCCTCACTCCACCCCACTGCTTGGGCACCCCCCCCCCTTGCATACCTCTTGAAATGTTTGCCAATGAGAACAGCATCTTCCACCCGCAGCTTTGGCTAGCGTTGGCTCCCTTCTGACATCACATCCTGGTCCCACGACCAGGAAGTGATGTTAGAAGGGATCCAGCGCGAGCAGCAAGTAGAAAGTGTTGCTTGAGCCGGTGAACATTTAAAGAGATATAAGGGGGGCAGAAAAGAGGAGAGGCACCGATGCTTCCCACAAAGACGGTGCCCAGGGCAGTCTTCCCCGTACCTCTCCCTTACTATACCACTGATTCCAGTTCAGTAAGCTGCCTTATCCATTAGTGGTTTACTCCTGATATTCTCACACTAATCTTACTCTCATTGTTCATGAAGACATTTTAGCACAGGGAAATAAGTGGTAAAAACAATTGCTGTAAAAGATCATATAGTTTTCATGTAAGTTGCATGCAAAATACTGAATAACAAATTCTCTCCTTTTAAACAACTGCACTAAAATCTAGAAACTTTACTCAGTGCATATCAAGGTGGGGTGGGGGTGGGAGGGGTCCGCCCCGGGTGCATGCTTCAAAGGGGTGAACAGTCAGCCGGGTCCGGAACCTCCCACGCTGCTCAAAAAGGTACTTTAGCGTGGCTGCCGACTCTGCTCTGAAATATGTATGGCAGCCACGCTGAAGTGCAGCAAGGACCCGCAATGACTACGCTGCCTCTGCTCTGGAAGAGGTGACGTTGGAGGGGTGTGGACCGGCAGCCGCAGTCATTGCGGGACCTTGCCGCAACTCCCTGTGTCTGCCGGCCAAACCCCCCTCCAACATCACTTACCTCTTCCGGAGCAGAGGCAGCAGAAGTAATTATCGTGGGACCTTGCTGATTTGGATGGAAAGGAGCATAGCAGGGTGGTAGAAGAGAATAAGGGGGTCAGGGTGGTATGGAAGGGTGGTGAAGGGAGAGAAAGGGGGTCAGGGTGGTAAGGAAGGATGTGGAGGGTGAGAAAGGGGGTCAGGATGGTATGGAAGGGTGTGGAGGGTGAGAAAGGGGTCAGGGTGGTATGGAAGCATGGTAAAGGGTGAGAAAGGGGGTCAGGGTGGTATGGAAGCATGGTAAAGGGTGAGAAAGAGGGTGAGAGTGGTATGGAAGCATGATGGAGGGAGAGAAAGGGGGCAGATGCTGATGGAATTGCAGGGAAAGGGAAAAGAGATATAAGGGGGAAGGATATTGCATGGACCTGGGTTGCTGGGAGAGAAAGGGGGCAGATGCTGATGGAAGTGGGGGAAGGGATAGGAGAGAGTGAAATGCCAGACCATGGGGGTATGGGAGAGGGAAGTGGAGAAGAGAAGAGAGATGCTAGACCATTGGAGGAGGGAAGAGAAGAAGATGGATGCCAGACCAATGGAGGTGAAGGAAGATGGAAGGGAGATGCATAAAGTTTCTGGAAGGGGCATAGAAGGAGAGAAGATGCCATCTAGAAGGAGCAGAGAGAGGGTAGACAGTGGATGAAAGGAAGAGAGTGACAAGAAGATGAAGAAAGCAGAAATCAGAGAAGACAAGGTAGAAAAAATATTCTATATATTTTTTGTTTTAGGGGAGATGCATCGCTGTTTCTGTGGTGTTGCATTGTTTGCAGAGTCCAGCTTTTTGGTGGTTCAATTTAATTTTGTCTACGTATTTCTATTTTATCCCCCCCTTTTGCAAAACTGTAGAGCGTATTTTAGCGCTGGCCGGCCGTGGTGGTAACAGCTCTGATGCTCAGAATTCTATGAGCGTCAGAGCTGTTGCCACCGTGGCTAAAAGCCACACTACAGTTTTGTAAAAGGGTTAGGGGTGAGTTTGTGATTACATATTCCATACTAGGCAAAAGTGTTTTCTGTGTTCTGTGTGTTCGAAAGACATGGTTTTCTGTTAGGATTGACTGTGCAGGATTGATCTGTACTAGTCTGGACTTGTTTAGTTTTCCAATGGGTGTATTGATATTGTACCACTCACTGCATTATGTAAGATGCTGCCTTTTCCTAGATACACTCTTGTGTGACATGTGGATTGTTACTAAAAATCATGTTTTTCATACAGATGGGGGGGGGGGATGTTTAAAAAAAAAATGATGAGCCCCGGGTGTCACATATTCTAGGTACGTCACTGCCCTAACCTCTTAAGCCTTTTCTTGTATCATGTTGTGGATGCAATGACTTCCCCCATGTTTGTCAGTAGCAGGGTATGGATTTTTCCTCTAGGAGCTTATTCAATCCTATTTTAAACCTAGTGATGTTAACCGCTGTTACCACATCCTGTGGCAACAAGTTCTAGAGCTACAAAAATTGTGAGCTCACAGGGGACAGATATCTCTATATAATGTGTAAACTCCTTTGGTTGTACCACAGAAAGGCAATATATTAAAATTGAATGATTCTAGTAACACCACCCTCCCCCCACAATGGCTGAAAGCATGTGCAGAATGGCATCAGATACATACAGTACCTGTGTATATGGCCAGCAATTCTATAATACCCAACTGAATGAGTAGTGGCTCAGAGGAATATGGCCCTAACATGTGTTATAGAGTTCCTGTGTTCAAATCCTTCACTTACTCCTGCTTAGGGGGAGTGTGTGGCACAATGGTTAAAGCTACAGCCTCAGCACCCTGAGATTGTGGGTTTAAACCCACACTGCTCCTTGTGATCCTGGCCAAGTCACTTCACCCCCCCCCCCCACACACACACACACACTATTGCCCCAGGTACATTAGATAGATTGTGAGCCCGCCAGGACAGACAGGGAAAAATACTTGAATACCTGAATAAATTTATATAAACCATTCCCAGTGGTATAGAAAATAAAATAAATGAATAAATCTCCACAGGTAAAGCACTCATATCTATGGAGTTGGCTTTGACAACTACTATCCTTGTTTCATAGGCAAAAGACACAATAATAGCTACATGATAAACATAGCATCATCGCTCCTTGGAAGAATGCTTTGGAGTATGTCAAGGCACTCATACATCATAGAAGGTCAGATGAGCACAAACATTATCGCTTGCCACATTAGATTTTCATTTACATTTACTGGGGCCTCATAACCAGTAAAATGGTTGACATGAAGTGGCGTGGAATTGAACATTCTTCGCAGCAATGAGCTCTCTAATTTCAGAGGATAGCAGGGCTCTTTGAGTCTCATTAAGACTGCTGTCATGTATAATCAAGCTTCATATAGTGTAGAAATTCATGCCGCAGGTGAGGTGCAGAGGGCCTGGTATTTTTAAATCCCCGGAAAATAAGGCCTATAATTTTGCATTTGAGTTTTTATCCCTGCTATAATCATTATGATCATGCTGCTTCATAATTATTGCAATCACTTGTACTGAATACATTTGCCTGAAATTGCTGGAGTTTTCAGTTATATATACAAAAAGAAAAAGAGTTCCTTGCAAAGTAATGGACAAAAGAACAGTCCTAAGTTTCAGCCTGCTTGTTCCTTGGTTATCTGAAACTTACTATGGCCAAGAAGGGGTCTTTCCCATCCCCTCCACCAAGCCAATGGCTTTTTTTTTTTCTTTTTTCCTCTCTGGAAGACATTGTCATTCTCCAAGTCCCTTTGGCCTATACCCTTGGAAACATTTTTGATGCCACTCTCCCCTTCGTCACACACGTCTAAAACACACTGAAGCATAATGCTTTTTCCTCTTTCAACTGCTGAAATCTTTTTTTTTTTTTTTTTTAATTCTTTATTCCTTTTTAATTGTTCCACAAGTGTACAAGAAAAAAGAATCATACATAGTCTCATAAACAACACTTGAAAAATCCAAGTCAATTAACAATTGTATATATATAAACCCCTACCCCTCCCTCCCAACATTATTTTTCTTTATTCATTTTTAACCTCTCCTCGAGTGTACAAGAATCATAAGAACAACACTTAGTTAAACACTTGAAAATCTTATCATTATACTATATAAACATAAAAGGAATCCTTACCCTACCCTCCCTCCATCCCTATTAGTAATTTTATTTCATCACTTTATCAAAACAACTCCTCCCAACCCCTCTTCCTTAAATGGTGCATCTTCAAAAGAAAAATGGTATCTATTCATTACAAAACAATGTTAATGGCTCCCATATTTTAATAAAATTTTTATAATTTCCATTTTGTACCGCTATTGAACGTTCCATGTTATATAAATGACATAGCGAATTCCACCAAAAACTGCTGAAATCTAACCCTTTTTTTTGAGCGTGCTACTAAAATGCTCATTCATTCTTATCTCCTGATTAGACTACTACTACTGTAACCACTTTCTCACTCACCGCAATTGGTTAACTAAAACAAACAACATATACATAGAAACATGATGGCAGATAACGGCCAAATGGCCCATCTAGTCTGCCCATCTGCAGTAACCATTATCTCTTTTTCTCTCCGAGAGATCCCACACTATCCTCTCACCTACCCACATATTTCTATGTATCGCAAACAAACCCACACCCAAACCTACAATCACATGCCCTACGTACTTCCCCATAACCTCCCACGCAAACCTACAACTCATATATTACAACTAGTACACACACATCCCCCCACATACAGTCACTTTCCTTCAGACACACACATCTATCATCCTTACAAGTGTACATAGACATATTCATTCAAATGCAACTTCATCCATCCTGTACCACCATCCAAACCCTACCCTACACACTTATTTAAAAACTTAATATACCGCCTGGAATTACAGCGGTTTCCAAATAAACATACATAGATCAAAAACAATACAAATAATTCTTCAAAATAATATCAACACATATATGAAAGCAAGACCTACATATTCTTCAATAACGTATTAAAAAAATGTTACACATATGCCCAATCAACGTTAGGAAAGACAGATCAAAAATATACGTCTACAAACAGCTTGGCTTTCAACATCTTCTTAAAGCTGTAGTGATCTACACATAATCTTAGTTGCCCAGTACGCTTGTTCCAATATGATATTCCGGCAATGGAAAACATTTGAAGTTGAGTTGCCACATATCTTACATTATCAGCTGTCATTGCTACCAATTTCATTTTCCCCTCAGAGCGCAATGTCCTCGGAGATTTGTAAATCTCCCAGAGAGATTGAAACCAAAGTGGTGCAATGCAATATACTATTTGATACACTTCCCATCCTCTCCAAACAAAGCTCTTAACACAAACTTCTTAGTGGCATAATGAGGAAGGGAAGGTCATGTCCCAAGGTTGCCAGCCTGAGGGTTGGTACTCAAGGAATACTGAAAACAAAATAAAAATACAAGGCCTTTAAGCCATTTGTGTACTCAAAGCCTTGCCATGTCACCACATTCTTTTGTCACCAGCATCTCCCCCAGCATGAGCAAGAGAGGCACTGGAAACCAGAAAAGCCATTCACAGAAGCACTAAGCTTTTCTGATGTTATCTGGGATTGGACTGCCTGGGGGGAAATAGAGGGGGCCAGAGGTCAAGTGTGTGTGGGAATGAGTGCAAATGTAAGCACTAGTCTGTGGACATTGAAGACCACTTAAACCTCCCCAGACCCTTACTCACACACATCCCTTCTATAAATCCATGATGGGAAGCATATATGTTGCCAAGCCTCTCCATTTAGAAACAAATTTGGCATGAAAGCTTTATAGATGATACTAACCTGCCTTACACTCTTTCCCTACTCTAAAGTACAATATATATGAATGTCAATTGAGGGCCCTTTTACTAAAGCCCTAACGCTCACTTTACATGTGAGAAAACACTAACTAGAAAATGTGTTAAAGTATTTTGTGATAAATTTCATAGGCAGGGACTGGGTACGGAAGTGATATAATGCAGACTTTAGATGGGAGCATTTAGGGCCAGATTCTATAAATGGTGCCAAAGCTGTGCGGTTGTTAAGCGACCACTAGACGCTTTTAATTCCTGATTTAATGATGCTTTTAATTCCTGATTTTTTATTTATTATTTTACCTAATGTGTTTTCCTATGTTCAATCTTTTATATAACGAATGTATTTCATAACCCTATTTTTACCCAATGTAGTTTTATAAGTTTTAACCTTTGTAAGAATTGTAAATCCCAATGTTTGGTTTGTCTGTTTGTTTGCTCTCTTTTAACTAAATTTGGATTTGTACATCGCTTTGAATTAGAGAAAGCGATTAATCAAGAATAAATAAAAAACTTGAAACTTGAAACTTGAAACTTATAGAATCATGCCTAGCTGGGCCTATGGACTTGGGCATCGCTGGGCACCGTTGAGGTAGGCACTGGTACATTAGGCCAGGTTTTTACCAGGTCTAATTTACTGGTGCCTAACTTGGACGCCTAGTGATGCCTAAGTCAACCATGCCTATTCTCTGCCACAAATCACACCTACTTTTCAGGTAGGCACCATTAAGCATCAGAGGGAGCCTTGACTTAGGATTTGCTAGGCGCTGCTCTTGATTTCCATGCGCAACGCATAATTGTTCAAATTTTTTTAAAAAAATGTTTCAGTTAACTTCAATGGCACAATCAATTTCCATGTCATTTAAGCTAAGTAACATAATTTGGGTTGGGCGTGGATTTTAGTTAGGCATTACTAAGCATCCAAGATCAGGGTGCCTAGCAATGCCTATCATAAGTGCCATTTATAGAATCTAGCTTTTAGCTCCTCCTAAATAGGAGTGGTAAAGAGCTCCTGCATTATTTACCTGCAGTTGCCATGGGCTATCAACAATAGCACACAACATTAAAATAAAAAACAGAAAAACTTATTGTACTGCAGCATTAAATAAAGGTTTAGGGGGAAATTCTGTATAAGATGCCAGTTTCTACAGCTGCCTTAGAAGTGGCTGAGAATCACACACTGATATCCTACACAGAATTGCGTCTGCCCTAAGGGACAGACGCCCAACCCAGCTTAACTGGTCCGATTCTCTAATCGACGCCTGTATCAGAGGCGCCAGTTAGAGAATCGTGTCTGATCCCTGCCACGATCAGCTGAGCGGCTGCATCAGGGAACTCCTGTACCCCCCCACACATACACACACAAAGTCGGCCAGCAGGAGGGAAGCCCACTCCCTCAGGCCAGAACCCCAAACCCCCACCCATGAAGTAAGCTGACCAGGAATGAAGCCCATTCCCTCCTTCCCCAGAACCGCCCAAAGAAAGCTGGGCAGGAGGGATACCCACCTGCCACCTCCCCCCTCCCCAGAAAATGAATCCCCCCAACACCCCCCCAACTCACACCCTAACTCTACCCCAACCACCCCATACCTTTCAGTTGAATGTCTACCCAGAGGGATGCTTTTGCTCCGGCTAGCCAGCCACTCCAAAATGATGCGCCTTCTTCTGAGTGCATTTTCATATGCACTGGGGAAGGGCCTGATTGTTGCAGATGCCTAAGGCCCCTCCCATAGGAGGGACCTTAGGTACCTGGGCCAACCAGAGTCTTAGGCCTTCTTTACAGTGCATCCTGGTGCCAAGGAGCATAAATGTCAATCATCCGCTAGGCACCATTTATAGAATCATTTCTAGTGGTGTCCCAAGCAGTCTTAGGCACCGGTAGGCATTGAAACCTTATGAACACTCTATTTATACCAGGGTTTTCTTTGCTTACATGAGTGCACCCAAGTTAGACACCTACTGGTGTCTAAGTCAAAACATGCCCAAGATCCATCCATAATCTGCCCCTAACCTCGCCTACTTTCTGGTATGCCCTGCTACTAATAAAAACTAACATGCCTTTAAGACTCCTAATTTTATTAATACTATTTTTTTATACACAGGGACTTATCACAGAGACAAACCTTGGGCTCAAACCTTAATGTAGGCATGAGACAGAAGCAGTTTTCAACATTCAAGTCTTTTGAATAACACTCTTCAAAATCAACTTATTCAAACGTTGACTTTTCAGCACCTTGAACGTATTAAGAGTTATGAAAAATGTCAGACGTGCTCTTGACATTTTTTTTTGGTTTTCATATTGTAAAAGTACAGAGACATCAAATTAAGGCAGGAAAACAATAGATATTTTGAATTCACATTCTGCTGGTGTAATGGACCTATTTCGCCCTAGGGAGTTCTTTAGCTGCTGATTTAAATTGGAACGGCTTAGAAGTCCATGTTCCTATTTCAATATGCCGTTCTTATTTTAGAACCCAGCTAGCTGTGGCACATAATCTCCTGGCAATTTCTGTACTTTAAGTATTAGCATCTCTATTTTCTGATAAGAAGCCAATTATTTTTTCTAGGAGGCCTGAGAGACTTCAAGCAATAGCTGAAAAGTGCTTTTAACACTAGACAAAAACAAACAGAGAAAAATAAAGGACATGCATGCACATTCAAATCTTTAATTATATTCTCTATGAGGAAAACTAAGGGCTCCTTTTACAAAGGTGCGCTAGCGGTTTTAGCGCACACGCTAGCCGCTACCGTCTCCTTTTAAGCAGGCGATAATTTTCCAGCTAGCGCACGCTAATCTTGTGCGTGCGCTAAAAACGCTAGCGTACCATAGTAAAAGGAGCCCTATAACTTGGCGGAGGTGACCCACATTGCATTTCTTCAATAACCCCCCCCCCACACACACACGGCGTCAGGTCAAAAGTGCGCCGGGACAAAGGCGCGCCCAGACAATTGAGCGCAGCGTGCACCGCCGCGTCGCTCTAAATTACTGTTTTTAGCGCTCCGACGGGGGGGTGTGGGGGGGGAAACACCCCCACTTTACTTAATAGACATCGCGCCACATTGTGGGGGCGTTGTGGGGGGTGTGGGGGTTGTAACCCCCCACATTTTACTGAAAACTTCACTTTTTCCCTGTTTTTAGGGAAAAAGTTCAGTTTACAGTAAAATGTGGAGGGTTACAACCCCCCAATACCCCCATAACGCCGGCGCGATGTCTATTAAGTAAACTGGGGGGGTTCCCCAACAAAACCCCCCATCAGAGCCCCTAAAAACTGTAATTTAGAGTGGCGCGGCAGCGCGCGCTGCGCTCAATTGTCGGCGCACGCTTTTGTCTTTCGCGCCGTTGTCTATGAACCCACACACACAAATAAACACAAAACAATCCACACATACAGATACAGTATCTGTAGATGTCAGGTAACTGATTAAAGTATAGCCACCAACAGATATTCTAGAATTATAGCCCCTTCCCAGAGTCTTGGATAGAGCAGGTAACAAAAATTACGGCGAAAAAGACCTCAGTGTTTCCAGAGAACAAACTCCGGAAACTACTATGGCAAATGCAAATTTATCATAGATAACATATCCTCGGTCAGAGAAAAACTCCGTTTAAATTTAATAAATATAATTCATAAACTTAAATACCACGATTACGCCCAGTGCAAAGCTATATTGAAAGAAAGTAGCACCGGGAGCTCTTTCATTGCGCTGCAGTGATCTTGCCTACACCAGAGGATGCCTAAGATAAGTGCAGGTTTTTGACTCTATTTTGAAAGACTTTAAAAATTTTGAAGTTTATGAATTATATTTATTAAATTTAAATGGAGTTTTTCTCTGATCGAGGATATGTTATTTATGACAAATTTGCATTTGCCATAGTAGTTTCCAGAGTTTGTTCTCTGGAAACACTGAGGTCTTTTCTCCGTAATTTTTGTTACCTGCTCTATCCAAGTCTCTGGGAAGGGGCTATAATTCTAGAATATCTGTTGGTGGCTATACTTTATTTTTCGGTATTCTGCTTGTATTTGAGTGTTTTTTTTTTGTCAGGTAACTGATTAACCCAGACTATCCTATAATTCAGTTCAGTTATATTGTCTTAAATCCAAACCTCATCACAACAAAACTGAGAACCAAATGAATTCCAGAAAGAAGCTGTCTTTGGTATTATGCAAGTATTATGGCAAACATTAGCAGTATATTTGAGAGACTAAGACCATATTCAACCTACAGTTACAATTGGGTCATTTATATTTCGCTATAGTGGATAACATTATAAAGAAGCTAGATCAGAAAAATACAGAATGAAAAAAGTAGAAAATTGCTAGACAGTGTATAGCCCTTGATGGAGACTGCCCCAACTTTGTTGGTTGGGCTGAGAACTTTTCAGCGGCCCCTCATAATATTGACTAGCTAGTGATCTGCAGAGCAAATAACACATATCAGGGTGTCAAACCATACAAAACATTACATGTCAGACAACACAATTTACACAATGGAGAGAGATACAAGCACTGGTCGCCGTACATGAAGAAGGCATGGTATTACTCGAAAGGGTCCAGAGTAGAGCGATTAAGATGGTTAAGGGGTTGGAGGAGCTGCCGTACAGCGAAAGATTAGAGAAACTGAGCCTCTTTTCCCTCGAACAGAGGAGATTGAGAGGGGACATGATCGAAACATTCAAGGTACTGAAGGGGATAGACTTAGTAAATAAGGACAGGTTGTTCACCCACTCCATGGTAGGGAGAACGAGAGGGCACTCTCTAAAGTTGAAAAGGGATAGATTCTGTACAAACGTAAGGAAGTTCTTTTTTACCCAGAGAGTGGTAGAAAATTGGAACGCTCTTCTGGAGTCTGTCATAGGGGAAAACACCCTTCAGGGATTCAAGACAAAATTAGACAAGTTCCTGCTGAACAAGAACGTGCGCAGGTAGGGCTGGTCTCAGTTAGGGCGCTGGTCTTTGACTGGAGGGCCGCCGCGTGAGTGGACTACTGGGCCTGATGGACCACTGTTCTGACCCAGCAGCGGCAATTCTTATATTCTTATGTTTCATGAGGATGCAAACCGCAGACACAAAAAAGAGGGTGTAATATGTTAAGGTGAAATGGCTAAGAATAAATCTGCTGATATGTGTTGAAGCTCAAAGACATTCTTTAGTACATTTGCGATATATATTGCATAGTTTTATTAAGCACTGTTTATTTATTAATTTTTTTAGCACATCAGTTTCCAAAAGCGCACATTGTGAGAATAAAATACACCCATGAAGCGTGATGAGCCTTTACCCCCAATTTCTATAAAGTCTGTCTAAAGTAAGGCGCCTGTATTGGCGTAGACCAAGGGTGCCCACACTTTTTGGGCTTGCGAGCTACTTTTAAAATGACCAAGTCAAAATGATCTACCAACAATAAAAATTTTTTAAAAAACACAACGCACACTATACGCATAGAAAATGTTAATTATCATTCCTATTCCAGGGTTTTTCAAAGAGGTCAAAGCAGATGACTCTAAGCACTATCACCTCAGTAACAACCATACAAAAATAGACAAATATACCCCCTACCTTTTTACTAAACCATGATAGCAGTTTTTAGCGCAGGGAGCTGCGCTGAATGCCCAGTGCTGCTCTCGACACTCATAGGCTCCCTGCGCTAAAAACCTCTATTGCGGTTTAGTAAAAGGGGACCTTAGTGTAAAATATAGACAGCAGATATAAATTCAGACACATTTTGATCACTAAATTTAAAATAAAACCATTTTCCCTACCTTGTCTGGTGATTTCATGAGTCTCTGGTTGCACTTTCTTCTTCTGACTGTGCATACAATCTTTCTTCCCTTCTTTTAGCCTGTATGCTTCTTCTCCTCCAGACCTCATTCCTTCCCCCCAACTTTTCCTTCTTCTTCCCTGCCCTTTCTTTCTCTCTGCCTCCCTTTCTTTTTTTTCTGTTTCTGTTCTTTCCTTCTTTCTCCCTGCCCTTCCCCAAGCCACTGCCACTGCCATTACCATCGGGGACCAGGACCCAAACGCCACCAATAACAGGCCCCAAGCTCTCCCTGCTTCGGCCAACCAGCATTCCTCTCCCCGACGTCAATTCTGCCATCGGGAAGAGGAAGGCTGATCAGCCCAAGATCGTGATCAACCTATTGGGGGAAATGCTGCCGGGTCCTGCCTTCACGGAAACAGAAAGTAGGCAGGACCCGGCAGGAACAAGAACAAATGCTTCACTAACCTGTCTCCCGCATTAGCCCGTAACAAATGCTTGCTTCAGGGCTCTCAACATGTGCGTGCAGGCATCCCTTCTTCCCCCCTCCCCCTCCCCGGACATAACTTCCTGTTTTGGAGGGAAGAGAAGAGAAGCCTGCATGCACACGTTAGAGCCCGTAGCATAAGTTCGCTAGGGGCTGAAATCTCCAAACCGGTTTTTTTGGGGTTTTTTTAATGTTCAGCAGCGGCAGATGACAGCTGGGCAGACCGCCCAGCTAAAAGGCCCTAGGGAGAACACTGGAGAGGAAGGCTGATCGGCCCGTAGACCAGGACGGCGATCGACTCGAGTTGCCTTCCTGAGCTACTGGTCGATCGCGATCGACGCGTTGGGCACCCCTGGCGTAGACGTATTTATCTAGAGTGGGTTTCACATGTAATATTGTTCCACAAATTATAGCCTCATAAGATAGTGGAAAGTTTGAATCTAAAACTAAATTTATTTGTCCCAAAATTGACTTCCAAAATATAAATATAAACGGACAAAAATATAGCAGACGATCCAAACTCTCTATATCAATATGACAATGCCATACACATGTTTCTTTAATTGGCAGATGGTGAAATGGCTGCTTTACGTCACTTGATGTTGAACGAGAGCAACAGTGCCAAGTAACATGCATAGAAGACGTACTTTGCTTCTGAACAACAATGCCAAATAAAGGGTTAAGGATGGTTTGCATTGCAAGAGTTATCAAAGTGCAATAATTTTATTTATTTTTTTTTAAAGCAGAAACCTATCCAAGAACTGGAAAAATTGGTGGGAAACTTTATGGGCTCCTTTTACTAAGGTGCGCTAGCGGTTTTAGCAGATTAGCGCATGCTAACCCCGCGCTATGCCGCTAGAACTAACGCCAGCTCAATGTTGGCATTAGCGTCTAGCACGTGCGGCATTGTAGCGTGCGCTATTCCGTGCGTTAAAGCCCTAACGCAGCTTAGTAAAAGGAGCCCTATGTTTGTTATAAATATGAAAAAATGAATTCAGAAATATCGTGGACTCCAGATGTAATGGCATATCTCTATTTGACGTATCTCCTCCCTCTGTTTGGGTGTGGGGGTATATTTTTCATGGTGGGGGTGGGGGGGAAGGGGGAAGGGCGGGGTTCTGTCCAGGGGGGGTTGGGATATTGCTCTGGATCGTGGTGGACATCAGAGTCCAGTCCTCCACGGCAGTAGGTTGGTATTGTAACCCTTGTTTTCTGTTACGGTTATACCTGCTGTTGTCATTGCTTAATAAAAAGATTTACACATAAACTATTTAAATTAACATGGGGTCCACTGACGAATTTTGTTAACTCTGATTAGTTGGATTATGCCTTTGTTTCCTATTTGATTTGAACATCCAGGGAGGGGTAATATATTTTGTTGTATTCACTGATCGAATCCAAGTGCTGTTTTAGGATATTAATTGTATGCATAATTTAAAGCACTTTGCTTTTGTTCTCGAATTAGGGAGGGGGGAAATTTTGTAGTATTCTTTGATCGATTGTAAGTGCTGTCTATGACGTTAATTGTATGTATATATTTAATGCACTGTTCTAGAATTGAAAATTAATAAAGATTTATATAAAATAAAAAAAAGCAGAAACCTGTACAATTTGATATGCAACCTACAATGCAGTGATAATTTAGGACTCCTTTTACGTTAGGGCCTTAACACGCAGAATAGCGCACCCTAAATTGCCGCATGCTAGCCGCTACTGCCTCCTTTTAAGCTGGCAGTAATTTGTCAGCTAGCGTGCGCTAAAAACGCTAGCGCATCTTAGTTAATGGAGCCCCTAGTGTCTAGCCTCTGTTGAGGAGACAACACAAGCCAGATCACCCTTTATTATTATGCATCTTATTGTTTTATTTATTTTAAAAAATTATATACCGCCTGGAGTCTCAACAGTTTCCAGAATAACATACATGAAAATTACACATATTTAACATTTTACAATAATTCAAAACAACTTAAGAAGTGCAGCCTAAGGACTCTTCAATATCATCCTTCACTGTCAAACATTTTTAGTGTGCTTATTTATATAAATGTTGCTTTGTTTGTCATTGCTTGTGTGTTATTTTTCAGTCAGTATATGATAAAAAAATTGTTGTTGTTTTTTTTAATATTATATGGATACCCAATTGTAGTGCTTGTGGTACTTTTATGAGGACATTTTATTCTTAGTTGTGTGTGATTTTCTACAATATTTCATCTTTATATATTTTTACATATGGCATGCAGTTATTTAATACCCTCTTTTACTAAAGTCAGCAGCGTGGGCCAGCATGGTAAATGTTCTGATGAATGGGCATCAGAGCATTTGCTGGATGGCACTCAGCTGCACGGCTTTGTGAATGAGGGGCCTATGTGATTTATGCATATGTATATTCTAATATGGAGTCAAAGATATTCGCGCGCGAGACTTCAGCGTGCTGACATTAAAGAGCTTTGACACGGGGTGTGAGTGGGGAAACCCACCAGTTTACTTCATACTCTTCAAGATCCCATGGGGGGGGGGGGTTGGAACCCTCCATTATAGAGTAAACTTAACTTTTTCCATATTTTTGGGGGGAAAAAGTTAAGTTTTCTCTATAATGTGGGGCGTTGCACCCCCTACACCTCCCCACAACGGCAGCATGAACAGTCTGAAGTAAAGTGGGGAGGTCCCCCCCCCCACATCCTCCATTGGAGATCTTTAAAAGTCACTTTTTAGGTGGCGCACTGGTGTGTTGCGCCAAATTGTCGGCGCGCTGAAGTCTTGTGCACTTTTGTCCCGTCACCTTAATATGTGCAGAGCCTTGATGCAGGCATCAGCCGCAACATGGCCTGTGTCCGGTCCTTTAATAAAATCTGCTTTCTCTGAAGCTTGGCTCCACTTTGTTATTCCATCTGGGGCCTTTACTCTACTATTGCTACTCGATCTTCTGTGTTGCTGCTTCCTTCTGGTCTGCTTTCAGCGCAATCATAGGCATAATAAAGTGTCTTTTGTAGTATCAAATTTCAAAACTTATCTCATAATTGTGTTGAGTGATTTTTGACCTAATTTTCTATGAGCTTTGAATTTTGCTACTATAGAAATATCAATTTAATGTCAAAGGAGGCTTATATGCTTGTGATGTTGCTGCATCAAATAGGTTTTTAAAAACGGATTTGAATCTTTAAGCTCTGAGAAAGAGAATGACACGGTGACAAAATTCATCACCGTTCCCGTCCCAGTGGATAACCGCGGGAAACCATCTTCATGTCATTCTTTAAGGAGAGAGGGAAGAATCAGAGAATGAATGGCCACAGCCACTGACCCTCAAGTTTTGCGTTGAAGAATGCTGGGGTAGAAGGACTGAGGTTGAAATAGACACTACAAAATTACATGGGATTATTTCCCGCGGTTGTCCACGGGGACGGGAACGGTGATGAATTTTGTCACCGTGTCATTCTCTACTCTGAGACTTTTCCTCCTTTCTTTTTGAAAGAAGTAGTCTCTGAGGGTTTCTTTGGAAGTAATTTTGTTTAATACTTATCTAGAGTTTAGTTTTGAGTTTTTGAATGCGCAATAGTAACCCATTTGGAGAAATTGCCCCAAAGAGAAACACAGATGTACAAGCAGCCTGATAAAAACCTCTCAAATGCTATCCTGGCTTATTGCCCATCTAACCTCTGAATACTGTTCCGTGTAATGTAAGAGGAAACTCTCACTGGTCAGATGCTTCTATTTCTATAACTTCTTTGTAATTTTTCTGGTAACAAAGAGATGGATGTACAGTTTATTAATGAAGAATGAAATGCTTGAATACCACATAAAAAGTTCACAGATAACATATTACATTAGAAATACTTTTTTGTGATACCTTGTTGACTATAGAAATAATATACGCTACTCATCCTGAAATATTTGCTCCAAAGAAAATCGTTGCACTGTTCTACAGGAAAATGCTGGGTACAGTCCAGAACCTTCTTCAAAGAAGTCGTTGCATAGTTACATGATGCTAAGCGAGCCAGTCATTCATTATTTAATGATAACATGTTTTGGAAGGTATCGTATTAACTAACATCCTTACCTTTTGGAAAAGCAAAACAAAACATCAGCCGATGAACATTCAATTGGATGGCAGTGAAATGAAAGTTGATGTGTCATATTTGAGCAGATGATAATGTAAAACGCCCCAAACCTTCCAACAGTAATGTGATCAGGTCTGGATGCTACCTCCCCTCTGGTGCTCAATATAATACTCTTCATCCCCTTCATAGGTCCTTCCATTAAGACCTTTCGTTATGGCTGGCCCCACAATACAAAGGAGAAATGACTTCCCTTTTACTATGGTCCAGAATGCAGAAGGGGTACCCATATTTCTCCAGACCATCACATTGTGGTTCCAACCAAGCAATAATTAGGGACCCACAGTGGCTCTCAACAGGTGGGTATGCCCCTCTTACTTCCGCTCTCCTCATTTCAGCTATTGCCCCATCTTCCCTTCCAGAACACTCAAAACTCTGTTTCTTTTATGCTGTATTAAAGCTGTAGAAACTGAAGCCCAGTTATGTGAGTTTATGCTATTGTTAGTTGAAAAGGATGATTGAGCCTGGTTTGCTATTAATTCACTTATTATATATTGTCCACAAGGCTGAATGGTAGAGTAGGTACTTTTTCCTAGGGACTTGCAGTCTGAATTTGGTTCATAGTCAGCCGCGTGTGTGACACCAGCGCGCCGACAATGGAGGGCAGACAATTCAGCGCAAGACACCAGCGTGCCGCGGAAAAACTTAGTTTTAAAGAGCTCCGAAGCGGGGTGTGAGTGGGGACCCCACCCCACTTTACTGCATAGTGTTCGCGCTACTGTTGGGGTGGGGGGTTGGGGGATTGGAACCCTCCATTATAGAGAAAACGGAACTTTTTCTGATTTTTCTCGGGAAAAGTTCCGTTTGCTCTATAATATGGGGGGTTGCACCCCCAACGGCAGCGCAAACAGTATGCAGTAAAGTGGGGGTTCCCCCCACACACCCCAGTCAGAGCTCTTTAAAACTAAGTTTTCCCACGGCGTGCTTGTCTTGCACCGAATTCTCAGCGCTCGATTGTTGGCACACTGGTGTCTGGCGCGCGATTGTCCTGTCACCCTGAATTTGTACCTGAAGCAATAGCATGTTAAATAGGTTTGTCTAAGGTCACAGGGATTTGTAGTGGGAATTGAACCAAAAACCTGCACCCCCCCTCCCCCCTCCCCCAATTTTAATCCACTGCTCTAACCATTGGGCTACTCCTCCACTGCCTGATGAAGGGACTTCACTTGTAGCGGCATGGGAGAGAAAAGGGCAATTTGTGGCTATAGTCTCTCTGTGCTTATAAAGGTCATGCATAAGAATATAAGAATAGCCTTACTGGGTCAGACCAATGGTCCATATAGCCCAGTAGCCCGTTCCCATGGTGGCCAATCCAGGTCACCAGTACCTGTCCAAAATCCAAACAGTAGCAATATTCCATGCTACCGATACAGGGCAAGCAGTGTCTTTCTCAATAACAGACTATGGACTTTTCCTCCAGGAATTTGTCCAAACCTTTCTTAAAACCAGCTATGCTTTCTGCTCTTACCACATCCTCTGGCAATGCGTTCCAGAGCTTAACTATTCTCTGAGTGAAAAATATTTCCTCCCATTGATTTTAAAAGTATTTCCCTGTAACTTCATTGAGTGTCCCCTAGTCTTTGTCATTTTTGACGGCGTGAAAAATCGATCCACTTATATCCATTCTACTCCACTCAGGATTTTGTAGACTTCAATCATATATCCCCTCAGCCATCTCTTTTCCTTACTTAAGAGCTCTAACCATTTTAGTCTTTCCTCATACGAGAGGAGTTCCATCCCCTTTACCATCTTGGTCGCTCTTCTTTGAACCTTTTCTAGCACCACTATATCTTTCTTGAGATGAGGAGACCAGAATTGAACGCAATACTCCAGATGAGGTTGCACCATGGAGCAATACAGGGGTATTATAACATTCTTAGTCTTGTTCACCATCCCTTTTTTAATAATTCCAGTATCATGTTTGCTTTTTTGGCCGCTGCTGCACATTGGGCGGAAGGTTTCATCGTATTGTCTATGATGATACCCAGATCCTTTTCTTGGGTGCTAATCCCCAAGGTGGACCCTAGCATCTGGTAACTGTGATTCAGGTTATTCTTCCCAATGTGCATTACTTTGCATTTGACCACATTAACCCCCTCTTTTACAAAGGTGCGCTAAGCGTTTTAGCGAGCGCTAACTGATTTAGCATGCGCTAAACACTAACGCACCCATTATAGTCTATGGACGCGTTAGTGTTTAGAGCACGATAAATCAATTAGCACGTACTAAATCAGTTAGCATATGCTAAATCAGTTACCACACCTTAGTAAAAGTACCCGTAAATTTCATCTGCCATTTGGACACCCAGTCTTCCAATTTTCTATGGTCCGCCAGCAATTTTTTACAATTTGCATGCGTTTTTAACAACTTTGAACAGTTTAGTGTCATCTGCAAATTTAATCGTCGTTCCAGTTTCCAGATCATTTATAAATAAGTTAAATAGCACCGGTCCTAGTACAGACCCCTGTGGCACTCCACTGTTTACTCTCCTCCATTGAGAAAAATGACCATTTAACCCTACCCTCTGTTTTCTATCCGCTAATCTTTTGGACTAGAAAAAAATTCTGAGGGAACGGTACAGTTTAGGGGGTAAAGAACTTTTGAGCATAAAAGAGGAGCGGGACTTGGGTGTGATAGTATGTGATGATCTAAAGATCACCAGACAGGTTGATAAGGCAACGTCAAAAGCTAAAAGGATGCTACAGTGCATAGGGAGAGGTATGGCCAGTAGGAAAAAAGAGGTATTGATGCCCCTGTATAAAACTGTGGTGAAACGTCATTTAGAATATTGTATACAATTCTGGAGGCCGCACCTTCACAAAGATATAAAAAGGATGGAGTTGGTCCAGAGGAAGGCTTCTAAAATGGTTGGTGGACTTCGTCATAAGGTATATGATCTCAATATATATACAGTGATCCCTCGGTCATTCGCAGTCCACGATTCACGGTCCCAGTCATTCACGGTATTTTCTGACCGCAAATGACCGGGCAGGAGTGGGCAGCGGGAGAGGCAGGAGAGGGCAGCTGGTGTGCCGGCGAATGAAGAAAATCACTCGTGTTATGCTCTGACCGCCTCTTCCTGTACTAAAGTTGGGCCTCACCAATCAGGAGCTGCCTCTCTGGCTGCCCTCTCCTATCTCCCCCGTGGGGGTTCCTGGAACAGAACTTCCGCGAATATCGGGGGAGTACTGTACTTTGGAGGAAAGACTGGAGAGGGTATATATGACAGAAGTTTAAATACCTACATGGCATAAATGCACATGAAGCGAGTCTCTTTCATTTGAAAGGAAGTTCTAGAATGAGAGGGCATAGGATAAAAAAAATACTTTTTTACAGAAAGGGTGGTAGAGTAGTTTGATAGAGGTGGTAGAGACAAAGACTGTGTCTGAATTCAAGAAAGCATGAGACAGGCATGTGGGATCTCTAAGGCAGAGGAGGAGATAGTGAATGCTGTGGATGGGCAGACTAGTAGGCGATTTGACCTTTATCTGCCATCATGTTTCTGCGCTTCTATGTGATGGCTGAAGATGGCCCACTACTGGGTGGTAGCAGATAGACCACCTAGATGATGGGTGTAACATTGAGAGGGGATCAAGGACATCGAATGGGCAAAAAGGTTGCTTATTTTAGGAGCAGGGGCTGGCATAATAATAATAAAAAAAACCTGCTGCCTTTTGTTACACAAAATTAATTTCAGCATGTTTATCATGTTGTATATGGGATGGGAGAGATAGTTGGAGGTCCATTCGAGCCATGTTAATAGAACAAGGGCATGGTTATAGACCTTCATTTGAATCAGCACTGAAGAGTTGCTCAGAAAGGATGCAAAAGAAGCATTCCAATGAAAACGTGACTAATATGCAATTATGTAAAGGAGTAATAGAAACATGACGGCAGTTAAAGGCCAAATGGCCCATCTAGTCTGCCCATCCATAGTAACCATTATCTCTTTCTCTTTCTGAGAGATTCCACGTGCCTATCCCAGGCTCTCTTGAATTCAGACAGTCTCTGAAACAAGTAGTTAGCCAATCTACTAGATCCAATGTGGGAAGCGGAAAAGAAGCAGACCATATATAATAAAATTACTGTTTTTAATCAACACACTCTCCCAGGATACAAAAAGTGCCCGACATGACTGCATTTTACTAGAAATGACTGTCCCAGGGGCAAATCAACCAGCTGGTTAATGACATGCAATTTATACCAAAACTGCATTGTCATTTGGTGTAGGTTGGGAGTACGTTGATTAAAGACCATGTGATTTGATTATATAATATGTAATTATGACTTCATGGCGCTCATTTTCAAAAGAGAAAAACATCCAAAAAAGAGAAAAACATCCAAAAAGTGGCATAAAGTGGCATTTGGATGTTTTTCTTGCTAAAACATCCAAATCGCTATTTTCAAAACACATATGTTAGACATTTTTCTAGGTTGTTTGTCTCCTGTTTGTCTAAATTCCAAGGCATGTTGAAGGTGTGTTTTGGATGGTACACCGTCAATAGCGCACAGGACATTGGCATGCCAACAATTGCGCTCTGTCAAATAAGCGCACCGACAAGTGCACTCATGAAGGGAGGAGAATAGTCAAGGTGGAATTGTAACTATAGGTGGGGGGGGGGTGTTGCAGCAATGTTGTAATTCATAGCACGTCGGCATTGAACACCACCCCCCCCCCCCCCGAGCACATCATTTTAAAGGTTCCTCCGGAGCAAGTTGTAAGTGCTCCGAGTGCGAGTTGTAAGTGTAGTTGGGGGTGGGGGGGTAACCCTCCACACCCCCCCTCAACGAGAGCGTGAGTGTGTGTGTGGGTTTCCCCCCACCCCTCGGAGCACAAACAGGAAGGCATAGGGCAAAGTGCTCAGAGTACAAGTTGTAAGTGTAGTGAGGGGGGGTTCCCAATGAGAGCGAGAGTATAGGGTTTTCCCCATACACACCCTCAGAGCGGAAACCGGGAGCGCAAATGGGAAGGCATAGAACGGCGTGCATTTATCCTGCACGCAAATGTCGGGGTGGAATTGTTGGCGTGCCAATGTCTTGATGGGTCACCGTTTTGGATAGGCACAGGATGTAGACCTTTTGCAGTGATAATTGAACATTTAACAAAATGTTCAGGGCACCATTTAGAAATTTAGGACTAGACCTGTTTTAAAAACAAGGGCCAAAAAGGTACCCAAACTGGCCAGATAACCACTGGAGGGATTAAGGCATATCCCCCCTCTTATTCCCCCAGTGGACTGACCCCTTCCTACCACCTAAAGAGATGAAAGGGTCAGTATATAGCAGTCTGTATGACAGCTTCAGATGACCACACAGACATCTTAGCAGAAGAAAGGGGCACCTAGGGGCACTGCAATGAACGTCACATAAAAATCCCAGGTACACATCTCACCATAACCCACTTATATTGTATGGTGAGCCCTCCAAAACCCACCCAAAACCTACTGTACTTCATAAAGATGAGATTTGCGGGCATAAGGTCTATTGTTGTGGTGTACAGTAAGTTTTGGGTGGGTTTTGGAGGGCTCACCATACACTATAAGCAGATTGTAGTGAGATGTTACCTGGGACTTTTTATGTGGTGTTCACTGCAGTACCTCCTAGGGTGCCCCTCTACTCTGACAAGATGTCTATGTGGCCAGTCTGCTAAGAATGACAGCCACTTCTACATTGCAATAGCTTGTGTGTGTTTTCCTTTTGAACGTTTTTTTTTTTTTTTAATGATCCCAAAAGACAGACACGCTACTCTCAGAAAACATCTGGAAAATGGTAATTTTCGAAACAAAAAGTTAGATAGAAACATGGCCCATCTAGTCTGCCCATCCATAGTAACCATTATCTCTTTCTCTTTCCGAGAGATCCCACGTGCCTAACCCAGGCCCTCTTGAATTCAGACACAGTCTCTGTCTCCACCACCTCTTCTGGGAGACTGTTCCATGCATCTACCACCCTTTCTGTAAAAAAGTATTTCCTCAGATTACTCCGGAGCCTTTCACCTCTTAACTTCATCCTATGCCCTCTCATGTTTTTCACATTTTATCTTCTGGATTTTTGGACGTTTTTCCCAAAACATCCAAACTTGCATTTACCCTTGCATATATATATATATATATTAGCAAATGCCACTTTTTCTGAAGTGGTGCAACTCTTCAGTCTCTGTAGGAATACTTTTTCAGCATCAGTTTATACCAATGAATCTCAAATATTTGCATCTATATACAGTCTAAAGCGGCAACTATGAAATTACTGTATACTACTGTGATTTGTTAATATTTTTTTCTTGCCAAATACATTTGACTTTGAAATTGGTTGTGGTTTTTTTTTTCTAAAAAGAAAAATAACTTTTTAGAAGTGAAATTGCCTTTGTGAAAATAATTTGTGAGATGCAGCTGGAGATCTGGGCTCCATTCTGGAGGACATAACTCAAACATGACATTAAGGTTGTGCATTTATTTGAAACAGCATGGGAAATATCAATGCCATTTCCCATGCTGTTTCATGTCTTCTTTATGGGAAAACAAAAGAGAAAAAATGGAAATTTCACATTTTCTCCTGTGTCATAAATAGTGTGATGCTCCTGATAAATTAGTGTACACTCTTTCTGACATTGCCCCTGTAATAGAAAAATAAAAAATAACAAAACCAAATCACTCTTGCCTGTGGGCAAATGGTGCCCTTAGTGGTACTTTTGCTTGACTACCACTAGTGGAGCCACATGAGCAAGGAGCCAGACTGGGCCTCACTCCTGCCTGAAGACCCTTTGACTCTTCAGATCCCCCCTGGATCCCCCAGACCATCAATGCAATTTTACAGGTAGCCTGGGGAGGGGGGGGGGAATGTATGTGGGGATTTTATTTTTTATTTATTTATTTTTAACATATGTTTATTAACAGTAGTGGAATACAAACAACCTTGAGCCAACTAGGCAAAAACACAAGAGCATGTACAACAAGGTATAAAAGAGAAGATAACAGATCCGAAACTGGCAAGAAGGAGATAGTACACATGCCATGCCAGTACCCGAAGAGATAAGTAAGGCCGTACCATGTATCGAAGCATTCCCCACCTTTTACATTTATGTGAGGATTTTAGGTGGGGGTGCAGGGAGGACGAGGGAGACCTTCTCTGTGCGGTTCGGGAGCTTTGGACAGTGGCTATGTGGCCCAATGCTCTCAGGCCACAGGAATAATGCACAGGGTGGACCAGGGTGGGCCAACTTTCACCCCTTTTACTTCATCCTGGTAAACACCAAACTCTGCTTATCACTGCTAAATCTAACAGATCATGTGAGAATGATACATAGAGGGTAACTTTAGTGCACTTCCCTGACACCATAAAATTATCAGCCTGCAAGGTGGGCTAAGCACTGATCCTGTCCTTGCTTGAAGGTAAAGGGTTTTTTATGACCTTGTGATTTATGGCTTGTGTAATATGTCTTTTGTCCATGGACCATATGACCTATAGTTTGCATCCTGTGACATATGTAATCAATACTAATGGTTTGCTTGACATTTTGGCCTTCAAACTTCTCAATAAAAGGAAGCAGATCTGTGTGTTACAGGGAGATCTTTCTTGACGAAGCTCCTTTGAAAGCATCAGATAGAAATCTCCCTGAAGCTTCAGATTCTGTATATGATCCATAATTGTGTGTTTGCCTGGTGTGTTTCCTGTTCTCCTTTCGCATCTCAGTTAGAATTCCCCTAACAGGGGGTTGCTATTCGAGCAACTGGGATTTTCCTGACAACAGCTGAATCCCGCAAGGAATCAAGATGTAGTAACCCTGATGAATCCTTTCCTAAATGCAACATCCAAATCTAATCTAATCTAAACTTAAGTTTGTGTATCACATCATCATCTGAAAAAAGCTCGATTCAATTAACAAATAAGTAGCTGACAAGATTAGTCGTAATTGACTTGAACATAAAGATATAAATTAGTAATCCATGAATTCACGCCATCTGATAAAAGTTCACTATCGACAATATGGGAAGTTATTTGTATACCCTGAGACCATTGTCTAAATATCGCCAGAGAAGGGACATATAATAATAATAATAATAATAATTTTATTCTTATATACCGCCATACCCAGCGAGTTCTAGGCGGTTTACATTAATTAGATTAAGATCCGCATAAACATGTAGATTTACAACAAATTTATTGGATTTACAACAAATTTAGCCAAACTTGGCAGATGAGGAAGGAAGAGGATAGAAGAAGGGGAAGATAGGAGCTATCATGAAGGAGGAGATGAGCCGAGCAAGGGGCCCGGAGATTATCGGAAGGGTCGGTTAAGGGTCTTGTTTCCTGAAGAGGTAGGTTTTGAGTAGTTTTCTGAAGCTGAGGTAGTTGGGGGCCTCGAGTATCATTTGGGCTAGCCATGGGTTCAGCTTGGCTGCTTGGAAGGCGAGGGTTTTATCTAGGAATCTTTTGAGATGACAGAGCTTTAGCGAAGGGAAGGCGAATAGCTGAATTCTGCGGGGTTTCTTGTTGGTGCAGTAAAGGTTAAAGTGGGGAGTAATGTATCTTGGCGAAAGGCCATTTACCGATTTGTAGCAGAAGCATGCGAACTTGAAAAGAACTCTGGATTCGAATTGTAGCCAGTGAAGTTGGTGGTAGAACGGGGTGATGTGTTCCCATTTCTTCAGGCCATAGATGAGACGAATGGTGGTGTTTTGGATCATTTTTAGTCTCCTGGTAGTTTTCTTTGTGGAGCTCAGGTAGATAATATTGCAGTAGTCCAGAATGCTGAGAATGGAAGATTGTACTAGTAGGCGGAAGGAGGTGTCATTGAAGTATTTTTTTATGGTACGGAGTTTCCAAAGTACCGCGAAGCATTTCCTGACGATGAGGTCGGTGTGATTTTTTAGGGATAAGTTTTTGTCTAGGATGACTCCCAGTATTTTTAAGGTGTGTTCTAGGGGGAAAGTCATTCCTTTCAGATGGATTGTGGTGTTTTTGATTTTGTGATATGATAAGAGACATTGAAAGAGATTCATCCAAGTTGGTGTTAAACAAGTATAGGTTGATATAAATAATTTACATGCTAAGTGTTAAATCTGGATTATCCAATTAGTGTGTACTATTCAGACTGTGCTAGCCAAACAAAAAAGTCATGCCAACTCTCTAGCATGTCACACCTGCTCTACAAAAGTATTTAAAAAACAGGTTAATGTGCATTTAACACTGTTTAGTAAAAGGACCCCTAAATAAATACATTCAAAAATTCAAAGCTTTTTTTTCACACCTTGTGCTTTGTGCAACAAAAACACAAAATTGTAGAATTGTAGTGTTTTCTCACTTTTTTTGTGTGTGCTAAATCCATTTTGCAAAAATTGCTAAATTCTGATCATCTTCTACTTATGAACATTTCTTTATATTCACAATTAAAATTCTCCTGCAATATATAATCATGCATTGTGTTAAGAAGGGCCAGCAAGTAAACAGGCATTTGGAGATCTTTGAGAATCTTTAAGCGGGCGGCAGGTCTTATGAATGGGATTGCTCCTTGAAACAGAAACGGTGAAACATGATTTTTTGTCGGAGCACCAAGCAGCTTTAAATACAAGATAAGTGCTCATTTTGAAATAGCAATAAATTATATATATTTAACAGAAATACATTTCAAGAAATTTATGGATGTTTGGGAGCCATTGACAGAATTCGGTAAGGAGTGATTGTTGATTTTGCCCTTTGATCATACACATCCAGGAAGGGGGGTGGGGAGTTACTTTTAATTAGAGTGCAATTGTTGGATATGTATAAAGGGGGGATGATATATGTATTTGTCATAAATATAATTTGTTAGAATTTAAGTTTTGTTAAAGTATAAAATGTCTGTAAAATATGTTGCACTTATTTTTGGCTTTAAAATGAATAAAGATATAAAAAAATAATAAAATAAAATCTTAAAAATCCCATAAAAAAATAAACATATATGATTGTGAGTGGAGTGGCAGACCAATGAGGAGGCTAGCTACATATAACCCAAACTTGAATAAAATATTTAGTTTGGGTATAGTCTACTGAGGTCTTTCTCCAGATCAATAACTATATAAAATAACTCTTCTTTATAAAATCTTTTTTGAACTAAAGAGGAGATTCTGAGAAAGAGAGTAATATTTTACAATGATCTGAATTGTGTGGAAATGGAGATTTATATATTGACTGATCTCTCATTAGAGCCATAGAACACATTTTGCTTCTGAGCAACAATGCCAAATAAAGGGTTAATTGACTATCTTCTTTTCTTCACAATTTCTCTGTTTCAGTTTATCTGGATTCTATTACATCCATTGCAAAATCGCTCTTACGTGAAGTACTCCAGGATTCTATTCTGCCGCCTCTACTTTTCAATATTTTCCTGAGTCCCCCTGCAATACTTGTTCAGTGTTTCAACATTAACTTTTACTTGTAGGCAGACAATATCTTATTTGTTTTTCCAACGTCACCTTTTTGTGTGTATCTTTCTCCTCTCCAACACTTTCTCAAGGCCCCTGCCCACTGGCTAGCTGATCATAAGCTAGTTTTTAATCTCAACAAAATGACAGCTTCTCTCAACCGTCTGCTCCTTTAATATTATTCGATCCTCCTATTTCTCCGGTTGACTCTTTTAAGTACTTTGATGTTATCGTCAATTCCAAACTTTTATTTCACAATCAGATCTCCATCGTTGCAGGGCAGGGGTTCTATATCCCAAGTAAATTTTGTACAAAAATATATATGTTCTTTGATACTTCTGCTTTGCACACTCTTGTTCATGTCTTTCTTATATCTAAGCTGGATTACTATAATGCTATCTATGCTGCCATTTCATCATTACAGATGACATAACTTCAAACCCTGCAAAATTCTGCTGCAAATTTCCTCTGCTGTGATAGAAAATCAAGTCATTTTACTCCCTTATTCATTCACCTCCACTGGCTTCTCTTTCCTTTTTGGATTTATTTCAAAATTATCTGTTTAGTCCATAATGCATTTAATATTGGCCTTCTTTCTTTTTGGGGGGGCCTCTCTCTCTGTCCCCTACACCCCATCAAGGTCAATCACTTGATTACCATCAGTTGATTTAGCAGGCCCCCAAATGGGCAAATCCCAAATTGGCAAGACACTCTTTATTTTCTCTGTCCCGAGTTTTGGAACGACCAAAGTGTCTTAATCACTTTTACCCATTATTTTTCTCAGGCCTTTGGACATCGGCACTAGAGAATTTTCCTGCCATTATTTTTGTCTGTCTTCGTTAAAATAATACCAATTTATAAGAATTCTGCTGTAGCTTTTTAAAAGTGATTTAAAAAATGGGAGAAACTCCTTCATGGTTGCTGCCTAGGGTCTAACTTTCAGTCTCAAAATTCACAGGTAATTCTAAACGGAATGTTCCTATATTAATCACTGAGAAGTCACAGCAGTGCTACGAGCAGTCTCATAGTATTGCCAGCACTTAATTCAACATGAAGAGGACTGCACGTGAGACATTCACAAGCAAATCAATAATTTAACATGATGCCCTTGAGTACTTTACAGAACATTAAATTACATCATGTGAGGCAACATCAGTTTGATTAGGGCCTATCAATTTTGGTTGCACTAGATCCTGTTACACTCTAGTTGCTTTGACCTAAAGTATTTTAAGAAATCCTCTATTGTATGTGCTTTGTTATTATGGCTCTTTTAATACTACTATGACTTGCCATTTCTATAGTGCTACTAAACATATGTAGTGCTGTATATTAAACACGTAAGAGAGCAGCCCTGCTCAATAGAGCTTACAATCTAATTAAAGCAAACAGGATAAATAGGGGTTAGGGAATTTCTCATAGAGGGAATGATAAAACAGACTTGGGTACTTTACAAGTGAGTTGGAGTTAAAAACAGCCTTGAAAAAGAGGGGTTTTAGCCTAGATTTGAATAGTGCCAGAGATGGAGCATGACACACTGACTCAGGCAGCTTAATCCAGATATCAAGTACTCTATTGGGATTTCTTTGTAACTAAACAATACGATCACTTATTTATTGAAGGAGTTGAATTTCTAGAAAATGCTTCGAGCAAGGGGTTCAGGTGACATGACACAATGAGACAAAAATCACAAGAGTTTTAACATACGAACATAAGAATTGCCACTGCTGGGTCAGATCAGTGGTCCATCGTGCCCATCAGTCCGCTCACGCAGCGGCCTTCTGGTCAAAGACCAGTGCACTAACTGAGACTAGCCCTACCTGCGTACATTCCGGTTCAGCAGGAACTTGTCTAACTTTGTCTTGAATCCCTGGAGGGTGTTTTCCCCTATGAAAGAGTCCAGAAGAGCGTTCCAGTTTTCTACCACTCACTGGGTGAAGAAGAACTTCCTTACATTCATATGGAATCTATCCCCTTTCAACTTTAGAGAGTGCTCTCTCGTTCTCCCCACCTTGGAGAGGGTGAACAACCTGTCCTTATCTACTAAGTCTATACCCTTCAGTATCTTAAATGTTTTGATCATGTCCCCTCTCAATCTCCTCTGCTCGAGGTAGAAGAGGCCCAGTTTCTCTAGTCTTTCGTTGTACGGCAATTCCTCCAGCCCCTTAACCATCTTAGTTGCTCTTCTCTGGATCTTTTCAAGTAGTACAGTGTACTCTTTCATGTACGGTGACCAGTGCTGAACGCAGTACTCCAGGTGAGGACGCACCATGATAACCTTCTCCGATCTGTTCATGATCCCCTTCTTTATCATTCCTAGCATTCTGATTGCCCTTTTCGCCCCCGCCACACATTGTGTGGACAGCTTCATCGACTTATCGAACTCCCAAGTCTCTTTCCTTGGAGGTCTCTCCAAGTACCGCCCGGGACATCCTGTATTCGTGCATGAGATTTTTGTTACTGACATGCATCACTTTACACTAATCCACGTTGAACCTCATCTGCTTTGTTGATGCCCATTCCTCGAGCCTGATTATGTCACGTTGCAGATCTTCGCAATCTCCAGCGTCTTCACTACTCTGAATAACTTTGTATTGTCCACAAATTTAATCACCTCGCTTGTCATACCTATGTACAGATCGTTTAATAAAGATGTTGAAGAGCACGGGTCCAAGCACCAAGCCCTACGGCACCCCACTGGTGACGCTCTTCTAGTCCGAGTAATGTCCATTTATCCCCACTCTCTGTTTCCTATGTTCCAGCTAGTTTTTTATCCACGTAAGTATTTCACCCTTAATTCCATGACTCGCAATTTTCCGAAGTAGTCGTTCATGCGGAACTGTCAAACGCCTTCTGGAAATCCAGATATACAATGTCGACCGGGTTGCCCTTGTCTATCTGCTTGTTTACTCCCTCGAAGAAGTGCAGCAAGTTTGTCAAACAAGATCTGCCTTTGCTGAAACCTTGCTGGCTGGCCCTCATCAGACTGTGTCTGTCAAGGTGATCAATGATGCAGTCCTTTATCAGCGCCTCTACCATTTTTCCTAGTACCGATATCAGACTCACCGGTCTGTAGTTTCCCGGGTCTCCCCTCAAATCTTTTTTGAAGATCGGCGTAACATTCGCCACCTTCCAGTCCTCCGGAATCTTTCCCGATTTGATCGACAGATTGGCTATTAGCTGAAGCAGTTCAGCTATAGTCCTTTTCAGTTCCTTGATGACCCTCAGATGGATACCATCCGGTCCCAGGGATTTATCACTCTTTTTATTATAAATGTCAATGTCTTCAAGAATGCATTCCTGGATAGACAAACAGCTTAAACAAATTATAAAATATAGAAGAACCAATCAGCTCAGTCTTCAAATGTGCAAGTCTACCGCATCAAGAGTATGAGGACAAAGTATGGAAACAAACATACTTAGATCAAAAGACAAAAAGGTCTTGAGCCAGAAAATATAAGAAACCAGGATTCTTGTTTCCAACTGTCAAAAAAGAAGATATATGTGATAAACCGAATGCATGATACAAACTAAAAAAAAAAAAAAAAAATCCACCACAAAATCAAGAAAAATTCCAAAAATATCTGAAAATGAACCAAACATTTTTTTGTTCTGCACATCCTTAAAGAACATTCTACACTCATCCCCTCCCTGTGGAAACCAACTTGAGAAATTACATTTTCTGACCCTACGATACAAATGTTTAAAAATATTTAGACTATTATCTCTGAAACTAACTGCAGAAATTGTTTTTGAATTCCAACATCTCTAGTATTTATGGTGTGCGGTGAGGGCTTTCAGGGGATTCAGTGAATCCCCAGCTCTAACAGACCAGCTTTTTTATTTTCTGTTTACTTTTTGCTTGATTCATTTTGATTTGTTGAGTGGGTGGCCTGCTCAACCAGTCAAACTGCATCAAAGAAAAAATAAATAACAATAAAATAAATGCAGGGCTCTTGGGCTGGGGATTCTCTGAAGATCCGACAGTACTGATCTGAATTTGATTGGCCTTTAAGGGGTGGGGTAAATCCCCTGAAGGCCATGATTGTACTCCACTGTATTATATATGTATTGGTTCTTCAATCAAGAATGATTTCTGTGCTTACATTGCATTATTATGCCAATAGAAATCAAATGATTCTTTTGTAGACTGACAGCCATCTTTAGTTAGTTAATGTTAGTGTGTCATAAGTTGTTGAAGCTGTGAACTTAAATCAAACATTAGCTGAAATTAATCTTTTGCAGGAGCCTTATCCTTAAAGTAGCGCAGTAAAACATTGTGCTATGCTTGTTTGATGCATCCTGGATTGATACTGTGTTGCCTGTTTTTGTGAAAATATACCTATCGAGAGTCAGATACAGTGGTACTTTGGTTTGCGAGCATAATTCGTTCCAGAAGCATGCTCGTAATCCAAAGCGCTCGTATATCAACGCGAATTTCCCCCACAGGAGTAATGGAAACTCTGATGATTCGTTCCACATCCTAAAAACTGGCTGGTGTGATAGAGAAGTTGTGCGCGTAAGATGTATACATAGGTTGTGCACGTAAGTATACCATGCACTGGTTGTGCAACTGCATTTTGGGCTCAATATTGTGCGTGCATTATTCAGACTCCCCCCAGATGACAGCTGGGGGGAGTCTGAATAATGCTCGCACAATTCTCTCTCTCCCAAACTGAGATTTTACTGCAGCCGCCAAACCCCCCCCCCAAAAAAAAAAATGCCATAAAAAATAGGAAATTATACTACTTTCATACAAAGAAATAAAACCATACAAGGTCCATCACTGCAAAAAGTGTTCTCTATTTACTAACAGTTCTATTGATTCCCTGTAATGGATTAGTTTTAATAGAAAGCACGTTCAAAAAGATAAGTCTTCAAAAGTACAAGGAATCAAATATATGAGGATTCCAAACGTAAATTAGTTGGTAAAGAGTTCCATAAGGATGGTGCAATTGCAAAGAAAGCCGAGTTTCTGGTTCTCTCCCATTTTGTTTTTGAGGGGTGCCTAACATTTGGTGCCAAACTTATGCCTGCTGAAACCTGGTATCAATGCAGGCACCCAAGACAGGCGCACTGAAGCAGTATTACGTAACAATCAGGGAAACGTTTTAGAATGCCCCTGACAAACTCATGCCCCTCCCACAGCCACACCTCCTTTTGATTTATGCACGATTAGAGTTAGACACCATACCATATGGAACGCAGCAAGATGCATAAGCAAATTCTAATGGATGCCAATTAACATTAATAATTGGTTGCTAGTACCCAATTATTGACGTTAATTTGTACAAACATTTTGGGAGCGTAGCCAAATTTTAGTATGCAAATCTAGGCATCATTTGTAGGAATAGTGCCCAATGTTCTCACCATGATAAATTAATTGATTTGAATGCAATAAATCTTAAACTTACAAAGGCATTTTACAAAAACTTGAGAGTGCTTATCGAAGAAAGCAGTTTAAATTATAAATTAGGTACATGCATTTATTCAAAACCTGAAACTTTAATATATATGAAAATCAATAGGCCCAATATTCAAACCATGGGAGACAGTCCGGCTGTCTCCTGTGGTCAGCAATGAACTTGGAAATTCAATGCTGGCCATATCTAGTGAGTGATTGACCAGCATTGAATTTTTTTTTATTTTTAATGGCTGCTAAAAAGATAGTTAAGGTGATATTCATCAGCAAACCAGCTAAGTTAAGCAGCCAAAGATAGATCTGCATAAATAGCAGGTCTCTCTGGCTACTCATCATAGCTGGTCATAACATTAGCATTCGCACTTCATCACCATCATTTAAACTAAACTAACCACATTCTCCCCAATATATCATCGACAATTATTTAGTGGAATAAATGTTTAGCCGTAGCTTTATTCATAACCCCAACTTTAACCAGTTCAACAATTACATTCATATCAGTAACATTCCCCAAATCCCCAATGCGGTGACAGCACACTTGCTTGTCACCGCTCCCCCTACCAAACCACTAGTTAAGCTGCAGTCAAACCATCTTGTAAACATTCCTCCAATAAATCTTGAATAGCACTAATAAATATATCTAAACCAATGTAAGATAAATGTATTCCATCTTGTCTATATAATCCCACATAATCTGCTGTAATAAGATCATGCATTAACACCAAACCCCCAAGAGCACACAGAAACTTCAGAATTCACTCTACGCCTCAATTTCTCAATAGCTAAAGCATTCCAAGCCCCCTTCCACACTCTCCTAGGAATAATCTTAGACCACATCAGTTTAGCATTCGGGAAACTACACATAATAGAGCACAAATCTTTCTTTATGTTATTTATCAAATCCACCCCTTTGACAATACATAAAACATTACCCCCAACATGAATACACATCAATACAGGTGAAGAAAAATGACTAGCTTGATGTAGAGTTGGTAATAGCTGCTCCCATAACATTCCCCAAATGCCAAGCCATCTGATGTGAATTCCCTGCTTCACCAGTCCCATGTTACATCCCCGAGACTCCTTCACATGCTTGTGTGCCCAGAAAATATAGGAGTGTCCACACAGCCAAATGCAAATGTCGGGCAGCACCAGATCAGGAAGAAAATCTGAAATTGCAACTAGAAGAAAACA
This sequence comes from Geotrypetes seraphini, assembly GCF_902459505.1. Lineage (NCBI taxonomy): Eukaryota > Metazoa > Chordata > Amphibia > Gymnophiona > Dermophiidae > Geotrypetes > Geotrypetes seraphini. The sequence continues at coordinate 59,657,283 of NC_047085.1, forward strand.
AATATAAATATTATTCATCTTGTTTAGTAAGGACGAATATACATCAGAAAACTCTCCAACTTCCATCGCCCAATTTTGCATATCAAATCATCTGATCCCCCATGATGGACTGCATAAGAGGCTGCCCCTATTTGAAAAAAATGAGTTCCATAGTCCCCTGGATTATAATCAACCTCTGCCAACCCTTTTAAAAATACAGCCGTAAATTGGAATCTTGTCAAGGGTGACCGATTAACATGCACTAACCAAAACAATCTATCCAATGGTCTAATATCAGCATACTCCATAGCCCATCTAACTGGACAACCGTCCAACTGAACACTTTTATGCAACTTCATCCAAATCCCTTTACCGGACTGATCAGTTTTTGATCTGCGAATACACAAAAATATCCTCTGATCTTCCAACACCACATCAGTCCGCAGTAAACCAGTTGCCCGGTTAGCAAATTTTGATGGAGCAATCAATTCACCAAAATGACAAGCTGCAAAAAATGCAGTTTTAAATAAAATCACTTCATAAGAAGAAATCCAAATCTTAGGTAACACTTTCATCAATGCCAACAATTTAATATAATCCAGTGGTAAATGAACTCACTTTGGGGCCTCCACCACTCCTTTCCTTAAATAACCAGTCAGCAACTTTCTTACTAAATAAGGCCCTGTAGGATCTCTCCATCCACCAAGCTTAGACAAAACCCCCAAACAACTGGGATACCAATCCATATGACCATCCCTGTTCCATTGCAAAAAGCATATATTGTATAATGCATTCTTCAGATATAGGCAAATTATATTGCAGACCCCCCAATGTCCAAAAAATGCCAAAAGCGTAGCCAACCTGTACTATAAGACTTCAAAGTATTAGGTGCTAATGCTTGCTTTAGTAATGATCTACCGATTCTTGGAAGGTGATCCATAAAGTCACAGGCATCTCTGTGGGGGACCGGTCTGCCTCTGGATCCAATGCCCGAAATCAAGCCCACTGAAATCGAGGAAGGGCATCAGCTAATCGATTGTCCAATCCAGGCACATGACGTGCCGTCAAGCATACATTTAAATAGAGACACCTCAAAACCACCAAACACAACAATGCCAGCAACAGTAAACACCTAGAAGACTGCTGATTAATAACAAATACCACACAGAAGTATTATCTGAGAACAAAATCACCCTCTGATTCTGAGTACGATATCCCCCAAATCCACAAAGCTACCCATACCGGGAATAATTCTAGCAACACAATGTTCTTGCACCAACCCCTAGATCTCCACCACTCCGGCCAAGCCTGTGCACACCATTGTCCTCCAAAATATACTCCAAAACCATGTCCTCCCGATGCATTAGTGAACAATTTCAAATCTACTGATGAAACTGCTGGTTGTTGTCATAAACAAATCCCATTAAATGATGCTAAGAAGGAAACCAGATCACCAAGTCATCTTTTACTACACGAGTCAAACACACCTTAAAATGCAGACTACACAGACCCGCAAATAATAACGCCAATCTATGAGAAAAAAACTCTCCCCGTTGGTATAACTCTCGCAGCAAAATTAAAATGTCCAACAAGAGACTGAATCTCCTGCAAACACAATTTTTTCTTCCGACATGCACTTCTTATTGCATCCTGCAAAGCTGCTACCTTTTCCCTAGGCAGACGGGACTGCATCAGTCTCGAGTCTAGCTCGATCCCCAGAAACAACAAAGAAGTTGATGGTCCCTCCGTTTTTTTCCGCAACCAATGTAATACCAAATGCCTCTGCCACATATTGAAATGCCCGCATCAATGATTTGCAATGCTCCATATTACTATCCCACCAAATAAAAAATCATCTAAATAATGTACTAAATAGTAATCTCCACTCACTTCTTGAACCACCCAATGAATGAATGTAGTAAAAGCTTCAAAATATGCGCACAAAATCGCACAGCCCATAGGCATACATTTATCTAAATAAAATTCCCCCTCAAATAAAAAACCAAGTAAATGAAAATCCTTCGGATGAACCGGCAATAAATGAAATGTCGCTTTGATATCAGTTTTTCCCATTAATGCTCCAAGACCCAACTGTTGCAAAAGTACCATGACATGCTGGGCTTGCACATCTTCCTGCATTAAACTGAAAAAAGAAGTTACCAATGGACTGACTCCTAGCAATCCCCGTCGAGATCCAAGGCCCTGTTGCCATTCCCGACCTAAATCCTCCTGTGGGCTGAGCAGCAAAAGACGGCAGAAGCTCCAACTGAGGGAGCTCCATACCGAAAGGACCATCTTCTATGTGGAATCATCTCTGCCAACCAAAAATCCACATTCCACACACCCCACACATCGGACTTGTCTCTAACTAAACTTTTTCTGAATTGTTAATCATAATTGAGCCACGACCATCCCCCATGGGTCCTATAAGCTTGCAAAATTAAATATGAATACCGCAACAAACCCGGGTATAAAGAAGGATTGGCCTCACCCAACACGCTTGCAAAAAGCACAGTTACTTACCGTAACAGTTGTTATCCAGGGACAGCAGGCAGATATTCCCACATATGGGTGACGTCACCGACGGAGCCCCGCAGCGGACAGTCTCGAAAGCAAACTTGCTTGAAGATCTCGAACTTTCGAGCACTGCACCGCGCCTGCGTGCGTGCCTTCCCGCCCGAACTAGGGGGCGCATCTCCTGAGAGGATCCTCAGTTTAGATACCTAGCCAAGAAGCCAACCAGGGGAGGTGGGAGGGTTGTGGGAATATCTGCCTGCTGTCCCTGGATAACAACTGTTACGGTAAGTAACTGTGCTTTATCCCAGGACAAGCAGGCAGCATATTCCCACATATGGGTGACCTCCAAGCTAAGTAAAAAGGGATGGAGGGAAGTTGGCAATTTAAGAAAAAAGATTTTGCAAAACAGATTGGCCAAAATGGCCATCCCTCCTGGATAAAGTATCCAGACAATAATGAGAGGTGAAAGTATGAACCGAGGACCAAGTGGCAGCCTTGCAGATTTCCTCAATAGGAGTTGATCGGAGGAAAGCTACAGATGCTGCCATAGCTCTAACTTTATGGCCCGTCACTCGACCTTGTAGAGGAAGACCAGCCTGAGCATAGCAGAAAGAAACGCAAGCAGCCATCCAGTTGGAAATGGTACGCTTTGAAATAGGACGACCCAACCTGTTCGGATCAAAAGATATGAAAAGTTGAGGAGATGTTCTGTGAAGCTGAGTGCGTTGGAGGTAGAAAGCCAAAGCACGTTTACAGTCCAAGGTATGAAGAGCCGCCTCTCCTGGATGAGAATGAGGCTTTGGAAAAAATACAGGCAGAACAATAGACTGATTGATATGAAATTCTGAAACAACTTTAGGTAAGAATTTAGGATGAGTACGGAGAACAACCTTGTCATGGTGAAAAACTGTGAAAGGTGGATCAGCCACCAGCGCTTGTAACTCACTGACACGTCGAGCAGAAGTGAGGGCGATCAGGAAAACAGTTTTCCAAGTGAGATACTTGAGATGAGCTTTGTCAAGTGGTTCAAAAGGAGATTTCATAAGTTGAGCTAAAACAACATTGAGATCCCAAACCACAGGAGGTGGTTTAAGAGGAGGATGGAGATTGAGAAGTCCTTTCATAAAACGAGAAATCATAGGATGTGCAGAAAGGGATTTTCCATCCAAAGGCTGATGAAAAGCAGCTATAGCACTAAGGTGGACTCGGATAGATGTAGTCTGAAGTCTAGATTGTGATAAATGAAGTAAATAGTCCAGAACAGATGTCAAGGAAGCAGATCTGGGAAGTAAATTACGTGTAGAACACCAAGCAGAGAATCTTGTCCACTTTTGACCATAACATTGTCTAGTTGATGGTTTTCTGGAAGCAAGTAAAATATCTTGAACAGACGGAGAGAATTGAGAAAAGTCTGTTATATAGAAAGGTACCAAGCTGTCAAATGTAGAGACTGTAGATTGGGATGAAGCAAAGATCCTTGATTCTGCATGAGTAGAGAAGGAAATATTGGAAGAAGTAGAGGCTCCCTGGTGCTGAGTTGAAGTAGAAGGGAGAACCAAGGCTGCCTGGGCCACCGAGGAGCTATCAGAATCATGGTGGCATGGTCTGATTTCAACTTGACTAGAGTCTTGAGAATCAGAGGAAACGGAGGAAAAGCATAAAGGAACTGATTCCTCCAGTCCAGTAGAAACGCATCCGCTTCGAGACGCTGAGGGGTATAGATGCGGGAGCAAAATTGAGGCAGTTTGAAGTTGAGAGGTGACGCAAACAGATCTATCTGTGGAGTCCCCCAATGAGCAAAAATTTGGCGAAGAGTAGGAGAATTGATTGTCCATTTGTGAGGTTGTAGAAGACGACTCAATTTGTCCGCCAAACAATTTTGTTGACCCTGAATATAAACCGCTCTGAGGAAGATGTTGTGAAGAATCGCCCAATGCCACAATTTCAGAGCTTCTTGACAGAGGGAGTGAGATCCCGTCCCTCCCTGTTTGTTGACATAATACATGGCTACTTGGTTGTCGGTACGTACTAGAATCACCATGTCGTGAAGTAGATGCTGAAAAGCTTTGAGAGCATAGAATATCGCTCTGAGTTCCAACAGATTTATAGGACACCGCCGGTCCGCTTGGGTCCAGAGCCCTTGAGTGCAAAGACCGTCCACATGAGCTCCCCATGCATACATTGACGAGTCGGTTGTGAGGACCTTCTGATGAGGAAGAGGATAAAACAGTAAACCTCTTGAAAGATTCAAAGAGAGCATCCACCAACGGAGAGACTTCTTTAATGAAGGAGTGATGGAAATTAGTCGAGTTGGTGGATCCACTGATTGTTGCCATTGAGATGCCAGTGTCCATTGAGGAATGCGAAGGTGAAGTCTGGCAAAAGGAACCACATGAACTGTAGAAGCCATGTGACCGAGCAGAACCATCATGTTCCTTGCTGGAACAGAGGAAAGTTGGCAGAATTGTTGAGAAAGTTGAAGGAGTGCATCCTGACGTGGTTGTGGAAGGTATGCTCTCAGATTGATAGTGTCCAGAGTAGCTCCTATGAACTGGAGGGACTGAGAAGGAGTCAGCTGAGATTTGGGAAAATTGATGTGAAATCCCAAACTTTGTAGAAAAAGAATAGTCTGTTGGGTCGCTGCAATAACCTCTGAAAAAGAGGGAGCCTTGATGAGCCAGTCGTCTAGGTATGGAAATACTTGAAGACCCTGGTTGCGAAGAGCTGCAGCCACAACCACTAGACATTTGGTGAAAACTCTGGGGGAAGAAGACAGTCCGAAGGGGAGAACTCTGTACTGAAGATGAAGATTTCCTACCTGGAATCTGAGGTACTTGCGAAAGGCTGGATGAATAGGGATATGAGTATAGGCCTCTTTGAGATCGAGAGAGTACATCCAATCCCCTTGATCCATCAAGGAATATAGAGTTGGCAGAGTGAGCATTCGAAATTTCTCTTTGACTAGATATTTGTTGAGAGCTCTGAGATCCAAAATCGGTCGCAAATCCCCCGTCTTTTTGGGAACTAGAAAATAACGGGAGTAGAATCCCAAGTTCCTTTGGGGAAGAGGAACTTCCTCCACTGCTCGCAGGAGAAGAAGAGCTCGAGCTTCTTGAAGAAGGAGGGGAAGATGCGACTGATTTGAAAGACACTCTCTTGGATGGCGATCTGGAGGTACCTGAAGGAGTCGAAGAGAGTATCCCTCTCGTATGATGGTAAGTACCCAGAGGTCTGAAGTAATGAGCTCCCATTGGTGATAGAAAGTGGACAGGCGACCCCCTATGGGGAGGGGAGAATTTGGAAACAGAGAAATTTGAATGCTCAGGTCGAGATTGTCAAAAAGACTGAGCAGGCTTGGTAGCAGCAGGGGTCTGAGACTTTTGTTGTCTTTGTTGTGGAGGAGGCCGACGAGAAGGAGGTCTAGAAAAAGCAGGAGTTGTTTTCTGCGGATAGCGACGTGGAGTTTGTTTGAAACCTCTAGTTGGTACAGGTTTAGGTTTTGGACGAATGAGGGAAGCAAAAGAGCGCTCATGTTCTGAAAGACGCTTTGTAGCCGCCTCAATAGAGTCATCAAATAATTCATTTCCTTGACAAGGAAGATTAGCCAATCTATCCTGAAGATTAGGATCCATGTCCACTATACGTAACCATGCTAACCTACGCATGGCTACAGCAAATGCAGATACTCTAGACGAGAGTTCAAAGGCATCATAGGAAGCTTGTAACATGAAGAGTCTCAACTGAGAAAGAGTCTTAAGGATATTTTTAAATTCTGATAGGCGATTGGTAGAGATGTCCGGGTAAAAGGAAGATAAAATCTTTAAAAAATGGTTGAAGTAGGACGTAAATATGTAGTTATAATTAAGAACTCTATTTGCCATCATAGAGTTCTGGTATAAACGACGTCCAAACTTATCCATGGTACGGCCTTCCCTACCAGGAGGAACCGAAGCATAAATTTTGGAGGGATGTGCTTTCTTCAATGATGATTCTACAACCAGAGATTGATGAGAAAGTTGAGACTTTTCATAGCCTTTACAGGGGACCGTTCTATAACGAGATTCTAATTTGGATGGGATAGCAGTGATAGAATAAGGAGTTTCCATATTGCGAGTGAAGGTCTGCTGCAGAACAGGAGTCATAGGTAATCTGAGTGACTCTTTCGGTGGATGGGGAAGCTCCATATCCGCTAAGTATTCAGGAGTATATTTGGAGTCTGAATGAAGGTCTAGCTTGAGAGCTTGGCCCATGTCAAAAATAAATTTGGCAAAAGAAATTGATTTTGGATCAGATGTTTCCTCAGGAGAGCCACTGCGAGATTTAGGTTGAACTGAGTAGGATGGAGAAGCCTCTCTAGAGTATGGTGAAAGGTCTGATTCCAAACGTAGAGTGACAGAAGAAGCTGCACTGTGAGGTGGAGTAAGAGAATGTTTTCTTTTCAAACTCCTGGAAGGAGAAGTACCAGGTGTACGTGGTACAGAATGAGTCGAGGTGTGTGGAGAACTGTCTCGACGGACTGGCTTCGACGGTGTTCTGGATCGAGAAGGGCTTCGAGTCGAGGCTCGATGATGTCGAGATCCATGCTTCGACTTCGAAGAACGAGGTAAAGAAGCCTCGGTATCTAAATTCGAAGACTCCCTCCGAAGCTTGGAAGTAACAGGTCTTGAATGCTTCGATCGATGCTTCGGAGGAGGTGAGCCCGGAGAAGACTCTGATGAAGAAATGTTCTTCGGTGTCCGGGATCGGCCTCGGGAGACTGGAAGCTCTGGTTGAGTGACAGGCTGATCAGTCCGAGGCAAGGTCGAGGACGGGACCAATTGAGCCACTAAGGAGGAAATCTGAGTGGTGAGTATAGATTTCAACATGTCCTCCAGCATCGGCACCGAGACAGAAGATTCTGACCTCGTAGGTGCAGCAGTACGCTCCGAAGAGGGCGACCTCGAAGGTGAGTATTCCCTTATCTTGGAGGTACGCTTCGAAGCTGGACGTGCCGAGGACTCTGGTGGCTTCTTGGATACGGCACCTGAAAGGGAACTCGGAGACTTACCCCCCGTAGAAGACTTCGTGGATGGCGTCGTCTTCGAGGCAACCGAAGCAGAATAGGTCGAGGCCTTCGAGACCGAAACTCCAGCCGGAGTCTGGGTCGAGGCCTTCGAGACCACAGGTGTCGAGGTCGTCGGAGTCGAAGCCTTCGAGACCGGGGCAGCCGCTACAGTCGAGGCCGAATCCGAAGATTGCTCCATGCCGAAAAGTTGAAAAAATTGAGCACAACGTCGCCGAAAGGCCCGTGGAGTAAGGGTGAAGCAGCGATGACAATCTTCTGGGGAATGAGAAGAACCCAGGCACTGTAAACAACGGCAGTGGGGATCGGTGACCGAAATCACCCGATTACACTGTCGACAACGTTTAAACCCGGTAAGAGGCCGGGACATGGAAAAAATAAAGTCCGTGTCGAGCGAAGGAGCCTAGGCCTAGGCCCAAAGCTCGACGGCCGAACAAAAAAGAAAAACAATATATTTTATTTTTTATTTTTTTTTTTTTTTATCAAGAGAAAAAGAAAGGAAAAATAAAGACAAACACAGCGACCGACTTTAAAGAAAGAACAGCCGCGGTGATGAGAAGGCAATGCTGCAGAGAAAGAAAACGTGTCTTCTTGTCTCCGCGGAAATAAACGAACTGAGGATCCTCTCAGGAGATGCGCCCCCTAGTTCGGGCGGGAAGGCACGCGCGCAGGCGCGGTGCAGTGCTCGAAAGTTCGAGATCTTCAAGCAAGTTTGCTTTCGAGACTGTCCGCTGCGGGGCTCCGTCGGTGATGTCACCCATATGTGGGAATATGCTGCCTGCTTGTCCTGGGATAATCATTAAAACCGAGTAACCAATTAAAAATTGTCTTGGATACCCGATTCACTCTCTTTTTTCCTGTCACCATTCTCACATCACATGCTAATAACGCAAAAAAATCATATTTATCACGCAAAATTCTCTGTTTCCATTTTTGTGAAATGATGCAATCTAATAGAGCAATGGCAAATAACATATGCCCTTGTCTGGACACTGATGGGGTAACTCCAGCAGTAGAAACTGATGGACCCTGCAACCTAACTTTTCCCACCACTTCTCTAGTCTCCGAGGAGGACAACGAGGATGATTCCGAAGAATCCCAGGAATCGGAAAATTCCCAAATGCTCATAGGATCTCCCGCGGATCCCCATCTCTGCCGTTTTTCAGAATGTAACCGCTTCACTACATGACGCAATTGTTTTATAAATTTTTTATCTCACAAAATAGCAGAAAGTGACTTCTTATTAGCACCACTTGTAACCCCACCCCCACTAATCCCCTTGTTCTCTCTTTGAACCCCATCACACAACACAGACCCCACAGTTTTGCCTTTTGTCTTTGTTTTGTTCTATTTCTATCATTTAAATTTCTCCAGAATTCTACTGTTCAACGGCTCCCCCTTCTGCTTCTATTCCTTTCTCTCCTCTCTTCTACCTTCCAAAGTATTTAGATCAATGCTGTCTTGTTAAAATGTTTATTTTATTTTTATTTTTCCTCTAACTCTACTTTTCACTTCTCTATTACCCTCCAGGTACTTTAGTTAGATTGTGAGCCTTCGGGACAGTAAGGGAATTTTTCAAGTACCTTTCTTATTTCTAATCTTAATGTATATTTTCTGTAAACCGCTTAGAACCTAACGGATGTAGCGGTATATAAGAAATAAATTACATTACATTACATTACATTAAATACATCAGACATTAACTCACCATCAGATTCACTTATTCCAGGCTCCTGCGAACAACTTGCCACTGCCTAATCAGCAGACTTCTCCACCATAGACTCCACTGGAAGGTGAAAAGAAACCTCCTGCCTTGCCAATTGTCTGAAGTAGAGTTGTCCGATTCAGGAAAAAAATTTTTTGATTCGATTCAGCCTATTGAATCGATTTTTCAATTCTATTCAATATTCCTGCCCAGTTGGGTGTTTTGTTTTGTTTTTTTTCCAAACATCCTGGTGGGTTTATTTTATAGCCTCTTCACCCCCTTTGCCCTCTTCTACCCACACTGGTCCTGTGGTGTAAACAAAATTAACAAACAAAAAATACTTTTCCTCTCACTGTTAAATCCTAGCTCACATTCGCAGTCTAACATCAGCTCTGGAAGGATACACATTTCAAATCTGACATATTATAATCACAAAACAGAAATAAAATTATTTTTCCTACCTTTTGTTGTCTGGTCATTTTTCAAATCATGTTGGTCCCAGGCTCTTGTTGTCTTCTGATCAGGCTCTCCTTCTTTCTTCTTTCTCTGTGCTAACCATCCATCTTCCATCTGTGTCCTTTCCTTCTGTTTCCCTTTCTTCCCCTGGAGGTCTGTCATCTTTCCTTTTTTTCATCTCCATCCCCCCGCAGCTGCAGCGAGGGACCCCACCATCCACAGATCCACCATCTCTCCTTTTCTCAACTACCCTTTCATCCAGCATCTCTCTTGTGTGTCCCTGTCCCTATTCTCCTCTCCATTAGTGTCCCCCTTGTGTCCCTGTTCCTATGCTCCCTCCATGCCCAGCATCTTATCTGTGTTTCATGTCTCTCCTCATATCTAGCTTCTTCTTTCTCTCTTCCTTACCTCCTGTATCACCTTCCCCAGATACAGGCTTTCTCCTACTATCTCTCCTGCCATCCTGCACCCTGCCCACCTACTTTGGAGCAGTATCTGTCCCTCTTGTACCTTTCCCCTTGTGGTCTTGCATTTCTCTCTCCCTCTCTCCATTAGTCCATCACCTCTCCTCTGCTTTCCTCCCCCTCTTTTTGGTTTGGTTTCTCTCTTCCCTTCACTTTACCCCAGGTCTGGCATCTCCCTTCCCCTGTCTTACTCCTTCCTCCTCCTCCCTCTGCACAGGCCTGCCTCCCCGCCGTGAAGGCCTGCTCCTCCCTGCGAAGGCCTGCCCCCCGCAAGCCTGCATGTTCCCCCAGCTTCCACGCTTTTACCTTAAGCTAATACAGCAACCTGCAGGATTGCTGGTGCTATAGCGATCCCTGCAGCTGCCGTCATTCTCAGCATCACGTTTTCTCTGCCGCGATCCTGACCATGATGTCAGAGGAAGGGCGGGACTGTAGCACAGAGAACATTCTGCTGAGGAAGATGGCAACTGCAGGGATCGCTATAGCACCAGCGATCCTGTAGGCTGCCGTATTAGCTTATGGTAAGAGCGGGGAAGCTGGGGGAACATGCAGATCTTTCTGACTGACCCTCCCCCCTCAAGCAGGAGCCTGCTTTAGGAAGGCACGGGGGGAAGGGTCGGTCATTGAATCGGGAGGCTCATTTTTTAAAAAATTGAATTGATTCAAATCGATTCACCTGATTCGAATCGTGAATCGATCAGCACTAGTCTGAAGTTACTACCACTGGTTGAAACAACATTCCTTTTTGTCTTGATAAGCCCAGCACTCACCCTTCCTACTGCCCTAACCCTTTTTTGTGTTCTCTTGCTTGTACCCCCTCACCGTGTATTTTCAGTCTCCTGGTCTTTCATAGCCCTAGCTCTTTGAATATTTCCTGCTTTTTTACCCTTTCCTCCAGTTTTAGCAGTAGCCTTCTTGGGAGCCATTCCCAAAATATAATACCAGGCTTCTACTTTTCACCTTTTGTTAACCTCTAAATTTTTTACCTTTTTTTTTTAATTTAATGTCAAATCCAAAACTTTTCAACAACCAACTCCCAGCACATAATCTTCACGATCCCCAACCCACCCCCATCACTCGCACAAAACCAACTCCTCAGTCACCCAAAGTTCTCTATTCTTTGTTAGTTAACCTTATTATTTTTAACTTCCAATATTACCCACCAAGCACAACCCATTCCAATACTCACAGCTCTAATTGCAAGCCTGTAACCGCCACACCAAAATCCTCTGTCCCAAACCTGATTTGCAAGCTGCCAACATTCACATCCACAGCGCTCCTAACACCGCGATACTAAAGCTGACATCTCACCAATGCAAACGCCAGCACAGGAAATCTTTAACAAATAAACTTCAGCGACAACCGTCCCTACGCTGACGCGGATTCCTTACTTCCTGGGAATAATCCTCCGATGATGTTAGTCACTACACCGCTTTAATTTGTGAATTTATTTATTTTAATTCCTGTCAGCACTGCCCTCCGGCCGTCCCAAAACCATTCACCACAGTTTTTTTTTTATTTTAAATTTTATATCATCGAAGCCTCTCACGACTACCAAACTACACTACAAAATATATAAGATTTTCACGAACCCCAAAACGACCCCTCTAACCAAAAACACAAGCTTCTTCCAAAACCTCCTCCCTCGCAATCACCCTCACTCACATAAACCCCACAACTGAATAACCGTCAAAATCTTCTTTCTCAACATTCTAATCTCTTCACAGTTCTATCCAATCACCATCTCCCCCCCTACCTTCTTGATCCTCACCAATCATTTCCCACCAATCCTATTTAATCCTTTATCTTCATCTTTTTCCTACCTTACCATCCTTCTCTGCACACACCCACACCCACCCTTCCCCCCTATTATCCTTTGGCTATGGTTCCTGGGCTCAGCTAATGTTATGACCCTGACAGACTAAAACTGTCAAGGTCCTCATAATTGAGTATTGTTTATTGAAAGCTTCTATACCACTACTAATGACTGGAGAGTCAATTCAGAGTGGTTTACATAAGCTAATACATGAGTTTCTATAATGGTGTTACAATACATGAGTTTCTGTGATGGCAGTCTAACCAGTTATGTTGTGTGACATAGTTGTTGACTGGGCTAGCCGCTATGTGCTAAAATTCAGTGGCCATCTTGTGCTGAATATTAGCGCTTAGGCGGCTGAGTGTTATTTAACCAGCCAAGAACGGATCCTGGCTGGTTAAATAGCGCTGAATATCAGGCAGAATGAATTTACATGTTTTAAAATAAAAGAGCTATTTAAATAAATGACACATTGGTAGTAAAAGCAAATCCTTAACTAAAAGGGCATCCACATAAAAAATTATAGATGATATAAAGGAAGTACAAACCTAACTCTAGTTTAAAAAGGCCAACAACCACCAGAGGACAATATACTGCATCAGAGCAAAAAATGGTGGTGCTCCCTTATGTCCAAGGAGTAACAGATCGCATAGGGAAACTACTAAGGAAACTTAACATCAAAACAGCCTACAATGCACCACAGCAACTTGCATCTGCACTTACACATGTGAAAGACCGGTTGCCTGTGCTCCAAACCTGGTGTATATGAAATCCCATGCAGTTGTGGCAAATCTTACATTGGTGAGACTGGACGCACTTTAGAGGAAAGGCTGAACGGGCACAAGAGACACCACAAGCTATGCAACACGAAAAATCACCTGTAGCTCTCCAAGGCATGGAAACTGGTCATACAATTAGATTTGAAAACACAAAAGTCCTGGAGAAAGAAGAATCAAAGAGGCAATAGAAATTGCAAGACACCCCCAATAACTTCAAATGTAGATAAAGAGCTCTCCATAAACAAGCATGGCAACCTCTCATCCAAAAGAAACTTAGTGCAAAAAGGACTGGGGCAGAGGACAAACGCCTTTTCCCTCCATCTCACAAGTCCCTGCCTCTTTTCTGATAATCATCCTGGATTTCCAACAAACTTTCCTGCCAAAATTCAAAATCTTGACCGACGGACTTCCCTGTTCTCAATCAGGTCAGCCCAACAAACTTTACCACCAAAAATTCAAATTTCTTAACCCACAGACTGCCCTGTTCTCAATCAAGTCCATCAACGCACTATACATAAAGAGACACACCAGACCTTGAAGAAAGCCACAGCATGATGGCTGAAACATTGTTCTTTCTACATAGATGCGGTGAGCCACAAAAAACTGCTACAATCAAGACGCCAGCCATGGAAGCCTAAGAGAACACACCTTGATAACTTTCCCTTTAACTTAATACATTTTGGGCCAGATTCTGTATAGGGAATCCTAATTGAGGATGCCTAGCAACACCATGCTCAACTTTTTAAAAAAAATTGGCTTAATTGGCATGGTAAATGACCACACCGGTTTTCAGCCAATCAAAAAAAAAAATTAGAAAGAGCAATTAAGAGTTTGGCGCCAAACTCTTAGGATGCCTAGCAATGCCTAAGTGGAGGTGCCCTCCGATGTCTAATGACACCTATCTGAAAAGTAGGTGTGGTTAGAGGTGGAGAACAGGTGTGGTTGATTTAGGCATCACTAGACATTATAGTTAGGTGCTGGTAAACTAACCCCCTGTTTTATTAAGGTGCGCTAAGCGTTTTAAGCGTGTGTTTAGCATGCGCTAAATCTATGCGCGTGGTAACTGCTAATGCGTCCATAGCTTAACATGCACGCATTAGCGTTTAGCACATGGTTAGCGTGTGTTAATATTTAGCATGTGCTAAAAAGCATAGTACACCTTAGTAAAAGGAGCTCTAAGTCAAGTAAAAACTGACCTAATATACTGGTGCTTCCTCCAGGACACCTAAGCCTGTCTAGGCGCCACTAGGCAGGAATTTATAAATGACACCTAGCGGATGACTGAAAACTGTGCCATAAAGTACCATTTATAGAATCCGGCCTTTTTTTTTTTTTTTTTTACTAACTTTCAAAGGCAATACTTCTTTAGGTCAGAGGAATAAGACCATAAGAAGATGATACTGCCTTTGAAAGCTAGTCAAAAATATACTAAGTTAGTCCAATAACAAAGGTATCTAATTTTCTTTTTCTTTCTTTCTTACCTTTATTAGTGGACTAACATGGTTGCCACACCATTTTAGCCAAGATGGTCTTGGAGGTAAAGAGGATACCTGGAGGCACTTTTTTTTTTTTAGGGAGGAAGCAGATTCCAGAAGCACTCTTCTTTCTGTGGGGAGATATCTCCTTTATTTCTGATGGGGAAGGGGGATATCATTTGTGGCTGGGAAACAAGGGCCTAGAGATTAAGGCCCAAATTCTGTAATCAGCACCTAATGTTAGGCACCTATTTTGGAGGCGCCCAACTAAATAGGCGCCTATCTAAATTGAACAAGCCCAATTAAGCTTTTTAATCAGCACAACTTGAAACGTAGATGCCTATCAAGAAAGAGCGATTCTGTAACAAGGCACCTCTAAATAATTTAGGTGGCCTTCAAAAAAAATAGGTGCTGTACATGTTAGGCGTGGGTGTGGCTACGTGTTAGACACCTTGTTACAGAATCGCTGCTCTTAAGCGTCCTTAAGCGCTCGCATGACCGCCTAATTTTGAGTTGTGCCTCAAGCTGGCCTATTTATTGGACACCTCCAAAATAGGTGCCCAAATAGTTGCCGCTCAGTGCGATTCACTAAACAGCATCCAACTGTACTGAACGGTGCCTAATCGGCGTCTAACGTTTGGGGCGCTTCTTATAGAATTTGCCCCTATGGGTAGAAGTTATCAGCATGGGCTACTGTTAAGTCAGGTTATTTTAGGATAGGTTCCTGTTCTATGCATTGAGACCCTGTGCTAAAGTAATCCAACGTGTGGTAAAATAATTCTATTTAATAACAGCCCACACTAATAATTCCCCCGCTCTCTTAAGGGTAGCCACGTTGATTACTTCCCCCTGTGTGTAAAATAACCCAATTTAACAGTTGGCCATGTTGATAACTCCTCCCTCCCCCCAGTGTTGTTTCAGAGATGAAGTTCCCAGTGCTAAGGAACTCTTTCACTTTGAGGGGATTAATGTGGCAGTGCTGTTTTTGTTCTGCTGTTTTCAGTGTGGCTGTGATACAACTGCTGCATTTAAAACACCATCAATTCGGTATTGCGGGCATTAACATTTGCTGTACCAAGGTCATTAAAATCAGCAGGTAACTTCATAAACTAGTTTATATGGTGATTTAATAAAAGAACAATAAAAAAAGCATCTATAAATTTCAATGATCTGGAACTGTTATGTGAAAGAAATATAAAATAATGAATTATGCACTGGTATATTCATTTTTAGTGTCCTTGCCTCATTAATCCACCAAATGTTTTGATAACAGTCTCCATCATAATGATGTATTTTACATTTTATATATTTTTTAAAATATAAATAAATATGCAAAGTCTATGGAAGGAGTATGTGTGGATATTTGCCTTATAAAAACTCTAAGGGATTTTTACTAACAATTACGGCCTCTTTTACAAAGCCGCGCTAACGGCCCTGAAGCCCACAGAGAATTAAAAGGCTTTGAGGCTGTTTCCGTGCGGCAGCCGCTAGTGCAGCTTTGTAAAAGAGGCCGTTAGTATAAGAAATAATAGTTTATACGAATCCTTTCATTAATAAAGGAACCACTTATACTGTATACTGTTCAAAAATTTTTAATGTTGCTAGAGAATGACGGCCAATTTTTTTCCCCGTCTCCGAGGTAACTCATTTTTCCGTCCCGTCTCGGCGAGTTTTTATTCCTGTCCCTACTCCATTCCTGCAAGCTCAGTCCTCATCTGCACAAGCCTCAAACACTTGAAAATCATAAGCGCTCAAGGCTTGCGTGGTTCAGGAATTGAACAGGGACAGGGACCAAACTCATGGGGACGGGACGGGGGAATTTGGTTCCTGTAGGGATGGGGAGAAGTTTGTCCCCATGTCATTCTCTATTGCTGACAAACAGCAGCAAGCACTAACTTTTGAAAATGTGGTGCATTTATTAAAAATTGTACACCATACAAACCTTGTTCGCAGTCTACAGTAATGCTCTTTGCAGGATTTTCAGGCTGGAAGCAATGAATAACTTGAGAAGATGCAATGGAAAAGTCATTTCAAAAAATATTTATTAAGAAATGACTTAAAATAGACAGTATCCCAACACGGCCGTACTTCACCCCTTCCAGTGGCTGCATCAGGGGGTATAAGAACCACTAGGTGTATGAATGAGATGCCACCTAAGTGGTAGATTCAAACTTCTGTGTAGTAGCAGCAGCAGCATGCAATCCCTGACGCAGCCCCTGGAAGGAGTGAAACATGGCCAGGTCAGGCTCTTGTCTATTTTAAGCATAGTTTATTATTTTTTGAAAGGACTTTTGCTTCCTTTTTTTTTTTTTTACAACATTGGATCTTGCGGATCAGCTGACCCTGTTGCTTCAGGACACCTATAGCTTGTACTTATCTTGTCCACATATATTTCCATACTGTAACACAAAAACTGAAATCATGACTCACATAGCATATTTAAAGATGCTTTAATTTTACCATTAACATACTGTTGCTACAGAAATAGAGATGTAAATATCAGATTAAAAAGAGCTTTATGAAATATTCAAAGAACATATTGTACTGCTCGAATAGTTCATGCTTTAACCTGGTATATTCTACAACAGTCTAAAGCAGTGTCCTGCAAACTTTTTTGGCACCGCGGCACACTAAACCCAGTGCCGCAACTGGAAGGCATCCGGAAGTGTGTGGATGTCAACGTGACGTCATCATGTCGACGTCTGAGCATGTGCAGAGGCGACCTTGAACGCATCACTTCACTGGTGGGGGTTCCTTTCATCTCTTTTTTTGTTTGTTTGTTTTTAATTGTGAGCCCTTCCAGGGACAGGAATATACCTACTGTAATTGAATATATTAGGCTCCTGCAAGCCTTAAGCCTCTCCTGGAGGACTCGCAATTAAAAAAAAAATATCCACACAAACAAAACAAAATTTGATTTGAGCGCGAATCCCCCTCATTCTGAATCCACTGATGTAATATAAAGGTTACCTTTTTGCTTTCCATAAATGTCTGTGTGTCCCTTTTATAAGATGTACTTTCCTTTATTTCCACACAGATATCCATGTCCTCGTTCATAATTCGGACATTTCAATTTGTAAAATAGATATCCATGCTGGATGTTATGTTGATCTCACACAAGTATTTTAGAACAGATGGACAGCTGTATTCTAAGTTAGATGTTCTTTCTAAAAATGCTGCCCCATGTAACCATGTTACAAATAAAGATAAGATCAATATTTAGAGGAAGGTTGCCATGAGTCCAAGATGGCTGATGTGTCGCATTAGGCTCCACTTCACCGCTGCAATTTCTTATTTAAATAATTTTCTAACCTTCACCATATAGGTAAAGAGAAAGGAGTGCTCTGGGATTTAAAAAAAAAAAAAAAAAAAAAATTTGGCGCCAGTAGCTTCCGGCCCTATAGACCATTTCGTCTGTTGAGCTGAAATAGCAGTTTTAACTCCGGGCAGCTTCAAAGGGAATCTGAAGGCAGAAGGAGGGCCATTGAAGCCCATTAAACTGAGGAACGGTTAGTCCTGCTTGTGCCATGAGGAAGCTGAGAACAGCAGCAAGACTCAGGAAGCAACTGCTATCCCAGCAGGGCCAATGTAACTTCTGCTTTCAGCCCCGGTGAGACCAAAAACATTTTCCTTGGAAACTGTCTGGGAGGGTATACAAATTTGGAGCAGTCCTTCTTGGGTCATATGGGACTATGTTGCGGAAAACGGAGATGATTATACAGCAACAAGGCACTGTCTGAGTTAATATAGGGGATTTAAAATCAAGTATCTCAGAAACTGAGAAAAATGTCCAAGCTATTCAATATAAAGAAGTAAGGATATTACTGTTGTTCATTGCAAGCTGGATGCTTTAGATCAGTGTCTCTCAGACTGTGTGCCCCGAAGAGATTCCAGGTGTGCTGCAAGAGACTCTATAATTTTACTTTTATTTTTTTAAAATTCCCTTCATAAGTATACACTAGAATAGGCGACATAAACGTCTGTCAATGTTATGAGCATCTGTGTGCCTAAGGATATAACCGCCCAGACAAGCGTTACTCTTTCACATGATTGGTCCTTGAAAACTAATGGCAAATAATTTTATTTTTATGCAGTAGTTATCTAACTCAAGCAACAAAGCAATCAAGGCTTTGTTACCATTTGAAAGTTCTTATCTTTGTGAACTTGGATTTTTAGATCTGACAGAAATTAAATAAAAAGAAGAGAATGACTGCAGATGGTGGATGATGAAATGTATGTTTGCTCGTCATATGTCGAGCTGTGTTTTGAGTTAATTTGCACTTAAAAACAAGCACATCCATCGCATTGTGGGGACGGGGTGAGCAGCGTTAGGCCCGAAGGCAGTGGCGGTAGGCGGATTTTGGGCTAGATTCTTGGGTTAAAACCACGGGCTTGCTATTGCGAGCCCGTGGTTTTAAAGGGCAGAAGAGGGCGGGAGAGTCGGCCAAGATCTGATCGGCAAGCCCAATCGGTGTTAGCTAAAGTGCTTAGTCAATTGCTGCCCTCCCAAATTTGCATGCCATTTCCCTCATTTGCATGCACGGATCGGGATGTGTTTGCTAAACACTTTAGTGAATCAGGTCAGAGGGAAATCAGGTCACAAAGGGCTCGCAGACTGATCGGTACACGATCGATTTGCTTTGTGAATCTAGCCCTAAGGGTGGGTAAATCCATAACAACATATTAAAGCCAATTAGCATCAATTAACACCAGTTAGTTGTCATTGCTAATTAACAGCTAATTTAACAATTAAGATGTATGCATAAATTTAGATGCATGCCAATTTAGTGCACAATATAATTAATTAGCTAATTAGTGCTAATAATTGGGTCGTAAAAATTATCAGTGCTAATTGGCAGTGATTTGGATTTGTGAAGCATCTTGCTGAGCTCTACTGCATGGCATCATTTAGAGCAGTGGTTCCCAAACCTGTCCTGGAGGACCCCCAAGCCAGTCGGGTTTTCAAGATAGCCCTAATGAATATGCATGACAGAGATTTGCATATAATGGAGATGCCAGGAATGCAGATCTGCTCCATGTATATTCATTAGGGCTATCTTGAAAACCCGACTGGCCTGGGGGTCCTTCAGGACAGGTTTGGGAATCACTGATTTAGAGAATAGTGTGCATTATTTTTGACACCCTTTATTGAATCTAGTCCTATACATCAAATTGTGTGTGCAAGTGTATAGAGTCGGGGCTAATCTTACATTTTTATGCCCTTTAAAATGGAGGGTCATATTTATATTCTGATTCCTGTGTAGATTATTGCACAGTCATTGCCACGATATTAAATGTATAATTCACAAAGCTCCTGGGCATACTTACTGTTTAGTAAATGTGAGTCAGAAATCTTTAGACATCTTGATGATATCTTGCAGTACAATTAACCCCTGTGATAAGGCTAATACGGAAAAGGAAAGGAACTCTTAATTCTATAAAAGCTGTATGTGAACTTTTAACTTAGCTTGTCAATTACATTATCTTCCATCTCATAGTGTTATGCTAAGCCACCAATCTCTGTTAATATTTTCTACTGAAATCATATTTACAGGCAGTAATAGGGTTATTTGTGATCCTGCTTATGTTTTTCTAATGAATACAAATGTTCAAAAAGCCAAGTGTAATCCAATATAGATGAATACGTTTATTCGAGATTTGACTTTGATCTCTATGTTGACTTTGATCATTTGGATCTGGTTTGGATAGTCTTCTTGAACATATTCAGAGTTCTACTGCTCCTAAATTCTTTTTAATCTGAAAATATGTTAATAAATCTCAGCCAAAGTGATCAAATCTGAAAAAAATAAATAAATCAGAGCAATTTGAACTGTATAGAAATGTAGTCACATTTTCTCTGGCTAAATTCATCTACAGGAAAATACTTGCACATTGAAACTTGGATTGAAATGACTGCGGAATATTTGATCATATCTGGTCAAAGGAAAATATTCAGTCTGCATACAGTTCTCCTGTCTTGACTATTTTTTTTTTTTTTTTTTTTTATAAATCATTGTACTGTAACATTTTATTTCTGTGAAATTCTAAAATTAACAGCTACTGTGTTGAGTTATATTCCAGGCTTTAAATATTTCTAAATCAATATTCATAATTATGAGGCAAGCAGAGTTGGGTGTTGACTAAATATGGGATTTTTCTTTAAATTTCTATATAACTTTGGGTGGCATTAGGGGTGGTCTGGGGACAGAAGGTAAAGAGCAATAAAATTCAGCTTTTATTCATATACTGTAAGTTTTAGATATAGGTTTATTTACTTGATATAATCCTGTAGTATAAATGTCTGGGAAGTTTGCAACTCAGAATTCAGAATACGCAAGTCTAATTTTACAGAGATGAACTACTGTATCAGTATAAAGTTGATCTGGTTTATTCAGTGGTCAGATTTAAATAAATGGTCTGGCTGAAAATATATATGGATAAATTGTCCCTAAATCTTCATGCAGCACCGAACCCAATCCAATCCAAACCTTTGGTTTTATATACCGATTCATCCCTCTTAGAGGGCTCGACTCGATTTACAAATGTTAAGAATCATAACAAAGAGAATCATGATTGACAGATAAAAGATCATTAATTACAGAAAAAAAAAAAAATATATATATATATATATATTTTAAGACTTCTGAAACAGGTGAGATTTTAACTTTTTACGAAATGTTTATAATTGAGAGAGAAGTCTAATCTCAGGTGGAAGCTTATTCCAAATCTTTGCAAATAAAAAAGTGAATGAGCGACGGAAATTAGCTGTAGTTTTGATATTCTTTAAGGAGGGAAAGCTGAATTTATATTTGTGGGCAATTCTGGAATTCGATGGCAGAAAAGAATTAAAGGAAATAGAGATGAGAGGGGAGAAAATCCCATACATAATTTAAAAAATTATTGCCTTGGGGCCTCTCTGATCTGTTCTACCTCAGAGCATTTAAGCATTGCCCTAACTGAGCCCCACCCATCTGCCTTAAAAGATGTAACTCCACCTACCCTAAGGTGGCTCAGGCTCAGTGTGGGAATAATTCTATGTGAATCCCGGCCACATATCATTCCTTTCACAAGCACATAACTGCAAAAGGGGTACATAAGAAAATAAGAGTTGCCTTACTGGACCAGCCCAAAATCCAAACTAAGTATCCTGTTTCCAACAGTGGCCAATCCAGGTCACAAGTTCCTGGCAAGATCACAAATGAGTAAAATAGATTTTATGCTGTTTATCCTAGAAATAAGCCGTGGATTTTCCCAAGTCCATCTTAATAATGGCTTATGGACTTTTAGGAAATTGGCCAAACTATTTTTAAACCCTGCTAAGCTAACTGTTTTACTACATTCTCTAGTAATGGGTTTCAAAGTTTAATGATACTTTGAGTGAAGAAATATTTTTCTCCAATTTGATTTAAATTTAATACTTAGTAGCTTTGTTGCATGAACTCTTGTAAACAAGCAAGTCACATCTATTTCATTTCACTCAGTATTTATAAACCTCTATCATATTTCCACAAAGCCTTTTCTTCTCTAAACTGAAGAGCCCTAGTCACTTTATCCTTTCCTCATAGGGATGTCACTCCATCTCCTTTATCATTTTTGTCACAAATTGCATACAATATTCAAGGTGTGGTTGCACCATAAAGCAATACAAAGGCGTTATAACATTCTCATTTTTGTTTTCCATTGCTTTCCTGATAATTCTATTTGTTTTCTTAGCTGTTGCTAAGTTAGGAAGAGTATAGATGGGCAGGAGTATGTCAAGAAGTATGCACTAGGTTTATAGAAAACTTCCATAATCCAGTATTGTTTATGAGCCTGCAGTTATACCAGCCATAGACCTGGTATAATTGTGGACATTTAAATGTGGCAGGGATGTAACTTACACATGCAACTAAGAGCCCCCCCCCCCCCACCTATATCCTACCCATGAGTACACCTATCATTTATGTGCTATGTAAGTTAGGATACTTCTTTCAGAATATATATTAGTTGCCCTGCTAAAAAGGTTAGGGCTTTTCAACTTGGAAAAAGAGACGGATGAGGGGAGATATGATTGACGTCTTCAAAATCATGAGTGGAGTGGAACGGGTACAAGTGGCTCGATTTTTCACTCCATCAAAAATTGCAAAGACTAGGGGACACTCAATGATGTTACAGGGAAATACTTTTAAAACTAATAGGCGGAAATATTTTTTCATTCGGAGAATAGTTAAGCTCTGGAACGCATTGCCAGAGCTTGTGGTAAGAGCGGATAGCGTAGCTGGTTTTAAGAAAGGTTTGGACAATTTCCTGTAGGAAAAGTCCATAGTCCATTATTGAGACAGACATGGGGGAAGCCACTGCTTGCCCTGGATCGGTAGCATGGGAATGTTGCTACTCCTTTGGTTTTGAAATACGCAAAACGGATCATTCCAAAATCTATCCAGCCCACAATATCAATTATTCCCACTTCACAAACTAATGTGATGGAACTCATCATGTATCAATAAAGCATAAATGACATCCTAATCACGTTCAAACAACAACCCAGATCTTAAAGGCTTTCCCAAATAATATGTTTAACCAGGAGGTTGAAATATCATAAAGAGGCAGCAATTCAGTACATAGAACCTCTTTTAACGTTTATATTGTTTCAAGTCCTTGGGTTTTGGCCAGGTACTAGTGACCTGGATTGGCCACCGTGAGAACGGGTTACTGGTCTTGATGGACCATTGGTCTGACCCAGTAAGGCTATTCTTATGTTCTTATGTAAAATAGATCATAGTTGCCCTGTTGGCACTTTCACTTACATATGTATACTTACATATGTAAGTGCTAGCATTCTAGAAAATTATGTAGATGCACGCACTTAGATTATAGAATTACTAAATAAACTAAACTAAACCTTAAGTTTGTATACCTTATCATCTCCAAAAAGATAGAGCTCGGCACGGTTTACAGGTAATTCAATAAATGAGGGAAGGACATAATAAGAAATTAGAGGTTATGAAGAGGATAGCTAGCTTTACATTTTGGAGAAAAGCCAAGTTTTCAGATGCTTTCGGAATAATTGGAATGGGCCTAGGTTCCGCAGCGGGGCAGGGAGGTTATTCCAAAGCTCAGTGAATTTGAAGAAAAGGGATTTTCCTAATTTACCTGCATACTTTTTTTTTTAATAAAAACTTACAATAAGTGTGTCAAGTTAAAACATTTTAACATTAAATATATCACTTAATATTCAGTAATAATACAAATCATATAACCTTATCTCCCTCCCTTCCCACCCTGTCATAACAAATATTTACTATCCTATATAAAAGATGATACACTAAAATCCCCCCCCCTTCCCCTGAATATTGAACTTATAAATTTAAGGGGAAAATGGCATCTACAATATTTTGTTAACGGCTCCCACACATCTTGAAATTTCCTTAAATACCCCTGCTGTGTAGCTATTACTCTTTCCATTTTATATATTATATACATGATGCCTTTTAACGAGGGGAAAGATATTTTGAGTATGTGGACGGATCTGGTAGTGCCAGGTCTCGAAGAATTCCAGGATAGAGGGATTAGGGGAGGAAGAACGCCATGTAGGATCTTGAATGTTAGGCAGGTACATTTAAATCCTAGAAATCACTGGAATCCTAGAAATCACCGGAAGCCAGTGAAGTTTTGCATGTGTCAAGCTGCCATGTTAACTGTTAGCATGCAGTAATTCCCATGTTAGCTGCTTAAAGCACTTTAGTAAAAGGTCCATATACTGGTTCTTTTACAAAGCTGCCCGTTATATTCCTATGGCTGGCTCAGCATTTAGCTTGTACTGCTCTTTTTAAAAGCCCTGGGAAATGCCATAAGCATCCTGACACCAACTCCCTCTTCCCCGAAGTCCTTTATCGGTCCTCTCAATCAGTTTTGATTGATATTTGTTTAACTTATGACAATCAAATTTAAATAGAAAGTCCTCACAAAGACTCTCACAGTCGTGCTTTCATTGATTTCTCTGTGCAGTGAGATGAAAAATTGTTTTCAGAATATTTATCAAGCAGACATCCAATATATGGACCTGTTTTTTCATAGCATTACCAGATAGCAGCATAGTGGAACTGCCTGAAGACAATCTACTATTAAGTAATATTGGGGCATAAAAGACCTTAACACATAGGTATTATTAAAATATTCATATAATTATTGCTTGGTAAGGTAAAATGAATTGCATATGTCTGTATTTCTCTATTAACTAAAATGTACTGCAGGAAATACATTTGCTGATATAAAGGCAATACTGTGAAATGGGAAAAAGTTTCTGCAGTGTAGTGTTATCACTTTTGGCTAAAATAGCTTGGTTCAGTGTTTACAGAACAAGATTTAGGATCAGTGTCACTCAGCAATAGCCAAGTATAGCATGGAACACAATAACATTTATATCCCCCTGGCTTTAAAAATATGAGCTATGGAAAGCAAAAGACAGAAAAAGTCTGTGTAGGTGCATGTGTGATTGTTGAAGAGGAGCAATGGGTAATACTTATTATTACACCATCAAAGTGACTTATTACAGTGCTCTTTTAAATTGCCCCATAATAGCTTGCATGTTGCATAAAATTCTGAAAATCAGCACATTTATATGCCACCTTTATTGCATTATTATTTAATTCTATACTGGTACTGCATATAAAAGGAACAAGGTTTATTCCCTGAATACCCTGAAAAATTAAGATTATACCTAGCCAGTTGTAATATTCACCATCTGTCAAGTACAAGTTTACAACTAGTTCTTAATTTCTGTGATATTTCAAGCTGTTTCTTTTCAAGTCTGGGGGTAGACATATTCAGAATGGTATCATAACCTACCGGAAATGGCTAGAAATCTAATTATGTGTGATATATCATTAGGGGCATTTTCAAAGCACAAAAATGCCCCAGAAAAGTTAAAAACTCGATTTTTGGACGTCTTGCAGGGTGTTGGTCCTCTAAAAGGTCTACATCAGAAAGGCACGTATAAGAGGCGTGTTATGGGTATGTTTTGGATGGCAAGCAAGCAGAAGAGGAATGAAGGGTCTTGCCCCAATATGTAACAAACAAACAAGAAAAGGAGGAGAGTGAGATGTCAAAATCCACCAGTTACAGTTTGGAGGATTTTAACTTTTGACATCTCGCGTCTCTCCTTTTCTGTTTGAATGGGCAATGGGAAGGCTTTGACTTGGACCTTTCCTAAGATATCCTGGCCAGAACTTAGACATTCTGACCTAGACCTGTACCAAAAATGGACCCAAACCGCCAGATGACCACTGGAAGGCTTAAATAATGACCCACACACTGCCCCAGTGGTCATTTCCCTCTTCCACACCACAAATCTTCCATAATAAAACCCTAAGCACGCATGCATTCTTAGGACGGCGTGTTCCCTGCCACAGTGGTGTCTGGGTCTGTGCCGAATTCCATTTTTGAACACGGAGGCAGGGAACACGCCGACGACTCCCCCCTCCCCCCATCCCCCCTCACTCACCAACCGCTGCCGCTCCTCTTCAAAGCAGCCTGCTGAGGTTCGCCGGCCGGCTGTAGCGAACCTCGCAGGCCGTTCTTCACCTCGGTAGCACATTTCCTCTGATGCGAGGGAGGGGGGGGGGGACAGAAGGGGGCCATGGAGAGACAGGCAGGCATGGCGCAACAGAGAAATATAGGCAGGCAGGGGGCCAGGGAGAGACACAGACAGAAAGAATTACAGACAGCGTCCAAGGAGAGAGAGACAAAGGGAAAAAACCAGACAGACAGACATCTACCCTAGCACCCGTTAATGTAACGGGCTTAAACACTAGTTTCTAAATAAAATAGTACATACTTGTCTCTAGAACAGCAGCATCTGGTATGGGGAAAGCCCAGTAGACCATCACACAGGTGTCTTAAGTAGTCTAGTGGCTGGGCTAGTGAACCAAAGAGAGGAGAACCCATGCCCATAAGCCACTTTAATCACTACATTTGTGGTGGAAAGTGTGAGCCCACTAAAAAAATAATTCCCACACAAGGATGTCTAAAGTAAGAAAGGAGGATAAGGGTCTCAGAAACCCGCTTGGTTTGGAACCCAAATGCCCACTACCAAGACTATCGTTGACCCTTATCTCCACCTCCTCCTAGTGCTCAACTCAACTCTTATTGTGCCTAATGTTTTTTTTATATTTTTTTATTAGCAGGAAATATCACTTATCTTTAACGTGCAGAGTTTTTAGCCAGCCCCAACGGGACCCGTTTTGCTACTGAGTAGCTTTGTCAAGGGTTCTCAGGATGCTCTGCAATATATATAACAAAATGTTTTCAAAAGTTGTCATTCACTACAAATACACCCTCAACTATGTTCAAACTCCTAATTTTAAATCTAATAATATTAGTGCTGTTTTTGTTTAAAATTCAAGCGGGGGCAGTTAAAAACAGCAGGAGTAGGGTTACAGAAAACAAACACAAATAAGATTGAAAGTGAGGAGGAACTAGTTAATTTAAAAGCCCCCTTTCAGCAAAGCCATGGGGCAAGACTGGATGCATACATGGATATTGAAGAAAATTAGGGAAGGTCTTTTGGGTCCACTGCAAAATGCTTCTTTAGAGTAGAGAATAATAATAGTTTATTTTTATATACCGCCATATCTGGAAATTCTAGGCGGTTCACAGCAATCAAGCATACATACAAATCATCTAAGATTCGGCAAGTTGAATGCATACAATATAGGAAAAATACAAACAGTTTAAAATAGGATAAAAGATATTAAGCTAAACAATAAAATACATTAAGAACCCAGCCTGTTAAATAGTTGTGTTTTTATCTGTTTTCTAAAATCAAGATAAGAGGAAGCTTCTAGCACAATGCCATCAAGGAGAGCAGATGGGTAAATATGGTTCTTCTACACAACAGAAGAAGCAAGGGGTGACTGGATGCTATAGGCCAGTTAGTCATAACACTGAAGTAAATAAATTAATGGAAATGCTGCTAAAACAAAAGATAGTGGAGTTTCTGGAATTCATTGTATAACCAATCTCAAACTCCATGGCTTTACTAGAAGTAATTCTTGTCAAATTCAACCAGAAAGTTGCATTGAGGCAGAGCACTAGATGTCATATGCTTAGATATTTATTTATTTATTCAATTTTCTATACCGTTCTCCCAGGGGAGCTCAGAACGGTTTACATGCATTTATTCAGGTACTCAAGCAGTTTTTCCCTTTCTGTCCTGGTGGGTTCACAATCTATCTAACGTACCTGGGGTAATGGGGGGATTAAGTGACTTGCCCAGGGTCACAAGAAGCAGCATGGGTTTGAACCTACAACCTCAGGGTGCTGAGGCTGTAGCTTTTAACCACTGTGCCACACTCTTCCCTATATATAACAAGTCCTTTGGCATAGTCCTGCATAAATAAACTGAGCACCTATGGAATGGGGCCTAAAGTGACTGATTGAGTTAGAAACCAGTTGAGTCAGAAGCAACAACGAATAGCAGTAAACAGAATTCACGCTGAGGATAGGGATGTTATCAGGGCAGGATTAACCAATAGGCCAAATAGGCACGTGCCTAGGGCCCGAAATGGTCAGTGGGGCCCGATGAAGGAGGGCATCAATATTGTTTTTTTCAAATGGTGATGGGCTCCTCCTGCATCGATCGGCAATGCGCCCCCCCCCACCCCCCCGATCAGCAACACGGCCCCCCCCATCGACGGAAAGTAAAACAAGCAAGCAACGCGGGTACGAAAGGCAACGGGAACTGTAATTTTGCAAGCGGTGCTGCTTGCCCAAAGCTTCCCTCTGACGCAGCTTCCTGTTTCCAACTGGACGCATGGTGGGGTGGGGCGGGGCAGGCGGACCCAGTGTACTTGTGTGCCTAGGGGCCCTCGACAAATTAATCCTGCCCTGGATGTTATCAGTCATATGCCATTAGGAAAGGAAGTAAAAGGAAGAAAGGAAAGGAAGTAAAAGGAAGAAGAAAAGAAGGCTCCTTTGATTTTCAAATGTAGTTGAGAAGGTAAGGAAAAGGAGATTAACTTTTATAAACTACAAAAGATCACAGAAAGAGGAAGACATGCAAAAATATCTGGAAAAGTTAAGAGAGGTTGGTTGAGTAGTCATGAATGCAAAGATGCAAATGGAAGAAAAAGTAACCGATAAAGTAAAAATTGGGAGAGACTTTTTTTTTTTTTTTTTTTAGATATATTAATGATAGGAGGAAGTCAAAAGCAGCATTGTGAGACTCAAAGGTGAAGGGGAGAAATATGTAGAAGCTGATAAAAATTAAGCTGAATTCTTAACAAATATTTCTGTTCTGTGCTCACAGCTGAAGCACTGGGAGCAGAATTGCAGAAGACAACACAAATAGGGATGGAGGACTGGTAGACCCTGAATGATTTTCAGAGGATTATGTTCATGAGGAGCTAGCTAAATTAAAGGTGGATAAAATAATGATGCTGGATGGCCTACATCCAAGGGTACTAAAAGAACTTAGTACTTTTTATGCTTTGTAAACTCTTTCTCTTCTCTCTTCCCATATTTTTTAAACTCTGTAAACCGTGTCGAGCTCCACTTCAGTGGAGAAGATGCGGTATATAAACCTAAGGCTTAGTTTAGTTTAGTTTAGGGAAGTTTTGGTGACTCCTCTGGCTGATCTTTTCAATGTTTCTCTAGAGTTGGGAGTGGTACCAGAGCACTAGAAAAGGGTGGATGTCAGGACCGCCATCAGGGCAGTACTACCAGTCCTGCATTCAGGGGCCCGGAGCTGACAGAGGGCCCGGGCTCCCCCAGGGTCCTAGGCAGTGTTCTAAGGCAGGGGCGCCAGTAACTCGCCAAGGCAAAGTGAGTCGATCACCCAGGACTCACTTTGTCTTGGCGATCTAATCTATCGAGTCGATCAGTCTTCCTCTCCCCGACGTCAATTCTGCAGTCGGAGAGGAAGTTTGGGCCAGCCAATCGCTGCCTGGCTGGGCGGAACTTCCTCTCCGGCGGCAGAATTGACGTCGGGGAGAGGAAGACTGAACGGCCCGAAGCAGGGAGAGCATGCGTCGGCGTCGGCTTTGGGGCCTGTTATCCATTGGTGGGTCCTGTTCCCAGATGGCAGCGGCAATGGCAGTGGCTTGGGGAACGGCAGGGAGAAAGAAAGAAAGGGGGCAGGCAGGGAGACAGAAGGAAAGAAAAGAAACAGAAAAAAGAAAGGGGGCATGAAGAGAGGAAGAAAAAGTGGGGGGGGGGGGAATGAGGTGTGGAGGAGAGAAAGCATACAGGCTGAAAGAAGGGAAGAAAGATTGGATGCACAGTCAGAAGAAGAAAGTGCAACCAGAGACTCATGAAATCACCAAAGGTAGGAAAAATGATTTTATTTTAAATTTAGCAAAGTGGAGGCAGTATTACCACAGTTTTCAAAGGAATTTGCCCAAATAACTTAATAGTTAACTGGGTAAATTCCCAGAGATGAAAACTTCCCTTCACTTACTACGCACAGTTCTGAATTTATATCTGCTGTCTATATTTTACAATATGGTCCCCTTTTACTAAACTGCAATAGTGGTTTTTAAGCGCAGGGAGCCTATGAGCGTCAAGAGCAGCGCTGGGCATTCAGCGTAGCTCCCTGCGCTAAAAACTGCTATTGTGGTTTAATAAAAAGGATGGAGGGTATATTTGTCTATTTTTGTATGGTTGTTACTGAGGTGACAATGCATAGAGTCATCTGCCTTGACCTCTTTGAAAAAATCCAGAATAGGAATGATAATTTTCTCAGCGTATAGTGTGCTTTGTGTTTTTAAATGTTATTGTTGGTAGATCATTTTGACTTGGTCATTTTAAAGTAGCTCACAAGCTCAAAAAGTTTGGGCACCTCTGAGTTAGAGCATTGAAACTGTGTATTTCTATTTTATCCCCCCTTTTACAAAACTGTGGAGCGTTTTTTAGCGCCAGCCGTGGTGGTAGCAGCTCTGATGCTCAGAATTCTATGAGCGTCAGGGCTGTTACCACTGTGGCTAAAATCCACATTACAGTTTTGTAAAAGGGTGAGGGGTTAGTTTGTGATGACATATTCCATACTAGGCGAAGGTGTTTTCTGTGTTCTGTGTGTTCGAAAGACATGGTTTTCTTTTAGGATTGACGGTGTAGGATCGATCTGTGCTGGTCTGGCTTGTTTAGTTTTACAATGGGTGTATTGATGTACTGCTCACTGCAATATGTAAGATGCTACCTTTTCCTAGGTATTCATGTGTGACGTGTGGTTTGTTACTAAAAATCATGTTTTTCTTACAGATGGGGGGGTGCCAAAAAATGATGGGCCCCGGGTGTTACATATGCTATGTACGCCACTGTATGTAAAGATACCAGAAAGCTGGCGTAGCAAAAACTTTAAGTAAATTCTTATTCTTCTAAGTTTTGAGTATTTAACCCTTCCACAATCTCACGGGCACTTGTTTCAAGTTTATTGAGATTTTGATTTAAATGCAATATCAAATATTTTCAATGCGTATAACAAAAATAAATTTGGGGAAATAAATAAAACCATTTGAACAATTAAAATAAAAACATATCCATAGATGATTAAAATTACATAAGGAGTACAAGGATAAACTACATTTGTTTAAAAATGCGTTCTCCGCGCCTGCTCATAAATTTGTTGACTGGAAGGATCCAGCAATGTGGCCAGATGCCATTCAGGACAAAGACAGAGAAAGAATTGTGCAATTTTGATTAATGATGGAAGATGATTTAAAGCAAATGGCACAGTCTATGAGTAAAGATCTTGACGGACGTTCATTTTATGAATATCTCCTCTATGCCAAATCACCCAATGGACGTGAGAAGATTTTACGGGACTAGCTTAGGTGGAGCATTAGCAGAAAAGTATGTGTGTATTCGGCCCATGGAAGAAGGGGGGAGGCGTCGGGGGGGGGGGGGAAGGGGTGCGTGGGGGGCCCAATAGGATTGCTCAGTAAGAGGCCCAGAAATTTCTGATGGCGGCCCTGGTGGATGTAGTCCCTCTTCACAGACGTGAAAGTAAGGAAGAAGTAGGAAACTATAGGCCAGTAAATCTGTGGTACGTAAATTAATGGAAATGATTTTAAAATAGAGAATAGTGAAGTTTCTGGAATCGAGTGCCTAAAGGACATGAGGCAACATGAATTCATTAGAGGTAGGCCTTTTCAAACAAATTTGATCAATTTCCTAGATGGGTAACCAGAGAATTGGATAGAGGAAGAACATCTAATAAATAAGCTGAGTACTCTTATCATGGGCCACAAAGTGATGCAGTGGTTAAGAAACTTGCTGAGGGGAAGGAGACAGAGGGTACTGTTCAATGGAAATCGCTCTGAGGAAAGGGATGGTTATTGGGCCTGTTCTTTTTACCATTTTTGTAAGTGATATTGCTGAAGGGCTGTCAGGTAAGATTTGCCTCTTTGTGGATACCAAAATGTGCAATAGAGTAGACACCCATGATGATACGGATAGCATGAAGAAGGATTGTGCGAAACTTGAAGAATGGTCTGAAATTTTGCAGATGATATGATTAGACAGACTGCATCTTATTGCGCTTTCAGGAAATTAGATATGACTTATTTGTTCAAAAAGTTTGTTACTTGATCGATGATTATATCATAGTATTCATACTATAGTTTTATAAAACAGTACATTGTACTGTGGCTTCTTATGTGTTCTGTTTCATCACTGAATTGTTCAGTCCTCTTACTTTGTGAACTGCCTAGAACTCTTTGGGTGTTGGCAGTATAAAAAAATAAAGTTATTATTTATTTCTAAGAAATACAAGGTCATGCATTTGGGCTACAAAAACTCAAAGGAATATTACAGTTTAGGTGGTGAAGAACTTTTGTACACAAAAGAGGAGCAGGACTTGGATGTGATCATATGTGATGATCTTAAGGTGGTCAAATAGGTTGATAAGGTGACAGGAAAAGGTAGAAAGATACTTGGGTGCATAGGCAGAGGAATGGCCAGTAGGAAAAATGAGTTATTGATACCCCTGTATAAGACTCTGGTGAGACCTCATTTAGAATATTATATACAATTATGGAGGTCACACCTTCAAAAAGATAAGAACATAAGAACATAAGAAGTTGCCTCCGCTGAGTCAGACCAGAGGTCCATCTCGCCCAGAGGTCCGCTCTCGCGGCGGCCCATCAGGTCCACTGCCTGAACAGTGGTCTCTGACTAATTTTACAAATTACCTCTAATCCTATCCCTATAACCTTACCTCTACTCTTATCTGTACCCCTCAATCCCTTTGTCCTCCAGGTACCTGTCCAGACCTTCTTTGAAGCCCTGTAGCGTGCTTCTGCTTATCACATCCTCCGGTAGCGCGTTCCATGTATCCACCACCCTCTGGGTGAAAAAGAACTTCCTTGCCCTAAACCTTTCCCCTCTCAATTTCTCCGAGTGCCCCCTTGTATTTGTGGTTCCCCATAGTTTGAAAAATCTGTCCCTGTCCACTTTTTCTATGCCCTTCATGATCTTGAAGGTTTCTATCATGTCTCCTCTAAGTCGTTGCTTTTCCAGCGAGAAAAGCCCCAGCTTTTTCAGTCTGTCAGTATATGAGAGGTCCCCCATACCCTTTATTAGCTTAGCTGCTCTTCTCTGGAGTCTCTCAAGTACCGCCATATCCTTCTTGAGGTACGGTGACCAGTACTGGACACAGTACTCCAGGTGCGGGCGCACCATTGCACGATATAGTGGTAGGATGACTTCCTTCGTCCTGGTCGTGATACCTTTCTTAATGATACCCAACATTCTGTTCGCTTTCCTTGAGGCTGTGGCGCACTGCGCCGACGCCTTCAATGTTGATAGCGATATAGGTAGGATGGAGACGATCCAGAGGAAGGCTGCTAAAATGGTTGGTGGTCTTCATCGTAAGGCATAGAGAAACAGACTTGAAGATCTCAATATGTATTCTTTGCAGGAAAGCGGGAGAAGGGAGATATGATAAAGATGTTTAAATACCTATGTGGCATAAATGCAGATGAGATGAGTCTCTTTCAGTTGAGATGAATCTCTGGAATGAGGGAGCATAGGATGAATGTTAAAGGAGATAGATTCAGACGTAACCTCAGAAAATACTTTTCTTCGTGGAAAGGGTGTTAAATGATTGGAATGGCCTGTCAGTGGAGGTGGTGGAGACTAAGAGTGTATTTCAATTCAAGACAGCGTGGGACAAATACAATGGATCTCTAAGAAAGGGATAGTGGATGGCATGGTTGGGCAGCCTAGATAGGCCTTATGGTCTATATCTGCCTTCATTTTTCTCTTGTTTCTATAGGATCAGCCTTTAATCCATTTCTTCTCAATAATTTTGAAAATGATATTGCAAAAGGGCTATCAGCAAATGGTTGTCTCTGCAGAAAATACCAAAATCTGCAATTGGGTAAACAAAATGGAAGAAATGGAAGAATAATTTCATGGTTTCTGCAGTAGCCTGAGAACTAGAAAGATGGATAAGGGATTTGATATATTGACTTTCTCTGGTTACAATTAAAGCAGTATACCCCTCTGAAGGGATATCACCTTGTAGCGTTGAAGGGGTTTATGCATTTCGATTACTTGGAGGGCTATGTTCTAGGCCCCCCCT
The DNA here is from genome assembly GCF_902459505.1 of Geotrypetes seraphini. Lineage (NCBI taxonomy): Eukaryota > Metazoa > Chordata > Amphibia > Gymnophiona > Dermophiidae > Geotrypetes > Geotrypetes seraphini. The sequence continues at coordinate 59,691,097 of NC_047085.1, forward strand.
CCCATTTCAGACAGGGTTCTGAGAAGAAACCAGTCAAAGAGTGTTCCAAAACTATTTACCCTTCTACAATCAGAATATTGACCATTTAAACCTACTCTCTGTGTTCTGTCTTTCAATCAGTTCTTAATCCATAGTAGGACATTGCCTTCTATCCCATGACTATCTAATTTCCTCAGAAGTTTTTCATGAGGTACTTTGTCAAATGTGTTTTGAAAATCCAAATGCACAATATCAATCGGTTCACCTTTTATCCATATGTTCATTCACCCCTTCAAAGAAATAGAGCAGATTGGTGAGGCAAGATTTCCCTTGACTAAATCCATGTTGGCTTTCTCTCATTAATCATTTTGTTCTTTATAATAGTCTCTACCATTTTTCCCAGCACTGATGTCAGACTCACAGGTCTGATATTATGTAATTATTTCAGCTATATGTATGAACAATTTCTGGGTATTTTATCCTAAGCTTTCTCTAGTGACCTCAGAGCACCATAAAGACTTTTGCGATGATTCTGCATAGGTCTTGGCAATGGGGCTGTCTAATTTGGAATTTTTGGTGCCTTGTGAAGGAGGTTAGACTACGATGGTAGTTCCATTAGGTTAGCACATAATTTGGTTGACACTGTATAGGATTCTTCTGCCTTGTAGTTAAGTGCTTGTTTTTTGTTTTTTCATTTTTCTATATATTTATTGCATGCTTGATTCCAGCAATATTGTGGACTAATGCATGATGTTTATGTATTTCTATATCTTTATCTGATTTATTTTTCAAGGGAAATGTTTGAATGTTATAGTTATATTAAATTCTATAATATAACAATAATAATGTAGTTTATATATTATATGCAAATACTTATTTTGTACCTGGGGCAATAGAGGGTTAGGTGACTTGCCCTGAGTCACAAGGAGCTGTAGTGAAAAATGAACCCTATACATCTGGGTTATAGGTTGCTGTAGTAGCCATTAGGCTACTCTTCCACTATTCTGGGTTTGATGTCCACTGCAGCTTCTTGTGACTCTGGGCAAGTCGCTTAACCCTCCATAGCCCCAGGTACAAAATAAAAACCCGTATCCTATATAATAAAACTCTAAGCGCGCATGTGCACTTAGAGTTTTGTGATTCCTGGCTCCGTAAGGTGTGCCTCTGTGCCGAATTCGATTTTCGAACACGGAGGCAGGCCAGAACACGGAGAAACTCCCCCCTCGCCTTCACTCACCACCAGAGTGCCGCCTCACTGCTGTCGCTGATTTGGAGGGGGGGGGGCATAGGCGCACCTGCCAGCATCTTCTCACCCTCCTCACCCGCCCGCCGTGGCTCCTCTCTCGAACCGCACCAGGCGGGAATCGAGAGAGGAGCTGTGGCGTTTGCTTTGAATTGAAACACAGAAGGGTGGGCGGCCCGCAGACAGGAGGCTGCCGAAGCCGGAAATAAAGCTTCCCGGGGGGGGGGAGAACGGCAAGCAATGGCGAGGAGGGAGTGAGAGCAGGTCGCAGAGGCTGTCAGTGCCTGCAGGCCGCAGCAGCTTTAGGCAGATGTCGGTGGAGGGCAGACAAAAAATAAAGGAGGTAAGAGTTGCTGCTGGACATGGGAAGAGGTGCTGATGGACGGGGGGGGGGGGCAAAAAAAAGGAAGGGAGGCCTACTGCTGGACAGGGGGAACAGAAAAGAGGTACTGCTGGACAGGGAAGAGGTGCTGCTGGACAGGGGAAGAGGTGTTGATGGATAGGGGGGGGCAGAAAAAGGAAGGGAGGCCTACTGCTGAACAGGGGGAGCAGAAAAGAGGTGCTGGTGGACAGGGGGGGCAGAAAAAGGAAGAGATGCCTATTGCTGGACAGGGGGAGCAGGAAAGAGGTGCTGCTGGACAGGGGGGGAGTTAAAAAATGGGAGAAGGGCTGCTGCTGGATAAGGGGACCAGTGAAGGGGTGGTGGTGGACACAGGGGAAGAAAAAGGAAGGGAGAATAGACAGGGGGAGCAGGCAAGGGGTGGTGGTGGACAGCCGAGGAAAAAGAAAGACAGAAAGAAAAATACAGAAACAGGCTAAGGAGAGAGAGAGAGAAAGAAAGAAATACAGACACACACACACATATTCTAGCACCCGTTAAAGACTAATATACTATAATATGTAAACTGCTTTGATTGTAACAACAGAAGGCAGTATAGCAGTCCTCTATGAATTCGCAGTTTGTGAATTGCAGACTCAGTCATTTGTGGTATTTTCTGACTGCCTCTTCCGGTCAGAAAATACAGGGAATTACTGAATCAGCCTTCTGCACAGCCGATTCCTCCTTCTCTCCACCCCGGTCAACCAATCAGCCTTCTGCACAGCCGATTCCTCCTCCTCTCTCTTCCCCCCCCCCCCCCCCCGTCAGCCTTCTGCACAGCCAAACCACCTGCCAGCCTAAATATTGGTTTAGCACCCGCCGTACCCCCCTCCCCCCCCCCGCAGCCCTCTCTCACTTCCGATCCGCTCCTAAACTGCATTTGCAGATTTTCAAAATTTGTGGATGCTCCTGGAATAGAACCCCTGTAAATTTCGGGGGAGTACTGTTTATCAAATCCCATCCCCCTTCCTTACCCACCATAGGCTCCCTTTTATGAAGCCACATAAGGCTTTTTATCACGAGCTGCAGCGGTATTAGCTCCAATGCTCATAAGAATTCTATGAGTGTCGGAGCTTTTACTGTCAAGGTTGGTGATAAAGCCTAATGTGGCTTCATAAAAGGAGGTGATAACTTGAGGAAAGAGCTTGAGCTAAGATTTGTTTCTGAAAAACAGTCATAAATTTGAGTTGAAGGAGCAAATTTAGATGTAGGTCACATAGGCAACTGCCTCCAATGCCAAAATCTGAGAGGTGCCAGAGTGCTTCTACTGCAGTCATTCCTTCCTCCAGATCTACTTTTGTGGCTGCAATTTTTTTTTTTTTTGCTGCTGATTCAGGAAAACCAACAGCAGCTGTAGCAACTTAGAAAAAGCTCAGTGCAAAACCTCAGAACTACCCTATGGTCTTAGATCTGAGCTAGGCGTGGAAGTGTTTCAATGCTAACAAGAAAGCCATATGGAAGAAATAATTTTTTACTCCATCAAAAATTAAAAAGGACTAAGGGACATTCAATGAAGTTACAGGGAAGTACTTTTAAAACCAATAGGAGAACTAGTTAAGCACCGGAACTCATTTCCAGAGGATATGGTAACAATGGTTAACATAGATGGGTTTGAAAAGTTCCTGGAGGAAAAGTCCATAGTCTGCTATTGAGACAGACATGGGGGAAGCCACTGATTGCCTTGAGATTGCTAACGTGGAATGTTGCTTTTATTTGGGCTTCTGCCAGGTACTTGTGAATGGTCACTGTGAAAACAGGCTACTGGGCTAGATGGACCATTGGTCTGACCCAGTATGGTTATTCTTAGGTATGTTCTTATGAGTAGGTGGATACACAGTAGAAGTCTGAATAGAATAAAAGAGGGACTCACACTTACACAATTACTGTATTTTCACGTATATAACGCGCGCGTTATACACGATTTTACAAACCGTGCATAAGTTATACGCGTGAGCGCGTTTTACAACTTTTTTTTTACATAGTTCCCCCCCCCCCCCGACGTCCGATTCACCCCGCAGGACCGCTCGCACCCCCACCCTGAAGGACCGCTCACACCCCCACAGCCTCCCGATCCCCCCCATCATGTAGATGCTCCTACCGTTGTCCTGCTGCTTCCTCTGCCGGCGGTCCCGGCCCTTCTGTGAGCCCTGCGTCTGCGCTGCTTCCTCTTCCGGTGGTCCCACCCTTTCTCTGACGTCAGAGAAAGGGCGGGACCGCCGGAAGAGGAAGCAGCGCAGACGCAGGGCTCACAGAAGGGCCGGGACCGCCGGCAGAGGAAGCAGCAGGACAACGGTAGGAGTTTCTACATGATGGGGGGGGGTATCGGGAGGCTGTGGGGGTACGAGCAGTCCTTCAGGGTGGGGGTGCGAGCCGTCCTGCCGGGGGGGGGGGGAATTGGACGTCGGGGGGGGGGGGGCATCAGGCTTTCAGGGTGGGGACAGGACTTCAAGGGGGAGAGGAGAGTCGGGGCGGGCTAAAGGAGAGTCGGAGTGACCAGAGGAGAGCTGGGACGGGCGAAAGGAGAGTCGGGCAGCGACGGGAGAGTCGGGGCGGCATGCGCGGTATACGGGTGTGTGCGGTATATAAAAATTTATTTACATAAATTACAGTTTACCGCGCGCTTTTACACGGGTGCGCGGTATATGAGTGAAAATACGGTAACTTACAGAAAACTGTAAGTTATATGTATAGCTCGGCATTTATGCACAAATACACCAGCTCCATGGCTGCAGTAAATGTGTTCACCTATATTATTGGTGTATATCTACACTGTTATGCTAGTATTCTATAAAGGAAAGTAGACACTTACTATTACAGAATAGGTGCCTATATATATGTGAAGTATATATATATATATATATATTTATTTTTTTTTACGCATTTCTTTTCCAAAATTTCCAATGACTGAATGTCGGATTTTAATTTCTGTGGTGCTGTTTTCTATTTTTGAAACACACAACATACTTTCTTTCCACTAGTGCAGGGGTAGGCAATTCCGGTCCTCGAGAGCCAGAGCCAGGTCAGGTTTTCAGGATATCCACACTAAATATGCATGAGATAGATGTGCAACTCAAGGAAGCAGTGCATGCAAATCCATCTCATACATATTCATTGTGGATATCCTGAAAACCTGACCTGGCTCCATCTCTCGAGGACAGGAATTGCCTACCCCTGCACTAGTGGCCTTCAGAATCTATTTCAAATGCTCCTGCCAGGCTTTAAGATCATTCACGGCATCCTTCCTCCCTTAATCCCACTATCTTATAACTCCTCGAGTCCTGACTCTATCAGAACTGTCCAAAGGTATAAACTATCCTTCCCCTCTCTACATGGTATTCGCTATACAGGCAAACTGGGAAAATCCCTTCTCTTCAGAATCACAGGTCTTTGCAACGACCTTACTACCCCGCTGCGGAACCTGGGCTCCCTCCAATTATTCCGCAAGCAACTGAAAACCTGGCTTTTCACTAAAATGTAATTCTATCCCCCCTTACTCTTCTTTTCTATATATAAGTTCATGTAAACCTTTTTTTTTCCTTCTCTTCCTATATTTTAAGTTCTTGTAAACCGTGCCGAGCTCCACATCAGGTATAGTTTAGTTAGTTCATGTTCCACTGCCACTATTCTATCTTTTGCATTAGGGTATGCCTACATTCTCCCTTTACCACAACCATTAGGATGGTGCAGTGGTTTAAACGTTCAACTTATCCTTTCCTGGAAATGAGCTCCCATGGGTTCAAGCCCCACTCCTAATAGCATTTTAAATTTCCCTTAAGATTGTCAGGTTTTTCTAACTTTTCTAATTCTTCATAGCCACCTACATTCTTTGGTGGTCTTGACCTTCTCTCTTGCTTCTCCACAACTTCTTATTACTTGTCTAAGCGGTTTACATCTATCTGTCCTGGTGGGCTCACAATCTATTTAATGTATCTTTGTTTCTATAGGGGCATAATCTAATTTGAATTGATAGGGAATTAAATCAACTATATTAAAATCATACTCTAATTGTACCAAGTTAATTTTAAATTAAAGACTTCTTTTATCTTTTTCAAGGGAAAAAAAACCCTTTGAACACAGTATTTAATTTTTGTTCTTGTCATTTCTTTGACAAGCAATCTAACAATGTAAGTTAATGAAATCTGGTCTCTTTTTAATGAATTTGCCTTGAACTTTAAATCTACGCAAATGGAACTGACATGACAGTTTTTCAAACTAGTTAGAAATTCACAGTAAAATGGGAGAATGTGGCACAGTGGTATGGGAGAGTGTGGTGTAGTGGTTAAAGCTACAGCCTTAGCACCCTGAGGTTGTGGGTTCAAACCCACACTGCTTCTTGTGACCCTGGTAAGTCACTTAATCCTACCATTACCCCAGGTATTGTGACCCTGGCAAGTCACTTAATCCTACCATTACCCCAGGTACATTAGATAGATTGTGAACCCACCAGGACAGACAAAGAAAAATGCTTAAGTACGTGAATAAATTCACACAATCCATTCTGAGCTCCCTTGGGAGAATGGTATAGAAAGTTAAATAAATAAATGTATGCATATCATAAAATTATTGCTTTACAGTAAGGATGTAAATAGGGGAAATATTTAGGTTCAGTTTGTTTATGAATCATTAGTTTCTGTTAAAGTCAGTGGTGCAAGCAATTTTATACTACTACAGTGGATAAATGGTAACGGAATGGTACAGGTCTCAGTTTCATGATGACAACATCAACTTTAGGATGAAGGTGGGATAGGCTTGTTTGGCTGTCTATCAAATGTTTCGACATTCTAAGTCAGTTATTCTTGCTTTTACCTTATTCTTTCATCAAGGTGATACCAATGTGTTCAGCTGGTAGACTCAATGTGGACCAACCCAATGACCTTTAAGAGCACGGTGTCAAGATGAACAGCTGAAGCTGCAGGAACTATAAAGGCAAGACCTAAGTTGGTGCAGTTATCTTCTGTGCAGCCCACTGGACCAGTTTGTCCTGGATTTGGAACCAAATGCTGATCTTCTGTGTTTCTCTAGGAGTTTCCTTTGCTTTTTTGGTGTCTAGAGGATAACCATTCTTTGGCTGCTCTTTGAGGCCTCAGCTGTTAGCCTTTAGTATCTACTCTAAAGAGTTATGGATTTGATTCCTGATAAGCATCACATTAACACAATAAGAAGAAAGTGCTGTTTTCCTGGACCCATGGGTTATAATGGGTACTAAAAACATGTATTTTCAGTCATTTGGGACCCACACCCATTTAATTCATTTGGTGCAATGGCTTGCAGCCTAGTTCTTGGTTCATACCCAAATCAACTGGGTTTACAATAAATAGTCATAAGATTTGCATAACATAGAGGCAATTCATGCAATCTTAGAAATATTCATTGCTGGTATCTTAGAAAGTAGACTTGCTGGGTATGTCCCAAGGACTGGGTTAAGAATCTCTGGGAAAGATACATTTTAATATTTTACTTGCAAGGACCTTCCATAAATTATTGAAGTCAGATACAATAATTCCACTCTAAAATATCTGGAATCTATCCACTCAATATTCAACGCTATTTAGCCAGCCGGCAACAACTCCTGGCCAGATAAATGATACGCCCATCTTTAAAAAGGGATTAAGAGATGACCTGGAGAACTACAGACCGGTAAGTCTGACCTCGGTTCCAGGGAAAATGGCGGAAGCGCTGATAAAAGATAGCATCGAGGAGCATCTAGAAAGGAATAAACTTATGATAAAAAGCCAACATGGCTTCTGCAAGGGAAGATCGTGCCTGATGAACTTATTGCACTTCTTCGAAGGAATTAACAAACGGATGGACAAAGGGGACCCCATAGACATCATATACTTAGACTTCCAAAAAGCCTTTGACAAGATACCCCATGAATGCCTGCTTCAGAAACTGAAGAACCATGGGGTGGAAGGAGACGTACATAAATGGATCCTGAATTGGTTGGCGGGTAGGAAGCAGAGGGTAGGAGTGAAGGGCCACTACTTGGACTGGAGGAGGGTCACGAGTGGTGCTCCGCAGGGGTCGGTGCTTGGACTGCTGCTATTCAATGTATTTATAAATGATCTAGAAACAGGGACGAAGTGCGAAGTAATAAAATTTGCAGATGACACCAAACTATTTAATGGGGCTAGGACTACAGAAGACTGCGAAGATTTACAAAGGGACTTGAACAAACTAGGGGAGTGGGCAACGAGATGGCAGATGAAGTTTAATGTAGAGAAATGTAAAGTCTTGCACGTAGGAAACAGAAACCTGAGGTACAGCTACACGATGGGAGGGCTGTCATTGAGTGAGAGTACCCAAGAAAGGGACTTGGGGGTAATAGTGGACAAGACAATGAAGCCGTCGGCACAGTGCGCAGTGGTGGCTAAGAAAGCGAATAGAATGCTAGGTATAATCAAGAAGGGTATTACAATAAGAATGAAAGAAGTTATCCTGCTGTTGTATTGGGCAATGGTACGCCCACATCTGGAGTACCTAAAGAAGGATATGGCGATACTCGAGAGGGTTCATAAGAGTGTGACACGTTTGATAAAAGGTATGGGAAACCTTTCATATGCTGAAAGATTGGAGAAACTGGGGCTCTTTTCCCTGGAGAAGCGGAGAGAGACTTATAAGATCACGACTATGATAGAGACTTATAAGATCACAAAGGACATAGAGAAAGTGGAGAGGGACAGATTTTTCAAACTTTCGACAACTACAAGAATGAGAGGGCATTCCGAAAAATTAAAAGGAGACAGATTCAGAACCAATGCTAGGAAGTTCTTCTTCACCCAACGGGTGGTGGACACCTGGAACGCGCTTCCAGAGGGAGTGATAGGGTACGGTATTGGAATTCAAGTAGGGATTGGACAATTTTCTGAAGGAAAAGGGGATAGAAGGGTATGGATAGAGGGCTAGTATACAGGTCCTGGACCTGATGGGCCGCGAGAGCAGACTACTGGGCATGATGGACATCAGGTCTGATCCAGCAGAGGCATGGCTTATGTTCTTATGTTTAGTAAAAAGCCCCTACAGACAGGCTGTTGGAGATGGATAAGGCAGGTGGTTTTCAACCACCACCCAAAGTTTGGGAATAGCATGCATAAATGCTAATGATGTATGTCAGTAAAGGGTACCACCAATTAAGAGAGTAAATATCTATCTATAGCCAATCAATTAAAATAGTAATTAAGATATTAAGATAGCTGCCAATCATATTAGCCTAGCACTAGTATAATAGATTTGTAAAGGACAAAAGTAGTTACAAAGAGGAACTTAGAGCAGACAGGAGAGTTTCACATTCTGCAGGTGTGGTTTTCTTATCCTCTCTGCTTGATACTGAATGCTGTACCAATTTTCTTCTCTTTCTTGTATGCTGTTATTCACGTTATAATAAATTCACATATCGAAGGAACAACATCCGTGTAAGGTCTGAGACTTAGGTAATGGGAATCTCACAGCGCCATTATTAGTCCTTAAAGGCTTCATAAAACCAGGTTTTCAGGATAGCGGTCCTGGTCATTTGCAGTATTTACCGACTGCGAATGACCGGGCAGGAGAGGGCAGCCGGAGCGCTGGTGAGTGGAGGCAATCACTCGCTGTATGCTCCAACCGTCTCTTCCTGTACTAAAGACAAATAGATGGATAGAGATTTTTGACCTCTTCAGTACATTTTTGTCCAACTTATGTTGGGTTGGAAAGAATAAAAAAAGTATCAGCAGACAATTAGCACCATATACGAGATACTTCACAGGAAGCAGAAGATGAACTAGTTGCCTTCCCTAACATCTTTAAATAGTTCTTTATGCTTATTCATGGTCTTATTAATAGCAGCCTTATCAACTCCCATTTTACCTTGCAAATTTCCCAGCATTGCTTTTAACTGGGTTTTTTTTTTATTTATTTTTTATTTAACATACTTTACTTTAGTTCCAAACTAATTTTTCTCCATTTTCTTTCCAGTCTAAGAGAAGACTGCTTTTTTATCACATAATTTCTTGGAATAACATTTTGTTTTCTCCTTATCAACAAGCCAGCATCATTACCTGCATTTAGAGCATATAAGTAACATGTTGAGCCTGATATTCAGAGCTATTTAGCTATTTCAGTATCTGTTATTACCTTGGGAATTGAATTTATGGAGATTACTACAGGATCCTTTTACTAAGCTGCATTATAAAGTGTCCTTAGCATGCCGTTATGCAGGTTTTTCCTGCATGCTAAGACCATTTTTACTACAGCACTAAAATGGTCAATTTTCCATTTTCCTATTAACGACTATGTGCTAATGATGCAGTCATAAAAAAAAAATACCATGTTATCATTTATCAACACTTATCCCCCCCCCCCTCTTTTTACAAAACTGTAGCGTGGTTTTTAGCGCTGGCTCCAATGCTCATAAAATTCTTATAAGCATCAGAGCTGTTACCGCAATGGCCGGAGCTAAAAACCATATTATGGTTTTGTAAAGTGTGTGTGTGTGGGGGGGGGAGGGGGGTATTTTGTAGGCAGTAAGAGCTGGATTCTATAAATGGCACCACTTGGTGCAGTTGTCAATCAACCGTTAGGCACTGTTTATAGAATCTTACCTAGCAGCGTCTAGGCATGCCTAAGCATCACTAGGTAGCCTAGAGATAGGAGCTAGTATATGTATTAGGCCAGGTTTTACTTGGCCTAATTTACTGGCGCCTAACTCAGACACCTAGTGACTCCTAAGTTAACTACCCCTAACCACCCCTACTTTTCAGGTAGACATCGTTAGGCATCAGAGGATGCCTTGATTTAGGTGTCAGTAGGTTCCTAAGAGTTTGGCGCTAAACTCTTATTAGTAATTTTGATTGCGTGAAAACTGGTGCAGTTAATTACGGCGCCAATTAAGCCAATTTTTTTTAAAAGTTGCATGCGGATTTTGAAGTTCCTAAGGGCTTATGGATTCCGAAAGGAAATCAAAACCCTGCTATTCAGAAAATTTATCAAGGCAAACTAATACCTTACCTTAACTATTCCCAATCTTGTAAATTTCCAAGCTTAGACTCAATCATGTAATTAGTACCCTATCCTGTAATTTTCCTGGAAACGTCTAGTTCTCTTTTGTAATCCACCTAGAACTGCAAGGTATTGGCAGAATAGAAGTCACTGGGCCTTTTCTCCCTCGAACAGAGGAGATTGAGAGGGGACATGATCGAAACAGTCAAGGTACTGAAGGAAATAGACTTAGTAGATAAGGACAGGTTGTTCACCTTCTCCAAGGTAGGGAGAACGAGAGGGCACTCTCTAAAATTGAAAAGGGATAGATTCCGTACAAACGTAAGGAAGTTCTTCTTCACCCAGAGAGTGGTAGAAATCTGGAACGCTTTTCTGGAGACTGTTACAGGGGAAAACACCCTGCAGGGATTCAAGACAAAGTTAGACAAGTTTCTGCTGAACCAGAACGTACGCAGGTAGGGCTAGTCTCAGTTAGGGCGCTGGTCTTTCACCGGAGGGCTGCCACGTGAGCGGACTGCTGGGTACGATGGACCACTGGTCTGACCCAGCAGCGGCAAGTCTTACATTCTTATGTTCACTAATGTAATGTTATCATTAGCACAAGGTAATATAGCTGTGTTAACTGAATACAGAAATACACACTCTTCATTCACCAGAGATGTTGTCTTCGCGATAAAATAAAATAAAAAATTTTTAGTGCACGGTTTGTGTATGCGGGTCAAGAAATTTAGGATGTTTGAGCATGTTTAAGGATGTTTGAGCATGTTTAGGATGTTTAAGCCATTTTAAGCTGTAGTAAGCACATTAGCACATTCCATAGCTTAGTAAAAGAACTGCTAAGACCCTGATTCTATAAGTTAGGTGCCTAGATCAGGTGTCTAGGCAGCTAACTTATCCCCTCTTTTACTAAGATGCAGTAGAGCTTTTTTTTTTTTTTTTTTAACTGCAGCCTAAGTGCCCAGAACTGAGCCTGCAATCGGCAGGGGGATCCTCAGTTGCTTTCGGGCCGCTCCTTTCTCAGACCCTCGGCGGACACCCATAGCTGCATCGGCAGCACATTTTCTCCTCGGGGCAGGCTCCTCCACGGAGCCTCTAGCGAAACCGCCCCCCTCCAATCAGGGCGTGTGAGCCAACTCCGCCCCCCATCGGCGAAACCTTTTTCTTGCCTGGGAGAAAGGCAAGCCCAGAACTGAGCCTGCAATCGGCAGGGGGATCCTCAGTTGCTTTCGGGCCGCTCCTTTCTCAGACCCTCGGCGGACACCCATAGCTGCATCGGCAGCACATTTTCTCCTCGGGGCAGGCTCCTCCACGGAGCCTCTAGCGAAACCGCCCCCCTCCAATCAGGGCGTGTGAGCCAACTCCGCCCCCCATCGGCGAAACCTTTTTCTTGCCTGGGAGAAAGGCAAGCCCAGAACTGAGCCTGCAATCGGCAGGGGGATCCTCAGTTGCTTTCGGGCCGCTCCTTTCTCAGACCCTCGGCGGACACCCATAGCTGCATCGGCAGCACATTTTCTCCTCGGGGCAGGCTCCTCCACGGAGCCTCTAGCGAAACCGCCCCCCCTCCAATCAGGGCGTGTGAGCCAACTCCGCCCCCCATCGGCGAAACCTTTTTCTTGCCTGGGAGAAAGGCAAGCCCAGAACTGAGCCTGCAATCGGCAGGGGGATCCTCAGTTGCTTTCGGGCCGCTCCTTTCTCAGACCCTTGGCGGACACCCATAGCTGCATCGGCAGCACATTTTCTCCTCGGGGCAGGCTCCTCCACGGAGCCTCTAGCGAAACCGCCCCCCTCCAATCAGGGCGTGTGAGCCAACTCCGCCCCCCATCGGCGAAACCTTTTTCTTGCCTGGGAGAAAGGCAAGCCCAGAACTGAGCCTGCAATCGGCAGGGGGATCCTCAGTTGCTTTCGGGCCGCTCCTTTCTCAGACCCTCGGCGGACACCCATAGCTGCATCGGCAGCACATTTTCTCCTCGGGGCAGGCTCCTCCACGGAGCCTCTAGCGAAACCGCCCCCCTCCAATCAGGGCGTGTGAGCCAACTCCGCCCCCCATCGGCGAAACCTTTTTCTTGCCTGGGAGAAACGGCGCGCAGCCGTTCGGCACGCCGGCTAAGGCGCACGGCAAAGGCGCGTGCACCTTAGCACGCACCTTTGCGAAGCACCTGAGCGAACAGCACAACTCCAGACCAATGATAAGTACTCCTTAAAACTAGAATTTGCATATTCAGACTGCATGCACATTTATATACTGTATGTTTATTGCCTGCCCAGTACATATAGCCAACAGGTACAGATTGATTCTGCATGTTCAATAGGTATAATATGATGTAACCGCATGTATAACCGCTTGCTTAAGAAACATAATAATATACAACTGCGCGTTTAACCAACTACTGCATGTTCAATCTGTTATTGCAAGAACTGTCCAACTAATGCACAAGAATTACTTTATGTTACTGCATAACCTACTTGTATAATCAACCACAACTGTCTTTCCTCATAGACAATAGGTCAGAAAATAGGCCCTACTCCTCACAACCAGATCCGCACACCTTAGCTCACAATATGGCAATCTACAATAAACAACAATTACTCTTAGGGATTCTTTACCTATTATGCTCTAAATGCTGGGGCAACGAAGACAACCCCCCCCACCCTATGCACACCTACCCCATCCCCTGGTTCAAACCAGTCGAACTACCCAATCCCCCCAACCCCCTCCAACCCCTACTAAACCAACCAAAACAAGATCCTCATCAAATCACAATATTAAACACCACCCGCAAATACCGCAAACCACACAAGAACAAATCCTGCAACAGAAACATAAAAAAGATAACATACTCTGAAATCCCCACAGCAACTAATTACGAAAACATTAAGGGATACTACCTAAACACCCGTTCCGTGAGAAACAAAGCCCACATAATAAATGATTGGATACTTCAAACAAAACCTGACCTCCTGTTTCTGACGGAAACATGGATGATCTCTGACACCGACACCATCATGAAAGAAATCCTACCTCAGGGATACAAAATTATCCCTCTATCAAGAAACTGGAAAAAAGGAGGAGGACTAGCGATCATCCTAAAAGACCACTTCGATTACATCAAAACCGATTCCAAATCTTCTGATAACCTTGAAATACTAACGTGTAAAATCACTAATGCGCAGTTAGAAGAATCACTAATCACAACCCTATTCTATATCCCACCCAAAAAATGGTCAAGCGCAAAAGAGGAATTCGCCGAATTCCTTACCCTATCTAACCTAAATGGTTCATACAACTTGCTTCTGGGAGACATAAACACTCACCTAGAACAAACGACAAAACCAGAAATAACTGAAATCGCCAACCTCCTAATGTCACTGGACTTTCCAAACCCTGACGCAGAAATAACCCACGAAAAAGGACACAAACTAGACCTAATCACCTTCTCCCACAAAGAAATAGCCCCCAAAATACAATATCACTCAGAGCCCTGGGAAAAATGTATTTGGTCAGACCACTACATTGGCAAGTTCAATCTACATTGGCTAAAACAAAACACTCAACAAAAACACAAAAACGCCAATATGAACACAGTAACCAGCCGTGGCATCATTAACCCAACCGAATTCTGGACCCACTATGAGTTACAACCCCCAATCAATGAAAATCAGGACTTCCCCACAAAATGGGAAACTTACAGCAAAGAACTCCTAAACAAAATTGCACCATATAAAACCTACAAAAAGAAAAATAGACCACCAAATGAATGGTATGACGGGGAACTACTAACCACCAAACAGGAACTAAGAAAATTGGAAAGAATCTGGCAAAAAACAAACAATGAGTCAGACAAGACAAAATGGAAACAAAAAATGAAAATATACAAAAATATGATCAAAGAAAAACGCACTAAGCATTATGCGAAAAAAATTGGTACTTCAAAAATAAACAGCAAAGAATTATTCAAACTAGTAAAAACCATAACCGACACAACACAAATACTGAAAAAGGACACTGAGCCCACTCCATCGGCACAAACCCTAGCCAACTTCTTTCAAAATAAAATCACAGAGCTAAGAGCAACACTACCCACGCCCACAACAAATGCTCCTCAATTCCTAGAACCCCACGACCAAGACACCAAGGTAGACATGATATGGGACCACCTTGAACATCCAAACTGGCAGCAATTCCTGAATTTATTTAACAAGTACACCAAATCTAACTGCCTTCTTGATGCATGTCCCCCTAAAATCATGACAGTTGCCCCCCTAGAATTTAAAAAGGAACTTTTTGCATGGCTAACATCCACCCTTACAAGCGGAACATTAAACAAAAAAATGGGTCACATACTAATCACCCCAATCCCCAAAGACCAGAAAGCCTCCGCAGCATTGACAACCAATTTCAGACCCATAGCAAGCATTCCCCTCTTCACAAAGATACAGGAAGGACTGGTCAACCTTCAATTAGTCAACTACCTGGACAAATTTAACCTCCTTAGCGAACACCAATCAGGATTCAGGAAAGGATACAACACTGAAACTGTCCTAGCCTCCTTACTGAACCACCTCTATGATTTCTTCAGTAAAGGCAAAAGCGCACTGATCCTACAATTAGATCTCAGCAGTGCGTTCGATTTGGTAGACCATGAAATCATGCTACTGTGCCTTGAAGCAATGGGAATATCAGGAAAGGCAAAGAAATGGTTCCAAGAATTCCTAACAAACAGATCCTACAGAGTAATTGGCAATGGAAACTACTCCAAACCATGGAAAAACCCATCAGGCGTGCCCCAAGGTTCCCCCCTATCGCCCACACTTTTCAATATCTATATCGCCTCCTTAGGCCACCTACTACAAAAATTAAATTTAATACACTACATTTACGCCGACGACATATCCATCCTTATACCCTTAAACGACATCACAAAAGAAATTGTAGATAACCTCTCATACACAATGACCGAAATCAATAAATGGACCAACAACTTCAAACTAAAACTAAACGCAGAGAAAACAAAAGTCTTTCTGGCTAGTCCTAATGACAAAATTACGAATACATCGATAAAAATAAACAACCACGAATACCCAATTTCCAAAAACATAAAAATACTAGGTATCACGCTAGACACTCATCTAACTATGACTGACCACACAAACTCACTAGTCAAAAAATGCTTTTACACGTTATGGAAACTAAGAACCATAAAAAAATACTTTGACCCTACATCATTCAGGTTGCTGGTACAAGCACTGACCCTATCCCTTCTTGATTATTGCAACATCATATATCTGGGCATCCCACAAAAAACAATCAAAAAACTAAGACTCATACAAAACACCGCCGTCCGCCTAATTTTCGGACTAAGAAAAAACGACCACATCAGCCCCTACTATAAAAAACTGCATTGGCTTCCAATAGAAGCGCGAATTATATTCAAATTTGCTTGCACCTGTTTTAAACAAGCCTGGGGAATAGCACCTTCATATCTACAAACACACTTCACCCTACATAACCCCACAAGAACGACCAGGAACAAAAACATCTTTGCATACCCAAAGATTACAGGCTGCAGATACAAAGCCTTCCTGGATAGAACCTTTAAGTTCCAAGCGAACAGACAGCAAATCTGGCTGAAAAACCACATAATCGAACCCAATGTAACTTATAATGCATTCCGCAAAACAATCAAAACTGCCCTCTTCGCAAAATACATTGACTAAAACGGCCCCCAACGCCACCAGGTCTCCTCTCCCCATTAAACGCATTTTCTCTCTCTCTACAAACCCCTCATACCTTGATCTCCTCGAACCCAGAACTCCAACTCTTGGTTGTTCTAAATCCCTCAGACACTCATTACCCTTAGATCTCCAATCAACTAATACGTAACTTTCGCCTCTAAACTATTGTATTGCATATAGACTCTTTGTACGATATTGTATTTAGACTTAATGTATAGTATTGTATTTAGACTTAATGTATAGTATTGTTATTCAGACTCACGGTATTGTATAGTATCGTATTGTATGTGGATCTATTGTTTTGTTTTGTATTGTTTTAAAACCTTTAATATTCGCTGAATGTCCAGCCTTCTTACTATGTAAACCGCCTAGAAGTCGTCCGACTGTGGCGGTATAGAAAAATAAAGTTATTATTATTATTATTATTATTATTATACTAAATGCTCCAATGCTGCTCTGACACTCCTATGAATTCTAAGAGCGTCAGAGCAATGTTGGAGCATTTAGTGCTCCAGGCTGGGGTAGAAACCTCTACCGCAGCTTAGTAAAAGGGGAGGAGTGTGTGTAATTTTAGATTATTGGCTTAATTGGCACTGATAATTGAAAGCACCATTCAAAAACAATTAAAAAATGATTTTAAAATGAATTAGCCGGTAGGTGCCTACAACTCCGATGTAGGCGTCTATAGCAAGGCAGATGCTGGCATGCAGGCATGGTTAGCGGCGGATTTGAGGTGGAGTCTGGGCGTGGGTTGAATTAATTGCTGGTATTTTAGGTTTAATATACCGGCACCTAAGGGCTCCTTTTATTAAGCTGGTATTAGTTCTAGCTGCGTAGAGCGGGATTAGCGCGCGCTAAAATCCTGCGTGTGCTAAAAACGCTATTGCAGCTTAGTAAAAGGAGCCCTAAGTTGTTCATGCTTGCTAGCGCCTAAGTCAATTTAGACACCGCTGGGTGCGATTCTACAAACGGCCCCTAAATTGACCTAGGTGCTATTAGTAGTTTGCAAATCTTGCCTTCAAATAGTCTCTGCAAAACTTAATCCAGAGAATAATCCATGAGGTCACAAAATTGTAAATGAACTAACTGTCAGGAAGAGTCCCAGAAAAAACTTGACCAGTGCCTCTTGTGGAGAATGTGGTGCAGTGGCTAGAGCTACAGCTTCAACAGCCTAAGGTTGTGGGTTCAAACCCTACACTGTTCCCTGTGACCCTGGCAAGTCACTTAACCATCCACTACCCCCGGTATATCAGATGGATTGTGAGCCCACTGGGACAGATAGGCAAAATATTCAAAGTACCTGTATATAAACCACTTTGAGTGTGGTTGTAAAACTACAAAAAGGCAGTATACAATTCACATTCCTTTTCTCAGGATTAAGTTTTGCAGAGACTATTTGAAGACAAGATTTGCAAGCTAAAGTATTTTTGATTTTGTTGAAGTGTTTGGATTGAGTGCTTTCTTAGTTCCAAGATCTGTAAGAGAAACTATGGGCTCCTTTTACAAAGGCGCGCTAGCGTTTTTTTACGCACGCACCGGATTATCTACCGCCTGCTCAAAAGGAGGCGGTAGCGACTAGCGCACGGGGCAATTTTACCGTGCGCTATTCCGCGTGTTAAGGCCCTAGCGCGCTTTTGTAAAAGGAGCCCTATCTTTAGTTTTTTTTGCTATTATTTTAAGACTGTGCCTGATTTTTTTTTGTATAAGTCTGGGTTTTTGAAGAAAAGTCTTTTCTCTGATTTTAAATGGAATTTTTCACGGTTCTGTTTTTCCCACTTTCCAAATGAACCAATGAGAATAAAAGGGTTTCATTTAGAGAATTAGACGGTGTGAAGTCTATTCCTAGAGCTTTGAGGCTCAAAGTTTGATTAAGAAGTTTAACCCTGGTTCACTCTCATTTTGTAGCAAATCTTTTACAGCAAACTTTTTGAATTCTTAAATTTAATTGTGTGAATTTGATTTTTGCTTTACTTGAATGCTATGCAAAATAAACAAATATGTTTACATCTATGATCTATGCAGATCCCTGAAGGAGGCATTCTGCTGAAAAACGAGCTTCCTCTACTCCTTCCTGTGGCCAGTTACGCTTTCCTTTCCCGTGATAGCGGTTATTAATGCAGGGAGCCGCACTGAGGGGTCCTTTTACTAAGGCACGCTAACTGATTTAGCGCACACTAAACAATTTAGCACACGCTAAAGATTAGCGCGTGCTAAATGCTAAGGCGCCATTATATTCTATGGGCGCCTTAGCATTTAACGCGCCTTAGTAAAAGGGCCCCTGAATGCTCCGTGTTGCTCCTGATACTAATAGGAACTCTATGAGCGTAGGGAGCAGCGCAGAGCATTCAGCACAGCTCCCTGCGCTAATAACCACTATCGCAGTTTAGTAAAAGGGAGGGTTTGTTTGTTAGGTAGTTTGTCTAAGACATAGTCACGGTGTTTAAACTTGGATACTTTGGGGTATTTTTTTAATCAGTAGACATGGGAGAAGATTGAGAGGGATTATAATGATGATTAATTCCATTTTCATTACTGTGACTTTGCTGCTTTTGGGTATAACTCTGGATCAATGCCTAACCATGAAAGACCAGGTGGATTCCTTAATCAGAAAGGGTTTTTTCACTCTCTGGAAACTTAGATCCGTTAAATCATATTTTGATACGTCAGCATTCAGAATCCTGGTGCAATCCCTCATACTAAGTCAACTTGACTACTGCAACATCGCCTACTTAGCTATCTCCCAAAAGAATATGCCACTTTTACAACTAATGCAAAGTGCAGCGGTCAGACTTATCTTTGGGTTGAAGAAATTCGATCATGTGACACCTTACTACCGGCAGTTGCACTGGCTACCGATGGAAGCACGCGTAAAGTTTAAGTTCGCCTGCTTCTGCTTTAAAGTACTGTATGGACTAGCCCCCAGATACTTAACGGACCTTTTTCCCTTCTCCACCAACAGATACAAGAGAAGCTCACATTCGAACTTCGTTTCCCCCCCCCCCCCAGTTAGAGGTTGTAAATTTAAAAAACACCACGAACATCTTCTCTCACACCAAGCAGCATTATGGTTTAAAGACCTAGAACAATTGCTCTCGCCCACTACTTACATGGAATTCAGGAAGCGCCTAAAAACATACCTGTTCCTGTTGTATCTAGACAACTGACCTGTACATCTCCCTCTCCTCAATATCGGTTTTCTAGACCTTTTACCCTCTCTCGTTCACCTCTCTTATGCTCAATCATTTTGTACCTTCTTTTAATCTTTTGTAAACCGCATAGAACTTCACGGTATTGCAGTATATAAACTGTTATTATTATTTTGTTACAGGCCTGGATGATCTTTTGAATCTTGAGTTTAAATTTGGTCTGTTAGGCTCTTGAGGCTTCTGGCACCAGTGCCTTAGAACGTGCAGATATGTTTATTGCTGTACAGTTAGAAAATTAAAGTCTGTTGATTTGGGGTGATAGAGGCAGATAAGGTCAGCCATCACTGGGTTGATAAATTGCTATCTGCTGTGTCTATAATTGGTTTCTCACAGGTTGCACATTTTCCTACCTCTGCAGGTGGTCATACCATTAATTTGATGTTTCAGCAAGTACCGCCTCCCATATTAAACTCTGTCAACTATATATTTCCTTTACACTGGTACCACAGAAAAATGGTTTAATGGATTAAATTAAATTTGGAATATAGGATTGCAATACAATTTTGCACCCTATTAAAGTCATAAAATGTAAACAGCAGTAAGATCAATCCAGCACAGGGATGCTTGAAACTTCTTGCTGACTGCAGCAGCAGAATTATTGGCTTCTATAATTAATAAATCTACAGTATATTGCGTAAAAAACACATTCTTTGATAAAACCACCAATATTTAATTCAGTTGATAAGGAGGCTTATGAGATCCCAAATCTATGGGTGAAGACCCAGCTGCCTTTAAATAATATAGCTTGTTTAGTTTAATTAAACAGGTATAGGAGCAAAAAGGAAATATTATAAATTAAATAAAAAAAATATTTAGATTTATTAAAGGTCAAGAAACAATAAGGTCCAAGTAGGTCACGCTTGCCCGATAAAGGCATCGGGGGTACAATACATGGAGAGGATTGTGTAAGCAGAGCTACAGCCTCAGCACCCTGAGGTTGTGGGTTCAAATCCCACACTGCTTCTTGTGACTCTGGGCAAGTCACCTAATCCCCCATTGCTCCAGGTACATTAGTTAGAGTGTGAGCCCCCCAGGACAGATAGGGAAAAATGCTTGAGTACCTGAAAGGAAACTACTTAGGCTATAAATACTGAAATAAATAAATAGCAAAGCTGAGGTTAAGCACACATTTAAAATGTAGAGGTGGACTTTCCACAAGAACTTAATCATTGCCTTTCTGGGACAGACCAAAGGTCCATGAAGCCCTTTATCTTGTTTCCAACAGGGGCCATTCTAGTTCCAAGTACCTAGCAAGATCCCAAAAGAATAAAAACAGATGTCATGTTGCATATCTCAGGAATAAACGGTGGATTTTCTGGAGTCTATTTTAACAATGGTGCTCTACACAGACAATATGGGCGGGATTGTACAGATAAAACATATGGTGTGCTCCTGTGAGCTGGAGATATTCTTGAAGCTAAAGCACAGGAACCTATTCAAACCTGTGAAACCCAGTAAAATCAAAGGATTTCCTCTAGCTTGTGTAAACCAGGCAGTGTTTGACTCTAGAGTGAGTATTATTGCTTCTTAGTGTTGGAAACCAGGCTATTTATTGCATGTGCTCTAGCTGTGAATCTTGCTGATAGAACTGTCATAGAAAGCTATTCCAAGATAGCAAAAAGAACTAAATTATGCATATACTGTAAGATGGGTTTTATTATTCTTATCTGCCATCATGTTCTAAATTTTCTAAGAAGCAAGGGAATCTGTGAGGATGACTCCTCTCTCTACCTCCCCTGATAAGCCCTATTCATCTAAGAGCCCATACTCATTAATCAACTAGTAAAGATGGTACAAATTAAAGGATTAGAAGAAAATGTTGTGTTTAATTTTAAAGTTATGTGCGTGCAGTAGTAGCAAGAGTCTGGCAAATAAATGTAACCAATTCCTGCTTCACTTAGAAGTACATCAGTCAATTATTTTTTCCATGCATCATCATACTGGGAGAAGTAATAGTTTTCTTTTGATTTTCAAGCATATAAATACATACATTGAAATAGTCAATATGATTGTGAGGAGTGAGTATTGTGGCTGCAGTGTCCCTAAGAACACTCGCTCACTGAGGTTCCAATTAGGCCACCTTATAGAAACATAGAAAAATGACGGCAGATAAGGGCCATAGCCCATCAAGTCTGCCCACTTCACAGATCCACCCCCCTGAGTCTGCTCTCCTGGAAATCCCTCTCCTAATGACTCATCCTTAACTCCACCCTCTTAAGGATCCCTCAAGGGCATCCCATTTACCCTTAAAATCTGGCAGGTGGCACTAATCTGCCATGTCATAGGCTAAGTCAAAGGGGTGGGGCTCAGGCCAGGAGATGGTTAAATGTCCTGGAGCCTAGTGGAAAAGAGAGACCCTGAAGGAAGAGTTCTCAGGGAGGAGCCTGAGCAATGATCTCGCCAAGAAGTTCCAACTTGGCTGCAGTTCCTGAGGTAGGGTTACCATAATTGAGGACAGGAAAACCCTGACGCATGGCCCCGCCCCGCTCCACCTCCAACCCTGCCTTGTTCTGCATCCAACCTGCCCTGTTCTGCCTCCAGCCCCACCCCCCAAAATCCAGGTCTCATTTTTGCTGACCTCCAGGCCACATCTGGAGGGCCTCCAGCATGCGCGGATGCACGCATGCTTCTTGAAAGCCCTCCAGACAGGACCGGAGCTCAAAGCTTTCCACAACCTGGACGAACTGCTGGGTTTTAGAAAGTGCATCCGGGAACCCAGATAATCCTCTAAACAGAGGACATGCCCGGGTTTTCCCGGATGTCTGGTAACCCTAACCCGAGGGAAGTTCCAGGGAAAAGGAGTGGCCGCAGTAGTATAGTAGTGAGGGTGCAGGGAGGGCGGTCTGCCTTGGACACGGTCTTCCTAAGGATGTGGCATCCCTCCTCCTCTCCATCCCTCCACCCCCGCTCCTCTCTTTACTGCGTGCGCATAGTAACATAGTAAATGACGGTAGATAAAGGTCCATCTAGTCTGCCCAACCATACATGCTCCATAAATTAATTTAGTTTAAATGGTCCTTTTTCTTAGATATTTCTGGGCCAGAAACCCAGAGCCCTTCCTCTTGCCTTCCACCGTACCTTTTTTACTTCCCCAGTGTGATGTTGCTGTCCATGTCAGCACTGACACACTTTTTGATGTCACTTCTGAGACCAGCGCCTAGAAGTGACATCAAAGGGCAAGCCGACACCATGGGCATACTGCTCACACGAGAGAAGTTAAAAAAGTACAGGGAAAGGGAAGGTGGCATTCGTGCAGTGGGGGAGGGGGAGGGGGGTCAGGGAAGAAGGAAGGGGTGTGGTGCTTCTGCCCCAGTCTCCACTCACCCTTACTATGCCATTGAGTGGTCCTAGCTCAGATCCTGCATTCTTGTGTGATAAGAAGTTTTTAATTCTACACCTCCAAGGTAAGATAACTGAAGACTGCCAGGTTAGGTTAATTAACCCTTGACTATCGGATTTATGGTTGTGATAATGAAGTGTGTGCAGCAGTAGCAAGAGTCTGGCAAATAAATGTAACCAATTCCTGCTTCACTTAGAAGTACATCAGTCAATTATTTTTTCCATGCATCATCATACTGGGAGAAGTAATTGTTTTCTTTTGATTTTCAAGCATATGTTGAAGAGTGCAACCAAGCCAGGGGAGGTCTGCTGGAATTAGGACTGTGTTTGAAAGACTTGAACAGAAAGTGCTAATCCTCTAAGGAAGCAGGACTGATCGTTCTCCTTGCATGTACATAAATGAAAGTATTTTGACTTTTACGTACATTCTGTGAGCCTGCTACATATGTGGATGCCCTGAGCAATTTTATCACAATATTATGACCTCCACCCCCCATAGTGAGTCCCACCCTACCTTTACCTCAGTTATGTAGTTGTTTGATTGGCCAATACTTCAGGCAACACTTCCTTGTGATGAGGACCAGCCAGCACAGCTTCAGAAAGGGAAGATCTTGCTTGATGAACTTCTTCGAGGGAGTAAACAGGCAGATAGACAAGGGCGACCCGGTCAACATTGTATATCTGGATTTGCAGAAGGCGTTCGACAAGGCCCCGCATAAACTAGTACTTCAAAAAATTGCGAGCCATGGAATCAAAGGTGAAATACTCATGTGGATTACAAACTGGTTGACGGATAGGAAACGGAGAGCGGGGGTAAATGGACAATACTCGGACTGGAAAAGTGTCATGAGTGGAGTGCTGCAGGGTTCGGTGCTTGGACCCGTGCTCTTCAACATATTTATAAATAACTTGGAAATTGGTACGACGAGCGAAGTGATTAAATTTATAGATGATACGAAGTTATTCAGGGTAGTGAAGACACAGAAGGTTTGCTAAGACCTGCAATGTGACATAAACACACTCGAGAAATGGGCCGTGACATGACAAATGAGGTTTAACGTGGATAAGTGTAAGGTGATGCATGTTGGTAACAAATACAGGATGTCTGGTGCAGTACTCAGAGAGACCCCCAGGAAAAAGACTTGGAAGGACTGGTTGACAAGTCAATGAAGCCCTCTGCGTAATGCGTGGCGGCTGCGAAAAGGGCGAACAGAATGCTAGGAATGATTAAGAAGGGGATCACGAACAGATCGGAGAAGGTTATCATGCCACTGTACCGGGCCATGGTATGCCTCCCACCCTAGGATACTGCATCCAGCACAGGTCGCCGTACATGAAGAAGGACACACAGTATTACTCGTAAGGGTCCAAAGAAGAGCAACTAAAATGGGTTACGGGACTTGAGGAGTTGCCATACAGTGAGAGATTAGAGAAACTGGGTCTCTTCTCCCTTGACAAGAGGAGAATGAGAGGGGACATGATCGAAACATTCAAGATAATGAAGGGAATAGACTTAGTAGATAAAGACAGGTTGTTTACCCTCTCCAAGGTAGAGAGAATGAGAGGGCACTCTCTAAAGTTAAAAGGGAATAGATTCTGTACAAACATAAGGAAGTTCTTCTTCAGCCAGAGAGTGGTAGAAAACTGAAACGCTCTATCGGGGGCTGTCATAGGGGAAATCACTCTCCAGGGATTCAAGACAAAGTTAGACAAGTTCCTGCTGAACCAGAATGTATGCAGTTAAGGCTAGTCTCAGTTAGGGCACTGGTCTTTGGCCTAAGGGCTACCATAGGAGCGGACTGCTGGGCACAATGGACCACTGGTCTCACCCAGCAGCGGCAATTCTTATGTTCTTCTGGAGGATGTGTCACATAAAAATAAGGAAAGTAACAGGGAAAACAGCAAGCTATTTTTTCTATACAGGTAAAGATTTATTTTTATTATTTTGCAGTAAATTACCACTAATAACCAGCAAGGAAACAGTAAATTCTAAAAATGTTCTTTTCATCTACTCTCACCGGATCCAGTTTATTGAACTAAGGACAAGTACAACATCAGATAAGTATTAGTACATTTATCCTCTTACAATAACAACTATATATCTTCTAACTTAAACTTATGTAAAAGGACTGATACTTTGTGGTCTCTTCTCTCATTTTAGGCGCAGCAGACCAAGGCGGCGATGTACGGGGGTGGATGGTTCCAGCAGGAGGGATTGGGCATCCCTCCTGCCGTGCGACGTTCAGGGGAGGGTTTGCGGGTGCTGGGCAAGAGGGACTGGGCATCCCTCCTGCTGGCGATGTATGGGATGGGGGTGGGGACACGGGTGGCCACAGCTGCAGCCGCTAAACTTATCGCAGCAGGGAGATCCCTTGCCACGATAAGCTCAGCGGCCACGTCTGCTTACAATGTAGGCCAGTATTTTGCTGGCTTACATTGTATGTGTCTACCGCGGGCCTAGGGAGACGTGTATGGCTGCCTAGGTCCACCTAAGGCTATTTCCAGGCCAAGCCACACACACCCCTAGCCTTAGGTGAGTTTAGGCGGGCTTACGCACCTCCCTAGGCTCCCATAGGCGCCTCCAATATTGCTATTGTCTTTCCATTAACCGTCAAGCCATTTATAGTTTTGAATCTCTCAATAACGTAGACAAAAAGGTACACGATGTCAATGGGTCCTTTATGCTACAATTACAGCAATTACAGGGAACTTTACCTGTGGAATTATTTCTTCCTTCGCTGTCCTGTAAAGTCTTCTTTGCAGTCCATGAGGAATCAGCGTGGCTCGTGTTCCGTTTTCTTCGGTGGAAAAGCAAGGAGGAGTAATCTGAGCAATAAATTTGAAGCTAGGAATGAACACGTGAGAATACTCGTTGATAATCACTTTCACAAGTTTTTGTTCGTTGAATCTCGAATGCACTGTATTATGTCACTCAAAACTATTTTATCATTGTCCCAGCCTTCTATTGCTTCGCGCTCACTCAACGCTTTGTGATGTTGTATGTGAAAGTTCTCGCACCGTTCTTTGTCTTAGTTTGTAAGGACGTCTCCTTCTTGAGGCGACGACACATTTCGGTTTTCATGATGTTTCTTAGGCTTCATTGGGCCCCTTGAGCTTTATAGGCCCTGGAGCGATGTACCGGCTGCAACCCCCCCACCACCACACACTTTTTTTTAAAATTATTATTATTTATTTATAATTTTCAAATTAACAAATCAAGATAAATCTTGTACAGAAAGTGATTACAACAAAAGAACAAAGAGAAAACCTCATAAATTTACATAGAAAACAAATTTTTTTGTATAATCTCTCAAGTCCACCATTATGATCCATGATGTAAATTAAACGGTATTAACAAAGAACTATGCATTAAAGATAACTGGTACGTGGTTAACTGAAGTTAAGGCGTCTTATATCTTGAAGCCCTCATTCTTTCCCCTTTTCCAGGCGGGACAAGGAGAGAAGGGCCGTCAACTGGTTTGGTTCAAAGAAAACATATTTCTGAGAATTATATTGAACTATACACTTGCAGGGATGGCGAAGATAGAAAGTTCCCCCAAGAGCCAAAACTCCAGGTTTTAATAGTAAAAACTCCTTTCTTCGTCTTTGTGTATCTCTTGCCAAATCTGGGAACATCTGTATTTTTAAATCAAGAAACTTTTTCTCTTTATTTTTGAAGAATAGTCTCAAAAGCCAATTCTTATCTAACGTAATAGCCAAGGTCACAATCAATGTAGCAGGTATTGCAACTTCTTTATCAGATAGTTCAAGTAAAGCAGATACATCAATTGGTCCCTGAGTTTTTTCTTGAGGATCCTGATTTTTATTAGGCAAATAATAGACCTGGGTGAAAGGAGATAATGAATCTTCCGATACTTCCAATATCTCCAGCAAATACCTTTTTAACATTTCTCTTGGAGTCACTGTTGAAATTCGTGGAAAATTAATCAATCTTAAATTATTATTCCTAGAGAAGTTTTCAAATGTCTCTATCTTCCTTCTTAGATTTATATTATCCTTAATTAAGGTGTCCTGAAGCAACTTAGAAGATTTAAGTTGATCTTTAATACACTGGATATCTAGTTTTGATTCTCCCAAGTCTTGTTTTATCTGAAGAACTTCTTTCTCTTGAGTTTTTATTTTCCCCTCTATTTGAAGATGATTACTATTTACTGTTCTAGTCAAATTGGCAATCAAATCCCACAAAGCCTCCAGTGTGACTTCTTGGGGCTTTACCAGATTAAAAGTCTGCAAGTTTAATAGTGGTAAATTAGGCTCACCAGCTAAAGGATCCTCTCCTCTCTGTTCCTCCTGTGTCGGGGTTGACCCCAGCGTTGTTTTATCCTCATATACACTCAGGCTCTGCTGCAATCCGTGTGAGCCTGAGCCAATGTTCGTCTCGCTGTTCCCTGCAGCCTCTGGGAGGGAGCTCACGCCGACTTCCGGCTGCCTCCCCACTCCCGGGGAACTGGCGGCTCGAGGGTTGGGAGGAGGGATTCTCACGTCGGGGCTCAGCGAGATCTCATGAGCCCGAAGAGACGCCTCGAGTCCGTTGCCAGGAAGCGTCTCAGCCAGGGGCGATACCGACGCTCCAATGACGCCCTGCATCCGTCGAAGCAACTCCTCGATATTGCCAGAGGAGGCTAATCCGGGACACCGCGAGGCCGAAGAGGCTCCCTTTCCCCTCCTTTTTGGCATGGTCAAGTTCCTGCAGCGTGAAATGCCAGAAGAAAAGTTTCCCGAAGGTAAGGCTTTGCGGGCGGTTGTTCAGTACACCACGACCGCGGCCATCTTGGATCCACCCTTACCACCACACACACTTATCCTCGGGCCAGTGTGCAAGTCTACACTGATCAGTGAAAATGCCAGTAAGGCACCTAAGTGCTAGTCTGTAGTAGCGCACAAAATTCACACAAATCATAAATACAAGGGGATGCATACTGTACATGGCCAGAGAATGACTGAGACTGGACAAAGCTCCCAGGTTCTCGTGTAACTTACAGAACACAATAACATACATAAGCATGTCCCTGCTTTATTTAGGTGCTCACAGTTGCGCCAGGTCTATGGCTGGCGCAACTGTGGGTGCGTAAATATTAGGCATGCAATACTAGGCTATACTAATATTTTATAATGGATCCTGGATATAGGGTTGGATTGGATTTATTTGATTGATATAGCACAGTTTACAATAGTGTCACAATGGTGTACAATTAACATTTATAAATACATACATAACAAAATACATAAAACTGAAGGGCTGGTGTCAAAAGTATTTCCTTGTAACTTCACTTGATGAAGTTACAGGGAAATACTTTTAAAGCCAATAGAAGGAAATATTTTTTCACTCAGAGAATAGTTGAGCTCTGGAACGCATTGCCAGAGGTTGTGGTAAGAGCAGATAGCGTAACTGGTTTTGAGAAGGGTTTGGACAGTTTCCTGGAGGAAAAGTCCATAGTCTGTTATTGAGAAAGACATGGGGGAAGCCACTGGATCAGTAGCATGGAATGTTGCTACTCCTTGGGTTTTGGCCAGGTACTAGGGACCTGGACTGGCCACTGTGAGAACTGGCTACTGGGCTTGATAGACCTTTGGTCTGACCCAGTAAAGCTATTCTTATGTTCTTAAAATCAATACAATATCTTTAAAGGGACCAATCTGCAGACCAGACTTGCAATCAAGAGAGGTTTGCTGTTTGCCAGGGGCCAGGATTCGGGATGTAACCGCTTGCCTGGATAGACTCATCAAGCCTCAGGACCACTTCCCCATGATCCTCATCCACGTCGGAACAAACGACACTGCCAGGAGCACCCAGGATAGCATACCGGCAGACTTCAGAGCCCTGGGTGAGAAGCTGAGGAGGATGGATACACAGGTGGTCTTCTCCTCGATCCTCCCTGTAAGGGGCAAGGGCAGAGCCAGGGAGGATCGCATACAGAGGACTAACGACTGGCTGCGAGATTGGTGCAAGGAGATGAACTTCGGGTTCCTACAACATGGAGAGACACTACTAGGACTACAGGGACCAGATGGGCTACACCTGACTAGAAGAGAGAAGAACGTCCTTGGACACCGACTGGCACGCCTACTTCACAAGGCTTTAAACTAGGTATGTTGGGGGAGGGCACAAGCACAAACAACCCATCTGTCGAGCTATGCCATCAATACTTTTTTGGGACCGGGGTAAGCAAACACCACAATTCTGGGTCTGGGACTGGGACGAGTAAACACATTTCTAAGTCTAAGATAGGTTTACATTGTAATTCTGGGTCTAGGGAGGGTACACACATTGCAAGCTGTACTGAAAGAGTTAAGGTAGCTCAAACAGGTATTCCACCACAGGGTACAAACACTTTCAAACCTAGGATAGGTACACATTGCAATACTGGGCCTAGGGAAGGTACACAAGCTACAAGTAGTACTGAAAAGGTCCATGCAGCTCAAGCAGCAACAGCCCCAGGGAGGCTTAGCAAACATACTACATGGAGGGCTATGTACGTCAACGCCCATAGTTTGGGCAACAAGATCCTGGAACTTGAGACTGAAATGAGAAACGCTGACCTGGATGTGGTAGCGATAACTGAGACCTGGCTCACCGACTCCCACGGGTGGGACATGGTGATACCAGGATACAACCTTCTTCGCCAAGACAGGAAGGGCAGAATGGGAGGAGGGGTAGCAATATACACTAAGGATGATATCAAAGTCACCAAAATCACAGATATCAGGTACACAGGGGAATCCCTTTGGGTAAATTTGGCCAGGGGGAACGACAAATGCCTGTATCTTTGCATAATATACAGACCCCCAAGGCAACAGGATGACATAGATATAGAATTAATTGGTGACATAGAGAATATCACCTTACGTGGGGATACAGTGTTGTTAGGAGACTTCAATATGCCTGATGTGGATTGGAACACACTTTCCTCTGCATCCAGCAGCAGCAGGAGACTATTGAACTC
The DNA here is from genome assembly GCF_902459505.1 of Geotrypetes seraphini. Classification (NCBI taxonomy): domain Eukaryota; kingdom Metazoa; phylum Chordata; class Amphibia; order Gymnophiona; family Dermophiidae; genus Geotrypetes; species Geotrypetes seraphini. Next base: position 59,720,914 of record NC_047085.1, read on the forward strand.
TATGAAGGGAGCTAAACTGAGGCAACTGGTATTGGAGCCAACAAGGGAACAGGCAATACTGGACCTATTGCTTACCAATGGCGAAAGTGTCACTGAGGTCTCAGTGGGCGACAAGTTGGCCTCCAGTGACCACAACATGATATGGTTCAAACTCAGGAAGGGTTTCGCCAAAACTAACACATTAACCAGGGTCCTTAGCTTCAAGAACGCCAACTTTGAGGGTATGGGGGATTTCATCAATCAAGCACTACAAAACCGAGCAGGAACAGATAACGTAGAGGAATTGTGGTCGACTCTGAAAGCTATCATTCAGGAGGCGACCAATCGCTATATAAAATCAGCGAGTAAATGGCGCAGGAACAATAAGCCACAATGGTTCTCTGCGGAGATCTCGAACCTCATAACAGAGAAGAAAAAAGCGTTCATCTCCTACAAACATGCAGGATCTCAGGACTCTAGAGAAGTCTATTTGGCTAGGGCAAGAGCTGTCAAAACAGCGGTTAGAGAGGCCAAATTCCGAATGGAGGAAACTTTAGCAAAGAACATCAAGAAGGGCGATAAATCCTTCTTCAGGTATATTAGCGACAGAAACCGCAGCACAAGCGGGATAGTACACCTTAGGAAACCAGACGGGAACTATGTAGAAGCAGACTCAGAAAAAGCTGAATTGTTAAACGAATACTTCTGTTCAGTCTTCACCCGTGAGGCGCCGGGTTCCGGCCCTCAGCTGCAGAAAAAGGATGGCTCAGGAGACCCATTTAGTAATTTCAAGTTTACAACAAGCAGTGTCTACTGTGAGCTGTCTAGACTCAAGGTTTACAAAGCAATGGGGCCAGACAATCTACACCCCAGGGTGCTCAGGGAGTTAAGGGACGTCCTTGCGGAACCACTATCCGCACTCTTCAATCTCTCCCTTAGTACAGGTAGAGTCCCGTTGGACTGCAAAACGGCTAACGTCATTCCACTCCACAAAAAAGGTTGCAGGACAGAGGCTGAGAACTACAGACCAGTGAGTCTCACATCTATAGTGAGCAAACTAATGGAAACCCTAATCAAACACCAATTAGATAAGATACTGGATGAGGAGAATCTACGGGATCCCCGTCAACATGGATTTACCAAGGGGAAATCCTGCCAATCCAACTTGATCAGCTTCTTTGACTGGGTGACGGGGAAGCTCGATGTTGGAGAGTCCTTGGACATTGTATACTTGGACTTCAAGTGTCCCACACCGCAGGTTGTTGTGCAAAATGAGTTCTATAGGATTAGGTGACACTTTGACAAAATGGGTTGGAGACTGGCTTGGTGGTAGGCTTCAGAGGGTGGTGGTGAACGGCACCCCCTCCGTAACGACGGCAGTGATCAGTGGAGTGCCACAGGGCTCGGTCTTAGGCCCGATCCTTTTCAATATCTTTATAAGGGACTTAGCTGAGGGGCTTCGCGGTAAAATAACGTTATTCGCCGATGACGCCAAACTATGTAATATAACAAGCAAAAGCACAACGAACAATATGAAACATGACCTACTCCTATTGGAGCAATGGTCAAGGACCTGGCAACTGAGTTTCAATGCCAAGAAATGCAAAGTCATGCACCTCGGCAGTCAAAATCCATGCGAGACTTACACCCTAAATAGCGAGATCCTAGCAAGGACTGTTGCAGAACGGGACTTAGGGGTGATCATCAGTGAAGACATGAAGACTGCCAATCAAGTGGAGCGGGCTTCATCTAAGGCTAGGCAGATCATAGGATGTATACGTAGGAGTTTCGTCAGCCGTAAGCCTGAAGTCATTATGCCGTTGTATAGATCCATGGTGAGGCCCCATCTGGAATATTGCGTGCAATTCTGGAGGCCTCATTACCGCAAGGATGTACTGAGGCTTGAGTCAGTCCAGCGAATGGCCACCCGGATGGTCTCGGGACTCAAGGATCTCCCGTACGAGGAACGGCTGGATAAATTGCGGCTATACTCACTCGAGGAACGCAGAGAGAGGGGAGATATGATCGAGACGTTCAAGTACCTCACGGGCCGTATCGAGGTAGAAGAGGATATCTTCTTTTTCAAAGGTCCGACGGCAACAAGAGGACATCCATGGAAAATCAGGGTGGGGGGGGGGAAGTTGCACGGCGACACCAGGAAATACTTTTTCACCAAAAGAGTGGTTGATCGCTGGAATAGACTTCCACTTCAGGTGATCGAGGCAAGCAGCGTGCCTGATTTTAAGAAGAAATGGGATCGTCAGTGGGATCTCTGCACAGAGTTAAATAGGGGAGGGTCATTGGGGTGGGCAGACTAGATGGGCCGCGGCCCTTATCTGCCGTCTTTTTCTATGTTTCTATGTTTCTAAAGTCAGATGGCTGATAAAGTAAATCAAAGAATAAGTGGAAAATATGGGATGAAAAGGCCTCAGAGCCTTCATAGCTACATTTGGAAAGTTCCTTTGTAGCTTCTTCTTTTTTTTTTTTTTAATTTATTCATCTATAATTTTTATCATGTTGAAAATACATCACTTGAAGCGAGATGAAATTATCTAATAAGGATAATAAACAATACAGTGGAACCTTGGTTTACGAGCATAATTCGTTCTAGAAGCATGCTCGTAAACCAAATTGCTCGTATATCAAAGCAAGTTTCCCCATAGGAAGTAAGGGAAACTCGCTTTGATTAGTTCCACTTCCTCCTCCTCCTCCCCCCCCCGAGGCTACCAGCGCTGCTCTATCACCATCCACCCCATGCTCAAACCGGCATCGCACCCCCGTCTGCGAACGCTTGGAAAACCCTGGCCTACATTTCAGGCGCCTATCTTTCCTGGAGGCACAGTTCTGCATACGGTGCTGTTGTGTGATTGACACGTGATCGGTGGTTGCTTTGTAGGCAGCTGCTGATATCGGCACCGCAGAGAGTATCTGGGCCTCACTGCATACAAACTTGGTGAAAAAAAAATATTCTTTCTAAATTCCTTATGTCAAAATTTTTAAATTCCTTATAAGTCAAAATGTTCAAAGGTAAAGAACTCCACATACTAATTGCACCATAACCATAGGCAGATTTGAACTTCATGCCCTTCAATGTCAAAGACAAAATCAAACACTGACATCGAGAAAAGTTTTTTTCATGTAGTGGCCGAAAGAAAAGGTTTTTTTTCATGTAGTGGTCCAGAAGAATGGAATAAGCTTCCATCTTACATTAAGCAACAAAAGAGTTTGCAGGCCTTTAAGAAATTGCTAAAACGTCATCTGTTCTATTGTATGACATATACAGTATGACTTTATCGGCGCTGCTATGACTATTTTATGGTATGTTCATTGAGCTGATCCTTTTGGGATAGGGGGATTGTTTGGCGATGTTAATGTTCTTATGCCAGTTTGCCATGTAATTTGGTGTTAATTTTAATTTTTGTAAAATGATTGAAATGTCATTTGTGCATATTTATGAACGTGTTGATGTACTTTGCCTTGTCAAAAGGCGGATTATAAATAAACGAATCCAAAAACATTCACTATTTTTGTTTTGTTTGATTTGTATTCCTGGAAAACAGCAGGAAGATAGCTGGGGCAGACTGAGTGAGCCAGTCGGCTCTCATGTGACTTTATAATACTACCTGGTCACAATGCAGCAAAACAATTCAGAACGGTTTTGTTAGTCACACTATTCAAGTAGAATTCACAATACTTTACAAGCATTGAGAAATCAGTTACTTAAATAATTTGAACAATACCCATTGGAACAGTAATGTTACTAAAAGCTGATAAACTGCAAGGAAAAACACAGTCCAAACATTGTTCACTAGCCAGTATTGCTAATTGAAACTCATGTATTGGTTTCTAAGGCCCTGTTTTATTGAGCCGTGGTAGAAGCCAGGGTGCTCAATGCTCTGACATTGCTCCAACGCTCATAGGAATTCTAAGAGCATCATAGCATTTAGTGTTCTGGGCCACGGTAGAAACCTCAACCATGGCTTAGTAAAAGAAGCGTGAGGGGGGGGGGGGAATTAATTTATTTTGATTCACACTGGAAAATAATTTTTTTTTTTTCTCAGTGCTCAAAAGCCTTTCAGCTCCACTTTGTATGCATAGACAGGCATTTAATTAAAACTCTTCATTAAAGATTCAATTAGCTAAACTCACAAGGCATACCAAGTTATGTTTAGATCCCTTGGAAAAAAAAATTGCTGTATTAAATTCATTATAAGGAAGCTAAAAATACATGCAGGAAATTAAATTGATACGTGGTGTATATTATAAATCAAAACATGGAATGTGCATCTCAGTCAGTCACTTAGTTACAAGCTCCAGATGTTATTTTGAAGGAGAGAGCGCGGCAAGAATTTATCAAGCGTTGATGTTTAAAATATCACTTAAACACAAAGCCAGATGTAGAGGGCAACTGTTGTGAAATTTACTGTAATAGGGTACTATTCCATCCTGCACTATGGGCTTATTTTCAAAAAAGTAACACATTAAAAAATGGCATAATGGGGAGACGGACGGACATCTGCTGGCAAAACATCCAAAGCATATAATCAAATCAAAACAAAAAAAAATAAAAAAATTCACAACCAAAATCAAGATGTCTGCAAAGAGAGCAAGATGGAGGTGGCCATGGGGGATGTTAGGGGATGTAGGTTCCCCCGGAATAACATAGCAAAATGATTCATTTAGGCATCCCTAAATACGCCCAGATTTCATCCTGCTTTAAAAGGAACAAATTGGCTTTTGGTCCACTAGTGATTTCGTTGTGTTGGAGATTAGAGAGCAAGAAGTGAACATTTGGTTAAACTACTGGAGAGTTGCTGTATTGTCTGTCTGTGCCCCTGTCTGAACCTTCACTTAACCAGACCTAATCCTCTGCCTGCCACCTCTCCCACCCAACATCCATACCTGCCAGACCCCCAGCCACCCCTTCCCCCCACTCCTCCTCCCTGCTTCTTGCCCCTGTTCCACTCCTCCTCTACCCCTCCATCAGTCATCGTGCTCAGTGTCATTGTCTCTGTGTGACAGGAACGAATGCTGATGGTATCACCTGGGTATGTCTGGAACATGTCTGGGGGTGGGGTGACTGAGTGAGTACTAATTCCACTATCTTGGAACTCCTCGAGTCCTGATACCACCAGGTCCACTCAAAAACTTAAACTATCCTTCCCCTCGCTAAAAGGTATTCTCTATGTGGGAAAATTGGGGAAATCTCTCTTCTTCAGAATCACAGGGCTTTGGAATAATCTTACTGCCCCACTACGGAATCTAGGCTCCTTCCAACTATTCTGAAAGCACCTGAAAACTAGGCTATTCACAAAAATGTAATGCTCTCTTCCCCCCTATACCCAACCTCCAACCCCATTATGCTGTTCCTTCCTATATTAAGCTCTTGTAAACCATGCCGAGCTCTATAATTATGGAGATGATGTGTTATATAAACTTAAGGTTTAGTTTACTTTAGTTTAGTGTCTGAGGACTGTGTGCTGGGGGTGGGAGAGTGAGTGCCTAGGTGTAGTCTGTCTGGGGAGGGGAGCACTATGTGTGACAGGTGTGGGCGCCCACAGTGGTTTCTTGTGGGGATAGTGAGGTGCACTTGTGGTGGTGGGCAATGGATGCATTCAATGCACTGGTGGTGGTAGAAGCAAATTTGCAGGCAGAAAAGAGTGGTCAGGGAAGGGCTCCACTCCCTGTATGAGAGTGTTCAGGCCTTGCTCCTGCTTTCTCAACCTCATAAACCAGGAACATATAGACAGATATCACTTTGACAGGGCTGCCATACAGTACCTCTGTGAGCAGCTTAAACCCCTCCTCCAAGCCTCAAGGTCACTGCTTCCCTCGCATTCATGGGCACCAGGAGCTTTCAGTCAGTCATGGCAGCCGACACAGACCTTTCCCAGCCTGCCTTCTTCAACTGCCTTACCCAGTTCTTCTAAGTCATTGTCTCTCAAACTTTTTTTTTAGCTCCGGCATACTAACCCCCTCTTTTTACTAAGGTGCGCTAACCGCTTAGCGCGTGCTTATCAAATTAGCACGCGCTAAACGCTAACGTGTCCATAGACTAACATGCACGCGTTAACATTTAGCGCGTGCTAATCGGTTAGCACTCCTTAGTAAAAGAGGGCCTAAATGGAGCAAATGTTTTTTTGCAGCACATTACAATTGAAATGATAAAATTGCAAAACCAACAAAATATTAAATTTGAGAGTTATTTATTTAAAGTTCTTTAAGCTATGTATGGGTAATTGTAACAATGGTGAAACTAAAGTAGATAGAATAGAATTGCTAATCAATGTGATGGATGTGCTTGTTTTTGAGTGCAAATTAAGGGCTCCTTTTACAAAGCCGCGCTAGCGGGGTTAACGCCCGCGACTTTTCATGATGCGCTAACCCCCTGCGCTGGCCAAAAGCTACCGCCTGCTCAAGAGGAGGCGGTAGCAGCTAGCGCATCCGGTGGTTTAGCGCGCCTTTGTAAAAGGAGCCCTAAGTCAAAATGCAGCTCGATAGTTGACAAACAAACATGCATTTCATCATCCTTCAGCTGGAGTTGTTCTCTTATTTTAAATTTAATTTGTCAGAGCCAAAAATCCAAGTTTTCAAAGATAAGAAGATCCAAATGGTAACAAAGCCTTGATTGCTTTGCTGCTCGTTAGGATAACTACTGCATAAAAAATAAAATTACTTGCCATTGTTTATCAAGGACCACGTCATAGGATGATGCTTGTCTGGGCAGTTGTATCCTTATGCACACAGAGGCTCATAACACTGACACATTCTTGCGTACACAATGTACATGTCATCTATTCTAGTGTATATTTATGAGGGAAATTTTTTAAAATAAAGTAAAATTCTGGAATCTCTTGTGGCACATCCAGAATCTCTTCAGGGCACACTACTGTGCCATGGTACGTGGTTTGATAGACACTGTTCTAAGTCTTCTTCACCTACATCCCAGGCTACATCACCTTCCCCAGCACATTATGAAGCCCTCCACTGAATATTGGCAGTGGGATATTCAGCAGGAGACAGTGGTGATCTCCCGATGAATATAGGTGGATAGCTGGCTACATGCTTTCTGACAGCCGGTGGCTTGTAAACAAGATAAAGAGTTATAGTAGTTTCCCCAACCGTGACAAAGATAAACGAAACGCATTGGTAAAGGGGACGTGTTTACTGAAGGCTGAAAAGCTAAGTTACTAACGGCCTCTTTTACAAAGCCCTGCTAGCGGCTGCTCTGCGCTAATGGCCCCGAAGCCCATAGAGATTTAAAGGGCTTCGGGGCCGTTGCCGCACAGCTTTGTAAAAGAGGCCGTAAGTTGTTAAAACCAAATTATTGAAATGAATAGTTACAAAATTTAAATGCTAAAACTATTTAAATCATGAATGAAAGAAGGAGAAAATGAGATAAATAAGATTGTGCCTTTCTGGGAGGAATGAGGAATTGAACCCCGGGGAGCTTGAGTGCTCCAGGGGCGGTCTGATATCCCACAGGCACTAATATAAGATATCTTACTACCTGCAACGGGACTGAATGTGAAGAGTGTACGTGCTGTGTAGCCAGCTGAATTTCTGGCCAGCTAAATAGAAACTGGATATCAAGCCCATTGTTCTCTGCCTATATAGGAGGCAGATAAAAACAAAAATTGCTTCAAATAATTTAAATAATTTTAAAATACAATTAACAAAAATTAAATTACACGGAGAACTTAAGCATTTGATTATAATTATTTTTTGAATGCTTTTATTGTATCGTGTAAAACCAATGTTGTCATCTTTTGACTTCCCCACAGTTATTCAGGCAATGGTTTTGTCAAGGCTGACTGAGTTCAAAGAAGCATGGGATGAACACAGAGGATCTAGAATCAGAAAATAATATTAAATATTGAACTAAGGCCAGTACTGGGCAGACTTGCACGGTCTGTGTCTGTGTATGGCTGTTTGGTGGGGGATGGACTGGGGAGGGCTTCAGTGGCTGGGAGGGTGTAGATGGGCTGGAGTAGGTTTTAACTGAGATTTCGGCAGTTGGAACCCAAGCACAGTACCGGGTAGAGCTTTGGATTCTTGCCCAGAAATAACTAAGAAAAAATGTTTAATTGAATCAGGTTGGGCAGACTGGATGGACCATTTGGGTCTTTATCTGCTGTCATCTACTATGTTACTATGTCCTTGTACCTTGGAATAACTAAGACAAAGTGCAAGGTATTGCAAGTTGTGCAAAACGCAGCAGCAAGATTGATAATGGGAGTATCGAAATATGATCATATTTTGGCCTATCTTCAGCAATTACCGTATTTTCGCGGATATAACGCGCACCATTGTAAAACGCGCACAGGGGTATAGCGCGCAGAAATCACGATGATATGTACAAAAACTTTTCTATACCGCGCTCAGGCATATAACGCGCATGCTGCCCGACTCTCCTCTGGCCACCCCGACTCTCCTTTCGCTCTCCCCGACTCTCCTCTGGCCACCCCGATTCTCCTTTCGCCCTCCCCGACTCTCCTCTGGTTGCCCCGACTCACCCTGACTTTCGGTGCACTGCCCCGACTCCTCTGGTTGCCCCGACTCACCGTTCACCCGCCCTGACTTTCGGTGCACTGCCCCGCCTCTCCGTGCCTGTCCCCCTTGAAGTCCTGTCCCCCCTTGAAGGTCTGCCTGTCCCCCCTTGAAGTCCTGTCCCCCTTGAAGGTCTGCCTGTCCCCCTTGAAGATCTGCCTGTCCCCCCTTGAAGTCCTGTCCCCATCCTGAAAGCCTGATGCCCCCCCTCGACGTCCGATTCTTCTCCCCCCTCGGCAGGACCACTCGCACCCCCACCCCGAAGGACCGCCGACTCCCCGACAATATTGGGCCAGGAGGGAGCCCAAATCCTCCTGGCCACGGCGACCCCCTAACCCCACCCCGCACTACATTACGGGCAGGAGGGATCCCAGGCCCTCCTGCCCTCGACGCAAACCCCCTCCCCCCAACGACCGCCCCCCCCCAAGAACCTCCGCCCGTCCCCCAGCCGACCCGCGACCCCCCTGGCCGACCCCCACGACACCCCCACCCGCCTTCCCCGTACTTTGTGTAGTTGGGCCAGAAGGGAGCCCAAACCCTCCTGGCCACGGCGACCCCCTAACCCCACCCCGCACTACATTACGGGCAGGAGGGATCCCAGGCCCTCCTGCCCTCGACGCAAACCCCCCTCCCTCCAACGACCGCCCCCCCCCAAGAACCTCCGACCGACCCGCGACCCCCCTGGCCGACCCCCCCACCCCCCTTCCCCGTACCTTTGGAAGTTGGCCGGACAGACGGGAGCCAAACCCGCCTGTCCGGCAGGCAGCCAACGAAGGAATGAGGCCGGATTGGCCCATCCGTCCTAAAGCTCCGCCTACTGGTGGGGCCTAAGGCGCGTGGGCCAATCAGAATAGGCCCTGGAGCCTTAGGTCCCACCTGGGGGCGCGGCCTGAGGCACATGGGCCAAACCCGACCATGTGTCTCAGGCCGCGCCCCCAGGTGGGACCTAAGGCTCCAGGGCCTATTCTGATTGGCCCACGCGCCTTAGGCCCCACCAGTAGGCGGAGCTTTAGGACGGATGGGCCAATCCGGCCTCATTCCTTCGTTGGCTGCCTGCCGGACAGGCGGGTTTGGCTCCCGTCTGTCCGGCCAACTTCCAAAGGTACGGGGAAGGGGGGTGGGGGGGTCGGCCAGGGGGGTCGCGGGTCGGTCGGAGGTTCTTGGGGGGGGCGGTCGTTGGAGGGAGGGGGGTTTGCGTCGAGGGCAGGAGGGCCTGGGATCCCTCCTGCCCGTAATGTAGTGCGGGGTGGGGTTAGGGGGTCGCCGTGGCCAGGAGGGTTTGGGCTCCCTTCTGGCCCAACTACACAAAGTACGGGGAAGGCGGGTGGGGGTGTCGTGGGGGTCGGCCAGGGGGGTCGCGGGTCGGCTGGGGGACGGGCGGAGGTTCTTGGGGGGGGCGGTCGTTGGGGGGAGGGGGTTTGCGTCGAGGGCAGGAGGGTCTGGGATCCCTCCTGCCCGTAATGTAGTGCGGGGTGGGGTTAGGGGGTCGCCGTGGCCAGGAGGGTTTGGGCTCCCTCCTGGCCCGATCTTGTTGGGGAGTCGGCGGTCCTTCGGGGTGAGGGTGCGAGTGGTCCTGCCGGGGGGGGGGGATGTATCGGACGTCGGGGAGTCGGCCGGGCAAGAGGGCTTGGGCTCCCTCTTGCTCCGATCGTGGATGCGGGTGCGGGTGGGAGCGCGTGCGAGCGGTCGTTCGGGGTGGGGGTGCGAGCGGTCCTGCTGGGGGGGTGAATCGGGCGTCGGGCGGGGTGGGAACTATGTTTAAAAACTTTTGTATACCGCGCTCAGCCATATAACGCGCGAGGGGTATGCGCGGTACGTAAAATCACGTATAACGCGCGCGTTATATCCGCGAAAATACGGTACATTATTGCTTTATACCGAGTTCTGAAAACAACAAGCAGCCAGCCTGTTGTTTTCCGAACTCAGTATAAAGCAATAATGATTTGTCATCAATTCTTGTATGGTGTCATACGTGAACTGTTTAAGAGCTAGATGACCAATTATTTACCAAATAGATCTCTGTCTTTTGAAAACTTGGGGCTCCTTTTACAAAGGTGCGCTAGCGTTTTTAGCGCACGCACAAGATTAGCTGAAAAATTACCGCCTGCTTAAAAGGAGGCGGTAGCAGCTAGTGCGCGTGGCATTTTAGCGCACGCGTTAAAACCGCTAATGCACCTTTGTAAAAGGAGCCCTTAACCTTATTAAAAACAAAACGCTAATCCAAATTATGTTGAGACCAGTAAAATGACCTTCTGCTGTGCGGGGGTTAAACTGTAGAATTCACTTGTCAGTCAGTTACGGAAATGCTGTGAAAAGGGCAGTTTTAGAAAATTACTCAAAACGCCGTTATTTGTAAATGCATTTTTCTAGATACTGATCCCTCATGATTGTTTTTTTGCTGAACAATTTTTATACGATTCCTTGTCTAAGCCTGGTGTGGCTTTCATTCTTTTGTAGTCGATCTTCTGAGGATTATTTGTTTGATCTTATTTGGTTGACTGAATTATGTATGTAAAGATATGTAAACCATTTAGGTTTAAACGGTATAGAAAAATTTTGAAATAAATAAAATATTAAAAGGAAATTCTAAGACAATCCAGGAATGCGAGACCTTTGAGATCTTCATGATAAACCCACTTTGGATAAAAATAATAGTCGCCTTTTCATGATCTTATCAGGAATAGGGGTTCAAATGATCACATCTAATTGGAAACATCATTATAGGATTAATTTTAGTTTTTGGTGGGCAACTGTATGTGCGACATATAAATATGAAAAGATTATGGCAGAACGTCTAGGGTTTGTTAAATCCTTTAAGGGGATTTGGGGTCCATTAACTAATTTTGTCACATTATAATTAAAGTGATTCCTTTTTCTTTATGTTAGATTCCTTTGCACATCCAGGGTGGGTTGGGGGGTGGGGGGGGTGCATTATTTATTTAGAGGAATAAATTTCATAATATTTTATAATATTGATAGTATAATATACATCATTACTGTTATAGGTTAAGAAGGGATTTAAAATCTTTATTGTAATAATTCTGATGTTAATAATGTATTTTCATACAGTTTTTTTGATTTTTTAAATGTATACATTGTCAAGTTCAAAATATCAATAAAGAAAGTTAAAAAAAAACAACAACAAAAAAAACATTGTGAAACCCACCAGATAGAACTTGAAGATATTGACTTTCTCTCGCATTACAAAACATAGGGCTCCTTTTACGAAGGTGCGCTAGCGTTTTTAGCACCAGATTAGCGTGTGCTATAGCGCGCTCTAGCCGAAAAACTACCGCCTGCTCAAAAGGAGGCAGTAGCGGCTAGCGCGTGCGGCATTTTAGTGTGCGCTATTCCGCGCATTAAGGCCATAACGTGCCTTCGTAAAAGGAGCCCATCATTTTTACTGCTTTGATACCTTCATATTTTACTCATATATTAATACCTGTCTTCATTTGCTTATCTTTATCTGAAGGATTACCTTTGAAAGCTAATCTAACGATGCTCTAGTTAGTCCACAGTATCACTTGGATTCTTTTGGTTTTGTTTTCTTTGCAATTTCAATATACAGTATTATCTTCAAGAGTGGACTAACACGGCTGCCATACCATTTCTCTCATGCTGATTTTATGATCTATATATGGATATTTGGAACCCGCTTAGGTCTTAAGCGGGATAAGTCTTTAAAATAAAAATACATTTTTAATTCTTAAAGGTATAGCCATTCAATTGATTACAAGTAATTGGAAGAATCATGATGGAGTAAATTATACTTTCTGGTGGGTGAATGTATGTACTATATACAAATATGAACAAATTAATGCAGAGTGTAGGGGACTTAGTGGAATATTCAACAAAATTTGCTGCCCATTGACTACATTTGTACAAATATAATACTGTATTTTGTCTTACTTTTTGCTTGGTTTATTTATCTTTACAAATCCAGGGAGGATGGGGGGTTGGGAGGAAATATTGATAATGATATTTTAGGTAACTTGGTTTCATTTTATATTATTTACTTGGTTCTTATGTTATTACTATATGCAAAATAATGTAATTATTGAATGATAGTTCTGTTATCTATATAGATATTAGTGTTATGATTGAATGCAATAATATACTGTTCTTTTATTTATATAACACTGTTCTTGTTTAAAAATCAATAAAGAATTATAAAAAAAAATTAAAAATACATTTCCTAATGCTTAATAGGCTTTGTTTTTTTTTTATTCTAAGAGATTCTTGTGAGCCTTTCTTTTTGATTTTTACCCAATATTTCTAAAGGAGCAGGGACATGACAGTGTTCCAAAGCAAATTGTCTTAAGAGATGACCTGATGTATAACTATGGATTTTGTTTTGCGGATGTAATTAGAGCATGTAAAGAGACAGGAACACAGACACTGTAAAAATGTAACAGGATTAAAGATGAGTCAGAGGAGAACATTTAGCAAACAAAAAGTTGCATACAGTCATTTCCTCTTCAATTTGATCACAAGAGAAGTGTAAAGCAGCTCTAAACTCATAAACAAATTTGGATAAATCTGCCAGGCTTCCAGATGGCATGACTGCAGGAATATCTTCGACCAGATTAGCAAACAAATCTTCAGACTTTTCATAGATCATGCTTTTCGCTATATATTTGGGTGAATTCTTCAAGCGTTCTAGCTGTATGCTCATTTTCAAGTGGATAGAAAGAGTTAAAGGGGAAAGATGGAGCTGGGGTGCCTCTTATTTTATTTCCAAAAGTCCCGTTTTCCACAAATAATAGCACACACATTATGGCAGTAATCCTACCAAACCCAGGATGTTGATTGCATCCCATCTGAAAACCGTTATGAGTACTGTTATTGCTTCCCCTTAAACACATACTGGCCGATATATTCAGCCAGTGGAGGTCAGCATTTTTTTTTTTTTAATGTTGACTATCGCCAGCTAGATTAGACCTGGATATTCAGTGCTGGGACATGCCTGGGCACTGGCATGGAATATTGGGGCTAAATTTGGTAGGACTGGCTGCAGGGTCTGGGCTAATATTCAGCCAATGCCCACATAATTTAATTCTTAACTTCTAAGAAGTCTAATACCCCTCCTTTCCAACTCACTCACCCCAACTCGCCAGACTCAAAACCCTCCTACCACAGTGGAACAAGCCCTTCCTGTCCCCAACCCCTTGAGGTCTAGGTAGGCACGAACCCCAAAAAATAGATGGAAAAAGAAGCTGCAAAGTTCACTACTACAAACCACCAAAATAGCTTCTTACTAATTGTAACAAGCAACAAATGTGAAAAAGAGGGGAAAAGGATCTCAGAAACCTGCTCAGTATTCAAAACAGTCTGAGATTTATCAGTTCCAGATTACAATCATCAAAGGGAAGGATTGTAATAAAAGATAAGTGTTCTGGTTCATTTCTTGTTTAAAGTAAAAACTGACACATTGAAATGTAGTTGGATTTATAAAGTGTGCCTTATAGGGGTTAAATAAGGGGTTTGAGTTCACCCAGTTATGTGCACGTAAGAGGGTTTTTCAGGCTCAATGATTAAAATATGAAACTGATAAGTCTCAGACTGTTTTAAATTCTTCATGTACTGAGCAGGTTTCTGGGGTCTAGGTAGGCAGCCTCAGGTGTCCCTGTACCCTGGTGTATCCTAGTGGGGTATTGAAGCAGTAGTAGAGAATGACACGGGGAAAAAATCTGTCCCCGTCACTGCCCCGTCAAAGGACCACTGTCCCCTTCACCGCCCCGCTCCCATCCCCACAGCATCCACCCTTCCCTCTCGCCACCTCACCGCCCTTCAACGGCCAGAGAATCTCCCTCCCTCCCCTTACCTTCGCGGCGCGTTAGTAAAGAAACTTACTGAAGCAGGCGGAGACTGCCTGCATGTGGCTGCAGTCGTGTGTTTGTAGGACGAAGCTTCTCCTCTGATGCAACCGGAAGTTGCTTCGGAGAAGAAGCTTCCACCCACACACACGCGACTGCAGGCCGGCAGGCTTCGCTGGCTTCAGTAAGTTTCTCTACTAAAGCGCCGCGAAGGTAAGGGGGAGGGAGGGAGATAGATTTGGCCAGAGGGAGGGAGGGAGGGAGCCACGTGCGATCAGTGACCGCGCGCCTTCCCTCCCTTAACTGTGGGGACAAGGCCATTCACCACTCCACCGCAGTGAACACTTCCCCCCCCCCCACACTGTTTCGGCATGTAACTGCCACCGTGTCATTCTCTAGGCAGTAGCAAAGCCCCTCTTACTTCTGCCCCTTGTGGCTGCTGTCTGAAAATTACTGCCACAACCTCTAACAGCAGCCCTGTGGCACTACACAAGGGTTGGAGGTAGGGAGGGCTCATTCCAGGGGCGTTGGAGGGTTTTGAGCCTGGTGGCTAGGAGGGAGATCGGTAGCACTTTGACATTCAAAGCCTGTTATGTGGGTTTTGTCCAATATTTAGTGCTGAGGCCCGCATCATTAGGTGGGTGAATTTAAGACAGTTTTTGAGCCAACATCAATCCTCCCAGATATAATCGGATATACTGTTTTAAAAATATCTAACTTTTTAAAATATATATATAAGAACATAAAAGCTATGCCAAATTAGACCAAAGTCACCGAGACCAACATCTCTCTCTATATACTGTGCAATACATATCATGAAGGTAATTTCCAAAAAGCAGTTGCCCTGGTAAATAAGCTGTTTGAAAGTTGTCCAGCTTCCCTGTGATTAAAAGTACAATATTGTCAGTCTTTGCATTTGTGACACTCCCGGGACCTATTGTTTTGCTTTGATTGCAATTGTTTTTTTTCTGCACCTTACAGCTGCTGCCCTAGGCAACCATTTAGTCTATCTAATGGGTTAGATGGCCCTGTGCAAAAAGATATCACTGGGAATGTATAAAGAGATAAATATATGGAGGAGAGAAAACAGGAATGTTAAATAAAGAAGGTAGGAAAATATTTTTAAAAAGCAGAGTTAGGATTGGAGGGAGTAGCTTATACCTGCCTCCCTATTTCAGTTCTACAATGCAGAGGCTTAGCCAGACCTTAAATTTTTGATAAAGCTCATGTGTTCTCTGCATCTTGCCCTCCATAAGGCTTTAACTTTAGCATTTAAGGCTATACATGCAGGCCAACCTTGTTATTTATCAAAACCTTTGGTCCCATATCACCCAGTTTGGAACTTGAGATCATCTAATGCTCATCAATTGTCAATCCAAACAAAAGAAACTGTGGAAATCCAATGTTCTTGATGCTTCTTTTATTCAGTAAAACTCTTTAAAATGCGATGTCCACATTCCTCATTGGAGGAGGACCCAACACGGGCCGTGTTTCAGCAAAAAACACCTTCCTCAGGGATCCAAGATATATATATATATATATATACACATACAACCTTTTGCAAATGTGGAATAACATAAATGACTTGGCAAAGCCAAGCTGAAACACGCCGAAGAGGCTGAGCGCAGGAGAAACAGTGTAGCAACGGTTGTGTGGATGAAGCATCCATTTCACAAGCAGCAACATCTATGTTGTCAAAGCTGTCAGAGTCTGATATTCTGTGAGGATATCCTTTTTAGGGAGGGCAAGAGACACTGGAGGATTAAGGGGATGACTGAAAACTAATCATAGAAAGTTTTTTTTTTTGGGTGGGGGGGTTTCATGCAGCACTAAATTAAGCTGTGGAATCTATTGCTGGAGGATGTGCTCATGGAGACTAATATAGCAGTATTCGAAAGAGTTTTAGATACAATCCTGGTGGAAAAGTCAATAAAATATATTAGACAAACTCAGGGGAATATATAGATATATAGTGTATCCAATGGTGAATGATAATAAATATATTACCGATCCCCCTCTCCTATTTTTGTATCAGTATTTTAACTCTAAACTATCTCAGAACTCTTAGATGGAGGGTAGAATAAAGGTTTTTGCTTGGTTGGAAGGACATCTCCCTTGCCTTTTTCTCCTGTCCTGTTGCTACTATAAGGCGAGGCTCTCTCTGTTTGTTTACTTAATTCTACCCTCCCCCCCCTTCTCTTGGTTCCTTTCTCTGCTTTCTTCAGCATTTCTATATATCTTCCTGTTTCTGAGATAAGAACATAAGAAAAGCATACTGAGACTAAAGTCCATTGATCCATCATCCCTTGCCTTTTTCTCCTGTACTGTTGCTTAGAATTAAGTGCCAACCTTTGTTTATGGAATACTAGCATAATCCAGCTCTTTTCAATAGCATGGTCTACTTCACGCAGAACCCTCAACCGGATGCTACTAAGTCTCCCATCCACTAAAGATCTTCACTATAAATGAGTTTTCCACTCCATGCTTACCTTTCTAGGAGTAAAAACTTGGAATGGCCTTACAGAAAGGACCAGAACTGAACCTTGTCACATCATCTTCCGAAGAAAACTGAAAACCCATCTGTTTGATACTTAATCTCCTTTACCCTCTCCTCTCTCCCTTTCCCCTTCCTCCTCTCTCCTCTTCCTCTCCCTCTCACCTATCTACCTCCCCTCTCTCCCCTCTTACCTCTCTTTACAGTAGCCTTGAGCCTGTATAGGTCTGAGCGACGCACAAATAGAAGATTAGATTAGATCAAGAATATATGCACATAACATTCAGGCAAAAGCCATAGAGGTAGTATGAGTATGAATGCCTAAATGTGGCAGACTTATGCATAATTTGTGTACATGGGAATATGGAGGGGTTTCCATTTATTCACATAACTTACAGAACATAGAAAATGACGGCAGAAAAGGGCCACGGCCCATCTAGTCTGCCCACACCAATGACCCACCCTCTAACTACGCCCATGAAGTGATCCCACATGCCAATGCCACATGCCAATCCCACATGCCAATCCAATCCTTTCTTAAAGGTACATGGGTATCTGCTGCACTTAGGTGCTCATACTTACATCAGCTCTATGGCTAGTATAACAGCACGCTTAAACAACGTACAGTATATACCCAGTGATACTAGAATTCTGTAATGAAAAGTAGATGCCTAGATACAGAATAGGCTCCATATGTGAGCCTTCTGGATACCTATTTCTAGGAATCTTGTTAGAGAATTTCCCCTTTCAGGTAAAAGCGATAAAAGAAGATGATGACTTTACTTCAGGTTAGTTAGTCAAAGGTGGACCTGTCGAAGTGGGATCAATCATCAAAGAAGTACAGAAATGTTTGGAGGGTGATTGATAAAATGTAAAAATATTGTTCAGAATTAAAGAAAGACCAGTGTTTGTGGTGGTACAGATGAGTGGAACATGACCCAAAAGTAACAATCTGATGGGCCTGGAAAAATGGTAGCATTATTCAAAGAAATAGAGAAGGGGGAAGTGGGTTTTGGAAGAAAGATCAGACGTTTTATATCTTAGTCATGCTCATTTTAAGATTTGGTCTGACATCTACTGTAGGTAGCAGGAAAGCATGACGAGATTTGGGGCTGTATTCCTTATGAAATTTCTAGAGTAGAGAGTAGATCATGGTGTCATCAATTTAAAGATAGTATTGAAAGTCATGAGACATGATCAGAGCACCAAGAAAACAACCTAGGATAGAACCCTGAAACATATGATTGTGGCAGAGGGAGATTCTAAAACATGATACAAAAAGTAAGAAAGGAACCAAGACAAAATGAAGTCACACATTACAAGTGAGGAAAAAGTATCAAGATGTAGGTGGTAAAAAATACAACCATTTATCCAGGATTTTCCTTGATTTACCTCAACATATGATTGGATTTGTTATAGGATCTTTTGTTTGGTGGAGAACACAGGAATAGCCATTCTGTGACAGACCAATGGTCCATCTAGCCCAGTATTTGTTTCCAACAGTGGCCAATCCACTGGATATCTGGCAGAAATCCAAGTAGTAGTAATATTCGATGCTACCAATCCTAGGGCAAGCAGTGGCTTCTGCCATGTCTAGCTGGAGTTCAAGTATTATGAGACCAATGTTGGAATGCTCTTATATCCCTCAGTTCACTCCATTCTTCTATTCTTCTTTACCTTACATAAGGGAGATCTGAGTACTGAAAAAGGAATGAAGAGTTGACAGTATCCCTAGCTTCTAACAATAGTCCCAGTTGAACAATCTTTCAGCATATATAAACTCTTCCATCACATTTATAAATTTATCTGAATGGGCAGATGATGCTAGGCCAGTTCGACATAAAATAATGTGACCACCTGATATAAAATTACCCCACAGATTATGCTGGGAAGCCTTTCCTATTTTAAATGATGGCTGGTCCATTGAGGAGAAAGCATGTTAGATAAACCCTAGGGATGAGAAGTCCAAATCTTTCACCTTTTTACTGTTTTTCTTGTAGGAGTCAACCCTCCAACCCACCCTCTAGTGCTGGGTAATTATATTGCATTGTCATAACTGGGGTAGAAGGGAGAGGCAGAATCACTGAGCAAATTACAAATAAGGCATACCATCAGGTACTTGTTTGTAACTGCTAATAAAGCTGTTGGCTTTTGATTTTATTCTATGATGAGTGTGTTATTTTGGCTAATAGGTTGCTAGGACTATTGATAAGAGAATGGTAAGAGAGAGATACTAAGGTCTGTATTCTGTATAGGATGCCCGGGAAGGGCGTCCTATATAGAATCGGACCGAGGCCCACCCAAAATAAATCCGATTTTGTAACCGACGTCCATGTTATAGATGCCGGTTACAGAACCGGGTTACTGTAGATGTGGCCGCTATACTTATCACGGCAAGGGATCTCCCCGCCGTGATAAGTATATCAGCCGCAGCTGCCAGTCCCCCCCACCCCTGTATGATCAAAGCAGGAGGGAGCCCAACCCTTCCTGCCTGATGACCACCCAACCCACGCCGATCATGGCAGGAAGGTGACCAATCCTGCCTGATAATCGCCCACCCTTTTCTGAAGATCGCCGGCAGGAGGGTGCCCAATGGTTGGGGCATTTCATTGGGGGGGTTGGGGACAGGGGGTTCATTGAGGGGGTCCGGCACCCTCCTGCTGTGAAATCATCGGGGGTGGGTGGGGGGGTCTTTCGGCAGGAGGGATTGGGTATCCCTCCTGCCTCATTCGTTTAGGAAGAGGGTAGGAGACTGGCGGCCACAGCTGCGGCCACTATACTAATCACGGCAGGGAGATCCCTTGCCGTGATTAAGTATAGCGACCGTGTCTACTTACAATGTAGGTGGACAAGACAATGAAGCCGACGGCACAGTGTGCAGCGGCTGCTAAGAGAGCGTATAGAATGCTAGGTATAATCAAAGAGGGGTATTACAACCAGAACAAAATAAGTTATCCTGCCGTTGTATCGAGCGATGGTGCATCCACATCTGAAGTACTGCATTCAATATTGGTTGCCGTACCTTAAGAAGGATATGGCGATACTCGAGAGGGTTCAGAGGAGAGCAACACGTTTGATAAAAGGTAAGGAAAACCTTTCATACACTGAGAGATTGGAGAAATTAGGGCTCTTTTCCCTGGAGAAGAGAAGACTTAGAGGAGATATGATAGAGACCTACAAGATCATGAAGGGCATAGAGAAAGTGGAGAGGGACAGATTCTTCAAACTTTTGAAAACTACAAGAACGAGAGGCCATTCAGAAAAGTTGAAAGGGGACAGATTCAAAACAAATGCAAGGAAATTTTTCTTCACCCAATGGGTGGTGGACACCTGGAATGCGCTTCCAGAGGGCATGATAGGACAGAGTACGGTATTGGGGTTCAAGAAGGGATTGGACATCTACCGCCTAGCCTTAGGTGAGCTTAGGTGGGCTTGTGGGCTTCCCTAGGCTCCTGGAGGCACCTTCAATATAAGCGGCCTGCCTGGGGAGCATTAAAAAAAAAAAAAAAAAAGTGTGTCCCGATTGACTGATTAGACAACTGTAGGATGTCTACAGCTGCCTACAATCGTGACGCAGTTTACAGAATCTGGGCCTAAATATTGCCTGTTCTCCATTGTCTCCTTTTATAAAGCTGTGGTAGCAAGTCCCAGTGTGGCAAATGTGATGTAACCCACAGGAATTGAATGAGCTGTGTCACATTTGCTGAGTGGGTATCACTACCATGGTATTGTAAAAGAGGACCTATGTTATATTTGGGTATCATTTTTGAGGACAAATCTCAAAACACCTAGAGAAGCTTTAAAGAAGCCTAGGAGAATAAGGGAATAGTATATTTGCCCTCTCATTTTTCCATTTACTGTATATCACTTTTGCTCCTAGCTTGACTTGATGTGTGTTTTATTCACTTATTCCCAATATCTTATTAACTCATGCATATGCAGGCACTTGTCTTGATTAATAAAACACTCCCACAAAGTCTGTGCTTTTTTCACTTACCCGTCAGTGAATAATAATAATAATAACTTTATTTTTTTATACCGCCATAACCAAAAGTTCTAGGCGGTTTACACTAAAAAGAGCTGGACAATCAGCGAAATACAATGATACAGTAAAAAAAAAAAACCAAACAACACAAATATTTATAAAATAGAATTTCAATAATAAAACTCACTAAGTAATAAACTTATCGAACAAAGTGGTCTTAATTAATTTCCAGAAACAGCAATAGGATAACATAGCTTGCTGAATACATTTACCTAACCAAGATTGCTGCCTACCAGCATGAAATGCTAGGGTCCTATCTAAGAAGGTCTTGTATCTACACCCATTAATTTTTGGATAACCAAATAAGTAGAAGTTTCTAGTTTCTCTTGATGGTCTATCACAAACATACTCTGTCATATCAACTATTCTTATTATCTGTGTCATACTTGGAGTTCAGAAAGCATTTGAAGACTTATCTATTCTCTAGATTTTTGGGTAATTAATTTTCTTCAGAGTTCTATATGTAATACAAGTTAATCTTTTGTAAACCGCATAAATCCTTATGGTTGTGCAGTCTATAACTTGATTTTATGTTTATGTTTAAAAACCACATCCCTTAAGTTTCTCTTAATTTCCCATAATATGCATACTCCTTGGTAAAATTTGTAAGCTCAGTGGTGTATTAACAGTAGGATGCAGTTTAATGTAATCTTCAAATTTAAAAGATTATAACTTATTCCTTCTTCCAAATCACCGTCATTGTCATTCACTAATGAAATCTTCAACAACAATGGCCCAGTTATTAAGCTCTTATGAGATCTCTTCTGTATTATAATTTTAATTGGAATATGCACATTTAATTGTGTCATTAACACTTCTACTTTGGCATGTCATTATCTCCCACACATACATTATTTTGAAATACCACAGTCTATCATTTGAAAAGCCGACTCTCATCGAGTATCAAAATTTTTACCAAAATCTAGAAAATGTGTCCCCCCCCCCCTTTGTACACATGGACACAGTCACTTATGGCCTCTTTTACAAAGCCGTGCAGCATCAGCCCCGAAGCCCTTTAAATCTCTATGGGCTTCGGGGCCGTTAGCACAGCGCAGCCGCTAGTGAGGCTTTGTAAAAGAGGCCGTTAAAGTTTGAACAAGGATAAGTGTGAAAGCAGAGAAGAAACACCAACGGTTAAGATTTCAACCTTCAGATAAGCGACTGGATTGGCTTAATTTGCTACATCTCTCTTTTGGTTATCTTGCCAGTCACAATTGCCATCTTTGTGTGCCCTATGAAAATAAAGGCAGTGACAAAACAGCACAGGCGACAGGTCCTAAACTCAAGGGAGGAAAATGCCTCAGACACAAACCCTCCCACACCACAGTGGTGGTTTAAGGTAGTCGGGCAGAAACCTCTTACTGTGCACGGAGATGCGTTTGCGAGTCCTATGCTAAAGTTTTTGATCGGGCTTGTTACACCCTGAGGCAGCAGAATTGTGAAATGCTGGCCACCGTTGGTGTACTGATCGTGAAGATAAGTTATCTATGGATTTTTTCTTCCACTTTAAATATTGCACCACACTGAGCTTGTAGACACTCCAGGGGAGGTTTTTTGGCCAATGAGGTTTTTGCCTGACCAGCTTAAACCACCATTGTGGGGTGGGAGGGTTTGTGTCTGAGGCTTTTTTCTCCCTTGACTTTAAGACCCCTTGCCTATACGTGTGCTGTTTTGTCACTGCTTTAGTTTGCACTGTCCATATGAAAGCGTTGTACATTATTAGTAGAGGATTTTCACTGATTCTGTGTTTATTCAAAAAATTGTTAAGCAACCATTTAGGGATAGGATACTTAGGCCCTGATTCTGTATAGGACGCCAGGGAGAGGTGTCCTATACAGAATCGGGCCTACACTAACCCCGATTCTGTAACCGGCATCCATGTTACAGACGCCAGTTAGAGAATCGGGTTAGATTAGACGCGGCCGCTACACTTATCGCGGCAAGGGATAAGTATAGCGGCCGCCTGTCCGATCACCGGCAGAAGGATGCCGAACCCCTCCTGCCGGAACGCCGGCCACCCAAACTCACAATCGCCGGCAGGACGGTGCCCAACCCCTCCTTCGGGAACGCCGCCCCCCCCCCCAAACTCACAATCGCCGGCAGGAGGGTACCCAACCCCTCCTGCCAGAAAGCTGGACTCCCTCTGGACCCTCCCATGATAACGACCTCCCCCCCATGACTCCCCTAACCTCCCCCCATAACTAACCTTTAAATGTTGGTCGGCTGGACGGGTCTTGCTGCTGGCCAACCGACAGGCCCACCTCGTCGAAATGAGATGGGCGCGCCCCTTCCCGGCCCATCCCTGCTAAGTCTAAGGCCTGATTGGCCCAGGCTCTAGAAGCCTGGACCAATCAGGCCTTAGGCATAGTGGGTCTGCCCATCCCCACTAATCCTAAGGCCTGATTGGCCCAGGTGCCTACGAGCCTGGGCCAATCACACTTAGGGTTAGTGGGGATGGGCGGACCCGCTATGCCTAAGGCCTGATTGGTCCAGGCTGTAGAAGCCTGGACCAATCAGGCCTTAGACCAGGGATCTCAAAGGCCCTCTTTGAGGGCCGCAATCCAGTCGGGTTTTCAGGATTTCCCCAATGAATATGCATTGAAAACACTGCATGCACATAGATCTCATGCATATTCATTGGGGAAATCCTGAAAATCTAACTGGATTGCGGCCCTCAAGGAGGGACTTTGAGATCCCTGCCTTAGACTTAGTGGAGATGGGCCGGAAAGGGGTGGGCCCGTCTCATTTCGACGAGGCAGGCCTGTCGGCTGGACGGCAGCAAGACCCGTCCAGCCGACCAACATTTAAAGGTTAGTTGGGGGGGGAGGTTAGGGTAGTCATGGGGGGAGATCGTTAGCATGGGGGGTCCAGAGGGGATACGGCTTTCCGGCAGGAGGGGTTGGTCACCCTCCTGCCGGCGATTGTGAGTTTGAGGTGGGCGGCGTCTGCCGGCGATTATGAGTTTGGGGGGGCGGTGGTCCGGCAGGAAGGGTTGGGCACCCTCTTGCCGACGATTGTGAGTTTGGGGTTGTTGGCGTTCCAGCAGGAGGGGTTCAGCACCCTCCTGCCGATGATCGGACAGGCGGCTGCGGCCGCCATACTTATTGTGGTAGGGAGATCCCTTGCCGCGATAAGTATAGCGGCCGCGCCTACTTACAATGTAGGCCAGCATTTTGCTGGCCTACATTTTAAGTGTCTCTTCCTCTACTAGGGAGATGCATAGGGCCGCCTAGGTTCACCTAAGGCCCTTAGGCGAGCTTAGGCGTCTTGCGGGCCTCCCTAGTATCCCAGAGGCGCCTTCAATATAGGTGGCCTGCCTGGGGAGCATTTTTTTTTTAAAACATGCATCCCGATTAGTTGATTAGACAGCTGTCGGACGCCTACAGCTGCCTAAAATCGGGACGGCACTTTTCAGAATCAGGGCCTTAGAGCAGACTTTAAGCAAAAGAATTAAATATATCCATAACCCCAAATGCAAATATGGTTGTTTGAATTGTGACTGGAAGAGAAACTAACAGAGAAATGTACTTGTTTAATCAACTTATCAGTTTTTGGAAATATTTTGGTTATATATGAGCAAAGGAGCCTATATGAGCCTATACCTGGAACAGATTAAAGGTCCATCAAGCCCATATCCTATTTCCAACAATGGCAATTTAACAACAGAGTAAAACAGATTTTATGTTGCTTATCCTAGAAAAAAGTAGTAGATTTTCCCAAGTCCATCTTAATAATGGCGTTTGCTTTTTTTCTCTTAGGAAATTATCTAAACCTTTTTAAAACCCTGCTAACTGCTTTCACCACATTCTCTGGCACTGAATTTCAGAGTTTAATTACATTTTGAGTAAAGAAATGTTCTCTAATTTGTTCATGCCCACTAGTCCTTGTATTTTTTTCCAAAGAGTAAACAAGCGATTCACACATGCCATTCCCACTTTATGCAGTCTGTAGATATCTTATAAGGTAGAATTTGGGTAGAACATGGGCAGTTTGGCGATTTATATGTAAATGGTCAAAAACATGCATTGGTTAGTTGAATCAAAATGAATATTTATGGATTGATTTTTTTTTTTTTGCAGCTAGCAGAATTGGTTCTTACTAGAAACTGCATTTATTTGAAGTTTGGTTCTATTTCCAGACCCATGAGGTAGCCATTGGTGCTTCTCTACTTATTTTATAGTATTTATATACCACTTATAGTCTAGGTGGTTTACATTCAGGTACTCAAAGTGATGGGCTGGGTCAGAAACTGGTTGAGTGGAAGGCGACAGAGGTTAGTGGTCAATGGAGATCTCTCTGAGGAAAGGGATGTTACCAATGGTGTGCCTCAAGGTTCTGTTCTTGGGCCTGTTCTTTTTAACATTTTTATAAGCGATATTGTGGATAGGCTGTCAGGTAAGATTTGCCTCTTAGCAGATGATACCAAAATCTGCAATAGAGAAGACATCCCGGATGGTGTGAATAACATGAAGAAAGACCTAGCGAAGCTTAAAGAATGGCCTGAAATCTGGCAGCTAAAATTTAATGCTATGCATTTGGGTTGCAAAAACCAGAGGGAACATAACATTTTAGGAGGGTGAAGAACTTATGTGCACGACAGAAGAGCAGGACTTGGGTGTGATTGTATGTGATGATCTTAAGGTGGCCAAACAAGTTGAAAAGGTAACGACACAAGTCTCTTTTGTCTGTTCCCTTCTTCTCTATTGCCAACTCCAGACTCTGTCCCTTCTGCCTTGCTATGCCATATGCCTGGAACAACCTACCTGGCTCAGTATGTCAGGTTCCATCTCTGGTGATGTTTAAGTCCTAATCTTAACAACTTGCAAAGCACTAAAATCTGTTTGCTATTCCTTCTGTAGTCCTTTACCCTCTCTACTTCCTCATTCCCTCTGTAATTCCATACCTAAACATACAAAGATTCACTATTAGTCATGTATGTCTGTCATAATTAGATTGTAATCTCTTTCAAGCAGTGACTGTCTCTTGTGTGTTTAATATACAGTGCTGCATGCATTTGGTAGTGGTAGTAGTAGTAGTAGTACCAGGTGGACTTCTACAGTCTAGTCCAAATTGTATAAACAACATCCCAATTGTAGGCGGCCAACTCCTGCCTAACCAGCCAATCGGGATGCAGGTTTCTAAAAAAAAAACCAAAACCACACAAAAAAAACCCTTCTGAGTCAGGCCGCCTACATTGTAGGTGCCTCTGGGAGCCTAGGGAGGCAAGTAAGCCTGCCTAAGCTCACCTAAGGCTAGGCATGGGCAAGCCTTGGCCCAGAAGGAGCCTTAGGCGGCCCTATGCACCTGCCTAGGCCCGTAGTAGATGCATATAATGTAGGCCAGCAAAATGCTGGCCTACATTGTAAGCAGCCGCAGCCACTGAGCTTATTGTGGCAAGGGATCTCCCTACCACGATAAGTTTAGTGGTTGCAGCAATCAGTCTCCCGAACATCGCCGACAGGAGGGATGCTCAGTCCTTCCTGCCAGACTCCCCCCCCCCTTCAAACATTGCTGTGTCATTCTCTAGTAGAAACCTCTACCATGGCTTAATGAAAGGTTGGGGTAGGGTCAATTTTTAAGGGCACATTAGTGAACAAATGAGATGCTAATGAATGCACACCTCCAGCTGATTTGATCGTTCCATGTGAACATTCTACATACTGTAGACTTGATAACATGAGTTTTAGCCTCATAAAATGCCATGCAGCGTCGCTCTGATCTTCAGCAGAAAGAAAAGGCATTATGGTAAGGCAATGAGAATGATTACAGGGAATGGGGAACTAGATGTATGGCTGTTAATGTTATTGTGATGCACAATCCCTTGCTTAAAGGTGAATGATTTGCTTGCATTTAAAGTAATTCATCTGAATGCACTTGACAGAAAACATTTTGAACTGCACCATATGAAAAATTGTGCTTTCACAGACATGACTGGCTATGTAACATGAATTATGCATCACCCCAGCAAACAAGATGACCTACGTCTTAGATATACTTTCAACCTCTGTGTATTTGATTAATCAGGAGATAAATTAGCAAAACGTAGTTTAAAAAAAACAAACTGCATTTGACTATGAGATAACAATGTGAAGCCAAACCATAATTTTAACATCTAGTATCTCAAAATTATCAGTTGTCACTAGAACTCTTGAAGATTTCATCAAGAAGACACCCGTTTCTTGTATAGAGGCTGTACATCATAAATACTAGGCTTCAAAACATTTTGTCAATTCACAGTTAAATATGTTTTAAAACAGAGGTGATTTTTTTTTTTTTTTAACCTAGCAAAGGAATGTTCCAGAATAAAACAAGTGTGAAAGACTGAACAGCTGGAACACTTGGACTATTAACCAAAAGACACAGCAAATGATAGGAATATAAATGAAAGTCCTATGGTTTCATTTAAAGAATGATGAAATTTATGTCATAGCGCTGACATTTCTTCACACTTCATTATATCTTGGCCCACCTACTGTAAGTATGTGTTACATGCTTTACAGCTTGCACAAAATGCTGCAGCATGAATAATAGTTCGAGCTCCCAGATATGAGCGTATAACACCAATTTTATACAGCTTATACTGGCTTCCTGTTGTTCCGCGTATTGAATTCAAAACTTTGCGCTTGGTTTTCAAAGTACTGAATGATAAAGGTCTTGTCTCGAATTCAGGGCTCCTTTTACAAAGGCGCACCAGCGGTTTAACGCACGTAATAGCGCGCACTAAACCGCCGGACGCGTTAGCCGCTACCGCCTCCTCTTGAACAGGCGGTAGTTTTTGGCCAGCGCGGGGGGGTTAGCGCGTGATGAAAAGTCACGCGCCTTAACCCCGCTAGCACGCCTTTGCAAAAGGAGCCCTCAGTGTTTCATTTTTATCAGCCAGCGAGAACTTTGTGCTCTCAGAATCAGATGAAGCTTGAAATTCTGTCATTGGATGTGGTACGCAGGTAAGGCTAGTCTCAGTTAGGGCACTGGTCTTTGACCTAAGGGCTGCCGCGTGAGCGGACTGCTGGGCACGATGGACCACTGGTCTGACCCAGCAGTGGCAATTCTTATGTTCTTATGTAAGATCAACAAGAATTCATCAAAATCTATAGAACTTGAGGTAGGTTATAGAAGTGGTCAGAAACCACTTCACAGGTCGCGGACCTGATGGGCCGCCGCGGGAGCGGACCGCTGGGCGAGATGAACCTCTGGGCGAGATGACCTCTGACCAGTGGAGGCAACTTCTTATGTTCTTATGTTCTTATGCCATCAATACAAGGAGCAATACTGTGGAATTTGCTACCAATTGAAATTAAGCAGTCTTCAGATGTGATGCAATTTAAGAAAACGCATAAGAACTATCCCCCCTCCTTTACTAACGCGTAGAGCAGGTTTTAGCTCTGGCAGCGGCGGTAACTGCTCTGACCCTCATAGGAATTCTATGAGCGGAGCAGTTACCGCCACTGCCAGCGCTAAAACCTGGCCTAATAGACTACTGCAATATACTATATCTCCCTTGCCCAGCAACCACAATAAAACATAAGAACATAAGCATTGCCTCTGCTGGGTCAGACCTGAGGTCCATCGTGCCCAGCGGCCCAACAGGTCCAGGACCTCTGCAGTGATCCTCTATTTATACCCTTCTATCCCCCCTTTCCAGCAGGAAATTGTCTAATCCTTTCTTAAACCCCAATACTGTACTCTGCCCTATTACGTCCTCTGGAAGCGCATTCCAGGTGTCCACCACACACTGGGTAAAGAAGAACTTCCTAGCATTTGTTTTGAATCTGTCCCCTTTCAGTTTTTCCGAATGCTCTCTTGTTCTTATATTTTTTGAAATTTTGAAGAATCTGTCTCTCTCTACTCTTTCTATGCCCCTCATGATCTTATAAGTCTCTATCATATCCCCTCTAAGTCTCCTCTTCTCCAGGGAAAAGAGACCCAGTTTCTCCAATCTCTCAGTGTATGAAAGGTTTTCCATCCCTTTTATCAGACGTGTCGCTCTCCTCTGAACCCTCTCGAGTAACGTCATATCCTTCTTAAGGTACGGCGACCAATATTGGACGCAGTATTCAAGATGCGGGCGCACCATCGCCCGATACAGCGGCAGGATAACTTCTTTCGTCCTGGTTGTAATACCCTTCTTGATTATACCTAGCATTCTATTCGCTCTCTTAGCGGCCGCTGCGCACTGTGCCGTCGGCTTCATTGTCATGTCCACCATTACTCCCAAGTCCCTTTCTTGGGTACTCTCGTTCACTAACACAGCCCTAAGTCTTATCTATTCACTGAAAAAATACGACCACATCACAGAGGCATACCACGACTCACACTGGCTCCCAATACAAGCCAGAGTACACTTCAAATTCCACTGCCTACTATTTAAAGCTATAAACGGAGACAGCCCAACCTACTGGAATAATCAACTAATTCAATCCACCTCAACCAGACACAGGAGATCCCACACACTATTCACACACCCGCCAACCAAAAATGTCAAACAAAGAAAACTGTATGACAGCCATCAGAGCAGCGAAACTGGACAGAAAACTCACCAATCTAATGATTTCGACCACAGACTACAAAACCTTCAAAAAAGAAACAAAAACCCTACTCTTCCAAAAATATATAAAACCAATATAACACAACCAGACATGTACCAAGCTTCACCTGCAATACTATCTACTCCTTAGCAAATTAGAAAATGTTCAGACTATTCCTTATGTACTTCTTAATAGCATAACAATTCTTATGTAATCCGCCTTGAACCGCAAGGTAATGGCGGAATAGAAATCACTAATGTAATGTAATGTAAAAGAAGGGATATGTTATTTGAGAGGGAATATAAATGAATTGATTTTTTTCTTGAATTTTTGGCAGGCAGGCCTGGTTGTTTGTTTTTGGGGTTTTTTTTTTAATAAGTTTCTGCATATATAGTAAATACAAGAAAAAGTTTACATTTTAGTATGTTTTAATTGTATGATGAATATTTGACATTAGTTATTAAGAATATGGTTATGTAACCCGCTCAGAACTGTGGATGTAGTGGGCTATAAAATTTTTAAATAAAAAAAGTTAAGCTAACCTCCAATGTATCTTTTAAAAATACCAACAAAGAACACTGAGGTAATTTGTCAAGTGTCGTGGTGGAGACTGCATGGTAAAACTGAGTTTTTGTTAGGTACTGTATATGCTCGAATATAAATCTAGATTTTTGGGCCCAAAAAAGGCCCAAAAAGGGGGTCTCAGTGTACATTTGAGTCTTACCATTTTCAGACCCATTACAGGCCTCGCCATGGGCCTACCTTAAGCTCTTTGGTCCTGTTGTGAGCCAGGGCAAGAGCAATCGTCCAATGCTCCTGCCCTGTGCAATCTTACTCCTCAAAATGAATGATGCGAGTTCTCCCAGTGGTTGCTATGTTTATTTACTGCCTTTTCATGCAAAGATTTACCCAAAGCAGTTACAATACATTCAATAGTAATCAGTTACTCTTAAGTATTTTCTCTATCTGTCCCTACAAACTCGCAATCTAACTGGTATCTAAAACCAGCTTAGGCCTTTACCCTGCCTCTAAACACCTAGAGCGAAAATAGGCATTTTTAGAGAAGGGGAAAGGGCGGGAGGTTGGCCGACCTAGACTGTCTGCGCTTTGGCAGGAGGGGTTTGGCTCCCTCCTGCTGATATTGTCGAGGGGTGGGGTTTGGGGGCTTGTGCCTTGGCAGGAAGGCTTGGGCTCCCTCCTGCCATATTGATGGGGCGGGGGGGGGGGGGGGGGGTTTGGAGGTCTTACACCTCAGCAGGAGGGCTTGGGCCCCCTCCTGAAAGTATTGTCGGGATGGTTGGGTGCCAGCAGGAGATTTTGGGCATCTCTCCTGCCACGGTTCGCGGCAGTTCGGGGGGATCGCGATGATGGTGGCAGGAGAGATTAGGCATCTCTTCTGCCGTGATCGTTGGGGGGGAGGGGGGATTCTGTAACCGGTGTTGAGTTTGACAGACGCAGGTTACAGAATCCAGCTTTTAGGCTAAGGACTGGTCCCTCCTTCGCCTAAATGATCTTGTTTTGGGCGTTTTGGACTTGGGCAATTTTTTGGTTAATAATGTGTTCTAAGGTTTGACATAGTGGTGGTCTGGGCGATTAAACTGCTGTACGTAGAGGTAGGCCATTCTAAAAAAACAAAAAGCCACCTAATTTTGGATGTTTTTTTGAGAATGGACATTTTCCCTGCTGCTACTTTCAGCGTTTTTAGGGGCTTAGGCCAAAAGAGGACTTGGATTTTTTTTTATTATTATGCCCCTCTTAATATTCATTTAATTCAATGAAATCACAATGAATGAAAAATATCAATTTAGATGCTGTCATGTTACACAATCTTTGCCATTAGTGTACAGTGTGTACACAGAACTCTTATCAAAGTGGATCATCTAGCACAGATGGGGGTCTGTAGGATGGCCAAAATGTAAACAGTACATTAATGTACATTCTGTAGCTGTTTGTGCACTGCAACTAAAATAGGCCACCTTTTTATTAGGCAGTATTTTAATGAAACAAATTATACGGTTAAGGATTCTTTTAAAATCAGTTGAGAAATACTTTCTGCAGTAGTTATCATTTTCTAACCCTTCTGCTAGCCCCAGTGAGGTGGATATAGTAACTAGGACCTAATTGGACCCTTGCTGTGAAATCGTAGACAACACTGGCCACCTCTTCCAAGCCATAATTGATACCACCTCTGCTCCAAATGTAAGTTCTCTACTCAGCCCAATCAATGTTTTGCCCTCTGCTGCCTTCAGAGCGTCTGTGGATAGTACAAATGCTTTCTGTAAAGGTCAAACACTTAATCTTCAGCATAGAGACGATGTAGGGCTCTGAGCTCTGACAGTTTTCCTTTATCTAAGTTCTAGCCACACTTTTTTTTTTTTTTAATCTTCAGAGTCCCAGCACTTTCCTGATCACTGATATTTATTCAGAAATCCTCTCTTCTCATAAAAATATTCATATGTAGGAAATGTCTAGTGCACAAATATCCTGGATATTTTTTTCTCTATCACAGGCTGCATCTCCATACACAATACAACAATCACCACTTCTCCGTATTATTATCTGCCTACAGCACTGGAAGTCTAAATTGTGCTTTAAGCACGGTAGGAAGAGGATCTGAAGATTTTCTCCCCTGCTATTCTTTGTTCGGTGACGGTCCTCATCCTGTTCTTATCCTCATCCTCATCCCCCCTGCCCCCACAATCTTTCATGTGCCTGCTTCTTACGCATCCCTTCATACATGGGTTTTATAAATGATTGTTTGAGACAGGAAAGCTATGAGAAAAAAAAATTCAATGCAAATTAGCTTTCATGGTAAAGAACAGGACATGACTATCCTAAATCAGATTGAGACTCGGGGACAGGTGAATTCGCTTCATCTGTTTTTATCTGAGCCACCACCTGGTGCGATTAGGGTATGCAAATCCCCATGCAATGTGACGGTACAGAATTTTAATTTCGCTGAAAAAAAGGAAAGGTTCGTTCAAAATCTTAGAGACAAACTGTTCTCAGTTTTTGTTTTTTTTCCCCCCATGATGATAAGTGGTATGAGCAAAAGGGATTACAAGAAGCATCTAGAATATTTGGAAAATAAAAAGGTCTTTTGAATGTTAAATAGGGATGTAGGAATGATTTTTGTTTACGCCAAATTTCTACTCAATGCAACCAATAACTTGCTTTATCTGTTAATCTCTATGGTATCCTTCTCTAGAGCACACACAAAAAAAAGAAGCTGAAGCTCAGGGTTAGAGAATGACACGGTGACAAAATTCATAACCGTTCCCGTCCCCGCGGATAACCGCGGGAAACCATCTTCATGTCATTCTTTAAGGAGAGAGGGAAGAATCAGAGTATAATTGGGCACAACCACTGACCCGCAAGCTTTGCTTTGAAGAATGCTGGTGTAGAAGGACTGAGGTTGAAATAGACACTAGAAAATGACATGGGATTATTTCCCGCAGTTATCCGCGGGGACGGGAACGGTGATGAATTTTGTCACCGTGTCATTCTCTACTCAGGGTCTCACTACCTGTATAGGCCACTGCCAAATGCTTGTCTACTACTCACCATGCTCTAGCAATGTTGCAGTTAGAGCCTTTTCTTGTAAGCGATAGCACGTTCTTCTAACACAGGGGTGTCAAAGTCCATCCTTGAGGGCCTCAATCCAGTCGCGTTTTCAGGATTTCTCTAATGAATAGGCATGAGATCTATTAGCATACCATGAAAGCAGTGCATGCAAATAGATCTCATGCATATTCATTCGGGAAATCCTGAAAACTCAACTGGATTGTGGCCCTCGAAGAGGGACTCTGACACCCCTGTAATAAGGGATGGGGATGATCTAACTGAATGTTTGTTTTCAAAATGTAAAGGTTCTGGTGGGAGTGGTTTTGATGTATTTCTGTCCTTGGGCCTTAGTTTTGAATGTCAAATTAATGCAAGACAAACTACAAGCAAAATTGAAGGTACACATAACAATTTGTGTTTTGGTAATAGAGAGATTTATTTTGGCATACCGGTAATTTATCAATCAATTTTGTTTGCTTTTTTTCAGATTATATCCCTAATGCAGGCATTGCAGTGCTGAAACATCTAGTTATTGGATATTCATGGGTCAGTCGGTCGAAACGTAGGGAAGGAAAATGGACTTCTGTACAAGCTCCAAAGGTGTGATCCAAGATTTTATTGTTGAAAAACCTCAAATACATGCTATTGGACTTGTGTAATAGGACCTGACAAAGCACATGTTTCAGCATAGAACCACCTGCCTCAGGGGTCATCAACTGTATTTCTAGAAAGCAACCAGTAAGACATATCTACTATAATAAAACGCTAAGAGCGCATGCACACTCCTACCTGCGTCATCTGTGATCCGTATGTCCGTGGCAGGCAGGAGTGCGCATGCGCGCATAAAACGGTCCCTGTGGTCTTGCCGGCTCCTCCCTCACTCAGAGTAAGTAATTTCTTCGTCAGCACCCCCCCTCGCACCCCTCCATGAAGCATCCGAACCCCCGTTGACCCTCCCATCCCTTCCCGTCGTTTGACTGGCTCACTTAGTCCCTTGCCGCCCCCTTCCCTTCCCGCAGTCCCGACCGATGACCCTCCCATCGCAGTATGACCCTCCCATCCCTTCCCGCCGTCTGACCAGCTCACTTAGTCCCTTGCCGCACCCCTTCCCTTCCCGCGTCCTGACATACCTGCCGACTCCAGCAGTGTCCGCAGCACTTTACACATTCTGCTTAGGGGCCTTCTACTGCCCTGATTTGCTCTGCTGCGTCTCTGATGATTATAAGAATTATATCAAACAGTCAGGAGGGTAATGCCAATTGTCTGAGAAAATACTAAAATGCCCATTGCCACTCCCAGCAGTAATTTAAACTGAAAGACTAAAAGCATTAAGCCACTTTGCTGTGAAAAAAAGAGAGAAAACCAATCTATGGTGCCTACCTAATGCTGTAATATAATCTTATATCTGAGATTTCTTGGGAGAACGGTATAGAAAATGGAATGAATAAATAAATAAATTATACCGATGAGGTAAGCAAGGAAGTATTGTAGATCTATATAATGGAACTAATCTTCATAATTCTAAGATGTATCTCATATAAAGACGGGGAGAGAAATTATATTGGCCCATCAAAAACAAACCCCAAAACAAACCTGATTTATATCAGCCTATGTCAGCCACTAACCAGCAAATTGAAATACTGTTTCCAAAACACATAATATATGTTATCACATTTAACACAACTTTGGCTGAAAACTGGATTACCTTCTCGCTCCTGTGCCTCAAGAAAACAAGGGAAAATGAAATGCCATGCCTGTGCTTTGATGGCTAAAAATCAAACAATTGAGGCTTGATTTCAGACCAGTGAATGAAAAATGAGTTGAAAAACTAAAAACCCTTGGTATACCATATACATCTTAAAATGAACGTATAAGTAGCAGATGAATTAATTTTCTTGATAAAACAAAGTCTATAACAAAGGGCTCCTTTTACAAAGCCGCGCTAGTGGTTTTACTGCACGCACTGGATTAGCCCGCGCTAGCTGAAAATCTACCGCCTGCTCAAAAGGAGGCGGTAGCGGCTAGTGCACGTGGCAATTTAGCGCGCGTTAAGGCCCTAACGCAGCGTTGTAAAAGGAGCCCAAAGTATACATATTGAGATCTTTAAGTTTGTCTCTGTATGCATTATGCTGAAGACCACCAACCATTTTAGTAGCCTTCCTCTGGACTGACTTTGTGCTGTTCACACCTTTTTGGATGTGCGGTCTCCAGAAATGTACACAATATTCTAAATGAGGTCTCACCAGAGTCTTACATAAGAATAGCCTTACTGGGTCAGACCAATGGTCCATCAAGCCCAGTAGCCTGTTCTCACAGTGGCCAATCCGGGTCACTAGCACCTGGCCAAAACCCAAGGAGTAGCAACATTCAGGGCGAGCAGTGGCTTGCCCCATGTCTTTCTCAATAACAGACTATGGACTTTTCCTCCAGGAACTTGTCCAAACCTTTCTTAAAACCAGCTACGCTATCCACTTTTACCACAACCTCTGGCAACGTGTTCCAGAGCTTAACTATTTTGAGTGAAAAAATACTTCCTCCTATTACTTTTAAAAGTATTTCCCTGCAATTTCATCAAGTGTCCCCTAGTCTTTGTAATTTTTGACGGAGTGAAAATTTGATCCACTTGTACCCGTTCTACTCCACTCAAGATTTTGTAGACTTCAATCATATCTCTCCTCAGTCTTCTCTTTTCCAAGCTGAAGAGCCCTAACCTTTTTAGTCTTTCCTCATACGAGAGGAGTTCCATCCTCTTTATCATCTTGTGATTAGCATGGGAACCCTTACAGCATAGAATAAAGGAATTGTTAAGGGCTCACGTGCTAATGGCCCCACATTAAAAGGGGAAATTAACTCGTGGTCATTGAGAAAATGGGACATGAAAGCTATTTACAGCCATGCTAAAAGTGACCTCAGCATGTGTAAACGTCCTATGCTAGTGATAGCGCTGGCCACCTCTTTGCATAGCTTAGTAATAGGACTCCTATATGTTATAAACCACTGGGCTGGAGATGCAAAACATTTGACATTATCCCTTTTTGGCAAAGATTGGCGTTATGAGCAGATAACTTCAACAAAATATTTTGAATTGTAAATCCCTATAAGCCTATTTAAAAGTTATTTTATTATATATTGGACTGTTTTGACTTTTTTTGTGGAATGATAGAGAAATAATTGGCATGTAAAAATAGCAGTGTTTTGGATTGGTATAAAGAAGAATAAAGAGAAGTCTAAGAAAACCTCTAAATTATGGGCTGAAGGAAATGGGAGTAAGACAGTGTTATCCACAGAAATAGAGAAAGGGTAAAATAAATGAATTGGGTTTGCTCTCTTTCGGGCAGAGTGAGGTGGTGGAGAGGAAAACAGTGACAGAATTCAAAAAAATATGGGATGAACACAGAGGATCTCAAATCACCGGTTGTCGTACATGAAGAAGGACATGGTACTACTCGAAAGGGTTCAGAAAGGGGCTGGAGGAGTTGCCGTACAGCGAAAGATTAGAGA
Organism: Geotrypetes seraphini; assembly: GCF_902459505.1. Taxonomy (NCBI): domain Eukaryota; kingdom Metazoa; phylum Chordata; class Amphibia; order Gymnophiona; family Dermophiidae; genus Geotrypetes; species Geotrypetes seraphini. Next base: position 59,757,388 of record NC_047085.1, read on the forward strand.
AACTGAGCCTCTTTTCCCTCGAACAGAGGAGATTGAGAGGGGACATGATCGAAACATTCAAGGTACTGAAGGGAATAGACTTAGTAGATAAGGACAGGTTGTTCACCCTCTCCAAGGTAGGGAGAACAAGAGGGCACTCTCTAAAATTGAAAGGGGATAGATTCCATACAAACGTAAGGAAGTTCTTCACCCAGAGAGTGAAAGAAAACTGGAACACTCTTCTGGGGGCTGTCATAGGGGAAAATCACTCTCCAGGGATTCAAGACAAAGTTAGACAAGTTCCTGCTGAACCGGAACATACGCAGGTAGGGCTAGTTTCAGTTACGGTGCTGGTCTTTGACCAGAGGGCCGCCATGTGAGCAGACTGCTGGGCAAGATGGACCACTGGTCTGACCCAGCAGCGGCAAGTCTTATGTTCTTATGTTAATTAAGGCCTATACCGGGCAGGCTTGCACGGTCTGTGTTCTGTATATGGCTTTTCAGTTTAGGATGCTCTGAGGAGGGCTTTGACGGAAATGCCAGTAATTCGGGGTCGTTTAGATAGGCTGAAGTGAGCTTTAACAGCAACTCCAGTAGTTGGAACCTAGGGACACTATCAGGCAGACTTCTATGGTCTGTGTCCCGGAAACATCAAAGAAAAAAGACAATTTAATATAGTCATGAATTTATAATGTGTATACCTGCTGGGCAGACTGGATGGACCATTCAGGTCTTTTATCTGCTGTCATTTATTTAAAAAAAAAAAAAAAAAATTATGAATCAGTTCAATCTAAGCGATGTAGACATCCACAATTTCAAGCACAAACATAAAATGCAATAAACAAATAATTCCCCAATCCCCAATACAGAACTCTTTACATCTAAAACAAATAAGAACCACATATGGGTGGCCTTCTCCTGCTGCAGCTCTTATGCTCCATTTGTATTACCTACTGTGATCATTTCACCCAGGCCACAGTGGATGAGCAAAAATTGTACAAGTTAAAAGGGACATATTCAATTTATCACAAATATTTTCATGTAATTGCATTCTTCTTCTAATAACTTTTGCACATCTTACATTAAAGCTAATAACACCAATGTTAGAAATGTTAGATATTCCACTAGAAATCTTTCCACTTAGAATTCCCAGCATGCAACAATATAAAGTCTACCAAGCAAATGACCTTATCCATCCAATATCAATTAGCAAAATGAGAACATGGGACATAAAAGCATGTACTAGCAACTCAATGTCAAACTGTCCGTTGTAACTTCCTGGGTAACTGACCCAACCTCTTGTAATGTAATATGACCTTGAACTGAATGGGGAAAGGCGGAACAGAAAACCTGATTAACATAACATAACCTGTTTTAAATGTTGGTTAAAGTCACTTAAGGGTCCTTTAACCATAATTAGTGCGTGCTATGTTCCCTCAGAGAGGTGTCATGCCCCCTTGGTTATGGTAGTAAAATGAGCCCAGAGCACCTGTTTCTCTTGCCTCATTTGGCATGAGGCACCTATCAGATTGTAGACTCAGATGCAGAAATCCATTATAAATAGAGCCACACAGTTTTAACTGGTTGGCTAATAACATTGGGTGAGATGTAGCCTGTTTGAAGGGAGAAAGAAAGAGTGGGGGGGGGGGAGGGGAGGGAGTGAGGGGGATAGGGACAAGCAAGAGTTAGGTTGGTAACTGGGAGAGGGAATTGTGATTGGTGGTTGTGGGGAAAAGCAGTTGATTGGAAGAATGAAGAGAGGAGTGTGGGGAGGCAGAATAATAGGTGCAAATTTGGTGGGTAAAGAATTGTTTGTGAGGAGGCAGCAGAGGAAAAGTTGGGAGGGATTGGCGTTCCCCTGCCTCCCGCCCCACTTGGGGTTGGATGGGGTGGTTGTTGACCTGTGAGTAGTGGGGGATTTGAGGATTGGGGCCAGTTGCAGCTGAGTATGGGGATGACCTAAAAGAGTGCAAGAGATGGAATTGAAATTGAAATTTAAGACACATGATATTTGAGTTTGAGATTGAAATATGTGCTCGTGGGTGGCACAACCGTGAGTTTAGGTGGCTTGATGACACCATAGTCACTGGGGAGTCATAAGAAAGTTTTATGGGAATAATGGAGCTAGTTTAGACACTGAATGGCTCCCGGAAATAGATCTGCCAAAAATGATTGGAACTTATTGGGATTGTATTTATAAGACTGTTGTTGAAAATAATATTAAGTGAATGTTTAATAAAGCTGCGGCCAGTGTTTTTGCCCAAGCAGAATTTGTAGTGTCATTATTTGAAATCAATAGGTTATTTGTGGTGAGAGAAGGGCGAAATAAGAGTCCCAATGCTATTATTTCAAAATCGTTGTACAATTCCTCCTGAAACACCCCGTTTAGCTCTGGTCGTTCAGTGGCACTGGGAAGGCCTAGGTCATTTGTAAACATGTCCAAAACCCATTTTGATTATCGGCACTTGGACGTCTTTCGTTTATGATCGTCCAAGTGCCGAGTTAGGCCGGTTTTGGGAGTTTTTGTCTTTCCATTATGAGCCCCATAGTGGTTTAAATTTACACCAGACGACAAAATTACAAATTATAGCTTTAATTATAGCTCCTGCTTAGCATCTCTCTTTCTTTCTCTCTCTCTCTTTATATGTACATGAGTACATATCTATCTATATAGAGATACCTGTAGCTATTGTACGAATAATAAAGTAAGACAATGTCCATGCATTCTATTGCCTTTTCACTACAGGATTAGTCAGGGCAGGATTAATTCATCGAGGACCCCTAGGCACAGAAGTACACTGGGCCCCCTGTCCCGCCCCACTCCACCATGTGCCCAGGCGGAAACAGGAAGCTGTGTCAGAGGGAAGCTTTGGGCAAGCAGCACCGCTTGCAAAATTACAGTTCCTGTTGCCTTTCTTACCCGCGTTGCTTGCTTGTCTTACTTTCCGTCAATGGAGGAGGGGGGCGCATTGCTGATCAGGGGGGGACCGCGTGGCTGATTGATGCTGGAGGGGCCCATCACTGTTTGGAAAAAACAATGTTGATGCTCTTCTTTATCAGGCCCCCCTAACCATTTTGGGCCTTCGGTACGTGCCTACTGGGTCTATTGGTTAATCCTACCCTAGGATTAGTCAAGGGGGAGCTTCAGGATAGATTTGGAACCCCACAGTGAAAAGAGAAAGCTTAACTGGCTTCAGGATTGGGTAATATTGCCATGTTCCAGATGGACTCGGATGTCATGTGGTGAGTACGGGAAGGAGTAAAGGGGAGGACAGTATCTTATCAGGTGAACCATGACCAAAGAATAGAAAAGAAAAAGAAAATCTTAACCTGATAAATGGGCAGCTGCCAGAAATTTCATCAAACAGGCAGGCTTAGAGAGGAGCTGCTGTGATTATTGGGGGAGGGGCAGTTGCAATGCAACACTAGGAAGCAGATAGCTTCAGCCTAGAAGGATTAATAATGTCCAAGAATCCTGGAAGATGGAATCCACAAACCTCTTCTCCAATCAAGGAGTTAAAGGGATGAACCAATCAGAAAAGCAGTTTCTTAGCAGAAGCTTAGGAGTCCTGACTGGTTTGTAAAAAACAAAATATTCTTCTCTAGAGAGAAGGGTGGCAGGAGGAATTGACAGGTGATATTGAGGAATAGAGATTCCAGAAGCACTTGTACACCTTAAGCAGGTTTGGGGCTGAAATTCCCAGGGAGAGAGTCCCTAAAGGAAAAAGAATCTAGAGGAGATGTAAGTATTTCTTCAAAAGCGCTATGATCGAAATTCTTTTCAAGCCTTGGAGGCTGAGAACTTAGAATTTTAAAACATTGTACAGTTGATTGAACCTAGCACACCTATATTTGAGGGAGTCAGGCCAAACAAAGGCATTGGGTGGAGCCATCCCTGTAAATCATGCCTAAACCCAAGTTGGGAAAAAGGAAAGAAGGATTCTGAAATGAAATGTCTTGGTTTTTTTTTTTTTTTAAGCTAAGAAGCCTCTACCACAGATAATATATTTTTCTGTATGACTGATAGCATTATTTTGCTTTAAACCTTTTAAGTTGCCGCTGGTTGGAGCTGTGTAAGAAAAAATTAAGAACATTTTTATTGGACTGGCTCATTTTATTGTTATATATTGAATTGAATCTTAATCTAATCTTTAATTTTATATACTACATCTTCCCTGTACGAGGGGCTGCTGAAAAGTTCTCAGTTCAACCAACAAAGTTGGGACAGTCTCCACTGAGGGCTATACGCTTAGGGCTCCTTTTATCAAGCCGCGCTAGCGGGGTTACTGCGCACGACTTTTCATCACGCGCTAACCCCTGCGCTGGCCAAAAACTACCGCCTGCTCAAGAGGAGGCGGTAGCGGCTAGCGCGGCTGGCGTTTAAGCGCGTGCTATTACGCGCATTAAACCGCTAACGCGGCTTAGTAAAAGGAGCCCTTATCCCCTCTTCCATTAAACTGTACTAGCAGTTTGCAGTGTAGAAAGCTGCATTGCTCCCGACGCTCATAGGAACTCTATGAGCGTCGGGAGCAGCAGGGGCCATTCAGCGCTAAAAACTGCTATCACAGTTCCACAAAAGAGGGGATTAGTTGAGCGATTTTCCACTATTTTTGTTCCATATTTTTCCGTTGAAAAAAATACAGAATGAAACGTAGAAAATCTCTTGTTTCTTTGATCCCTAATGTTTCAAGATGTAGTATTCGTTCCTAATTTTTCCATCAGAAAAATATGGAGCAAATACTACATCTTGAAACATTAGGGATCAAAGAAAAAAGAGATTCTGTTGTTTGATCATGAAACAATTTAAAAACCAAGCCAACACATTTGAACTGAATTCTAGATTGTAAAGGCAACCAATGGAGAGATCGCAACAAAGGTGTAACGTTCAAAGTTTGGCTTACCATAAACCAGACACGCAGCTGTATTTTGAATGAGCTGCAAACACTTCAAATTCCCCTTACTTACAATAAACTGAATTACAGTAATCTAATTGTGCTAAGATAACTGACTAAACCAAAATTGCAAAATGCTGATGACGGAATAATGTGCGAACTGACTTTAAAACTGTGAAGACTTAGCAAACATTTCCATACTAGATTGCCCTTTCTTTTCAGCAGCAGATAAAACAAAGTCTAAAATTTAAGGAGGCTTAAGTCTTTCTAATCAGCAAGAATGAAACTTATAAGGTTGAAGCGGTTCCTCAATGGCAAGGGTCATCATTATTTATATAGATGTCATGATGTACCGTGCTGTCCTCTACTGGATTTTACATTGTTGAATGCTAGAGTGAGCTCCAGAGGGTGTGACAGAGCTCTGGAAGAATGTGAGCTCAGTCTGGGAACTCTACTAGCAAAGAGGCAGGGTCTCGGAATACAGACAGAGGCAATTAACTAAGGCAATTAAATACCTGAAGCCAGTTAAGGAATCTGATGGAAAACTCTAGAAAAAGCCAGACTGTTTGCAGAGAGTCAGATGAGAGGAAGAAAAAAAAAAATTGCAGGTTATTTATTTATATTCAGTACATGTATGCCACAGTAAACCAACGAGAGTAGAGGAGCTCCAGCAACCCAGCATATCAGAAGGAGTTTAGTAAGAACATAAGAACATAAGAAGTTGCCTCCACTGGGTCAGACCAGAGGTCCATCATGCCCAGCGGTCTGCTCCCGCGGCGGCCCATCAGGTCCATGACCTGTGAAGTGGTTTCTGACTAATCCTATAACCTACCTCTACTTCTATCTGTACCCCTCAATCCCCTTTTCTTTTAGGAACCTATCTAGACCCTCCTTGAACCCCTGTAGCGTGCTCTGGCCTATCACAGCCTCCGGGAGCGCGTTCCATGTGTCCACCACCCTCTGAGTGAAAAAGAACTTCCTAGCATTTGTTCTAAACCTGTCCTTTTTCAATTTCAACTGTTGCAAATGTTTGAAAGTGGCTAGAACCTCAAACAATGTAAAAACTGAAATGTTCTTCCTGACTTAAACTTAAGAAATGCTGAAACTGCCCTTCTCTAAGGAAGGGATCGTGGATCAATAAGTTTGCTGTATGAAATGTTTATGAAATGCAACCAGATTTAAAATGTTGCCAGAGAACTATGTATAAGCTGGGCATACCGCCGACCTTAGCCCTGGTATAGCAACCTCCTAATTGAAAAACACTGTGGCTTAGATCTGGAAAAGGCGCATCAACTAAAAGGAAGAATCATATCAGGGAAACATTGTAGTCTATATGAGAAAATGTAGCTGAAGCAGTTACAGGGAGTTTGCTATTAAAACCCCAGCCTACAATTTGTACCAGAGAAGGTCTAGCAAAAGTGATCATTTCAGGAAAGCACCTGATAATACGTGATAATATAAGTGATAATACGTGATAATATAAGTGACTGGATGTTAAGTTTATAAAGAGGTTCATTTTCAAAGCATAGTGTATCGCAAACTGTGTGCCACGGCACACCAGAAATCTCAGGAGGTATACTGGTGTGCTGCGACACACTGGTGAGGAGGAGAGTCATCCATGACGGCTGCCTGCCTACAGGACGTGCCTCTCGCAGCGAGAGGCACATCCTGTAGGAAGTCAGCTGGCGCAGATGACTCGCCTCCTGGCCGGTGTCTCTCCTCTTCTCCCCTGTAACGGATCCCTGTAACGGCAAGGTCATGACCAGAAGGGCATCCGCGAATGTGCAGACATTGGCGTGATGACATCACGCATGTGCTTGATGTCATCACGTTGACTTCTGGGTGCCTTCTGGCTGGGGCACTGCATTTAGTGTGCCGCCAGCCAGAAAAATTTGTGAGACACTGACTTAGACACACAAAGTACCATAGGTTGCCATGGTACTTTGTGTGTCTATGGGCCCCTTTTACGAAGTCATGGTAACGATGCTGCCATGGTAAATGCACTAAAGCCCATTCAATTCCTATGGGTTTCGGTACATTTACTATGGCAGCATCGCTACTGTGGTTTGTAAAAGGGGCGTTTGTCTAAGTACTTTGAAAATGAATCCCATCATGAAATATATCTTTTTATGTATTTTCAAAGGGCATCTTTCCTTATTATGGATAGATGATCCTTAGCAGTGAAACCATGAAACTACCTAGGGGGCAAGTGTGGTTTTGGAGAAGGAGCTGACCTGGGCAGCAACAGAAAGGGATTTGTGGATGGGGAGGGGAAGGTTAAGCAGGGGGGATGGGGTCTTTATGGTAAGGGGCAAGGTTTATCTAGTGACAGGGTTTGACTGAAGGGGGGGTTCTTTTGAGTTGTGGCAAAGACTTGTGAGAGGGTTAGGGTGCTTTTGTCAGTAGTCAGGATGGCTGTGAGGGGTTTCTGACTTTTGAAGGATCAGGAGGCCATGGGAAATGTATTAGGTGTGGCATAGTGAGGGTAGGAGGTGTCTGGACAGTGGTTCCCCCGTGCCCTCCTCACCTCTTCCTGCTCCTTTCGCTCCCCCCAAGCCACACTTGACCCCTCCCTTCCCTTGTACCTCTTGAAATCTTCACCAGTGTGTGCAGCTTCTCCATCCTGCTGCTTGCACTGGCATTGGCTTTCTCTCTGACATTACTTCCTGGCCTCTCTGACATCACTTCCAGGCCTGCACGAACAGCAGGCCAGAGAAGTTGCTCGTGCTGGTGAAGATTTAAGGGAGGCAAGGGAGGGCACGAGCATAGCATGGGAGAGCGGAGGGCTTCTGGCGCCACCACTAAGATGGTGCCCGGGGTGGTCCACCCCCGCCTTCCCTTACTGCTTCAATGGGTTGTAAAGCTTGATAGCATGGGTGCTCCTGTTCTTTCTTGCATTGCTTGTAATGTGGTGTCTCTGCAGTAAATTCTGCTCTGTGTAGTAAACGCAAGGCAGATGATGGCCATGTCTCTTGCATTTACCTCATAGGCCTTGCACTTATTGCACATTAATTGCTGTATTAAACATGCAGTATTTTACAGTATTTTTATTTAATTTTCAAATATAGCATAAATAATACACACAAAGCAAATCCAAAAATTTTCTCATAAAAAATAAAAAAATTGACATCAAGTTCACCTCAACGTCAAATAGCAGCAGACTAGTAGTATGACAAGAAATATGCTTATAGGGAATCAAGATGGCGTCGGAGTGAGTCGAGCTACCAAGTGGCTCCTGCTCCGTTTGGCATTTTTTTCAATTTTTCAACTCTTTCTTATAGAAATTTACCTGCTATGCCTAAGCGCAGGGGTAAGCAGAGGAGTGTGCTTCCTGCCTCCTCTTCCACTTCACTGACTCGGCAAACGGCAATAACAACTTATGTCGTCCCAGTTGGAGAGGGCGCATCCGCTGACCGAGGAGGGCAGACCTCGGTCTTGGAAGGCGACGTTTCGCTTAGCCCCTTTGGGCCCGGAGTTCCTCCGCGTCCCGGGATGATGTCGGGGACGCCCTCAGACGCACAGGAAGCGCCGGAATTGATGTCTCCGGCGGCGCTGCAGGTCTCACCCCTGACCCCGGATGGAAACCACAGCTTGCTGACTTCCTTACAGTCAGCATTGGAAACCGGAGGACCTGAAAGTCAGAGGGAAGCGGGGAAGGTGGAGATGGATCCTATGGTGGAGTCCCCCGGAATAGCTACCCCTGCTCCCCTGATTAAACCAGCGGTGATTGACATGGAGGCATTATGGAGCGCTATGGAGACTTTACATAAGGTATGCTCCCAAATTGTACTTTCCACACAAAATACTAATACTAAATTTAAAACTTTTGAAGAGAAACTCCAGCAACAGTCTCTTAGAATGGATAAATTGGAGAAATCTGTGGCAGATGGGAAGATTACTACTAATTTACAACTTAAGGAGAAAGCTTTACTTGCTAGGAAAATTGAAAATTTGGAAAATGCTAATAGGAACCTAAATTTGAGACTTTTAAATTTTCCTGTTTCCAAGTTTCAATCTCCTAGGGATTTATTTCATTCTTTTTTGAATACTGTTTTGAAATTTCCTGAAAATAACATGCCACCATTACAAAAGATATATTACTTAAATTTACCAAAGGAGGATAAAGATAAAGGGAACGCTATACCGGGAGAATTGGATCTCACTGGTATGCTGGAGACATCGCAAGAAGATTTAATGACTAGAGCTACTTTATTGGTAACTTTTGTCTTTCTTCAAGATAAAGAATCAATTCTTCGTCTATTCTATAGGACTGAAAAGGTGGAATTTCATGGATTCAAAATTTCTATATTTCCTGATGTATCTAAGTGGACACAAGCCAGACGTAAGAAGTTTTTGGCTTGTCGTCAGTCTGTTTTGAGTTTAGGGGCAACTTTTCAATTACGTTTCCCCTGTAAATGTTGCATTACTTATCAGAGTAATAGATATATTTTTTATGAACCCGATCAATTGCAGTTTTTTCTTGAAGGTAAAGTAACCACAAGAATTCCAGATACCTCCATGGAATCTACCCAGCAGGCCATTAGTTAAATAACTCCAACTGCACTCTGTTATTTGTATTGTATTAATTTAGTTTATTTCTTGAAACCAACTACCCTTGGAAGTGATTGATTCCTTCTCCTCTCAGATTGTGGACTTTACTCATAGTTACTATGTGGCATTATTTTATAATTAATAATTGTTTTTCTTATTGGATTGTTATATTTCCTTCAAGCACTGATTGATATGTTAATTTGTAAAAGTATAAATAAATAAAAAAAAAAAAAAAAAAAAAAAAGAAATATGCTTATAAAAGAAATGTAACAGCAAAAAGCCAAGACAAAGATCAGCAAACTAAAGAATCTTTTTAACTATCCTTACCTACAGAAATGCATTTAAGAAGCAGTTTCTTGAGGAGTATGAATAACAGATTTATCTATTAGGAAAATCTCTAAGGGCTGCTTTAACAAAGGTGTGCTAACGGATTTAGCACATGCTAGATGTAAGAAGCTCATAGGAATAAAAACAAACTAAACATTAGAACACAATAAATCTGTTAGTACACCTTAGTAAAGGAGCCCTAAATGACTAGGACCTAGATGCACTAAACAGGATCAGTAAGACTGTGTGTGTCTGCTTCGATCCAATTTTTCGCCTATTCAAAAAGAGCTATTCATGCACTAAAAAATTTACATGCAAATAATTAATGCGGAGGTTCGTCATAATCTCTGACTCTACTGTCTGATTGATCACATGCGCAGAGCTGGCAGGGGAAGCCCCGAAAGCAACCTCCTGTCACTCAGCTGTTCGGGGCAGGAAACCTTTTTTTTAAAAAAAATTTAAAGGGCACAGATACTGTGCATGTTACACATGCACAATATCTGCCCCATTAAAATAATAACAAAAAAAACACCTTACAGATGACGGTCCTCCCCGACGACCCCCAACAAAGTGGCACCGGGAATCCCCCAACCCCCACGTTAGCAAAAATTGGTAGGAGGGATGTCCATTCCTTCTTGCCATGCTGCCCCCCCTGGCGTGGAGAAAAATGGCAGGTGGAAAGCCCACTCCCATACCAGGCACCCCCCAAACATCCGCTACCATCCCCTCTCCTCCTCCCCAAAAAAGGCAGGAGGGATGCCCACTCCCTCCTGTCACCGGAGGTCCCCCAACCCGCCCCCAATACTTTTCAGGAGTGATGCTCCATCATTCCTCCTCCAAGGCCCACATGTCCAAAATGATGCGTCTTCCCCTCCCTGATGCATCACGTGATGCAAGAGGGAGAGGCCGAAGGCCCTGATTGGCTCAGATGCCAAAGGTCCCACCCCTTGGGAAGAGCTTTAGGCATCAAAGCCAATCTGGGCCTAATGCTCATCCCTCTGTGTCCCGGGATGTAACGGGGAGGAGTCTAAGGCCTCGATTGGCCTGATGCTTAGGTAGGGTGCCTGGCATGGGGATAAGCCTTTGGTGACAGGAGGGAGTGGGCATCCCACCTGCCAATTTTTGCTAGCATGGCGGGGGGAGGGGAGAATTCCCGGTGCCACATTTGTTGGGGGTTGTCGGGGAAAGCTACCATCGGGGGGGGGGGGGAATTTTTCAAATTTTTTATTGGACAGATATTTTATGTGTATAACACACGCAAAATATCTATGCCATTAAAAAAAGCCCAGGTAGACCTGTCGTTTTTTTCAGATCGCTAAAACCCTTGCTTTTTTTTTTAATGTGCATAGCCAAGCAATGTTAGTGCATCAATCGCTTGGTTAGTTTGCATTGGGGTTTTAGCTCATTTGCATGGCTGGATTGAAAAATGGGCAATCGAGGGGAAAAACACATGGTGGCCCATTTTGTACACTGGGTCAGCAACTGTGATTATTGCTAAAGCTGTCAAAAACAGGTTTAGTGACAATCGCTGGCTTTATTTATTTTTTGTAGTATTTATAGACCACTTATATCCTAAGTGGTTTACAGTCAAGTATTCCAGCATTTTTCCCTATCTGTCCCAGTGGGCTCTCGTTCTAGCTAATGTGCCTGGGGCAATGGGGGATTAAGTGACTTACCCAGGTTCACAAGTAGCTGAGGCTGTAACTCTAACCACTGTGCCACACACTCCCACATACTTTAGTGCATCTGGGCCTAGGATTTACAAACACATTCATTGTTACCATGTGCAACCTTACCTTTGCAAGGAAAAAGGACCCAACCCCTGCCAGAACCTTGGTTTCCAGCTGTAGGAAGGCTTTCCTTCTTAACTGAGTTGATCTGGCCACATTAGTGATCACAAATTTAGACTGCCCACAAAAAAAAACTTGTTTCTTAGTGAAATCAACTTTAAAATAGCCAGTTTTGATCTTTAAATTGGAAAGATTCAACCATCATAACTCTTCTAGCAATCGCATCTTGAGAAGATTCTAGAAATTTGGAATTATCCAAACTATCTGGAGAGGCAATGGGGCCTAGGGTACCCTCTTTATTTACCACTCTGGGGCAAATAATAAACATTTACCATAGCTGTGGAAATTATGATATTTCTTTCAAATCCTTCTTAAATAGTTTCAAGGGAGTCAGATAACGAGAACAGGAAAATTCAAAATTCTTAAGTTTCTAGCCCAAGATCTATTCTCCATTGCTTCTAACTTCAAATTTATTTATTTTAAAATTTATAACCCACAGCAACCCACAATTCTGCGCAGTTTACATAAAAACACACATTATAAAATTATAACAAACAGTTATCACAAAGAACATATGATAAGATAAAACTTCTATAAAATTCTCACTCGGCTACTAATACCTATGAAAGCAAATAAACCATAATTGACATGAAGAGAGATTACAACTTAGACAGTTGAGACTCTGATTTAACTACACATTATTCCACTACAGTGAGCCTCTTCCTCCTATCTGCAATTGTCCCAGCATTAGAAAGTAACTCGGCCACTTTCTTAAGCGGAAATGTAAAAGGCAAATTATCCCCAGGTTTTGAGGCAACAGAAGAAATAAAATACAATTCTCCAGGTACAGACTCGCCACAGGGAAACTAGGCCATGTGTAGAAAATAGTGCATGCTATTTTGCAAGAGTTTGCCTTTTTTTTTTTTGCTCAAATAGGCTCTTTAACCCTTTATTTGGCATTCACTTCACTGGTTCCCTATCTGCCATTGCTTACAGCTCAAGATCTCATTGCTGACCTACAAGTGTGTTCATTCTGCTGCCCCTCAATATCTCTCCTCGCTTCTCTCTCCTTATACACCTTTCAGAGAACTCCGTTCCTCAGATTAGTCACTTTTAACGTTACCCTTCTCCTCCACTGCCAATTCCAGACTTCATTCCTTTTATCTAGCTGCCCCCTATGCCTGGAATAAATTACCTGAGTTTGTCCGTCAAGCCCCTTCCCTTCCCTTGTTTAAAAGCAGACTGAAAACCCACCTTTAAAAAAATAAATAAATAAAATCCTTTATTGATTTTCCAAACTTCAATAGTGCAATACATAAAAATGTAACATATAATAATACAATAAAAGCACATTCAACTTACAAGTAATCATAACCAACCATTTTCTCCCACCCTCCCACCCTATGATTATTCAATAAAACACAAAAAACATAGATTATCACAAAAACCTTACCCTATTCTAATCGATAATATCTTCCCATCATCCCACCCACCCCAAGTATAATTACTCAAAGAATAAAATTAAAACATAAATAATCTCCCCCTCCCCCTTCCCTGGATATGTATGAAAACAAACAAAAAATGACTCCTACACAAAGATCTACTATTGTGAGGAAATGTAAGAAAACTCACCTTTTTGATATAGCTTTAAATCCTTAACCCTACTCCTCTGCCCTCCAACCCAGCCTGCTGATTAACCGTTCCCCTTAACTGTATCCATGACATCCTGTTTGTCTGTCTTGCCTGTTTAGATTGTAAGCTCTTTCGAGCAGGGACTGTTTTCTTACTCTTTGTGACTCTGTACAGCGCTGCGTGTGTCTGGTAGCGCTATAGAAATAATTAATAGTAGCAGTAGTCTTCTATGGCTCTTGTGGGAGATCTGCATCTCCAAATGCCTGTTTACTTGGCACTGTTGCTCTCGCTCAACATCAAATTACGTAAAGCAGCTGTTTCACTATCTGCCAATTAAAGGGTTAAGATCTTGCCCCCCAAAATGAGAAAATAAATTGAAAAAATAAAAGAACAAAAAATCCTATTAGTGCATGAAATTTTTTTGTTTGTGCAGCCCTAGGCACAACTGGAATGTACAAGTAAAGTTATTATTATTATTTTTTTTTTTTTTACAGTATGCTGTACCTGCCTTCCAAAAGATCTGAGTGAAGAACTATCCTTCAATTGATTTAAAAAGCGCTGGAGGCCTGTTTGTTTCAGCAGCCCTATGGGACTGTATTAGAGGAAAGTTGAAAAACATTGGGAATTGCAAGTGCAGAGAGCATTGCATTGGATAGAGATATGAAGTCTCCACGGGCTTTTATTTGTGCTACTCTTTGGGGTGGTTTGTGGGATTGGCTTTTATCTGTGTGAATTATTACATTACATTACATCAGGGATTTCTATTCCGCCATTACCTTGCGGTTCAAGGCGGATTACAAAAGGTTAGTTTAAGGACAGAATTACAATGAATAAAGAATTACAATGAATAAAGAATTACAGTGTTACTGAATGACAGACTTATATGAATTGTAGAGAATAGCTAGAGAGATAATATGAAGATCTTGAGGGTTTTTAGTGGTCGTGTTGTTATTTCTGTTTTAGGAATTTCTTGAAAAGTGTGGTTTTTATTTCTTTTCTGAACGTCTTATAGTCTGGGGTGGTCATCAGAAGGTTGGAGATTTGGTTATCCAGTCTTGCAGCTTGTGTGGCTAGGAGGCCGTCATGTAGTTTTGTTCTTTTCACTTCTTTGGATGGGGGGGGTATGAATGGGGAGTGCGTTTTTCTGTGTCTGGTGCTGGTTGCTTGGATGAGGCGATTGTTCAGGTATGATGGGCTGTCTCCATGTAGTGTTTTAAATAATATGCAGTAAAATTTAAATTGGATTCTTTCTTGGATTGGGAGCCAGTGTGAGTTGATGTAGGCTTCAGTGATGTGGTCGTGTTTTTTCAATGAATAGACGAGTCTTAAGGCTGTATTTTGGATTGTTTGGAGTTGTTTTATCGTGGTTGCCGGACATGAGAGGAAGAGAATGTTACAGTAGTCCAGTATTCCTAGTACTAGGGATTGTACTATAAGTAGGAATTGTGTGCTTTCAAAGAATTTCCGTACTTGTCTCAGGTTTCTCATGATTGCGAATGATTTTTGAGTTGTTTTGTTTATTTGTGGCTGCATTGTGCAGCATCTATCTATGGTCATTTCTTCTTCTTATTATTATTATGGTATTTCTCTTTTATGACTGTAAACCTGAAATGTTTGCAAAAAGCTGAGAGGTTGATATCCAGTCACTGCTAAATCTGGAAATTCAATGCTGAGCTATGTCTGGGTACCAGCACTGAATATCCAGGTTTGTGGAGCCAGCTAACATATAGCCAATCAAGACCTTTTTTTATTAAGCCACAGTAGAGGTTTCTACCGTGGCCTGGGGTGTTAAATGCTCTGACGCAGTCCTGGGGGGGTAAGTGCAATATTCGGTTTAGTATGTCCAATTCTTTCAATTCCAAACTCCAACCAACCTTCTAAGCACCAAAATCTGCCTGTAATTCCCCCATCTGAGCACTGTGTATTGATGCATCTTCTTGTCCAATTTGTCTGCCTTGACTAGACTGTATTCTCTTTTGAGCTGCGACTGCCTCTTCTGTGTTTTGATGTACAGCGCTGCATATGTCTATTTGTTAAATGCTATCAACTCGTGTTCGCGACTTGATGCCTAGTAACGTTATAGAAATGATTAATGGTAACAGTAGTACTTCTTCAGTCGTGGTACATGGGCTTGTCATACCACTGGGGCTTGCGCACATCTGAGAAGCTGAAAGCTATACCATCAGTAGTTTCATTACCAGCAGGTCCTCCCAAGGTAGACAGGTTTCAGCGCAGATGTCAGACTGACGATGTACCACCCATCTGGGCAGTGCTGGGGGCGGAGGATTGTGTATGACACGACAACAGCGACAACACTACTGAGCAGAAGAAAGGCCTGGCAATCTACTTCTGCATTCTGCCACAAAAATTTGATAATGATCAAGTCGCTAGGACTCGAATATGAGTCGATAGCATCTAACAGTAATAGTACTTAACTAGCTATGGATTACCACATAAAGATAGGACCTGATGTGGCTCTTTTGAACCTGGGCGTGGCAGCCTATTAAAAATGGACAGATATGTGGTAGAATGGGCAAGCATGAAAAATAAAATAGCCATTATATTTTCCTCCCATTGCTCTGGATTTACTAGTCAGGGTTTGATTTATAAGATAAGGACCTAATCCAAGGGTAGAGGAAAAGGGTTTATAAATGGCTATATAAAATTACAATTGGATAAGCCAGAATACAAACCAGATAAGACAAATATGGGATAATATATTGATCTAAATATGTATTTTGTGCTGAGGTCACTGGAAACAGGGAGAGAGCAGCATTCTCTTAGGACCGTAGAAATGAATTTGATAGCTTTGTTGAAGGACAAGAGAAGATAACCCAGGCTGTAGCTTTGGTCCCATTGTTTCAATGTGTGCCCAGTCTGGTCTCCAGAGACCTGCGTGACAGATAAGGTTTGGCTTTTGACCTGGTTGCTACAGAGATGGACTTTTCTTCTTACTACATAGATTACATTTCAGGGGAGGGGGTTCTCTCTCCTTTTTGCAGGGTAAAGTTAGAAATTCTAATTGGATATACAAAAAGCATATATGAGGAATAAAATTTTAGTACACTATTAATGTAGGAACTTTCCTATTCAAGGGTTCAGATTGAAATATAATTACCTCTAGAAATTGTACTGAAGGAGTCATAGAAAAATGTAGGTTTTGTGGGAGTGGATTGGCCACTCCCCTTCTCTTTCACTGAGACACAGGATTTTCAGTGCATGCTCTTAAGTAACTCAGTAACATGGGAGCAGCAGTTTGACTGTTAAGGAGAAATGATTTAAAGCTGTGTGTATGGATAATTTTTTCTTCTGTAAGTATATTGTAATACTTTTTCTTGGTTTCTTTTGTACCTTTTCTTTATTAGATAAGCTAGTATTAAAATGTAACTTTTAGGAATTCTTGTGTGAGGGGGACAGACACTCCCCCAATATGCATGCAAGCGCCTTATATGGTATTAAGTATTCATGACCAATTATATGCAGGCAGTAAAATGTCATTATGTATTAGGTATATTTAAGTGAACCTAGCAGAACAGAATTTTGAGGGCATTAAGTCAGGGAAGTTGCATTTATACTACCTGATTTGCAATATGCCTCCATTGTACAAATGAAAGCCTTATGACCCGGGAATGTCTGTACAATTTTAATACAAAATATTTTATCAGAAATATTTGTACAATTATCATCATTTCAGTGCACCTATGAGCAGGGTAGAACTAAAACTCTGCTCAGACCGCATAAAAGTAAGTCCTATATCTGTATTTAACCTGAATATCAGCTCTTAACCGGCTAAGTGCTGTCTCCACCCTAGAATGCCCCCAAACTAGCTGGTTTTGAGTTTGGCATTAACCAGTTAAGTGCCACTAAAAATGAGTGACTAGTACTGATCAGGGGATTTAACTGGCCAGGAGCCATTTTCTGAGTGGTCAAACCATTTTGAATATCAATCGCTGAACTTATCTGTGAGGGACTGATATCCCTTTCTGATTCTTCTCTTTTCTAAAAGAATGTGTCTACCTTTTCTTGTCCTTTCTTTCCTATCAATAAAGTAGTTCTACCTTAATTCCTTTTATTCCTGTTTTGTTTAATAATTTTGTTTTGTTATGAGTTTGCAGGTTTTATTCTAAGTTTCTAGCCTTGTTACTCACATTATACAATCCCCTTTTAATGTTCTGTAAACCGCTAAGAAGTTTTGATTTGGAGGTCTAACAAATTTTTAAAAATAAACTTGGAATGGGATGACAGCTAGTCGACACCAAAGGGCACCTTTCCTGAGGAGTCTTCAATAGTGGTGTAGTGATGATTATGTTCCTCCACATAGAAGTGAATCCAACAAAAGAATTTTGTGGGAATGTTTCATCAAAGAAACTTGCAAAGCAAACTGCCAGAAGCTCAGCCATGCAGTGAAAACTATGTGCATAGTTTCTGTCTTCACTACCGATGTGGCAAGCAAAAAAGAAGAGCAAGTGAGAGAAAAAAACAGCCGATTAATACCAGGAAGATATCTTTTTCTCATATGTATTTACAGTCAAACCTCGGTTTGCGAGTGTTTTGCAAGACAAGCAAAAAAACTAGTGCTGCCTGATTCAGGAAAAAAAAATTTTGATTCGATTCAGCCTACTGAATTGGTTTTCCGATTCGATTCAATTTTCCTGCCCAATTGGGTGTTTTTTTCAAACATCCTGGTGGGTTTATTTTATAGCCTCTTTACTCCTTTTATAGCCTCTTCACTCCCTTTGCCTTCTCCTAACCACACTGGCGCTATGGTGTAAACAAAATAAACAAACAAAAAAGACTTTTCCTCTCTCTCTTAAATCCTAGCTCTGGCAGGATACACGTTTCAAATCTGACATATTGTAATCACAAAATGGAAAATAAAATTAGTTTTTCTACCTTTTGCTGTCTGGTCATTATTCAAATCTTGTTAGTCCCAGACTCTGGTTGTCTTCTGATAACTTGATTGCCAGGGTCTCCTTCTTTCTTCTTTCTCCGTTCTAACCATCCATCTGCCATCTTTGTCCTCCCCTTCCGTTTCTCTTCCCTCCCCCGGAGGTCTGGCATCTTTCTTTTTTTTTCGTCTCCATCCACAGATCCACCTTTTCTTAACTAACCCTTTCATCCAGCATCTCTCCCTCCTTCCCCACCACCCAGGTCCACCATCTATCCCTTTCTTTTCCCAACTACCCTCCTAACCAGTATCTCTATCCCCCCTCCACACCATCCCTTGTGTCCAACTTCTCTCCCTTTCTGTTCCTTCCCTCCCTAAATCCCATTGTCCATCATCTCTCTCCCTTTCCTCTATTTTTAGACCCATTATTTCTTTCCCCCCAAAGTCCGGCATATGCATGTCTCTTTGAATCCCCCTTCCTTCCCTCCGTGTACTTCTACACCAGGGCCAGCCTTCCCTGAAGGTCTGCACCTCCCCCTGAAGGCCTGTACCCCCATCCCTGAAGGCCTGTTCCCCCCTTGATGGCCTGCCTGTCTCCCCTGAAGGCATATGCCACCATCCCTGGCATGTCCCCCCTTTGAAGGCCTGCCTGTCCACCCTGAAGGCCTGTGCCACCATCCCTAGCCTGTCTCCCCTTTGAAGACCTGTCCCCCCTTTGAAGACCTGTCCTCCCCTTGAAGGCCTGCACCCACCCTTAAAGGCCTGCACCCCCCCAAGGCCTGTCCCACCCCCTGAAGGACTGCCCCCCCGGGGTAGGCCTCCGTGTTCTCTTCCCCCCCCCCCCCGGGAAAGCCTCCGTGTTCCCTCTGGCCTCCCCGCAGCGTTTACCTTATAGCTGCAGCCTGCAATGAAGATTGTGGTTACAGCGTCTTTACTAAGTGCTTTCAGCTCTTTCCTCTGCCCGATCCTGCCTCTGACATCAGAGGAGGGGTGGGACCGCAGCAGAGGAAAGAGCTGAAAGCACTTAGTATAGACGCTGTAACCGCGATCTTCATTACAAGCTGCAGCTATAAGGTAAACGCTGCGGGGAGGCCAGAGCGAACATGGAGGCCTTCCCTGGGGGGGGACACGGAGGCCTTCTGGGGTGGGGGCAGTCCTTCAGGGGGTGCGATTCGATGTGATGTCCTTCAGGGAGGCCAGGGAGGAAGCCAACAGCAGCACATCCTGACTGACTCTCCCTCCTTCACTCTAAAGCAGATGCGGCAGCAGCTGGCTAGCAAGAGCAGCGCTGCCACTCCTGCTTTAGGGGGCTTTAGGGTCCGAATCGGGAAGCCGATTTTTTAAAAATTTAAATCGATTTGAATCTATTCACCTGAAGTGAATCGGTGAACCGATTTGAATCGTGAATCAGGCAGCACTACAAAAAACACTCCCGCAAACCTTAACTCGCAAAATGAGCGCCGTCCAGATAAACGAGCACATACACATGCATCACGTGTAAGCACACACAATGTCGATGACGTGCGTGCTTACATGCGATGCACACATACATGATTGTTTATCGGGACGGCACTCGTTTCAAATTGCTCACCCACCATGCTACACCTCCATCGCCTCCATGCCCTCCTACCCCGCCCGTGGGCAATGCCCTACCTGCATTCTGCCTTTGTGCCCACTCCAAGGAGTGTTTGCCCGGCGGCTACAGCAAGATGTGGACCAACCCCAAACTCCTCCTTGGAGAGCAAAGAACATGTTCCCGGCCAGCGGCTCCATGACCAGCACCCCTCCTGATTACTACCTAAACCCGACCGATGACCCACACAAGCCCGTTCCTGTCTACTCCTACTTCTCCCTTCCCCGCTCCTTCAAGCACATCCACTGCCCTCTCTGGCCGCCTGCTCTGCGCCGAGGACTCCTTTTGCTCCTCCACCAGCAGCTGTACAGGGCCCCCGAGACAGGTATGGGTTGTAGAACGAATCATCTGCGTTGCCACTATTTTCTATGGGGAAATGTGCTTTGATATACAAGTGCTTTGGATTACAAGCATGCTTCTGGAACGAATTATGCTTGTAAACCAGGGTACCACTGTATATGAAATGGGCGAAGATACGAAATACAGTGAATGCATAATTGAGCTCTGTGTTGTTTTCTTTTTCAGAGCCCCTGCAAATGACTTCCTTGATATGAATTTGTTTTATGTTAGTATCAAAGACCAATATTATTGATGTCATGCAAACCTGTTATGCCATTTTATTGCCACTATGCCAATCCCAGAAAAGATATGACAACTTAAAGGCTAAATGTATCCAAGATATTAATATAGTATTGCATGCATTTCTTAATGTGTATCTTTACCAATAATATTCATATTTAATTACATGCCTTCAACTCAAAGTTGCTTTCTAAAGAGGTTTCAATGAGGGCAGACAGGCTGGTGAAGCATCATTAGCAGCTGTGACAGCCTGAACATGCCTGGTCTATTGTACACATAATACAGTAAAATAGTTACAAAATGGAAGTCTTCAGTAAGTATACAATTAACTGACCACAAGAGTTAATGTTCCTGCAAGCAATCATTGCAAATTGAAAGCTATTAGTGAAATGAGATATAGCAATTCTTTTAACCCAATGACTAATTATGTGAAAAAATGCAGGCTTTTCCATTCCAACTCAAATTTCACTCAAAACACAGATTTTATTTGCTTTCTTATCTGTTTGTGTTACAGAAATACTGCATTTTTGGCTAAAAATGAAACCAATATATTGAGGGAGATCCACTGTGTTGCTTTCATTGGTAAGATCCCTAATACAACAAATAAGCTCCTTGTTTGTCATGCAATATCCCGAAAACTACTATAAATGATTTAGGCTTTCCAAGACTTGTTTTGCCAGTAGTCGTGGAGTGAATAAGCATTCCAAAGCAAATTAATGGTGGATAAACTAAACAAAATGCAGGGCTGTAGAGTCGGTACATAAAACTTTCGACTCCGACCCCTTTATTTATGGTATCAACTCTGACTCCAACTCCAAAGTGTGGCTTCTTGGGATTTTGTTTTAATTTATGTTTATCATGTTTAGTCAGCTATTCTGTGAGCATGATTTTTCTAGGCAGCATTTTGTAGTAGTTTGGCTTGTTCTGTTCTCTCAATAGTGGAGGGGATATTTGTAAGGAGGAGGGAAGGAGAGACAGGTGTTTTGTTGATCCTTGTTCTGTATTTGTAATTTATAAAATGACAGTTGTACAGAATATAGTTTCTTTATATACTTTAATAAAATGATTTCAATATAAAATCATAACTATTTGAGGCTTAGGCGGATGGGATCAGACAGAGTTCATGGGGATGCGGCGAGGACGGAGACAAACTAGGTGCCATTTTCACTAATATAAATATCATAAAATATATTATATTTTAGAAATCAAAGAACTTTATATCAACATTTATTTTTATCATCTTGGTCACTCTTCTTTGAACCTTTTCTAGTGCCGCTATATCTTTCTTGAGGTCAGGAGACCAGAACTGAAAGCAATACTCCACGTGAGGTCACACCATGGAGCGATACCGAGGCATTATAACATTCTTAGGCCCTCTTTTACTAAGGTGCGCTAACCAATTAGCACGCGCTAATCAATTTAGCTTGCGCTAGACGCTAACATGTACATGTTAGTGTATGGACACATTAGTATTTAGCACGTGCTAATTCAATTAGCGCACGCTAATCAGTTAGTGCACCTTATAATAAGAGGGGGTTAGTCTTGTTAACCATCCCTTTTTAAATAATTCCTAGCATCTTGATTGCTTTTTTGGCCACCGCCATACATTGGGTGGAAGGTTTCATCGAATTGTCTACAATGACACCCAGATACTTTTCTTGGGCGTTAACCCACCAAGGTGGACCCTACCATCTGGTAACTATGATTTGGGTTATTCTTCCCAAAGTGCATCACTTTGCATTTGTCCACATTAAATTTCATCTGCCACTTGGCGCCCAATCTTCCAGTTTCCTAAAGTCTGCTGCAAATTTTCACAATCTGCATATGTTTTAACAACTTTGGATAGTTTAGTGTCATCTGCAAATTTAATCACCTCACTCATCATTCCAATTTCCAGATCATTTATAAGTAAGTTAAATAGCACCGGTCCCAGTACAGATCTTTGTGATACTCCACGGTTTGTTCTCCTCTAGAGAATAACAAGGGGGAGAAAAATTTGTCTCAGTCACTGCCCCATCCCCGCGACCACCGTCCCTGTCACTGCCCCATCCCCATGACCACCGTCCCTGCCCTGTCCCCACGACCACTGTCCCCGCCCCCATGACTACTATTCCCGCAGCATTCATACAAGCCTCAGTACTGCAATATTTAACTTATTCCTTCCTTATAAATCAAAGCTCTGGCTGCTGAACTAGAGAAAGATGTTCAGCTGGCAGGGCTATGTTTATAAATTTTTATCAACACAACTAATATACTACTTAATCCTAAAGCAAAAAAGAAAATAAATAGAAATTTTTTTTTCTACCTTTGTTGTCTGGTTTCTGCTTTCCTCACCTTCTCATTCAATTCCTTCCATTCACTGTCTGTCTTCTCTCTGCATCTTCCATTTGTTCTGTTATTGTGCCTCTCCCTTCACCCACCCCCCCAATAGGTCTGGCACCCATCTTCTTCCCTCCGCTCCCCCCATAGTCTGGCATCTCTGTCTTCTCCCCACTCTCTGTTTCCCATTTCTCTTCAGCGTCTTCTCCCCGCTCTCTGTTCCGCATTTCCTTTCAGCGTCTGTTCCTCCCCACCCCACTTCAGCATCTGTTCCTTTCCTTTTCACCACCACCCTTTCCTCTCTCCACCTCACCACCCTTCACCACCCCTCGCATGGTCCGAGCATCTCCCTCCCTCCCCCTTACCTTCGCGGCACGTTTTAAGTTTACAGAGCAACTTGCTCAAGCCGCCAGAGTCTGCCTGTGGGCAGAAGCTTCTCCTCTGATGCAACCAGAAGTTGTGTCAGAGGAGAAGCTTTCGCCCACAGACACACACGACTGCAGGGACTCTGGCGGATTGCGCAAGTTGCTCTGTAAAATGCACCATGAATGTAAGGGGGAGGGAGGGAAATAGATTCGGCCAGTAGGTAGGAAGAGGGAGGAGGCCACACGCATTCCCTTCCTTAACTGCGGGGACAAGGTCATTTACTGCTCCATGGGGCGGTGGGTGGCCTTGTCCCTGTACCCACAGTGAGCACTTCCCCCTCCCACCGTTTCAGCGGGTTACCCGCGGGTAATAGCCACCGTGTCATTCTCTCCTCTCCTCCATTGAGTAAATGAAAGGGCATAGGACGAAGTTAAGAGGTGATAGGTTCCGGAGCAATCTAAGGAAATACTTTTTTACAGAAAGGGTGCTAGATGCGTGGAACAGTCCCATGGAAGAGGTAGTAGAAACAAAGACTGTAGAAACAAAGACTGTGTATGACTTCAAGAGGGCCTGGGATTAGCACATGGGATCTCTCAGAGAGAGAAAGAGATAATGGTTACTGCGGAAGGGCAGACTAGATTGGCCATTTGGCCTTATCTGCCATCATGTTTCTGTTTCTATATCCTGAAAAAATGGGTTAATCAAATTATTAATAAGAAATTTAAGCATTATATTGTTTGCATAACATACAATTTAACTATTAGGAGTCAGAGTTGGAGTAGGCATATTTTTACCAACTCCAACTCTGACTCCAGTAACCCAAAAATTTCTTCAGCCTCCAAATCCCTGTTTACATGCATAGATGTTAGCTCTACCTAAAAATATGTAATTAGTGCTTGGCAAAGGCATCAGCAGACCAGTGCTATTATGAATTCTCTCAGGCACATTCTTCTGGTAATATTTAAAGGGAAAAGATGCTCCAAGTTTCCCCAACACATGTACCCATGAAAACATGACCTTCAAAATGCCCCTCTGAAAATCAGCCCCTCCAGGCTCTTAACTTTCATCCCTTTCAGAAAATTATAAATATGGTATCCCTGTACTGATTAAAAATCATGTTCCTAAAAGAAAAAAAGTACCTTCCAAACTGGCATGCTTCCCAAGCTCTCTCCTCTTAGATCCTGCTACTCCAGGAGCTTATGAATTTCTAATGGAGCAAAAACAGTCCCCAGTTGTTTTTTCATAGCCACATCATCATCCCCTACCTACCTGGTCAACAATTTCTCCATAGCTACGCATAAATACAGCAGAAAAATTCATGCTTTAACTTTCCCTCTGTAAAGGGCTGTAAAAGCAAGAGATCCCACAATCATGCTTTGACATTTCAGGCAGCTTCTCATGAAAAAAATTTGCTCAATGTTGTTTACAGCTGTTCCTATAAACATTTTAGAAAACAGTTGAAAACTTACTTATTCTCTAAATATTTCATTACTTAATTTATTCCATTCCATAGATTATGTCTATTCTTTTTAATATTTTGTAAACCGCGTAGAACTTCTGGTAACGCGGTTAATAAGTACATTGTTATGCTATTTTAATGCCACCCATTGCTAAATATGATGCCAGTGGAGCAAGAAAGACTGGAAATCACTCCCCCCCCCCCCATCGGAGACCTGTGAATCTTAGAAGATCCATTGTCCTTTTAGGAGGGTGGAAAATTGGGTGGATTGCATTTACGTATTGACTGGAAGAGTCTGGAGATGCTTTTTCTTCAAATGAGGCATAGGAAGAGGGGTCTGTGCAGGGGGGAATTGGAATTCAGGGTATCATGCCTCTTAGTGTGACAATATGTTACCCATTTCCATGGGTAACATTTGCATAGTGTCTCAGAAACCACTGCAGCATTTAATAAGCTGCAGTCCCCAATTGCCACATGAACACCAGAGGTACTAAACCATGTTAAAATTGGACTGTTACCCATTTACTAAACCCCATCAACAGGCCAATAAGATTGGTATAGCACAAAATCATCTCAGCAGAATCTAATTACTTAAAATATTAAGGAAGTGGAGAGCCTGACCTTTTAGTTGCAAACATCTTGAGTGATGCTTTGGTTCACATTTATGGCAGCCCACGAAATTAGACTTCTTCAGGAAATCTATAGAATAAAATAAAAACAATATTTCAATACATTCTTATTGAATAAAAGCTCCTAACATAAGAGATTCCCTGTTAATTGAGCTATAGCATTTACGATTGATATGCTGTTGAGTTCAATGGCATTCGGTAAAGTTCTTTGTAATTTATCTTACAGCCATGAGCTGTCTACCTATAAAGACTAATCTCTAGAATAGGTTGTCTGTATCTATTTCTTAATCTGGTTTGAAGTGGGAAGGGATCTAGGCAGGATGAGAAGGTTAGATCTGTATCTCTTCATCAGCTTGCATATTCTTATGCTCAAATGGGTGGATTGCCACAAACAAGAAAAGGTAAAATGAGTTGACATATTTTATTCTAGTTCCAGCATACAAAGGGTCAGTACTGGTAAACAATTTGTTGTTTAGGTGTAATGGCCTTTACAGATTCCATTTTTCCATCATATAAAATAAATTCTTCTTCATCCCCTGCTTATCTTTCTCTCTTTCTACAGTCACAAATCAAGCAAAATATATTAACACAGAGCATTATACTGTATCTACTTCAGTCAATAAAAAAATAGTAAATAAACATATTCAAGCGGACATTCTTAATGTGTCTGTGAGAGATTCAGGGGCTTTCCCTCACTAAGGCTACAGAGGTGCCACTGGGCAGTTGGAGGTGCTAGACAAATGGGGAGCTACCTGTCCCAGAATGCACTGAACTTTGTAGCTAAGTAATGAGATCCATTGGGAGAGTGGTGAAATCCTACAGAATCATAGGGATGGTTCTTGGGTAGAGAGGAGTGTAAAATGCTGCTCCAAAGTGCAGTGAGTCATGGAGAGCCCCAGAAGGAAGAGACTTCCACTAGAGAACACTTCACTAGTTGGGGATTGAGAAGAACCCTGGGAAGCAGAGTGATTCTTATGAGCCAGTGAGAGAGAGAGAGAATTCTTTCTTAGCCATGGGCTGGGGAAAAGCCCTGGGAGGTCAAGAAATCTGGCAAGGACTGTTAGAAGAGCTGACAGTTTGAGACTTTCAGCACATGGCTAAGGTAATTATACTGAGGATTGTGGACTATATGTGGGTCTGGCTGGGAGCAGCCTTTGAATCTTTTTTAAGAAAAATTGTGTGTCTTTTAGATGAGAAAGGGTTTTGTCTTACCAGAGCCTGTGAGGTAACAGACTTGGGTCTGTATTTAATAAAAACTATTACCGTATATACTTGAATATATGTTGATCCGAATATAAGTCGAGACCCCCTTCCCCCCCCCCCAAAAAAAGGAGGTAAAATGGTTGACTCGAATAAAGTCATGCGGCTTAATATTCAAGTGTCCTGCCCCGTCAGGCTCTGAACCCAGCACCCTTCCCTCTCTCCCCTGTCAGGCATTGCACCAGCCCCATTCCTTCCCCCTCCTGTCAGACTCTGCACCCTCTCTCCCTTCCTCAGCCTCATACGGGACCTCATCTTAGCAATCCGCGATGGAGGTGCAGCGGGCAGGAGCGAACTTTCCAAGTTCCTGCCTTGCTGCCGCGAGTTCCTTTGGCTCTGAGTGACTCGAGCAGGAGCACAATTTGGTGCTGCTGCTCGGTACTGAAAGGCATCCTTATTGGCTCCTGCAAATTCTCATGAGACTTCATGGGAGCCAATAGGGATGCCTCTCAATACCGAGCAGCAGTGTCAAATCGCGCTCCTGTCCACTGCACCTCCATCACGGAGAATGGGAGGAAAAACTGATGTTAGAATTGAATTCTTATATGAATAATAATAATAATAACTTTATTTTTCTATACTGCCATAGTCAGACGACTTCTAGACGGTTCACATCAAAAGAAGGCTGGACATTCAGTGAATTACAAATGCATGAGGGGAATGTTACAGAAGAAAAAGGGTTGTAGGGGATGGAATGTAAGAGGGGTTGAAGGGGGAGGAAAAGTGAGAGGGGTAGGAGTTGCCTGAGAGATTGCTTCGGGTTTGTAGGGGGAAAATGTGTAGTGAGCACAGATCGGTCTGTTTAGGTGATGAATTTGTCAAACAGAGTGGTTTTGATAGATTTTCGGAATGCGATATAGGTCTGTCTGGTTCTATTTATGTAGTTTCCCCAGCCAGGATTCTTGTCTGTTAGCTTGGAACATGAAGGTTCTGTCAAAGGTAGGATTTGTATTTGCAGCCAGTGATTTTAGGTTAGGCGAAGATGTTTTTGTTTCTGGTTGTTCGTGTGGGGTTGTGTAGAGTAAAGTGTGTTTGCAGGTTGGAAGGTGCTAGGCCCCAGATTTGTTTGAAGCAGATGCATGCAAATTTGAACTGTATTTGCGCTTCCATTGGTAGCCAGTGCAGTTATATGTTTGTGGATAAGATCAATGACTGGATGCAGAAATGTGGATTTGTGTTAAATATTGCTAAGACAGAAATAATGATTGTAGAGGATCAAAATGAGTATTTATGGCCCCAAAATGTAGTATTAAATGAACACTTAATTGCAATCAAAGAACAGATTACCGTATTGGGGGTGATTTGGGATGCAATTTTGTTGATGAAAGCACAAATTGCTAGAGTAGTCCAGTTGGCTTATTTTGTAATGTGAATGTTGTCCTAACAAAATATTCTTTCTAGCTGGAATTTTAGGCAAGTATTACAAAGCATAGGGCTCCTTTTACTAAGCTGCGCTAGCGGTTTTAGCGCACGCTTAGCGCATGTCAAATTGCCACGCGCAATGAGCTGGTGTTAGTTCTAGCCGCGTAGTGCGGGTTTAGCGCGCTCTAAAATTCTACTTGCGCTAAAAACGCTATTCGCAGCTTTGTAAAAGGAGCCCATAGTATTAGCAAAACGTGACTATAGTAATGGCATTTATCTAGGATTACCTCCTTTCTGGATAAAAGCTTTGCAGAACGTACAGAATTCAGCGGCCCAGATATCGATGGGGAAGTTGTGTTTTTGAACATATAACGCAGATATTAAAGAAGCTTCATTGGCTGCCGGTACATTTTCGTATGCAGTACAACATCCTGAAATTAGTTCATCAAGGGATTTATGGAATTTTACCTAGTTATCTCAGTGAATGCTTGACCTTATATAGGGCAAGTAGATAATAATAATAATAATAATAACTTTATTTTTCTATACTGCCATAGTCAGGCGACTTCTAGGCGGTTTACATTGAAAGAAGGCTGGACATTCAGCGAATAACAAAAAGTCTTAATACAATACAATGAGTCTAAATACAATACAATAAGTCTAAATGGGAAACTTACGTACTAATTGGAGTTCTATGGGTAAAGAATACCTGAATACATGAAAGGAGCTTCTTGAGAGAAAGAAGAGGCATTTACAGAGGGGGAAGTCCTAGTGAGGGAGGGGACAGTTTTAGTCAATGAATTTGGCGAATAGGGCAGTTTTGATTGATTTTCTGAATGCACTGTAAGTCAGATTGGGTTCATTTATGTATTTTTTCAGCCAAACTTGCTGTCTGTTCGCTTGGAACTTAAAGGTTCTATCCAGGAATGATTTGTATCTACAGCCTGTGATCTTTGGGTATGTAAAGAGGTTTTTGTTTCTGGTTGCTCGTGTGGGGTTGTGTAGGATGAAGCGAGTTTGCAGGTATGAAGGTGCTAGTCCCCAGACTTGTTTGAAACAGGTGCAAGCAAATTTGAATAGTATTCACGCTTCTATTGGTAGCCAATGCAGTTTTTTATAGTAGGGGCTAATGTGGTCGTTTTTTCTTAGTCCGAAGATTAGGCGAACGGCGGTGTTTTGT
Organism: Geotrypetes seraphini; assembly: GCF_902459505.1. Taxonomy (NCBI): domain Eukaryota; kingdom Metazoa; phylum Chordata; class Amphibia; order Gymnophiona; family Dermophiidae; genus Geotrypetes; species Geotrypetes seraphini. Next base: position 59,786,234 of record NC_047085.1, read on the forward strand.
ATTAATCTCAGTTTTTTTATTGTTTTTTTGTGGGATACCCAGGTGGATGATGTTGCAGTAGTCAAGAATGGATAGGATCAGCGCCTGCACCAGCAACCTGATGGATGTTGGGTCGAAGTATTTTTTTATGATCCTTAGTTTGTGTATAAACATTTTTTCACTAGTGAGTTTGTGTGGTCAGTCATGGTTAGGTGTGTGTCTAGAGTGATAACGAGTATTTTTATGTTTCTGGATATTGGTCACCGCGATCAGAAAATTGTAAGCCACTTAGATCAAGTTTATTAGGATTTTATATACCGCCTATCAAGGTTATCTAAGCGGTTTTTACAATCAGGTACTCAAGGATTTTCCCTATCTGTCCCGGTGGGCTCACAATCTATCTAACGTACCTGGGGCTATGGAGGACTGAGTGATTTGCCCAGGGTCACGAGGAGCAGATAAAGCGGATAAAAAATAAATAAACACAATGAGGGAAATCTTGAAGTGATTTTTTAGAAGAACCGTGACTAAAGATTGGATTGAAGAGACTTCTGTAAAATAGTTGAAAGTTTGAAACTGCAACTCAGAACTTCAAGTAAAAATTCAAGTAACTTAGGTAAGAGACAGTGTGGAGTGACTGAACCCCAGGGAAAACCATCCTTGAGCCTACTGGAGTAAATCCAGCCCCGGCCTTTGCCCGGCTTTTTACGTAGATCCTGCTTGTGGATACCTAACCTGACGAGCTAGAAGGAGACCAAAGACTGTGTGAGTGAGGCCAGGGTTACACTAGGGTGCATCTTATCTGACCCCATAGCTTTTCCTGAATGCAGTTTTTCTAACTCTATCCTGATAAAAACTGCTGTATATCCCCAATTGGTCTTCCCCCCCCCCCCCAATGATCAATGAATAAATGCATTTGCTAATACAGCAGATGCTTTCTTTGCCACCCTTCACACAGCCCATCTTTTCTACTCTAATTCACATATTACCACCTCTGACATTTCTCCGCTATACCTGCTGACCAACAAAAGAGAAACAAGATTTCTGCTTTTTCCAGGGAAAAAGTCATAATATTTCTAGCTCTCAAATTAGGGCCATATTCTAAAAATTGTGCCATAAATTCTGTGCTGATAAAATTTGGTGCTTCAAGATAAGCACTCTAGAATAACGTTGAACACTGAATTCAGCATCCAACTTTGGCTGCAAGGACTTATGCCAACAAAAACCTGGCATAAATCCTGGTACACAAATTGGGCACAGATCCCTACTATTGTGTAACATTGTACATATCTTTTGTGAATGCCCATGACCAGCCCATGCCTCTCTCATGACTACACTTCCCCCTCCCCATTCGCGGTTTCTACACTCACGGTTTCATATATTCACAATTTTTTTTTTGAGGGGGGGAAGGAACCCCATAGTTTACCATGTTCCCACCTCTCTCCAGCCTTCCTCCCAGCATCCCGGCCTTACCTGGGGATCTAGCAGGCTTTTGGGGTAGGAGCAATCTTCCTACGCTCCTGCCCCGTGCAGAAGACCAATAGGAAATGGTTGCCATGAGCTCCCGCCGTAGTCTCGAGAGACTATGGGAACTCACAGCAGTCATTTCCTATTGGCAATCTGCATGGAGCAGGAGCATAGGAAGATCGCTCCTGCCCCGAAAGCCTGCTAGACCACCAGGTAAGGCCGGGATGCCGGGACAAAGGTGGGAGGGAGGCAGGGGTAGGTAAGAGCTGGACAAGAAGATATTTGCGTTTTTTCTCCATTCGCGATCCGGCTATCCCCCGCGAATACCGAGGGAGAATTGTATTCTCCCTTTTGAGTTAAACAGATTGCTTCCTGGATGAACTTGAGCATGCCCATATGGGGTAGGGCAGTGACCACAAGATGAATCGGGGGGGGGGGGGGGGTGGAGTCATTGTGGATATCCTGTTTGCAGAATTTTAACATTTCTATCTTGAATCTCCATGGGGATAAGAAAAAGAAAGGGAATGGGACTTGATATACTACTTTTCTGTGGTTACAATTAAAGAATGACACAGGGACAAATTTGTCCCCACTCCACAGGAACTAAATTTCCCTTTCCCGTCCCTGTGAGCTGTACCTGTCCCTGCCCCATTCCTGCCTTAATTGCACAAGCCTCGAACACTTATGATATTAAAGTGTTTGAGGCTTGTGCAGATGAGGACAGAGCTTAGGCATTGGTGGAATGAGGCATTATGACATCACAATCTGAGCTCTAGAATGTTGCTACTTATGATTTTAAAGTGTTTGAGGCTTGTGCAGATGAGGACAGAGCTTAGGCATTGGTGAAATGAGGCATTATGACATCACAATCTGAGCTCTAGAATGTTGCTACTTATGATTTTAAGGTGTTTGAGGCTTGTGCAGATGAGGACAGAGCTTGCAGGAATGGGGCAGGGACAGGAAAAGAACTCACAGGGATGGGAAAATGAGTCCCGCAGAGATGGGGGAAAATTTGTCCCCGTGTCATTCTCTAGTTACAATCAAAGCAGTTTACATATTATACTAATGCACTTGTTTTGTACTTGGGCTACAAGGGAGTGTTAAGTCACAAGGAGTTGCAGCGGCAATGAAACCCAGTTCCCCAGATTTTCTGGCTGCTGCACTGTCCACTTGCATGGGGAGTGTGTGGCACAGTGGTTAAAGCTACAGCCTCCGCATCATGAGGTTGTGGGTTCAAACCCACGCTGCTCCTTACAACCCTGGGCAAATCACTTAATCCCTCCATTGCCCCAGGTACATTAGATAGATTGTAAGCCCAAGAGGACAGACAGGGAAAACGCTTTGGTACCTGAATAAATTATTGTAAACTGTTCTGAGCTCCCGGGGGGGAACAGTATAGAAAATTGAACAGATAAATAGGCCACACCTCCAAATATAAGACTCAATGATTTGATTAGATTTGCTAGCAAAAATGTCTATAACAATTTCTTGAAAATGCTGTCGTGAACTGTACAATTCATACCACGCAAACATTAAACTCTAGAAAAGATAAGAATTTTTCAGTCAGATAATGACTACTTATGTGTGTATTAATCTCATTTACAGAGAAGCTGTCAGGGGAACTGAGTCAATCTCTATTTGTCAAGACTGAAATTCAGACACCTATCTTGTGTTTACTTTTAATAAGTATCAGATCCCTCCATATGAAGCATCTTTTGGGGCAGCACCCCAGGCTTTTCTTATTCTTATGAGAAAAAAAAAAAGAACAACAGAGGGTATTTGTACCACAGAATCCTTTATCATCAACTGTATACCATAGGAAAACCTATTGTGACGAAAAAGCTGTCTTCCCACTAACCTGTTGGGGAAACAGGAGACTAGTATAATAGATATGTATGCAGCTAATGGAAAGAAAGCCACACATATATCCTCTCTTATTTTTATTACAATATGTCACAGTGAATTGTGTCCTTGTCCATTTGATTAGATTGTGAAACAGAAATAATTGGATGGAGTGATGCGCCCATTAAAATAACATGCACTGCTTGTGGGTATTTACTGTAGCAGAAATTATAGTCCACATGAAGCATAAAGAAACTGAACTGCAGGTAATATTTGTCATCTCATAGACTTCATCATAAATGGGACTACAGAGTGTTAGCAGCTGGGAATATTTTGTATTTTATAAGAGACCTAAAGTTCAATTGGCCTTTACAGCTTAACATTTTAAAACCGTCACTAAAAACATTTGGTTTTCTCATTAAACGAATCAGACCTGCTCATTTTCCAATAAAAATTTTTTCTAACATCTCTCCTAAAAAATTGTTTTCAGTGTGCCTGGCTGAAAAGTTTAATAAGTTGACAAAAAAATCTTTTCACATGTGATAAACTCTGAGGTCCAATTAATTATACATTTTAGGCAGCTGTAGGCGTGCTACGGCTGTCTAATCAGCCAATCAGGAATGCACGTTTTTTAACAAAATGTTCCCCAGGCACGCCGCCTATATTGAAGGCGCCTCCGGGAGCCTAGGGAGGCCCACAAGACCGCCTAAGCTCGCCTATGGGCCTTAGGTGAACCTAGGCGGCCTTACGCATCTCCCTAGTAGTGGAAGAGACGCTTACAATGTAGGCCAGCAAAATGCTGGCCTACATTGTAAGTAGACGCAGCTGCTATACTTATCACGGTAAGGGATCTCTCTGCCGGATAAGTATAGCGGCCACGGCCACCTGTCCGATTTCCGGCAGGAGGGTGCCCAACCCCTCCTGCCAGAAGATGCCCCCCTGACACTACCGATCGCCGGCAGGGAGGGTGCCCAATCCCTCCTGCCGGAGGACGCCCCCCCTCCAGACCTGCGCTAACATCCACCGATGAACATCCAACTAACCTCCTCCCCCAAACTAACCTCTAGAAGCCTGGACCAATCAGGCCTTAGGTATAGCGGGTCTGCTCATCCCCACTAAGCCTAAGCCCTGATTGTCCCAGGCTTCACTGTCTCTGCAGTACCACCACTGGAAAATTTTCCCTGGGTTTGACCTTTCTGTTAAACCCAGGGCATGGGATCTATCCACCTGAATGATCAGATTAAACTAGATCCCTCCCAAAATATCTCAGCCAAACTTAACTTTTCTCTCCAGTGAATTTTCAATTGCAGAGATTTTCAAACAGCAGGCATGGTATTCAGGAACTTCTTAAAACAAGTTCTCAAAAATAGCTATTCTTTGCTGTTAGCAAATAAGGTCTAACTTCTGGCCGTTCCTTTATTGCAATGCTGCTTTCTTTTATCAAACAGTTACCACTTCAAAACCTGTTTGCATTCTGCTTTCAATTTGATCCAAAAACATACAGCATTTTCCTTATGTCAGTCACCTACTTTTAACTAGTTTAAGTCATGTCCATCTCCTCAAGGTCTGGAGCCACTGAATAAACACTACCCTCATTACAGATACTCAGACTCTCCTCAATTTCCATATCTGCAGAATACACAGATATGTTGACACCCAGAGCCTCCAAATCTTGGGTTCCTACCTGGTCCTCATAATGTGGTATACCATGCTGCTCCCCTGAGACTAGTTTGGAAGTCCTGGACTCCTTGGACTTGCTGAGTGATTTCCAGTTCTGTGGTTGCTGCTAAGGGCTCCACCATTTTCTCTCCCTGCAGTTGGGCAATTAGACCTGAGCGCAGATATGTTTCTAACCCTAATTGGCTCTGTACTCTTCTGTTTGCTGGGTTGGTTTAAACCAGTCCTTGGCCTAGAGCAGTGGTCTCAAATTCAAACCCTTTGCAGGGCCACATTTTGGATTTGTAGGTACTTGGAGGGCCTCAGAAAAAATAGTTAATGTCTTATTAAAGAAATGACAATTTTGCATGAGGTAAAACTCTTTATAGATTATAAATTTTTCCTTTTGGCTAAGTCTTAATAATAATATTGTAATTTAGTTCAAATGTTTTTATTAAGGGTTATGATGTGTAATTTATAGGTAAAGAGACATATAATCAAGAAACTGTTTTATTTAACTTTTGTGATTATGATAAACATACCGAGGGCTTTAAAATAGTGCCTGGGGGGCTGTGAGTTTGAGACCACTGGCCTAGAGCTAGCTGAAGCTGTTCTAGTTCTTGGTTTAGGTTTAGCCTGCTGTAGCCTAGCTGGGACTTGTAGTTCTGCTTTTAAAGCTTTAGTCTGTGTGCTAGGAAACAAGAAACAGGACTTTGAGAACTTAGACCCAGTCTGAGAACTGCTTTTAAGCGGTGTTTTCTTTTCCTGAAGCACCCTAAGTTGTGTACTGGGCCTAGTATGTGCAGGAACCTATGCCAATCCACTTCTTTCTTCATCTGCTCCCTGACTCTGCAGGTGTTCCCCTGTACTCAAAGGGTCTTTCCTGTGACGGTAGCCAACAATATTCAGTCATTATCCAGGAAACTCTGGATAAATTTAATATAGACATGTTACAGCCTTAAATTTACTAACAGAGCTATACAGATAGTGCCTGAATATCACTTGTTCGACCCCCCCCCCCCCCCCCCCATATTCATGGAAGCAAGCTATTTGTGTTGGAGTGTATGTTTAAGATTGCTTTTCACATGTATGCCCTGACTTTGGCAGGTTATTGCAACTGTGCCTTTAAGAATCAGCTTCTCCAGCTCCCCATGTTCATTGTGGGATACTTTCTAGTGGTTGCTAACACTCTATCACATGGGACTGGCAGCTTTTTCGTTATTCTATACTGCTCTTTATCTGTCCGAACAGTAGTTAGCTCTCTATGTATAGGTACAGCATGGCTTGTAGAGAGCACTGTTCCATTAAAACTCCTTAGTACTGTTAATCTCTAAAATCACAACATTATCCTCAGCAAGCAGCTGAAGTATCCCTTCCAGTCCTTGAGGCAGGGAATTAAGCCACAACTCTGTTCAAAAAATAAACTGTGAGTTTATTTTCTTAAAGATGTTGTTAATGAATTGAGTATCCAGCTGGCAATGTTCTAAATATGCAGTGCTGAAAGGGTTTAACTAATGATATTCCCAGGAAAAATCATCAATATTTCTAGCTCTAAAATTAGAGCCAGATTCTAAAAATTGTGCCATAAATTCTGTGATAAAATTTGGTGCTCAGTGCTTAAAGATGAGCACTCTAGAACAGTATATCGCAAACTGTGTGCTGTGGCACACTAGTGTGCCTCCAGCGATTTCAGGTGGCACACTGGACAGGCACCAGCTGACTGCCTACAGGAGTTGCCACTCGCGGCAAGAGACCTGTCCTGTAGGCAATCAACCAGCGCCAGTGCCTCTTCTTCTCTCCGGCCCTCTTCCCTGCTGGCAACCCCCACTGGCGTCTTGGGGCCCACCTGAAGGGCATTCGCACATGCGTGGATGTCGACGTGATGATATCACACATGTGTGTGATATAATCACCGTGATGCCCACGCACTTCTGGGTGCCTCGAGCCGCAGTCACTACCTTTAGTGTGCCGCAGCTCGAGAAAGTTTGCCGGACACTGATCTAGAATAACGTTGCACACTGAATTCAGCATCCAATTTTGGGTGCAAGGACTTATGCCAACTAAAACCTGGTGCAAACCCTAGTACACACATTGGGCACAGATCCCTACTATTGTGTAACATTGTGCATATTTTTTGTGAATGTCCATGACCAGCCCATGCCTCTCTCATGGCTATTTCTAATAAATCAGTTTCAGGTTTGTTACCAGGTTATCTTATGTCTCATTTTTCTTTGAGTCACGCCAAAAAGACCACACGTGTTTTCATATCCCTCCATAAAATCCTGTCATTATAAGAAGTTCCTTGAAAGAACCCTCTCAATTTAAGCCGCTAAATTGAATGTATGGCTTGGAAAAATTGTTAGAGGTCTCTTCCTATCTTGGTTTTAGAAAATTGTTAAAGACTCAACTCTTTGATAGGCTGGTATTTTGCTTCATTTATTCAATCAAGTTCCTTATATTCAACTTGATGTATTTTATCTGATCTATGTATTACTTCTTTCCCTACCATGCCGGTATTTTCTGCATTATATTGTAAATGCTTTCTATCTTTATCTGTTTTTAAGTCCATTATTCTAATTTGTATTTTATCTGTATCCCATGTATTAGCTCACCTTCTTATGAACCGCCTAGAACTTTTTCGGTATTGCGCTATATAAAAATAAAATTGTTATTGTTATTATTATTCTCCCTTTTGAGTTACACATGTTCTAATTTAGGTGCCCATGGTTACAGAAAAGCGCATGAGAGAGATCCATGCACAAATCCTAATTAGTGTCAATAAAGTGCTTGGAGTCCATTAACTAATTATTTTGGGCACAGATTTGGGATCTGTCCCAATTTTTGGGCACCCTTCACAGATCTTGGGGGATAACACAGTGCTTGATACTCTATACTCACTATAAATATATTTGCTGCCTTTACTGGCCATGGTGTTTGCCCACTATTCTATTAAATGTATATAATCGCAGTAGCACTATTTATAAAAGTGCCACCATTGAAATCCAACTATTAACCAGAACATGCATTATTTATAACACCTTCAATAACTCCTCACATCAAATTTTGCACATTTACAGATCCACAGAAGTACCACCTAGGACTCAAGTATATTCATTGTACCAGGCTTTATGTGCTACTTCCTCACCGGATCGTGAAACTTTTATCAAAACTTTTATTGATTTGTTTTCCCACCTTTAGTGTATACAGTATTAAAATACTTAGCTTAAAATTGTGGTCTTGCTTTCAGGGATTTTACCGCCAACATGTTTCACCCGAAGGGGTTTTTTTCAAGGCTCATATCCCTTTATTAAGCTTACCGCCACTGTATCCGACCATTGAAATTAATGCATAACTTTTTAAACAGTTATACATTAAAAGCTAGACTTGCAATTTATGCAATCTGCCACTTTTTCACATACTCTTGCTCTGTGCCAAATCAGGACTCTTTTACTTAACATAGGCCCCCTTTTACAAAGGCAATTATTATGGTGGGCTGTGGCAATCACTCTGTCATCCATAGGGACTAAGTGGGCATCGGAGTGTTTGCTCTGCGGCAGCTGCTGCCGGGCCTTTGTAAAAGGGGGGGATGGTAACATAGTAAATGACAGCAGATGAAGACTCAAACCGTCCATCCAGTCTGCCCAACAGCCAGCATGTGGTGCAGTGGTCAGAGTTACAGCCTCGGCACCCTGAGGTTGTGGGTTCAAATCCCACACTGCTCCTTGTGACCCTGGACAAGTCACTTAATCCCTCATTGCCCCGGGTACATTAGGTAGACTGTGAGCCCACCAGAACAGATAAGGAAAAATGCTTGAATACCTGAATGTAAACCACTTAGGCTATAAGTGGTATATACTTAAATAAATACATGATTAAATTGTCTTTTTTATTTCATATTTCTGAGGAAAGTCTGTTGTCCTTAAGTTCCAGCTACTGAAGTTGGGGATCTAAGCTCTCACCAGAATTGCAGATGTCAGGTACACAGGGGAATCCCTTTGGGTAAATTTGGCCAGGGGGAAAGACAAATGCCTGTATCTAGGCGTAATATACAGACCCCCAAGACAACAGGAGGACCTGGATATGGAATTGATCGGAGACATAGAGAATATCACCTTGCGAGGGGATACAGTACTGTTAGGTGACTTCAATATGCCTGATGTGGATTGGAACACACTTTCCTCTGCATCCAGCAGCAGCAGGAGGCTATTGAACTCTATGAAGGGAGCAAGACTGAAACAACTGGTACTGGAGCCAACAAGGGAGCAGGCAATACTGGATCTGTTACTTACCAATGGCGAAAGTGTCACAGAGGTCTCAGTGGGCGAAGCGTTGGCCTCCAGTGACCATAATATGGTATGGTTCAATCTCAAAAAGGGGTTCGCCAAATCTAACACATTGACCAAGGTCCTAAGCTTCAAGGACGCCAACTTCGAGGGCATGGGGGAATTCATCCATCAAGCGCTACAAAACCAAGTGGTAACAGATAACGTAGAAGAAATGTGGTCAGCTCTGAAAGATACCATACAGGAGGCAACCAACCGATATATAAAATCAGTAAGTAAACGGCGAAGGAACAATAGGCCACAGTGGTTCTCTGCGGAGATCTCGGGCCTCATAAAAGAGAAGAAAAGAGCGTTCATTTATTACAAACAATCAGGGAATCAGGACTCGAGAGAAGACTACCTGGCCAAGGCAAGAGCCGTCAAAACAGCAGTTAGAGAGGCCAAATTCCGAAACGAGGAGACGTTAGCGAAGAACATCAAGAAGGGCGATAAATCCTTTTACAGGTATATTAGCGACAGAAACAGAAACACAGGCGGGATAGTACGCCTCAGGAAACCAGACGGGAACTATATAGAAGCGGACTCGGAAAAGGCTGTACTTTTAAACGAATACTTCTGTTCGGTCTTCACCCGCGAGGAGCCGGGATCTGGCCCTCTGCTACAGACAAGGGATAGTCCAGTAGACCCATTTAGTAGCTTCGAGTTTACGCCAGGCAGTGTCTACTGTGAGCTGTCTAAACTCAAGGTTAACAAAGCGATGGGGCCAGACAACTTACACCCCAGGGTGCTCAGGGAATTGAGTGATGTCTTGGCGGAACCACTGTCCGCGCTTTTCAATCTCTCCCTTAGTACAGGTATAGTCCTGTTGGACTGGAAAACGGCTAACGTCATCCCACTCCACAAAAAAGGTTGCAGAATGGAGGCTGCAAACTATAGACCGGTGAGTCTCACATCAATAGTGAGCAAGCTGATGGAAACTCTAATCAAACGTAAATTGGATACGATCCTGGACGAGGAGAATCTACGGGATCCCCGTCAACATGGATTTACTATGGGGAGATCCTGCCAATCCAACCTGATCAGCTTCTTTGACTGGGTGACGAGGAAGCTGGATGTTGGGGAGCCCCTGGACATTGTGTACTTGGACTTCAGCAAAGCTTTCGATAGCGTACCACATCGCAGGCTGTTGAGCAAAATGAGTTCTATAGGATTGGGTGACACTTTGACAAAATGGGTTGAGAACTGGCTTGGAGGCAGGCGTCAGCGGGTGGTGGTGAATGGCACCCCCTCTGAAATGACGGAGGTGATCAGTGGAGTGCCGCAGGGCTCGGTCTTGGGCCCGATCCTGTTCAATATCTTTATAAGAGACTTGGCAGAAGGGCTTCGAGGTAAAATAACATTATTCGCAGATGACGCCAAACTATGCAATGTAGTAGAAAGGAGTGCAACGGTCAAAAACTCAATGTCCGACAATATGAAGCACGACCTACTCCTATTGGAGCGCTGGTCTAGGATCTGGCAACTAGGTTTCAATGCCAAAAAATGCAAAGTCATGCACCTTGGCAGCCAAAATCCATGCAAAACTTACACCCTTAATGGCGAGATCCTAGCAAGGACTGTAGCAGAACGGGACTTAGGGGTGATCATCAGTGAAGATATGAAGACTGCCAATCAAGTGGAACAGGCTTCATCTAAGGCTAGACAAATCATAGGGTGTATACGTAGGGGTTTCGTCAATCATAAGCCTGAAGTCATTATGCCATTGTATAGATCCATGGTGAGACCCCATCTGGAATACTGTGTACAATTCTGGAGGCCTCATTACCGCAAAGATGTGCTGAGACTGGAGTCGGTCCAGCGAATGGCCACCCGGATGGTCTCAGGACTCAAGGACCTCCCGTACGAGGAACGGCTGGATAGGTTGCGGCTATACTCTCTCGAGGAACGCAGAGAGAGGGGAGACATGATCGAGACGTTCAAATATCTCACGGGCCGTGTCGAAGTGGAAGAAGATATCTTCTTTTTCAAAGGTCCCACGGCTACAAGAGGGCATCCATGGAAACTCAGGGGAGGTAAGCTGCATGGTGACACCAGAAAGTACTTTTTCACCGAGAGAGTGGTGGATCGCTGGAATGGCCTTCCACTTCAGGTGATTGAGGCCAGCAGCGTGCCCGATTTTAAGACAAAATGGGATCGACATGTGGGTTCTCTTCACAGAGAAAGGTAGGGGAGGGTCATTGAGGTGGGCAGACTGGATGGGCCGTGGCCCTTATCTGCCATCTATTTCTATGTTTCTATGTTTCTATGTTTCTCTCCAGTCAATGCAAACCATATTGTCATTTGTGGGATTCAGAATGTTAAAGCCTAACCAGAACTGTCCTACTATTCCAAATTATTAGAGCTTCTGTCGAAACCCTCCCCGGCCCATCCTAAATTGAATTGCCATATACGAGACACAGACTATGTAGGTCTAACCAGTTCTGACCTTAGTTCGTCATTTTATACTATTCATTTTCTAATTAGATTTTTTGGGGGTGAGAGGGGGTTAGTGAGCAGTGGGGGAGTATGGGTGGAGTCATACCTTAATGTATCCAGTGTTCTTCTGGTCAGTTTGGGCACTTTTTTGGCATTTAGACGTTTCCAAAAGAGGTCTAGCCCAAAACAAAAAGATTTGAATATCCCTGCAAGATATCCAAAGCCCCCCTGAACTCGGGATGCACAGCAGGTGAAATATCTCGCTAGATGTCCAGGAATATTATTTTGATCAGCATTTGAATATCCTGGTGAGGACATTCAAGTGCTGACAGGCTTTTCTTGGACATTTTAGTTTTTTTAATTATACCCCTAACTAGTTTTTAAGCCCGTTACATTAATGGGTGCTAGAATAGATGTGTGTGTGTGTCTTTCTTTTTTTCTCTCTCTCCTTGGCTTTTCTCTCTTTCTGTCTGTCTGTCTTTCTTTCTTTCTGTCTCTCTCTCTCTCCTTGGCCGCTGTCTGTCTGTCTTTCTTTTTTCTGTCTCTCTCTTTCCTCAGCTGTCCACCACCACCCCTTGCCTGCTCCCCCTGTCCAGCAGTAGCCCTTCTCCCTTCCTTTTACCTCCCCTGTCCAGCAGCACCTCTTACCTGATCCCCCTGTCCAGCAGTAGGCTTTCTCCCGTCCTTTTACCTCCCTCCTGTCCAACAGCACCTCTTCCCTGCTCCCCCTGTCCAGCAGTAGGCCTTCTCCCCTCCTTTAACCTCCCCACTCTGTCCAGCAGCACCTCTTACCTGATCCCCCTGTCCAGCAGTAGGCTTTATCCTTTCCCTGCTCCCCCTGTCCAGCATCCGCTAGCCCAGACAGCCTCGGGACTTTTGCTAGGCCAGCCCACCTCACATTATTGAGGGTGAGAAGAGGTGTCCCAGCAGCGCAAGAGTCAAACCGCCACGGCCGCTCAAATCTGTCCGTGTGCCACAAGCTGTCATGCGCCGCAAGCTGCTCCACACGCCACAAATCGAATACAGCCACGGAAGCAGACACCACGGTAGCAGGGAACACAGCCTCCTAAGTGCGCATTCACGCTTAGGGTTTTATTATAGAGGATAGCCGCTCACTATTAATATTTATTGGCTGACCAGCTAAATCTAGCGGTCAGATAGACTTGCACTTTAGGCAGGTCTATTTTTGGCCACTATGCCTCAGCCAGTTAAGTCTTCGCCGGCTGTATTTAACCCAGAAATTCAATGCTGGTGGTGAGATACAGTCCTAGCATTGAATATAAAGGTTCACCACTGATCATGGGAGATAGCTGGGCTGCCTCCCGCAGTCTAAATATCGGCCCCTAAAGGTTTGTATTTTTGTATATCTTATATTGTAAAAATTATGTTATTTTAACTTTGCTATTGGAAATTTTCAGAATTATCTATACAGACTCAAAATAAAATAAAAATACACAGAAAACAAAGATAGCCAACAATAACATGCCCAGTACAGTATCATCCAATAAAGAGTGTTCCACAATCAAAACAGCTAAGTTTATGAAGTGATCAATGTTTTTGTATGCAATCAATCATTTGATAATGTGAAACCATATACAATTTATTTACCTGTTATCATTTTTGTTTGTTCTTCAGTATTTTATACGAATATCATTACTAACTCTTGAAACTGCCTGTGTGCAAAATGGCCATATTGAGTTTTTAATGCTGCATGTTATAATTTTAATCACGCTTGCATTGTGTACTTCTCACTCTTGTTGACCTTAAGCTATTTATGAAGGAAATAATAACTCTGTACTATTGAAGATTTCTGTTGTTTTAAGGAAAGACTACTGTCTGCTATTGTACCCAGACTGGTTATCTGATCATTTAATTCCAGACCACAGTTTCCCAAAATATATTTAGGGGGAGAAAAATATATATGGGACGTTTGCACCTGTGGAGGGGCATTTTCGAAAGAATGTCCAAGACTAACTTTGGACATTTCCCGCAAGATATCCAAAGTCAGGGGCACAGAACCATCCATTTTCAAACCCACTGGACATCCAAAAATTTTTTTCAAAAATTGCCTACTTTGAGATCTTATTTTCAAAGATGCAAGGTACAAGGTGAAGTGTAACAAACAAAATGGAAACCAGAAAGAGGATTGGATATAGTAAAACAAACTGGCTTCAATAGAAGAAAAGGAGTGATTGAGAAGTGACCCAATTAGGCTTGAAAAATTGCTCAGAAATATGAAACTCTGAAGGGAAGGCTGTTAAACCTCCCTTGGAGAAGAGTTCACCTTCCAGTCACTGCAAACTTAACAAGTTTATGGGCACACTCAAAAACTCCAAAGATGTTTGAAAAAAACAAAGTTTCCAAGTCTTTCTGTTTTATGCAAGAAATGTCTTCATTTGGTAAAAGTTAAAACTGCCACCACTGAGTTACTTAGCTCTGTTTATTGTCTTTGGGGGTCCCAACGTGGCCCCATTTTGAATCCTGCTTCAGGAGACCCGATGTAGATGAAAATCAGAGAGTAACAAATGTGGACATGTGTGAATCTACAGTTCTTCATTAGCTAAATACTTTTACTGGTCGTGATGTTCAGTTGTATCACGGCTCTGGAGACTGACATGTAACAAACTCAAATTGCGTGTCAAAGCAACTCCTGATTGGTGTAGCCCCACTTTGGTACAGAAAGAGGCGGTCGGAGCAGACCGCAAATGATTTTCTTCACCGTCGACACTCCAGCTGCCCTCTCCTGCCTCTCCAGCTGCCCTCTCCTGCCTCTCCTGCCTTTTAACAGGCGAAAAACTGCATTTGTGGTTTTTTTGAAATTCACAGGGGTTCCTGGAACGGACACCCCCCCACTCCCCCCCCGAATTTCAGGGGAGTACTGTATACACTTGCTTTTCTGACTCTCCCAAAAGTCATCCAAAGTGCAAGATCTAGGAAATTGTACATGCTGGGGTTCTAGACATGCATATTAGAAGCTGTTCCTAAACTGCTATTTCTACTTGTAGGGCATTTATTATTATTATTTTGTATTTATTATATACCACCTAATGTGGTTATTTATTTATTTAGTTTTATATCCCGTCCTCCCCAAAGAGCTCAGAACAGGTTACAGTTGAATGATCATAGCAATACAGTACAATGGGAGCCATTGGCCCCTCCTAGTGTATCCCAGGATGCACCGGGAAGGGGGGGGGGTTTAAGGCCCTGATTATCTAAAAGGTTTACAATCAGATACTCAAACATTTTCGCTCTCTGTCCCAGTGGGTTCACAATCTATCTAATGTACTTGGGGCAAAGGAGAATTGAGTAACTTGCCCAGGGTAACAAGAAGCAACGCAGGGTTTGAAGCCACGACCACAAGGTGCTGAGGCTGTAGCTCTAACCATTAGGCCGCTCCTTCCTCATTTACATGTATAAATTAATAAACATTGTGTAGAATTCTAACATGAGCTCTGTTATTGCAGATGTAAGCTATAACCCTTTTACTAAGGTGCGCACGGAATAGCGCGCACTAGACCTTAACGCCAGCATTGAGCTGGCGTTAGTTCTAGAAGCATAGCGCGTGGTGTAGTGCATGGTAAATTCCTGCATGCGCTAAAAACGCTAGCGCACCTTAGTAAAAGGAGCCCTTAGTTTTAGTGAATATATAGCAGTATAGGCATTGTGAAAATAACAATCAGGTTTTCTTTCACTTTCTTGGAAAGTAGAATAGAGAATCTTGGAAATAAATTGTAAAATATAAATTGTTAATTTGCCAGAGCACTCTTAAAATGATGAGTGCCACAATCTCTGCCAGAAAAAGCTGGATTATATCCCTCAAAGCAGCTACAACATGCATCATAATAGCACTGTTCAGATCCCTAAATTGCCATTTTTTTCTTCACATTACTCTGAATGGCTTTTGAAAAAGTAAGAGAATTGAAGTTGACAGGATCTGAATGGCATGAAATAATACATTTCAGCAAATTTTCAACCAAAGAGCATAATCAGAACCCTGTGAAAAAGGAGGTCCTTGCCAGACTTACTGAAGACCAGGTTAGGAATAAGTTTTTTTCAAAATGGAGGCATCTGATAGGCAAATAAGATGCAGATGGGTAAGTAACTTCTGTATGCCATAGTTTTATGAACTATCCCTAATAATAATAATAGAAATAAAATTAAACAGCCTTTTTCACAGCATAAATAAAATAAAAATAAAATACTAGCAGTGAATCTGGGTGACTTAGATATCCTGATATAGAGCCTTGGCTTGTTTCTGCTATAGTACGTGCACAATTGACCTATTTGGAGACAATATCTTGAGTAAAGCCATATATTTTTAGTAAGTTGTCTCAGGGGGAGGTAAAACGAGGGATACTAAGGAATTGTCTATTGAGGTTCTGTCCTGTGATCTCCCTATATGTCTTTATTTAAGTGCATTTTTAATACTTCCTACATAGAGCACTTTGAATTAGAACTGATGTTTTCTGGTATAAAATACCAAAAGCCTTAGGGCCTGATTCTATAAGTTGCACCTAGATCGGCGATGATTAGCTGAGTTCCACGTGGAATCCAAAATTGTTTATGAGCTTAATTGGCATGGTAATTGATAGTGTCATTAAAAGCTGAGTAAAAAAAAAAAATACAAAAATTATTAATAATGAGTTCCACGTGGAACTCGGTGCAATGCCTACTGATGCCTAAATCAAGGCGCCTAACCACACCTACCTACAAAGTAGGTGTGGTTAGTGGGGAGAATAGGCCTAATAAAACAGTATCTAACATTATGACACCTACTGGTGCCTGTCAAGTTAGGCACCGCTAGGTGCGATTCTACAAATAATGCCTAGCACTTGATAGACAAGCCTTCCAAATGGCATCTAGGAGTTAGGCACTGTTTATAGGATTCTGTACAGGATGCCAGTCTCGGCAGTCACCTAAGAAACAGACGAAAATCACTTGTCAATCACGCACCGGTGTCCTATACAGGATCACATCTACCTTAAGGTGCCAGTTAGAGAATCGTTTCTGCCTCATCACAAATATAGGAGGCTCAGCCTAGCTTTGCTGAGGGATCCTTTGCTATCAGCTGATTGCAGCACGGGAATCCCTGATCAGCTGAGTCAGCATGACTCCCCCAAACCATGGTTTTGGGGAATCCTGCTGGCTCAGCTGATCAAGAATTACTGTGCCTTGATAAGCAGATGGTATCTGGGTCAATCAGAGTCTTAGGCCCCTTCAAGTGCATCCCAGAATATACCGGGAAGGGGGTATAAGGCCATGATTGGCCCAGGTACCTAAGGCCCTTCCTATGGGCAACCGGCAACATGAAGAAGTGGGCAACTCTCCTACTGATCTCAGGGAGGTGTCAGGCAGGTGGAAGTTGGCATCCCTCCTGCCAATCTTGGGGGGGGGGGTGGTGTTGGGGGTGTCAGGCAGGAGGGAGTGGACATTCTTCCTGCCGATCTCAGGGATGTTGTTGGGGGGAGGTGTCCTCTGCCCACTGCAACCAGCTCTGCTAATTGTGACAGGGGAATTTCCCCCTGATCTACTCAGTCAGCAGGATTCCCCGAAGCCATAAGAACATAAGAATATAAGAATTGCCGCTGCTGTATCAGACCAATGGTCTATCCTGCCCAGCAATCCACTCATGCGGCGGCCCCAAGGTCAAGACCAGTGCTCCTAATGAGTCCAGTCTCACCAATTTAGAATAGAAAGTGATATCCTAATATTTAAAAAGCTTTTAAAATCTCATTTATTTAAGGACGCCTTCGATCTATAACTTAACTAAGAGACGCCTCTAACAAATTTTTATTTGACTCAAACAAATATGCAAGAAAAGCTTTGAAAATTTTTACCCTACCTTTCGTTCTTCCCTGGTTTTTTGTTTTTTTTTCTTCGACCCTATTGTAACTTTACCCTCCTTCCCTATCTTTCATGTGAGTCATAATTGATTTTATTGTATTTAGGTTAAAGTTTCTATATGATATTATTATGTACATCGCCTAGAATTACGAAATAGGCGATTCATCAAATGTGAAATAAAACTTGAAACTTGTCCAACTTTGTCTTGAAACCCTGGAGGGTGTTTTCCTCTATAACAGACTCCGGAAGAGCGTTCCAGTTTTCTACCACTCTCTGGGTGAAGAATAATTTCCTTACGTTTGTACGTAATCTATCCCTTTTCAACTTTAGAGAGTGTCCTCTCGTTCTCCCTTCCTTGGAGAGGGTGAACAGTCTGTCTTTCTCTACTAAGGCTATTTCCTTCAGTATTTTGAATGTTTTGATTATGTCCCCTCGCAATCTCCTCTTTTCAAGGGAGAAGAGGCCCAGTTTCTCTAATCTCTCGCTGTACTGCAACTCCTCCAGCCCCTTAACCATTTTAATCGTCCTTCTCTGGACCCTTTCGAGGAATACTGTATCCTTCTTCATGTACTGCGACCAATGCTGGACGCAGTACTTCAGGTGAGGGCGCACCATGGCCCGGTACAGCGGCATGATAACCTTCTCGGATCTGTTCATGATCCTCTTCTTGAGTCCGTGCTGTGATCAGCTCAACCAGCTGCAAGTGTCTACTTTTACATTGGGAAATGTAGGTTGTGGGTAAGGAGACGTGGAGACGTGGAGACGTGGAGACGTGTAAGGATGCTTAAACATGCCCAAGGCTTCTTCTGGGTGAAAGCATGTCCACACCCTGCCTTGGGTGTGCTTAAGTGTCCCTTTGCGTCTCTGAAGACCCGTGACAGACACCTACAATGTAGACCCGCGACAGACGCCTACAATGTAGACCCTTAATAGATGGCTACAATATCTATCCTCGCCCAAGTTTTTTGTAGAAAACTTGCATACCAGTTGGCTACCAGATAGTAGAAGGCCTACCACCACTTAAAATCAGGACACACGGTTAGAGAATCAGCCCCTTAGAGTCTATATACTGGAGATTTTCTCTCTTTTTGAGTCAGGTAAAAAAGGGCCCTTAGGGGCAGGATTATTAAAGAGCTTTAGGCACTTGCACTTAATGAGAGTTAACAGCCAAAGGGAACATGCCTTAAATAGAAGCGTACCCAGTATTCTCCCTGCAGTTTCTACAAAGACATGTTCCCTAATGTACTTCACTTTCCGGTCTATTAACTGCACATTTGGAAGTTAGTACTCACTATCTACTGTCCTCGTTCAGTTTCTGTCCATTTTCTGCCAAGTCCCCATCCCAATGCAAGCTAAGCAGTTACTTCCAGACTTTTGCTACATGAGGGGCCCTTCAATTAAAAGGTATTAAACAAGGGGGAATTCGATAAATGGTGCTCAGAAATAAGCACTGAACAAGACAGGTTCTAAGTGCGATTCTATAAGGCAGGGGTGTCCAATGTCAGTCCTCGAGGGCCGCAATCCAGTCGGGTTTTCAGGATTTCCCCAATGAATATGCATGAGATCTATTTGCATGCACTGCTTTCATTGTATGCTAATAGATCTCATGCATATTCATTGGTGAAATCCTGAAAACCCGACTGGATTGCGGCCCTCGAGGACCGACATTGGACACCCCTGCTATAAAGGGTGTGCACCCTTTATAGAATTATTCTTAGTGCTGATTCCCATAACCAAAACTTTAAGCAGCTGACTTATGCCTGGTAAAGCCTGGTGTAAATGTTGACATCCAAGTTGGTGCACTGACCCAGTATTCTAGAATTATGCGCATTACTTTTTGGAATGCCTCTGGCATGCTCATTCCCTTCCCATGGTCACACTCCCTTTTGAGTTATGCATTATGGGAGTTGACACATCACCTCACAGAATAACACGCAGCCAAATGTGTGCAAATGTTAATGGGTGCCAAGTAACATCAATAATTTGTTGATAGCTTTGTTTCTCCACCGGTTAGAGGTTGTAAATTTAAAAGTCATCACCAACATCTTTTCTCACATCAAGCAGCATTATAGGGTAAAGATCTGGAACAACTGCTCATGCCTACTACTTATGGGGAATTCAGGAAACACCTAAAAACACATCTGTTCCTGAAGTACTTAGGTAACTGACCTATACAATCTTAGTCCTCAACAAATGATCTTTAGAACTGTTAATCACTAACTCTGAACTTTGTTAATTCCACTCAATCTGTAGCACCTTTTAATCATTGTAAACTGTATAGAACTTCACAGTTCTGTGGTATATAAACTGTTATTACTTGGATTTCAGCAAAGCCTTTGATACAGTTCCTCATAGGAGGCTGTTGAACAAACTTGAAGGACTGAAGTTAGGACCCAAAGTGGTGTACTGGGTCAGAAACTGGCTGTCGGACAGACGCCAGAGGGTGGTGGTTAATGGAAGTCGTTCGAAGGAAGGAAAGGTGAGTAGTGGAGTCCCTCAGGGATCAGTGCTGGGACCAATCCTGTTCAATATGTTTGTGAGTGACATTGCTAAAGGGTTAGAAGAAAAAGTGTGCTTTTTTGCAGATGGTACCAAGATTTGTAACAGAGTAGACACCGAAGAGGGAGTGGAAAATATGAAAAAGGATCTGCAAAAGTTAGAGGAATGGTCTAATGCCTGGCAACTAAAATTCAATGCAAAGAAATGCAGAGTAATGCATTTGGGGATTAATAATAGGAAGGAACCGTATATGCTGGGAGGAGAGAAGCTGATATGCATGGACGGGGAGAGGGACCTTGGGGTGATAGTGTCCGAAGATCTAAAGGTGAAAAAACAGTGTGACAAGGCAGTGACTGCTGCCAGAAGGATGCTAGGCTGTATAAAGAGAGGCGTCGTCAGTAGAAGGAAGAAGGTGTTGATGCCCCTGTACAGGTCATTGGTAAGGCCCCACTTGGAGTATTGTGTTCAGTTTTGGAGACCGTATCTGGCGAAGGACGTAAGAAGACTTGAGGCGGTCCAGAGGAGGGTGACGAAAATGATAGGAGGCTTGCGCCAGAAGACATATGAGGAGAGACTGGAAGCCCTGAATATGTATACCCCTAGAGGAAAGGAGAGGCAGGGGAGATATGATTCAGATGTTCAAATACTTGAAGGGTATTAACGTAGAACAAAATATTTTTCAGAAAAAGGAATATGGTAAAACCAGAGGACATAATTTGAGGTTGAGGGGTGGTAGATTCAAAGGCAATGTTAAGAAATTCTACTTTACGGAGAGGGTGGTGGATGCCTGGAATGCGCTCCCGAGAGAGATGGTGGAGAGTAAAACTGTGACTGAGTTCAAAGAAGGGTGGGATGAACACAAAGGATCTAGAATCAGGAAATAAGATTAAATATTGAACTAAAGCCAGTACTGGGCAGACTTGCACGGTCTGTGTCTATATATGGCCGTTTGGTGGAGGATGGGCTGGGGAGGGCTTCAATGGCTGGGAGGGTGTAGATGGGCTGGAGTAAGTCTTAACAGAGATTTCGGCAATTGGAACCCAAGCACAGTACAGGATAAAGCTTTGGATTCTTACCCAGAAATTTAAATTGAATCAGGTTGGACAGACTGGATGGACCATTCGGGTCTTTATCTGCCGTCATCTACTATGTTACTATTATTGATGGTTCACAGCTCATTAGCCAATTAATATGTGTGCATAAATCTGGACACCGTATATAGAATCTGGGGTTTAATGTGCAGATAATGTCTAGAAACAGTCTACTGTATGACTGTGTTAAGGGGTTTAGTGGTAGTTTGCCTGTCTCAGCACATTAAACCACTCATAAATTAAATTTTCTGTCAGGGGGCATGGCACGAGGGAGAGTGAATGGGGAAGCATTAGCCAGCTAGCACATTACATTTACTGCACCCTAATTGGTTAATATAGAGTTAATGCAGGACCACTTACCTTGCTAAAAAGGAGATGGTAAGTGCTTCTGAGTTAACTGGGAACAGGTACCACTTGTTAATCCTGTTTGTCTGTCTTGGCTGTTCAGATTGTAAACTCTTTCGAGCAAGGACTGTTTCTTCTTCTTTGTGACTCTGTGCAGCGCTGCATGCGTCTGGCAGCGCTACAGAAACAATTAACAGTAGTAGTAGTAATCTTAATTTTAAGGCATGACCTGCAATAAAAAATAGTGGGAATGCTCTTCCTTGATGCTGCCTAAGTTTTGGATTTGCCACATATTAAAATCCCACATAATAGAGCATTAAGCCCAATACTTTTTTTTTGTAGAAAAGCCCCAGGATGCATTAAAATACACTAGATGTTAGCATAAGAACATAAGAACATAAGAACATAAGAAGTTGCCTCCGCTGAGGCAGACCATAGGTCCATCCTGCCCAGCGGTCCGCTCCCGCGGCGGCCCATCAGGCCCATTGCCTGAGTAGTGGTCTATACCTATCTATACCCTTCAATCCCTTTTTCTTCTAGGAATCTATCCAAACTTTCTTTGAAAC
Source organism: Geotrypetes seraphini (assembly GCF_902459505.1). Lineage (NCBI taxonomy): Eukaryota > Metazoa > Chordata > Amphibia > Gymnophiona > Dermophiidae > Geotrypetes > Geotrypetes seraphini. The sequence goes on from NC_047085.1 coordinate 59,808,281, forward strand.
CATTTAATGTTTTCTTGTCTACAACAGCCTCTGGAAGCACGTTCCATGTATCCACCACCCTCTGAGTGAAAAAGAACTTCCTAGCGTTTGTTCTAAACCTGTCCCCTTTCAATTTCTCCGAGTGCCCCCTTGTACTTGTGGTGGTCCTTAATTTGAAAAATCTGTCCCTGTCTACTTTTTCTATGCCCTTCAGGATCTTGAAGGTTTCTATCATGTCTCCTCTAAGTCTCCGCTTTTCCAGTGAGAAAAGTCCCAACTGCTTCAACCTGTCGGTATATGGGAGATTTTCCATTCCCTTTATCAGTTTAGTTGCTCTTCTCTGTACTCCCTCAAGTACTGCCATGTCCTTCTTGAGGTACGGCGACCAGTACTGGACACAGTACTCCAGATGCGGCCGCACCATTGCACGATACAGCGGCATGATGACTTCCTTCGTCCTGGTCGTAATACCCTTCTTAATGATACCCAACATTCTGTTAGCTTTCTTTGAGGCTGTAGCGCACTGCGCCGATGCCTTCAGTGTTGCGTCTACCATCACTCCCAGGTCTCTCTCCAGGTTACTGACCCCTAGCGGTGTTCCCCCCATTCTGTATGTGAACATCGGGTTCTTTTTCCCCACGTGCATGACCTTGCATTTCCCTATGTTGAAGCTCATTTGCCATTTTTCGGCCCACTTTTCCAGCTGCGTTAGATCCTTTTGGAGATTTTCGCAGTCTCCCCTGGTTTGAGCCCTGCTGTATATTTTGGTGTCATCTGCAAATTTAATAACCTCACACTTGGTTCCCGCCTCTAGGTCATTTATGTAGATATTGAACAGGAGCGGTCCCAGCACCGACCCCTGCGGAACTCCGCTCGTGACCCCTTTCCAGTCTGAGTAATGGCCCTTTACGCCAACCCTCTGTTCCCTGTTCGCCAGCCAGTTTTTGATCCATCGGTGGATCACCCCTTGTACCCCGTGGTTCCATATCTTCTTAAGCAGCCTTTCGTGTGGTACCTTGTCGAAGGCTTTTTGGAAGTCAAGGTAAATGATGTCTATAGATTCCCCTTTATCCACCTGGCTGTTTACCCCCTCGAAGAAGTGCAATAAGTTTGTGAGGCATGACCTACCCTTGCAGAAGCCATGCTGACTCGGTTTTAGCTGCTCATTGTTTTCGATGTGTTCACAGATGCTGTCCTTAATCAGTGCCTCCATCATCTTTCCTGGGACTGAGGTCAGGCTCACTGGCCTGTAGTTTCCTGGGTCTCCCCTTGAGCCCTTCTTGAAGATGGGCGTGACATTTGCTATTTTCCAGTCCTTCGGGATCTCTCCGGTTTTTAAGGATAGGCTGTATATTTGTCGAAGTGGCTCCGCTATTTCGTTTTTTAGTTCCTTGAGTACCCTTGGGTGAATGCCGTCCGGACCTGGAGATTTGTCACTCTTTAGTCTGTCTATCTGCTTGAGTACATCTTCTTGGCTTACCTCTAAATTGACCAGTTTTACATCTTGGTCTCCTTTTACGCTCTCTTCAGGTTCTGGGATGTTGGTTATATCTTCCCTCGTGAAAACTGTCGTGAAGAACTCATTTAACCTGTCAGCTATTTCTTTCTCTTCCTTTACCACTCCCTTCCTGTCTCCATCATCCAAAGGTCCCACTTCTTCTCTTGCCGGTTGCTTCCCCTTGACGTATCTGAAGAACGACTTGAAGTTTGTTGCTTCCTCTGCCAGTCTCTCTTCATATTCTCTTTTTGCTTTTCTAACCGCTCGGTGACACTCCTTCTGGTGTTCTTTGTGCACTTTTTGGTTCTCCTCTGTTTTGTCTTTTTTCCATTTTCTGAACGATGCTTTCTTGTCGCTTATCGCCTTCTTCACTGCATTTGTTATCCACACTGGGTTTTTTGTTCTATTTTTTTTGCACCCTTTCCTGAACTTGGGGATGCACAGGTTTTGCGCTTCGTGCACAGTTCCCTTGAGTAAGGTCCAGGCTTTTTCTACGGAATCCATCTTCCCTATGTTACCTTTGAGTTTTTTTCCCACCATTTCCCTCATGGCATCATAATTTCCTTTTTTGAAATTGAGTGCCGTCGTTGTGGTTCTTTTCCCCTTTGATGATCCAATTTCTAGCCTGCACTGGATCGTGTTGTGATCACTGTTACCTAGCGGGGCTAATACTGTCACCTCCTTTGCTGGCCCCTCTAGTCCGTTGAAGATTAGGTCAAGAGTGGCGTCACCCCGTGTTGGTTCCGTGACCAGTTGCTCCATGAAGCAGTCCCTCATGACCTCTAGGAATTTGGTCTCCCTTGCGCAGTTTGAGTGCCCAATACTCCAGTCTATCCCTGGATAGTTGAAGTCCCCCATCACCATCACCTTTCCGCATGACTTAGCTCTTCCAGTTAAGACTAAAACCCACACCAACTGCTTACTACACCTTAGCAAATATGCTCCCCCTCCAACTGGGTCTTTATATTTTCTGTCCCTTTCTACCTTAACCATCATTGTATCAAGAATCCTTCACTAGGGGTCATGTACAAAGGATCGTTTGGGACTATGCATACTTAGGCCACCAAGTGATCTCACTGTACAATCTTAATTGAGCTGGGGAGTAGAAAACCCATGTGATTATGTGATTGGACCAAGCGGTCAACACCTATCACTCTTTACTCCCAAGGCATCTTCTGATCTTCCTGCTCACTACCGGGCTCTGTTAAACAAACATGACAATACTTTATTCACACATGCCGTTAAAATCCCTGACCGGGTTCTCCAGGTTCCGCCTGGTAATCACCGGGTCCTCCCTGGACTCCATAGTTCTAGCTGCTTCCAGGTTCTCTCCCATCCCTTCACTGGCCTTCCAAGTCTTCTGGTAGCTTCCAATGTCATTTACAGGTCTCTCCTCCGGTTGGCACTCCTCTGCCAGGCGCATGCCAGACCTTTGACCAATGTTCTCCTGGGTCTGTCAGGCTGCTTCCTCTTCAGTTTCTGGTTCCTTTACCGGTCTCTCCACCAGTCCCTCCATCAGTCACTCGCCAGATCCCCTCAGCTTTGGACCTTACTCTTCTTGCTCTTCTTGTGGGGCCACCACCGATCCCTATGCTTTACCAATCCCTCTGCCGGTAGTCAAGTCTGAGCCCCTCTCTGGACTCCAGGATCTACTGGGCCCTCCAGATATACCTTTTTCCAGGCCCTCTCATAGATGCTCAGTTGTCTTTTCCTGGATGCAAGCACTGAGGACTCTCCCAGTCCCTCAATCATCTCCCAGACATATGCACTGAGGACTCCTTCCCAGCCATTCTCTGTTTAAGCCATTCTCTAAGGGCTCTTCCTATGGACTCCTTCTAGTCCCTAGGCCACTCTCTGTGAGGACTCTCTCAATCACTCACACATCCACCTGACTCCCCTGTCAGTTAAGTCTGGTATACCCTCCTGGTCAACCCAAGCTCTACTAGTCAGGCCGTTGTATCATGCTTGCCGAGGATTAGGCCAAAACCAACATTCCTCTCCTCAAGGGTCATCTGATTCCCAACAGAGCTTCTGTTCTTTCTAGCTCGCTGTCCTGGAGTTGTTTTTTTCAGCACCCTTTTCCACTAGAGTGAAGAACAACTCCCAGGTGCCTCCTTTGCAGCTGTTATGCAAATTAGCTCCACACACTCCACTGCTCAGGTTCCCTCTGCTGGCTTGTGACAGGAACTTTACCTTGTCACAGCTTAACAGAAAAATTAAATCTAGGCCCTCCACATGACTGCCTGACTTTCAGGCTTTTTGTATTAGAAGTTACATACTGGAGCCTAGCAATCTGAGACTGATTAATATATTTTCTCATATCATCAGAATGCTAGAGATGGGGTTCAAAGGATCTCAACAGTTCAAATTTCTCTTTCTGACTCGATCTGGTAAATCCATCCTACTCACTGCAGTTTTATACCTCGTCTGCTCTTAAAATTACTAGTGATAGTGGTTTCATCACCTTTCTACAAAATACAAGGAGCAGTCAGGACTACAAATGCAGTGACTTTTATCCATTGATGGGATCTCTATTGGCCAACCAAACAGAGGCCTCTCCTAAACAAAACTGGACAATATATTAACATACAAATCAGATGATCGCAGATAAAGACCTGTATGGTCTATCTAGCCTGTCCAACAAGATAAACTCATAACATATGATGTGATACTATATAGGAATACTTGATTTGTCTTTGCAATTTTCAGGGCACAGAGTATAGAAGTCTGCCAAGCACAGGCTTTGCTTCTCAATTCCTGCTGTTGCCATCTAATCGCCACTATGCAGGTTTGGTTCCATGCCATCCATACAAGATTCATTTATATTTATCCCACATATTTATAAATTCTGTTACCATTACCTTGATTGTAAGGAACAGATATCAATTTCAGTCAAAAGAAAGGCAAAAAGTTTGAGAAAAAAGCATGTCGGTACATTGATGCAAATTAGAAATAGCACTTTTTTTTTTCAAAGATTTTATTTCTTGCAGTAAAAAAAAGAAAAGAAAAGAAATGATTTCATTGAAAAGAAATCATGCAAACAGCAATGCTTGCTTGATTCTTAAATTTGTCCCTATACAGCAGACTTCACATAGCAATTTCTCAGAGGCTTTTGCATGCACAGTTATTTTTCTGTATATATATATTTTCCTTCATCGACTTTCAGGAATCAGGAGAGCAATTGCCAGATCAGCAACATTAGCAGCTGCACTCTCATCACCAGTGTTCCAATCCTCATGTTCCTCTACTGCTGACCTTATTTTGATTGAGAGCTAGCATTTTATCACCACTTGCATACAAATAAGCTATATAGATACTAAACCATCTGGTTTAAAGCTAAATAAAAAGTGTTCTTCTCCTTGGACCTGAGCCTGTGCATGCCAGGGGCATAATAATATTTTAGCAACACCCAACATTACCACTGGCTTTTTCAAGGTCATTTTCAGCCTTTTCTTATGCCTAAGGTTAAAATATAATATTCGGCTGTTGTTTTTTTTTGGCTTCCCGCATGCAACATGTTATGAAATGATAAGGCAGGTTTGGGGTCATTACATTGGTCAACAAAAAAAGCTTTTTCTTTGCTACTGAGAACTTAAGAAGTGTTTTTAGTTAATTTAATGACGCTGATTTCTGATATAAAATTGAAATTCAGCTATCACATCAGGTTTCTGAGATACACGTTACTGATTTTTTTGACAGTTTGCAATATTGGCACAATATTGCGAGTATGAACTGTGTCCCACCAAACTTCTATTAAGGAGTTTACTCTGAAAACAAACATGAAGACAAAAAGGAGACATGTTACAGCATATATTTACGCCTCTCTTAATTCACACAAAAGTGATGTCAGCATGTTCAGAAATGTTTGAGACACTTGCTTTTACGCTTGTACTGTACATTTGTCTCTCTTTGCAAGAACCAACAATAGTCACCCATCATGCTTAGATTGAACTTTTCCTGATATCTGCTTTCCATCATCATGATATCTTGATGAAATCTTTCCTCATGCTCATCACTGACATCACCAAGATTGGGTGGGAAGAAGTTGAGGTAAGAATGTAAGGTGCATTTTAAGTGACGTTCTGGCACCCATTAACTGATATGATATCAGCATGTTCTCCACAAGCTCAGCATAATTCTCTGATCTGTGATTACCAAGAAAATTCTGAACAACCAGCACAAATGCTTCCCATGCTGCTAATTCATCTGGGTTCAGCTTCTGTTTGAAGTTCATGGATTTTGGGTCCAACAAAAACACTTTCTTTGATTTTGGCTTCACTTTTCTCAAAACCAAACATACTTCTCAGGTGCTGAAACGCATCACCATTTCTGTCCATTGCCACTGTGTTAATCCAGAATAGGAAACAGTTCAGCACACTTGAGGTGCCCACGCTTTATCTTGGTCGCCAACTTTACAGCCAAAATAATGCTTCTATGCACTTTGAAGTCTGCTGAACACATTCTTTCGCTGATCTTGTGAAATAAATTGTCCGCAGACATAACAGAAATTATCAAGATGGTTAACACAACATCTTCTGTTCATAATTATAATATCTTAGATAAAAACAAACAAAATATAAAAATTCACAGGTAGAAAAAGCAGCACAATCACTTTTTAGTATAAACTTTCAAATTTCTGGTGTATGTTATCGATGAGCTGTCCTAAAATGCAATATTGTGTTACAGAAACAGTAAAATACTGACGCTTCACGATAGCGTTATGATAAAAATGATATAAACACAAGCTGATGTATAACTTAAAAACAAGATGTGATAGATGAAAACTGTTTTCAGATTTGGAGTCATGTGGCTCTTGTTAAGGTACAGGTGACAGAACTCCAGTAGCAAAATGCTTGTTGACCAATGATATGCAATGATCAGAGATAGAAAAAGCTATATTGGGGCACGTTGGACAAATTCAACCCTTCTCTATTGCTTAGCAATCCATATTGTGTAAAAAGTGATAACTTTCTTGAAGGAGTTGGTATAAATGTTTCTCTAACTTTATACTTCTTCCAAATTAATGCTGGCTTTTATAAAAATGCGGTAGAGGTTTCTATTGTGGGTTGGCGAAGAAAATGCTCCAATACTCACAGAATTCTTATGAACGTCAGAGCATTTACCATGGTAGAAACCTCTACCGCTGCATTGAGAAAGGTTCCCTATATACTTTACTTATTCTGATCATAATATATACTTTAAGAAACCAGAAAACTAAAAAGCAGTAGGAATATGAACTGCAAATAAATAGGTGACAGTCTGTATCTGCAGATTTGCATCCAAGTCATGGTGTAGGTCGGAGGATGATGAGATAAGGAATGAGAAAGTCATGGGGGGAATCAAGAAGGAAAGGGGATTTGAAATTACTGCCATTTCAGTGGTTAGTCCATGGCAAGTTACATTCAGATAAAGTAACCAGGTCTCCGTGTCTTTCTTAAGGCTCAGGTTCTACATTTATTCATTGGCTTTTATATACTGTTCTCCCCAGAGAGCTCAGAATGGTTTGCATGAATTTGTTTAGGCACTCAAGCATTTTTTCCTGTCTGTCCGAGTGGACTCACAATCTGTCTAATATACCTTGGACAAATGGGGGGGGGGGGGAAATTAAGGCTCAAATTCTATAACCGGCGCCTAATGTTAGGCACCTCGATTAATAAGCTCAATTAAGCTTTTTAATAAGCAGTAACTGAAACTTAGGCACCTATCAAGAAAGAGTGATTCTGCAACAAGGCGCCTCTAAAAATTTAGGCGGTTTGCAAAAAAAATAGGCACTATGCACATTAGACATGGGCGTGGCTATATGCTAGGTGCCTTGTTGCAGAATCGTTGCTCTTAAGTGTGCTTAAGCGCTCAGCTAGGCGCCTAATTTTTAGTTGTGCCTAGAGCTGGCCTATTTCTTGGGCGCCTCCAAAATAGGTTCCGCTCAGCATGATTCATTAAACAGCACCCAATTTTACTTGAATCGTGCTTACAAACAGTGTCTAATTAGGCACCTAACTTTTGGGCACTTCTTATAGAATTTGCCCTTAAGTGACTTGCCCAGGGTCACAAGCAGCAGTGTAGATTTGAACCTATAACCTCAGGGTGCTGAGGCTGTAGCTTTAACCACTGTTCCACACTCTTTCTTCCTTTATACCAGAGGCAATGGAAGGTTGAATGATCCAAGATCACAAGAAACTTCCCTTTATCTTGGCCTGCTGCCCTAAATGTTAGATTTCTCCTCCATTGTGTAGCAGAATGCTTTTAAAATTCAATTGCAGTACTGTCAGGGGTAGGGGTGGTAAGCTTCAAATGAGGACGCATGTAAATTGCACCATGGAGGGACAGGGTTCTGAGATAGGAGGGCAAACGCTGAGGCATTGTGAAGAAAAGAGGGGAGAGATATTAGATTCTGAGTGCTGGATACAGAGTAGGTATTAAAAGACACTATTTTTGTCATAATTTCAGTAGGGGGTTGTATGTGGATTGGCCCATCCAAGTTAACTGTGGGTCCATCCAAAATACTGGGTTTTGGCTATGCCCAGGGTCGGTTTTAGATATGCTGGGGCCCAGGGCAGAAATTAAGGAAGGGACCCCTCTCTCAATTTCCCCACCCACCATTACTACCATCTATAAAACAACTTTAAATGGCTTCTTCTCAAACAAAATACACATAGACCTTCACCAAATACAGAACAATGGATCACAAATTAGAAATAGAAATATGAATACCCAAACTGAACTGGGAACATCGAAAAAACTCAGCAAAATTAAGTACTTCATTTTGTACTGAGCACAATTTGTGGCATAACCATGAGAGAGGGCTGGGCCTCCCACCTTCAGCTTAGGCCTCCTGAAAATGAACAACTCCCTTGCTGAAGCTGGTGGGGATCCCCAAGCCACACCAGCTCATGATCACCTACTCCCCCTCCTCAGGTCCAGTGACCAAAACTTTCCAAGTTCTGCAGCTGGTAGCAGTATTTCAGAGCTGCTGCTGCCTCTCTTCTCCTCCACCCTGGCTTGGCTTTCATGCAAACCAAAAGATTGACCCTGGTGGCTCCACAGAATAGAAGTCCAAAAGCAACAATCTAAACAGCCAAGACAGACAAACAGGATGTCATGGATACAGTTAATGGGAATGGTTAATCAGTTGGCTGGGTTGGAGGGCAGAGGGGAGTACAGGGCAATCAAGTCATTGTGACATCACTGATGAGGTTGGTTCTTATTGGTAGAATGAGGCATCCTGACATCACAATCTCAGCTCTGCTTCCCAAAGACTGGAAATCTTCACACTACTACTACTACTATGAATTATTTCTAAAGCGCTATCAGATGCACGCAGAGCTGTACAGAGTCACAAAGAAGACAGTCCCTGCTCGAAAGAGCTTACAATCTAAGCACACAAGACAGACAAATAGGATGGAGGGCAGAGGAGTAGGGTTAAGGATTGAAGGCCATATCAAATAGGTGGGTTTTCAGTCTGCTTTTAAACAAGGGAAGGAGCTTGATAGACAAACTCGGTAATTTATTCCAGGCATAGGGGGCGGCTAGATGAAAGGAACAAAGTCAGGAATTGGCAGTGGAGGAGAAGGGTAAAGCTAATAGTGACTTCTCTGAGGAATGGAGTTCTCTGGGAGGTGTATAAGGAGAGAGAAGTGAGGAGAAATAGTGGAATCTGGGCACTCAGCTGCCATTATATCTTAAACACTTACCCTGCAGCCTCTGAGCACCTAAAAGGGGGCGCCCACTTATAGAATTGCCTCCTTAGTGAATCAGGCCCAAAATGGATTTGTGGGAAAAAAAATTTTTTGATATAGCTTGCTGCCAGTATTGGGCAGAGTGTAACACAGTGGTTAAAGCTACAGCCTCAGCACCCTGAGGTTGTGGGTTCAAACCCATGCTGCTCTTTGTGACCCTGGGCAAGTCACTTAATCCCCCGATTGCCCCAGGTACATTAGACTGCAGGGACAGATAGGGAAAAATGCTCAAGTGCCTGAATAAATTAATGTAAACTGTTATGAGCTCCCCTGGGAGAACAGTTTAGAAAATTGAATAAATAAATATATTACCTTTGGAAAATAACAAGTAATTGTAACAATTACTTTCATGAGAATGTAATGAAAGAACTTTAATCATTACTTTTTCCACTAACGAGTAAGATGTCTAATGTAGTCAAGTAACATGGGCAACACATAAATAGACTGATCGTACATAACACAATACTTGTTGCATAAGAAATATAAAAATACATAGATACAGTCAAACCTCGGTTTGCGAGTGTTTTGCAAGACGAACAAAACATTCTCGCAAATCGTGCTTCGCAAACCTAACGTTAACTCGATTTGCGAGACACCCCCCTCCCCGCAACCGGCATCACCCCCTGCCCGCTCTCATCGCCCCCCCCCCCACCCGCGATCCGGCATCCCCCGCCCACGCGTCCAAACACAATCCCTCACCCCGATCAGGCACCAGCACCAATGCACAGGAAGTGCTGGTGCCCGAAGATCCTGTCTCATGCCTGGGCTGAGCCTTGAGCATCTGCGCCTGCTCAAGGCCTTCTGGCTCTCGCTCTCGCCGAGATTCTCGGAGATTTCTGAGAATCTCAGAGAGAGCGAGAATCAGAAGGCTTTGAGCATGCACAAATGCTCAAGGCCCAGCCCAGGCAAGAGGCAGGATCTTTGGGCACCAACACCGGCACGTCCTGTGCATTGGTGCTGGTGCTGGTGCCAGATCGGGGTAAGGGATTATGTTTGGGTGGGTGGGGGATTCGGGGGGGGGGTGACACGAGCGGGGGGGGGCGATGGCGGTTCTCGGGGGGGGGGGGCAGCACCAGTGGCCTTGGGTAAGTGGGTGGTGTAAGGTGGGGTGGGGGGTAAGGTGGAGCACCGGTGGCCTGGGGGGGTTAGAACCAAAGCAAGTTTTCCTTACTTCCTATGGGGAAACTGGCTTTGATATACGAGCAATTTGGTTTACGAGCATGCTTCTGGAATGAATTATGCGCGTAAACCAAGGTTCCAGTGTACTCCTAAAAAACATATACTATATATCAAAACCCAATATAAATCTCTTATGCAACAAGTGTTATGTATGATCAGTCTATTTATGTAAATTTATATATAATTTTATTTTTTAATGCATAATCAATTATTTCTTTTATTATATGTCCGCATATATTTATAATTGTTTATTTATAACAAAAATCCTCAGATCACCACAGCAGTACAATACAAGAACAGTACAGTCAGTCAGATTACAAAATAGCAAAACCCACTGAGGTCATCCCCCCTCCCTCCCAACCCTCCCACCCCACTTCATCACCATGTTCCTATCCAAATTTGTTCATATAACTCATTACATGTTTTGTAATTTTTTGACTCCTGAGAAAGGCATTCATTGCCAAAACATTGGCAGTGTTGAGTCTAGCACTATTGTGTAATTAATAAAGACCTGATTGGTTGAACCATATCGTGATTGATGATATCTCTTCCTCACGACCTTTGATTTTGGATCTAACTCATAGGCACCATTCAGCAATGTTGTCAATCAACCGCTAGGCACCACTTATAGAATCATGCCTAGCGGCTCCTAAGCATTCTTAGGTGCAGTAGTGATCGAATCCTTAGGTGCACTGCAATTTAGGCCAGGGTTTTCTTGGTCTAAATCAGTGGGCCTAAATCAGGTGCTTACTGGTGCCTAAGCTATTCCATTCCCAGACTTCACCAAATCCATCCCGAATCTACCCCTAACCACGTTTACTTGCTGGTAGATACTTACCTTGATGTGGTAGGCCCACAATCCATCAATGCTCCTCCCCTGGCCATGTCCCCTTATGAGATTCACGCACATTTATAGAATGTGCCTTCAAAGTTAAGAGTATAACTTCAAAATATTAGAAATTAGCGCCACATAGGTGTTAATTAGCAATTATTTGTGTCAATTGACTTGTTAAAAGATTAAGCTGTGTACACTGATTTGTACATGCAATTTAGGATCCTATAAGCCCCCCCCCCTTTCATAGTCGCTGAGGTCACGGGTACAGCCCCCTCATGAATAAGAAAAATTTGTGAATAACTTTAGGGCTGACTCTGTACCACTCCCACCTCTCTCCTGCCTCCTGGACCCCTCCACACCTTACTTTTAAAGCCTGGTGGTCTAGCAGTGAAGTGAGGCAGAAGCGACCTTCCTTTACTCCTGCCCTGTGCAGAGCTACAAACAAAAATGGCTGCCATGAGTTCCCATTGTAGTCTCACGAAACCATGGGAACTCACAGCAGCTATTTGTGTTTGTGGCTTTGCAGGGGGAAGGAGTGTAGGAAGATCACTTCTGTCCTGCTTCACTGCTAGATCTCCAGGTTTTAAAAGTAAGGTGTGGAGAGGTCTGGGAGGTGGAAGGGAAGCAAGGTGGTTTAGAGACTAGCAAATCCTAAACCTGCGAATATGGAGGGGGGAAGTATATAAAATTTGGGTCTTAGCTAAAGTGCTAAGCCTGTTTTCATAGCATATCTTATTAAAAGGGCCTCTAAGTCTGTGTCTGAGGCAATAAAATGTCAAGTAATTCTCCCAAGGTTACAAGGATCATACGTATAATTTAAACCCTGCAGCTCTAACCATGAGGCTATTACTCCAGCTTACTATATTAAGGTGCATTACAGCATTAAGGTGCATCACAATAATACGGGGGAGAATCTGACATAGTGGTCATAGCTGCAGCCTCATCACCCTGAGGTTGTGGGTTCAAACTCATGCTGCTCCTTGTGACCCTGGGCAAACCACTTAATCTCCCCTTTGCCCCAGGTACATTAGATAGATTGTGAGCCCACTGGGGCAGACAGAGAAAAATGCTTAAATACCTGAATAAATTCATGTAAACTGTTCTTAGCTTCCCTGAAAGAACAGTATAGAAAACTAAATAAATAAATTATACATATCTTCCAGCACAATAGGTAGAGGGGAGGGGATACATACTACGTTGTGGATATAGAAAAGCTAGAAGTAAATCAAGTAGTCTGAAATCAGATAACTGAAAAAAAAAATGTCTCCCATATACGTCCCAGAATTGTAAAATTGCAGTAGGTCATTTAAGTTTATGTCATAGAGAAAATCTTTGGATGGTTTCAAGCAAACAGCCTAGTAGCAAACAAAGAAAAGACAGAACTACTACTGAAACAAAAAGGGAGGAAACGACCCCAGTCTCCACCTAACACTAAGGGTTCCTTTTACTAAGCTGCGATAGCGGTTTTGGCGCGCGCAGATTTGCTACGCCTGCTAGACGCTAACGCCAGCATTGAGCTGGCATTAGTTCTAGCCGCGTAACGCGGGTTTAGCGCATGCTAAAATTCTGCGTGCGCTAAAAACGCTATCGCAGCTAAGTAAAAGGAGCCCTAAATGGCAATACCTTAGAACCGTCCAAGAAACCTGGGTGTATGGCTGGACCCGAGCCTAGACATGACAATGCAGATCCAACGGATGGTCAAAAATGCTTATGGCAAACTCTACTGGGTTAGCGGACTGAAACCCTACCTCTCCCACCGAGCAATGTCCAATGTAGTAATATCCCTGGTATTCACATTCTTTGACTACTGCAATGAAACCCTCCTGGGATTTTCCAAAATACATGATCAAACAAATCCAAACAGTACAAAACGCTGCAGCTAGGCTTCTACTAGGTAAAATGAGACAGGCGAGTGCCACCCCGCTACTGAAAGACTTACACTGGTTCCCGTTTGAGAGCAGGGTGACATTCAAAATCCTATTGCTAGCGCACAAAACTGTTCGCCTCTCGGAACCGCAATATCAAGCGTCCAGAATAAATAACCATACACCCCAGCGTGCTCTGCGTTCGAGCCAAGAGTCCTTACTACAAACGCCTTCCTTCAAAGACATCAAATACAAAAGCACCAGGGCAAGAATGTTCTCGGCAATGGCCCCAACATAGCGGAATGCCCTACTGAAGGAACTAAAGTTAGAAAAGAGCACCCTAACATTCATGAAAGGGATAAAGACTATCCTTTTCTCAAACTACTTCAACTGAAATTATGAAGTTGACAGAGAAAGGAAACTAGAACTTTCAGAGATGCATGCAAATAGATTATATTTAGTTGAAATGGCCAACCTCCTTAAGAGGTATGTAAAAAAAAGTGTATAGCATATTTAGCTACAAAAGTAAATCTAGTATTACATGTATTACATACATAGGACAACTGATTTGGTATAAACATGTGCATATAAGTAGGATAATGGATTATGGCATAACCATGCCGATATTAATAACTCTGTAACACTACCACAGAGCTCTGTGTATTTCAGTATAGAGCCCATGTATTGTAAAACCTCACAACCCTTATGGTAACATCTTTACAGAAGCTAATGTAGTGTAGCGCCTTTGCAGAGGCTCAGGTAGACCGCTCTGAATTGACTTCCTAGTCATTAGTGGCAATATAGAAGCTCTCAATAATCATAATCATCTAGGCATACCCTAATCCTGCCCAAAACATGTCTAGACCATGCCTCTTTGCCATTTGCACACGCTTGGGTTTTTGACATGCATATCCCAGCTTTGCAAGTAGAGGAGTAAGTAGCAGATTGGAAACTGGAAGGGCCCAAGTTTAAATCCCACAGAAGTTCCCTGTGGTCTTGGGCAAGTCACTTCACATTGCATGCCTTAGGAGAAGGCAATGGTTTACCAAGAAAACCACAAAGGGAAGTCTTTGATTGTGTGGTCACCAGAACTAAAATCTGACTCAAGGGCACATCTGGATCTAGATCTGAGCTTTGTAAAATGGAAACATAGATATATACTATATGCAAGATAAACACTTCAATGCTAGTCTATATACATCTCAAATGTGAATATCCCTTCTAAAATGGCAGTCTTAATTTATTGAAGCAATCAAAATTACAATATAACAATAATCAACCAATAAATATACAGTGTACAATAACATATAAAAACATTACAAATCTAAGAAAAGAGCTCAATTATGGCATACCTCAGCTTAAAAGTATATTTAAAAGTATCAGCTTGTCCCACAATGAATAATGAGAATAACATTCAAAAGCTCTTATGCAGCTGCCAGCAGCACCTGCCTCATAAGTACTTTCTAAACTAACAAAAAAAAAAATACTGGTGCCTGAATGGATAATTTGGGATGTTTTATACACTCCTAATTATTCATCTGGAGAGGGGACATAATTTCTGGTGCTCTCTGTACACGGCACCACTTAGCCCAACGGAAATAAGGAACTACTAACAACTAGAAAAATAAACAAGGCTTTCACATTAATGTTATTAAGGAGTAGCAGAAAGAGGATGTGATGAGATATGTTTTATACTTCTGTTGCTCATATGATTGATGAACCACGATGCAGGCAATTAACCAGAACCCGGCTGTGTCGGGGTGTTGATTGTTTAATAACGCTCTGATTTGTAATTGTGTTTTCTTTGGCTCACTGATTTGTGACTCATCTGCTCTGTGAATACTGACCTCAAATCAAAATAAAATCACTTATCAGGAAATAATAACATCAGCATAGAATACCAGTAAGCCATTTTATTCCTATGTGGGATCACAATAGACAGAGCTTTTCAAAAACCCTTTTAACATTTTCCTTGCCAAATCAAGACATGCTAGGGATATAAAGTTCCTAGATGAAATAAATGATTGCTTCAGAGAACAACTGGTTCAGGAATTGACCAGAAAGATAGTTACTTTAAATGTAGGCATTATCTTTCTCCTGCCCTCTCGTTCTACCATTTTTTTGTCTCTTTCCTATACAAATTGTAGTTCACCCTTTCCCCTAATGTATCAGTTTCTAGATTACAGTCTTTGTCCCTTTTTAGAGTTTAGACAATTACTTGCTTTCCCCTCATTTTAATTGTACGTCGCTTAGAATTTTATGTAAAGCGATTAATCAAATTTTAATAAACTCGAAACTTAACCCCACACTTTCTTGAATTCCATCACCGTTTTTGTCTTCACAACCTCCCCTGGGAGAACATTCCGGGCATCCGCCACCCAACACAGATGCATCAAACTCACGTGCTCACAAGGAACCACGCAACCTGTACTGGCACTGGAAATAATCAAGGTGCCCTTGCAGGAGAACTCAACTGGTCAGAGGAGGGCAGAGATTTTAGGCACTGCTCAACGGCGCACTCGTTTTGAAGAGCCCTTCCTATAGCTGCTCACAATATTTAGCGTTAAAGTGTCAGCAGAGGGGGAGGAAAAGAAGGGAGCAGAATGAACAGACTCACAAGTTCAGCCACTGATGATGCACACAGGCCAACTATGTCAGCACATTCTCCTCTCTCCTTCCAATGAGAGCTCCTCCGAAGGGATCTCTCCCTTACAGCCTCCTCAGTAAAGACTGAAGCAAAGAATCAATTTATGGTCTTGTCCTCACTCCTCGATCATCTAATGATCTAACTGACTGGCCTTGTACTGTGAATGTAGCTGAAAAGGTTTGTGCTAAGAGTTTATGCCTCCATGGCAAGTTTCTTTTCAAACTCTATTTTTGCCTTCCTTATCAATGTTTTGCATCTAATTTGCCAATGCATATGCAGTTTCCTGGGTTGTTTGGGTTTTTTTTCCATTTATATCCTTTCTCTATTTCTAGAAAATGTTATTTTGGCTATAGTAGCCTCTTCCAGCTCACATTTTAACCATGTTTGTTGATATTTGGCCTGCTTCCTGCTATTTCTAATATATAAAATACAAATGACAATAAACTTTTTAGTATTACTACTCTTCCACTGAAACAATAATAGTATATTATCCACCTGTGAGTTATCTAATTACTTTCTTTTATTAATTTATATTAGGTGGAGAACTAGCCTCAGACTTAGAGCTTCTCCATCAATGGATGAGATCACTGTTGAATTGTGATAAATATACTAAGGACTCCTTTTATTAAGGTGCTTTAGGGCCTTAACGCAAGGAATAGTGCATGCTAAATTGCCACGCGCACTAGACCTTAACGCCAGCATTGAGCTGGTGTTATTATAGAAGCATACCACGCGGTAATTTCGTATGTGCGCTAAAAACGCTAGCGCACCTTAGTAAAAGGAGCCCTAAATGATACAACTGAGAAGCAGTTTATTATAATTTTCTAGCTATATGAGTGTGGCTATTTGTGATATTATTATATCTTTATCTATTGATATTTACTATGCTATTATAGGGCTCATTTTCAAAAGAGAAAAACATCCCAAAAATGGCATAAAGTTTCCAAATTGCTATTTTTAGACTCTTTTCTATGCTTTTTGTCTGCAGTATGTCTAAATCTAAAGGGGACATGTTGGGGCAGTAGTGTACCTAGGGGGGAGCAGGGGGGGGAGGTCCGCCCCGGGTGCACGCTCCAAGGGGGTGCACAGGGGAGAGCTGAGTGTTCTCCCTAGGGCAGGGGTGCCCAATAGATCGATCGCGATCGACGAGTAGCTCGCCAAGGCAAAGTGAGTCTTTTGGTTTGGTTTGTTTGCTCTGGATTGTTTTTTACTGCAGACAGTTGGACCTCTGGTCTTTCCTTTTGGTAAAGTGAGTTGATCACCCAGGACTCACTTTGCCTTGGCGATCTATCGGGCCGATCAGTCTTCCTCTCCCCGACGTCAATTCTGCCGTTGGAGAGAAAGTTCGGGACAGCCAATCGCTGCCTGGCTGGGCGGAACTTCCTCTCCGACGGCAGAATTGACGTCGGGGAGAGGAATGCTGGTTGGCCCGAAGCAGGGAGAGCATGGGGCGGTGTCGGCGTCGGCTTTGGGGCCTGTTATCCATTGGTGGCGGTTTGGGTCCTGTTCCCCGATGGCAGTGGCAGTGGCAGTGGCTTGGGGAAGGGCAGGGAGAAAGAAAGAAAGGGGGCAGGCAGGGAGACAGAAGGAAAGAAGAGAAACAGAAAAAAAGAAAGGGGGCATGAAGAGAGAAAGAAAGGTCAGGGAGATAGGAAGAAAAAGTTGTGGAGGAGAGGAAGCATACAGGCTGAAAGAAAGAGTGGATGCACAGTCAGAAGAAGAAAGTGCAACCAGAGACTCATGAAATCACCAGACAAGGTAGGAAAAATGATTTTATTTTAAATTTAGTGATCAAAATGTGTCTGAATTTATATCTGCTGTCTATATTTTACAATATGGTCCCCTTTTACTAAACCGCAATAGTGGTTTTTAGCGCAGGGAGCCCATGAGCGTCGAGAGCAGCGCTGGGCATTCAGCGCAGCTCCCTGCACGAAAAACTGCTATTGTGGTTTAGTAAAAAGGGAGGGGGGTGGGTATTTGTCTATTTTTGTATTGTTGTTACTGAGGTGACAGTGCATAGAGTCATCTGCTTTGACCTCTTTAAAAAAACCCCGGAATAGGAATGATAATTAACAATTCTATGCGTACAGTGTGCGTTGTGTTTTTTTTTTTTTTTATTTTATTGTTGGTAGATCATTTTGACTTGGCCACAAAGATAAGGGGGAGGAGGGAGGGGAGCTGCTGAAAGACATCTAGTAATCCTTGCAGGCTTGACTGTGCAGGGAATTATTTTTGTAAAATCATGTTTTGTTATGTGACTGGCATTATTTAGACTTTAATTTCTATGAATGAATAGAATTAAATTGCTTCTTTTTATGTGCATGCGCTGAAGGAAAGTGGAGAGAGAGTGGGCTGAGGACGCTGAAGGGAAATGGGGAAGAGAGAGTGGGGAGAAGACGCTGATTTATAAATTGACAATTGTACAGAATATTGTTTCTTTTTATACTTTAATATAAACAATTCAAAGCTTGTGTGGATGGAATCAGGTGGTTTGCAGGGATGGGGACCGAGCTTACAGGGATTAGTCCAATAAAATGGTATTTTTTTATTTCTCATTATTTGTTTTATTTTTATTTGTTTATTTGTAAAGTGGTGATTGTTATGTATCAGTTTTTTCAAATTTACATCTACTGTCTTTATATTTGGCACTGTATTAGAGGACATGTGTTACTGTTTTTGTGGTGTTGCATTGTATCCAGGGTCTGGTTTCTTGGCAGTTCAGTTTAACTTTTGTCTACATATTTCTATTTATTCTATATGATTATTCCATATTGGGCGAGGGTGTACCTTTGTTCTGTGTGTATGAAAAGAACATAGTTTTCAGTTGGCATTGATTACAGGATCAATTGACTGTGCGGGATCTGGCTTGTTTAGTTTTACAATGTATGTGTTGGTGTTCTAGTGCTCACTACAGTGTTTAAGATGCTGCCTTTTCCTAGGTACACTCTTGTTGTGCGATATATGGATTGTTACTAAAAGTCATATTTTTCAATAGATGGGGGGGTGTCAAAAATGATGGGCCCCGGGTGCCACACAACCTAGGTACGCCACTGTGTTGGGGGCATGTTTTATGTGGGATTAGGGCGGACTTACAATTTGGACATTTTTCTGCAATAATGGAACATTGCGGAAAATGTCCATGGCAGAACTTGGATGTTTGAAGTTAGACCTGTTTCAATAATGAATATGTGCAAAAAAGGTGTCCAAACTGACCAAATAACCACTGGAGGCATGAAGGTCTGGCCTTCCCTTGGTCCCTCTTTAGTCACTGAACCCATCTCACCCTCTAAAGATGTTAATGAAACAGTATTCCCAGGAAAACAGGAGATACCAACTTCCTCAAAACTCAAAAAGTAGGAAACAAACAGCGAAGGAGACTCTGGTGCCCAATCACTTTTACTGTGTATCAAGACTCGACTCAATCGTGTTTCAGCCTCAACGGGCCTGCCTCAGGAGTCTGAAATCTGAATGATGGTATGTGCACTGTGCTTTTAAAGCTGACGTGGCAGTCCTAACAAAAGCTTGGCCACAATCCTTGTATACAACT
Source organism: Geotrypetes seraphini (assembly GCF_902459505.1). Lineage (NCBI taxonomy): Eukaryota > Metazoa > Chordata > Amphibia > Gymnophiona > Dermophiidae > Geotrypetes > Geotrypetes seraphini. Next base: position 59,827,567 of record NC_047085.1, read on the forward strand.
TTCTCCAAAGGAGCAAACCCACATCGGCTTTAAAATCATAATGCACATACCTTCATTCAGATTTCAGACTCCTGGGGCAGGCCCGTTGGGGCTGAAACACGATTGTGTAGAGTCTTTTTTATATATATGTATAAATCTTTATTCATTTTTAAAACTCATAAGTGTAACATAAAATACAATCATTTTATACTTTAACATCACTTAATATATCATCAAATTCGAACTCTCATCAAATATTCCCCCTCTCTTATACCCAACAATTATTCATAAGCAAAAGAAATCATGAAATATTCCCACCCTGGACGTGTATGTACAAAAGGGAAAAAATTAATATTTATTCTATGCAGCAATTTCAGTATCTTGTTAATGGCTCCCAAATAATCTGAAATTTCTTAAAATTTCCTTGATGCATGGCAATTATCCTTTCCATTTTGAATATGTGACACAAAGAGTTCCACCAAAAGTTATAATTCAGCCTATCCCAATTTTTCCAATTATTCGTAATCTGTTGTATGGCAACCCCTGTTATAATAGAAACATAGAAAATGACGGCAGAAAAGGTTCCATTGCCCATCAAGTCTGCCCACTCTAATGACCCACCCCCCTAACTTCTTCCCAATAAGAGATCCCACATGCCTATCCCATTTTTTCTTAAAGTCTGGCATGCTGCTGGCCTCAATTACCTGCAGTGGAAGATCATTCCAATGATCAACCACCCTTTCGGTGAAGAAATACTTCCTGGTGTCGCTATGAAATTTCCCGCCCCTGATTTTCAGCAGATGCCCTCTTGTGGCCGTGGGTCCTTTAAGTAAAAAGATATCATCTTCCACCTTGATACGGCCCGTGATATATTTGAACGTCTCAATCATGTCTCCCCTCTCTCTACGTTCCTCGAGTGATTATAGCTGCAATTTACTCAGCTTATTGTTATTAGAGGATATTTGGCTTTTAGCTGAGGCTGTAGCTCTCCTCCACACTTGCCACACTCTCCTCCACACTCTCCTTCACACTTGTGACCTGGATTGGCCTCCGTGAAGACAGAATACTAGGCTAGATGGACCATTGGTCTGATAGAGTAAGGCTATTCTTAGGAGCTGAGAATAAAATCAGATAAAAAGAGATCTGAGAGGAACAAGGTTAGTGTTTATATTGAGAAAAGGTGGGAAGGATTGAGGTCTGAATGATATGTGAGATGGAAAATCATAGAACCCTGAGGAGAAGTTAATATTAACATGGCAAGCAAATAAAAGGAATCTGGGAAGGAGGAAACAAAAATACATTTGTGGGAAAGGTATCTTCCCATTCTTAATAGATTCCAAAGAGGTAGTAGTGAGATGAGAACTGCTAAAGGCTTGTTTTTGCTGTGAAGGGACAGGGACAGAGAGAAATGGCAATAGTTTTTTGTAGGGAGCACTTATAAAACCATAGCTTCATTTTAAATTCTGTAGGTCTGCGACTAAGAGAACTGAGTGTTTTCATGTGAACTTTAAGTGAAGCATCTATCAGAATTTGTGTAATATATGTGACATCTGAGATTTGTTACTCTAGAACAGTGGTCTCAAACTCAAACCCTTTGCAGGGCCACATTTTGGATTTGTAGGTATTTGGAGGGCCTCAGAAAAAAAAATAGTTAATGTCTTATTAAAGAAATGACAATTTTGCATGAGGTAAAACTCTAGAGTTTATAAATCTTTCCTTTTGGCTAAGTCTTAATAATAATATTGTAATTTTTTAGCTAAAGAGACATATGATCAAGAAACTGTTTTATTTTACTTTTGTGATTATGATAAACATACCGAAGGCTTCAAAATAGTACCAGGCGGGCCACATGTGACTTCCGGGCCGCAAATTTGAGACCACTGCTCTAGAAGGTTTTATTCATTTCTCTCTTGTGGTTCATGCATTTAAACATGACCATTTTGCTCCGTTGCTGAATCTGACTGCACATTCCAGGATATTTCTCATGAATTCTTCCTGCCAAGCTAAACAGCAATATCTGATACTATCTGGCAAAAGCATTTAACCTACTTGCCATCACTTAAATGTCTTTCATTAAAACAGCAAAGATAAAATGGCTGACTGTATATCATAGATAACATTGAATATGCGGCACATGCCTGCCATTTAAAAGTATTCACAAATCAACTTTCTTTTTGCCATTATGTTTTCACATATGCCTTTAGGAGGTAATTTTATAGCAGCGCTAATTAGTAAAAACACAAGCATTCTTTGATAGATTTTCAAAACAAAAGTGTGTGCATACATCTACTTTGGAACTTATCGCAGAAAACAATGTATTTTTATTGGCCCCTGCAACTCTTTCCCTTCTTGTTAAGTGACACCTGCAATTTTGCAGTTTGCAGAGTTCATGGGGTCTGTAGATATTACAGAATTCACAGCACTCTCTGCCTCAGCTATTTGATGTCTTTTGCTCCATGAGTCTATGTGATGGTGGTCTATGAGCCCTTTCAATTTCAAAAGGATGGTCAGATTTCAGGAAGAAAGATCATGTATTGTTCAGTATCTGACCCTTATTCTCCCTCTAGAATGCTGAGTAACATAGTAAATGACAGCAGATAAAGACCTGAATGTCCATCCAGTCTGCCCATAATTTATACCCATTAAAAAATGCATGATTAAATTAACTTGTCTCTTCTTTGATATTTCTGGGCCATAGACTGTAAAGTCTGGTATTGTCCTAGGTTCCAAATGTTGAAGTTGCCATCCAAGCTCACTCCAGCCTATCCAATCATCCTACCGTAAAGTCTGGCCAGTAACATTTTCATGTTTCAAGTTAGTGGAGTTCCCATTGATGCCCACCCCAGCCCATCCTACACCGAATCACCATATATGGGACACAGACTGTGCAAGTCTGTCCAATACCGGCCTTAGTTCTTTAATTTATACCCTTTGGTTTCTAATTAGAGATCCTCTACATCAGTGTTTTTCAACCTTTTTACACCCGTGGACCGGCAGAAATAAAAGAATTATTTTGTGGACCGGCAAACTACTAGGACTAAAATTTAAAAACCCTGTTTCCGCCCCATCTCCGCGAGCTCGGTCACCTCAGTAACATAGAAAAATAGACAAATATAGTGCAAAATATAGACAGCAGATATAAATTCTCAAAACTGACACGTTTTGATCACTAAATTGAAAATAAAATCATTTTTCCTACCTTTGCTGTCTGGTGATTTCATGAGTCTTTGGTTGCGTTTCCTTCTGTCTGTGTATCCTTTCTTTAATTTCTTTCTTTCTGCACTCAGGCCCAAGAATTGTCCCTTTCTATTCCCTCCCTCTTTCTTTCCTATGTCCTTAGTGCCCCCGGTGCTTCTTCACATGTCCTTAGTGCCACCGGTGCCTCATTCCCATGTCTTTAGTGCCCCCAGTGCTTCCCTCCCATGTCCTTAGTGCCCCCAGTGCTTCCCTCCCATGTCTTTAGTGCCCCCAGTGCCTCCTTCCCATGTGTTTAGTGCCCCCAGTGCCTCCTTCCCATGTCCTTAGTGCCCCTTCCTGTCTTTAGTGCCCCCAGTGCATCCTTCCCATGTCTTTAGTGCCCCCAGTGCCTCCTTCCTATTAGAGAATGACACGGTGGCGGTTTACCCGCGGCCACCGCATTTTAGCCGCGGGTCACCCACCGAAAACGGGGAAGAAAACTAGCAGTCGCTGCGGCGACGGGAACAAGGCCATTCACCGCCCGCGGGCCTGAGGCACATGGTCGGGTTGGGCCCATGTGCCTCAGGCCGCGCCCCCAGGTGGGACCTAAGGCTCCAGGGCCTATTCTGATTGGCCCACGCGCCTTAGGCCCCACCAGTAGGCGGAGCTTTGGGACGGATGGGCCAATCCGGCCTCATTCCGTCATTGGCTGCCTGCCGGACAGGCGGGTTTGGCTCCCGTCTGTCCGGCCAACTACCAAAGGTACGGGGAAGGGGGTGGGGGTGTCATGGGGGTCGGCCAGGGGGGTCGCGGGTCGGCTGGGGGGGCGGTCGGAGGTGCTTGGGGGGGGCGGTCGTTGGAGGGAGGGGGGTTTGCGTCGAGGGCAGGAGGGCCTGGGATCCCTTCTGCCCGTAATGTAGTGCGGGGTGGGGGTAGGGGGTCGCCGTGGCCAGGAGGGTTTGGGCTCCCTCCTGGCCCGATATTGTCGGGGAGTTGGGGAGTCGGCTGGGCAAGAGGGCTTGGGCTCCCTCTTGCTCCGATCGTGGATGCGGGTGCGGGTGGGAGCGCGTGCGAGCGGTCGTTCGGGGTGGGGGTGCGAGCGGTCCTGCTGGGGAGGTGAATCGGGCGTCGGGCGGGGTGGGAACTATGTAAAAAAATTTTTGTATACCGCGCTCACGCGTATAACGCGCGAGGGGTATGCGCGGTAGGTAAAAACGCGTATAACGTGCGCGTTATATGCGTGAAAATACGGTATACTAAGCAACTAAATTTTAGGTTTTTGAACTTTCCCAAAACACTCACAATGTCTCCAAAAGATTTATTTTACAAATTCCTGAAGGATGTATTTTGAAAACGGACTTCCACCTCTTCATAAAATATATTTCCTGCCAGTTTCTACTAAAAAGCCTTCTTCCTCAGGAGCTCCTTTTTCAACTGATATTATTTCTCTAAGTACCTTGGATCTTTCCAGTATCTTGGAAACTTCAGAGGAAAAAGTTTTTCAGTGTACGACTCTTTTGGTGACATTTGTTTTTCAACAGGACAAGGAAGCAGTTCGCCTTTTTTTCAGGATGAAAGAAGAATATTTTTTTGAACAGTAAAATATCTATTTTTCCAGATGTTTCGAGATGGACACAGACTAGGAATAAAAGATTCCTAGAGATGGAATAATATGTTACTGGATTAGGGGCTAAATTCCAATTAAGATAACCCTGTAAATGTATGGTCTTTATAGATCAGAATTCTTATGATTTCTATGAGCCCTCACAGTTACAATTTTTTCTTGAAGGCAAGGGAATAATAATGCTGGGTTCCTTATGTTTAAAGAAGATGACCCACTACTTTAATTTCTTATTATAAAAATGTTCTAAATATATAATTTCTTCTGATAATGTGAATTATCTCTCTCTAAATGTGGACTATTATTGAGCCAGGATTAGTTAACTTTTGATGCTATTTAGATTTGGTATATTTATTTTAAATTTACTTAATATTGTGACAAGTCTCATTTTCCTGTTCAATAATTTTTGTTGATATATAAATAAATGATAAATAATAATAATAAAAAACAGTATCCCTTATTTCAGACTAAGCCACAGTCCTGTAATTAGTACCAGATCCTGTAATTCTCCTGGAAATGTCCAGTTTACCTCTTTTGTAACCTGACTGAACTGCGAGGTTAAGACGGAATAAAAGTCACTAATGTAATGTGCATAAAGTTGGTTTATGTGCATCAAAACAGTTTGGCTTACTTTAATCAAATTTTACACAAATTAAAGTTCATACTTATGCTTACAGTGTGATAAAATGGTTCATTTCCTTTTCCTCATTTTACAAACCAAAGCATATAATTTGTACTTGAAAAGATATAACCAGTTTATAATGTTGTAATAGCTCATTTATTTTTATGTAAACCGCTGTGAACTTCTATGAAGTATTGGCAGTATATAAATAAAGACTTGTATTGTATATCTGTTTGAGGACTGGGTGTGAAAATACATGGTAGTATCTCTTGTTAGGGTGATAGGGGTTATATGAGGCATAAGTGCATGTGGGTCTTCGCATGTGTGTGTGTGTCTTTGTACAAATATTTCTATGTACTTTTGTATATTTATGTATGTGTCTTTATGTTTGTCTCTATGTCTTTCTGTCTTTGTATCTTTGCACATGTTTGTATGTGTTTTGTGTATCTGTCTTTGAGTTTTGTGTATGTCTTTGAGTCTGTATGCTTGTGAGTTTGTGTGTGTGTGTGTGGGGGGGGGGGGTGGATCTTTGTGCCCATGCATATGGATGGATAGACACAACAACAACAGAAGAAAAATCCTCCACAGCATCTAGAACCATCAAGGAAACAGCAAAGAAGCCGGAAAAAATACACCCCTGCTGTTATTGCATCAGATGAGTTTATTGAACGGAAGCTCAACTCAACATGATTTGTGTTTTGGCCCCACGGGCCTGCCTCTGGAGTCACCAAAGTCAGATTTGACCTGCATTTGCATAGCCACAACCTGTATGATTTACATTTACTTTGATGACTCCTGAGGCAGAACCTTGGGGCCTAAACGTGAATCGTATTGAGTCAACCTTCTGTTCAATATACTCATCTGTTGCAACACCACCAGGGTGTACTTTATCTGTCTCCTTTTCTGTTTCCTTGCTGGACAGACAGATAGATAGACAGATGAATGGAGCCTCGTCAATATGCACCTGGAGTTTCTTTTCTATTCCTTCATTTACTCAGTTCAATTACACTTTACTACTTCATTTTCTGATCCTCTTCTATCAAATTGGTTGAAGATTGACAGACATGGTCTCATGTCCTTAGCGTTTCATCTAGCAAATCTTAGCCTGTCTTCTGATACTGTTCCCTCCACTTGAAAAATTACAAATGTTTCCCCTATTCCTAAAAACTCAAATATTACTTATCTCCCGGAGTATTTTCGTCCAATTTCTAATGTTTGTATTACTTCAAAATTTACAGAAAAGCTTGTCTTTGAACTACTGTTGACAAAAAATTCATTCTGCATCCTTGACAAACGAGATTCCGGACAAACCATAATACAGAAACTACTATTTCTGCTTTAAATAGTGAACTACATTCTTATTTGGATAATGGTAAAATTGTGTTACTAGTTTCTCTCGACCTTTCTGCTGAATTTGATTTGGTTGATCATTCATTATTGATTTCTCAGTGAATTGCATTGGGAATCGATGGTACAGTCCTATCATGGTTTAAATCATTTCTCATGGCAGAAAATTCAGAGTTTTTACTCCATCAAATTCGTCCTCATCTTCATTATATGATTTGGAATGGGGTGTTCCATAGGGTTCAATTCTGTCCCCCTTGCTGCTTAATATTTTTTTGAGTCCACTTGCAACTCTGATTCAGGAATTTCAAATTAAAGGATTTATTTATGCAGATGACATTTTACTGACCTTTGTTGTATCAGCATTTAATATTGATCTTTCACCATTGTAATGGTGTACTGATATCAACTTGGCTCAAAGATTATGTGATGATCCTTAATCCTTCAAAAACAACCGTATGCTGGATTACTAGTCTATTATATCTTCCAAAGACTAAAATTCACCTTTTTGGAAGTGATTTGCAACCTGCAAACTCATTTCGTTATTTGGGAGTAATCTTTGATTCAGCACTTACCTTTGACTGTCATATTTCTCAGGTATTAAAAAAAAAAAAGCTTTTCCTGGCTACGGAGAATTAGATCTATAAGTTCTTTTCTAGATTTTGAAGCACAACATATCTTTTTAGTCATACATTTGCAATGTCTAGAATAGACTATTGCAATTCAGCATACTGTGGGATATCTTCATTTAATCAACGTTGCCTTCAAACACTTCAGAATTCTGCGAAGTGAAATTATATGATGTTACATTACCTCCCTATTCAATACAGATGTCAATTCAAAATTTTATGTTTAGCATTCAAAACTCACACACACGCGGTCCTTTGATTCCAACAGGCTTGTTCTTCCGTCAACAAAAATGGCTCATTATGAATCTACTAGATCAGGGGTGCCCAATAGATCGATCGCGATCGACCGGTAGCTCGCAAAGGCAAAGTGAGTCGATCATCCAGGACTCCCTTTGCCTTGGCAATCTATCGGGCCGATCAATCTTCCTCTCCCCGACGTCAATTCTGCCGTCGGAGAGGAAGTTTGGGCCAGCCAATCGCTGCCTGGCTGGGCGGAACTTCCTCTCCAACGGCAGAATTGACGTCGGGGAAAGGAAGATTGATCAGCACGAAGAAAAGAGAGCATGGGGCGTCGGCGGTGTCGGCGTCGGCTTTGGGGCGTGTTTGTGGCCATTAGTGGGGTTTGGCTCATGTTCCCCGATGGCAGCGGCAGTGGCAGTGGCTTGGGGAAGGGCAGGGAGAAAGAAAGAAAGGGGGCAGGCAGGGAGATAGAAGGAAAGAAGAGAAACAGGAAAAAAAGAAAGGGGGCATGAAGAGAGAAAGAAAGAAAGGTCAGGGAGAGAGGAAGAAAAAGTTGGGGGAGGGAATGAAGTGTGGAGGAGAGGAAGCATACAGGCTGAAAGAAAGATTGGATGCACAGTCAGAAGAAGAAAGTGCAACCAGAGACTCAAGAACTCACCAGACAAGGTAGGAAAAATGATTTTATTTTAAATTTAGTGATCAAATGTGTCTGAATTTAAATCTGCTGTCTATATTTTACAATATGGTCCCCTTTTACTAAATCGCAATAGTGGTTTTTAGCGCAGGGAGCCTATGAGCATCGAGAGCAGCGCTGGGAATTCAGCGCAGCTCCCTGCGCTAAAAACTGCTATTGTGGTTTAGTAAAAAGGGAGGGGGATGGGTATTTGTCTATTTTTGTATGGTTGTTACTGAGGTGACAGTGCATAGAGTCATCTGCTTTGACCTCTTTGAAAAAAAACAGGAATAGGAATGATAATTAACAATTCTATGCGTACAGTGTGCGTTGTGTTTTTTTTTTTTAATTTTATTGTTGGTAGATCATTTTGACTTGGTCATTTTAAAAGTAGCTCGCGAGTCAAAAAAGTGTGGGCACCCCTGTACTAGATCTTCCACATATTTTTTTATTGCCCCTTTATTTTGGAATGATCTTCCACCTACTATTTGGGCTGAGCAATCTTTTCCTAAGTTTAAGACATTATTGAAAACTTATTTTTTTCCAGAAAGCATTTCCTATGTATATCTTAGGGCTCCTTTTACTAAGCTGTGGTAGCGTTTTTAGCGTGCGCTGAATATTAGTGTGCGCTAACCCCCATGCTACGCGGAAATACTAACACCAACTTTAAGGAGGCGCTAGTGTCTAGTGCGCGCGGCATTGTAGCGTGCGTTAAGCACGCGCTAAAACAGCTAGCGCAGCTTAGTAAAAGGAGCCCTTAGTTTTTATTTATTGTTTGTTTTAATTGTATGGATGTTATGATTGGTTGTATTATCTGATAAAAGGTATGGAAAACGTTCCATACGCAGACAGGTTAGAAAGGCTGGGGCTTTTCTCCCTGGAAAAGCGGAGACTCAGAGGAGACATGATAGAGACTTTCAAGATCCTGAGAAGGTAGAGAGGGACAGATTCTTCAGCCTATTGGGAACCACAAGAACAAGGGGGCACTCGGAGAAATTGAAAGGGGACAGGTTTAGAACCAATGCTAGGAAGTTCTTTTTCACTCAGAGGGTGGTGGGCACCTGGAATGCGCTTCCGGAAGTTGTGATAGGACAGAGTACACTACGGGGTTTTAAAGAAGGATTGGATAAATTCCTGAAGGATGCGGGGATTGAGGGATACAGATAGAGGTAGAGATAGGATTATGAAAGGGTATAGATAGAAGCATAAAGGGGAATAAAGGGTTTTAGACAAGAATCACCTTATAGGTCATGGACCTGATGGGCCACCGCAGGAGCAGACTGCTGGGCACGATGGACCTCTGGTCTGACCCAGCGGAGGCAACTTCTTATGTTCTTATGTTCTTTCCTATTATTATTGGCGTTCTACATAGTAACATAGTAGATGATGGCAGATAAAGACCCGAATGGTCCATCCAGTCTGCCCAACCTGATTCAATTTAAATTTTTTAATTTTTTCTTCTTAGCTATTTCTGGGCAAGAATCCAAAGCTTTACCCGGTACTGTGCTTAGGTTCCAACTGCCAAAATCTCTGTTAAGACGTACTCCAGACCATCTACACCCTCCCAACCATTGAAGCCCTCCCCAGCCCATCCTCCACCAAAACGGCCATATACAGACACAGACCGTGCAAGTCTGCCCAGTACTGGCCTTAGTTCAATATTTAATATTATTTTCTATATGTTTTTAATTCTTTTTTTTTTTTTAATGTGTAAAGCCACTTTGACCTTTTGCATTAAGTGGGATATCAAATGTACAATAAACCTAAACTATTACTTGGAAGAAACATGCCTAAAAATCTGAAAAACAGTCACATCACCTGTCAGCAATATGAATATCAAAAATTTCTTTCTTCACGTTTTATTGAATAGTTTTCAAAAAGCTATAATTTTAAGTCACAACTGTTTTCAGTCTGAAACAGTGTCAATCTAACAGGTCAACCAATCTTTCTATCAGAATTTAAATTGAAGATGTATTTTTCTACACTTTTTAAAAACATGTAAGAACAACTTATTTTATAGTTTCTGTATAATTTTGACTAAAATATTACTTCAAATATCACTTAACAGGATAGTCATAGATAGATAACTAGATAGAGTGGAGAAGTGTCCTAGTGGTTAAAACCCCTGCCTCAGTACCCTGAGTTTGCGGGCTCAATCCCCACACTGCTCCTTGTGAGTCTGGACAAGTCACTTATCCCTCCATTGTCCCAGGTACTGTAGTTATTTTGTGAGCCAGCTGGGACAGATAGGGAGAAATACATAAGAGTACCTGAATGTAAACTACTTTGAATAGAAGCAGTATATAAGAAATGTTATATATAAATACTGCAAGATATAACTTGCAACAGCTAATTAGTTATAATTAATTTTCCATGCTATTATATACTTGGACACAATAATTAAATTATTGTTAGCATATAAAACAGCCACATATTGTTGAACATAAGTTAACAGTCTTGCTATTTAATTAACTTCTGAAATCAATTTTGTTCTGCTATCTACTTAATAGAGATACTTAATTTAAAGTAGTACTAAACTATGCAATAATTATGGTAATTTAGACCTTTCTGGAACATTAATTCATCAGAAGCAAAGTGACAGCTCTAGGAAAAAAAATGTCTGGAGATGAAAGACTAAATAAGAGTAGATTATCTAATATTACATACAAACTGCACATGTAAAACCATGGATAAGTATCACCTGTAATATAGAACAAAGTACACTTTCCCCCCTGTATTCGCGGTTTCGTTAACCGCGGTTTCGCTTATTTGTGGTTTTTCGTTCCCTGGCTCCACCCCCAAATTTATGTCACAGGATATTGCTGCTCCTGGCATTGCACAGAGGAAATTGTTGATCCCAGCGTTGTACGGAGCAAATCGCTACACTTGTAGGTCAGATTATTTGCATTTTTTTATCTTTTGGGGGGTTTTTAAACAGAAAAACCGCAAATAACATCTAAAAAGTTATTTGCGGTTTTTCTGTATTCGCTGCCATGCTGTTCCCCATATCACTGCGAATGCGGAGGGGGAAGTGTATGTTATTAAAGTTATTATAAAGTAAATAGAATATTATGGCTGCAGGCAGCACCTATATGGCAGTAGAGTAGGGGTTTCTACCATAAATATGGTGGTTAGAGTGGCTTATATGCCTGGGTCCTCCTCTCTATGGTTCACTAGCCTACTATATTTATTTATTTAATTTGTTTTCTATCCAATTCTCCCCATAAAGCTCAGAATGGCTTACAGGTTGACATACATAGTACACAGTTAACAGGTTTGACAAACCCAATGCCAGCCCTGGTTTGGTCCAAGTGGGATTTAGAAAAAAAACCATGTACCTCGATCAGAAGAGCTGACCAAATTAATTACAAATACCCTGAGCCAGCTGCCTACTTCTCTGAGAGTGAAGGGGAATAAGATATAGAGCTAGACAAGGATGATAGGCAGGGAGACCCTTATAAAAATGAAACTACTGCTAAATCTGGCAAGTTGGCTTGTTTGAAAAGAAAGCCTGTGCCTTTGAGGCAGACTCAGTACAGAGAGCCTAGGAAAATGCACACTAGAGAGCTGCACTGGAACGGGAACAACGGATATCCTGCGGAACCCAAGAGGATCCCGTGGGTTTCCCCTTCAAGTCACGGGAATCCCGTGGGGACGTCCCCTCGGGGCACGGGGATCCCGTGAGGATGCCACCTCAGGTCACGGGGATCCCGCAGAGTTGGAGGCAGCTCGAGCCGAGAGAGGCTCGTCTTCTTTTCCTGCCTGCAACACACCACACATAGCTGACCCGGAAGTCTTTCCCCAGAGGGAAGGCTTTGTATCAGTTACGAGCAGCGTGCAGGGATCTTCTCAGAACAGTGCTTCTTAATCTCCCTACCAAAGGCTCCATAGAAGCTGACTTTTGATTGGACACCGGCACGAAGTAGAAATCAGCCAATGAGTTTTAAGTTAGCAGCAAAAGAGACGCCGCAGCCATGCTGTTCAAATTACTTTTGCAGAGTCTTTGGTAAGGAGATTTATTTTTGTGCGCTTGTGTGATGTTAATTTATAGTGACAAGTAAACGTTTGAGAGTATTGTGAACAATGCTATTTTACCATGCTACCATTACAACTCCTGCTGTTATCTGGACTCGTTTTTAAACTAATGGTAGCTTTCACCCCCTCCAGGTTTTGTTGTGTTTTTTTTGGTGCTGGTTCAGCATATGCCATTGCATGTCTTCCTTTATCATTGGAGTGAGTCACGTCTTGGAATGAACTTCTTTAGTTTTCTTTCGATGCGATTCATACCTTTAGAGGTCCACCATAGGCTCTATGAATGCTGCTATTTGTTGATTGATTTTAAAGCCTTCCACAGCTGTTCTTTTACATGGTTATGGCTTAGACCATTTAACCCTCAACATGATGTTCACACATTTTTATGCCTAGCGTACGAGGTTTTCGGTTATGACTATCCATTTCTTATCAGTATTTAAATGGGCTTGCCATGAGTTTTAAATCAGCTTTTATTGATTTTCATGTATGATGTGATTTTTTTTATGCCTGGTTTATGAGTTTTTTCCCTGTTATGACTGTCCATTTTTTGGTATCTAAATGTTCCTGCTACCTCTTAAGTCTGTTCTTATTAATTTTATTGATTTTTATGGATGATGTGATTCTTATGCATAATTTATTCCTGTTGTATGGGCTCTTTAGTGTTATGACTGTTTATTTTTAAATTGGTATTTTAAAGTGCCTGCTATGAGTTCTAAGTCTGTCTTTTTTTATTTTCATGTATGATGTGCTCTCACGCATAATTCATTTCATTCACAGCTTTACATGTATGATGTGGTTCTTGTGTATAATTTATTTCATTCAAAATGTAAAGACATTCATTCTGTCTTTAGTCTACATTTGTTTTCTGAGGGAATAGAAAAGGAGAATTGGGCATGAGTGGACAGCAACAGAAGGGTTTATATAAGATGGGAAAGCGTAAAATAGAAACTAGGACCAACTTGATGGAAAAATAAGTCCAGACAACAAAAGTAAAAACCAGAATTTACATGTCTTTGTATTGTGTTCAAAAGAAAAGGAAATGAATTTCTGGGTTTATTTCTACTGTTGCTGACCCTTGCTGTTACTGGTGGGAAATTAGAGAGTTGCATGGGAATGGGAACATTAGAGGCTCTGGTAGAAACCCGTTTACAAAGTATGTATTCTTCCCAATTAATATTTCCAAATTAATAAAATATCTTTGCTTATTTGTAAATGGGTCTCTACTATACCCTTTAATTCAGTAGCATAATTAAATGAAATAACTATTTTTGAAGTTTATAGGGATGGGCGGGGATCGGAGGGGATTCCTCATGGGGATGGAGGGGATTCCTCACGGGGACAGGCGGGGACGGATGGGATCTTGGCGGGGATGGGTGGGGACTGAGGGATTCCTCACAGGGACAGGCGAGGACGGGTGGGATTTCTGTCCCCGCGCAACTCTCTAATGCACATCCAAGTCTTTAGGGAGCTGAGCGCCACCCCCTTCCCAGGAAGGTTTGGGCATGGTGCTGTGAAACTTAAGCACCTCTACCATCTTTCCCAGTACCGAGGTCAGACTCACCAGTCTGTAGTTTCCTGGATCTCTCCTCGAACCTTTCTTGAAGATTGGCGTGACATTCACCATTTTCCAGTCTTCCAGAATCCTTCCCGATTTGATCGACAGATTGGCCAATAGTTGAAACAGTTCAGCTATAGCTCCTTTCAGTTCCTTGATTACCCTCGGATGGATGCCATCTGGTCCTGGGGATTTATCATTTTTAAGCCTATCAATCTGCCTGCATACCTCTTCTAGACTGACCGTCAACCCTTTCAGTTTCCCGTCCTCATTTCCTGTGTATAGCCTGTCGGCTGAGTATGTTGTGCATATCTTGAAGGTTTGGCTCTTGGGCCTGTTCTTTAAACATTTTCATAAGCAATATTGCTAAAGGTCTGTGAGGTAAGATTTTTGACTTTGTGGATGATACCAAAATCTGCAAATTGGGATTTACATGTGTATCCCAAATAAATATCTGAGTGCACTTCTAAAATGAAAAGCGAACTTCTAAAATAAATACAGTAAAACCTTGGTTTGTGAAAATAATTCATTCCGGAAATATGCTTGTAATCCAAAACACTTGCATATCAAAGTGAATTTCCCCATAAGAAATAATGGAACAGTCACTACACTTCCACAGCGTCTGAGAGAGAAGAACCATCAGCTCAGTTGTGATGACGTGACATGTGTATACTGTATGTATTCGAATCGGAAGACCTCACTCGTTTATCAAATTAGAATTTAATAAAACGTTTTTTTCGTCTTACAAAACACTTGCACACCAAGGGCTCCTTTTACTAAGGTGCGCTAGCAGCGCCCACGCGCTACATGAAAAATACTAATGCAAGCTCTTTGGAGGCGTTAGCATGTAGCGCACGCTAAAACCGCTAGCGCACCTTAGTTAAAGGAGCCCCAAGTTACTCACAATCCAAGGTTTTACTGTATCAATATTGAACCAACTCTACTTGTGAAACTGGATCTTAAGACAGTTCTAACCGATAAGTACTATCAAATTTCACCAAAACTGTACACCATGAAAATAGCTAAATGGCTAGTATATTTAAGGCATATCAGGGGCAGTATTATAAACCATTTTCCATCTGGAAAGCTCAGGGTATATATAGTTTGGGAGGAGTTGCAATGCAAGCATACGTTTTATAAAATACAATCTGCATATGCACACCAAGGGGTCCTTCAATTATGCTACAGTAAGCACTAATGCATGGTCATTTTTGAATACGCATGTGCAGTATGATAAAATATTTTAATAATATTTTCACAGAAGGCGTGTGCCTAGGGGTAGAGAGTGGGTGTGTCTGCACACTAAGGCCCAGATTCTCTAAAAGGTGCCAGTTTTTAGGCACTGGTAGGTGCCCTATCTCAGTGATAAACAAGTGTTTTCATTGATTTTCAAGGTGCCTACCAGCACCTAAACAAATCAGTTCTGGAATTGAATCTCTGTAGGTGCTTTACAGTGTCTAACGCCACCGTAGGCGTGGCTAATGCCAGAAGTGGTGTTGGGCGCCATAAAGTGCCTATGGAGGTACAAGTCATATCAAAGGTAGGTACCGGAACTATAGGCCAGGAAAACTCTGGCCTCCATTTCTGGTGCCTATCTTTGCCGGAAGTGCAATTCGCTTACCGGTGCCATGACAACGGCGCCGGCTAGAGAATCCGGGCCTAACCGATTAGAACATGATTAGCACGTGAGACCTTACAAAATAGGTGGCAGTAAGGGCTCATGCATTAATCTTTTTTAAGGGCCTTAGCACATGGGAAAGACCCACGTAAAGGCATATTAAGGCCACTTTGTACTACAGTTTGGTAAAAGGGTCCCTTAGCAGGTATACACACACAACAATTTGTGGGAGAGAATGTGTGTACTAGCGAAGTAAGTTCTGAGAGCCTCTTTTGCAAAGACACATAGGGCATTCTATTTTGAAATTGCCCCATCGTTTCCAGATCAATTCTGTCTCCTTAGCCTGTTTGGCAACAGAAATATTTAAAAGCAAAGAGATTCAGCTCTTAAAAGCAGAAGGTAGTTACATAATTTCTGTTTCTTACTGAGGTATTGTTCATATTAGGATATTGATTCCAGCAACTTGGTATTAAATCAGTGAAATTAACTGGTCATAAAAATATTTTGTGGTATTTTATAGTAACATTTAAGCTTTTAACGCTATAATTATGAATTGTCCCTTTTCTATTTAGGAGATAAGGAGCACCATGATGGATCAGATCGACGATCCATTCAGCCAGTTATCCTGTCAGTGGCTGGGTCACTGGAAAGCACCCAACAGATTTTAATAACACTGCCCATTTACTGCTGCATGTAAAATATAGAGATACTCATGTCGTAAAAACATAGAATATGATCTAGATAATAATTGATAATCTAAATAATAATTGTTAATTGATTTGTCCTTCTGAAATGTGTCCAAACCTGCATTTTTAAACTCAGCTACAGTACTAGTCTTGAACATTCTCTACTAAGAAATTCTATAGCTTAATTGTGAAGCAATTGAAAAATATAGGGACCCTTTCAACAAACTGAGGTAAAAAAAAAAAATGTCCTCAGCACCTGCTTACATAGGGTATTCCGGTGTACTAATGCCATTTTTGCGGCATGGGTAAAATCAAATTTCCACTATTCTATTAATAGCCATGCACTAATTTTCCCACTATTTTATTTATTATTTATTTCTAAAATTTCTTGACCGCCTATAACTAAGCGGTTTACAGTATAAAACATTCACAATGGTTCAGAGGACAACATACATGACAATACTTTCAGTACACATTTAACCCACTAAGAATAGCAGAAAAACCTGCCAGGTAATTACATATCACCAATCCTCAATGATTCTAGAGCACAGGCCATAATTCAGATTCCTCATTAGGTGTCTCCTTTCCACATATCTTCAAAGGAAGGCCTCTACGTACAATTGTGTTTTTAACATTCTCTTAAACTGTGACCGCTCCAAACAGATCCTCAAGATACCAGGGAGGAAATTCCATAATTTTACTCCTGCTACGGACTTCATTGCTATTCTTGATTTAACATTCTCCTTCCTCGAGGTCAATCTCACTGTACCTTCAGACCTCAAGCATCTCGTCTGTTAGTCATTATTTCTTTTCCTTCAGTCAGTAAACTTAAATCTCTGCATATTTTCAATCTCTTATTTTCTTATCCTTCTGTTGTTGGAAATTACTACCTGTTCATTTAAGGGTTGAAATTAATTATAAGGATTTCCGAGGGAAATTGAAAACTTTTTTTTTTTTTCAAAGATTCTCAGAAGTTTAGATTATTGTTTTATAGTGAAATGTTATGTCCCAGTTACTTTTATTGTTATCTGCAATGAGCAGAACACTGTAATTGCAAGCTACAAGTACTGCATTGTAATTCTGTATATTAGCTTAACATTGCTATTAAAAGACTAATCGCTATAAGAGTCAATACAAAGCCATGGCAGTCAGGCTGTTTTTTAAACAAAGGCTGCTGCAGCTATATATTTTTTTAAAAATCTGGATATTCAGTACTGCAACCTGGATAGTGACCAGCACTGAATATACAGACATGATGCCAATGCTGGAGTTACTCTGGATATCAGTGATCTTAAAGCTAGAAGGATGCTTTGATGCCTTCACATGCTGAGGAAAGTTAGATCCTGCTTCCATCAAAAACATTTTACCCTCCTTGTCCAATCCATCATCCTCTCCAGATTGGACTATTGCAACTCTATCTACTTAAGCCTAACTAAGAAAAACCTCCACAGACTCCAACGGATTCAGAATGCCGCGGCCAAGCTCATCTTCGCTAAAAGTAAATTTGACCGTGTCTCCCCGCTCCTGGCCAAGCTCCACTAGCTTCCGATAATCGCCAGGGTCCACTATAAATGCGCCTGTTTAGCTTTCAAAATCTTATATGGTATCCTCCCTCCCTTTATCCTCTTTCTTGGAATTCCTCAAACCCTAATACCACCAGATCCTCCCACAAATTAAAACTATCCTTCCCCTCGCTAAAAGGCATTTCCCACACAGGAAAGCTAGGGACCTCCCTCCACTTCAAAATCACTGAGCTTTGGAACAACCTTACCTCTCCTCTTCGGAACTTGAGCTCTCTCCAAGTTTTCCGCAAACATCTGAAAACCTGGCTTTTCTCAAAAAATGTAAGTCTCCCTCCAATTTAGGAATCAAGGAAACTCTTATATCTTAGCATCCCAAGTCCTCTAAATTTTCTTCACACTTCTACCTCTATCCCTCTGTTGTAGTTCCTTCCTATTTCTCCTACTGTAAACCGCGTCGAGCTCTACAAACATGGAGATGATGCGGTTTACAAACCTAAGGATTAGATTAGATTAGATTAGATGCATAGGGAGAGAAATGGCCAGTAGGATAAAGGAGTATTGATGCCCCTGCATAAGACTCTGGTGAGATCTCATTTAACATATTCCATGCTATTCTTGAAACGGTGCCTTCAAAAAGATATAAACAGTATGGTGTACTGGGAGGGGGGGGTCAGGGATTCAGGGGTAGTGGATGGGGTTCAGGGGGTCATGGGTTTAGGGGGGTGCCAGCAGGAGGGAGTGGTCCTATGATCTGTAAAAATATGTTTGTGTGCAACAATTTGTTTTTTTAAATAAACATTGCCTGCATCTTGTACAGTTGTTTGCAGTTCTTTTTGTTTTGTTTCTACTGTGCCCTTCCTGCAGATCTGTTAGATTTTGTTTTGTTTGACTTTTACTAATCAGCGCCAGATGTTTTTAATGTGGGCCGGCAAGGTAAATGCTCAGACACGTGTTGGCTATCTCCAGAAAGTATGTTTTAGTAAATCATAAGAGTATATATATATAATTTAGCGATTTATATTCAAATCCTCTAAGCCTCTAGTGATCTTTGAGCCTCAGTCCCACCACTCCACCGCCTCAAAATATTTCATTGCGGTGAGCTTTACGTGGTCATTTCCTCACTGGCTCATTCCTACTTAATTCATCTTTTTAGTTTAACTTTTTAGTTTTTCATATTCATTTAAAAGTGCCTTGTGCGTTTTCCCATTTGCTACTAATTATCTATTTGGCTTCCTTTAAAGTGCTTAGTGCTTACCCAGTTCACTCCTTTCATACATCTTTATAAAAGTTCATAAATATAGTATAAAGATATAAAATATATCCAAAAGACTTAGCTGTTGTAATTTATTCCTTCTTTCTTCTTCTTTACTGTATTTTAATTCTGACTTGTTCGGCTTGGGAGGGTTAGACCCAACATGTTTCGCCTACTGCTGTTTCAAGGGTCTTCCCTAATAAAACATCTGGCCACAACCTGCCGGTGGAGGGATTCAGGAGGTGCAGGGAAAGGAGGAGAGACGCTGGCGAGGAGGACTGTCATCGGCGCCGGCTGACTTCCTACAGGATGTGCCTCTGGCCATAAGGCAGCCGACATGGGTGACTCCCCTCCTCGCCAGTGGGTCGCAGCACGCCAGAAATCTCGGGAGGCACACAGTTTGCGATTCACTGTGTTGATATCATAGAAGGTGATTGTCTTGAGATCCAACAGCAGTGTCTTTAACATTACTCTGGATGAAATCCAGGATCCAGATAGTCTAGGGTTGCCATTGCTGAGATTCCTTTCACATTCATCTTGCTTCAGCCAGATTCACATATTATTTCCTCAGATTAAGCATAACTAGACAATTTTTAAATCAAAGCAATAGGTTTTTTTTTCTTTGTTATGGCACTGAGCACTGAGCACTGAATTCGGTGATTCTGAGCAGTACGAGACCACTGCTGTACAGCCTTGCCTCTGCTCAATGTGAACCTTTCTTCTTCTAGATACTGACTAATACAAATATTCATTGTATTTGTGTCATTAATCACTAAGAAATCTAACAGTGCTTGTGCTGTGTTCTTCTTCAGGGTTTCAATGAGACTGTACAATCTTATCTTGTGTAGAAAGTCCCATTCCTAAATTTTGCACCATTAACATATACGATCTAAATGCATGTTTGTTCTGTAAAATCTCTTCATTGTACAGTTGATAAAGATGAATAATATTTTATAGGATATCTATTAATGTTTGCTCATATGTTAAAGTGTTTGTTTTTAAGTTTTATACTAAGTTTAACATTATGGAGGATCATTTTAGAAAAGGACGTCTCAGTCCTATTTGGATGTTTCCTGCTAAACATTCAAAGTGGAAAGCACAGAAATGTTCATTTTCGAAAGCCGAACTACTAGACGTCCAAAAATACATATTTTTTTAAAAAATTGTCTACTCGGACATCTAGGCCAACAGGACATCCAACTCTTATAACAACAAACTTTATATCCCATTTTTGACCAAAGAAACGTCCAAGTCCAAATCCAAACCATTTGGATGTGGGAGTTGCCATCATTGTGATGGACAGGCCACACAGATTAGTGTGCCTGATTCATGATTTGAATCGGTTCATTGATTCACTTCAGGTGAATCGATTCAAATCGATTTAAAACAAAAAAAATTCAGCCACCTGAATCGGTAACTGACCCTCTCCCCTCACCCCCTAAAGCAGAAGCAGCAGCGCTGCCTCTTGCTGGCCGGCTGCTGCCGCACCTGCTTTAGAGGGAGAGGGTCAGTCAGGAAGTGCTGGTGTCCGGCTTCCCCCCTGGCCTCCCACTGGTATCAGGCTTCCCCCCTAGCCTCCCGTGCATCCATTTACCTAATAGCAGCAGCCTGCAGAGAAGATCACCAGTGCTAGCGATCTTTGCAAGCTGCCATAGGCCTTCGGAGTTCTTTCCTCTGCCGCGATCCTGCCTCTGATGTCAGAGGAGGGGCGAGACCGCGACAGAGGAAACAGCTCCGAAGACCTATGGCAACTTGCAAAGATTGCTAGCACCAGCGATCTTCTCTACAGGCTGCTAATATTAGGTAAATGGATGCACAGGAGGCCAGGGCGAACACGCAGGCCTTCCGTGGGGAGGGGGGAACAGTCCTTCAGGGGGGCATAGGCCTTCAGGAGTGGGGTGCAGGCCTTCAGGGGGGACAGGCCTTTGGGGGGTGCAGGCCTTCAATGGGGGGACAGGCGTTTAGGGGTGGTGGCAGAGACCTTCCGGGATGGTAGTACAGGCAGGCCTTCAGGGATGGGTTTCAGGCCTTCAGGGGGGACAGGCAGGCCTTCGTGGGGGGAGTGCAAGCCTTCAGGGGGGAAAGACCTTCAGGGGAGGGGGCCCTGGTGTAGAAGTACACGAAGAGAGGGAGGGAAGGGGGGCTCAAAGAGATGTGCATATGCTGGACTTTGGGGGGGGAAGAAATAATGGGTCTAAAAACAGAGGAGAGGGGGAGAGAGAAGGTGGACAATGGGATTTAGGGAGGGAAGGAACAGAAAGGGAGAGAAGTTGGACACAAGGGATGGTGTGGAAGAGGGATAAAGATACTGGATAGGAGGGTATTTGGGAAAAGAAAGGGAGAAATGGTGGACCCTGGGATGGTGGGGAAGGAGGGAGAGATGCTGGATGAAAGGGTAGTTGAGAAAAGGTGGATCTGTGGATGGAGACGAAAAAAAGGAAAGATGCCAGTCCTCCAGGGGAGGGAAGGGAAACGGAAGGGGAGGACAGAGATAGAAGATGGATGGTTAGCCCAGAGAAAGAAGAAAGAAGGAGACCCTGGCAAACAAGTTATCAGAAGACAACCAGAGTCTAGGACCAACAAGATTTGAATAATGACCAGACAAAAAAAGATAGAAAAAATAATTTTATTTTCTGTTTTGTGATTACAATATGTCAGATTTGAAATGTGTATCCTGCCAGAACTGGTGTTAGACTGCGCAGGTGAGCTAGGATTTAACAGAGGGAGGAAAAGTATTTTTTGTTTGTTTATTTTGTTTACACCACAGCGCCAGTGTGGTTAGGAAAAGACAAAGGGGGTGAAGAGGCTATAAAATAAACCCATCAGGATGTTTGAAAAAAAAACAAAAAACAACACCCACTTGGGCAGGAAAATTGAATCGAAAAATGGATTCAATAAGCTGAATCGAATCAAATCTAAAAAATTTTTTCCTGAACCGGGCAGCACTAACACAGACATGCCAACAGAGCAGTGGGACACCTTAGAGGGCACTACTGTGAACTTCACATAGAGTGCCAGAAATGCATCTCACCATATATCCCTTATACTGTAATTTATGCTGAGCCCACCAAAACCTATTAGTGGGTTTTGGTTGGCTCACACTTTTTTTTACCATTAATGTTTGGTTAGAGTGGCTTATGGGCCTGGGTCTTCCTATCTATGGTTCACTAGCCCACCCACCAGGTTACTTAAGACAGCTACATATTCTTTCATCCAGATTTTTGGCAGGTGGGAGGGGGTTAGTGAGCCCTGGGGAGGTGTAGAGGCAGGGGGTCATATCTTAATGTATCCAGTGGTCATCTGGTCAATTTGGGTCCCTTTGTGGCACTTAGATACTTCTAAAACAGGTCTAACTCTGAACGTCTGAGCTCCATCCAGAATGTCTTGGAAAAGGTTTGATTATCACCGCAAAACGCCCAAGTTAAGCATGCCCAAAGGCAAACCATAACATGCCTCCCAGCATTCCCTACTGAAACTGTGGACATACAGTACAGTGGGAGAAACATCTTGCTAGATATCCAGGGAAAGGGTTTTGATTATCAGCACTTGGACGTCAGCGATTAGGATGTCCAAATGCCGACTTAGACGTTTTTTTAGACGTTTTAATTTTTAATTATGAGCCCCATAGCTTAAGCACAACACTTGACACAGAAGGGCACATTTAAGCAACTCATTGTGACAATGACATAATATTTGGAGGGGAGATGGGGGAGGAGCAATTTCACCCCAGGAGGGATATTAGGAAAGCTGAAGAATATGCTAAGAATGTTAAATTCTTACAATTATCCTTAAGTCACAGAAGTAGACATCTGTGCAAACAATTCTTTAGCATCAAGAAACAAATATGTTAAAATGGGTTTAATGTAGGTCTTAGGTAATTTTGGTGTGAAAAGGCTCTAAACATTGCCGTACAATTCCAAATGCAGCAGTTGTATAGTTATGTATTTTAAATATGCAAATGCCATGCAAATGCCTTCTTTAATCATTACTGTGCTATGCATATTTGAGAAGTTGCCATACATTAACTTAGCATACTAAGGAGTTTGGGGGGAAAAGCAGTGTCTTGATTATCCCCTCCATTAGTGAACCCATGGTTTCCTTTCCCAAAGTAAAACTGAACCCTTCTTTTTTTATTTATAGAAGTCTTAATACAGAAAATAGAGGAAATACTTCAAACCATGAAGAAAATACAACTTTAAGTCCAAAGAAATAGGCCTCCTTTTATCAAACTTCGGTACAGCTTTTTAATGCAGGCCAGTGAGGTAAATGCTCTGGCACTCATAAAACTTGAATGAGCATCAGAGCATTTGTCTCGCCAGCCTGTGGTAAAAAGCTCTATCGAGTTTTGATAAAAGGGGCCCATAATTTGTTGCAAGCCTTCAAAAATGGGAAGCATTGGAAATGTAGGAGGTACATAATGTAAATTATTTCCTAATACAATAATGCACAGGTGTCAAAGTCGGTCCTCGAGGGCCGCAATCCAATCGGGTTTTCAGGATTTTCTCAATGAATATGCATGAGATCTATTAGCATACAATGAAAGCAGTGCATGCAAATAGATCTCATGCATATTAATATGGGAAATCCTGAAAACCTGGCTGGATTGCGGCCCTCGAGGACCGCCTTTGATACCCCTGCAGAAATGGATCAGGCTTTTGAAGCAAGTATCATTTACCAGTAAATGCCCAAAGGACAACTTCTGGAGACCTATGTAGCTACACAGATTGAAGAAGGAAATTTGTTATCCAGAAAGGCCAAAAGTTGTTTGGGGTCTGAGCAACTAGTCCTGCTCTTAGGTGTTCAGGAATAATGAAAATGGTGCAAATATTTCCAAACAGATATTTTTTATTAATATTATTGGATCAATGTTCAAGAGGCATTTGCATTAGGAGTTCGTCTCAGACGCGCAAAATATGGCATTTCTGGCAACGAACTCGACTCTATACTAGTTTGTGCATTCATATATACCTTACATGACGACATCCCTTCACTAACATCTAACTGGTCAAAAATATTTGATTCCATATAAGGCTTGCTTCTATATCTTCATGTGGGGGCGTGTCACAAAAGCATTCCTAAAAATTATATTCTTATACCTAAAAAAGTTACATTCTTATACTAAGATTACATGTTTTATAAAGAAAAATACAGAAACAAATATTGGAATATACTCATAAAAGATAATCCACACACACAGCTTTAAACCCTTTCTGTTAAAAGTCAGCCTGCATTGCTGCTATCAACATGTGCTGAAAAGTCTTTGTTCCCTGTCAGAACAGAAGAAGGAGGGGCTATCCCTCCCCCCCTCCCCCCAGAGTTCCACAAACTCTGATTTTGCCTATTTAGTCATTTAATACATTTTCAAAATAAAATATATATTCTAATCTACAGTTGTTACCTAAAGCTGCATAAGTAAATTCCTAGTGTATAGTGTTGATGGCTTACTAAAATTTACTAAAACTTAATTCTGGATCTATACAATAATACACATGTGTATCCGATTAGTGTTTCATGCTGCAAAATCAGGGCTTCTTGGAATGTAAGGCAACCAGGTCAAAGGCCAACCCCTGTCTGCTTATAACTTCCCTAGGGATCTCCCTAGATCGGACTATACACACATTTGAACAATGAAAACTTATGAAACTTAAGCTTTGCCATCTGTAGTAAATTTTCTATGGCACTTATCAGTCATGTTAATGTCCTAAACTGCATTCCTCCTCCTTCAAGCACACAGCACATGTGGGGGTTTTCCAAATCAATATGATACAGGTCTTTTCCCCTCTTGTCTTTTGGTTCTGTACCCAGTTTTATTCAATATTCTGGTTTTATATAGATACTAGTTGTTTAGCCCGTTACATTAACGGGTGCTAGCAGCCCTTCTCCCTTATTTTTACCTCCTCCCTGTCCAGCAACACCTCTCCCCCTTTCCCTGCTCCCCCCATATAGCAGTAGCCCTTCTCCTTTTATCTCCCCCTGTCCAGCAGCACCCCTCCCATTCCCTCCTCCCCCTGTCCAGCAGTAGCTCTTCTCCTTTATGTCCTGCTCCCCCTCTGTCCAGCAGTAGCCCCAGGAAAAGAGTGAGGATCACAGGACCAAAGCTTTTACTGACATCCAAGTAGGGGAAATCCACTCTCCCCACCTCCTTGCTCCTGCTGCACTTCCTCCTTGGCTATACACACGCGCGCGCGCACACACTTACATACAGCTCTCCGGCTCCTCGCGCCCCTCCTCCACATTCCACTTCTTCGGCGGGGGCCAACGTTTTCTTTATTTTGTTTTCTTTTCACGTGTTCCTCCTTCATGGAAAAACAGCACTACCGGCCAACTTAGTCCCTTGCCGCCCCCTTCCCGCGCCGCACAACCACCTTTCCTTCCCTCCCTCCATCAGGTGCAGTGAATCCACCAATGTTAAAAGGAGCCACGTCGAAATCGGAGGCCTGCCACTGCCGTAGCACTTTCCCCTCTGCCTTGGCAGAGAGGAACGTGTTACGGTGGCGGCAGGGCTCCAATTTCAAAGCAGCTCCTTTTAACATAGGCGGAGTTGAACTGACCTGATGGAGGAAGGGAAGGAACGGTGGGGCAAATTTCGGCAACAGCAGGAATTGTTTGGCGGGCCAAGCACCGTGAAACTTTGTTTCTTTAGGCAGCCCCGGGGGGGGGGGGAGAGGGTTGAATCGTCGATGTGCAGGCCGCTGAGACGGGAGTGAGCAGTTCGGCTTCCCCTATCTGGGGAAACCGGGGAAATCGCCGTGCCGAACTCAGCTGCGCGTCGGGAGTGAGTTTTTCGACTTCCCCTATCTGGGGAAACCGCCGTGCCGAACTGAGCTGCGCGTGGGGCCGTAGTAAGCGCGGGGCATGCTGCAGTCTTGGCGGCCACGGACATACGGATCATGGAAGCACGCTGATAAGACTGCGCATGCGCCGCCTACGGTTTTATTATATAGATATATAGCCACTAATAACACCTGCTCACCTGCTCTTGGATTAGGCCCTATCTATCAACAGTTTTTTCTAACTAGTGAATCCTGTGCAATGTGAGTAAGCATAATGGCTGAATTTTGATTTCAAGTTTGCTCATTTCATCAAACCCACCTGTCCAGGTTAATAAGCAGCTCCCCCTCCCCCAGCTTATTTAAGCCACAGAAATACTTCAGGCCATCGAAAGTATAGGAAATATTATTCAGCCCAATCAAACATTTCACTGTAAAACAAAGAGAAAAGGATCCACCATTTTGGATCACTCTTGTTCACATGCTAGGAACTGCCGATGGCTTGCATTCAGAAATGCAGACTACGGTTTTCCAGGCCTATATTTCCAGTGCCTACCTTTGATGTGAATTGTGCTTTCGTAGGTGCTTTATGGTGCATAACGCCACTTCTGGCATTAGCCACGCCTACAGTGGCATTAAGCACCATAAAGCACCTATGGAGGCACAATTCTTGCGTAGATTTTTTAGATGCCAGTAGGCACCCTGAAAATCAGTGAAAAACGTCACTTAAATGGTGTTTTTCACTGAGCTTGTGTGACTACCGGCACCTAAAAAAAGCACCGTTTAGAGAATTCAGGCCTAAGTGTAAAGCCCTCAATGGAGAGTGACCCAACTTTGTTGGCTGGACTGAGAACTTTTCAACGGCCCCTCATATACCACCCACCCTTCCCCCTTTACAAAACCATGAAAGCAATTCTTAGCACAGGCTGGTGTGTGAGCATTGGGAGCAGCACAGAGTATTTAGCGTGCTGGCTTGTGCTAATAAAACACTTTCATGGTTTTGTAAAAGGGGGGGAGGGGTGTTAGTGCACTAGTAGCCAGTTTTATCAAATGAGTACCAGAAAAAAAAAAACATTGGGTAAAGATTAAAAAAAAGATTCATCTGAAACATAAATATGCAATGACTCATTTTTCAATGTCCATAGAAATACAGCACTGAAGATTATTTATGCATATGAGTTTTTGCTGCAGTGGTTCAGGGTATAATTATGCAAATGAAAAAGAAAGGACAACAAATTATAGATAACGATTAGAGAAATATTAACACACAAGGACTTATGGAATTCTGATTGATTTGAATAAGTGTTCATTGAAAACAGGTTATAGCACTTTTCACTATTCATGCACTCTGCTCTGAATATTCTCCAGTTGTACTGTAGCAAACACTGTAAGTTGAAATGCTGTCCGTGATGTGTACAAAATTTGATTTTGCTTCCTACAGGGCAACATTAAGGGCCTGTTTTACAAAGCCGCGGTAGCGGCTGCCGTGCAGCAACAGCCCTGAAGCCCTTTAAATCTCTATGGACTTCGGGGCCGTTACCTTGCCGCAGCTGCTAGCACGGCTTTGTAAAACAGGCCCTAAGTCTCAAAGATTTTTTTTTCTTTTCTTTTCAGTTTCTAATACAGTAGAACATAATAAACCGACAATAATATATTTTGAAAATTAGAAACTGAGTAGTCCATTTACTAAGGTGTGGTAGCCGATTTAGTGCGTGCTAAAGCATCCATATGATATAATGGACGCGTTAGCACGTGTTAGCGTGTAGCGTTCATTAAAACAGCCAGTGGGCCTTAGTAAAAGGACCCCTAAGTCTTCTACCTTCATGGTTTACTTTCAATTTTGGAAAAGTTTACAGGAAAACTGTGCAGTTGGAGGGATGCAATGTGACC
This sequence comes from Geotrypetes seraphini, assembly GCF_902459505.1. Taxonomy (NCBI): domain Eukaryota; kingdom Metazoa; phylum Chordata; class Amphibia; order Gymnophiona; family Dermophiidae; genus Geotrypetes; species Geotrypetes seraphini. Next base: position 59,855,178 of record NC_047085.1, read on the forward strand.
TAGTTTTTAGGAAAAAAAGACTTCAGGACAGTTTTTTTAACATCCCTTTCTGACGCACTGTAATAGCCAAAGGGGGAAAATTATCAAGGTGCAGTAAAAGATTACCTTTTACTGCAGCTTGATTTACCACTGGATTCAGTCACTTGTGAGATTTCGGTTCTGCAGGTTGATAAATCATATTTTACAAAAATAATGCTGCTTGCAAGCCACATTGCAAGCAGCTTTATTCCCGTGGCCTGGGAGCATTGGATCACAAAGCAGCACTAGGGGTACCATTTTCCATGTAGGCACCAGACTGGACCTCGTTCCTGCCTGAATATCACAAATACATTGAAAGGTAGCCTAAATTCATGTGGGGGAATGGAGCTTCAACTGAGGGAGGATCTACTGGGGAAACCCAGCCAGGAGGGTATTCAGCTAGAAGGAGAGCTCTGTCAGGAGGGACCCTGCTCTGCTGGCTCAGGAATATCAAGGTAAAACTTTGCGGTCTGATGCTCCCAGGAGGTGAAATAACTCCTGTGTGGAAGATTAGCTTGGTTGGGCAGGCTAGCTTGGTTTGCTAGAAGCAATTAGCACACAAACACCTTTCATAGAAACTAGAGAATGACACGGTGAAAATTACCCGTGGCTAACCCGCTGAAACGGGGGGAGGGGGGGAAGTGCTCACTGCGGGCACAGGGACAAGGTCATTCACCGCCCCGTGGAGCGGTGAATGGCCTTGTCCCCGCAGTTAAGGGAGGGAAGGCGTATGGTCACCGATCGCGTGTGGCCCCCTCCCTCCCTACCTATGGCCAAATCTATCTCCCTCCCTCCCTCCCTCCTCCTTACTTTCACGGTGCTTTAGTAAAGAAACTTACTGAAGCCAGCGGAGACTGCTGCCTGTGCCTGGAGTCGCATATGTGTGGGCGGAAGCTTCTCCTCTGATGCAACTTCCGGTTGTGTCAAGAGGAGAAGTTTCCGCCCACACACATGCGACTGCAGGCACAGGCAGGCAGTCTCCACCGGCTTCAGTAAGTTTCTTTACTAATGCACCATGAACGTAAGACATAGGTAGGGAGATTCTTGGGTCGCTGAAGGGCGGTGAGGTGGCGAGAGGGAAGAGTAGTGGTGGGAAGAAGACGCTGGAAGGGAAATAGGGAACAGAGAGTGGGGAGAAGATGCTGGAAGTGAAATAGGGAACAGAGAGTTGGGAGAAGACGCTGAAGGGAAATGGGGAAGACAGGAGTGGGGAGAAGACGCTGGAAGGGAAGAAGACAGGAATGCCAGACTATGGGGCGAGAGGAGGGAAGAAGATGAGTATCAGACCAATTGGGGAGGGGGGGTGAAGGGAGAGGCACAGTAACAGAGCAAATGGAAAGCACAGAGAGAAGACAGTAGATGAAAGGAATTTAATGAAAAGATGAGGAAAGCAGAAACCAGACAACAAAGGTAGAAAAAAAATTTTTTATTTCTTTTCTTTTCTGTTTTTCTGCTTTAGGATAAAGTAGTATATTATTTTTGTTAATAAAATTTTATATATTTTCTACTACTAGGGGACAATGATATTCTATAATTGTGATAATACACTAAATAACTACAAATATGTCACAATATTATAAATTTTATATCTTTCATTAAAATATTCTTTTAATAGTGCTCAGACCCACAACCTTCAGTGTTTAAGTGTATGAAACAAAACACCGGCTGCCATCAGAACATCATAGCACCATTTTATGTCTTATACCACAAGAACACAAGCAATGCCTCCGCTGGGTCAGACCTCTATCCCCTTTTCCAGCAGGAAATTGTCCAATCATTTCTTGAATCCCAGTACCGTACTCTGCCCTATTACGCCCTCTGGAAGCGCATTCCAGGTGTCCACCACACGTTGGGTAAAGAAGAACTTCCTAGCATTTGTTTTGAATCTGTCCCCTTTCAACTTTTCCGAATGCCCTCTTGTTCTTTTATTTTTTGAAAGTTTGAAGAATATGTCCCTCTCTACTCTCTCTATGCCCTTCATGATCTTGTAAGTCTCTATCATATCCCCTCTAAGTCTCCTCTTCTCCAGGGAAAAGAGTCCCAGTTTCTCCAATCTCTCAGCGTATAAAAGGTTTTCCATACCTCTTATCAGATGTGTCGCTCTCCTCTGAACCCTCTCGAGTAATGCCATGTCCTTCTTAAGGTACAGTGACCAATATTGGATGCAGTACTCCAGATGCGGACGCACCATCGCCCGATACAATGGCAGGATAACTTCTTTTGTTATGGTAGTAATACCCTTCTTGATTATACCTAGCATTCTATTTGCTCTCTTATCGGCCGCTGCGCACTTTGCCGTCATTGTCATGTCCACCATTACCCCCAAGTCCCTTTCTTGGTACTCTCATTCAATAACATCCCTTCCATTGTGTAGTTGTACCTCAGGTTTCTGCTTCCCACATGTAATACTTTACACTTCTCAACATTGAACTTCATCTGCCATCTCGTCGCCCATTCCCCTAGTTTGTTCAAGTCCCTTTGCAATTCTTCACAGTCCTCAGTCCGAGCTCCACTAAATAGTTTGGTGTCGTCCGCAAATTTTATTATCTCACACTTCATCCCTGTATCTAGATCATTTATGAATATATTAAATAGCAGCGGTCCGAGCACTGAGCCCTGCGGGACACCACTCGTGACCCTCCTCCAGTCCGAGTAGTGGCCCTTTACTCCTACCCTCTGTTTCCTTCCCGCCAACCAGTTTCTGATCCATCTATGTACGTCTCCTTCCACCCCATGGTTCTTCAGTTTCTGAAGTAGGCATTCATGGGGTACCTTGTCAAAGGCTTTTTGGAAATCTAGATATATGATGTCTATGAGGTCTCTTCTGTCCATCCGTTTGTTAATTCCTTCGAAGAAGTGCAATAAGTTTGTTAGGAACGATCTCCCCTTGCAAAAACCATGTTGACTGGTTATCAGAAGTTAGTTTCCTTCAAGATGTTCATCGATGTTTTCTTTTATCAGTGATTCCGCCATTTTCCCTGGAACAGAGGTCAGACTCACCGGTTTGTAGTTTCCCGGGTCACCTCTTGATCCCTTTTTAAAGATGGGCGCAACGTTGGCTATCTTCCAGTCCTCTGGGATCACGCCTGTTTTCAGTGATAGATTGTAAATTTGCTGCAGTAGTTCCACTATTTCCTCCTTTAGTTCCTTCAGAACCCTTGGATGGATTCCATCCGGACTCGGGGATTTGTCAGTTTTTAATTTTTCTCTCTGCCTGTGTACGTCTTCATGGCTCACTTCCATGGATATTAATTTTTCTTCTTGATCTCCCTTGAAGATTTGCTCAGGTTCCGGTATGCTGGTTGTGTCTTCATTTGTAAATACAGATGAAAAGAAAATGTTAAGCCTTTCTGCCACTTCTTTCTCCTCCTTCACCACTCCCTTCCTGTCTCCGTCGTCCAGCGATCCCACCTCCTCCTTAGCCGGCTGCATCTCTTTAACAATTTACTTAAGAGAGGAAAAAACGTGGAGAAATTTAAGAGCAAACTCAAAAGCTTCTTTTTAAAGATGCATTTAATGACTAAAAGAATTGTCTAGGAGTTTCATTTTATCTTCATATCTTTTGAGATTCTTTGTTCTTTCCCTTCCTATTGTTTTTAACCTTACTTGTCTTTTTTTCTATTAATTAGATTGTATTTCTTTTCCCAGTCTTTTCTCATGTTTTATTATGTTTTTAAAAATAGTCTTTATTATGTTTTGTAGGATTTAGTTTTTTGTTAGTTATGTTTGTCCCCCAATTTTGTAATTTTATTGATTTGTTCATCGCTTAGAATTTGGAATAAGCGATTAATCAAATTTTATAATAAACTTGAAACATATCTAAAGAACGGTTTGAAATTTTGTGCTTCCCTGGCTAGCCTCTCTTCATACTCTCTTTTGGCTTATCGAACCACATGGTGACATTCTTTTTGATACTTCCTGTGCTCTTTCCAGTTCCCCTCAGTTTTGTCCTTTTTCCATTTCCTGAATTAATTTTTCTTATTGCCTATTGCTTCTTTCACTATTTTAGTTATCCACGACGGGTCTTTTGTTCGACTCTTTTTACACCCCTTTCTGAATCTGGGGATTTACAGATTTTGCGCCTCGCTCACCGTGTCCCTGAAAAAAGACCAGGCATGTTCTACTGTTTACCATTTTCTGGAAGTGTTCCTAAGTTTCTTCCTTACCATTTCCCTCATTGCTTCATAGTTTCTTTTCCTGAAGTTAAAAGTTGTCGCTATGGCTCTCTTTCCTTTCGGTATTCCAACCTCAACCTTGAACTTGATCATATTATGATCGCTATTTCCCAATGGTCCCACTATTTCCACTTCCTTTGCAGGTCCTCTTAATACATTTAGGATTAGATCCAGAGTGGCATTTCCTCTCGTTGGTTCTCTAACAAGCTGCTCCATGAAGCAATCTTGTGTAGCCTCCAGGAATTCTGTCTCCCTAGCGCATCTTAATAACCGTGTTACCGCTTTTGCATTCCCGCTTCATCTCGGCTTCAATTTCTTCATTGATATCTCCAGTTTGCTCGGGTGGACAATAGTATAGGCCCATCTTTATTTCAGCAAAGTCCATTTTATAATAGATGTTAAATATATGAAATAATAAATAATTGATAAATAGTGGAAAATGATACTAGGAATTATGAAGAATCCGACCACCTGTGTCTGTTGATAAAGGTGGATATCTGAATTCCTAAGAAGTATCCAAAATGAAAAATTAGAAAACATTGATAACATACCCAGTGTTGTTATGTGGTTGAGACTTGTGGTGAAAAGAGTGAACAACTGTGTTTGTATATGCTAGAAATATTGATTACTGTAACATCATTTATTTGTGAATTTTCAAGAAAACCCTTCAATGACTTCGAGTTATTCAAAACTCGGCTGTTTGATTGATCTTTGGTTTGAAAAAAATGGGATCATATAAGTCCCTATTATCAAAAATTACACTGGTTGCCCCTGGAAGCAAGAGTTCTGTTCAAATTCTCTTGTCTTTGTTTTAAATCAATATTTGGGTAGGCCCCTACGTATCTGGTCTCTCATTTTTTTTTTTTATAAATCTTTTTTTATTGAGCATTTGCAGGATACAAATCAAGAAGCGGTACAAAAGCCAAACATCCAGCCGATCAGTATAAAAATGTGCAAATAACTCAGGAACCAGGTAGGACAAATCAGAAAACAGCATAAATTAAAACTACTATATAGCAAAAACAGAGCATAACAACAAACACTCAATACTCAAATTTTCACATTTTCTCAAAGAGGCAACACCCAAAACCACCCAGAACACCCCTCCCTGACCCAATGACCCCCCCCCCCCTGTGTGTGACACTGATAAGATGAGCACCAGTCACAGGCACATCCTGTGTGAGCTGCGAAAGAAAGAAAACCAAAATCAGCAGAAGTGAAGAAAGAAAAAAAAGAGAAGAAAGAAAGAAAAGAAGAGACAAAGAAGAGAAGTACCAGGACCCCCAACCAAGAAAAAAAAAAAAAAAGGAAGAAAAAGAGAAGTGAAAGGAGGAAACTAGGAGTTAAGAAGCAAGCTAAGCGCTCGATGAGGCAAAAAGTCCCAGTACACCTCCCAAATATCCTGGAATTTGTCCCAACCATGTACCTCCCTGCCAGATAGAGCTCGGCATTCAAACATAGCCAATTCAAACAATAAGTGTTTCCATTGAGTCAAAGGAGGAATGGTTGAAGTTCGCCAGTATATCAGGATCACCTTTTTTGCCAACAATAGCGCCTTGGCCACCAACAGCCGGTGTCCCCTAGAAAAAGCGAGAAAACCATGATCCACATAAAAAAGAACATTCTGAGGAGACGGTACAGGTAAAGAGGGGAATAAGTTCCTCAAAAATCTCCAAATGCAGGACCAAAAAAGTTGTATCTTAGGGCAGGACCAAAACATATGACCTAGAGTAGCATGTCCCTGACCACATTTGGGACAAAGTTCGGTCTCAGCAAAGCCCGCCCGAAACGCCCGCCAAGGAGAAATAAAAGCACAATGAAAAAATTTATATTCTTGTTCCCTATGAGACATGCTACAAGAAACTACAGCAATAAAGCCATATCCCCTGGCCACAGCCACAGAATCAACAATTGTATTCAGGTCCGTACTCCAGGCTCGCACTAGGGATACTGATTGAGCATCAGGCTGTAAAGACCTAAGAGAAAAAATATAATGTCGCAGGCGCGGAGCTCCCTCTTCCCAAATCGCCAAACTGAGCTCTAGCCGTTCCGCAATAGTAGCTGTCAGAAAGGAGCTATCTAGATCAGAAACATAGGGCTGAAGCTGCAAGTACCCAAAAGGATCCACAACCTCAAGATTATATAGAGAAGCAAGCTCCGTGGGAGCCAGAAGATGGCCCTGATCGCTAAGAACATTCCCCACCCGTCTGATACCCCGAGCGGCCCAAGACTGGAAAATACGGGAGTCCGTCCCCAGACTAAAACCCGGATTCCCCACCAAAGGTAGAAATGGGAGATACTAAAATTTGCCTGCAGTTCTTTACACAAAAATTTCCAGCTCATACGCATATACGTCCAAATCACATTGCCTTTCAGAGGCGCAGCTAAACACGAGGAAGGAGCATGCAGAAGGTATAACTGGTCTCTCATTTTAAACTGAACTGTTCTAACAGGCCTACTCATAGAATTCATATGTTCACTTATCCTACAATAAAGGCCTGGTTTTTTTTTTTAAGTTCTTTATTCATTTTTATACTTTCAACAAGTGTTTTATAATACAATACAATCATAATAACTTTAATATCACTTTTTGATCACACATATATTGACTCATAATATAAATTCCTCCCTCCCACCCTCCCTTCATTATAATTTCAGATAATTTGGAAATAAACCCGCCCTCTCCCCACCCTATACCTCAATAAATAAAAGGGGAATAAATAAATTATTAAATATAATCAATCTTTGCAATAATTTGTTACTGGCTCCCAAACATCAACAAATTTATTATAGCGTCCCTGTTGAATAGCTAATATTTTTTCCATTTTAAAAATATGGCACAATGAATTCCACCAGAAATTATAACTTAATCTATCATATCTATTATATCCTGATATTTTCACAAATTTATTTATCAATTCCAATAAATGTGGAATGGTAGATTCCGGATTCCTCAAATGAAGCAAAATATCGTCCGCATATGCAGAAACTTTATATTCCCGACCTGAATAAGGAATACCCTGAATCTCCTTTGATTGTTGCATAGCTAATAAAAGGGGTTCTAATTCAATATCAAACAATAAAGTATCATAATACAATGCCTGCTGGTAGAATAATTCTTTTTTAGCTATTCTAGAAGAAATCTCATTATATTTACAATAAAGGCCTGTAGATAGAACTCTTGCATTCCAGGCAGGTAAATTATTAAAAACAAAATTATTTAATTGATTTGTAAGTTAATGATTTACTGTTTTACTTTTGCACTGTAAGTATGTATGTACTGATGATTTTATATTGTGTTTTATTCCCTGATTGTCCAGCACTTCTTGTTGTAAACCGCCTCAAATTTTAACGGCTTTGGCGGTATATAAAAATAAATTATTATTATTACCATCATGACTCCGACTGAGTCCATCTCTTCTTTTTCTTTTAGTCTATTAAAGCCATGGGGCTACTGGCTGTCAGTATCTGGATTCCCTCCCCTGTTGGAAAATCACGGATCAATGCTGCCTTTTGCTTTTGATGTACTTGATCTTTTGACACTGTAGGACTTGGATCTGCATACTTGAGTTTTGGTTTAAGAGTATGGTTGTCCCTTGTAACCAAATCAGAGTCCATTCCTCCCATTTCTAGAGCTTGGACTCCAGTTACCTTCAACAAAATCTCATTGTTTGGGTAGGAGTTCTGTTTCTGGTCATCATTTCTCCCCTGCATTCTTTCTTGAGGTTCCAATCTCTTCCTTGAAAGACTCACTCCTCTTTTCTCCCAAGAATTCCTTCTTTCTCCAGAGACTCCATATTCCTCCATCTAGGGAACCTTGTAATGTCCTATGGACTGAGACTCTTTCTCATCTATAGTTAATGTACTGGCATCTTGGTGCCTAGAACTGAACTGCAAACCCCCATGGGTTTCCACTTCTTGAAACTCCACAGTGGCATCCTTCACTCTTACCCCATTACCAGGCATACATGCCTGTCTTAATTCCTTCCAGAATTCTGTAGAAGTTGTCAGGCCCCTCTCTTCAGGGTTATCCTGGGTACTCTCTTCCCAGTTAATCTCTCTCAGCCCCATAAGGGCATTGGGAAGCCACTTACCATGTCCTTGGGCTGATTCTTCTTCCATTCAATGAGTCTATTTCTTTCTAAGCTGCTCCTGAATGGCTTGCAACTCCAAATCTAATTTTTCTACTTGCTTCTGGCAATCCTTCTCCATGGCAGTCTTGGTAGCAAGCTGAGCCTGGGTCTCCTCCAACTTCTGAGACAATATATCTTTTTTTTTTTTTTTAGCTGAGTGCATTCTTGCTGGGTTCTCCCAACCATCTTTGCCCCTCCTTCTCCCGGAGATGCATCTCTTGTAACTTCCTTTGGCATTTGCTATTCAGCTCTTCCAGCCCCCTTGCCTTGGCTTTCATTGCCTCACAGTTCTGTACTGCTTCATTTAGCTGCTCCTGCAGTCTGGCATACTGCCAACTTCTGCTACAGTTGCTCCACTTTGGCCTGATAGCTTTCATACTGGACTATTACAAGGCAGACTTGTTCCTTTAACTTCTGGGATAATTCCTCATTCCTTGCTCTGAGGTTGCCAGATTCCTCATTCAGTTCCTCCACTATTTTATTTTTAGATATTTCCATCTCAATCGGCTGAGTCTTAACAGCTTTGTTGGCTTCTCAAACTTCTTCCATACTTTCCTTTTGCCTAAACTGGTCCTGCACTTCTACCAATTGTCTCTGAAGGTTTTTCTTTTCCTCCCTTAATTTAGCTACATATTCAACAGCAAATAGCTAGTCTTCTAGCAGAGACTCCATATTCCTCCATCTAGGGAACCTTGTAATGTCCTATGGACTGAGACTCTTTCTCATCTATAGTTAATGTACTGGCATCTTGGTAAAAGGATAAAAAAGGAAGTAATTTGGTGCTTAGCCTGTTCTAGCTCAGTAGCTAGATCTGGAAGTAGGCTTTGGACCCCTTCCAGGTAGTCCTCCTGGAGCTCTGTCTCCCCTTCTGGCGGAGACACCATGGCCGATATCCCATCTCATCCTTCAGTGGGCTCCAAATTGCAGAGTTTGATTGGGCTCCCTCTCTTGGGCTGTATCTGAGTCAGGCTTTGGACTGGCAGACAGGCAACAGAGCCCCTCGCCTTGAGATACAAACAGAACAACAAGATCCCTACAAGGATTCCAGTTTCGGGACACTTTGCTGAAAAACAACACAGAGTCAAAGAAAAGGGATGTACTGTTCAGAACATAACGAAAGTTAAAAACCAGGCAAAAACACCATATGTAGCTTGCTAGGAACAATTAGCATACAAACACCTTTCAAAGAAACAAAACAACACTTTGCTTTATTGTTTGCCTCACACAAACTAAAGAATATAGCCGTAGCTTACCTCAGCCAGCTGCCTGCCTCTGCCTTTGTCTAGAGAAAACTTGAGAGTTCCTGTTTCTCCCTCGGGGACCTCTCTAGAATGAACCCAGCCTGAGGCAGAAGTATCCTTCTCTGTCTGGGTCCCACCCCTGTGACCCATCAACTGTTCCACCTCCTCTGATGTAACTCAGCTCTAAGCTGCTAAGCCAGTGCCTTTTGGGATCTGTAAATTTTTCTTTCTGATTAGCACCTCCTGCCGCCCTAGAGTATAATATTCACATGGGCGAGGGAAAATCCATTAATCTTCCATACCCAGCAAAAAGCTCGGGTTATTTTATCATGATTTTAGGACTCTAATGCAACTTGTATGTCACTGCAAGTTGTATTAGGCTATTTGCATATCTATACTGTCTAACTTGCGGTGACTATATCACTGTGGTATTTTTTGTCAAGCATTGTTAGGGCACCTTAAGTTACTTTAAAGGGCAAATAAGACATCCTAAAGCCCTAATGCTGCTTAATAACTAGCCCCCTCCCCAAAGTGACAGCTCATCTAGATTCTGCAGCAAAAGTTAGAAAATTATTTGGTTCAGTAGCTATTCTGTAGCACAGCTGCATGAACTTGCATCTTTGATAATGTGAATTCCCATGATAAAAATGAAGTCGTTTTCCACAAGCTGACAGAAAAGGTAGTGTTTCAACAACTGACCAAGTTTTGGAATTCAAATAACTCTACAATTGTAGAGAATTGTAGAGAATTGTAGACAATCCAGCTTCCATGAGGCATACAACACAGTTCATGCAGACATGTTGATTGATGGAGAGGAGTATATATTAGAGAGTGATATGGTTACTGTGGTAATTACCATGCCAAAGGTAAGGGACCAGGCAGAAGCCTGAAAATACCATGGTAGCGGTGACCTGTCCTGTGGCGGTACTGTACGAATGGGGACCAATACCTCGGTATCCCTGCAGAGATGGAGAAATCACGCCGGCTACCCCTAAGCCTCTGCTATCCCTCTGGAGACCAACCTTATGGTCCTGGTGGTATAGTGCAGAGCTTCTCAACATGTGGTACTTGTACCCCCAGGCAGTATGTGAGATCCGTATAGGGGATGCACACCTCACATTGTCTTCATCTGAAGCCCAAAGGACAGAGAACAAGTTGAATGGTACAATGTGAGGAGGGGTCCTCAACTCGAGTTCTGAAGAAGAGGCCTCCATTTCTTGACTGGAGCACTGAGGTGGGCCCCCTTCTCCCAAAATTGGGCACATTTCTTCAGTGGATAAGAATCTAATCAGAGAAAAATTGTGCTCAACCCTGGCTTTTTGTTGTTGTTGTTGTTGTCCAAAACAAGGTCCCTAACATTGAATGGAATACTTTGTTATACTTGAGTATTTGCAAAAATACAGGCACAAGATCCTTTATCCAAAATGCTCAGAACCAGAAACATTTTGGATTTTAGAATTTTTCAGTTTTTGGAATGATGTGTCACAGGTGTCCGTAGCGATTCATATTTGTTGTCTGCTGCAACTTGGCAGACTTCTCTCTGCCCTCTGCCTTGATGACATTGATTCCTCTTTCCTTCCTGGTAGATGCAACAGAGAGAAGCATGTGGGGCTGCAGCAGGCAATGAATATGAATCACTGTGGCCACCGGCAATACCTCAGAGGTACACCAGTGTGAAGTAAGATGATAAAAAAGGAAGTACTATCAGCATAGAGTGAAGTCTTTAAAGTGACTTTGGGGCCAGGTTTCAGTTGTGATGCTAAAAGTAAGCATTTTGGTACAAATTAGTAATGCAACAATGTTACAAAAAAAAAAAAATCAATTTTTGTAACTTTTTGGTTTTTAGAATTTTGGATAAACGATCTTGTACCTGTACTAACTTAGTCATGATTAATTTTAGATTTATATTAGCAACCAAATACAAAAACTAAGTTAGTAAGATTGAAATTATTGAAAAAATAGTTTAAAAGACCACTCTTGGGTGAGTAATTTACCAGCAGACTGGTTCAGAATAATTTCTTGGGTTTGTGGTAAATTTCCAACCTGCCCCTGATTGGAAAAGAAGTCATACAACCAGGACTGTCTAGATGTCTCCCATAAAAACTGAGTCACAATGTATGCCTGTAGGCTCTTGCTAAATTTCGTGATGGCTCATCCCGGAATAGCATAAAATCACACAAGGAAATACGCGTACATTACCTACATACGTTACCAACGTGGGCTACTATTAAGATGTGTTATTTTACCAATAATGTGTGCTATTTTAGCACAGGTTCCATTTTATGCAATGAAACATAAGGCTCCTTTTACAAAGGCACGCTAGCGGTTTTAGCGCACGCTTTGTGCGCGCTAAAATGCCACGCGCGCTAGCCGCTACCGCCTCCTTTTAAGCAGGTGGTAATTTTTCAGCTAGCGTGCGTTATAGCGCACGCTAATCTTGTGCGTACACTAAAAACACTAGCGCATCTTAGTAAAAGGAGCCCATAATTACTAATAACTAGGGTTAACAGTAAAAAAAAACATAAACAAGTCGTAATGTTAGCCTACATAGATAGATAGCTTTACCTCATAATCTGCATGCATCTCTGCTTGTCTGTTTAATTTTTATAAAGATCTTTAGATAGGGATGAGAATGAATTACCTTTGCTTAGCTGCTGCTTTAGAATTTTATCATCATTTACAAAATTGATGAAGAGATGAAATGTGAATGTTTTTCTGAAGTCATTCATCGTGTACAACCTGAGCTAATGAGTTGAACTACATGCTAACACATTAAATGGAAGAAATGCTAAAGAAGTTAAATTATGCTCACTTTTAAACTTTCTTTATACATTTAACCATTTTGGAGCTTAGGCAGTCATACCAAACACAGTGGCATACCTAGCATATGTGACACCCATCATTTTTTGGCAACCCCCCCACCTGTATGAATAACATGATTTTTAGTAACAAGCCACATGACACACATGAGTACCTAGGAAAAGGCAGCATCTTACATATGCAGTGAGCAGTACAACATCAGTACACCCATTATAAAACTAAACAAGCCAGACTAGTACAGATCAATCCTACACCATCAATCCTAACAGAAAACCATGTCTTTCAAAAACACAGAACACAGAAAACACCTTCGCCTAGTATGGAATATGTCATCACAAACTAACCCCTCCCCCTTTTACAAAACTGTATTGTGGATTTTAGCCATGGTGGTAACAGCTCTGACGCTCATAGAATTCTGAGCATCAGAACTGCTACCACCACGGCTGGCGCTAAAAAACGCTCCACAGTTTTGTGAAAGGGAGGATAAAATAGAAATACGTAGACAAAGGTTAAATTGAAAAAGCAAGAAGCTGGACTCTGCAAACAATGCAACACAACAGAAACAGTGACACATGTCTCCTAAAGCAATAAATAAATAGAAAATTTTTGTTCTACCTTTGTCTTCTCTGGTTTCTGCTTTCCTCATCTTCTTGTTACTCTTTTCCTTCCATCCACTGTTTGCCATCTCTCTGCCCCTATATGGCATCTTCTCTCCTTCTATGCCCCTTCCAGAAACCGTATGCCTCCCCCTTCCATCTCTCCTTTCAATCCCATTGGTCTGGCATCTCTCTCCTCTCCTTCCCTCTCCCACACCTCTCTTCTCCAATCCCTTTCTTCCCTCATTTTCCTTTTCAATTTATTTTCTTCATCTGTCTAGATTACGTTCTTACTACCCTCTCATCAATTTCTTTTTTTACTGTCTACCTATCTCTTTTACTCACCCCCTCCAGTATTTCCCTAACTCAATCCTTTTCCCCCATCATGTGCCCTCCTTTTATTTTTCCCCTCCTTCCATCATGTGCCCTCTTTCTCTACCCCTTCCATCTAGTACCTTCTCCTCTCTCTGTCCACTTCCATCATCTGCTCCCCTCTTTCTCTCCTCCCATTTCCTTCCTGCATTTGCTCCCTTATCTCTACCATCTGCATTTCCATCCAGCATAGGCTCCCCCTCTACCCGCTACACTACCATCCAATGTCTGCCCTTTCTCTCACCATCCATCCCTCTTTAATCAGCATCTGCACCCTTTCTTTCCCTCCAATCCAATTCCATCCAGTATCCTTCCCCCTTATATCTATCTCCCCTATCCCTGTACATCAATTCCATCAGCACCACCCTTCCATTCCACCCTGCCCCCTTTCTCTCCCTGCACCACCATTCCAGCAGTTCTGCTCCTTTCTCGTGATGAGGGGGGCCCAGGTGTAGAAGTACCCGGAGGGAAGGGAGAGGGGTTCAAAGAGACATGCATATGCCGGACTTTGAGTGGAAAGAAATAATGGGTCTGAAATAGAGGAGAGGGAGAGAGATGTCCTCCTTGAGACAGACCAGAACCTCACCAACCTCCACGAGAACATTACAGCTTGCATAATGAGACTCCATTCCTGGTCCTTCTCCGTACAGATGAAATTGAATGAATCAAAAACAAAATTACTCTGGCTCAGCCCAAAATTAGAACACCTGCCCACCCTCTTCGCACTACCCTCAGGCGCTGCACTGCAGCTTGAGTTCTCAAGCAAGGTCCTTGGCATCATTATCGATTCTTCTCTCTCCTTCAATGACCACCTCAACTCCTTGGCTAAATCATGCTTTTTCAGCCTTCACATGCTGACGAAAGTATGATCCTTTTCTCGCCAACATTTTGCCGTCCTTGTCCAATCCATCATCATCTCCAAATTAGACTACTGCAATGCCATCTACTTAAGCCTATCAAAAAAAAGTCTTCAAAGACTCCAGCTAATCCAGAATACTGCAGCCAAGTTGTTCTTTGCAAAACGCAAGTCTGACCATGTCTCCCCACTCCTAGCCAAACTTCACTGGCTCCCAGTGATTTCCAGAATCCATTTCAACTGCTCCTGCCAGGCTTTTAAGATCATTCACGGCATCCTTCCTCCCTTAATCCCACTATCTTATAACTCCTTGAGTCCTGACTCTACCAGACTCGCCCAAAGGTATAACTTATCCTTCCCCTCTCTACACGGTATTTGCTATGCAGGCAAACTGGGAAAATCCCTCCTCTTCAGAATCACAGGTCTTTGGAACGACCTTACTACCCCCACTGCAGAACCTGGGCTCCCTCCAATTATTCCGCAAGCAACTTCACTAAAATGTAATTCTATCCTCCTTACTCTTCTCTTCTATATATAAGTTCATTTAAACCTTTTTTTCATTTTCTTCCTATATTTTAAGTTCTTGTAAACTGTGCCGAGCTCCACAACATCCGTGGAGATGATGCGGTATATAAACTTAAGGTTTAGTTTAGTTTAGTTTAGATGATGGACCATGGGTTTTAGGGAGGGAAGGAACAGAAAAGGAGAGAAGTTGGACACAAGGGATGGTGTGGAGGGGGGATAGAGATACTGGTTAAGAGGGTAGTTGGGAAAAGAAAGGGAGAGATGGTGGACCCTGGGGTGGTGGGGAAGAAGGGAGAGATACTGGATGAAAGGGTAGTTAAGAAAAGGTGGATCTGTGGAGGGAGACGAAAAAAAGGAAAGGTGCCAGACATCCAGAGGAGGGAAGGGAAATAGAAGGGGAGAACAGAGATGGAAGATGGATAGTTAGCACGGAGAAAGAAGAAAGGAGACCCTGGCAAGCAAGTTATCAGAAGACAACCAGAGCCTTGGTCCAACAAGATCTGAAAAATAACCAGATAACAAAAGTTAGAAAAACTAATTTTATTTTCTGTTTTGTGATTACAATATGTCAGATTTGAAATGTGTATTCTGCCAGAGCTGGTGTTAGACCACAAACGTGAGCTAGGAGAGGAAAAGTCCTTTTTGTTTCTTTATTTTATTTACACCACAACGCCAGTGTGGTTAGGAGAAGCCAAAGGGGGGTGAAAAAGCTAAAAAATATACCCACCAGGATTTTTGGAAAAAAAAAAACCAAAACACCCAATTGGGCAGGAAAGTTGAATCGAAAAACCAATTCAATAGGCTGAATCGAATCTAAATTTTTTTTCCTGAATCTGGCAGCACTAGTTTGCGCTACTGTCTTAGAATTTAGGACCTGGGATTGGGGAGAGATGGCATCCTCAGTACTTTATAATGCAAGTGAAACGAGGATTTGGTCAGACTTTTGAAGGGTCTGCAAAAGAAAAATATTGTATAGGCCGGGGACATGAGACAGCAGGAAATGGGAACTTTTCTTCCTTCTATTATTGTGAATGGAAAGGCTGAGGATGTCAGAGAGTTCAGTTAAAATATGTTCTTTATAAGAAAATATAATAATGTGTTTTATAAAGTTTATAGCATTGCTGGCCTACCCCGTGAGGTGTTCTTAGTGGTGGTGGTGGCAGCGTGTCAATGTGTTGAGAGGAAGAGGTGGTCTGGGAAATTCTGCTGAGCAAACTCCGGGCCCATTTCCACCCCCCAGTTAGTCCACTCCACTCAAGTGGTTCACACACTGAGTTGGTCTTTGGGTGTTGTTCCTGGGTAGTTGTTTTGGGATCTCTTCCAGTGGATTGTCAGTATCTCTTTATGGTCCAAGGAAGGAAACTTTGTTAACCTTAGCATTGACCTTCAGAATATGTCTGTAACAGCGCTGCTTGTGTGGCATTAGGCTATGTAGTGATCGAAAGAAAAAACCAGACCTTTGCACATTTTTGCACTATATGGTGGGTGTATGAGGAGATTCACATTTCCTGCACAGCTAAGTCCGTGTGAATTTACCTTTTGCTGTATTTGATATCTAGTCTGTTATCCATAGTCTGTTATTAAGACATGGGGGAAGCGTCTGCTTGCCCTGGATCGGTAGCATGGAATGTTGCTACTCTTTGGGTTTTGACCAGGTACTAGTGACCTGGATTGGCTACCATGAAAATGGGCTACTGGGCATGATGGACCATTGGTCTGACCCAGTTAGGCTATTCTTATGTTATGTTCTCATCTGTAGGGGCCTTTGTTTTCACTTCTTATTTTAATGTATTTTTTTCTGGGAACTTATCAGTGTTTTTTATAATGGGAACAAAAATGGAAGAGAATTAATGTGTGTGGAATAGGGGGGGGTAACTAATTTCTTCAGCTAAATAATTCAATCCACCTCAACCAGACATAGGAGAACTCACACACCATTCACACACCCTCCAACCAAAAACGTCAAAAGAAAAAAACTGTTCGACAACCTCCTAACACTCGACCCCCAACTCTACAACCTATTGACCTCGACTAAAGACTACAAAACCTTCAAAAAAGAAATAAAAACCCTTTTATTCAAAAAACCCATAAAACCGAGCTAACACAATTAGAACTGTCCCAAGCATCACCTGCAACTACTCCATATGTACTTCTCATGTCATGACAATTCAGACATAATTTATGTTATGTTTGGAATAATGGTTACATATATGAGGTTCAATAAAAGAAAATTTTCACTGCCTATTTTCACTATTCTGACCATTTATTACGTTTCATGGTTATTACAAAAAATATTTTTTTTACATGGGGGGGTGTCAAAAAATGATGGGCCCCGGGTGCCACATACCCTAAGTACGCCACTGGTGGGGTCTAAGGCAGAGCTTGGGAAGATCTAGGGTAGAGCTTTTGGACACCCCCCTCCCCAAACAAAAAAAGTGTTCCTCTGCCTATGCATGGAGAAATATCTTTGTTATGCTTTGCACCTATTTGAGAGGGAGGATTTGGACTTTTGTGGAAGCAGAGCATGCTTACATTTAACTCAGAATTACTAAACTAAGTTAGACTAAAGGCCCATGAGGGTCATGCATACATTGTGTCACATGTATAAGCTTAATCCCTCTAGTATATCCAAACTGGAAAAAGGGTTAAAACCATTGCAGTGGAGCCTCAGTAGCATTTAGGATGGGCCACTTTTAGAATTTCTGAACTGCGGGTTGGAAGGGGGGGGAGAGCAACGGGTTTTGTTTTTTGTTTTTTTTACAAAAGTTGCCCTTACCTCACTAGAAATTGAAATGGATCCTGAAATGGGACTTGAGCACATGCAGACTAGAATTAACCCATTTGAAAAAAAAAAAAAAAATGCCCTCTGATATTCAGCATGGCATAGCTGGCTTGGAACAGCTCCTGGATGGCTGTCTTGTTTGGCTGGCTATCTCCCCAATATTCAGCAGGCAATAGCTGGACTTGCCAGCTAACCCTGTGACAGCATCGAAGGCTTCCCAAAGTAGTCAGCAGTGTGTGGACCATGCATTCAAAGCTGGTGTGGAGTTGACTCCACACAATAGCTTTGAATTCATGGTTTGTTAATTAGATGTTAACAGTGGTGGTGCAAATTCTTGCCTATGATAATTAGTGTTTCAGAGAAGGAACCATTAGTTTGCAAAATGCTGCTAATATGATGTTAACTGGGTAGGAGAGGATCCTAGGTGCAACACTTTTTCTTCAGTTTTCCTGTAAATGTTTTGTGAGGTTTCAGGATATTTATGTATTTTCAGATCTATCACATTTGCAGGGTTTTATTCATACTAGGATTGTTCCAACACATCTATCTCTTTTCATACAGGAATGAATGCATGATCTTGCAATAGGATTATAAATGACTGACTGGCTCTCTTTTCCTTTGTTTTCCTGCTGGACAGGAATCTTCAGTAATCCCTCTATAAATTCTTTTCTTATTCCTCCACCTCTATTATGTATTATTCTAAAACACACATATGAGGACATGACTTGCACTTTTCAGGGAAATGATATTATATTTTGCTAGAAAAAACTACCAGAGCATCTATAAGTCTCTTCACCCATAATATAATAAAACTTTACTATGTTTAAATGTATCATCAAACATGAAGTATTTCAAACTTGTTTTAATGTAATGCTGTCAGCTTTGATGATATCTTTTTAATTATTGTAAGAGCTGGACACAGTCTTTATTGGCGCTATTAGAATTAGTGAGACAGAATTTCAGGGAGATCTTTGATGAGGTGCTTTAACGCAGAACCCAGCATGCCTCAAAAGTAGTAGTGAGAAGGTAAGGAACAAGAGGTTAGCTTTCATAAACTACAAAAGATCGCAGAAAGAGGAAGACAGTCAAAACTATCTGGAAAAATTAAGAGAGGCTGGTCGAGTAGTCAGAAAAGCAAAGATACAAATGGTAGAAAAAATATCTGACAGAGTAAAATGGGTAGACAACATTTTTTTCAATATACAGTATCAGTGATAGGAAGAAGTGCAAAAGTAGCATTGTGAGACTCAAAGGTGAAGGGGAGAAATATGTAGAAGCTGATAAAGAAAAGGCTGAATTGCTTAACAAATATTTCTGTTCTGTGTTCATGGCTGAAGAGCCAGGAATAGGACCGCAGAAGACATATGTGAATAGGGATGGAGGAGTGGTAGATGATCGATTTTCAGAGGGTTGTGTTTATGAGGAGCTAGCTAAATTAAAAGTAGACAAAGGGCCTGATTCTGTATAGGACACCCGGTCTCAGCAGCCACCTAAGCAGCTTTTGAGAATCGCACATGGGCGTCCTATGCAGAATTACAACTTTCCTAATGGACAGACACCTAACCCCGATAAAAAAAAACCATGATTCTCTAACTGACGTCCATGTCACAGGCAACATTTAGAGAATCATGTTGCCGCTTAGCTGAATGCGGCAAGGGAATCTCCCTACCGCAATCAGCTCAGTAGCAGCGGCAGTGATAGGGATACCCCAACACCATTTATGGAAGGAGGAGTGCCCAATTCCTCCTGCCACTACCTCCAACCCCCCTTGATGTCCTCCAGCAGGAGGTATTCCCACTCCCTCTCCTTCCTGCTGGAACCCCCGAAACACTCCCCCCACCCACGATAGGCAGAAGGAATGGCCACTCCCTCCTGCCACCACCCCTATGCATTGCACCCCCTGAAGCATCCCCTGGCAGGAGGAGTACCTAATTCCTCCAGCTGCTAACCCCAAACCCCCCATTGAAGTCCCACAGCAGGAGGTATGCCCATTTCCTCCTGATAGAACCCCCAAAACACCCCCCAACCATGATAGGCAGGAGGGATGCCTACTCCCTCCTGCCATCCCCCATGTATTGCCTCCCCCCCAAGCATCCACTGGCAGGAGAAGTGCCCAATTCCAACTGCTGCCAAACCCTCAAAGCATTCCCTGGCAAGAGGGATGCCCACTCCCTCCTACTGGAACCCCAAAATTCCTCCAACCGCGATAGGCAGGAGGGATGCCCCTCCCTCCTGCCAGCAGGTCTCTCCTCCAGAGCAGAACCCCCCCATCCCAATACCCCCGCAGAGCAGAACCACCACCCCGACAGCCCCCAGAGC
Organism: Geotrypetes seraphini; assembly: GCF_902459505.1. Classification (NCBI taxonomy): domain Eukaryota; kingdom Metazoa; phylum Chordata; class Amphibia; order Gymnophiona; family Dermophiidae; genus Geotrypetes; species Geotrypetes seraphini. The sequence goes on from NC_047085.1 coordinate 59,875,015, forward strand.
AGAGGTCCCATGCCGGCACCCCTTCCTAGGACTGCTTAAGCTTGCCTAAGTCCAGTTCCGGGTGAAACCATGCCCAGCCTTGGGTCAGCTTAAGCATCCGTAGGCACCTCCCTGCACCTGTGACAGACACCTACAATGTAGGCAGCCTGCTTTGGATTGTTCAATTGGCTGCTTTAGATAATGGTAGGACGCCTACTGCCACCTACAATCGGGATGCCGTTTATAGAATTTGGTCCAAAGCGTCTGCTCTCCCTCTCTTTCCATTCCCATTCAGCATTTGGTTGAACAGCATTACATACCCTATTACACCAGTTATAAAAATTTTAGGGGTTTATTTTGACCAAAATCTATCACTCGATGCTCAAATTAATGCGCTAGTTAGGAAAACATATTTTATGCTATGGAAATTATGATTAGGGTATATTTTGATCCTTCCTCATTTAGATTACTGGTACAATCACTGATTTTGAGCTTCCTGGATTATTGTAACATCATTTATCTAGCCTCCAATAAAACGAATATTAAAAGGTTGCAGATTATTCAGAACAAGGCTACTCGGTTGATTTTCAACTTGAAAAAATGTGATGATGTAAGTAAATTCTATCGCAAGCTATTTTGGCTCCCAGCTGAGGCAAGAATATTATTCAAGTTAGGTTGTACCTGTTACAAGACTTTGTTTGGAGTTATACCTGATTATATTATTGATCACATTAAATTTACTGACAAAACATTTTTCTCAGCATTATAGATTATTTACATTTCCTACTGTAAAAGGTTGCATATACAAAATATTTTCCCATAGAATTTTATCTTTTCAAGATGGATTATGGGATAAACCCTTTTCTGTCCTGATAACAAACTCTAATTCCAATCTTTCCTTTAGAAAAATGCTAAAGACCTACTTATTTGATAAATTCTTCTGAATGTGATTATAATACACTACTTGTACAGTCTCTTGATTGTTATTAGCCATGTTGAACTGAGAGGTTACTATGGTATATAAATGAATTTGTTATGTTATGGTGTACATTCGAGGGTCCTGAAGGAACTTAGGGAAGTTCTGATGGCTCCACTGACTTATTGACCTTTTCAATGCTTCTCAAGAGTCAGAAGTGGTACCAGAAGGCTAGAGAAGGGCAGATGTGGTCCCTCTGCAGAAAAGTGGAAGTAAGGAAGAAGTAGGGAACTACAGTCTGGTAAGTCTGACTTCTGTGGTTAGCAAATTAATGGAAATGCTTTTTAAAACAGAGAATGGAGAAGTTTCCAGAATCCGGTGGATTACAGGATTGTAGGCGACATAGATTCACAAGGTAGGTCTTGTCAGACAAATCTGATCAATTTATTTGACTGGCTGACCAGAAAATTGGATAGAGTGCATTAAATGTGGTGTATTTAGATTTTAGCAAAGCCTTTGACAGTGTTCCACACAGATGTCTAATAAATAAACTGAGAGACCTCAGGATGGGCCAGGAACTGGTTCAGTGGAAGATGACACAGGGTAGTGGTCAATGGAGATTGCGCCGAGAAAAGGGATGTTACCAGTGGTATGACAGTGAAAACTAGAACTATACTAGGGTGCATAGGGAGAGGAATGGCCAATAGGAAAAAGGAGATATTGATGCCCCTGTATAAGGCTCTGGTGAGATCTCATTTAGAATATTGCAGACAATTCTGGAGACTGCATCTTCAAAAAGATATAAAAAGGGTGGAGTCAGTCCAGAGTAAGGCTAATAAAATGGTGCATGTCTTCATCATAAGGTGTATGGGGACAAACTTAAAGATCTCAATATGTATACTTTGGAGGACAGGCGGGAGAGGGGAGATATGATAGAAACATTTAAATACCTACGTGGCATAAATGCGCATGAGTTGAGTCATTTGAAATGAAGCTCTGGAATGAGAGGGCATAGTATGAATTTAAGAGGTGATAGGCTCAGGAGTAATCTAAGGAAATACTTTTTTTTAAAAACTGAAAAAGTGGTAGATGAATGGAACAGTCTTCCGGATCAGGTGGTGGAGACAGAGACTGTGTCTGAATTCAAGAAGAAATGGAATAGGCATGTTGGATCTCTTAGAGAGAGGAAGAGATAAGGTTACTGTGGATGGGCAGACTAGAAGGGCAATTTAGCCTTTATCTGCCAATATGTTTCTAAGTTGTATTTTTATTGATGTTCTTTCAAACAAAATAAAAGGCTTAAAATGTTTGTAATATCTTAGGTACAACCATAAAAAACATGGAGGAATGGAGGGAAGTATAGTACAAAAATTCAAAACTATCACTCCAAAATAAAAGCAGCACACAAGCCAAGAAAGCTAGCTTATTACTTAAGCGAAAGAAAAGCCTCAGACAAATGGAGAGGTGTACTCACACTCTTCCACCAAAGCACAAGTTTAAAGTTTTGCACAAGTTTAAAGTTAGCAGGCTTGTTTCTCCTTGTTTTCCACTGCTTGCCTCATTCCTTGTGTTCCTTTTGTATTGATCCTGTTATTTTGATGATTGTACTTGCTTGTCTGGACCGATTGCCATTTTCAATAAGCAAATATTAAAAGTTAGCAGGTGGGAGCAAAAAATAGCTGAGAATGATTAATGGTAAAAACTACTGAACACAAACAGGCTTTGGAGTGATATTTTTGAATTTTTGTAATATCTTAGGCCTATAAGGTTCTGTTCTTGGGCCTGATATTGCTGAAGGGTTGTCGGATAAGATTTTCCTCTTTACAGATGATATGAAAATCTGCAATAGAGTAGACACGCAGGATGGTGTGAATAACATGAAGAAAGACCTGGCGAAGCTTGAAGAATGGTCTGAAATTTGGCAGCTAAAATTTAATGCTAAGAAATGCAAGGTCATGCATTTGGGCTGCAAAAACCACAGGGAATGGTACAGATTAGGGAGTGAAGAGCTTATGTGCATGGCAGAAGAGCGGGACTTGGGTGTGATTGTATGTGATGATCTTAAGGTGGCCAAACAGGTCGAAAAGGTGACGGTGAAAGCTAAAAGGATGCTGGGTTACATAGGGAGGGGTATAGCTAATAGGAAAAAAGAGGTATTGATGCCTCTGTATAAGACTTTGGTGAGACCTCCTTTAGAATATTGTGTACAGTTCTGGAGGTTGTACCTTCAAAAAGATATAAAAAGGATGGAGTTGGTCAAGAGGAAGGCTACTAAAATGGTATGTGGTCTTCATCATAAGGCATATGGGGACAGACTTAAAGATCTCAATCTGTATACTTTGGAGGAAAGGTGGGAGAGGGGAGATATGATAGAGACGTTTAAATATCTACATAATGAAAATGTGCATGAGTCGAGTTTCTTTAATTTGAAAGGAAACTCTGAAATGAGAGGGCACAGGATGAAGTTAACAGGTGATAGACTCTGGAGTAATCTGAGGAAATACTTTTTAACAGAAAGGGTGTTAGATGCATGGAACAGTCTCCCTGAAGAGGTGGTGGAGACAAAGACTGTGTCTGAATTCAAAAGAGCCTCGGATAGGCACGTGGGATCTCTCGGAGAGGGAAAGAGATAATGGTTATTGCGGATGGGTAGACTAGATGGACCATTTGGCCTTTATCTGCCATCGTGTTTCTATGTTTCTAAAATTGCATAAAAAACATCTTTCTGCTTTGAGCGGGGAGATGTGAGAAATTTAAACTGTGGGGACAGGGATGAAAAAAATGTGCTTTACTGCAGGAATGGGATGGGAGTGGGAAAAAATCTTTAGTTATGGGGAAGGAACAGGGATAAATCTTTGTCCGTGCATCACTCTCTAAATTACCCTTTGGAGTAAAGGAGTAGTCTGATGGTTAGCACAGTGGGCTGGGAACCTGGGGAGCTACATTAGATTCCAACATCCATACGATTCCCTTCCGGAAAGCTGCTGATTGGAAGTTAGTAGAGATTAGGAACACAAAGGCCTCCTTTTACTAAGGTGTGCTAGCGGTTTTAGCGCGTGCTAAATGCTAATGCCTCCATAGAGCTTGCGTTAGTATTTTTCGTTTAGCGCGTGGTTTGTTGCGTGCTAATCTTTTGCGCGCGCTAAAAACGCTAGGGCAGCTTAGTAAAAGGAGCATAAAGTTAGGGCAAAATTTGTTAAGAAGGAGGAAAAAGCCTCAGGCTCAAGCCTTCCGCAACCACTGTTCTGTAGCATAGAGGCATAAACTCAGGAGATACCTCATTGGCATTAAAAAACCCTCCTCCTCACTAAAAAGTGGTGCAATTTGTATGATTTTCACTTGCAGCTGCAGTAGATATCCAGTGCAACTCCTGGTGATCTTGCTAGTGTTTTTGCTTCAAGGCACTCTATGGCTTAGTTCCTAAATACATAACAGACCTTTTCTCTTTCACAACCAACAGACACAAGCGAAGCTCACACCCGAACTTTGTTTCTCCACCGGTTAGAGGTTGTAAATTTAAAAGTCATCACCAACATCTTTTCGCACATCAAGCAGCATTATGGGGTAAAAAACCTTGCTCGTGCCTACTACCTATGGGGAATTCAGGAAACGCCTAAAAACACATCTGTTCCTGAAAACTTAGGAAACCAACCTATACAATCTTAGTCCTCAACAAACGATCGCAAGAACTATCAATCACTAAGTCTGTACTTGTTTATTCACTCTGTAACATTTCTAATCATTGTAAACCGCATAGAACTTCATAGTCCTGCGGTATATAAACTGTTATTATTATTATTATTAGCCCTTCATTGACCCAGGTACAAAGAACCTAGAATGCAAGCCCACTAAGGATACAGAATATAGGTACCTGCATACAATAAGTGTAATTAAGATATGCAAAGGGTGATTCTTATCTTGAACCCTAAGAGGGTACAGTTTCCATTTGAATTAGTTAGGTTCAAATTCAGAAGTGGCAACAGAATAAGAACAGGTTAAACAATCAGCAACCAAGAAGTAGATAAATCCTGCTGTAGACAGTTCAGAGTACATTATAATCAATCATTTATAATAGTCTGTTCGGCTCTTTGAAATTTACTGAGGATTTTTAGATTAATGCTGTTGAAGCTAAAAGCATATCCAAAGTCACATTGCATATACTTGTACTTGCAAAGGCACACTCACAGTGGCATAATAAGAGGTGGGGCAGTCTGCCCCGGCGCCGTCTTGGTGGGGGCACTGGCACCCTTTCTCCTCTCTGCCTCCCCACTACTTCCCCACCCCCCACACTACAGCATCCATGCGCCCCTTCCCTTCCCTTCCCTCGTACCTTTATAACGTTCACAGTGAGAGCAGCAAACCCAACCTGCTGCTCACGCCAGCATCAACTCTTCCTCTGTCACTTCCTGGAACAGCACCTAGGAAGTGACATCAGAGGAAAAGCTGACGCTGGCGCGAGCAGCAGGTTGAGGTTGCTGCTGACGCTGTGAACATTAAAGAGGCACGGGGAAGGGGAGGGGCAAGTGTGCACAGGAGGGGGAGGGGAAGAAACTGATGGGGTGGAGGCAGAGAAGAGGGCGGGGGAAGGGCACCACCATCCTGGGCGCCTCTCACCTTCGCTACACCAATACATACACACACAAATCATACGAGGGTCATTTCGTAAATAATGCACACTATTTTTTAAAATTTACATGTTTTATTTTTTTTGCTAAGTATTTCTTTACAATCCTTCAATTTGGTCTCCCTGCTTTGCAATGACAAAGTCCCAATGTCCGTGAAGCTTCATTATTCCATCCAAGACACCATTTTTGCCTCGGGTAATGGCGGAAGAAAGCTTTTCCAGAGATGCAAAACGATGTCCATGCATAGGTTGTTTCAACTTTGGAAAAAGTCGAAGTCTAATGGACTCATGTCTGAACTATAGGGAGCATGAGGTAACACCTCCCAGCTGCCGCGTAGTTTTTCAATGACATTCCCTATGTGCAGGCGAACGTTGTCGTGAAAAATGAGTGGCCCAGCCAAGAGCAACTGAGGTCGGGTTTTGTGCATATTTCTGTGCATTCTGTGCAAAAAATCATAATACACTGCTGTGACACTTCTTCCACATGGAACTTTGTCTGTGATGATAATGCCTTCATGATCATAAGCAAAAATAATCATTTGACTTTTGATTGAGCTCGTCCAAATTTTTTGGGTCGTGGGGAAGATGGAGCTCTCCACTCGTTGAACTGTGATTTCAGCTCTGGCTCAAAATCTCTGACCCACATTTCATCAATAGCAACAATGCAATTCAAGAATGGACCTTTTTCCAAAGTTGAAACAAGCTATGTGTGGACATCGTTTTGCATCTCTGGAAGAGCTTTCTTCTGCTGTTATCCAAGACATTTGGGAACTGAACGAAAACAGTGTCTTGGATAGAATAATGAAGCTTCCTGGACATTAGGATTCGGTCATTGCAAAACAGGGAGACTACATTGAAGGATTGTAAAGAAATAGTTGGAAAAAAAATAAAACATGTAAATTTAAAAAAAATAGTATGCATTATTTATGAAATGACCCTCCTATATCCACATAAACACAATGGATGTGCATTTCCATTCAGTGATCAACATTCATTCATTTGGAAATATAAATCTGAAGTTTGTGCCGTGAAATCTCTACATAGGCAAGTTAAGGAAGCCTTCCGATATATCAGAGAGAAGATAACATTGACTGAGCAGCCAAATGACTATCAGAAGAAGGGGAGGACAAATAATTGAAGGAGGGAAAAAGGAGTGGGGGTGTTTAGGAATAACAGGGAAGGAAAGTACAGTAAGAGATTGAAGGGTTAATAAGTAGAGGAAGAGGGCTTGCGTATAGTGGATGGGGATTGGAATTATAGGGCTCCTTTTACTAAGCTGCGCTAGCGTTTTTAGCAGGCGCTGCAGATTAGCGCACACTGCCCCTCGCGCTACGAGGAAAAACTAACGCCAGCTCAATAGAGGCATTAGCGTCTAGCGCGCGCTAAGTGTGCACTAAAACCTCTAGCGCAACTTAGTAAAAGGAGCCCATAGTGAAGGGAGGATAATGGAAGATGCTTGAGTACCTGATTGTAAACCACATACATAACTTTGATAGGTAGTATATAAATATCTTAAATAAATAAAATAAATGGGTTGAGAGGGGAGCGAGGAATAGTGTTAGAGAATTTAGGTGTTTGGGCAGGGAGGTTTTGTTTGGGTGAGGGGCAGTGGAAAGTCATGTGAGGGAAGTTGCCCCACCCAGCCCTCCCTTGTGGGTGAGCAGATAAGGGGATTTGTGGGGGTGATCATATCTAGCAGGGAGGGGAAAGTAGAGAGAGAAGAATTGTTTCATTTATGGAGCGATATGTGGGGTTCTGTGTTGGGATACTGAGTTGGGGGCTCATATGTGATACTGCCACAAATAGAAGCCCAACCCTGCAGCACCACGGGGCGTGCAATTAAGGGGCATGAGTTGATCGGAGAAGGTTATCAAGCCACTGTACCGGGCCATGGTGTGCCCTCACCTGGAATACTGCGTCCAACACTGGTCGCCATACATGAAGAAGGACACGATACTACTCAAAAGGGTCCAGAGAAGAGCGACTAAAATGGTTAAGCTGCCGACTAAAATGGAGGAGCTGCCGAACAGCGAAAGATTAGAGAAACTGGGCCTCTTCTCCCTCGAACAGAGGAGATTGAAAGGGGACATGATCAAAACATTCAAAATACTGAAGCAGATAGACTTAGTAGATAAGGACAGGTAGTTCACCCTCTTCAAGGTAGGGAGAACAAGAGGATACTCTCTAAAGTTGAAAGGGGATAGATTCCATACAAACGTAAGAAAGTTCTTCTTCACCCAGAGAGTGGTGGAAAACTGGAACGCTCTTCCAGAGTCTGTTATAGGGGAAAACACCCTCCAGGGATTCCAGACAAAGTTGGATAAGTTCCTGCTACAATGGAACGTTCGCAGGTGAGGCTGGACTCATTTAGAGCATTGGTCTTTGACCTGGGGGCTGCCGTGTGAGTGGACTGCTGGGCACGATGGACCACTAGTCTGACCCATCAGCGGCAATTCTTATGTTCTTATGAATAAGTGATGGGAAAGGACAACTAGTACGGTGCCGTCTAGCTGTGGGTGGGGGTTGTGAGAATTGTGTTGCATTGTTATAATGTTAATATGACTGTTGTTTTACGGTTATGTGAATTTAAGGAATAAAGTTGCTGCCAGAGTGGGTGTTGTTTTGGGGTTTTTTTTTGCCATAAATTAATTGTATTTATGATTATTTGGTTAGGGAGTATGTGTGGGTATAATGAGGCAAATGGAATTGTGATTGTCAATGTTAGTACTTTTAATAAGACAGGGTATTGGCAAGTGTTAGTGATTCTGAAACACAATCTCTCCCCTTTAGAATCACAGAACTCTGGAACAACCTCACATCCCCGCTCAGAAATTCAAACTCCCTCCAACTCTTCCGCAAACACCTGAAAACTTGGCTCTTTTCAAAAATCTAACACCTCCCACTCTCTGGTACCTTGACCCCTCTCTACCCTCTTAGTTCCTTTCATATAACCCTTCTTCTTCTGGAGTTCCTTTCTGTCCTAATTCTGTAAACCGTGCCGAGCTCTACGCTTGCGGAGATGGCGCGGTATACGAACCTAAGGTTTAGTTTAGTAATCTGTTAACAGGAATAAAGGAGTTGATATCCAGTGTGGTTTAAGCAGGCAGGAAATGCAATTAACTGGGCAGAACCACTGAATATGCTCTGATCACCCAGGTGGAAATCAAGTCGCGCTGGGATGGGTTGAAGGTGGAGCTGGAGAAGAGCTGGCACTTATGGACATGGTACCAAAAAAGGAAAGAGAAACAATTTTCACAAACAGCAGCACCACAGATAACTACAGTGAAGATGATGGCAGGTGAAGTACACAAGAGCTTTATTCAGTCCTCAAAAGCTCGTTTACTTTTAAAGACTCAACATAGGCCTATATGTCAGCATCTATAAAAATACAAATAAAAATAAATACTATTATGTAAAGCATTAAATAAAACTGACTGCTGTGAAAAGACTTTCTTTTTTTCCCAAAATGTGGACTATATGCGACTGATAAATAGCTTTATCTGCCTTTTACATTCTTTCGTTATAGTAGACTCTTTATAGTGTCGAAAGAAATTGAGTTATAAGGAGCCCTTTATGGTGACAAGCTCGATTTGAATTTGAGCTTTTCAGTGAATAAATTGTTTCCCCCTTTGATTAGTGATTGCTGTTAATTACTTGAGTTTCTTCTTTTGATTAGTAATTGTTGTTTATTACTTGAGGTATCTGTAGAAATGTCACTGGATTCCTTTTGAGAATGATTAGTCTTTATGAAAGTGTTGTAAGGATTGGTGTTTTTTTTACAGGATCAATATCACTAGAGATTGATTACTGCAGCTTAGAGGGGCATAATCAAAAAAAACTGTCTAAGTTCCTTTTTGGCCTAAGGCCTTAAACGTTGAAAGTAGAAGCAGGGAAAATGTCCATAATAAAAAAAAACGTCCAAAAGGAGGTTTTTTAAATAAAGGCCTGCCTCTACATTCAGCTGTTTAAACGCCCAGACCACCACTACATCTACACTTATACCCCCACGACGTCTACACTTATACCCCATGATGAACCAAAAAAACGTCTAAGCCCCAAACGTCCAACACAAGGGCTTTTAGGCAAAGGAGGAGCCAGTCCTTCACCTTAAAGCTGGATTCTGTAACCGGTGTCTGTCAAAAACAATACCGGTTACAGAATCCAACCCCCCCCCCCCCACAACATCGGGGCAAGAGGGAGTCCAAGCCCTTTTGCCTCGCGGCACCCCCAATCTCCACGACGACATCGGAGCAAGATGGAGCCCAAGCCCCCGATTACAATCAGGCCAGGAGGGAGCCCAAGCCCTCCTGGCCTCTCACCCCCCACCCCCTACACGATCGGGCAGGAGGGAGCCCAACCACTCCTTTTGGTTATACCTGCTGCATGCCCAGGTGTAGGTCGGCCCACCTCCCGCCCAACGCCCGCCCTTTCCCCTCCTCTAAACACGCCTCTTTTCTCTCTGTGCGTTTAGTGGCAGGGGAAAGGCTAAGCTGGTTTTAGATACGTCTAAAACCAGGTTTGATTATGAGTACTTGGACGATCAGGTTTTTTGATCGTCCAAGTAGCCATTTAGGCCACTTTTTAGATGTTTTTTTTTATTATTATTATTATGAACCCCTTAGTGTCTTTTGCCCTGCAATTGTTTATATATTTGCTTCTAATTAAATTAATATGGATTATTTGTTTGTAGTTTTTCATAGGAACTGAGATTGGCTTGTTGCTCTAGCATTTCTTAGGTATTCACTTTGACCTAAGTTATTTCTCCTACTTATGATTTTTTCCTCCTTTCTTAGTTTTCTTCTTTTTTTTTTTTTTTTGCAAAATGAATACTTGTATGTAAGAAGTTATTTTTGTGTGTGTATCTTGGTCAAAGGACGTTAATATGCTTTGAAAACACATTTTTAACCCCATGTTATTATGTTTTTATTTACAGGACTATATGATTTTATCATATTTATGGCTTTAACTACTTCTTTTTTATGTATTTGTTTTTATTTAATGCTTTATGTAATAGTATTTATTGTTATAGACCCCTGATGAAGGCTATCCAGCTGAAACACAGGCCTATGTCGAATCTTTAAAATTGAGATTTTGTGGACTGAATAAAGCTCTTGTGTACTTCACCTGTTATCATCGTTACTGGTTTTTTGTGTGTTTTTTTTGCTTATTGGCATGAACCATATTCAGTGTTAGAGCTTCCATAGCTAAGCAGCCAGATAAGACTACACAAAAGGCTGTCTTATCTTTGATTGCATAGTTAAATGGCTGCTGGCATTGAATATCAGCTGAAATTCACAGAATTTCCAGGTTGCTGCCTGATGCACTGATCCTCTTACCCATTCTCTGGATCTGAGTCCTCCCCCACTGAATGCCCCTAAAGCATGCTCTCGGTTCCAATCTCTCCTTCATCCTTTCCCAGGATTCAAATTCTCCTCCAGCCCCTCCTGGTTTCAACCTTCCCAATCCCTCTATCCACCCTATTCTACCCTGGGATTTACCCTCCCATGGATCCCCTCTATTCCTCAGGACTTATCCAAAGATGATCCTTGGTAGTCTAGTGAGATGAGACAAGTATAGTTCCTGTTGGCTTCAAGTTCAAAAGGGTGGTACAGACCCTTGTGGCAATCTTGTAGTACTATTTTTGGCAGGGGTTCCCAAGCCAGACCTGGGGGACCCTAGCTAGTTAGGTTTTCAGGATATCTGAAATGAATATTCATGAGTTAGACTGCATGCACTGCCTCTATTTCATGCAAACCTAATTCATGAATATTCATTACAGATATCCTGAAAATCTGACTGGAGCTAACTGAACAGGAGAAAAAGGTACTGCTTCTGTCCCATTCTGTTAGGCTACCAAGGATCAACTTCTGGTAAGCCTCAAGCTGGGGAAGGCAAATTAGGGGAGATCAGAACCTAGAGGTGGGTTGGAGAAGAAATTGGAACCTGAGAAGTCAGAATTTATTTTTTAGGGGGAGCGGGGTTAATGGAAGATTAGAACCTGGTGGAGAATTTAAGAGGAGTTAAGGGGGATTGGAATCTAGAAGGAGGTTTGGGCTTACAGATCCCCCTTATCCAAAATTCAGAGAGTTCCCAGATAAATGTCTTATACAAGTACTTCCTGAATATTGACTAGGGCCTACATAAATGCCAGTGGCTAGCTCCTGGCCAGACATGCCTGAATATTCTATGCCATTTGTTCAATGCTTTAAAAAATGTTGACTGTCACTGGCTGAATATTGACTGGAAAGATATTTACAGAAACATATAGCTCTATCACTGATCACCTTAAATAGATAATAATAAATATGATATATGTAGTAAAATTATACCGTCAAACTTCAAAAAGTGCTATTAAGTGAACGCTCAGACCCACAACCTGAACTCTAGTGATTTTTCACAGAGCCAGTTGCAAATGAGACCATCATATCATGTTCACTGTCTCTGCCACCTGCTTCTAAATTACACCTAAAAACTCTACATAGATAAGAAGATTGTGACTTATCTGTATTGCATGGTGGCAAAAATTCAGCTCTGCAACTGCTCCGGGTACATTCTTAAATTCTAAACTGCTGTCAGACTCTCTCAGGGGCATTAGTTCTAGCCGCGTAGCGCAGGTTTAGCGCGCTATAATTCTGCATGCGCTAAAAACGCTTTCGCAGCTTAGTAAAAGGAGCCCATAGTGATGTACGGGGCGAACTCATTGGGGTGCCATCGCTATTAATATATGAGTTGTCTGTCCGCTGGTTTACTGCTGTCATTCACTGAATGCAGTTCCCCAGTACTGAGGTCTTCCTCTTCACTAATCTAATCTAATCTAATCCTTAGGTTTGTATACCGCATCATCCTACACGTTTGTATACCGCATCATCTTCACTACACTTTATTATTTTATTTCCTTCCCCCTCTCATTATACTAAGGCCCTCTTTTACTAAGGTGCGCTAACCAATTAGCGTACGCTAATCCAAATAGCACGTGATAAACGCTAACGTGTGCGTGTTAGTCTATGGACATGTCAGCGTTTAGCGTGCGCTAATCAATTAGCGCACCTTAGTAGAAGAGGGGGCTAGTGTCTGAGCTTATTGGCTTTTTCATCTTTCTATCTACTTTCATATATTTACCAATTATTTAGGTATTTTGTGACATAGCTATTTAAACATTTCTAGGATATCTCCTTTCTTCTATATAGGTCATTACAGTGAATTTTCTTCCACCAGCAACTCTGACCCAATAACAGCATCATCCTTATGGTACATCCTTTGACAACATTTGAAGGTGATTTGGAATGATGCACATTTTAGATTCCCTGGGCATCTACAGTCTTGATAGCTGAAGTCCATGCTTTTATGAGCTGATAGATTGTTGTTCCCTTAACCTTCTAAAATTTCCATCCATTAGACTCTGTCTCTAATTGGCCTAGCTTTAGCAACGAATGCTACTCACAGTTCTTTAGCAAAAATGCACCAGAATCTTTACAGAACAGAGATTGATTTGGTGGTTAGGAATGTGCACTTATGCCATTTAACATTTAGGGCTTCTTTTACTATGCAGCATTAGCAGTTTTAGCATTGAGCTGACATTAGTTCTAGCCACGTAGCGCAGGTTTAGCGCGCGCTAAAATTCTGCGTGCGCTAAAAACGCTATCGCAGCTTAGTAAAACCAGCCCTTAGTTTAGTTTAAATGTTTTTATTGAATTTCATAAAATATAACAATTCAATACAACAATTAATTTAATGACATTTAAGCCCTTCCCCCCTCCCCCAACAAAATTGTAAAAGTAGACGAATTGGGAGTACAAACCAGAAAGACAAGTCAATTAGCATGTGTTGTACAATAGTCATCTAAAAGAGCCCAACTCTCTTAAAATATCAAACTGAACATCACCTAACAGCAGCTACTTCTTCATAGTTATGCATAAGATAGACTCCTGCCCACCATGGAGGAAAAGAAAGAACTGTACTATTTTTCTATTGTGATAAAATATGCGGAACTGTTAGACCCTTAAGAACATCAAATTATTTGGCCTTATATATTTTAACTAAATGTGATAAGATAGCAGAATGCAAAATGACAATTTCATAAGTCAACTCTACACAGAGTCCAAAGATTCCTTGCACTCGTTGCCAGACTTTATCCCAAAATATTTTAACAGCATGGCATCCAAACAACATATGAGAAAATGTGTCTACATCAGTTTTACAAGTCCAGCATAAATTAGATCCATGTGCTGACAGCCTAGAAACTCTATAAGATGTCCAATATGCTCAGTGAGCAACATAGAATAAAGATTGTGTTGATGATGCTGACAGAGTAGGTCGACATACCTTTCTCTAGAAAATGTCTATATAACATCATCAATTTCCCTCAACTGCTGCAGAGTAATACATGCATTTAATCTCTTAAATTTAACTTTTCAATAGACTGAAGAAGTTCTTTTTGATTGCCTACACAAATTTCTGTAAGCCCATATCCCTGGTATTTATCAGATCTGAACGCACCAACATACCATTCATTCAGAAAATCACTAAAAACCCACTTATTCAACAAATTTATCTGTTCCTTCAATTCTTCCCATCATCTATCTGATCCTTCAGTTCTGCTCATCACCTACTTCATCCTACACGTTCCTTCCCCTACCCCATACCAACCTGTTTACTCAACTGTCTTCTACCCCTCCCCAAATATAACTGATGTAACCTCGCTGTTCTCACATCACCTCTTGTTGTACACCGTCCTGAACTGAAAAGATGTGATGGGATATAAATACCTTTATAATATGACTTTGCAAACAATATTTTAACTGCAACTATTTAAAAAATTGTGTAGCAGGTAAATGATAGCACACAGATCCTCAAACATTTTAAAGTTATTACCTTGATATAAGTGATGGACAAACCAAATCCCCCTGTGTTGCCATTCAGCCCAATTAATAGTCAGTCTTTGAATTTTGATTTCTTGATTGAACCAAATGGAAATGTACTCAGAGGCAGGCTACAAAAGTCTTAAATCGTTAACCATAGATTGTAACACAGGAAGTATGGCTTGTAAGATGAAGGATTGTGGTACTGTTTGCTGAAGCTGCATAGTCAACAGCCCACATAAAGGGAATGAGGCAGCAATCTCTATTTCCAATAATAGCCACTTGGGTGCTTGAGTAAACCAATACACTGCGAAAGCTACTAGAAAAGCGGAATGATATTGTTTAAAATCTGAAAAATTAATTCCACCAAAGTCTCTTTGCATTTTGAGTCCCTTTCCATAGAAAGCAAAGGATTCTGCTCTCCATAGATTTATAAAAAGCTTCAGGGAAAACAGGATAGGCACCATACTTAATATATAATTCACCTTAGGAGTCAGTACCATCTTAATTGCCTTCAGCCTTCCCCACCAGGACAGGTATAAAGGGGACCATTGTGTGGAAAGCTCATCCATCAGGGTAAGTATTAACTGTTTGTTTAACTCTAAAGAAGTTTCAACAGAGGATCCAAACCATTTTAATCGTAAATTACCCAGAAGATGCTTTTGTGCATATAAAGTTAAAGGCATAACCACTGTCTTGTCCCAGTGCACTTTATATCCTGAGATCTGAGAAAATTCACCAGTCAGCGTAAAAAATGCTGGCAAAGATTGCACGTGTAAGTATAACAACAAATCATCAGCATAGGCAGACAACTTACAATTCACCTCTCCACATTGTATCCGCAATATATTTTCATTGAGCCGAATTGCAATTGCTAGAGGCTCCAGAGACAAGTTAAACAACAAGGGAGAGAGTGGCCATCCTTGTTTAGTACCCCCTGGACAAAGGAAAAGCTTTAGACAATACACTATTTGCTAATATGTGGGCAAATGGAGATGGGCAGGGCAGGGGAGGGCTTCAATGGCTGGGAGGGTGTAGATGGGCTGGAGTAAGTCTTAAAAGAGATTTCGGCAGTTGGAACCCAAGCACAGTACCGGGTAAAGCTTTGGATTCTTGCCCAGAAACAGCTAAGAAGAAAAAATTAATAAAAAAAAAAATAATAAATTTAAATTGAATCAGGTTGGGCAGACTGGATGGACCATTCGGGTCTTTATCTGCCGTCATCTACTATGTTACTATGTTACTATATATAAAAGTCTAACCATTGAAGTAAACTGAGGTCCTAATCCAAACCATTCAAGAACTTGGAACATATATGCCCATTCTATTCTATCAAAAGCTTTTTCTGCATCTAAAGATAGTTGATCAGGCATAGCAATAGCGACTGTAAGAATATTTCAAAAGATACATGAGTTATCAGACGTGTATCTACCTTGAATAAAACCACTTTGATCTACATGAATTAGAGCTAGCAAATATTTGGACAACCGCGTAGCTAAAACCTTTGCATAAATTTTACAATCTAAATTAATCAAAGAGACAGGCCTATAGTTTTCTACCTTTGAATGATCACATCCTGGTTTGGGAACTACCACTATGTGTGATTCCCCAAAGGATGTTAATCCCAAGGTATCAACTAACAAAGCCTGATAGATCGGCACCCAATTAGGTACCAAGATATCTTGAAATGCCAAATTAGATTCTACATTCATCCCATCTGGACCTGGTGTCTTCCCCTTTGGAAGAGTTTGGAGAGCTTCCCGCACCTCAGCCTCACTAAATTGGGGCATTAAGTCATTCATATTGCTCTTCATTTAAAATTGGATGAGGTAACTGCATCAGAAATCCATCTATGTCCGCCAGAGAAGATTTTGTCTCCGAGGTATACTTTGAAGCAATATCCTCATCACATAAGTGTCTTTTCCCCATTGCATCTAACGCCATTTAAAATGAAACAAAAGAAATTAAAAAGTGGATGCTGATAGGTGTATACAACATAAGAACATAAGAACATAAGAAATGCCTCCGCTGGGTCAGACCCGAGGTCCATCGCGCCCAGCAGTCTGCTCACGCGGCGGCCCAACAGGTTCAGGACCTGTGCAGTAAATTTCTATCTATACCCCTCTATACCCTTTTCCAGCAGGAATTTGTCCAAACCTTTCTTAAACCCCAGTACTGTACTCTGCCCTATAACTTCCTCTGGAATTGTATTCCAGGTGTCCACCACCCGTTGTGTAAAGAAGAATTTCCTAGCATTAGTTTTGAATTTGCCTCCTTTCAACTTTTCCGAATGCCCTCTTGTTTTTTTATTCTCTGAAAGTTTGAAGAATCTGTCCCTCTCTACTCTCTCTATGCCCTTCATGATCTTGTAAGTCTCTATCATATCACCTCTTAATCTTCTCTTTTCTAGGGAAAACAGTCCCAGTTTTTCCAATCTCACTTAATTGATTAATTGCCCTAATCAGTGCTTATAATTGGCAATTAAAACCTTGTAATCGATGCTAATTGGCACTAATTAAAATAGAGAAATGCAAATGCCTATGTGGCATAAATGCACGGGAGGTGAATCTCTTTCAATTGAATGGAAGCTTTAGAATGAGGGAGGCCATAGGATAAAGGTGAAAGGGAATAAACTCAGGAGTAACTTAAAGAAATCCTTCTTCATGGATAGGGTAATAGTGTGGAATGACCTCCCTGTGGAAGTTGTGGAGATGAAGATTGTAGCTGAATTCAAAAAAGCTTAGGATAGAAACATAGAAACATGACGGCAGATTAAGACCAAATGGCCCATCTAGTCTGCTCATCTGCAGTAACCATTATCTCTTTCTCTCTCCGAGAGATCCCACGTGCCTAATCCAGGCCCTCTTGAATTCATACACAGTCTCTATTTCCACCACCTTTTCTGGGAGACTGTTCCATGTATCTACCACCCTTTCTGTAAAAAAGTATTTCCTCAGATTACTCCAGAGCCTATCACCTCTTAACTTCATCCTATGCCCTCTCATTGCAGAGTTTCCTTTCAAATGAAAGAGACTCAACTCATGCACATTTATATTATGTAGGTATTTAAATGTCTCTGTCATATCTCCCCTCTCCCACCTTTCCTCCACAGTATATAGATCGAGATCTTTAAGTCTGTCCCCCATATGCCTTATGATGAAGACCACACACCATTTTAGTAGCCTTCCTCTGGACCAACTCCATCCTTTTTATATCTTTTTGAAGGTGCGGCCTCCAGAATTGTACACAATATTCTAAATCAGTGTTCTTCAACCTTTTTACACCCGTGGACCGGCAGAAAAAAAATAATTATTTT
Organism: Geotrypetes seraphini; assembly: GCF_902459505.1. Classification (NCBI taxonomy): domain Eukaryota; kingdom Metazoa; phylum Chordata; class Amphibia; order Gymnophiona; family Dermophiidae; genus Geotrypetes; species Geotrypetes seraphini. Next base: position 59,892,708 of record NC_047085.1, read on the forward strand.
GTGGACCGGCAAACTACTTGGACTAAAATTTAAAAATCCCATTTCCGCCCCATCTCCGCGAGCTCGGTCCCCACAAATCATCTGATCCCATCCACACAAGCCTCAGTTATGATTTTATATTGAATGTATTTTATTAAAGTATAAAAAGAAACAATATTCTGTAGAATTGTCATTTTATAAATACAAATAATTCAGAGCAAGGATCAACAAAACCCCTGTCTCCCCTCCCCTTCACATATATCCCCTCTTCTATCAAGAAAACTGAACAAGCCAAATTATTACAGAATGCTACACAGAAATATCATGCTAACAGAATACTGAAGTAACACATGACAGGAATAGTTTTAGGGGAGTGCAACTAGGGCAACTGCCCCCTGGTCAGAGAGCGCCCTAAGCCAGCTGAAAGCTAAAGAAGCACTGCCTGGGTTTTGCAGTCCCCAGTTATGTCTAACACCAGCTCTAGCAGGATATATATTTCAAATCTGATATATTCTAATCACAAAATAGAAATAAAATTATTTTTTTCTACCTTTTGTCGTCTCTGGTTTCTGCTTTCAATCTTTTTTTCACTCTCTTCCTTCCAGCGTATGCCCTCTCTGTCTCTTCAATCCAGCATCTGCCCCTTCCATCCACTATCTGTCCTCTCCCCCTTCCATATGGTATCTGTCTTCTTTCTATGTCCCTCTCCCCTTTCCATCCAGCTTGTGCCCCTCTCTCCTATTTACATGATTCATTCCAGCTTCACTGCTCTCTTCATTTTTATCTCTCCTACACCAGATCTATCATCGTTGTCCCTCTGCTTATTTTTCTGCTGACCCCTTCCTATCATCAATCTCTCTACTTTTTCATGCCTGTGTCTCCCCTTCCCCTCCTCTAATCTCTCTGCCAGCTGTTTCCTTCCTTTTTTCATTCTCCCTTCCCTCCTCCTCCTGTCCAGCAGTAACTCTCTTCCCTTCCTCCCCTCCCAGCAGCATCTCTCCGTCTCCCTCTCCAGTAGCAGCTGTCCCTTTTTTTTCCTTGCCCAGCAGCTTCCCAGATTCCTTTCCCTCCTCCCCTCCCAGAAGCATCTCTCCTTCTCCCTCTCCAGTAGCAGCTGTACCTTTTTTTCCTTGCCCAGCAGCTTCCCAGATTCCTTTCCCTCCTCCCCTCCCAGAAGCATCTCTCCTTCTCCCTTTCCAGTAGCAGCTGTCCCTTTTTTCCCCTGCCCAGCAGCTTCCCAGACTGATAGTGGTTTTCTCCCCTCCCAGCAGCTCTTCTTACTTCCCAGCGCAGCGATTCACGAAGGCAGCCTCGGGTCCTTTGTTGGGTCGCGCCGCCTCTGAGGAAAGAGGAAGTTGCATCATCAGAGGCAGCCGCGACTCAGCAAAAGCCCCGAGGCTGCCTTCGTGAATCGCTGCGCTGGGAAGTAAAGGAGAGCTGCAGAGAGGGGAGAAAGCCACTGTCGGAGGCTCCCCAAGATCTCTCCGGCCCAGCGCACGCTTCCGATGCAGATCTTGCCGGTCCTGCGCGGACCGGCAGGAAGTTCAAATGAGTCAATCTTGCCGGTCCTGTGCGGACCGGCAAAAATTTCCTGCGGACCGCTACCGGTCCGCGGACCGGCGGTTGAAGAACTGTGTTCTAAATGAGATCTCACCAGAGTCTTATACAGAGGCATCATTACCTCCTTGTTCCTACTGGCCATTCCTCTCCCTATGCAACCCAGCATCTTCTAGCTTTCGCCGTCACTTTTTCAGCCTGTTTGGCCACCTTAAGATCATCACATACAATCACACCCAAGGGAGGGATAGTAGATGGTATGGATGGACAGACTCGATATGCTTCATCATGATCTTTATTTTTCACCACTCACACTCCTCCATCAACAGCACCAACTTCATCCTACCACATTAACTCCAGCTGTGCTGTTCATCGTCTGGTTCTTTCCTGGATTGCACAGGGTAGAGTGGTCACTGGAGTTTAGTGCCAAATCTCTCTCCACTTCAGAGTGCTCCACTTCTCTTCCATGGGTATTAACAGATGTGATGAAGGTGAGATGAAAATCCATTGGCCCCCAGACAGGAGGCTTTAATACAGAAGAAATACATGCTGCTTAGCTTTCCTTTTCCCCAGCTCAATGAAAAAGGCCAGCAAAAGGTGAGAAACAAAGCAAGCCTTAAGGAGCAGGCACTCACACTTCTAAACAGGACACTATCTTTGACCCACCCCTCAATTCATCTTCTTTATCCCCTATTTCAGAGCGTTCTTAATAAAAACAAACACTATCAAAAAAGTGTAAAAAAATAAAAAAGACTCAAAGTAACCAAAAAGATTAGAAAACTGTTAATAAATTGTATCAACCCAATATATAAGATGTAATAATTTATATTGGGTGGAGGAAAAGACTTCAAGAGCTCAAGAAGATAGGACTTTGGAACATTAAAACATATCTTAAAAAATGTAATAATTTTGATTAATTTTTAAATAACCTGTGTTGGCGTAAATCAGAAATCATGGTCAAAGGTGGAAAGACCTCAGACACCCTTTCCCTATTCACAAAAGGACAGCAAATGTTCTATTCAAGGGGTTTGTCTACTAAATCAGTGTTTTTCAACCTTTTTACATCTATGGACCGGCAGAAATAAAAGAATTATTCTGTGGACCGGCATCAGTCCGTGGACCGGCGGTTGAAGAACACTGGGCTAAGTCGTGGGCCAGACCCCGCCCCCATAATAGTACTAATTGTAACACTATTTTTTCCATTCATTTTTCACAGATACACAATATAATCTTATTAACAACACATAATGGTTAACCACAAAATTAAACTATATAAAGCACACTGACAGCAGATGTAAATTCTCAAAATTGACATAATTCAATCACTAAATTCAAAAATAAAATCATTCCCCCCTACCTTTGTTGTCTCCCTCCATGCTATGCCTTACCTTCTGGCATGCTCCCGCCTGGCCATTTTATGCTGCCCCCGGTATTATCTTCAGGCCGGCTCCCTCTTCCTCACTGATGCAGTGCACAAAGCTGCGGGCAGCAGCTCCTTGCACGTCCCGTGCCTCATCTGGAAGCATTCCCTCTGACGTTGCAACATCAGAGAGAAGGCTTCCAGTTCAGGCACAGGATGTGCGTAGGAGCCACTGCCTGTGGCTTTGTGCACTGAATCAGTGAGGAAGAGGGAGCTGGCTTGAAGATAACGCCGCATCGATTTCACCGTGGACCGGCAGTTGAAGAACATTGTTTTAGGCCTGATGCACATGCTGGCCCTATGGACCAGCAGAAAATTTCTGTGGACCGGCACTGATTCATGGACCGGTGGTTGAAGAACACTGTACTAAATCATTGGTCCACCACCTCCTCCACTGACTTAAATAAGCAAACACTCCACTGACTTAAATTTGCAAAATCAATCAATAAATATAATGAGGACTTAGCTTATAATCTTGAAATCGGATCAACATTAAAACATTCCTGTCCCAATCATACATTATTGATCCATCATTAGTCATAAAAAAAAAAGGTGAACATATAATTAAGAACAAAAATACAAAAGAAAGTAGGAAGAAGATATATTGGATGGTTCAATATAAGGGGGAAGGTTTTATGAATAATGATGGCTCAATAATTTGAGTTTTTTTTTTTAGAGTGTTCGTCATGCCATCCTCCCCTCCACGTTATTCCCCTTTTATCATCTCCAACTCTCCTCTTCTCCCCTTCCTTACACTCATTAATCTACCCTCCTTTTTCTCAATTAACCCCTTGGACTCACCCCCTTTCTTTATCCTCCCCAATACCCCTTTGCATACTCTACCTCTTCCTTTCCATCCCTGCATTCACTATTGATTTCTTTTTCATGAGCATGGTATTGCTTCTCCTTCCTATGTTTGACATTCCCATGACAGACACTGTACCTCCTCTTCTGCTTCTGTTGCTGGCTTTGCTATGTTTGGGTGATGGAGCCTGACTTCTATCACTCAGCTACTTCCTTCAAGCTGTCTTTATACACAGCTTTGCATACCTGTGTATGTGTCTGACAGAATGTTTCAGGGAGTTTAACTGAGAGAGCTTGGGTGTGCATGCTACTGATTGTCTGAAATACAGAAATATGAACGCTGTATTTGCACATCGGAATGTATAGAAATATAGGTTACAAAAACACCAAAGAAAAAAAGGTAACAACCTTTTTATTGGACTAATTTAATATATGATAGAAGCTATTTTAGGAGGCTTATATGGTATTTACACATGGATAATTCTCTCATACATTTATTTATTTTAAACATTTATAGACCGCTTGTCTAAGTGGTTTACATAAGAACATACATAATATTAAAACAGACAACATATAGCTCAGGTTTTAACAAGAACAGTAACTTGATGCTATAAAGTTGCTATATCAAATTCAAAATCCTCCCTTCCTTTACATCTCTCAATCTTAGTATCTTACGATAGCAATAGTGAGGTCAATGTCCTCCCATCATATATTACATGAAAGCATCCACAAACAATTGAGTTTTCAGTAGTTTCTTAAAGGTCAAACACAGTCTCAAAGTTCCAGGAAGAGAGTTCCAAAGTTTTACTCCAACTATGAAGACCATGGACACCCTTGATCTTACGCAATGAACTCTATCTTCCTTGTCAGTAATCAGCTTCATCCCTCCCTTAGACCTCAGCTTTCTACCTGGTTGATAGATTTTTACAGAGACTTTGAAAACATAGTGGAACAGATGAATATAAAATTTGTTGCACCGTTGAAAGCATTTTGTAACGTATCCGTTGTTGCACTGGAAGCCAATGTAATTGTTTCAAAACTGGAGTAAAATGCTCTGTCTTGGGTGTACCAGTAATCTACCTTGCAGCAGAGTTCATCAGTTTTAGAAGAAACGCTTATACAGTATTTGGCATGCAGAGTTCTGAAGGGGGGAATGGATACAATTTAACTGCCTGGAACATTAAGAACATAAAAACATAAGAATAGCCTTACTGGGTCAGACCAATGGTTCATCAAGCCCAGTAGCCCGTTCCCATTGTAGCCAATCCAGGTCACTAGTACCTGGCCAAAACCCAAAGAGTAGCAACATTTCATGCTACCGATCCAGGGCTTCCCCCATATCTTTCTCAATAACAGACTATGGACTTTTCCTGTAGGAAATTGTCCAAACCCTTCTAAAAACCAGCTACGCTATCCGCTCTTACCACAACCTCTGGTAATGCATTCCAGAGCTTAACTATTCTCTAAGTGAAAAAATATTTCCATTGGCTTTTTGAATTTTCCTTACAAGGTAATTCATATGGATATGATTTTTATCCAGAGACTGTTGCTGCTACTGCAGGTTTGCAGCGCAAGAATCATTGCAACAGTGTAACCTTAGCAATCAAAGAAGACATGGAGATATGACCCCAGTTTTTGCAAGATGTTTGGTCTGGCATTTGTGCAATCTGAACCAGTGTTCAGACCTTGAACTATTTACTTTCACAGCATATTATCACATAAGAATAGCTAAATTGGGTCAGACCAATGGTCCATCTAGCCCAGTATCCTTTTCCAACAGTGACCAATCCAGGTCAGTTCTTAGACAAGTCGGCGAAAGACAAAGGCGCGCGCCGACAACTGAGCGCAAGATGGAGGCGCGCGCCGAAGAAAATTACAGTTTTTAGGGGCTACGACGGGGGTTTTTGTTGGGGAGCCCCCCCCCAGTTTACTTAATAGAGATCGCGCCAGCATTGTTGGGGGTTGTAACCCTCCACATTTTACTGTAAACTTAACTTTTTCCATAAAAACAGGGAAAAAGTGAAGTTTTCAGTAAAATGTGGGGGGTTACAACCCTCCACACCCTCCACAACGCCCCCACAACGCAGCGCAATCTCTATTAAGTAAAGTGGGGGGTTCCCCCCCACGCCCCCCCCGTCAGAGCCGTAAAAACTGTAATTTTGTGCGGCGCGCACATCCGCGCTGCGCTCAATTGTCTGCGCGCGCCTTTGTCCCGGCGCGCTTTTGACCTGACACCATCCAGGTCACAAGTAACTGGCAGAAACCCATATAGTAGCAAGATTCCATGCTACTGATCACAGGGCAAGCATGTCTGTCTCAATAGCAGACTATGGACCTTTCCTCCAGGAACTTCTCCAAAGCTTTTTTTAAACCCGGACATATCAACTCTTGCAATGAGTTCCAGAACTTAACTATTCATTGAGGGGAAAATTATTTCCTCCACTTTGTCTTAAAAGTATTTTCATGTAACTTCATTGTGTTCTTAGTCTTTGTAATTTTTCAGAGTACAAAAATGATCCACTTTTATCTGTTCTGCACCATTCACAATTCTGTAGACTTCAGTCATATCCCCCTTACAGGGCAGGATTAATTCATCGAGGGCCCCTAGGCACACAAGTACACTGGGTCTCCTGCCCCACTCCACCCCTTCATGTGCCCAGGCAGAAACAGGAAGCTGTGTCAGAGGGAAGCTTTGGGCAAGCAGCACCGCATGCAAAATTACAGTTCCCGTTGCCTTTCATACCCGCGTTGCTTGCTTGTCTTACTTTCCGTCGATGGGGGGGGGAGGGGGAAGCCGCATTGCTGATCGGGGGGCCCGCATTGCCAATCGGGGGGGGGGGGGGGGCTATGTTGCCGATCGATATTGGAGGGGCCCATCATCATTTTGAAAAAACAATGTTGATGCCCTTCTTCATCGGGCCCCCCTGACCATTTCGGGCCCTAGGCACGTGCCTACTGGGCCTATTGGTTAATCCTGCCCTGCCCCCTTAGCCATCTCTTTTCCAAGCTGAAGCGCCTTAACCTGTTTTTCCTCATATGAGAGGAGTTCCAACCCCTTTATCATTTTGGTCCTTCTTTGCAGTGCTATAAAAATAATATATAATGCAAAAAAATATGATCATGTCTCCCCACTACTTAAAGACGCTCATTGGTTACCAATAAGTCACAGGACTCTGTTCAAAACAATGCTTCTCATCTCTAAGACTTTATTATCCAACGAACCACAATTTATCTCAAAATCATTAATCCCTTACAGAACCCAACGCCCATTACGATCATCGGAACAAAACCTTTTAACAGTACCGTCTCTAAAAATCATAGGTACACGAAGAGCCGACATGTTTACAGTAATGGGACCACAATGGTGGAATGCAATTCCCCAATATATTAGAACTGAACAGGACATTACAACTTTTAAAAAATTACTAAAAGGGGGGGCGCTGTTGAGCCCGACAAAGATGGTCGTCTGAACAGCAGGCTCCAGCAACCTTCACCATCTTTTTACTCTCTGGCTGCACTGCACTGGTGTTAGACCCCTCCATCCAGCTCCATCCACACTATAAACGATGGCTACAGCTACTAAGGGCAAAAGGCACAAGCCCGACCCTCCCTCTCCCGCAAAGGACTCTAAATTGGTGACACAGGATGGCCCTGAGGCTCCCTCCATGTCTGATTTGTGGAATGCAATCAAAACAGTCCAGGATCTGATGACTGAGACCAAGGATGCCATCTCTGAGCTTAAAGATGACTTATCTTCAATCCAAACTGAACTGACCACCTTCAAAGTGAAAATAGCTGATCTGGAAATAAAATCAGCAACCACAGATGCCAATGTTAAGGCATTACAGGGCCATGTGAAACGCACGCTGGCCCTGGAAAAAGAAATGGAGGACGCCAGTAATCGTTCCCGCCGGAATAACCTGCGTCTTTTGGGGGTCCCGGAGGGGCAGGAAGGCAATAATATGGTGGCGTTCTTGGAGTCCTTCATCCCCAAAATACTAGATCTGCACTTTAAGCATGATTTTGAAATTGAACGTGCTCACCGCTCTCCATCCTCCAGGTTCCCGCGTGATCGCCGGCCACGACCCATAGTGCTTCGGATCCTCCGCTACCCACAGGTCCTAGAAATTCAGCAAAAAGCCCGATCACTAGCGCCTGTGACCCACGAGGGAAATAAGATCCTTTTCCTCCCAGATCTGCACAAGAACACTGTTAAAGCACGACAACAACTGCTTGCATTCAGACCACAACTAAAAAAGATGGGAGCCCGCTACGGTCTTTTCTACCCGGCAAGAATGAGGGTAACTTACCTAAATCAAACAAAAGACTTCACTGACCCGGAGCTTCTGGCTACTTACATCGAAGAGACTTCACCAACCCCGATTGACTCTGTGTGAGCCTGTTTCCCTCTGTGCCTGATGCTCATCTGCCATGCTGCCTCTGAAACTGACTCTTTCTACATGTTATTCTAACTCTACAATTGTTATTTCCATGATTATTTCTCTCTCTTTTACTATATATCGCTTGAATGACTCCTTCTCTAATTTATTTTTCATTTTTACTACCATTTTACCTTTCCACTGCATCGCAGGACCTCTAGGCATGTTCGTTACTCTCTTCTTTTTACAGACATGTGACTCTGCACTGCAAGACCATGCACCTCAGCCATTTTGTGGTTTTTTATTTTTTATTTTTTTTAATATTATATTATGTTACTGGACTATTATGCTCACTTTACCTGCTAAAACCCTTTGAACCTCTTACTCTTTTTCTTCTCGTTGGTGCGGATGTTAATTGGTAAGCATAATGAAAGTACAGTGGCTTTAAATTTACACTTTTAAATGTCCAGAAACTTAGATGATGAATGTTTACTACATAGGTTTGGTCTTCTGCAATTTTTTCACACATGACTCAATTACTGTGCCACGGATTTTAATCTTTTATTTATTTTATGAATTTCCTTACTTGTATTATCCTATGACATCATAGGCTTTGCTATCTGATGTCATTTATACTAGATCAGAGTGCTAATGTCCTTAGTGGGACACACTGACTGCCTGAGTAGTTCATCTTTCGGTATTATTATGCCTCTCTTTCCATTTATTTATCCTCCTGAACTCTATAATCATTATATATTGTTTTTAGTTTATTTCATTAATGTTACTTCCACAGCAGGCATTCATGGCTGACTGACATTGAATGTGCCTCTTTATTCTGATGATTCACTTGTTTTAGTGGTTGCTGTGGATTGCCATTGTTGGCATAGTTCATTCATTATAAACACAGCACTTAAACTTTTTGACCTGTTGTTTACTTTAGTTAATTGTGCATACAGCTAGAGCTACCTTTTGCAATACACTGATCAAATGGTTGCTGAGTTTGTTTTGTTCACTCGGCTATCTGTCCCCTCCTCGGCCACCCAAAGTTTTTTGCTTGCTGTTTTATTACAGTGGGCTCTTTCTCCTTTCAGGTACATCTCTTACTCCTCTACTATAATCCTTTTGTTGATTTTTCATTTTTGTTATAAGATGCATACAGCTTCTGCTTTTTTTGCCATAATTTTATTTACAGCTTATAAGTCCCACACCAAATTTTGTCTGGCTTATTTAGGTATCTCAACCATGCTAAATATCATATATCCATGCTTTCAATGTCATTATCAATAACATCTTTAAATATCAAAGGTCTAAATAATGTGATTAAAAAGCGGAAATTATTGTCTTATATTGATGATCTTAAATCAGATATTATTCTGCTTCAGGAAACTCATCTCAATGAATCTAGCTCAAGTAAATTTCTTAAACAAGGCTTTTGTGCGCCATTGTTTTCCCCTGCTCTGAATGGAAAAAATGGTGTAATTACCCTAATTAAACATCATCCATCCATCTCTATTTTATCTAGCTCTCATGATACTTATGGTAGATGGGTTAGTGCCAAACTTTCTATATCCAATCGCACATTACGCATTTTAAATATATATGCACCAAATTTAGATTCTCCTGAATTTTTTCATAATTTGGCCAATCATATCTTACAGGATCCTGACACCCCTATTATTATTGGAGGTGATTTTAATCTTATTTTAGATCCTTCCAAGGACAGGAAATCACATGCCTCCTACAAGAAACCAAAATCATGGTATGCATTGCATGATATTATATCCCAGCTTCACTTAACAGATCCCTGGAGATTGCAGCATACCACCCTTGATCAATTTACGTTCTTTTCAGCACCACACTCGACATACTCCAGGATTGATTACTTTCTTGCCTCTTCTTCTATCTTACCTCACATCACCACCTCTGATATTCACTCTATCACAATTTCTGATCATGCAGCTATTTCCCTGACTTGCTCTTACTTTTCTCTTACACCTCGCAGTAGGCAATGGCGGTTCAACTCTTCACTCCTTGCTGAAAACCAATTCTCTGAAAGTATTACTGCGGCCATCCAAGAATTTTTTCATTTTAACATCCCCACTCAATCCAATTGGATCAACACCTGGGATGCCTTCAAAGCTTTCATACGTGGGACAATAATTCAATTTACTGCTAGACTCCACTCCTCTAGAAAACAAACCCTACGAGACCTTGAATCTCGCATACGTGAAGCGGAAGCTACCCATATTTCAGACATTACTGATATTACAGCCCTGACTACTCTTTGTAACCTTAGAATCCAATACAACTCTTTATTGAGTTCATCTGCTGCCAATTCAGTCTTCGTCCAAGCGGCTTCGTACTACGCAGAAAATAACAAACCTGGACATCTGCTTGCGAATTATTTGAAAAAATCCCAGGATAAAACTACCATATCATCCATTAAAGACCCCGCAGGAATACTTACTACAGATCCTTCAATCATCTCATCCGCCTTCCATAATTTCTATCAAGATCTTTATTCTTCAGAAATCACCTCCTCTGAAGCTAATCTCAATTCCTTCTTATCTTTCCCGCACCCCACTCTTTCTCCTACAGATTCTCTCTCACTTTCTTCTCCCTTCACTTCCCAGGAAATCACGGATGCCATTAACTCCATGGCTCCGAACAAATCTCCAGGCCCGGATGGCCTTACAATAGAATTTTACAAAGCCTTTCTACCAATTTTACTTCCACATTTGCTTCCTTTCTTTCACTTCTTGTGCAATCAAGGTCATTCCACAGGCTCCTTTACAGAAGCTAATCTCATTGTCTTTCCTAAACCGGGTAAGGACCCTCAAGAGGTCAAAAATTACCGTCCCATCTCATTAATCAATGTAGACGCAAAAATTTTCGCTAAGATCCTTGCTTCTCGGCTTCAAACCGTACTTCCTCTGCTCATTTCCTCAGACCAATCTGGTTTTCTAAATAATCGTTACTCTTCTAATAATACCCGACTCTTGTCTCACATTATCCACCACTCATCTTCTCACGCAGATAGACTGGTAATCATGGCTCTTGATGCCGAAAAAGCCTTTGATCGTCTAGAATGGCCCTTCCTATTTCATATTCTACGTTGGTATGGTTTTCCTGATCCCTTCTTATCTATGATTAAAGTTCTCTACTCTCATCCCACGACACGAATTATGATAAATGGACTTCTTTCCCAACCCTTCTCTCCATCCCGTGGCACGAGACAGGGTTGCCCCCTATCTCCCTTACTCTTCAATCTTGCTCTTGAACCACTTTTATCTGCTATACGGAATGATTCTCGAATTGCTGGCTTTCATTACAATGATTTTTCAGTTAAACTCTCGGCATATGCCGACGATGTTCTTCTTTATGTTCATCCAGAATCTATTATCTTTATCCTTGAACAAATTAATCGCTATTCGGCGATTTCTGGATACAAATTAAACATCAATAAATCTGAACTTTTACCTTTAAACTGTATAGATATTCAATCTGATTCTTCCCAATATGGTTTCATATGGTCCCCTTCTAAGATCAAATATCTTGGATTGTATTTTGGGCCCTCTCTCGACTCCACCTCACGACTTAACTCTGACTATATCTTCTCTATTATTCGCTCCTGCACTTCCAGATGGTCCCCCCTTAATCTCTCCTGGTGGGGTAGACTATCTACAATACGTATGATGATCACTCCGAAAATCAATTACATCCTTAGTATGCTTCCCTTTCTCTTCCCTCACTCAATTTATTCTCGTATTGAACACTTACTCACTTCCTTTTTATGGCAAGGCAAACAGCCTCGGATTGCACTCCGTAAACTGAAATGTTCTAAGGAGCAGGGAGGAGTCAATTTTCCTAGCTTTCGCGAATATCACCATGCATTTTTGATGTCTCAGGGCTCCTTATGGCTGAATGTTGAGTCTATGCATGTAAATCCTACGTGGTTACCTTTGGAACTCTCTTTAGTTGATTCTTATATATTGCATCATGCTCCTGCCATTCCTCTTCCTCAATTGGCAAAACAAAACCCGATTATATTAAGTACTTGGCAGGCGATCAATTATATTGACTCCCTTTCAAATATGAAATTGGCTGATTCAGTATCTGCACCTATCTGGCATAACCCCAAACTCAAGATAGGCAACGCGGTGATGGTTTGGAAAACTTGGCAACAGCGAGGAATTTGGCATATTTCCCATCTTATGACTAATGACAAATGGATTACTTTTTCAGATATTATGGCCAAATATAACATCCCTCCCTCTCAATATTTCAATTGGATTCAACTCCACCATTGCCTTTCTGCGAGGTATCCTTCTCCAACTTCTCTTCATACCACTTCAGACCTACACTCTATGGCTCTTTCCTTCTCTGCATCCCATGGACAATCATCTAATTGGTATAAATATATACATTCAAAATGTTTCCCTGCAATTTCGGCTTCCCTGACTAAGTGGGATTTGGTGTTGCAATCTCCGTTAACTGATCGTATGTGGACGGAACTGTGGATTAGGATCTTTAAATCGCTCCACTCAGCCTCCCATAGACAAACTGCGATTTTTCTGTATCATCGAGCCTTCTGGACTCCGTCCAAAACAGCTAAAATTAAGAGATCCACGGATAGCTCCTGTTGGACCTGTAAATCCTCCGAAGGCTCCCTACGACATATGTTATTTGATTGTCCCCATTTACAGATTTTTTGGTCCTCTATCTGGAATATGATTACCAAACTTTTTATTATTAATGACCCCTTCACATTGGATGTCTTACTTCTGGGATCCTCGGCACTGTCCTCACCTTTATCTTTGTATCATGATCGTCTTTTGACCCTTTTGTTATTCATAGCTCTTCAATTAATTTTACAAAATTGGAAAGACTTCTCTAACCTCAGCCTCACTCATTGGTGGAATTCAGTATGCCTACATGCTAAATACGAGAAACATATGGCAGAACGCTCTAAGTCACTATCCACTTATGATAATACATGGTCTATACTAATAGACCATTCTACTCAAGACCTTTGAAATAATGCTTATGAGATCATTTATTGATATAACATCACTCATCAATTTGTTTTAATCTTTCACACTTTTCATTGGTGTTCCTTATCTGATATATCTCAGGAATCAATATGACCCTCTCTCCATTTATAATGCCAGATTCTATTAAGCTTTTGTATTCTCTATGGCTTTACATACTAGACTACATTATGATACTATACATAATTCATGGTCCTGCCATCCTATTTATGTATTTATCTTGCAATGTACTATGACCAGAAGACTGTGTTAGTTTTCTCATTATTATTTGTTGCTTCTATCCTTGAGTATCGATAATATTTCTTATTGTGATATGATGTACTGAAGGGAGCTGTCACTTGGTTTTTCTTGTTAGGCTTCCTCGGAAGCCTTTGTTGTATATTTTCTATTTTATAACTATGAAATCAATAAAAATATTTTGAACAGAAAAAAAAATTACTAAAAACTTATTTATTTAAAGACGCTTTTACTTCTGATTGACCTAAAAATACTTTTTAATATTGGCTTAAACCTTATTGTTTTATTCCTTTTAAACCACTTACTTAAAGATCTTCTTAAATCTCAAAGTGTTTATTTGCTTTAGAGACAGCCTTATCTTGTGTTTTGATAAAGTTAAACCTAGCCTTTTGTTTTTCCCTTTTTTTCTAACCCAATATTGTAACTTTATGTTATTCCTTACCCCTCATGTATGTTTTAGATGAAATTTATAGTGTAATACGTCATTATTTGTTATATTTTAGTCTCTTGAATACTTTTATTTTGAATATGTACATCGCCTAGAAATTTTTTAATAGGCGATTCATCAAATATTTAATAAAACTTGAAACTTGAAACTTGTTCCTTGGCCCCAAGCTTGGAGGTTTGGTGCCAGAATCCAAAATGGCACCAATTACCACTGATGGAAGTCTCATGGTACCAGGAATCTTTGGTTCCATTTTTGATTTTGGTGGAAAGGACTCCCAGAGGGAGAAGTCCAGGGAGAAAAAGGTGGGAAAAAATTTGGGGTTTTACTGGCAGGGAGGTGAAGTTAACAGAAGACAGTGAGGTTAATGTGTTAGAGATTGGGTTATTGGGAGCAGGAAAGTATTTTCCTTAGGACCAGGGGTATGAGAAGACTAGTGCTTGAAAACTGGAATACAAAGAGATTCCTACTTGGCAATGGAGGTGCAGCAGGACTTGTACTTAGGATCAGAGGGAGGGGTAGGAATCAGATGCTGTCAGGGGGTTTACATATGTTTCTGTGGAATTGGAGACAGGGTACAGAAGGGGGAGAGTGCACCATAGTACCTACACTGACAGCACTGTACTACTGGTCTGTTGGTATTGCAGCTCAATTTGCCATCTCCTTTGAAGGTGACTGTAAATTCAGCCACATATCCACAGTTGTGAAAGTTACATTACATTACATTACATTAGGGATTTCTATTCCGCCATTACCTTGCAGTTCAAGGTGGATTACAAAAGAATTATCCAAGATGTATTACAACAAGAACTTACCAAAAAAAAAAAATTGGTCATTTTCAAAAAGAGTAAGAAATGGGTAAGGTTATTTGTTTGGGGGTAGTTGGCTTTAGTGAGAGATGGAGTTTGAGACTTGCGGTATTATTTCTTTTTTCAGAGTTTTCTTGAAGAGTTTGCTCTTTATTTCTTTTCTAAAAGTCTTGTAGTCGAGGGATGCATGATACTGAGCTTGCGCATTAGCTATCATAACTAGTTATACCTCAGAGCACCCATTGTCCAGATGTGTCCTGTTAGGCAGTTAGGACCTAATTCTATGGGGGCCATAATCAGAAAATATTAGCATCCAAAAACTGTCTATAAATTGGGTGTCAGGTCAAAAGCGCGCCGGGACAAAGGCGCGAGCAGACAACTGAGCGCAGTGTGGAGGCGCGCCCCGAAGAAAAAGACTGTTTTTAGGGGCTACGACGGGGAGTATGGGGGGAACACATTTTACTGAAAACTTAACTTTTTCCCTGTTTTTAGGGAAAAAGTTACGTTTTCACTAAAATGTGGGGGGTTACAACCCCCCAAACCCCCACAACGCTGCCGCGATATGTATTAAGTAAAGTGGGGGGGGGCTCCCCAACAAAACCCTCTGTCGCAGCCCCTAAAAACAGTCTTTTTCTTCGGCGCACGCCTCCGTCTTGCGCTCAGTTGTCGGCGCGCGCCTCTGTCTTCCGCGTTACTGTCTATGAACCATAAATCGATACTTGGACATCGTAAGTACCAGGCACCAGGATGTCCAAGTGCTAATAATTGGAAAGTGCCTTTCTGGACATCTAGGGAGGTGTTCCAGCCTTTGTGCATACAGAGCTTGAGATGGTTGGAGCCATGTTATGGGCAGGCTTTGGGTATGTATAAGGGTGGGTTAGACTTGGACGTCTTGCAGCAATAATCAAACATTTTGCAAGACAACTTGCAAGATGGAACTTAGATGTTTGGAACTAGACCTGTTTTAGAACTGTCTAAGTGCCACAAAGGGGCCCAAACTGACTGGATGACCACTGCATGCATCTAGGTAAGATACTCTCACACTCCCCCCAGTGCTCACTGACCCCATTCCACCACACAAAAATGAGAAAAGGTACATACCTTGTTCTAGTACAGCAGCATCTGATATGGGGAAGCCTAGTAGAGCATCAGGTATGTAGAGCTACCCGGTGTGTAAGCTAGTGGACCACAGAGAGAAGGACCCAGGCCCATAAGGCACTCTAACCACGACATCTATAATATTAAGTATAAGCCCATCAGAACCCTAATGTACTGCCATATAGGTGTCACCTGCAGCCATAAGAGCAATTGGGATGGTACACAGGTGGGTATAGTAGGTTTTGGGTAGTTTTGTAGGGCTCACCATAAATTAAAAGGGAGTTATGGTAAGGTATACTGTACATCTGACACCCTTTCAGTGAAGTTCACAGCAGTGCCCTATAAGGTGCCCCACTGCTCTGTTGGGATGTCTATGTGGCCAATACATTACTATGCTGGCCCTGCCCATGTCCAAATGGTCTGGATTAGGACATTATGAACATGGATGTTTTTGTATTTGGAAAATGGGCAAAAAAGTTAGATGTCCTAAAGGCCAACATGCCCAAATAAGTCATTCTCAAAACGAAAACAAAAAAAATTTGGACCTCTAGCAGTTTCAAAAATTGACGTTTCCCCACCCTGATATTTGGATGTTTTATGGGAAACCTCCAAAGTAGATGCACTATTGAAAATATCCCTCTATACAGTGTATATTACCTAAAAAATTGATGCTAATTGGTACAGCACTGTGCAATTCTATAAAAGATAAGCACACTTTATAGAATCATGCTTAGTACCACCTAAGTGCTGTAATGTGTCGTTAAGTGTCCTAATTTTTAGGTACACCCTATTTATGCCAGGGTTATCTTGGCCTAAATGCCTGTACCTAAGTTATGTGCACATTAGCTTATAAGTCAAAAACATTCCCACAATCTGCCCCTAACCGTGCCCACTTTTAGCTACATGCATTGGGCAAAATGCATACCATTTTGTGCTATGTGCCTACCAAGTTGGGCACCTAACATTCAATTAACTCCAATTAACACCAATCATAGAAAAATAGAAACATGACGGCAGATAAAGGCCAATAGCCCATCCAGTCTGTCCATCCATAACATCCTCTATCTCCTCCTTTCCCTAAGAGATCACACATGCTTGTCCCATGCTGGAATAGGCACATGGGATCTCTCGGAGAGAGAAATGGTTACTGCGGATGGGCAGACTAGATTGGCCATTTGGCCTTTATCTGCCATCAAGTTTCTTTGTTACTAAAGTTCTATGACATCACAATGCAGGTGTAAAGAGCCTTAGCCAATAAGGAAAGGAGAAGATAGTGGATGCTGCAGATGAGCAGACTAGATGGGCCATTTGGCCTTTATCTGCCATCATGTTTCTATGTTTCTATTTTGAATTCAGATACAGTCTTCATCTTCACCAGTAGACTATTCCACGCATCTACCCTTTCTATAAAGAAGTACTTTCTTACAATACTGTACTCCTGAGCCCAGTGGCGTACCTAGCATATATGACACCCGGGGCCCATCATTTTTTGACCCCCCCCCCCACCTATATGAAAAATATGATTTTTTAGTAACAATCCACATATTGCCCAAGAGTGTAACTAGGAAAAGGCAGCATCTTAAACACTGCAGTGAGCACTACAACACCAACACATACATTGTAAAACTAAACAAGCCAGATCCCACATAGTCAATTGATCCTACAGTCAATGCCAACTGAAGACTATGTTCTTTTCATACACACAGAACAGAGACACACCCTCACCCAATATGGAATAATCACAAACTAAAAATAGAAATATGTAGACAAAAGTTAAACTGAACCGCCAAGAAACCAGACTCTGCATACAATGCAACAAAAACAGTAACACATAAGAACATAACATAAGAACATAAGCAATGCCTCTGCTGGGTCAGGCCTGAGGTCCATCTTGCCCAGCAGTCTGCTCACATGGCGGCCTAACAGGTCCATGACCTGAGCAGTAATCCTCTATTTATACCCTTCTATTCCCTTTTCCAGCAGGAAATTGTCCAATCCTTTCTTAAATCCCAGTACTGTACTCTGCCTTATAACATCCTCTGGAAGCGCATTCCAGGTGTCCACCACACGTTGGGTAAAGAAGAACTTCCTAGCATTCGTTTTGAATCTGTCCCCTTTCAACTTTGCCGAATGCCCTCTTGTTCTTTTATTTTTTGAAAGTTTGAAGAATCTGTCCCTCTCTACTCTCTCTATGCCCCTCATGATCTTATAAGTCTCTATCATATCCCCTCTAAGTCTCCTTTTCTCCAGGGAAAAGAGACCCAGTTTCTCCAATCTCTCAGCGTATGGAAGGTTTTCCATCCCTTTTATCAGACGCGTCGCTCTTCCCTGAACTCTCTCGAGTAACGCCATATCCTTCTTAAGGTACGGCAACCAAAACTGGATGCAGTATTCCAGGTATGGGCACACCATTGCCCGATATGGTGTCAGGATAACTTCTTTCGTCCTGGTTGTAATACCCTTCTTGATTATACCTAGCATTCTATTAGCTCTCTTAGCGGCTGCTGCGCACTGTGCCGTTGGCTTCATTGACGTGTCCACCATTACCCCCAAGTCCCTCTCTTGGGTACTCTCATTCAATAATATCCCTCCCATCGTATAGTTGTACCTTGGGTTTCTGCTTCCCACATGCAATACTTTACATTTCTCAACATTAAGAATAAGAAGTTGCCTCCGCTGAGGCAGACCAGAGGTCCATCTTACCTAGCGGTCCGCTCCCGCGGCGGCCCATCAGGCCTAATTGCCTGAACAGTGTCCCTGTCTAATTTTGTAACTGCCTCTAAACCTCTAATCCTATCCCTATAACCTACCTCTACTCCTATCTGTAACCCTCAATCCCTTTGTCCTCCAGGTACCTATTCAAACCTTCTTTGAAGCCTTGTAGCGTGCTACTGCTTATCACATCCTCCGGTAGCGTGTTCCATGTATCCACCACCCTCTGGGTGAAAAAGAACTTCCTTGCGTTTGTTCTAAACCTTCCCCCTTTCAATTTGCCATTTTGTCACCCATTCCCCTAGTTTGTTCAAGTCTCTTTGCAATTCCTCACAGTCCTCTTTAGTCCGAGCTCCCCTAAATAGTTTGGTGTCGTCTGCAAATTTTATTATCTCACACTTCGTCCCTGTTCCTAGATCATTTATGAATATATTAAATAGCAGTGGCCCAAGCACCGAGCCCTGCGGAACACCACTCGTGACCCTCCTCCTCCTCCTCCTACCATCTGCCATTTCTTGGAAGTGTTCCTAAGTTTCTTCCTTACCATTTTCTTCATTGCTTCATAGTTTCCTTTTCTGAAGTTGAAAGTTGTCGCCATGGTTCTCTTTCCTTTTGGTATTCCTGCTTCAACCTTGAACTTAATCATATTATGGTCGCTGTTTCCCAACGGTCCCATTCCTTTCCTTATGTACCCAAGCATCTTCCTGGCTTTGATCATCACCTTTTCACTACCTGTTTTGCTACCCTGAGATCATCGGACATGATCACCCCCATGTCCCGCTCTTCTTCCATGCACAGAAGTACTTCGCCTCCTATACTATACCATTTTCCTGGATTTTATTAGCCCTATTGCCTGAACCTGCATTTTTTTTATAATGAAGTCTTAGTTACCAACTACCAGACCATTCTTCAAGCTTTGCCAAATCCCACATCATGTTATTCAAACCCTAAGGGGTGTCTACTCTTTTAAAGAGCTTGGTATTATCAGCAAAAAGACAAACTTTGCTATACAGTCGTTCTGCAATAGAGCCGGCCCAAGGACAGAACCCTGAGGCACTCCAATAACAACATTCTTATCCTCCAAGCAAAATCCATTTACCACCCCCTTTGTCTCCTTCTACTTAACCAGCTTTTAATCCAGTTTGTCACTTTAGGGCCCATACTGCATGCAGTTTATGTATCAATCGCCTATGTGGCACTGTGTCAAAAGCTTTGCTAAAGTCCAAGTGCACTGCATCTAGTGCCCCTCCTATGTCCAACTGTTTGGTCACCCAGTCAAAGAAATTAATCAGATTTGTCTGACAAGATCTGCCTCTCATTAAACCATGCTGCCTTGGATCTTGCAGTCCATTTGAATCTAGAAATCTCACTATCCTCCACTCAAGGAGCGTTTCCATTAGTTTACTCACTACAGAGGTCAAACTAACGGGCCTGCAATTCCCAACCTCCTCCTTACTTCCATTCTTGGAGTCATCTTGGACCGATGCCTCACTTTGGAAGATCACACCAATGCTCAGGTCAAAAAATGCTTTTCCACCCTTTGGAAACTCCGTTCTTTCAAACATTACTTTGATTTCCTCACCTTCAGTTTGCTGGTTCAATCCCTAATCCTAAATACCCTGGACTACTGTAACATCATATACCTGGGCTCCTACAAGAAAACCATTAAACGACTAAGATTCATCCAGAACACCGCCGTCCGCCTCATCTATGGGCTAAAAAAGTCAGACCACGTCAGCCCCTTCTACAGAAAACTTCATTGGCTACTGTTTGAAGCAAGGGTCATCTTCAAATTCGCCTGCCTCTGCTTCAAAACCCTATCTGGCTCAGCCCCGATATACCTGTCACACCACTTCGTCTTCCCAGGATCTAACCGAACACGCAATGTCCACCTGTTTGCCTATCCCTCCCCAAAAGGATGCATCTACAAAAGATTCTTGGACAAAACCCTCTCTTTCCAAGCAGGAAATGACCACCCTCCTCTCTCTTGCCCCAACCTCCCTATCCTTCAGGAAATCTCTCAAATCATACCTCTTTGATAAATTCCTCTAACTCCCGCCCTCCCAACCAAACTACTAATCTCAACCTCGCCTCCCTCACTACCCTTCCCCCCCTCTTCCACGGCTATTGTTCACACCCCTCCATGCAACAGTTATCGGATCATTTTGTAATTGGCCACTGGTTTATACCATACACTTGATAACTAATTCTCTGTACCTTCATTGCATAATTACAGCTCTTATCTCCTGTAAACTACTCTGAACTGTTTTTCTGATACTCTGTAACTTCGCTGTATATGTACAGTCTCTTCTCCTGTAAACCGCTCTGAACTGTTTTGTGGTATTGCGGTATACAAAAATAAAGTTATTATTATTATTATTATTCTTGTGCAGAGGGACCACATTCACCCTTCTCCAGTCCTCTGGGAACACACCAGACTCTAAGGAAGCATTAAAAAGATGAGACAATGGAGCTGCCAGAATCTCTCTAAGTTGCTTGAGTGCACTCAGATGTATCCCATCAGGCCCCATCTCTTTGTCTACTTTTAATTTAGCTAGCTCCTCACAAACACAGTCTTCTGAGAATCTTTCCCGATCTAATACACATCCATTCCAATTGGTGTTCATTTTTTGCAATCCTTTTCCAATTTGGTCATTGCCAATTTCAGTGCTGATTAAGCTTATTAATCAATTAAGGTGTGTATGTATATCGGCTAAGTGCACAGATGTACACACATAACTTTAGCTGCATTATATAGAATCTGGAGGCTAATTCTTAGTTAAATGGCAAATGCCAAAATGTTCTGTTTACTAAACTACTTTCTAAACCTTGATTGCTAAAGTAATGTACTTTAGCCTTACCAAAAGATAACATCTTTAAACATTTAGCAGCCCATGAGAGATCATTTTACTATACTTTTGATGTTTTATTCATTTAAAAACAACCAATAATAGGTTTATTTCTAATTTTAGGAGCAATCAGGGAATACAGCAGTTTCAAGGAAGTAGAGGATTTCAAAACATAAAACAGTCAGCACATTTTTTTTGAAAACATTTATCTTTCGAAATAGCAAAAGATACAGTATGTTTTGGGTGTAAAGCTTCCCATTTCAGGTATTCACCCCAAAAAATAAATGTGTAAAGAAAAAGCTAAACAATAAAACACCTCTAATATTAAAAAAAGGACTGGTATTTTGTATCATCACCGAAGCCCATGCAATTCCTATGAGTTTTGGTGCATTTATTGCAGCAGAATTGCTATCACAGCTTTGTAAAAGGGGGCACTTAAATTTACATTTATAAATACCCAAGAATAAAAGCCCTAATTATGGACTGAGAAAATAAAATATTGTGTTTATAATATAATTTTATTGTCAAGGTTCAATGGGATGCATTGTTATCATCTTTTATAAACTATGTATGTTCACATATCCAATTGCACTTCAGTAATCTTCACTTTACATTAAATATTTTGTTTAATACCTATTTTTAAAACTATTTGAAACTGCTTCTCTGAATCATATCTGTAAAACAGTCATAGTTCATTTGACAATCACTGGATCAAACTGATCCTTCTCATACCTCAATGCTTAGAGCTTACCACCTAGTCCAGCAGCTAAGATGGTAAGAGCTAGGAACTGAAATGCAAAGGATTTCTGGTTCAATATCTAGGTCTGTTGGATAGAGAAGAAGAGTTAACTGGCCCGGAGTGGGGGCGGGGGGAGGAATGAAAGCCACACCCTGTTCCAGTCTGGGTGAATGGGAGAGGGTGGCATGGCCAGAGTCAGTATCACTGACTCTGACTGCCAGATACAGATTAGAATCAAAACTGTAATGAAACATATCTGACTGAGAACCCACTGCCAAGAGGAGAAATCTGATTTTGAGCTGCTCAGGGATACTGAAAGCACACTACCGAATGCTGGAAAACTAGTTCAAGCCTCATTTGCAAAGAGAGGAGTAGAAAATTGATACTAGTCAAGATTTATAGCCATTATTCATTAGATTTGGGAAAGGTATAATTTATTCCCAGGAACAAACAAGGAGGAACGGACCGGTCACTTTAGTCTGACCCAGCTCAGCAACTTAGGTTTATAATATCTCAAATGACATCACACACTGTAAGAACCAATCAGATCAGGTCATTTAGAGCCCCGTTTGAAAGATAACTGCTTCCAGAACTCCACAAAATACAAGAAAACTCCAATCATAGACTTTATAGCAACTCAGAAAATGTTCACAGAAACACAGTATTAATGATCAGAGATAGGAAGAGACCTTAGAAAGCAGGATTTAAAGAATATTGTTAGAATTAATAACTACTGACATTTGAACAGTATTATGGTGAAGTTGTTTCATGGCTGCCAGTGACTGATAACACTATAAATCACATCCGTTTATGAAGCCACTGGCATATGCTTATGGTGTGTTTTTATAAGGAGTTCTGTTATCTGTACAGAAGTGCTTTTGATATAATTATTTCAGCAGAGCTCAGGAAAATAAAGATGAAATTTGCACTAGCTTGCACACTACTTGATTTGCCACCATAGTAATTGAAAATTCGGACTTCCTTTCAGGATTGCCAAGATAATTTGCAGAAAGCAAGTGAATCTAGCCTAAGTGCTTGTTTGTGAGAAAGAAATGACAACGCAGAGGACCCTCAGATATATGATTTGCCATTGCTGAGCATAAAGAAAACTACATAAAGAATATAAACAAACATTCCTAGTAAACAATATAAAAAATATATTGTTCAGCCTTGCTCCCCAGTGAAAGGTATACTTGAATTTTTGCTGTTGATAACAAATGCCTCTACCAAGAGCTAAGGTATCTCACTGGAAAGTTAAATGATTGATTGCAACACGTAGGGCTCCTTTTACTAAGGTGCGCTAGCGTTTTTAGCGCACGCAAAAGATTAGCGCGTGCAAGCCACGCGCTAAACGAGAAATACTAATGCAAGCTCTATGGAGGCATTAAGTGTTTAGCACGCGCGCTAAAACCGCTAGCACATCTTAGTAAAAGGAGCCCGTGGTGTTGCAAAATATTAACACATGCTTGGCTGAGTTCAGTCTCAGAATACCATTTCGGTATTTTCTCTATCTGTGAGAAAGGCTTTAAGCAGAAGTCCCTTTGAATTCCTTTGTTTAATAGACGAGAAATATTAAAGCAGCAGTTGCCAGCATCTGGTATTACATTCAGCTTAAAGGAAAGCTAATGAAGCTATTTGGAGAACCTTATGAAAAGGCATATTCTGCTAAATATTATATCACACTCGGGTTCGGGTTGGGGGGAATAATGATTTCCACCCCACTACTACTGTCCAGCATCCAACTCGCATCGAGACACTTGCTGACAGCAGCAGCCGGGTTCTCGGATAGCAGCCGTTCTGCATAATGCAGCACCACAGGGCAAGGACAGCTCCTCTAACGGCCCCAAGTCAAGTCATCAATTCCTTTACCCGCATCGCCGACTAACTTCACGTTCAAGAAGATTTCTCTGCCACCACGTGCTGTTCTGATCAGCCAGACAATTAGAACAGGAAAGGGGGAACCCCAAACCCTGAAAAAAAAAACTTACTTGAAATCCGAAGGGAAGATCACAGCTGCATCCCTGTCCCTTCGCTAATGCATCCCTCACTGCACTGCACTCATTCCGAGGCCATTTGCTTTGGAAAGCATTAGCAAGTGCATCCTAGCTCCCGCTGAATGCATCTAGACATGCTCAGTTTTCTGACCTTCTCAGTCTGGGAACTACCAAGCGCAGGCAGGGAAGGAGGGGGTAAGCTGGATTCTACCACATAGCCTTTCTAAAAATAGCACCGTCAGAAAGAACAGCTGGAGCTTAAAGATACAGGAGCTCACATTTCGCTCCACAAGAGGTAGCATGTCCTGCTGCATGACCTGATTTGTGGCTTATTCTCCTTCTGTGCTGCATATAAGCACAGAAGAAGTTGAGGGTGAGGAGAGGGAGGCTAATAACGAGGCAAGCTCTGCTTTTCCGCTTTAAAAGGTTTGTTTTCTGTTTAGCAAGGCTAACTCGGAGAGCTAGGAGGGGAAGGTTGATACAATATTTTACACGGTCAGAATATCAATGCAAATGCTTCTCTCAATATTGTATTACCCTCCCTTTGTAATTCTTTGTGATTTCTAAATGAATGGCAAAGATTTGAATAATTTTGTAACTAAATTGGACAATCATTCTAGGGAAAAATAAGGAGCTGTGTGCTGTGAACCTATGAACAATGTTGATTTTAAGCTTTTGAATTATGAGCATAATAAAGCTTATCTAATAATCCTAAAATGATATTTTTACATTATTTTTATGATTTGCCATTACAGTCAAACCTCGGTTTGCAATTAACCCGGTTTGCGAGTGTTTTGCAAGACGAGCAAAACACTCCTGCAAACCTTAACTCGCAAACCGAGTGTTGACTTGATTTGCGAGCAACCCCCCTCCCCCCCCGATAACCGGCATCACTTCCCCCCTCCCCCCGCTCGCAAAGGCCCCCCCACACGAACCGGCACCCCCCGCCCGAACAACTTAAATTTACCTCCCCCCCCCAGTCTGGCAATGGCACGCAGCCCACAGGACATGTAGGTACCGCTAGAAGATCTTCCTGCTTCTGCCGGTCTTGAGCATGCATCTGCGCATGCTCAAAGACTTCTAATTCTCCCTTTCGCCAAGATTCTCGGAGATCTCCGAGAATCTCGGCGAGAGGGAGAATTAGAAGGGGGGTTAAGTTTAAGTTGTTCGGGCGGGGGGGGGTGCCGGTTCACGCGGAGGGGGGTCTTTGCGAGTGGGGGGGTGCAGCGCCGCTGGCCTCGGGGGGTAATGTATCAAAGCGAGTTTCCATTATTTCCTATGGGAAACTCGCTTTGATAAATGAGTATTTTGGTTTACGAGCATGCTTCTGGAACAAATTTTGCTCGTAAACCAAGGTTCCACTGTATTATGAAAGTAGAATTAATAGAATCAACATGCATCTATGGTTTTACTATGAAAAGTCTACCCTTTTACCTGTTTACTATAACTATATAATAGAAAGTCAGTCCTTAATGTGAGGGAAACAATTTACAGGCTATCCAAATCCATTTCTGCAACCTCGCCAGTGCAGTAACAGATAGATTCCAAGTCAGATGATTAAAGGACTGGGTTGTGATTACATTTTATATAAAATAAGTGTTATTGAGTAGAGAATGACACAGGGACACTTTAAAATCATAAGTGTTCGAGGCTTGTGAAGATGAGGATAGAGCTTGCAGGTAAGGGGCAGGGACATGGACAGAACTTTCAGGGATGGGACAGGGGTGGACTGGAGATAGATCCTGTGGGGATGGTGACAAATGTATCCCCATGTCATTCTCTATTACTGAGTATTATAGGTGCGTGACAGTTCCTGTCAGAATACAAAGCAACCTCTCATTCTCTGTCCCAAAAGTGAAGATTGAAAACATACATAATGCCTGTTATAATCATTTCTTTAAAATCCCATCTTCCCAATTTCTACTAGTGAAACATTGCTTTTCTGTAGCAGGATTTTCATCGTTTCTAGGTAATGCAGTGTGGTTGTCTCAGTTGGGATAGCCCGAGAACCCATCTCGACAGGCGAACCTAACGCGGAGC
Organism: Geotrypetes seraphini; assembly: GCF_902459505.1. Taxonomy (NCBI): domain Eukaryota; kingdom Metazoa; phylum Chordata; class Amphibia; order Gymnophiona; family Dermophiidae; genus Geotrypetes; species Geotrypetes seraphini. The sequence continues at coordinate 59,918,821 of NC_047085.1, forward strand.
TGGGAGGCCCGCGTGGTAGCCCATTGTAGGTGCGGGGCCGGCTGGTGAAGACAGGAGGCAGATGATAGGCTGGCGGGTCTTTCCCACTGTCGGGAAGACCTGCCATTAGAGGGCCGCGGCCGTGGAGGGCGTCGGGAGAGAGGATGTTTAAAAGCTGGGGCTTGAGAGGACTCAGGGCGTATCTGGTCCTCCAAGGTGGCTTTTCCCGTCCGCCCGCCCTTTGGATCATGGATAGGAGGGCTGGGTCGTAGTGACTTGGTGCGGTATGCCGAGCTACTGGCTGTTGGGCTCATCAGGGGATGAGCGGTGGGCCGGCTGGGAGCCGGAGAATGGGGCATGTGGGGGACATGCCACCCCTCAGATCCTTGCTAGCATGGCGGTGTCGGGGGCCATAACTTTGTTTAAGGTAGCTCGGGAATTTTTTGTTACGATGTTAATATGCTGTTTATATATTTAATGTGTAATTTCCAATAAACAGGGCTGCGGCTAATTTTCTGCATAAGTAGAGTTTGTATGTTTTGTTAGAAGTAAAAGGGTGATGGGGCACAGGTTAATGGGTGCATTTAGGGAGCGGGCCTATCCGGGTTCCGCTGTTATGCCATATATGTTATTTATTTATTACATTTCTAACCTGCTTATAACTAAGGGCTCCTTTTACTAAGGTGCACTAGCATTTTTAGCGCACGCAGGATATTACCGCACACTACGCTTCTAGAACTAATGCCAGCATTTAGCTGGCATTAAGGTTTAGCACTGCGGCAATGTAGCGCACGCTATTCCACGCGTTAAAGCCCTAGTGCACCTTAGTAAAAGGAGCCCTAAGTGGTTTCCATAATATGCATACATAGAGAGGCATAATCGAAAGGGACGTCTAAGTCCATTTACTTCCAACTCGCAAGTCGTCCAAAGTGAAAAACAGCCTAAGACACATTTTTGAAAAATACGTCCAAAATTTTTTTTGTTTCAAAAATCGTCTAATTATACGTCCTGACGATTTGTCCAAGCCACTAAATCGTCCATCTTTATACCACATTTTCATTCAATTTTTTGTCCAAGTCCAAAACGCCTAGAACAAGCCCTGTTGGACATGGGAGGGGTCTGCAAAGTGATGGACTGCATACCCAGACATGCCACCTAAATAGTGGGGTACCTTAAAGGGCACTGCTGTGAACTTCACAAAAAGGGTGCCATGTCTCCTCCTCCCTAAAGCTCCCTTATAGATTACGGTGAGCTCCCCAAACCACCTCCAGAATCCCCTAGACCCACTTATCTACCACCCCAATAGCCCTTATGGCTGCAGGAGCCACTTATATGCCAGTAAAAAAGAGTTTTGGGGTATATAGGGGAGTGTACATGTTTAAGTATCAATGCAGTGATTACAGGGGCTTATGGGCATGGGTCCTCCTCTCTATGGGTCCCTAACACACCCCTAAGATGACTTAGGCTGCCTCTGTGCTGGACGACTAGGCTTTCCTATGCCAGGCGGCCAGGTGATGATGGTCTGGAAGCTGAATTTTAAAGATGTGATTAATATTTTTATGGGGGTGGAGGAGGGTCGTGATTACTGGGGTAGTGTGTGGGGGGTCTGTATTATGTGTTTTCAGTGCTTATCTGGTGACTTTAGGTGGGGTTTTGTGACTTAGACCATATTTTACATGGTCTAAGTCACAATGTCCAAGTTCCGTCGATCCCAAGCTGTATAACTTTCGGTTATACATGCTTAAAGACTAAATCTAAGCCGGCTCATGTCCCGCCCAACTCCCACCCTCGACACGCCTCCCGAAAAGCCCCGTTTAGCTTTGGTTGTTCAGCAGCACTATGAAGGCCTAGGTCGTTTAGAAATATGTCCAAAACCCGTTTTTGGTATCGGCACTTGGCATTATTTGAAAAATGTTTGTCCAAGTGCTGACTTAGGCCGGTTTTTGGATGTATTTCTCTTTTGATTATGAGCCCCATAGTTATCAAATAACATACAAATCCTGTGCTTTCTTAAAACATTTTTTCCTAGTTAAAAGCTTCCATAAATAATGTGGTATTTTGAAATATCGCTGGATGTGTCATCTCCTCTCTCGTTTCTGGCCAATTAGAGAAAATTTGCCATGAAGTTTTTCTTTCTTTCGCAAAATTATCTGAAACACGGCATGACTTCGAGATGAGTGTGCATTTGCAGATGTCTCACCAGAGGTTCTGCAGCTGTTACCTATTTCAATCAGCTTCAGTACATCTTCAACACATTTCACCTCACGTTCTTGCTGCTTACCTGGACTTGAAGCTTACCATCTTCTAGTACTCTTAGCTTGGTCTTTTGATTCAACAAGTCAAAAACCTTACTGCTATAATATAGTGTCTCTATGGTGAATTAGGGTACCTTTCTCTTCTCAATGTCAAAAACCCAGCAGACTGGCTTGATCTCTGAGTGGCACATGTTCAAATATCTCTTCAAAAATAAAATACAGCTTCCATCAAAATATGCTCATAGGAACTGAATGAGTGTCAGAGCATTTACCTTGCCAGCCCGCAGTAAAAAGCTCTATTGCTGCTTGATAAAGGGAGCCCATAATTAGTAGATAGACCTAGTTGAAAATAATAGACTTGCATTATTTAATATACATTAAATCACATTAGTCACATTCATATGTATATGCTAACTGATTAGCATATGGTAGCAAATAAGGCTTTTATAGTATAAGCTCTCTGGGAACTGGAAAATATCTAGAGTATCTACCTTACAATGAATAATAAATCCAAATAAAAGTTTAAAAGATGGTGCAACTTGGACAATCCCTTTATAGTCACCATTAGACTTTACAAGTATAATGTTGAACACAGGAAGTACCACAAATTGCTGCAAGAGCTCATAGTGGTCAATTTGAAAGGCTGCTGTGAGGGGGAGGAGCAAGAGGATTATGCACCTGCCTCAAAAGAACCCTGCTGGACCACCAGGTATTTACTGTAAGTAGGGGGTTGCTGGGGGTGGAGTGTGGGGTGTCTTTGACACCAGTAGGAGAGGGGAGGGAGGAGAGAGAAGGCATTCATGGGGGGTGGGAGGGTGTTCAGGGGCTTTAAAAACAAATAAACAGTTATGCGAGTCCTGGCTTGTTATTGTGAAGTTTTCTCCAAGCCTTTTTATCATTTTTAATGGCACCTAAGGAAAGAAATGGCATTGATCTCAAAAACATCTAGATAATGGCAATTTTTGAACCACAAAATAGACATTTATCTGGTTCAAAAAACACTCTAGAACTCGATTTTTGGACGTTTTTCCACAAAATGTTCCAAATTGAACTTAGATGTCATATTAAAAATGCCCTTCCATTTGTCATTAGGGCCACAAATTCAGACCTCTAAGTACACAGTGCTGTGCACAGCAAAGCAATATGAATTGACTGTCGTGTCAATATGCATGTAGTTGCTCTGAATAGCCCATGTGATTTATTAGAGAAAATCAAATAACAAAAATTGGGAACAAATTAAATTAATAATTACATAAGAACATAAGAATAGCCTTACTGGGTCAGACCAGTAGCCCGTTCTCACGGTAGCCAGTCCAGGTTACTAGTACCCAGCCAAAACCCAAAGAGTAGCTACATTCCATGCTACCGATCCAGAGCAAACAGTGGCTTCCCCCATGTCTTTCTCAATAATAGACTATGGACTTTTACTTCAGGAAATTGTCCAAACCTTTCTTAAAACCAGCTACGCTATCCGCCAAAGTTCTCTTTTGAATAACCTTGGAATCTAGCTTGCATCACTTTTTCTTTTATCAGATTATATGCTACCAGCGCCTCTGTTGTTCTCTTCCCTATCATCATTCTAACTTCATACTCATGTTTCTTCCTGCCTGAAGATATCATATTTCCACCATCCATTTCATCATTTACTTTCCATCTCACTTCAAAGACTGACCACATCATATCTAAATCTCTCCAGTTCATTCTTTAATAAATTGTAGTTTATAGCTTGGTAGAGTGTTCTCACATTCTATTCTTTGATGGTAATTCCTCCTTCTCTCTTTTTTCCTATAATTTTCAACATTTTCTCCCATTATTACATTACATTGGTGTCTTCTTTCATGCCAATACCTTTCAGTTCTAGGCGGTTTACAAAAGAATTGGCCTGGGCATTCCCAGAGAGATTTCAAGGTTGATAGTTGGAAAAAGCATTAGGATCTGGGGAGTCGAGAAGGTTTAGTTAGATTATGTGACAAATTTCTTGAATAGCATGGTTTTCAATTCTTTCCTGAAGGTTTTGTAGTTGGGCGTTATGGTCATCAGATTGGAGAGGTGGTGGTCTAGTCTTTCTGCTTGGGTTGCTAATAGTCTGTCATATATTTTTTGCTTTGTACCTCTGTTCTCCTTAGTCTGGATGTGTTGTTCCTGATTAGGCAATTGTTTAGATAGCTTGATCCGTCTCCATTCAGGGCTTTGTATAGGGTGCAGTAGAACTTGTATTTTATGTGTACTTGTACTGGGAGCCAGTACGAGTCTTGGAACATGGAGGTAATGTGGTTGCATTTCTTCAGCGAGTATATCAGTTTGAGAGTTGTATTTTATACTGTTTGTAATTGTTTTAATATGTTGGCAGGGCATGACAGGTAAAAGATGTTACAGTAGTCCAGGAGTCTGAGGATTAGGGACTGTTCCAGGAGTCTGAATTGTTTTTTGTTGAAGCATTTTTGGATTTGCCTTAAGTTGTGCATGACTGCAAATGCTTTCTGTACTGTTTTGCTAATTTGAAGTTGCATGGTGCAGCCTTTGTCTATCATTATTTCCAGTAGTTTTAGATTGGGTTGTAGGGGATATATGATAGAGTTTATTTCTAGGTTTGTTATGGTTGGGTTTTTTTTTTTTTTTTTCCTAGAAGTAGGAATTTAGTTTTGTCTTGCTTCAGCTTTAATTTGTGATCTCTCATCCATTGTGACACTGTTTCTAGTGTTATGTGTAGTTTGTTTGTAGTTTGGGGTTGGATTGGTCATAAGGGAGGAGAATGGTGATATCATCTGCGTAGTACTATGCTATATACTATACAGTATATTTATCACTACAGCCCCTAGTACCCAAGGCAGTAGCATGGTCCTTGTTGATCCATGTGATGACCAAGCTGGTATGTCTTTCCTTAATAACACCCACCATTACTTTCTTGCATATTTTTACATCAGTGTTGTGACCACCTGCCAACCATCCTCACTATATCTGGAATTATTAACATCATTCATAAGGAGCTTGGTTAGCAATTGGATTTAATTTTGTCTTGGGTGAGCAGCTTCATCACAAATAGTATTGGCCTTTGTCTTTTATTTTACTATTGTAGTTTTTCCATCATCAGTTACAAATAGAATCTAAACTTAAATACTGAGTAAACCACCCAATATAGAATGCCTTAGGTTAGCATCTAGTGATTAAATTTAGCTAAAACTATTGATCAGTCTGTACCTCAACACTTATCTCTCTTTAACCCTCGAACATCATGACCCTGATACCATTCTGATCTCATACTTCTGTGATAGTAATTATATAGCGCTGAATGCCTTTGATGTACAAATCCATCAATATGTATCTATCAACACTTTAAGGACCTCTCTCATTACCACTCTGACAACTTAAAAGAAGCCAAACACATATATATTTCAAAACTATTTTATAGGGATTTTAATACGTCTTATTTCTACTACCTACTATACACTCTTACCACACCCTCCACCAATTCTATTTCTTCTTCTCTTGTAAGTGGTTTTAGTTAAACCATCTTTACCTTTCAACAGTCCAATTCCTGCCTTTATCCTGCTTTGGTTTTTAGATTTATTTATTTCACCTTTAGTCTCAATGGTTACTACTAGCCTCTCCCTTGCTACCATCACACCCTCCTGGAAGCACACCATCATTATTTCTCTTCTTAAGGATTCTAAATCTGATCTTAACACAGTGAACAATTACAGACCTATTTCTCATATCCCTTTTGTTTCCAAGGTGGTTGAAAAAGTTGTCACAACTTAGTTTTCCAACTTTCTTCATTCTATTCATCTATTAATGCTTTCCATGTTTGCCAAACTGGTTTCAGCTCACATCATTCCATTGAACGCTCTCTTTTATGTTCCACAAACTATATCAGATCAATACTCAATAGTACGAAGGATGCCATCTTATTTTCCTTAGACATGTCTGCTGCCTTTGATATGGTGAACCATACTATTTTCTTAGGCCGTCTAAGGGATCTTAACATCACAGGATTTGCCTTTCAGTGGTTTCATTCTTATTTAACTGGGTGGTCTTACACAGTTCACCAATCATCATTCTAGTTCACCAAAGATCATTCCATTGATCAATCACCCGTTCACTGAATGGGTGATTGATCGATGGAATGATCTTCCCCAGCAGGTGGTCGAGGCCAATAACGTGCTCGACTTCAAGAGTCGATGGGACAAATAGGTGGGAGTACTACGGAGTTATGCTCAATCAATAGATACTCCAGGGAAGAAGGGTCCTTGAGCAGGCAGACTAGTTGGAGGGAGGGTTCTTGAGTGGGCAGACTTGTTGGGCCATCGGCCCTTTTCTGCCATCATGTTCTATGTTTCTATGTTTCTAATCTGGTCTTTCCTCAGTTTCTAAACCACTTCTTTTCAGGGTTCCCCAGGGATCTGTCCTGAGTCCTATCTTAACATCTTTCTCATGTCACTTACACTTCTGTTACAATCCCTTCATTTTACTTTTCTCATTTATACTGATGATATCCAGCTTTACTTTCCTTTTGATTTTCATTCCCCAGCTAGTTATCCATCAATCTTTGTCAAACTGGACTTGGCAGCTGATTGGTTAACTACAAAGAGGGAAATTAAAAGTCAACAAAGATTGCTGTAATTATTTTTTTTCTTCTGGGTCTCCTTGTCCAAATCCTCCTAATTTTACTATTAAGGGCACCATCCTCCCTTATTCTACTTCAAGGAGGATTTTTTAGTGTTATTCTGGATAACACTTAATTTTTTTCCAATCTCCAAGATAGTTTCTTCCTGTTTCCTTACCCTCAGGTGTTCTATTTAATCTCCTTTTCAGTCTAGAAGAGGTATGAATGCAGATTGATAGGCTTAAAAATGATAAATCCCCAGGATCGGATGGCATCCATCCGAGCGTAATCAAGGAACTGAAAGGGGCTATAGCTGAACTGCTTCAACTAATAGCCAATCTGTCGAACAAATCAGGAAGGAATCCAGAAGACTGGAAGGTGGTGAATGTTACACTGATCTTCAAGAAAGGTTCGAGGGGTGATCCGGGAAACTACAGACTGGTGAGTCTGACCTCGGTACCGGACCACATCATTGAGCACCTTGACGGACACGATCTGATGAGGACCAGCCAGCATGGCTTCAGCAAAGGAAGATCTTGCTTGATGAACTTGCTGCACTTCTTTGAGGGAGTAAACAGGCAGATAGACAAGGGTGACCCAGTCGACATTGTATATCTGGATTTTCAGAAGGCGTTCGACAAGATTCCGCATGAATGACTACTTTGAAAAATTGTGAGCCATCGAATCGAGGGTGAAATACTCACATGGCTGGCAGATAGGAAAAAGAGAGTTGGGGTAAGTGAATAATACTCGGACTGGCAAAGCGTCACCAGTGGAGTGCCTCAGGGTTTGGTGCTTGGATCTGTGCTCTTCAACATATTTATAAACGATCTGGAAATTGGTACGACGAGTGAGGTGATTAAATTTGCGGACGATACGAAGTTATTCAGAGTAGTGAAGACATAAGAGGATTGCGAAGATCTGCATTGTGACATAAACACGCTCGAGAGATGGGCCGTGACATGGCAAATAAGGTTCAACGTGGATAAGTGTAAGGTGATGCATGTCAGTAACAAAAATCATACACAAATACAGGATTTCCAGGGCAGTACTTGGAGAGACCCCCAGGAAAGAGACTTGGGAGTACTGGTTGACAAGTCGATGAAGCTGTCCGCACAATGCGCGGTGGCGGCGAAAAGGGTGAACAAAATGCTAGGAATGATTAAGTAGGGGATCATAAACAGATCGGAGAAGGTTATCATGCCGCTGTATCAGGTCATGGTAAGCCCTCACCTTGAATACTGCGTCCAGCACTGGTCGCCGTACACGAAGAAGGACACGGTACTATTCGAAAGGGTCCAGTGAAGAGCGACTAAAATGGTAAAGGGGCTGGAGGAGTTGCTGTACAGCGAGAGATTAGAGAAACTTGGCCTCATCTCCCTTGAAAAGAGGAGACTGAGAGGGGACATGATAGAAGCATTCAAGATACTGAAGGGAATAGACTTAGTAGATAAGGACAGGTTGTTCACCCTATCCAAGGTAGGGAGAACGAGAGGACACTCTCTAAAGTTAAAAGGGGATAGATTCCGTACAAACATAAGGAAGTTCTTCTTCACCCAGAGTGTGGTGGAGAACTGGAATGCACTTCCAGAAGCTATTATATGGGAAAACACCCTCCAGGGATTCAAGACAAAGTTAGACAAGTTCCTGCCGAACCGGAATGTATGCAGGTAGGGCTCTAGTAAAGCACTGGTCTTTGAACTGGGAGCCACCACGGGAGCAGTCTGCTGGACATGATGGACCACTGGTCTGACCCAGCAGCGGCAATTCTTATGTTGTTATGTTCATCTTGACTTTATTTGCATCCTCCTATACTCTGATATTTTCCAAACTCAACTACGGTAATTCCCTTTTCATTGGCCTCCCAGATTCACAGACTCCAACAAGTTCAAAATATCACAGTTAGACTTCATCATGGTTGTTCCAAGTTGACCACATTACCCCCTTTCTTGAATTAGAACATTTCCCAGTATTATAAAGGATTCCCTATAAATACAACATCCTTTCTTTTCAGATTCAGTCTTTAGGTCTCTCTTCCTTTCTAGCTAATCATATGGTCTGCTATTCTCCAGTAAGAAGCTGTTACTCCTCTCAGCAATATCTCTTAACAATTCCTTCCTTTTCCAAGCATTTCTTGATGTTCATAGGAACTTTTGTTTCTTGGTTTGGGCTCCAAGTCTCTGAAACTCCCTCAAACTCTATCTCAGAATGGAAGCATCCGTCACAAAGCTCAAGACTCATTTGCAAGCCTATTACTTCTTCTTGGCTTTCAATCTTGAACCCTCTCCTTGATTTTAATTTTCTTACTATTCTTTTGATTCATTTTTCAAATACATCATCTCAGTATTCCCCTCCTTCTGTTAATCCCCTCCTTTTGCTGTCCTTAAATACGCGGAGGGGCATTTTCAATTGAATGTCTAAGTCTGAGGTTGGGCATTTTGGGAAAGATGTCCACAAGTCCAGTAGTTAAAAGGTCTATTTTCAAAGCTACCAGACATGTATCTTCTTTTCTTCTTTTTTTTTAAATGGCCCTTAGTACGTCTAGGGGAATCCCCATTAGCTGAGCCGGTTTTGGGAAGTCCTGCTTGCTCAGCTGATGGGGATTCCCCCTGTCAGAATCAGCTGAACTGGCAGGGAGATCCCTCCCTCCCTCAGTCCCACCGATCACCACTCCACATGTCCTCCGAGCCCTACACCCCTTCTCCTAACATCTTCTAACACTCCACGACATCTCCCCACATCCACTCGACATCTCCCCACATCTCCATGACATCTCCCCACATCCCCTGACATCTCCTCACATCCATCCTACATCCCCTGACACTCCTGTACCTTCTGATGAAACATCAGCAGGAGGGGAGCCCACTCCCTCCTGCTGATAGAGCCACTTCTTCAGAATGATGGGTCTTCCGCCTCCCAATGCATCTTAGGATGCAGTTGGATTGGATCAAAATTATTCTTCATAGTTAGGGCATAAGAGTTTGTTTATTGGAAGCAAGCTAACAATTGAAAAATGCTCACCATACAGAGAAATAAATGATACATCCTATTTGACCTCTTTCATGGAAATATACATAGCTGCATAAGAAGGTACTTGAAATACATGAGTAGTTAAGATGTCTGAAATAATCAATCTCATCATCATTCAGTTTGCACAACTTGATCACAGAGATTTCTGAGGCAGAAATAAAAATAATTGTATGCTGTCAGACAAAATCACTGCACAGTGCATTCTTTCTTTAGCGGTTTCAGAATTTTGAGTGAATTGTACTGCAAAATGGAAATAATTTATATATGTTGTGCTACATATTTACAGCAGTACCTTTAAATCTTTTTATATAGAGATTCACTTCAAAATTCAGCATATTACTTATTTGCTCTTATTACACAACAACTGCAGCACTGGAAACCTGAACAATACTCTTAGAGGCCAAATCAATGGTCCATGTAGCCCAGTTTCCTGTTTCCTGTTTCCAACAGTGGCCAATCCAGATCACAGTTCCTGGCAGAAACCCAAATAGTAGTAAGATTCCAAGGGTTTATGCTCCTAATTGAGAGTTAGTCCCCTTAATTATCCTCTTTGAAAATTTACCAGAACTCAATGTCTAGTCCGTCTCATTTATGGTCTAAAAAAATCGGAACATATAACCCGTATTACAAAAAACTACACTGGCTACCGATGGAAGCAAGGGTCATTTTCAAGTTTGCCTGCCTCTGCTTCAAAACCATAACTGGTTCATCCCCAATCTACCTGTCGCACCATTTTGAATTTCCAGGCACCACTTGCACACGTAGTGCCTATGGGGCTCATAATCAAAAGAGAAAAACGTCCATAAACTGGCCTAAGTTGGCACTTAGACAAACATTTCTCAAAAATGTCCAAGTGCCGATAATAAAAATGGGTTTTGGACGTATTTCTAAACGACCTAGGCCTTCATAGTGCCGCTGAATGACCAAAGCTAAAGGGGGCGTTTCGGGAGGCGTGTCGAGGGCGGGAGTTGGGCGGGACGTAGGCTGGCTTAGACTTAGTCATGCAGCATTTATAACCGAAAGTTTTACAACAGAGTCTAGACAGAACTTGGACATTGTGACTTAGACCATGTAAAACAGACCCCCACACACTACCCCAGTGATCACCAACCCCCCCACCCCCATAAAAATTTTAATCATAACTTTAAAATTCAACCTCCAGACCATCATCACCTGGCTGCCTGGCATAGGAAAGCCTAGTCATCCAGCACAGAGTCCAGCACAGAGGCGGCTTAAGTCATCTTGGGGGTGGGTTAGGGACTCATGGAGAGGAGGACCCATGCCCATAAGCCCCTGTAATCACTGCATTGATACTTAAACATGTGCACTCCCCTATACACCCCAAAACCCTTTTTTTCCTGGCATATAAGTGGCTCCTGCAGCCATAAGGATTATTGGGGTGGTAGATAAGTGGGTCTAGGGGATTCTGGAGGTGGTTTGGCCTATAAGGGAGCTGTAGGGAGGAGAAGACATGGCACCCTTTTTGTGAAGTTCACAGCAGTGCTCTGTAAGGTACCCCACTATTTAAGTGGCATGTCTGGGTGTGCAGTCCATCATTTTGCAGACTCCTCCCACGTCCAACAGGGCTTGTTTTAGGTGTTTTGGACTTGAGCGGAAAGTTGGACGGAAATGTGGTATAAAGAGAGACGATTTAGTGGTTTGGACGATCAAATCGGCAGGACGTATAATTAGACGATTTTCGAAAGGAAAAAAAAGTTGGACGTATCTTTTGAAAATGTGTCAAGCTGTTTTTTACTTTGGACTACTTGTGAGATGGATGTAAACGGACTTAGACGTCCCTTTCGATTATATCTCTCCACGTGTTTGCTTTTCCATCCTTGAAGGGCTGTATCTACAAGAGATTCCTTGACAGATCACTATCATTCCAAGCAGGCAAATGGAATAAATTTCTAACCACCTTCATTTAAAAATGCACCCTCCTACCAAACCTTCAGAAAATCAATTAAAATCTTTCTCTGATAAATTTCTCTGACTCCTTTCTTGCCTTGCTGTATCTTTGAAATGCTTCTGGATAAATCTTGACTACTCTTGGCATGCTAATGTAATTTGAAAATCCTTTTCTGTAACATCGCTGTCTGTGTACAGTCTCTTTCTCTGTAAACCGCTCTGAACTGCTTGTGGTATTGCGGTATACAAAAATAAAGTTATTATTATTATTAGTCTACATTTATGCTCAAAATGATACCAAACTAATCCATTTAGCAGCATAGATAAGGGATAGAAATAGAGATTTAGGGCACAGAAAAATTTAGGAACACAGCACAGAGCTCTAGTCACTTAAATTAGGATAATTAATCCAGGCAATTGAATGGCATTTTTAAATTTAAGAGCATAGGGATAAGGATTCATGCATCGATGGTAAGCATTTTTTTTCACTGCCACTAGCTTTGTGCATGATATTCAATGCCAGGCAACATCCATGCAGTGGCATTGAATATTCGGATACGTATTAATTTTATAGTACTTTCTAGCGTCTTCTCGATCAATGATCATCTCCCCATTTTTAGCTATGTGTAGCCCAGAAAATATGTGACAATTTCATTATCTATATCATGACAATGGATACTTCATATTAGACTCACCTATGTACTCAGTTTTCTGGTAATGCTTTTCCCTTAGTAATATTTGACATAGTGCTTGTAAAGTTATATCGTGATTTATCAATTCTAGTATCCTTCATCCCATGAGACAAAATGACCAGTTTAATTATCTTGGATAATTGAAAGTCATCAACATTCCTTTTTAAAAACCTGAAACGTTTTCAGGCACTGTAGTTCCTAATCCAATATTGATTGTATTTAAAGATGATTTATTCTAAATAGTCTTTTTAATTAAACAATACATTGATGTTTCACAGGTTTATGGAATCAGGAGACAACTGAGATGCATTTATATTTAATGGATAGTAACATATCACTTCACACTCCTATACATGACTTGTGGTGTGCTGATATTGTAAATGGTAATAGAAATTAATAAATCACAATGGGATCCTCTGACTAAGACATAAGACATAAGAATAGCCTTACTGGGTCAGACCAATGGTACATCAAGCCCAGGAGCCCGTTCTCAAGGTGGTCAATCCAGGCCACTAGTACCTGACAAAAATCTATAGGGTAGCAATATTACTTGCTATCCATCCAGGGCAAGCAGTGGCTTCCCCCAAATCTTTCTCAATAACACACCTTGGACTTTTCCTCCAGGAAATTATCCAAACCTTTCTTAAAACCAGCTACGCTATCTGCTTTTGCCACAACCTCTGGCAACGTGTTCCGGAGCTTAACTATTCTCTGTGTTAGAAAGTGGCCTTAGAGTATTCTTCAATATTACAAAGCATTCAAGGAAGACAGAACTGTGAGGAAAATTACCATAGATTAAATCAAAAAGGTGGAGAAAAGACCTCAGTGTCATTTCGGATTTATTAAAAAAATACTTAATCCTCCAGACAAGTCAACTTCAAAAATTATTTTGAAGATGCAGACACATCCTTGGTCTAGAAAAATTCCACTCTTATTAGATTCTTTACTTGAGTGAAAATAATCAGGTAAGTAACACAACAACGTTTCAAATACTCAGGGCTCCTTTTATGAAGGTGCATTAGCGGTTTTATTGCACGCACCGGATTAGCGCGCGCTATAGCCCACGCTAGCCATAAATCTACCGCCTACTCAAAAGGAGGCAGTAACGGCTAGCACACGTGGCAATTTAGCGCGTGCTATTCCGTGCGTTAAGCCCCTAGCACACCGTTGTAAAAGAAGACCTCAGTGGCTACATAAGTATTAATCCCTATAAAACTCAAAGCAAAGAAAGAAAAACTAAAAATTATGTGCAACAGGGTGCAAAAAGTAGGTATTTAGAAAAGGTCAGTGTTTATCCGAACCAGCAAACTGAAGGGGGTCTGTTAAAGAGCACTATCCTGGACATCAATAAAATACATTGAAATACATATGTATCTGCGATATAAAAAATTATTATATGCATTTTTCTTGTAAACATTTGCATATTTTTATCTGGTAGATTTATGATCATTGTTCTTTTTTTATTCTATTGCTTATGAAATTTTTTAAAATTTTGCATGACTTTTCAAAGGTTTGATTTTATTGTTCATGTATTTTTTTTTTTTTTTAATATATTTCATATAACTTTTCACAGATCACAAGTCTACATATCACCATGTTGGGTCCAAAGATATGAGTGAAAGGACTCTATTTAAGGCTTGGTGTCTTATATATTTTATATACTGTATGCGATATATTTTTTATAATTATTTTCAATAAATTATAATTGCCCAAAGGTTGATGTGCACAGTCCCTTTCCCACTTGTTTTCTGTTCTGCAAGACAGAAAAATGGCATGAGTTCAGGTAGTTTCATTGGGAACCTCTTTTCAAGAAGGAGTGTAAAGATGATTACATATCATTAACAGAACATAGGCAACGTGATGTCCTCCATCTGATTATACCTCGTGACTGGTGGTTCCTTACAATGAATGTCCCATGTGTTTGGGTGATTCCATCTGCTAGTGAAGCATGTTCTCTTTCCACAGCTGACTGTGAGTTTGACCCAATCTCTGCATCTATATAGTGGCCTTCATTTCTAGATAAGAGCATAAAAGGCAACATTTGGCATATGAGGTTACTTGGCCCATACTCACCAATTGACATTGTATGCATCTTATATAGCACTTCCCCTCAATACATTGTTCATGTAGCCCTTCCCAAGAACCTGTCTATCCATCTATCATGCACAGTACAAGCCTTACCTGGCCCCCAATCCTATCCTTGTTCTCAGTATCACAACTGCTCCGAGTTCAGCTGGCCAAGGCATGACAGATGCAAGACTGTAAACAAAGGCCCTGTCCAGGAATTTGTGCTTGCACATTACTAAGAGGCTATGGCTTGTATGGAGTTGCACTAGTCCTGGCCTGCAAGTAGAGAGGTCTTTCACAATGTTTGCTTGCATGAGGGTACTTCCAGAAATTGTGTTGGGTGATGGTGGTACCTCTCCCTGTTAGATCACTGTCAACCCACTCCCTTACTCCTTTCTCACAAAATTCATAGGATGCAGGCAAATGATTCCATATGCATGACATCCCACAACCTGCAGACACAGGTATTATGGACAAAATTTAAGGGACATGTGGTTAGATGCTTGTTCAGAAAGGTATGTCATGCAACACCACTAGCTCCTGGCCCTATTGTTCTAGGGTGTTCAGTGCTCCACTGCCAGGTTGATAGCTGCCACCAGCCTTTTCCTTCACATTTCTTCAGAATTCCTGCTACTTATTCTTATGGTCCTCCATGTCCCTGTTGTTATGAAAATGGCACCCATATCTTCTGTTTGATGTAAGCATTGAGCCATTGTTCTGCCACACCAGACAGCTGTTCCCAGTTTTTCATCACTCCATGGACTAGCATCTCAGTTTCCTCAGAGGTGAGCTTAAAGGACATGAGATGCTGTTTTGGACTATAACAGGAAGAAAAAAAATAATAAATGTAAAGCATTTATAGGAGAGAAGCATGAGAGAAATGCTGAGATCTGCTCAGAGGCTGGGCCCATGCACTAAGCCTGGGAGCTGCATGGATATATAAAAAAGATAAGTCTGAGCAGGAAGCTTGGGGGAAGCTACACTTAATAGCAGCTGTCTCACTAAGAGCCCAGGATAAATTGTTGTGAGCTACAGAAGAGCAGGGAGATAAAGGGAACACAAGGAATTGATGAGGAAATGGTGTGTGGCTACTGAGTGAAAATTTGTATGTCTACTCTAGAGGTAGAGGTAGAGTAGTGACAGAGAGCACTGTATAGAATCATGCTTAGCACTGACTAAGTAGCCTTAGGTGTTTCTAGGTGTCATATCTTTTAGGCTCACCATATTTATCCCTAGGCTTTCTTGGCCTAAATGCCTGCATTTATGTTAGGTACCCAACTTGGAAAAACAGGCACTTAGCTCAAAATCCTTGTGGTAGCCACCTACCAAGTAATGGAATGGGGACTTGTATACTGCCTTTGGCATTCAAATCAATGGGCACTGAAGGATTAAGTGACTTGCCCAGGGTCACAAGGACTGGGATTTGATCTCAAAACCTCAGGGTGCAGAAGCAGTAGCTCTACCAGTGAGCCACACCTTCCAGCCAGGTAAAAGGAGAAGAACAAATCTTTGTTTCCATAGATCCCCTTTCCGTTACTAATCATATGAAGATGGTCACAAGGCTTTCTCAAAATCGGGGGCCAAGTATAAGCCATACCGTATGAAACTAGATAGGCAAAACACTTGTTTTCACTCAAAATCACTAACTGCAGGGGTCTTACTTCTAGAGATTGGAAGAATTTGAGTCCGGTGTTTGATGGGGTTCAGATTACTGCTCTGGCCACTAGGATATTCCTCTAATGACATTTTATTACAAAACAAATACTAGGAGGAAAAAGGCTTTGCAGCCATATACATTGTTTTGAAAATTGTCCTCAT
The DNA here is from genome assembly GCF_902459505.1 of Geotrypetes seraphini. NCBI lineage: Eukaryota > Metazoa > Chordata > Amphibia > Gymnophiona > Dermophiidae > Geotrypetes > Geotrypetes seraphini. The sequence goes on from NC_047085.1 coordinate 59,935,173, forward strand.
AATAGATTTCTTATTTTTCTATTCCATTTCCTTGTCTTTTATTCTTATCTGTCCATTCTATTCAATAGATTGTGAAGTGGAAATATGAAGAACCCCCCCCCCCAAAAAAAAAACCACACACAAAAAAACATTATACAAAAGCTGTAAATGCTGAAAGGTTATTTTATTCACACTTCTAAGACCTTAATACAAAATAATGTTCATTTTTAAGGATCAATTTTCTTTTAAAGCACAACATGGGGTCATTCTACAAACCTTAGTGAAATTTGTCTTTATTCTCTAATGGTCTAGGAAGAAAAGGAATTAATGCCACTAAAATAATGCTCTATTACTATACAGAGAATGATTGTATTAATGCCTATATTTTCAGAGAACATTTTGAGCTATTAAAACTATTTAGAAGGTTATTTAAAGAAGTAATAAAACTGTTACTTATCATTAAGGTATGAATCAGAAAGGATGTCAGTAGTTGGTGGATTTAATATGTTGAAGCAGCCAAAAATTTTCTGTGATTTTCTCCTCGGGCAGTCCAAAATCTAAGGTCAGGGTTACGGGAACTGTAGAAAAGGGAACGAGGCCTGGAGTCACCATGTGATGTGGTTAACTGGCTAAAAAATGAACCCACCCTCCCCTTCAGATTCACCGAGCTCTGGAACAACCTTACCTCCCCTCTTCGGAACCTGAGTGCTCTCCAACCCTTCCGTAAACATCTGAAAACCTGGCTTTTCTCAAGAATCTAACACCCCCTACTCATCTGCCATCCTAGCCCTCTAACATTCTTCTTTCCTCTGATCTTCATCTAGCCCTTCCTTGTAGTTCCTTCTCATTACAATTCCTGTAAACCGTGCCGAGCTCCACAACCATGGAGATGGTGCGGTATACAAACCTAAGGTTTAGTTTAGTTTAGTTTAGTTTAGTTTAGGATCTACTGTTTAATCTACTGTTTTAAGATCTCTTCATTCTTTACTTTTGCCACAGGGCTCCTTTTATCAAGCCGCGCTAGCGGGATTAATCTACGTGACGTTTCATCACGCATTAACCCCCGTGCTGGCCTAAAAACTAATGCCTGATCAAGGGAGGTGTTAGCGGATAGCGCGGCCAGCGGTTTAGCATTTGGTATTACGTGCATTAAACCGCTAGCGCAGCTTGATAAAAAGAGCCCATAGTGCTGTTATTTTTAAAACATGCAGCTCTTCTGTTATAACTAAGGTTATACCTCTTTCTATATAATCTTTTGTAATTAACTATTGACAGTCTATTTTCATTTTAAGATGATTCTTTTCTTATGCAATTATGAATTTACTTTGTTTATGCAGTAGCATCTACTTATGTTTTTATGTTTGCATTGTATGTTGTTTCAGATGCTCCAAGTCATTTATTCAAATACTGTTGAGTGGTCTCTTTTGAGGTATGTTTTTTTAAAAATATTTGCTTAATAATTTTTACACGTTTTTTATTCAAATGGTCAATTATAACTATATCTTTCAATTCTGAAATTTAGGGCTCCTTTTATCAAGCCGTGCTAGTGGTTTAACACGTGTAAGAGCGCACGCTAAAATGCCGGATGCGCTAGCTGCTACTGTGATAGGTTTTGGCCAGCGCGTGGGTTAACGCGTGATGAAAAGTCGTGCGCGTTAACCCCACTAGCACGGCTTGATAAAAGGAGCCCTTAGTACATTTCTTTTATTGTGTAATTTTTAAAAAAAATTTAACCCATAGCTGTATCCCTTATGGTTAAATATGTACAGATTTTTTGTTCTTCCTATTATGCAAAATCATTTCTTGACTCTTTTACCATTTTAATAACTAGATCATTTAGAATTAACGTTCTTGTATTTTTGTTTTTATTTATTTCTGTATTTCTTTAGGACTCCTGAAGTGGGCAGTCTAGCTGAAATATGGTCCGTGTTGGGTCCAGTCTTTTGTTCCACTTTATATGGTTATTAAAGGATTTTTTTTTTTTTTTTTAAAGATATGGTCTTCGCTGCTCCTTTTTTTGTATCTGGCTTTTCTACACAATGCATACAAAGAGAGAAAACTCTCAATGCAAGAATCAGCACATACAATCAAACATCAAAAGACCTATAGCAGAAAAATACAGAAATTGTCCGATTTGTATTGGGTTCCACTGTCCTGATTAAAAAGAATAGCCAAGTGAATCTTGATATGTTGCTTGTATTGCAAAATAAAATTCCAGAAAGAGGATTTACAAGGAAAAACAGAAGTGTGGAGGTGACCACTAGTAGTAAAATTAAGAGATTTCACTCATTGACTGCTATTGCTATTTATACAGTAGCTATAAGCTGCAAATATATAAATTTATACTAGTGTTTAAGCCCGTTAGATTAACGGGTGCTAGTATAGGTGTGTAGATTTAGGCATTTCTATCTTTCTATATGTCTGTCTTTCTTCCTCTCTTCATGCCCCTTTTCTTTCTGTCTCTCTCCCTGGCCCCCTGTCTGTCTGTCTTTTTTTTCTTTCTGTCTCCTTGGCCGCTGTCTGTCTGTCTTTTTTTCTTTCTCTCTCTCTCCTTGGCCACTGTCTGTCTGTCTGTCTTTTTTTCTTTCTCTCTCTCTCTCTCTCCTTGATATCCTCAGAGAAGTGAGTTCAGTAGGGCAAGACCATGAGGAGTCTCTGCTTTTCAGTACAAAATCTGAGGAGGTTTCAGTGAACTCTATGGTAAAGACTGTTCAGTAAACCTGTTACCAGAATAGTGAAAACCAGAAACAGGCAATGTTTAATTGATTTCAAGATTAGCATAGCTGAACCTTGAAGCAGAGATCCATTGAGAAATCAGAATAATCAGAAATTAACTGTTGACAATCTTCAGAGTGAGATCACTTGTTAAACCAAGAAGCAATTCAAATTAATCTGTATTGTTTGAAAGAATATTCAGTTTTCAGAGTTGCTGCTTGTATTTCAACTGTGCAAAGATACCTTTTGACTGCTGAAAAGAAAATTTTATAGATTTTTGTACAGAATAAGCATCATACCTAAACCTGCATGAATAATTCATAAGGCAGCAAGGCTTTAAAAGTATCTAATTGTATCTAGTGGTTGCCATAGAGACTGTGCCAGCTTAAAAGGGAAAAAAACATGTACCTTACAGAAGTGTTTGCAAAAAGGGGTTTATTCTAGCATTGTGGCCAAAAAAACAACAGATGCCAGTGAAGAGGGCACAGAAATAAGGGTATACACTTTGAATGGGAAGGCTCAGGAAAACTATGAACTAGAAGTGCATAAATATCTCATGACACCAGAAAGCCTATGGGTCAGAGTAACACAGCAGATAAGTGGGAAGGCCCTAGGCAGTCATATAGAGTCTGCTTATCAGAAATTTGAAAGCACATCAGCAGATTTTTGTGTTTACTTGGCTAGAAAGTGTATTCAAGATAGTATGGCCCAGTATGAGAACCAAAGGTCCATGGACCAGGTATGGCAGGCCATGGTAAAGGATGCTCTTAAAGAGACAGAGCAGCCAACAGAGGCCCCAGATAAAGACACTGAATCCGAGTACTCAGGCAGTTCTAAACACTCCACCAGGAGCTCCCAAACACATAGAACAGGACAGTCAAGCCATTCCAGCAGATCATCCAGTCTCCATGTCTGTTAAATTGAGAACTGAGGAAGAAGCTGCAAAAGCAAAGGTTCTTTATAGCCAGGCATAAACAGCTATACTGTAGAGACACAGAAGTTAAAACTAGAAAAGGCAGCGGTAGAAGCACAACAGAGAAGGCAGAGCTAGATATTGCCTTGAATGTGCTTTAACAAGAGAAAGAAGTGGCTGCCATCAAGGCACAGCTTAAGGTGCTGGAGGAAGCCACAAGGGCTGACAACAGGCAGAGTCAGCTTAGCCATATCAAATGAGAAGATCCCACACAGTGCGCATTAGAATACGTGAAGGCCCAGACCTCAGAGATAAAGAGCAAGCACAATCTGACTCAGAGGATTCACTTGATGAAGAGAAAGCATATTTCTCAGAAGCAGACTCAAGCTCACCTGAGAGAAGCAAGCTTAAGGTAAATCACACCATGGAGATAAAATGCCATTACAATGGTCCATACACAAGCATTCACACAGACACACTGCCACTCAGAGGATTCACTTGATGAAGAGAAAGCATATTTCTCAGAAGCAGACTCAAGCTCACCTGAGAGAAGCAAGCTTAAGGTAAATCACACCATGGAGATAAAATGCCATTACAATGGTCCATACACAAGCATTCACACAGACACACTGCCACTGGCTCTTGCTCCAGAAAGACTCACCAAGAGAAACTTTTTATCTCAAGCGAAGACCCTGGCTCCATACAGGAACCCAGCTCCAGTGAAGTATGAGCAGCCACAGCCCTTCTGCATACTGTGATTAAGCAAGAGGCACCTATACAGAATCAGGCCCTACCTGTCTATAGGCAGATAGCAGCAAGTAGTTAGCTACAGATGCCCACTACCAGCACTATAGGGATCTCGGAAAGAGAAGATCTAGCAACATATATGGTACACAAGAAGATGGTGAACAAGGGACTCACCCAATTTAATGAAAACCCAGAGAGGTACTGTGGATGGAAAGCTGACTTAGAGATGCCATAGCAGTCATGAAGCCGACCCCCAGGCAAGAAATGAACCTGATGATAATAATAATAACAGTTTATATACCGCAGGACCGTGAAGTTCTATGTGGTTAACAATGATTAGAAATGTTACAGATTGAGTGAATAAACAAAATACAGATTTAGCGACAGATGGTTCTTGCGCTCGGTTGTTAAGGACTAAAATTGAATAGGTTGATTTCCTAAGTATTTCAGGAATAGATGTGTTTTCAGGCGTTTCCTGAATTCTCCATAGGTAGTAGGCACAAGCAATTGTTCAAGGTCTTTACCCCAAAATGCTGCTTGATGTGCGAGAAGATGCTGATGATGACTTTTAAATTTACAACCTCTAACCGGTGGAGAAACGAAGTTCAGGTGTGAGCTTCGCTTGTGTCTGTTGGTTGAGAAAGGTCTGTTATGTATTTAGGGGCTAAGTCACAGAGTACCTTGAAGCAAAAACAACCAAACTTGAATTTCACACATGCCTCCATCGATAGCCAGTGTAAAAGTCGATAGGAAGGTGTCACATGATCAAACTTACTCAGTCCACAAAGTAGTCTAACCACTGTATTTTGAACTAGTTGCAATTGCCGCATGTATTTCTGGTGGAGTGACAAGTAGGCGATGTTACAATAATCGAGTTGACTCAGAATAAGGGATTGTACTAGAATTTGAAATGATGAGGCATCGAAGTAAGCTCTGATGGACTGAAGTTTCCAGAGGGTGTGAAATATTTTTCTGATCAAGGAGTCTACCTGGTCTTTCATGATCAGGTTTTGGTCCAATGTTACACCCAATATCTTCATAGTGGGTTGAATTGGATAACTAAGGTTATGATAAGATGGATGGGGCTTTAGTTATCAGAAAAGTTAAAAAGACTGAAAGATTCATTTCAGCCTGACCATGCTTGAGGCTTGCAAGAAATGTTGGAGAGGCTTGAGCAGCAATATGGCAACCCAGAAGCCATCCAGCAAGCACTAATGAAGAGAATAAATAACTTTCTAAAATTCACCAGAAAAGACAATGACAAGCTGCTAGATTTGGGAGACCTCCTCCAAGAACTGGAAGCACTCAAAGCCGATCCAATCTTCTAGGCCTGAGCTACCTAGACACATCCTGTGGCATAACGAAGTATACAGCAAAGCTGCCATATGATATCAAAGAAAAATGGTCAACTCTAGAAATACAATATAAGGAGGACAACCAAGGGAGGTTCCCTCCATTTACAGTCTTTAAAAACTTCATCAGAAAACTGGTGAAAAGAAGAAATGATCCCAGTTTTCGAGATGATACACCTGAGCAGGTGAAGGCAGGCTACTTCCAAAATGAAAATCCAATCAAGAAGTAAGGCAACTCTGCTAGAAAGTCTCTGGTAGTGCATAAGACGGATATGCTACCCATAGCAGCATAACCAACAAACCCTCCGCCTACTGTAGAAAAAAAATAGAGGACCCAGAGAGACAATGTCAATATGTAAGAAACCACATCCTCTTATGAAATGTTGAGGGTTCACACTCCCTTAGTACCCATCTTTTTCACCGCCACCACTATGCTAACACAGTGATGTGCACCATTCTATAAGCCACCCTCCTCTCTTACATCTCTACTTTCACCCAGATCTCCCTCCCCTCCTCGCTCTGGCCCCAGAAGTGGCAGCAAACAGAACTGGATCAATGAAAGTGAGCGCTACATTATATTTCTTTACAGAATATAAAAACACACCACCCCCTCCCCTTCTCCCAATTTCCTGACATACATAACCACCCTAACCAACACACTTCCAACCTACCCCACTGCCTACTTCCTCCTCCTCCACCACCACCACCACTACTACTACACCAACACAATGATGGGCATCATAGCACATGCTCTGACCCTCACACTCTCGGCCACCCATCCCCCTCCCATGTCCCTGATTGATGGTCCAGCCCTCTTGGGAGGTAAGGCAATGTCCAACCCCTGCCCTGTAGAGCTCTCATTAGCATCATAGTTGTTACAGCCAGCTGCTTCTGCTGCCACTGTAATATTTATGTTGAATAGATATATTTATTTAATTTTGAATAGTAATTGATCTGCCCTTCTGATTATATTGTGTTATTTCAGAAGCTGAGCATGTTCATGATTAGAAAACCCTCTTCTAATATTTAGCCACTCTAATCTTTGCCATCTCACAGGGCCTGCATTTCCACTGCTGCCAGTCACCAAACTCAGCACTACACTGCAGGTTTCACCTGGGATCAATACTTGCTCTGGGGATACACTTAGCCTTCCACCCATTTGGCCGAGGTGGGCAAATTATGCTGACGATACTTTGCTGCTTGATGATGTGGGTGCTGTCACCCTCCCCCTCCAGTTGGTGGCCACTGTGTGGATAGCTGTTGCCTGGCTGCTGGCCCCTCTGGAGCCAAGTGAGGGGAAGGCACCTGTTGTGGACAGGACCTTGGGGTTAGCCTGCATGTCCATCCAGAGACCCACAGACTGCAGCAACAGGTCATTCCATTGCATCTCCTGCAGTACTTGTAGGCTGCTCTCCTGCACCACCATGATGCACTCCTGCAGCTGTACAGCTTGGCGGAGCAGATCTACATTTTTGTGGTGATAGTCCACCAGAAGCTGTTTTTTTTCATAGGATTTTGGCTGTCAGATTTTGGCTGCCATCTGTGCTGGGATGATTCCCCTCTGTGACTGCCCTAGCTCCTTAGCTTCTGTGGCATCATTTGCAAACTCGGGGGGGGGGGGGGGGGAGTAGATAGATTCCAGGGCTAACCCCTGCTGTTCTTCCTCGCCTACAGATGACACCTCACCTAGCTGCTCTTGTAAGAACATAAGAGATGCCATACTGGGACAGACTTGAGGTCCATCAAGCCTGATATCCTGTGAATGCTGCGGTGCCCTCTGCTGCCAACTCAGCTGTCCAAGCCCAGTGTAGGAAAGGTCTGTGGGGCTCTGTTGAAAATAATTCCGCAAAAACGACTGGACATACCTAGCAAACTCTACTGTGGGAGGAAAAGACCTCAAGTGCTCCAAACATACAGTATAGAAATAATTCTTGCCTTGCGTCTATAATCAGGAGCTATCATTGGTCATAAAAACCTCCAAAGTCAGTACTTAATTAACCGTCCAACCAACAGTTCTGAACAATTGTAAATAACTATAGGTAGTTCAAACTGAAGCAAGTCAATCAGTGCAAACAGTATAAATTGCCTAATATCAAGCAATGAAATCAATCCTTTATAGCTATAATGTAACTGGTTACTTTGCTGCAGCTCACAGTGTATTAAACAGTCCTCATGTCACAGAGGAAACTGCCTTTCTTCCTACCAGACGCAGGGCAGGGGTTGAGCTGCTGGGATAATTTTTGCTCGCTGCTGCTGCCCTTGCTACTTAAGAACATAAGAATAGCCTTACTGGGTCAGACCAATGGTCCATCAAGCCCAGTAGCCTGTTGTCACGGTGGCCAATCCAGGTCACTAGTATCTGACCAAACCCCAAAGAGTAGCAACATTCCAGCATCTCAAAGAATAGCAAGATTCCAGAACCCCAATGAGAGCAGCATTTCAGAGCTGTGATTGTGATGTCATAATGCTTCACTCAACAGTCAGAGCCAACCTCATCATTGATATCACAATGGCTTAGTTGTCCTATACTTGGCTTATGTAAGAACATAAGAAAAGCCATACTGGGTCAGACTAATGGTCTATCAAGTCCAGTATCCCGTTCTCACAGTGGCCAATCAGGGAAATTAGTCTGCCATACACAGTAAAATCAAATGACAGAGTAGTCCATCCCTTACTAATCATTAGCCAGACCTATAAATTATTAAAACTTACATATTTATATCCCACATTAAAAATACCATTTCACTGACCATCTCATCTGAAGTACCTGGCCAAAACCCAAAGAGTAGCAACATTCCATGATACCCATCCAAGGGAAGAAGAGGCTTCCCCCATATCTTTCTCAATAACAGACTTCCAGAATGTTGATGCAGTGTTATATATTACTTTGTGTGTATGGGGTTGAAGACCTTAGAGGGGACAGTACTCAGAAATAGATTTTCTTAAATGTTCACTTTAATTAACATTGAGGCTTTTTTGCAATTATGTCATAGCAATTTAGTTTGTTTCACAGTTGAAAGCTGGTGGCGCATATGAACTGAGTTTTAGGAATGGGCTGCTATGGCGATAAGCTATATTTTTATTACTCATGTTAGTCAGAAGACCACATAACAGAATGAATTAAAATGACTTTTTATCATGTCTGAATTTATAGTTTGATAGTATAAGCAAGTGAGACTAGAGAATGGAGTAGGATGTGGAAGGAATTCTAGAATTTAATCTAATGCAGCTGTCACCATTTGCTATAAAATATTTCAATTGACAATTGTCACTGATAGCTAACAAGTTACATCTTTTTTCCATACTGAATGCACATACATTTGCGCTATTAGCAATGAGTCATTCAAAACTATCTCCTACCATTCTTGATTTTCTATGTACAGTAATTACCTACTCGGCAGTTTCAGCACACAATGCGAGTGCCTGACAATCTGTATGATTAATACAGAAAACTAGTCTGACATACACAGTAAAATCAAATGACAGAATAGTACATCCATATCTAATCATTAGCCAGACCTATAAATTATTTACACTTGCATATTTATATCCCACACTTAAAATACCATTTCACCGACCATCTCATCTAAAGTCCATTACCGGAAGCAAACCTCTGAAAAATCTCTTGATCTGAATTGTATAACAGTGCTGAAAAATGGTGTGGCAGCCATGTTAGTCTACTCTTTGAGATAATATATAGAATTAAAAGAAATAAAAACAAAGCTAAAAGAATAAAGGTAATATCTTTGTTATTTGACTAACTTAGTGTATTGTTTGATTAGCTTTCAGAGGTGACCCTTCTTCCTCAGATCAGAAATAGGCAAAAGGCTGGGACAAAAATTAGTTGGATCTCTAGATGACTGAGGGGGGAAAGGGATGCTCAGGGATGACAAGGCCACAGCAGGGAGATTAAATTAATTCTTTGTTTTGATATTGATAGAGAAAGATGTTGGGAAGTTGGAATGGGATGATTCATCAGGGCCATTTCAGCACAGGCCGTTTCACCACTGCAGTGCTGAAATGGCCATGCTGAATCATTCTCTCCACGTCACTGTAGGTGCCTCTCCTCCCCAGTGCCATATTAAGAGGGAACAGGGGTGTGGACTGCTCCTCCCCTCATGGTGCCATCTTGCTAGGGGTGTTAGTGCCTCCTCTCCACAACCCCCCCCCCCACACACACACACAATACCTCTTGAAAAGTTTGCCAGCACAAGCAGCATCTCCCATCCCTTGCTTGTTCCGGCCTTTGCTCCCTTCTGCCACTTCCTAGTCGCAGGACCAGGACATCACTCCGGAGGGGGAGCCAAGGCTGATGAGAGCAGGAGATGGAAGATACTGCTCGAGCTGGCAATCCTTTACCTTGCAAGAGGTATGTGGAGTCAGAGGCAGTGGCAGGAAGGGGTGCTAGAATGGTGGGGAAGAGTAAGGGGGGGCATCCATAGTTTGGGGTATATGGGAGGGCATCGTGCCCCCCCCCCAAAAAAAATGAGGTCAGGTGCTGCTATGATGCCCCCGAGCTGACAGCCAAATGTAGGAAGATTAATTGTGGCTGATTCAGTGCTGAAACTGCAGTGATAAACTAGCCATGCTGAATAGTCCTAGATCCTAGGGGAGATACCAGTGCCAGAAATGGTGGCATTCAATGCAGATGAGTCAAAGAAACTGAAACAAATTTCTGTAACACTGGAAGATGTAATGGGGCAATTTGACAACTGAAGAATAGCAAATTGCCTGGATCAGATGGTATACAGTATATCCCAGAGTACTAATAGAAGTGAAAAATTAACTTAAAGAGCTATTGTTAGAGATTTGTAATTTATCTTAAAATCCAGTATGGTACCCGAACACTGTAGGGTGGACACTGTAACACCAATTTTTTAAAAAAGTGTTCCAGAGGTGATCCAGGAAATTATAGATGGTGCCGGGCAAAATGATAGAGACTATTATAAAAAAAAAAATTATGGAACACGTAGACAAACATGATTTAATGAGAGTGTCAACATAGGTTCAGCCAAGGGAGATCTTGCCTCACCAATTTGCTTGACTTATTTGAAGGTGTGAATAAACATGTGGATAAAGGTGAGCTGGTTGATGTAGTGTATCTAGATTTTCAGAAAGCTTTTGACAAAGTTTCTCATGAGAGGGTCCTAAAAAAATTAAAGAGTCATGGGATAGGTGGCAAAGTTCAGTTGTGGTTTAGGAACTGGTTTTCATATAGAAAATCATTTTCTCAATGGAGGAGAGTAAACAGTGGAATGCTGCAGGGATCTGTACTCGGACCAATGCTATTTAACTTATTTATAAATGATCTGGAAACTGGAACGATGAGTAAATTTGCAGATGACATTAAACTGTTCAAAATTGTTAAAACACATGCAGATTGTGATAAAATTGCAGGCAGACCTTAGGAAATTGGAAGACTGGGCATCTAAGTGGCAGATGAAATTTAATATGGACAAATGTAAAGTGATGCACATTGGGAAGAATAATCCAAATCACAGTTACTGAATGCTAGGTTCCACCTTGGGGGTTAGCGCCCAAGAAAAGGAGCTGGGTGTCATTGCAGACAATACAATTAAACCTTACGCAAATGTGTGGCAGTGGCCACAAAAGCAAACAAGATGCTAGGAATTATTAAAAAACAGATGGTTAACAAGTCTAAGAATGTTATAATGCCTCTGTATCGCTCCATGGTAAGACCTCACCTGGCGTATTGCATTCAGTTCTGTTCTCCTTATCTCAAGAAAGATATAGCAGCATTAGAAAAGGTCTATAGAAGAGTGACCAAGATGATAAAAGGGATGGAACTCCTCTTGTAAACATTACTCTGGAGTCTAACGCTTCTTAACTTCATCCTATGCTCTTTTATTGCAAAGTTTCTTTTCAAATGAAAGAGACTTGACTCATGCACATTTACATCACATAGGTATTTAAACATCTCTATCATATCTCCTCTCTCTCGCCTTTCCTCCAAAGTATACAGATTGACAAGATTAACAAGTTTAAGAATGTTATAATGCCTCTGTATCGCTCCATGGTACGACCTCACCTGGCGTATTGCATTCAGTTCTGTTCTCCTTATCTCAAGAAAGATATAGCAGCATTAGAAAAGGTCTATAGAAGAGTGACCAAGATGATAAAAGGGATGGAACTCCTCTTGTAAACATTACTCTGGAGCCTAACGCTTCTTAACTTCATCCTATGCTCTTTTATTGCAAAGTTTCTTTTCAAATGAAAGAGACTTGACTCATGCACATTTACATCACATAGGTATTTAAACATCTCTATCATATCTCCTCTCTCTCGCCTTTCCTCCAAAGTATACAGATTGAGATCTTTAAGTCATCAGGCTACTGGCCATCACTTTCTGGGTTCCCTCACCCACTGGAGAGTCTCGGATCAGTGCATTCTTCAGCTTCTGCCACACTTGAACTTTGGCCACTTTACCACATGTATCTGTAGATTTGTGTTTTGGTTTAGGACTATGGTTATCTCCCATAACCAAATTAGAGTCCTTTTCTGAATTAGTTTTAGCCTTCTCTTAGCTCATTTTCTCATAAGTTGAAGATTTCGCTTTCTTCAAAGTGGGTCTAGCAGATTTTATTGTTTCCTCAGATTAGGGTTCCAATCCCCTCCTTGGTCTTACTCCACCTGTACCCAAGGTATTCATTCTTTTTGAGGGGACTTCACTATCCTCCATCCAGGGAGTTTTGTCAGGTCTTACAGGTTGGGACTCCTTCCCAACTGTGGTTAGTTTACTGGCATCTGGCTTCCTAAACGTATGGTAGAATTGGGCTATAATCCCCAGTGGATAGCCACCTCTGGAGAACTCCACTGATGTATTCTTTACCTCTTTCCATCACCAGGCATGCATGCTTGCAGTAACTCCTTCCAAAATTCTACTGAGGTTGCCAAGCCCATTTCTGTGGGTCATTCTGGCTTGCCTCTTTTAGCCCCACCAGGGTGTCATGAAGCCTCTTCCCTGGATCTTGGGCTGGGTCATCTTCCATTCGATGGGTCTGTATCCTTCTTAGCTCTCCTGAATGGCTTGTAGCTCCACATTTAATTTTTCCACTTGCTTCTGCCAGTCCTGTGCTACAACAATCTCAGCAGTAAGCTGAGCCTGAGTCTCCCCTAGCTTATGGGATAATACAGAATTTCTTTCTCTGAGGTTGCCAATTTCCTCTTCCAGTTCCTTCACGACTTTGTGCTTAGATACTTTCATCTCAGACATCTGTGTCTGAACTGTTTTCTTTTCTTCTTCAGCCTCTTTCAAACTTTCTGCATTTCTTTAACGGCCCTGGTAAACTCTGTAGATGGGCCCTAGTCAACTCTGCGGTTGGGCCCTAGTCAACTCTGCGGATGGGGCCAACTGGATGGGCCATTTGGCCTTTATTCTGATCAATTTTATTGAAATGTATGTACTGACTTTTATTGTATTTGATTGAGATTTTTATTGAAAATGTATGTATGTATTGTTTTTCTCATGTTGTGAGCCGCTTAAAACCTCCCCGGTATGGCGGCATATAAATAAATAATAATAATAATTTATCTGCCATCATGTTTCTATGGATAGGTACGTGGGAAAGCTAGACTCGGGAGTGTCTCTGGACATAGTGTACTTGGATTTCAGCAAAGCGTTTGACAGTGTCCCACACCGTAGACTATTAAACAAGATGAAATCGATGGGGTTAGGTGAGAAACTAACAGCATGGGTCAATGATTGGCTGAGTGGAAGACTTCAGAGGGTGGTGGTCAATGGCACCCTCTCTGAGACATCGGAGGTGTCTAGCGGAGTGCCGCAGGGCTCAGTCCTGGGACCATCCCTTTTTAACATATTCATAAGGGACTTGACCCGAGGGCTTCAGGGAAAAGTAGCGCTGTTTGCTGACGACGCCAAACTGTGTAATATAGTAGGTGAAAGCGATCTCACGGATGGTATGGCGCAGGATCTGATCAAGTTGGAAAACTGGTCCTCAACATGGCAGCTGGGCTTCAACGCAAAGAAGTGTAAGGTGATGCATCTCGGCAGCAGAAATCCATGCAGAACATACACCTTGAATGGAGAAACACTAGCTACGACCTCAGAAGAACGGGACTTGGGAGTAATCATCAGTGCAGACATGAAGGCTGCCAAACAAGTAGAGAAGGCCTCATCCAAGGCAAGGCGAATGATGGGATGTATCAATAGAAGCTTCGTCAGCCGTAAACCTGAAGTCATAATGCCACTGTACAGAACCATGGTGAGACCTCATCTGGAGTACTGTGTGCAATTCTGGAGGCCACATTACCGTAAAGATGTATTTCGAGCTGAGTCAGTCCAGCGAATGGCCACTAGGATGGTCTCCGGACTCAAGGGTCTCTCATACGAGGAAAGACTGGGCAAGTTGCAGCTCTACTCTCTAGAGGAGCGCAGGGAGAGGGGTGACATGATTGAGACATTTAAGTACGTTACAGGTCGTGTCGAGGTGGAAAACGACATATTCTTTCCTAAGGGACCTTCAGTCACAAGAGGGCACCCGCTCAAACTCATAGGAGGGAGATTTGGTGGTGACACCAGGAAGTATTTCTTTACAGAAAGGGTGGTGGATCACTGGAACAAACTACCGGTGCAGGTGATCAAGGCCACTAGCGTGCTCGACTTTAAGAATAAATGGGACATCCACGTGGGATTTCTACGTGGGTCGAGCAGCACTCTGACTTAATGGGGTGGGACAGTAGAGTGGGCAGACTTGATGGGCTATAGCCCTTTTCTGCCGTCATCTTTCTATGTTTCTAGTTAATGGTTATTGCGGATGGGCAGACTGGATGGACCATTTGACCTTTATCTGCCATCGTGTTTTTAACTCTGTGTTCCTAGTTTCAGAGTCCTTGGCTGCATTCTTGTACCAATTAGAAAGCCTGATGTGAGCCTTCAGTTCGTCCTGGAACCTCATTTCCCCAAAGACTGCTTTTCTTTTGTCTCCTTTAACTGAGTAAGCAGGTCTTCTGTCTGCTGCTGCAAACCGTCATTCAATAATGTCAGTCTGTTTATTTGCTTCCTCTTTCGAGTGATCTCCTTTTCCTTGTCTCCTAGACTACATTTTAATTTACAAATTTCATTTTCTTTTCCTCTGGTCAGAGATAAAACTTCCTCTGTTTTAGACTTCAGTTCAGTGTTCAGCCAGGTGTTCTTTCTCTGCAACCATTCTTTTTCTTGTAGCATGTTCATCATTAAATTCTTCCTCTCCTTCTCCTGGAGGTAGATCTCTTGTCATTCAGCGTTTCCAGTACCTTGATCTTGGCTTCCATTGCCTTAAAGTTCTGCACCGCCTCCATTTGCTGCTCCTGCAGCCTGGTATGTTGCCATCCTGGCACTGTCGCTGCTGGTTCCTGTTGCAGTAGCTCCACTTTGGCATCTGTAGCCACTGCTTTGGCCTGATAGTCATCCCTCTGGATTGTTAACAAGTTGACTTGGTCCTACAACTTCAGGGACACTTTTGCTGTGCGGGGTCAAACTGTGGAACTCACTTGTTGGTCAATTACGAAAATATTATGACAAGGGTATTTTCAGAAAACTATTAAAAATGCAACTATTTGTTAATGTATTTTTCTAGAACTTGATCTTTGTGATTGCTCTTTTGATGGGCACTTTATGTGATTTTTGTCTTACTGAATTATGTATGTAATGATATGTAAACCGTTTAGGTTTAAACAGTGTATATATTTTTAAAATAAAGAAATAAATAAACTTTTTGCTGCTGTGTCAGCCTCCTCTCCATGGCTGTCAGCTGCATCACGTTCAGGGCTATCTCATTGGTCAACCTCTTCTCCATTTCCTCACAGTGATCAGTTGGAGTGCACTTCTCTAATTGCTTTTGCAACTCCTGCACCCTACAGATTATTTCTTCCTTCTCTTGCTACCATTTGGCTTTCTCTTCTGCCAGTATGCAATATTCTCCCTTAAGCTGAGCTTCTTTACAGCGCAGCGTTTACAAAAGCAGTTCTAGCTGCTTGCTCTGTTCATGTACGTTACTGATTTCAACCAAGGCATTCTTGTGTTGCTCCTATACAACTTGGGTGAATAGTATTTAGCATGTAATTTTTGTGTGTGTGTGTGTGTGTGTATCCAAATTTGGATGCTATTTACAGAATTGAGACATTTATAGAATAGGTCTCTACCAGGTGCCCTCTTGGAGGGAAATTCTATAAACGATGCCTAGGTTAGGTGCCACTAGGCATCCTAATCGGGGATGCCTAGCGACACCTAACTGAATTCCATGCACAACGTAATTGTTTTTAGTTAGTTTAATTAGCATGGTAATTGGCCAAACCTTTAAATACTTATTAAAATATGTACAATTTAAGTTTTGCACAGAATACCACACGACGCCTAGCGACAGCTAAGTCAAGGTGCCTAGTGGTGCCTAACGACACCTAGCTGAAAAGTAGGCATGGTTAGGAGCAGAGAATAGGTGTGGTTGACTTAGACATTGCTAGGTGTCTATTACATGCCCATAAACGAGACCAGGAAAACCCCAGACTATTATACCAGCACCTACTACTAGAACGCCTAAGCCCACCTAGGTGCCGCTAGGTATGATTCTCTAAACAGTACCTAGTGGATGATTGACAACTGTGCTGACTAGCGCCTTCAAGTTAAGTGCTTTTTATAGAATTAGGCCCTTGGAATCTATCTATCTATCCTTCCATCCATCCTTCCATCTATTTATCCATCTATCCATCTATTTATCCATCTATCCATCCATCCTTCCATCTATTTATCCATCTATCCATCTATTTATCCATCTATCTATCCATCTATCTATCCATCTATCTATCCATCTATCCATCCATCCATCTATCCATCCATCCATCTATCCATCCATCTATTTATCCATCTATTCATCTATTTATCCATCTATCCATCTATTTATCCATCCATCTATCCATCTACACACAATTATAGGATTACTCCATCTGTGCATTTATAGTTGATATTGATGCACTTACTGCCTCCTATTTAGGAGGTATTAGGTACATCTTGTTCTATCTGCACCAGTGAGAGCTCATGGAAAATGACCATTGCAAACCGCAATGCACAATCAATGCCCCTTTTTAAACTCACAACAGGCTGTACGGTTAGCCTGTGAATTAGTGTGCAATGTCATTCCAATGTGGTAATGGTTACCATGTTCATGCTCTAGCAATGAACACTAATTCACAAGCTAATTGCTTAGCTCATTTTAGTAAACAGACCTCTTAATTTGTGTATCTGTCAATTGTCTGCTGTTACAACAATTTCTTTATGTTTTTCATATTGTCCTCCTGAAGGCTATACTACTTTGGTAAGAAATATATCTATAGTAGTGGCCTGTTCTAGCTTGTATTTAACATTGCATTCTCATGCAGCATAATTGTATAATTTTTTTTTTTTCAAGGATGCTGGTTGTAACACAATTATAGAACATAAGAACCAGAATATTTCATGTTTTTTTTAAAAAAAAAATAACGTTCCTCTTCCACAATAGCTATTGATTAAAACCTACAACTAAAGGCAATATATTAGATTAAAAACCAGAAGTCACAAGAGAGCATTTGGAAACAATTTTCTTCCTTCTTTCAGGATGACTTCTCTCTTATTACCCTTATATAACATCTCATTTCATGTTTTTTTTCCTAGTCTCAATTGCCCAGAAATTATTGATAACATCCTTGAATGCATCAATCTCCCTGACTACACTGACCTTTTAGAAATTCTAACGGTTTCACTAAGCAGATGTCTCTGCCGCTTCTTTCTTGTTACAAATCAAGGATCGCTATAAAATTCATGTACATTTCTAGGCTGTGTTATGCATTACCAGTGCAAACTGGCTATGCTCTTTAATTGCATATCTTACATATCCTTTATGTAGCTTGAATTTCTCAAGCCCAGTTTCATCAGAAAGAAATCTAGTCTAAAGGCATGCTGTTCAAGTCAACTGCTTACCTCAGGGCCCTTAGTGATGAACTGTTTGGATAGATGAACCTGAATGGTGCCATTACTGCCTATCTTTTAAAACTCAGCATATTTCAGAAAATAATTGCTTCTGTACTGCTCAATCTTGCATGTGTACCCAACTGAAATGTTTGCTTTCTACATCTCTATACGCAATTTAGGAATAGTGTTCAATGAAAGACAGAAGAAATAAAATCTAATACTGAATAATTATTTGAAATGTGATAAAAAGGTTTTTGTATTTTTTTATTAATGTTTTATCAGCTTGAAACTTTGTTTCAGAGCTCCTGTGACGGGATGTATGTCCCTTCACCAGCCAGCAGAGGAAAGACAGCATCAGAAGAAGGAGCTAATTTGCATATAGAAGCTGACAAGACACTTGGGTGCTCTCTACTCTCCCTGAGTGATAAAGGGATTTGAAAAGACTTCCGGAACAAAGAACATGGAAAAGCAGTGCTCCTTTAAGAGCTCAGAGAACTCTCAAGGGGAGGAATGCTGGCAAAAGCCTAACCCTTATTATGCCTAACATTGACCAGACATGCCCAGTAGAGCTTAGCATGACTGGAGAGTCCCCAGAGACCAAGGAGCAAAAGTGCTCAAGCTTGACATCCAGCTGTGCCCAATGGTGACTGAGTGATGAGGACCGTCCTCAAGGAGACTGAGTGACCATGACCAGCCTATGACCAATAGAGCTTAGTTTGACCAGAGAGTCCACAAGGGACTAGAGTTCTTAAGCTTGATGACCAGCCATGATCAGTGGTGACTGAGTAACCAGGAGAGTCCTCAGGGAGAGACTAACCCCCCTCTTCTACAAAACTGCACTAGCAGTTTCTTTAGCAGGGAGCCACGCTGAATGGCCCACGCTGCTCCCAACGCTCATAGGAACTCAATAAGCATCGGGAGCAGTGTAGGCCATTCAACGCGGCTCTCTGTGCTTAAAACCGCTAGCGCGGTTTCATAGAAGAGGGGGGTAAGTGACCAAGAGAATCCCCAGGGAATGAGGAGCCAGTGTCCTCAGGGAGAATATCTGAGTAACCAGAGAGTCTCCGGAGACCAAGGGACCAATGTACTCATGGAGTGACTGGTGACAGGAAGGGTCCGCAGGGACCAGTGGTATTGTAGCTATGATTGACTTGTTGTAGGAAGGTCCGTGGGGATGGTGACTGGTGAGTGACAGCGGAGGGGCTGGAGGGACTGGTGGTGACTAACAGAGAGACTGGTAATGGTACTAGAAGCAGCCAGAAGACCCAGAAGAAAGCAGGCATAAGAAACAGAAACCATTGTCCAATAGTGACTGGCAAGTTACTGGTGGAGGGACCAGAGAGACTGGTGGCAACCAGCAGAGAGACTGGTAATGGTACCAGAAACAGCCAGAAAACCGAGATGTCCACTGATGGTTGGAGGGTCCGGTGGTGACCAGAGGGACTAGTGGACACCAGCATGATTTTTGGTGGCCAGATTGACCAGGAAAGTGTGTTCAGAAGAACCTGTTTGTGTTTAGAATAATAATAATAATAATTTTATATACCGCCAAAGCCATAATAGTTCGAGACGATTTACAACAAGAGGTGCTGGACAATCAGCAAATTGGTTACATTACAAAGTCATCAAATATAAGGTACAGGGTGGGAGTAGTGAAACACTATAAGATTCTTAGATTACAATTGATTAAACAAATTCGTTTTTATTGATTTACTAAAATTGAAGTAGGATGAGGAATGCATGATAATGTTACCCAGCCAGTCGTTCCATTTACCTGCCTGGGAGGCAAGAGTTCCGTCTAGGAATCTTTTGTAGTGGCAGTCCTTTAATGATGGATAGGTGAACATACGAATTCTGCGTGTGGGCCTAATAGCACTGTCCAGATTAAATTGAGAAACCAGGTACATAGGGGCCAGGCCAAATATGATTTATAACAAAGGCAAAAAAATTTAAACAAAACCCGTGCTTCCAGGGGCAGCCAGTGGACCAATAATAGGGACCAATGTGTTCCCATTTTCTCAACCCAAAAATCAGTCGAACTACCGAATTTTGAATGACTCAGAGCCTTTGGAGGGTTTTTTTGAAGGTTCCTAAATAAATGATGTTACAGTAGTCAAGTATGCTTAGAATGGAAGATTGAACCAATAAGCGGAATGATACTGTGTCAAAATATTTTCTGATAGATCTGAGTTTCCATAATATCGAGAAGCATTTCCTGATCAATAAATCCGTGTGTACATTTAGGGAAGGTGTAGGTCCAGAGTCACTCCCAGAATTTTTATGGAATCTTCGATAGGGAACGCCTGACCATTCACAAAAATTGTTGAATCTTTAATTTTATCATTTGGGATTGCTAAGAAGAATTTGGTTTTGTCTGAGTTGAGTTTTAATTTGAATTCATTCATCCATAATTCGATCTGTTTTAATGCAGTGACATTGTCATGTGTTTGATATCCTACTACTACTACTTATCACTTATATAGCGCTAAAATTCTGCGTACGCTAAAAATGCTATTGTAGCTTAGTAAAAGGAGCCCTCAGTTTTGCCCACTGCATTTGCACTCCTTCCAGATGTTCCCATCCAGACAATTCCTTGATGTAATCCCCCATCCTAATGAAGTTTTTTTTTTTTTTAAGTCTAGAATCTATACATTTGAATGAGCCCTTTCTATACCCATCTTAATATTAAAACCATGCCATGCAGTGATCACTGGATGCCAGATGATCACCAGAACTGTATGCATTACACAAGGTGTGAGGTCGCACTGTGGAGTAATACTGAGGCATTAAAATATTCTTGGTCTTATTTACTATCCCTTTCCTAATGATTCCTATCATCCTGTTTGCTTAGTTTGACACAGCCACACACTAGCTGAACATTTCAGCGTAGTGTCTATAATGATACCCAGAACTTTTTCATAATGGACCATAGCAACTATGATTTGGATTATTCTTCCCAATGTGCATCACTTTGCATTAGTCCACATTAAATTGAATCTGCCATTTGGATGCCCAGTCTTTAAATTTCCTAAGGTCTTCCCACAATTTTTCAGTCTTCATGTGTTTTGACAACTTCTAATTATTTTATATTTTCTTTATATACCGCTTATATCCCATGTGGTTTACATTCAGACATATTAGCATGTTTCTCTATCTGTCCCGGTGGGCTCAAACTCTATCTATTTAATTACCTCATTTGTTGTTTCAGTTTCCAGATCATTTATAAATATGTCGAATAGCACCAGTCTCAGGACAGATCCCTGGGGCACTCCACTCCTGCAATGAGAAAAATGGCCATTTATCCCTACCCTTTGTTTCTGTCTAATAGCTATTTCCTAATCCATAACAGAATATTGCCTCCAATCCCATGACTCTTTAAGGCTGTGTTACAGGTTTTTTTTAAACGCAGGCACTGCGGTAAAAGCTCTGACACTCATAGAAATTCTGTGTGAGGGTGCTTTTACCGCAGCAGTCTGCAATTAAAAAAATCCTAAAGCAGCTTGATAAAAGGGGGCCTAATTGTTGATGCTATTGTTGTTCCATTGTCTGTTAACCTTTCTGTCCCTTCTTGTATTATATAAACTTTCAATAAATTTTCATGGTGAAAAAAAAAAAATATATATATATATTCTTTGGAGTCTCTCATGAGGAGCTTTCACAAGCTTTCCAAAAATTCTGATTCACTACTTCAACCAGCTCACATTTATTCATGTTAGCTTTTAACTGCCTTTTTCATGAAGAAGTTTACCCAAAATGGTTTATGATACATTGAATGGTAATCAGGTTCTCTTGAGTATTTTCCCTTATCTGCTTTGGCAGGCTCACAACCTATGGAGTGCTGGGTGACTTGCCAGGATCACAGGCTGGGATTGAGCTCACGACTTCAGGGTACTGAGGCAGTAGTGCTAACCACTAGGCCATCCCTCCTTCAAAGAAATGAAGCAAAATGGAGAGACAAGACCTCCCGTGGCTGAACCCATGCTAACTGTCCCATTAAACCATGTTTGTCTATGCATTCCATGGTTTTTCTAATAGTTTCCACTATTTTGCCCGGCACTGAAGTCAAGCTTACTGATCTATAATTTCCTGGGTCATCCCTGTAGCCCTTTTTAAAAATCAGCATTACATTAGCCACCCTCCAATCTTAAGGTACTTTGGATGATTTTAGCAGCAGTTTACAGATCAATAACAGTAAATCAGAAATTTCATGTTTGAGTTCTTTTAGTACCCTGGGATATCATCCAGTTCAGGTGATTTATCACTCTTTAACTTGTTGATTTAGAGCTTTTTGGCATGCTTGCAGGTAGTGTCCAAGGTTTGCCTTGATCCCCAACAGGCATGCCAAAATATGCCTTATAGCAGTGGTCTCAAACTTGCGGCCCGCCAGGTACTATTTTGAGGCCCTCAGTATGTTTATCATAATCACAAAAGTAAAATAAAACAGTTTCTTGATCATATGTCTCTTTAGCTATAAATTACAATATTATTATTATTAAGACTTAGCCAAAAGGAAAGATTTATAAACTATAGAGTTTTACCTCATGCAAAATTGTCATTTCTTTAATAAGACATTAACTATTTTTTTTCTGCGGCCCTCCAAGTACCTACAAATCCAAAATGTGGCCCTGCAAAGGATTTGAGTTTGAGACCTTATAGGCATCGCACATCTTAGCAGATGCTTCTATGGAGCACTTTTTCCCTCATCTTGATAAATTGGCCTCATATATAGCAAAAGCCACTGCTTGCCCTCTATCGGTAGCATGGAATATTGCTACTGCTTGGGTTTTGGCCAGGTACTAGTGACCTGGATTGGCCACGTGAGAACAGGCTACTGGGCTTGATGGACCATTGGTCTGACCCAGTAAGGCTAGTCTTATGTTCTTTTTTTTTTTTAACATATGTTTATTAACAATAGTGGAATACTCTTATGTACTAAAATGCATCTGCTGGATTATGTGCTTTAGTAAACGAGCCCCTAAGGCCTCCTTTTACGAAACTGCAATAGCAGTTTCTAGCGCAGGGAGCTGCGCTGAATGGCCCTGCGCCATTCCCGACGCTCATTGAGTTCCTATGAGCGTCAGGAGCAGCGTGGGCCATTCAGTGCAGCTCACAGAACTAGAAACTGCTATCGCAGTTTCATAAAAGAGGGGGTAAGTTTACTCAGCTTGGAATCAATCTGGAATGTTCTATAAAAAATGTAAATTTCAAAATATCAATGTCCTGGTCACAAAAGCAAAGTTTGAGGGGAATGATAGCCATTTTCTATACTTTTGAGGCATAGGCAATTAAGAAAGAACACTTATTACCCTGGAACAAAAAATAAAATAATATTGTGTTACATACCCCCTCTTCTACTAAACCACGTAAGCGATTATAGCACGGGGAGCCACATTGAATGGCCCGTGCTGCTCCTGACGCTCATGGGGTAAAGACCTAGAACAATTGCTTTCGCCCACTACTTATGAGGAATTTAGGAAACGTCTGAAAGCACACCTGTTCCTAAAGTATCTAGACAACTGATCCTCTCTTCTCTCTCCCCTCTATAGCGATTAACTTGTTCTATTGATCACTCTCTCCTCAAAAATGGATTTCCTGTCCTATTAACCCTCTTTCTTCCTCCCCTCTTAAAGTCAATCAGTTTGTACCTTTGCTTAATCTTTGTAAACCGCATAGAACTTCACGGTATTGCAGTATATAAGCTGTTATTATTATTATTATTTTAGGAACTCAATGCACGTCAGGAGCAGCGCGGGCCATTCAGCACGGCTCCCCGTGCTAAAACCGCTAGCGCGGTTTCGTAGCAGAGGCCCATAGTGTACATGCTACATAAAATGATCAAATTGTTGTCAAATTGTACATACAATTACAGAAGAAGCTCTGGGAATTTGGACAAACACTCTTCACTGCTGAATTCCTTAGGCTTCTACATGTTTGTTTTTACTGCTAATGTGTCTAACCATTTCTTCCTTTATCTCAGTGTTTGACTTTTCTCCTGTTTGTGCAAGTTTTACAATCTTTTGTGCCATTTTACATGTTCCTTATGAATTTACTACTTTTTACAAGTGCCGTGTATTCTGCTTGATCTCTTTGCAGTCTTTGATCCTTTTCTAGCATCGCAATATAAAAATGAGTTGAAAAAACATTAAAATGTTGCTGTATAAAAAGACAAATGGTGTGACCTTCAAAGCTAGTGAAAGCTTTTCATTACTCAAAAAGCATCCCTGCATCTATGAATCCTCTGTTCCTGTAAGCACAGCTCATTAAATTACAGGCATACATAGCACTTACATATGAGATAATCAAATATCCAGTCTAGACCCATTTACGACTAACAGACATATTTTTGTTTAGAAAAGACATTTAAATGTTTTCTGCATTTTTTTATTCAAGTCTAAAATGTAGCTGGCTGTCAGACAAATGTGACAAGCAAACTCTGCACTGTCCTCCTAATTCTGTTACCTTAGAGCAGGGGTGTCAAACTCAAGCCGGCGGGTCAAATCTGGCCCACAGTGTAATTATTTTTGGCCCATGAGAAAATACCAAATGTCTACTAAAGCCGTCCCACCAGTAGACCGGTTTCTTGACCCAATTGGCTCATGTCCCCATTAGGCACGTCATCACGTTTGATGTTTTTACAAGTTCCCGCGGCATTCTCCCGCTCTCTTCACAGTCTCATACTGTGTCACAGTAGCACTGGACTCTTCTGCAATTGCTTTTTGATAAGTATTGATTTTTTTTCTTCTTTTTAATCCCTTGTTGTATATAGTGTTTTGATCACATTCTAATTTTGGCGTTTTGTTTTCTGGTACTCATTCTTTTCCAGTGCTAGTGTTTCTCCATATTCCTTTTTGTTTTCTCTGCTTAACGTAATGGTTTTTATTATAATTATATTTTTACGCTTTTCCAAACATATGTTGCTAATTCACACGGTATTTTATTTCATCCTTTTTGGCTTTTATCCTTTTGTACTTTTTCTATTTTAACTTTGGCTCAGCTATTTTACATCACTCATGGACTAGTTTTTTCATTAGTTGTTTTCCATATGAAAAGGTTCGTCATTATATCTGATAAGAAGGAAAAACTTCCTCAATTGTAGATATTTTTTTCAATAAATATCAAGTTTGGCCCATGACTTTATCCAAGTTTTTAATTTTGGCCCACTGTGTATTTGAGTTTGACTTAGAGCCTAAACAGGTTTTGAAAAGCCATCTGGACGCCCGGACATGTCCTCTACATCTGGATGTCTGGTAACCCTATTCAGGACCCTACTGGTTCTACAGTCTCTCAGAGCTTTTAAGCTTCATTCTACCTGGGCCCCGCCCCTCTGACTCAGGATCTGCTGTAGCAGTTTAGTGCCACCTGCTGTTAGTCGATTAAACTGCGCTCTCAGAGAGGAAATGCCCATTACTATCCACTTCCTCACATACTGCAAAACATTTTAATGCATATCACAAAAGCTAAAAAATTCGATCACATAACTCCTCATCTTAAGGAAGCTCACTGGCTTCCAGTAGCTCACAGAATAACTTACAAACTCTGTCTGCTCACATTTAAATCTCTTCTGTTTAAAACTCCGGCTTTCATCCATAGACTATTAATTCCTTATTCTTCCAATAGAACTCTAAGATCAGACCAACAGCATTTATTAACGATTCCATCATTAAAAACAATAAATACTCGCCGTCAGTATATTTTCTCAGTAACGGCTCCCCAAACTTGGAATTCTCTTCCCATCTATTTACGTGAGGAACTTAATTTAGACAAATTTAAAATCAAACTGAAAACTTTTTTATTTAACGACGCATTTGTCATCTGATTAATAGTTCTCTTTTTAACATTATTTAATTTCATTTACTTCTATTTCTCTTGTCTTCATATATTCAACTATTTTATCCCATCCTTTTCGTGTTTTCCTTAATTGGTTCCCCACCTTGCTTAATTACATTGTAACTTCTTTCCCGTCCTTCCTCTTGTTTCCAGTTCGTACAGTTATTGTCTAGTCTTGTCAGTTTTTAACTATTTTATTGTGTAACTTTATTGATATGTAAATCGCCTTGAATATTGAAAAGGCGATTAAACAAATAAATATTAAACTTGAAACTTGAAACTTGAAACTTGGTACTGTTTTCATATGTTAAGCACATGCTAAGGGCATAACACTCTAGCAAAAAGTTCCTTAATGTGCTTGTGATTATACCAAAATCTTCAAAGTATAACTTGGTATAAATATAAATAGATTGATAGATACTTAGGTGAATGCAGTATGTTCTTGATCAATGTTTATGATATGTTTTCAAGAATGTGTGTTTGGGGAGTATTATACTGGCCACCACCAAGTCAAAATGTTACCTTGGCACGTGGCCCAGTCAGTGAGCAGGTCTTAATTTGATAAAAACAATCAATTCTCTCAATTCAATATATGACAAAATGCCATTTTGATTAGTGTTCTCCCTGCTGTAGTGAAACCACTTAATTTTGTTGCAGAACGTCTGTGATTTATATGTAATATGGAACCGTGATAAAATGAATGCAGTTTGGCAAGCAGAAGTAGCAATATGTTTTATGGTACTATAATTCTCACCCTTAAAGAATGGATCAGGAAATTAAATATCTAGGATAGCATATTTAACCGTTGATGGGGATGCTAAAAATAGGCTGACATTGTTTCACCAAAAAATAATTTCCACTAGTTTTCATTATATTTTAAGTCACTAATAATGTACTTGAATCACTATCTCTCATTCCAGCTGAAGTGATTTGTTTTTTAATTGCATTTTCATAAGTTTCCACACTACAGCTGATTTAGGTAGGGCTGATCCCAAAGTGTGTAGACACCAAATTTTCTACCCACCTGCTACCCTCCCCATCATCTCTGCCCTGCATCCTCTGCTCAAATGCAAACGAAAGATTAAGTTACTTACCTCTGCTAATCTTCTTTCTTGTAAATAGACTCTGGAATCTTCACCAGTGGATTTGTGTATCCTCTCTAGCTCTGAGCTGCAGGTACTCTAAAACAAACCTTTAGTCCCTCCCTAGGTATATACATCCTGTTACATGCCTTAGAATTCCAGTCTACACTCAAGCCAGGGAAACCTAAGAAAAACAGGAAATACCAGAAAGGACAGAACAATTAGTGGTGAACAGCCAACTTTAAATTGGAACAATGTCAAAGAACAGCATAACATTGAAAAAGAGACACAGCCACCCGCCAACTCCACATAGAAAGGACCAGATGGGAGTCTCAGAGAGGCTGATCAAGACAGACATCCACTTACCAGGTACTGTCAGGCGATCTGCGAATCAGATAGAATAAATGGGGGGTGTGAAGATTCCAGAGTCTATTTACAAGAAAGGAGATTAGCAGAGGTAAGTAATCTAATCTTTCATTCTTCTACAATAAACTCTGGAATCTTCACCAGCGGGACATATCAAAGCAGTCCCAACACATCAGGGAGGGCCCGATGAGCCCACCACCAGAACAGAAACTCCACAACAGTATATTGCTTAGCCGCCCCATCAAGTTGGGAAAACATGGGAAAAGATATGAAGCAAGACCCAAGAGGTCGCTCTGCAAATCTCCACAAGCAAAACAGCAGGCAACTCGGCCCAAGAGGAAGCCTCTGTCAGAATGAGCTTCCATTCCATGGGGAGGCAGCACCTCCACTGATAGATAAGCAGCGGAAATATCCGCACTGCTCCATCTAGAGATGGAAGCCATGGAAGCAGGCCAGCCGCTGCGAGCTGGACCTGCCAGAACAAACCGACGGTCCTAAAGGCGGAAGCCATTCATGGCCTCCAGGCATCTGAAAAGGAGACGCCGGCCATCCAGGGACTGCTACACCCGGTCCTTGGACTTGGAGCCCAGAAGAACAAAGGTGGGCAAAGATGGACATGGAACATGGAAACCACTTTCAGAATAAAGGAAGACATTGTCCGCAAGAAAACTGCAGAATCTGAAATGCGTAGAAAGGATCTCTGCATGAAAGAGCCTGAAATGCTCACACTCTACATGCAGACGGGACCTGTTGGTAAACACGGTCTTGATGGTAAGATCTCTCAGAGAGAGATCTAAGCCAGGGGTTCGTAGGGTGGACTAGTCAGTGAAAGCAGAACCAAAGTTAAATCCCACATGGGACAAGGCACCCTTAAAGGAGGCCGCAGCTTCTCTACCCCCCCCCCCCCCCCGCATGAAGCAGACAACATCCTGAAGAGATGCCAGAGAACCCCTGAGAGCAGTGGGACCCAAACACGAAAGTCCTGCAACTAGACATGGAATAAAGACACTGCCAGACCCTCCTGGAGCCCAGCCTGTAGGAAGTCGAGGACATGAGCCACGGAGGGGACTGAGGAATAATAATAAATAATAATAATAGTTTATATACCACAGGACCGTGAAGTTCTATGCGGTTTACAATGATTACAAATGCTTCAAATTGAGTAGAACTAACAAAGTTAAAAGCTAGTGACTAACAGCTCTAGAGATCAGTTATTGTGGAATAAGATTCTACAAATCAGCTACCGAGCCCTCATACACCAAACCTGGAAACATCTACAGGCCTTGGTATAGGCAGACACAATAGAGTTCTGCTCACAGAAGCAGCTTAGGGATGACAGACACAATAGAGTTCTGCTCACAGAAGCAGCTTAGGGATGACCGCAGGAGAATAACCCCAAGCTGTCAAAGCCACGTGCTCAAGAGCCAAGCCATAAGACTAAAGCGGTCTGAAACATGGAGTGTTATGGGGACCTGAGTAAGCAACCTCTAGAGACAGGGAAGCTGCAGCCCCCGATCCCTGTGCAACTGCATAAGATCTGGCTACCACGTTCTCCAGGGCCAGTTTGGGGACACAGGATCACCGGGACTACTTGAGCAGTCACTCAGTACCAAATGTGCCCTATTATGGGCCATGGAGAAAAACACATACAGAAGTTTCCCCCCCCCCCCCGGGGCCAAGACTGGATCAGAGCATCCAGCCCCTCACTGCCGACCTCTCTGCATCAGCTGAAGAATCTGGCCACCTTCCGGTTCCAGGTGGATGCCATCAGATCAAAGGCTGGAGGCCCCACCGCCTAATGATAGCCACGAACGCCATCCCAGATAAGGACCCATCTCCCGGGTCCAGAATCTGACAACTGAGAAAGTCTGCCTGAACGGTGTTTATGCCAGCCACGTGCACTATGGACATAGTCACCAGATGCGTTTGCCTTCAGGAAAAGAGCATCTGAGCCCCCATACTCAGCAGGGAACTCTTTGCACCCTCCAGAAGACAGACAAAAACTATCACTGTCGCGTTGTTGGAGAATACCCGAACTGCCTTCCAATGGAGACAAAGTTGAAATTGCAAGCGATTGATGGACCATCTGCGCCCTAGCATCATCCACCGGCCATGCACCGGGACAGTTCTGCAAACTGCCCCCCCAACTGGACAGGCTCGCATCCGTCATCAAGGTGACCCAGGCCAGGACCCTCAGAGGAAGCCTTCTGTCTAGCGTCACAGGAGGTAGCCATCATGGCATGATGCTGCGGGCTGCCGCCAACCCAGGCCGTTTCATATCCAATGAAGTCCGCTGGGAGTTCCACTGATCCAGGAGAGACCGTTGAAGAGGTTGAAGTTGCGCTCTGGCTCATGGAAACACATCCATGGTCGCAACCATGAGACCCAGGACTTGCAGGTACAGCCAGGTCGTCAGCGCTGGAACCTGCAATAGGGCCCAAATGGTACTCTGTAGCATGAGCATCCCGTAGTCCAGAAGAAACACCTGGTTCATGCCTGTGTGGAACCAGACTCACAGATATTCCATTGCCTGCATTGGTACTCGATGGCTCTACTTCGTTGAGCACCCAAGCCACTCCAGAAATTGCACCACCTGGTGAACCACCCTGCGGCTCTCCTCCATTGAGGGGGCCCTGAACAGCCAGTCGTCTAGGGACGGATGGCCTAGCATGCCCTGCAAGTGCAGGGTGTGCAGCCACCATGATCATTGTGAAAGAACACGACTCCGCAACCAGCCTGAAGGTAGAGTTGCAAATTCAAAATGGCGACTGAGTACAGGAAACCACAGAAACCTCCTGTGCTCCTGAAAAATCAGGATGAGGAGGTAAGCTTCCATGAGATCCAGGGAAGCCAAGAATTTCCCAGGCACTATCGCCGCCAAAACTGAACGCACTGTTCCCATCCGGAAATAGGGTACATGCAGAAAGATATCCACAGACTCAAGTTCCAGAATAGGCCTCAAATCTTTGGAGCCTTTCTGCAGAATGATGAAGTATATCGAGAATTTCCCAGAGTCCAAATCTTCTTGTGGATTTGGTTCCATCGCTGCCAGATTCAGCAATCATTGAACTGTGGCCCATATGCGCTGGGCTTGATCCAGATTTCCCATGGGCAAGAACAGAGAGAAATCCAATAGAGGTCAGAAAAAATTTAAAGTGTAGACCCGATCTGAGCAGGTCGAGGACCCACAGGTCCGAAAACATCCTCTGCCACTCCGTCAGGTAGGCCAAGAGGTATCCCCCAATTCGAGGAAGAGGAGCCAGAGGCCTGGCATCAGAACTCCCTTGTGGGATGGGCAGGAGGATAGTAGCTGGAAGACTGACATTGCGCCTGACCTCCAAAACTAGGTCTGGAAGGTGCTCCGAACTGGTACCCTATAGTCGGGGGACTGGAGTACTAGAGAGGTCTCTTGTAAGGAGAAAAAAATCTTGGTCGTCCAGATCCCCGGGCAGGTCGAGTGTTTCGACCCGTAAAGCACCGTAGGCTTACGGCCCTGCCCACTGGCTAGAAGGTCAGCCAAACCTTGTCTAAACAAGAGCAAACTTCTGAAAGGAAACCAGCTCAGCACAACCGTAGAAGAAGAAACACCAGACTACTGGCGAATCCACATTATTCGCTGGGCAGACACCGAAGAAGCTCCAAGTTTAGCAAAAACCTTCACCATGACAAGGAGGGTATCCACCAACAAATCCCCATGGAGACTAAGATATCAAAGTCCCGATGGACAACCCCCTTGGGATCCCGGCAGAGATTGGAGCGCCACACACTGGCAACAAAGGAGGAGGCCACTGTAGCTCATACTCCTGCCATTGTGGAATCTAAAAGGCATTTGAGGAAAAAATCCACCTGCCTGTTCTGAACTTCTTTCAGGACAACCCCTCCAACAGAGGACAAGAAAGTGAGTTTAGTGACTTGTGCCACAGCCGAAACCACCACCGGCACAGCTATACGCTTGGAGAATTCTGGGTCCATGGGATGCAAGTGCGCTAAGACCCCGGCACAATTAAGGGGACTCTCCTGGGACTCCCAAGTCACTAAAGGCATCCCATCCCAGTCCAGAATGTCTGGGAAGAAAGCAGGCAGCAGGCGCTGATCATTAAAGAAGGAACATTCTGCCAGCAGCCGGAGGACTGAAATCAGGTTCAGGAACCTAAGGACTCAGAAAGGAGGGCAGGTCACTGGACAGACCAGAAGAACCTGCACACAGCCGGGACAACCCCAAGTATAGGGGATCTTCCGTCAGTGGGATCCAGAAGATCCGCCAGAAAAGCCACACTAGTGGAAGCTGTAGAAAAAAAAGCCTGTGCCAGTAAGGAGCAGAAACCGGGGCAGAAGCGATGGCAGAACCACCAGTCTGCTCTCCAATGTCACTGAAAGGAAACAAAGATATGCTGGCATCTAGAGGGAGGGCAGATCCCATCTGCAGCACTAGATTCATCATGGAAGAAGCAGGCACAGCCTCTTTCAACCAGAAAAGCCTGACACATTATCTGACACTTGCAGGTGGGAAATAGGCACCGGCAATGAAAGCCACTCTGCGTGCCGCAGTATTGGTACTCTTAGCCAAAGAATAAGACATTTTCTCCCAAAGCTGCACTGAGTTTTCATTCAGCGTAGTTCGCACCCATTTGAGGGGGGACCAGATGCGCCAAAAGCATCTTCAGTAGAAGTGGAGGCAAAGGGGGACTCTGAAAGAGGAAAACGCAGAATATACGCACATCTCGCCCCCCATGCGGACCGTGGCGAATGTGAATTGCGGCCGTGAATCCACCAGCTATCCACCATAATTGAGGCATGAATCCATGCCATCCTGTGGTCATCTCTGAAGTTTGGAGCAAAACCGAAGCTTCTAAGGGCAAAAAATATACAGCGGCTTCCAATCTGACTTGAAGACTATCTGAGGGGTTTACTGTAGGTCTGCTAACAGTGCCCCCCCCCCCCCAAGCAGACAATGTAAATACCAAAGTCTGCGATCTCACCAAGGATTTCCCCGAAGGATGAATCCACAGCACAAGGGCAAAACCCGTGCCAAAAGACGAATTAAAAGTACTAGAAATGTAAAATGAAGCACGAGCAGAAAAGACAGAGCTGCAGGCACAGACTGGAATTCTAAGGCACGTGACAGGATGTATATACCTAGGGAGTGGCTAAAGGTTTGTTTTGGAGTACCTGCAGCTCAGAGCTAAAGAGGATACACAAACCCAATGGTGAAGATTCCAGAGTTTATTATACAAGAAATATAAATTAGCCTGGGCTGGATCAAGTCCAATTAATGATCTATCCACAGACCAAAAATGATGCCCCTCAACCCTTCCATTGCTTAAATTAAAATACATTAAAACTCAATAAGTACTGAGAAATATTATTATTGTATGAAACAAAACATATATATTTATAATGATTAGAAAAACATTGAACTACATGTTGGATAATGGGTGTGGCAGATGGCAGTGAAAGAGTTAAGGGCATGATAGCTAGGAGATAAAAACATATTGCATGACTTTAATCCAGGGTTTCTGCCAACTGAAGACCACCTCCTTGTCCTCCTCAGTTCTGGCTGCCAGAGTTCTCCAAGTTAATGTATCCAGATTGTTCCCGACAGCGTATCCAGATTGTTCCCGAAGAGAGGCAGCGTGGGAGCAGGCTCCGCCCCTCTCCCTGACCGAAAGGGAACATCTAAAAGAGCACAGCAGCCAGCCGGGCCCCCTTTCAGGCCACCAGCGGGAGACAGCGTATCCAGATTGTTCCCGAAGAGAGGCAGCGTGGGAGCCCTGCTCCGCCCCTCTCCCTGACCGAAAGGGAAAATCTAAAAGAGCACAGCAGCCAGCCGGGCCCCCTTTCAGGCCACTAGCGGGAGACAGCGTATCCAGATTGTTCCCGAAGAGAGGCAGCGTGGGAGCCCTGCTCCACCCCCTCCCTGACCGAAAGGGAACATTTAAAAGAGCACAGCGCCAACGGCGCTCAGCCGTTCGGCGTGCCTTTGTGAAGCGCCTGCAGTGATGACAGTTGGATTCTGAAGCTAACAAAATAACAGGCTCCAATCAGCAGGAGCACACCAGCACTTTATGAGAGCGATGGAGGACCCAGGATCCCAGAGGTACTTTCCGGTATACTGCACAGAGTGCAATATGTACGACTACCTCCCCTTGGGAAGGCGGGAGTATATATGCAGTCGGTGTCAGGAACTGGAAAGCCTGAGGATGGAGGTCGGCAGATTGAGGGTCAGGGTCCAGGAACTGGAGGGACTGGAGGGACTGCGCACCACAGAGGAGACGAGCTGGTCAACCCAGAACACAGACGGAGCAGGCCCCATTGTGCACCAGGTGAGAGACCTCGAAAGATTCATCGAGGAGGCCTATAGGAAGGTGGAGGAACGGGACCAGCAGCTGCACAGACGGATGTCGGCAGACGAGACCCAGGATCCACAAGGCGACACCAGGGAATGACCTAGCGGAGGAACCACGCAAGAGGAGGAGACCGCTACTCACCGGGACCCCGAGGGAGAGACACCGCACTACACCAAGGACACGGACCTGAGGCAGAGGAGGTTTCTGAGGAAAGGGAAGTCTGCTATTGTGGTGGGAGACTCGATCTTGAGAGAGGTAGACAGTCACGTAGCTGGAGGAAGGGAGGACCGGTTAGTGACTTGTCTCCCAGGGGCCAAGACACGAGACATCACTGATAGGATCGAGAGGATCCTGGACGGAGCAGAGACAGAGGAGACTGCGGTAATAATCCACGTCGGAACGAATGATGTGAGCCGGAGGAACTTCAGCATGGCCACACTGACTGACCAGTTCAGGGTCCTGGGACGAAAGCTGAAGCGGAGCACACGGAGGATAGCATTCTCGGAGATCCTGCCTGTACCGAGAGCAGATGCAAAGAGGCAGGCAGACTTCCAGGCTGTGAATGCATGGTTGAGGAGATGGTGCCAGGAGGAGGGCTTCCACTTTGTGAGGAACTGGACGTCCTTCTGGGGAAAGAGCAAGCTCTACCGGCGGGACGGCCTGCACCTGAGCACAGTGGAAACTAGACTACTGGCAGCCAATGTGAGGAAGGAGATCGAGAGGGCTTTAAACTGAGGAGAGGGGGAAAGCCGACAGCTGATCTGATGTTGATGCTTCGGACAACAGTATCCAGAACAGATGCTGAACGGGCTGACTGCAGGGAGGAAGCAGAGGGACCGGAGGATCTTATGATCAGACAGCGAGGGAAACATCAGGTAAAGGGAGCTTGCTGGGAGAAGACTAAGGGGCATGGAGACACAGGGGGACTGGGTGGCACGAGGGTGAAAGCTGAGGGCAATATAGAGGTACCACAAGGCGAGGGGGATCAAACAGAGGCTCAAGGGATGATAGCCCAGGAGGGGGCCGGTAGGGCTAGAAAACCCAGAGGAAAAGCGGGGAAGTGGGGTGGCGGGAATGTGGGGAAGCTGAAAGCTAAGAGAGTAAAGGCTGAGGGCAAAGCAGAAGCACAGGGAACGGGAGAACTGCCCGAAATCCAAGGGCAGGCGGCCCAGGTAAATGCAGAGGTGGAGGAAAAACGACGGGACCTACGGGACCTGCGGTGCTTATACGCAAATGCAAGAAGCCTCATGGCCAAGATGGGTGAACTAGAAGTCGTGGCCAAGGGGGAGGACCTTGATATAATTGGAATTGCAGAAACCTGGTGGACAGAGGAAAATCAATGGGATGTGGCGCTGCCGGGGTACAAGCTCTACAGGAGGGACAGGACCCACAAGAAGGGGGGAGGCATAGCACTATATATAAAGGACTCTATCCACTCGGTCGGGATGGATATGGTAACGAAGGCAGAGGGGCTGGAATCGCTATGGGTCAAATTGCCGGGAAACAAGGGTGCAGGCATAAAACTGGGGCTGTACTATCGCCCACCTGGTACGCCAGAAGGAGTCGGACACGACTTGGAAGCGGAATTGAGACAGGAATGCAGGACTGGAAGTGTAACAGTGATGGGGGACTTCAACTACCCGGGAATACACTGGAGTACGGGTCACTCCAACTGCACTAGGGAAACAGGATTTGTAGAAGCTGTGAGGAACTATTTCATGGAGCAACTAGTCAAAGAACCGACGCGAGGGGGTGCTACTCTTGACCTCATCCTAAACGGATTAGGGGGGCCTGCAAGAGGGGTAGAAGTGGGAGGACCACTAGGCAACAGTGATCACAATGTGATCAGATTCACATGAGAAAGGGGGACACCCATAGTAAGGAGGACCGCAACAACTGCGCTCAACTTCAAGAAAGGGAACTATGTTGCTATGAGGGAAATGGTGGGGAGGAAGCTCAGAAACATCTTTAGGATGGAGACTGTGGGAAGCGCCTGGACCCTATTCAGGGACACCCTGCAGGAAGCACAAAGAATGTACGTCCCCAGTTTCAGGAAAGGCTGCAAGAACAAGCGATCAAAGGACCCGGTTTGGATGTCAACTGAAGTAAAGAGGGCAATAAATGACAAAAAAGTATCCTTCCGGAGATGGAAAAAGGACCCAACGGAGGAAAATCACCAGGCACACAGGAAATGCCAAAAGGAATGCCACCAAGAGGTTAGAAAAGCGAAAGGGGAATACGAAGAGGGGCTGGCCAGGGAGGCGAAAAACTTCAAGGCATTCTTCATTTACGTAAAGGGGAAGCGACCAGCGAGAGAGGAGGTGGGGCCGTTGGACGATGGGGATAGGAAGGGAGTGATTAAGGAGGATAAAGAGGTAGCTGAGAGGTTGAACATGTTCTTCTCGTCGGTTTTCACGAGCGAAGACACATCTAATATACCGGACTCAGAGGAGCTCATGAGTGGGGAACAGGCCGAAAAATTGGAGCACATAGAGGTAAGTAAGGAGGATGTCCTCAAACAGATAGACAGGTTAAAATGCGGTAAATCACCGGGCCCGGACGGGATCCACCCAAGGGTTCTGAAGGAACTAAGACAAGAAATAGCGGGCACAATCCAGCATGTTTGCAACCCATCCTTGAAAACTGGTGAGGTACCAGAGGACTGGAAATTGGCGAATGTCACACCTATCTTCAAGAAGGGATCGAGGGGTGACCCCGGGAACTACAGGCCGGTGAGCCTGACTTCAATTATAGGGAAGATGGTGGAAGCTATGATCAAGCACGGCATTTGCGAGCACATCGAGAGGAATGGCCTACTGAGAACAAGCCAGCACGGATTCTGTAATGGAAGGTCGTGCCTAACGAACCTTCTGTACTTCTTTGAGGGAATAAGCAGTCGGGTGGACAATGGGGAACCCATAGACATCATTTACCTCGATTTTCAAAAGGCTTTCGACAAGGTGCCACATGAAAGGCTGCTTAGGAAGCTGTGGAACCACGGGGTGGGAGGGGATGTGCACAGATGGATCAAGCACTGATTGTCGGGTAGACTGCAGAGGGTCGGAGTGAAGGGCCAATATTCTGACTGGCGGGGAGTCACGAGCGGTGTGCCACAGGGATCGGTGCTGGGGCCGTTACTCTTCAACATATTTATCAATGACCTGGAAAAGGAGGCAAAGTGCGAGGTTATAAAATTTGCAGACGATACCAAACTGTGCGGTAGAATTAGGTTCAGGGAGGAGTGTGAGGACCTGCAAAGGGACCTGGACAAGCTGGAAGACTGGGCAAACAAATGGCAAATGCGCTTTAACGTGGAAAAATGCAAGGTCATGCATATAGGGAAAAAAAACCCGTTGTTCAACTACAAATTGGGGGGGGGCATTGTTGGGAGACAGCAGACTTGAGAGAGACTTGGGTGTGCTGGTGGATGCATCACTGAAGCCATCTGCACAGTGCGCAGCAGCCTCGAAAAAAGCCAACAGGATGCTGGGCATCATAAAGAGGGGCATAACAACCAGGACGTGGGAAGTCATCATGCCATTGTATCGAGCGATGGTGCGTCCACATCTGGAATACTGCATTCAGTATTGGTCGCCACACCTCAAGAAGGACATGGCGGTACTTGAGAGAGTCCAAAGGAGAGCAACGAAACTGGTAAAAGGGCTGGAACACTGCCCATAAGCCAAGAGATTGGATAGGCTGGGGCTCTTCTCTCTGGAAAAAAGGAGGCTCAGGGGAGATATGATAGAGACCTTCAAGATCATGAGGGGCATAGAGAGGGTGGATAGGGACAGATTCTTCAGACTGAAGGGGACAACAAGTACGAGGGGGCATTCGGAGAAACTGAAGGGAGATAGGTTCAAAACAAATGCAAGGAAGTTTTTTTTTCACCCAAAGGGTTGTGGACACTTAGAATGCGCTACCGGAGGAAGTGATCAGGCAGAGTACGGTACAGGGATTCAAACAGGGATTGGACGGATTCCTGAGGGATAAAGGGATCGTGGGATACTGAGGGAGGAGCTGGGATGTAACACAAGTATAGAAAGCTAACCAGGTAATAAGTATAGAAACCCAACAGGTCGTGCATGTGCAAGACCGGAGGGTTAGGACTACGATGGGAAGATAGGACTTCAATGAGAAACCAAGGTGGCAAGGGAGCCCCTTCTGGTGATTCAGACAGGTCGTGACCTGTTTGGGCCGCCGCGGGAGCGGACTGCCAGGCAGGATGGACCTATGGTCTGACCCGGCGGAGGCACTGCTTATGTTCTTATGTTCTTAACCAGCTATTATGATCCTGAGCCGTTGCCACTACAGCTGTCCCTCCACCCCCCACTCCCTCCCGGGCATGCTTGGTTTACGCTAGGGTAACCAGCCATCTGGATTTACCTAGACATGTCCTCTTTTTAGAGGACTGTCCAGGCATCCATATGGCTTTTGAAAACCCAGTATTTTGGCTGGGTTTTGAAAAGCTTCCAACTCGGGACCGCATCCAGAGTCCATCTGCGCATGTGCGGATGCAACATGGTGACATCATACGCATGCCTTCCCGACGTGGCTTCAAGCATACGAATAGGATGGGGGCGGGGCTCAGGTGGGATGGGTGGGAATTGGGTGAAACAGGGTGGAGCTGGGTAGAACTGGGCAGGTCTGGGGGTGGGACCATAAAATCTGGTAAGCCTAGTTTATGCACATGCGTGAAAAACAAGCAGAGCTTTGAGAGTTCTTAACAGCTTACCTGAGGAGGAGGTGGTCTTCAGCTGGCAGGGCTTGAGGGTTCCCAAATGTAACGGTTAATGTAGGAGGAGAGCTGAGCCTAAAGGCAGAGACCCAAGTCCCTTGCCCCCTGCCCCATTCCTTGGTTATGCCATTGCATACGGTATATCCTTACACTGACCTATATAGCTTGGTTTCAGAACTGTTTATAAAAAAGTAAAGAGAAACATTCCTTTTCCACCATTATATAAATGTCTCAGTCCCTGAAGGCAGCAAAGAAAAAATAAACCCCAATAAAAATAAACTGCAGCCATTTTTACAGCTGTTGTGCTTCCTGAGATTTCAGTGGAGAAATCCAATCTCATGAAAAAATAAAGAGATTTTCATGATCTCTGGAACTGCTTCTTGGAATTACACAAATAGAATTTGATATCCAACAGTCTAGGTCAGTAGTTCTTAAACCTGTTCTGGAGGACCCCAGGCCAGTCAGGTTTTCAAGATATTCCTAATGAATATGCATAAGTGAGATTTCCCTATAAAGTAGGTATGCAAATTTCTCTCAAGCATATTCATTAGGGACATCTTGAAAACCTGACTGTCTGAGGGTCCCCCGGGACAGGTTTAAGAACCACTGGTCTATGTCTTAAGTCAGGTTATTATGCATTTTTAAAGCCAGAGTTTTAATTTTCAACAGAAACTTGGCTTCTTAGCATCCAGCAAAGTAGTGCCTTGGGACATACAGAGCAATTTCAACTTATTAACCAAAACTGTATTCCTCATGTAAAAGCACTTCGCATAATTGAAATATCTGAGCCAGAATAACTGGCTATCTTACATGAGGGAGAGCTGAAAAGTTCTCAGCCCAACCAACAAAGTTGAGGCAGTCTCCATCGAGGGCTATACACTTAGTCCAGCAATTTTCCACTTTCTTTGTTCCATATTTCCCCCTTATATATACACCTACCTGTCTACCACCCCAATAGTCATCATGGTTGCAGGTGGCACCTATACAGCATCAGAATAGGGTTTTGGTGGGTTTTAGTGGGCTCATACTTTCCAACATAAATGTAGTAATTAGAGTGGCTTATGGGCCTGGGTCCTTTTCTTTATGGTTCACTAGTCCATCCACCAGGTTAATTAAGGCACCTGTGTGATGCTCTACTAGGCTTTCCCATACCAAGTGCTGCTGTTCTAGAGACAGGTATGTACTCTTTTATTCATATATTTGAGGGACGAGAGGGGGTTAGTGAGCAGTAGGGGAATGTGTGGAGTCATCTGGTCAGTTTGAGTACCTTTGTGGCACTTAGATGCTTCCAAAACAGGTCTAGCTGTGGACATCTAAGTTCCGTCCAGGACATCTTGGAAAAGGTTTGATTATCGCCACAAGATGTCTAAGTTTAGAACCCAAAGCCTATCCAGAACATGCCTCTCAACATGCCCCCTTGAACTTTAAGAAATTCAGTGAAATCCTATGTCTCATCTACTTACATCTATTAATTGTATCTATTTTGCGGATTGTTCCCATTCACCGATTGTATTTGCTAATTGTTTCCTTTCTCTGATTGTACCCATTCGCTGATTGTCCAGCCCTTCTTTATTGTAAACCACCTCGAACTTCTACGGCTTTGGCGGTATATAAGAAATAAATTATTATTATTATTATTATTATTTAGATAAATAATAACACTGAGAAATAAACATATGATCCAAATCTCCTATTGTTATTACCTCTTTTAGATATTTCTTAAATAGTATTTCAGCTGACAATAATGAAAAACTCAAAAATTTAATATTGGCAAATTTTTTCCTCCAAGAGTTCTTTTCCAAAATCTCTAATCACCTTTGAAGGGACAAATTGTCCTTAATAGCTGATGTTCCAATTGTGTATAATGTCCCCACTTGGGATTCAACAGAGGACAGCTGGTCTTCCATCTACACAATCTTATTATCAGGAGGTAACCTTAGAAGAAAAATCACAGACCTGAGATATTTCAGACCTTGAACAATCTTCTATGTCCACTAAAGTAACCCCTGAGGGAGAGACAATACAATCACCACAAACTCCATCTGGCAAGGTCACAGGTTTTAAAGTTTTATATGGTGGTTCCTCAGAAAGGCATGTGTAGTAGATGCTGACAGTACCAAACTCCAAGGGAAAGGAAACTTTGTTGGGTATCACTTATTCAAAAGAGGGATTGACAGAGGTGGGCTAGGTCTATCTCCCAATCTAAGTGGGGATCCCAAAATAGGACTGGAAGATAGTGGGCTTCTCAGGACTAGATGTTTGAAAATGGATATTTTCTTCACCCTATTTTTGGATGTTTTTCTCAAAACATCCAAAGTCAGACTTACACGTCCTATTGAAATCATCCCTCCATGGATTTTTCCTCTAGAGATTTATCCAAACCTTGTTTTAAACCCAGTTATGCTAAATGTTGTTACCATATCTTCTGACAATGAGTTCCAGAGCTTAATTTTTTTCCTATTTAGGTATTTCCATGTAACTTCACTGATTATCCTCTAGTCTCTGTAAGTTTTGAAAGAGCACGCTGAAGCTGATTAAAGGAGTGGCAGGCTTCGCGCCCGGGTGCTTCGTGACAACCTTCTGGTGTATAGTTTGGAGGGAGCAGTGCTCGTTGTGAACAGCTCAGCCTGTGATTTGCAGATCGGGGGTGGCGCCAGCGGGCTGCCGACGCTGCGCATGCGCTTTGTATGTTCGGGGTTGGTGACCTCATCGTTTGGCCTACACTTGGAGGTGTAGCTATGGTTTCCAGGGCTGGGTGGCATTGGCTGCGTGTCGCTAACGCGCAGGCAATTGAAGTGTTGGAGGCCTAGTGACCACATTTGTGACCTTCACATTCACCATGTTGTCGGCCAGTTTGTGTTTGGGTTGGGCACGGTGTTCGACTGGAGGAGTGGTTGTCTTTTATTGCTTCAGATTTGGTTTGTGCTCTGATGGTCTGGCTGGGTGGACATGCCAGTGTGCCATTTGCTACAAGTGCATGTAATGACATAAATAATGTGATCTGTAGTGCATGTCATAAATGGCGGATGTTAAATTTCTTGCCATCTATTGGATGATATCTTTATTTTGATAGAGATAGAGCTGGATATTACTGACTTAGCCTCTAAAGTAAAACTTAGCATCTCCAATATTCAAATGTGGGCCCAATCCGTTCAGATGAAACTTAATGCGTCTAAGACAAAATTATTGTGGCTAGGCCCTAAACTTGATTGTCTTCCAAGGTCTGTAGCATTGATATCTGGTTCTCTCCTGCAAATC
The DNA here is from genome assembly GCF_902459505.1 of Geotrypetes seraphini. Lineage (NCBI taxonomy): Eukaryota > Metazoa > Chordata > Amphibia > Gymnophiona > Dermophiidae > Geotrypetes > Geotrypetes seraphini. Next base: position 59,976,456 of record NC_047085.1, read on the forward strand.
GAGTTTTCTGCTAAGATCATGAGAGTTCTTTTTGACTCCTCGCTTTCTTTTAAGGATCAGATCAGCTCTGTGATTAAGAAATGTTTTTTCAGTCTACGCATGTTGAAAAAAATTAGACACCTTTTTTACCAACACCACTTTTCCATTTTGGTTCAAATGATTATTCGATTATTGTAATACCCTTTACCTCGGTATCACAAAAAACTGTCTCTCCAGATTACAATTGGTCCAGAATACTGCTGCCAGGCTGATTTTTGGGAAGTGTAAGTTTGATTATGTGACACCATTGCTCCTCAACCTTCACTGGTTCCCTGTGTATTTTAGAGTCCAGTTTAAGTGTACCTGTGTTGTTTTTAAAATTCTTCCTGGTATTTTTACTCCCTTAGTTCCTTTATCTTGGAATCTTTATAGATTCTCTTTTGCAAGGAGACGTACATAAATGGATCAAGAATTGGTTGGCAGGTAGGAAGCAGAGGGTAGGAGTGAAGGGCCACTACTCGGATTGGAGGAGGGTCATGAGTGGTGTTCCGCAGGGGTCGGTGCTTGGACCGCTGCTATTCAATGTATTTATAAATGATCTAGAAACAGGGACGAAGTGCGAAGTATTAAAATTTGCAGACGACACCAAACTATTTAATGGAGCTAGGCCTATAGAAGACTGCGAAGATTTACAAAGGGACCTGAACAAGCTAGGAGAGTGGGCGACGAGATGGGAGATGAAGTTTAATGTAGAGAAACGTAAAGTCTTGCACGTAGGAAACAGAAACCCGAGGTACAGCTACACGATGAGAGGGCTGTCATTGAGTGAGAGTACGCAAGAAAGGGACTTGGGGGTAATAGTGGACAAGACAATGAAGCTGTCAGCACAGTGTGCAGCGGCCGCTAAGAAAGCGAATAGAATGCAAGGTATAATCAAGAAGGGTATTACAACCAGAACGAAAGAAGTTATCCTGCCATTGTATCGGGCAATGGTGCGCCCGCATCTGGAGTACTGCGTCCAATATTGGTCGCCGTACCTAAAGAAGGATATGGCGATACTCGAGAGGGCGACATGCTTGATAAAAGGTATGGAAAACCTTTCATACACTGAAAGATTGGAGAAACTGGGGCTCTTTTCCCTGGAGAAGCGGAGACTTAGAGGGGATATGATAGAGACTTACAAGATCATGAAGGGCATAGAGAAAGTGGAGAGGGACAGATTCGTCAAACTTTTGAAAACTACAAGAATGAGAGGGCATTCAGAAAAATTAAAAGGGGACAGATTCAGAACCAATGCTAGGAAGTTCTTCTTCACTCAGAGGGTGGTGGACACCTGGAATGTGCTTCCAGAGGATGTGATAGGACAGAGTACGGTTTTGGGGTTCAAGAAGGGATTGGATGATTTCCTGAAGAAAAAGGGTATAGAAGGGTATAGATAGAGGATTACTATATAGGTCCTGAACCTGATGGGCCGCCGCGTGAGCAGGCTTCTGGGCATGATGGACCTCTAGTCTGATCCAGCAGAGGCATTACTTATGTTCTTGTGCAAGATTCACCTGAAACAGTGAAAAGTAAAACAAACTACCAAAGAATCAAACCAGCATTCAGTTGGATTGTCAATTTGCTGAATGGTATAGATTGCTGTAACTTCATGTAATTGACTGAAGAACTTTTGTGAAAGGCTACACTGACTAAGGTTGAAAAACAGGTCTTAGAACAGCTGTAAGATTATTTATGTGAAATAACTGCAGTGTTGATCAAGGATACCCTGCTATTGTGAAGGAAATTTGAAAGACTGAAAAAAGCTCTTAATTTGAGAAAAATGTGGGCAGTGAATTTCTCTATAAATGGTTCATTGTAATAGAAACTGTTAAAAGATATATATTGGAATGTCGACAGTTTCCGCAGGAGGGCCCCCAGCCAATTTTAGAAGCTCAATTTTCTTCTAATTAAATCAGCACAACGGAGTGAAAATGAGCAGACTTTCAATCTAATTTAGGATGCAGAATCTTCGATTAGCATTTCTCCCAAAATATCTATTTTAGAACTAACATTTGTTCTGGAATAAAAATGAAATTTTGTGGACCCCTTGTCAGTAGAGTGGTATAACTTACCTTGGAGCACTGGTCTTGACCTTGGGGCCACCGCGTGAGCGGACTGCTGGACAGGATGGACCATTGGTCTGACCCAGTAGCAGCAATTCTTATGTTCTTATATTCTCTAGATATAAGTTGGTGCAAGTGTCAAGGTACCTAGCAGGGTTCCCAAATAATTCCATGCAACCAAGAGATTCAACAAGAAAAGAAGTATAAAATGTATTGAGAAAAATTTTGTGAAGAGCACTAGGTAAGTTCTTCAGGGTGGGTACCAATTTGTAAGGCTGGATGGCATTCAACAATTGGTAAGCTTACAAAGGTATCACCTAATAAAGAGTGTAGACGCTTGAAGAGCTGGGACATATATTTCTTTATTCCAGATGAAAAAGACTCAAGACCCAACACTGACAGTGTCTCGGTTTTTAGCCTGCTTCAGGAGTCTTTGGTGAAATCATTATTTGTATATAAATTGTATTGTACTTTTTGTTGGCATTAAAAACTAAATAAAGTTTAAAAAACCCAACAATTTCTCTTTCTGTTGTCCCAATTTGGAAAACAACTGTTTTCAACGATTGACGGGAGTGAATCTTGTCCTTTTTCTCTGTTCAAACTTTCAGATAAGTTAAAATCTCCCTTCTCGTGTGGTGATCACCCCTACATGATAGAACAATGGTCCCCTGTCCATAAATACCCTCAATCACCCCCCTCACACCCTTACAGGTGTAAGCAAATTCACATTACACAGGTATCCCTTAGGAAAGATACACTACAATGCACATTACCGTTAACTTAAATACACAGATCTGAAGTATGTCTTGCTAGAATGAATGTGGCCTAGTACAGTACATGTGTGTACACACTGTGCTGCCGGTCTAGTAGAGTCTCCACAAACATTGCAGTTGTCTTGCGTTGGGTACCGCTCACATTGTCTTGAGTTGGGATTCTGCTCACACTACAGCACCGAAACAGCCTTAGCCTCCATCATTGATCACATCTCACACTTACTCAGTTTAGGGAAACATGCACTAATACTCCAATTCGACCTCAGCAGCGCCTTTGACCTGGTGGATCACAACATCCTACTCAGCTGTCTTGATGCCATAGGCATCTCGGGCCATGTGCTTAACTGGTTCAAAGGCTTCCTAAAAAACCGATCCTATCAAGTCATCAGTGAACAAACCTATTCTCAGACATGGATCAACCCCTGTGGTGTCCCTCAAGGCTCCCCCACCCTATTCAACCTATATATGTCCTCCCTAGGCCAAGAACTATCCAAGCTGAACCTCCAATCATACATCTATGCAGATGACATCACAATCATTGTCCCCATCTCCACACTATCATCCAAAACCAGATAGTTCATCACATCAATCATCAACCAAGTAGAACAATGGTCTACAAATTGTCACACAGCTATCCCCTGCTCTCATCGGCAGGCAGTTTAGCTGTGCTGAATCCTGACCTGTCGGCGTGGCTTCCCCAGGAAAGAGGAAGGCTTTTCAGGTAAAACAGACCTAGGCTCCTGCCTAATCTGCCAGGCCACACTGAGATATGCTTGCCAAAAAGGAGATGACACAATTTAAGTCTGTTCAAAACTTATTCCTAGGCTTTATTAAACCAGGGGGTCTGAATACTTTCAGCCACCCTCATGGAATGCAAAAATTAAGCATAAAACAAAAATATCATACAGCTTTCAGAATTGTCAGAATGGCTTAAAGTTCAAGTAGGGCATACAATTGCAGTTCCCTGGACTTTCTCTGCTTTAAAGATAGTCCTCTTTACCAGGGGTCAAATAAACAGAAATGCCATGAAAATAAACTTCCAAACAATGAAAGCAAACTGCATCACAAAGCAGATAAATGAAGTTGCAAACTTTAGAAATAAAGTTCCAGGCTTTTCAGCTAACCTAGCTGGGTAACGTGTATAGTTTTCAGAGCAGACTCCGAGGCTCATTAGCATCAGCTGAGTTTCCCAGCCAACGGAGCACAGCAGTATATTAGCTAAGCTGGTAGGTTTACAAAGGCTTTAACACAGAGGCTTCACACTATTATAAATACAGTCCCTTTAGCAAGCCACAACCTCTGGGCAGTCCCAGAGTGAAATGGAGAGGTTTTCCTTCTCTCCCTAATCAGTCACCTGGGCACTAGTCACAGAGGGCCAGCATTCAAACATAGGTTATTGAGACAGATACTTGGCTTCCCTTTAGCTTATGGACTAACCTCCATTCCCTCTGGGTTATAGTCAGCTTCTGGACACACTTCAGCAGTGTTCATTGCCTCCTCTTTTCCAGCAGCTGGGCTCAAGCTTGAGAATTCCTCTGCCATCTCCACATCCTCACTACTGTGGGGTTGAGGAGGGAGACTTCTCTCCTCATCTGCCTGTTTGCACTGTTGCTGGTCGTGCCTTTGCCTTGGTTCCTCAGCTTCCCCTCCATTCCTGCTCTCCCCACTGTGATTCCATGCTCTGCTTTTACGTGTGTTATAGCCCCACCCCTCTCTCCTAGGAGCAGGGGGGTTGGGCAGGAAATCCCTAGGGAAATAACTCAGGTGTCTCCTAGGCTGATAATGTGCATACCTTGCAGGACTAGGACTCCACTTCTCAGTAAAAGTCCTATAAGGCTTTCTGGTGTACTTATTATGATATGGCACTCTCTGCTGGATATTCTTAGGCTCATACCTTTCCTGCTTTACCTCACTGTCTGAGGGATAGTCAGCCAATTCCCTATCCTTACTTTTAACCTAGTAAGCTCTCCTGACCAGGGACCATTCTCTGCTTTTATCCATAACAGGGACAAAGCTGGCTACGGGTTTGTCACAAAATGCCAAACTAAAACTGAACCCAGAAAAACCTAAAATATTTATGGCCTCCCCTCCAAACAAACCTGCCGAATCTTCTATCATCCTAAATGGAAGAAACTTCCCAATTGATCCTGCCATTAAAATCCTAGGAGTCACCTTAGATCAGTGGTTCCCAACCCTGTCCTGGAGGACCAGCAGGCCAATCGGGTTTTCAGGCTAGTCCTAATGAATATGCATGAGAGAAATTTGCATATAATGGAAGTGACAGGCAAGCAAATGTGCTCCATGCATATTCATTAGGGCTATCCTGAAAACCTGATTGGCCTGGTGGTCCTCCAGGACAGGGTTGGGAAACACTGCCTTAGATCAATAACTGACATTCGAAGCCTACACCAACATCCTAATCAAAAAATGCTTCCACTTACTATGGAAACTACGCACACTAAAACCATACTTTGACTTTGCATCATTTAGACTATTGGTCCAATCGCTGGCCCTGAGCTTACTGGATTACTGCAACATAATCTACCTAAGGTCGCACAAAAAAAAAAAAAAAATCAAGAAACTGAGGCTAATCCAGAACACGGCCGTTCGACTAATCTTTGGCCTCAATAAATCCAAACACATCACCCCATACTACAAGAAACTTAACTGGCTACCCATTGAGGCCAGAATAATCATCAAATTCGGCTGCCTTTGCTACAAGACACTCTTCGGCACCGCTCCCACCTACCTCCTGAAACACTTCATTATACAGGACAAACTCTGCTCCTCATGCAGAACACTCCTGTTTACATTCCCCTCCCTTAAAGGATGCCGATCCAAAAGATTCCTAAACAGGACACTCCAAGCAGGGATATGGAACAACACCCTAAGCGACATAATCCTGAACTCACTAACGTACCACACATTCAGAAAATCACTAAAAACATACTTATTCGACAAATTTGTCTGAACCTCCAAAATGGTTCAACACCTACCTCTTCTTACACGTTCTCCCTCCCACCCCCTATGCTGCCCAACCACATAACCGTCCACCTACCCCTTCCCAATTCCAACCGATATTAACTCGCTGAAATCAGCACCTCTTATTGTACACCGTCTTGAACTGAAAGGTATGGCGGGATAGAAAATATAGCTATCATCATTATTATTATTGCCATGATCCTTGGTGTCTGCGTCTCTATTGGCTGCTGAAGTCAGCTCATCCTGGCTGCTCGCTGGGGCCTTCCCTCTGCCACTTTATTGATGACATCACTGATGATGCAGCAGAGGAGGGCGATGAAAATGATAGGAGGCTTGCGCCAGAAGACGTACGAGGAGAGACTGGAAGCCCTGAATATGTATACCCTAGAGGAAAGGAGAGACAGGGGAGATATGATTCAGACGTTCAAATACTTAAAGGGTATTAATGTAGAACAAAATCTTTTCCAGAGAAAGGAAAATGGTAAAACCAGAGGACATAATTTGAGGTTGAGGGGTGGTAGATTCAGGGGCAATGTTAGGAAATTCTACTTTACGGAGAGGGTAGTGGATGCCTGGAATGTGCTCCCGAGAGAGGTGGTGGAGAATAAAACTGTGACTGAGTTCAAAGAAGTGTGGGATGAACACCGAAGATTTAGAATCAGAAAATAATTTTAAATATTGAACTAGGCCAGTTACTGGGCAGACTTGCATGGTCTGTGTCTGTGTATGGCCGTTTGGTGGAGGATGGGCAGGGGAGGGCTTCAATGGCTGGGAGGGTGTAGATAGGCTGGAGTAAGTCTTAACAGAGATTTCGGCAGTTGGAACCCAAGCATAGTACCGGGTAGAGCTTTGGATTCTTGCCTAGAAATAGTTAAGAAGAAAAAAAAAATCTAAAAAAAAATTGAATTGAATTGAATCAGGTTGGGCAGACTGGATGGACCATTTGGGTCTTTATCTGCCGTCATCTACTATGTTACTATGAATAGCACAATAAAATGTGTGGTACGAATTGCATGGAGTAGGATGGGAGGGCATAAAAAAATCAAAAAAGGCTAACAGAAAAAGCCAGTTTCGTTAAAAAAAAAAAAAAAAAAAAAAAGGCTCCAGATTATTTGGCAAGGAATTCCATACTGATGCCGCTATACAGCTAAAAACTGAACTTAAATTAGAAATCCAAACAAAATTTAGCGGTGGCTGAAATAATAAGTAGGTTGTTAGACAAAAAAGAGGACAGGGTGTATAGAGAACATGATGTGGGAGAATCAACGTCACCCCAATTTTCAAAAAAGGATCGAGAGGGGAACCGGGCAACTATAGACCTGTGAGTCTTACGTCTGTCCCTGGCAAGATGGTTGAAGCACTGATCAAGGATAGCATAGTCCGGCACTTGGACGCACATGACTTGATGAAACCCAGTCAACATGGATTCAGGAAAGGGAAATCATGTTTGACGAATTTACTCCAATTTTTTGAGACCGTGAACGAGCAAATTGATAGTGGGAAGCCGGTGGACATAATATACTTGGACTTCCAGAAAGCGTTCGACAAAGTTCCACACGAAAGACTTCTCAGGAAACTACAAAGCCATGGCATAGAGGGAGATATACAAAGATGGATAGGCAAATGGCTGGAAAACCGAAAGCAGAGAGTGGGCATAAATGGGAAGTTCTCCGACTGGGAGAAAGTGACTAGTGGTGTACCCCAGGGCTCGGTACTTGGGCCGATCCTTTTTAATATTTATATCAATGACCTGGAGGAAGGAACATCCAGTGAGATCATCAAGTTTGCAGACGATACAAAACTATGCCGGGCGATCAGATCGCAGGAGGATAGAGAGAAACTCCAGAGCGACTTGTGTCGGTTAGAAACATGGGCGGAGAAATGGCAGATGAAGTTCAATGTGGAGAAATGCAAGGTAATGCATTTAGGCAATAAGAATAAGGAATACGAGTATACAATGTCAGGTGCAACTCTGGGGAAGAGTGAACAAGAAAAGGACCTGGGTGTACTGATAGATAGGACCCTGAAGCCGTCGGCACAATGCGCGGCAGCGGCAAAGAAGGCAAATAGAATGTTGGGCATGATAAAGAAAGGAATCTCGAGTAGATCGGAGAAAGTTATAATGCCGCTTTATAGGGCAATGGTCAGACCACACTTGGAATACTGCGTCCAACATTGGTCTCCCTACCTAAAGAAGGATATAAAACTGCTGGAGAGGGTGCAGAGACGAGCAACAAAACTGGTGAAGGGTATGGAGAAACTGGAATACGAGGACAGACTTATAACACTAGGATTGTTCTCCCTTGAGAAAAGGAGACTGCGTGGGGATATGATCGAGACCTTCAAAATACTGAAAGGAATCGACAAAATAGAGCAGAGAAGATTATTTACATTGTCCAATTTGACACGGACTAGAGGACATGTAATGAAGCTAAGGGGGGACAGGTTCAGGACTAATGTCAGGAAGTTCTGCTTCACTCAGAGAGTGGTTGACACCTGGAATGCCCTCCCAGAGGAGATTATTGCGGAATCGACCGTCCTAGGCTTCAAGAGCAAACTAGATGCATATCTCCTTAAGAGAGGCATATAAAGATATGGTGGACTATAAATTACGCCAGGTGTACACCTGGCAGGGCCTCCGCGTGTGCGGATCGCCGGACTTGATGGACCGAAGGTCTGATCCGGAGATGGCAGTTCTTATGTTCTTATGTTCAACATTTTGAACAGGTAATCAAATTTGCTCAAATAATATGGGGGGAGATAAGATCTGATTCCTTAGCATTAAAGATAAGTTTCAAGGCAGTATTTTGTATGAGTTATACTGTAAATGTTTGATTTGAAGAAGAACGGACACCCACAAATGTGTTTGATGTCGTAGATCATAGTCTCCTGGTAAGTAGGTGGAATGTCAAGTCAAGCACTAAATCAATGTAAAAGATTTATCGTATCTGGATCTTACAAATTCAGAAAGAGTGGTGAAATTTCAGGTAGATGGTCTGCTGTATCAGGGGTGCAAAAAAGATTCCCACTGTGATCCTTTAATTTAATATTTTAAAGTGTTCATTAGGGTTTAAATTAGAGGAAGCAAGATATCAAAGTTTTAGCTAGGCCGGCCAAATTACAATTTTATTGCCAGTGAATTCTAAAATTAATTAGATCCATCCCCAGATTGCAACATGTATTTCTTTAATTAGTGACCAAATGTATTCTAGTCATTTAAAATTAAACAAACATAAGACCAAGTTTCTTTTAATTGGGTCAAAGTCACTGATTGATCTGAAGATGTCATTTGTTGTGGATGACATTAATTATAGTTTGGAGTTGGTCCAGAGGAAGGCTACTAAAATGGTGCATGGTCTTCATCATAAGACGTATGGGGACAAACTTAAACATAAGAACATAAGAATAGCCTTAATGGGTCAGGCCAATGATTGCAGTATACAAAAATAAAGTTATTATTATTATTCATTAAGCTCAGTAGCCCATTCTCACAGTGGCCAATCCAGGTCACTAGTACCTAACCAAAACCCAAAGAGTAGCAACATTCCATGCTACTGATCCAGGGCAAGCAGAGGCTTCCCCCATGTCTTAATAATAGACTATGGACTTTTCCTCCAGGAATTTGTCCAAACCTTTCTTAAAACCAGCTACACTATCCACTTTTATCACAACCTCTGGCAATACGTTCTAGAGCTTAACTATTCTCTGAGTGAATACTGTATACTTTGGAGGAAAGGCGGGAGAGGCGAGATATGATAGAGACATTTAAATACCTACATGATGTAAATGAGTCGAGTCTTTCATTTGAAAGGAAGTTCTGGAATGAGAGGGCATAGGATGAAGTTAAAAGGTGATAGGCTTAGGAATGATCTAAGGAAATACTTTTTTACAGAAAGGGTGGTAGATGCACGCAACAGTCTCCTGGAAGAAGTGGTGGAGACAGAGACTGTGTCTGAATTCAAGAAAGCCTGGGATATGCACAAGGGATCTCTTAGAGTGAGGAAGAGATAATGGTTCCTGCGGATTGACAGACTGGATGGGCCATTTGGCCTTTATCTGCCATCATGTTTCTATGTTTCTATGAAAATATGGGGATTATTTTTGATAGTAGTTTTACCATGGAACCTCAGATAAATCATCTGGTAAAATGCTGCATTTGGATATAATGGATTGAATTCTATAAATGGCACCCAAAAAGTTGGCACTGAAAAAGTTAAAACTCAGCACTATTCTATAAACGGCACTCAAAGCGATCCTTTTAATAAGGTGTGCTATATTTAGCGTGTGGGTGTGCTGAGGTCTTTTTTTCGTGTTCTCCACAAACAATACTTCTTAACATGTTCATTTATAATTTTTACTTATTCATTGGTCTTCAGAAGTGCCAATATTAGCCAATTGGTTTGAGTGGCCAAATACTATGTGGCACTAGCCTTCTCATCAGACCATTATGTTTTATATAAAGTGCTTTAGTGCATTAATGCTTCTATATTTCAGTGCTTGAATAAATAAATAAATACTTAATTTTTTAACTTATCTTTTTTTCTGCATTTTCTGAGTTTTCCATTTGTCAGTAGCTATCGGGAAGGGACCTGTCATTCCGACATGTTTCACCCGAAGGCTGTATCAAGAAAAAGTCCCCTGCAATAAAATGCATTCATTAAACTCAGTATAAGATATCAATTTAATTAAAAGACCTTTCTGCTATTGCAAACATCTCTAAAAGCATCTTTAAAGAAAGGGGTTCTTCCCAACCGGCAAGTCCCTTCTGCTTTAGCTCCACACCATCCCGATCATTGTCAATTTTGTGACAAAGATGGCTGCGGCATTTTTTGCTCCTCTTTTTAACCTCCCTCTTCTCTGACATCAGGGGCAGCAGTAGCGAATCAGGAATCAGATAAGAGACATCCATTGCATTTCCTGGTTTAGACCTCCTGAGTATACTAAACTAAACTAAACTAAACTAAGCCTTAAGTTTATATACCGCATCATCTCCACGGAAGTGGAGCTCGATACCCAATTTAACCTAAAAATCCAGTTTTGTTCACAGTAGTTTAGTTTGCATTCATAGGCCTTTTTTTTAGCACAGCTCTAAGATGGACGACAGTGCCATTTTCTTATTAATGGCCATGAGCAAATTGCTAAATTAGCACGTGAGCACTCAATGCTACCTATTTAGTAGATATTAAGAAGTTCTACGCCAATTCTGTGTAATCAGTGAGCTTGCGCCGTAGAAACATAGAAAGATGACGGCAGAAAAGGGCTATAGCCCATCAAGTCTGCCCACTCTACTGACCCACCCCATTACGTCTGAGTACTAATGACCTAGTTCCTTAACTCGACCCTCGTAGGGATCCCACTAGGACGTCCCATTTATTCTTAAAGTCAAGCACGCTGGTGGCCTTGATCACCTGCTCTGGAAGCTTGTTCCAGTGATCTACAACCCTCTCTGTGAAGAAATACTTCCTTACGTCACTATTAAATTTCCCTCCTCTGAGTTTGAGCGGTTGCCCCCTTGTGACCGAGGGTCCTTTGAGAAAGAAGATGTCTTCTTCCACCTCGACACGTCCCGTGATGTATTTAAATGTCTCAATCATGTCCCCCCTTTCCCTGCGTTCCTCTAGAGTGTAGAGCTGCAATTTGTTCAGTCTTTCTTCGTACGAGAGACCCTTGAGCCCTGAGATCATCCTAGTGGCCATCCGCTGAACCGACTCAACTCTATGCACGTCTTTACGGTAATGTGGCCTCCAGAATTGCACACAGTATTCCAGATGTGGTCTCACCATGGTTCTGTACAATGGCATTATGACTTCAGGTTTGCGGCTAACGAAGCTTCTATTGATACATCCCATAAGTTGCCTTGCTTTGGATGAGGACTTCTCCACTTGTTTGGCAGCCTTCATGTCTGCACTGATGATTACTCCCAAGTCTCTTTCTTCTGAAGTCCTAGCTAGTGTTTCTCCATTTAAGGTGTAAGGTTTGCATGGATTTCTGCTACCGAGATGCATAACCTTACATTTCTTAGCATTGAAGCCCAGCTGCCATGTCGAGGACCAGTTTTCCAACGTAAGCAGATCCTGCGTCATACTATCCTGCAGATTGCTTTCACTTACTATATTACATAGTTTGGCGTCATCAGCGAATAGTGTTACTTTACCCTGAAGCCCTCGGGTCAAGTCCCTTATGAATATGCTAACTGATTAGCACAGGACATACTTACTCTCTGCCCCAAACATGCCCCTGTGCTAAAAAGCATGAAGTATGCTTTAGCATTTGTGAAGTATGCACCAAGCCTGCTGTTAGTGTCTGGCTCTTGAACACTTGCAATTAGCGCCAAGTTAGGTACCATTTAAGAAGAACACCAGATTCATCTGGTGTGATATAACATTAGCTGAGCTGATGTCACTGGCTGGTAATATTTATTGAATGATGGTGTGGGTAAAATGGGAGGGGGGGGGCAGAGGGTGAGGGGAATATATGAAGTGTTGTCAAGGGTCTGTAGAATAAGGATTGACAAGTTTATAAGGTAAGAAAGGGTTAATAGACAGAGCTTGTAAGAAAGAGAAATGATTAGGGATGTTTTTAAGGTGATGGGTGGAGCAGTCACGGGATTGGTTGGATGTTGTGGCAGTCTGGAGTGAATTCTGTGAAGAAAGGGGAACAGTAGAGTATCTTCAGGAAAAGATTATCCCTCCCTCCCTCCCATTTGTGCTGGTGTTATGTTTTATGTCAGTGTTGTGGGATGGGGTGTGGGGTGTACATGTTATATGTCGACTTGGGTGAGTTTGGTGGAGCTTATGGGGTTGGGGGGAGGTGGTCGCTGCTTTGGGTGGGGCGTAAAATGGGGTTTGGCCCAGTTGGATCTGGGAGATGAGCAGTTAATAAATAAATGTAACACTCGTATGCGATACCACTGCGAGGGGAAGCATGGGCTTGCGTCACCGTGGATCATGTTTGGGGGGAGGGGAAGCATGGGCTTGCGTCACCGTGGGTAATGTTTAGGGGAAGGGGAGGGGAAGCATGGCCTTGCGTCACCATGGGTCATGTTTGGGGGAATGTTATAAATTTAAAGACTTATATTGCAAATACATTTTCACAAGAAAAATCTACATGATGTCATGTAAAACATGAACAAATATAGTTGGGGCTGGATAAATTCCTTTTATATCCTCAAAACTCCTTGATTTTATAGGAAGCCTCAGCCCCACCACTCCACCGCTGTATTATCTTATAACTGCGGGAAGAATTATGTGGTGCCTCATCATTGGCTGTCCCTTCAAGTATTTATAAAGTGTCGTTGTGCCAGTTTTGATCCCATACGAAATAAATACAGGATAAATATCTTGTCTGTATATATATATATAAATATAAAGTGCTTAAATACTTAGCTCCATATCAGCCAAAAACCTGGGAGTCTGACCCGACATGTTTCGCTCACAAAGAGCTGTATCAAGGATCTCCCGAGGTTGCTGCCATCATCCGACTCCACTTATCTTCAGATAAGTATATATATATAAAGTGCAGATAAGTGGAGTCGGATGATGGCAGCAACCTCGGGAGATCCTTGATACAGCTCTTTGTGAGCGAAACATGTCGGGTCTGACTCCCAGGTTTTTGGCTGATATGGAGCTAAGTATTTAAGCACTTTATATTTATATATATATATATATACAGACAAGATATTTATCCTGTATTTATTTCGTATGGGATCAAAACTGGCACAACGACACTTTATAAATACTTGAAGGGACAGCCAATGATGAGGCACCACATAATTCTTCCCGCAGTTATAAGATAATACAGCGGTGGAGTGGTGGGGCTGAGGCTTCCTATAAAATCAAGGAGTATTGAGGATATAAGAGGAATTTATCCAGCCCCGACTATATTTGATTATAATACTGAACATACGGTGACTGGAAGAGCATACACTGTTGCCAGAGATTGTTATGCTTTATGTAAAACATGAACAGCACTGTTTTGGTTCAAATGATCGGTACCGATCAACAGAAGATAAGTTGAAAGTTTCTTTCTTCTATCATCCAGCACAGACAGCCCTGCTTAAGGTTTTTACACTTTGGGAGAGCAATGGAGGTTTATTTGCCAGTGAGGTTACCACCCAACCATCTTTAACCACCTTTGTGGAGGTGGGAGGGCTTTAGTCTGAGGCTTTTTCCTCCATTTTTTTATGGCACCCCTCATTTGAACCAAAACAGTGCTGTTCATGTTTTACATGACATCTTGTAGATTTTTCTTGTGAAAGTGTATTTGCAATATATTTGAGCTTTTCACAAATCCGAGTTTTTCTAGCTATAAATTTAAAGACTTAATAGGAGCTAGTTTTGACATCGAATAGCTCCCTGGGGGTGTGTGAAATATGCATTGGAGGTTTGTTGATTTTTGGACACAGATTGTATTGTAAGTGGAGATAATATTCAGACACATAATAAAGCTGCAGCCAAATATTTATTCCAATAAAACTGAGTTGTGTGATTATTGATTGATGGTGATTAGCTTTCAGTTGCAGGTGACGGGAATGCGAATGCTAATGTTATAGAACTGTGCTTAGCACCAGGAACCACAACTAATTTTAGACACGGCTATTTACACCAGCAGAAATGTGGTATAAATCCTTGTGCCTAAATTTATGAAAAGAAAGAAATGTATGAGAGAAAGTAGCAAGCATGTTGAAACAAGTTCGTGCATGTGACATGTCTCAAGGTTACTCATTCACAGTTGCGGCTCAATGCAAGTCTAATATTCCAAGAGACAGGATGTCAGGAGAGTCCTCCTGCAAATCAAGCAAGAAACTGCTAGCTTTGGAACATGTTTAGTGATAAAATTTCTAATCTAATCTAATCTTCATTTTATATACCGCATCTACTCCCTAAGGAGCTCAACTCGGTCGTTAAAAAATGAAACATAACAAGTAAAAACTGTTGGATAGAAACAGAAATTGGTTAGATTAGATGGATGGAAAAAGTTAGAAAAAAAGCCAAGGAGATTCATGAACACATGATTGTAGTTTTTTGATGAGTCTGCTCTATCATCCTACAAGGTAAAATTTTGGAGCAAGCAGGTTAAGTGGGGTAGAGAGTCCATTGAAGATGACCCTCACACTGGATGGCCTATGGAAGCAACTTCCACAGAAATGTGCAAACAAGTTGAGGATTTAATTTTGACTCCCGAATAGCGGGAGTCAATCAAGGAGAAAAGATGAGGGAAATCACATCATATGTGCTGCTTCTTCATAACAAAGCACTGGTGCACATGTCACCACAATCAAAGGCTGCCATCCCAGAATATGGGTTTCAGCAGCTGAACCATCCACCCTAAAGTCCTGACCTGCTCCCTTGGATTATTTCCTGTGCTGAGTTTTGAAGAAATCTCTCCGTGGACAGCAGTTTTCAAGTGATGATGATGTCAAGGAAGCTGTGACATCCTGGTTTGAAGGTCAGACAGAAGAATTCTTTACAAAGGGGTTAAAGTCATTGAAGAAAAAGTGGATGAAGTGTATGGAGCTATCAGTGGGCTATATTGAAAAATAAAACACATGTTTTTGAAAAATCTTTTCTTTTCTATTGAGGTAAATAAATTGAGCGCCACTCATAGAATAAATTTAGATTAATAATCCAATATCTAATATCATGCAGATTACACTATTATAAAATAGCCTACATAGAAATTCCCAAATGTTAGATGAAGAGATTGCAATCAATGAAGAACGTAGCTGTTCGCTTAAGATTTTTCTCTTAAGAAATGTGATAGGGTTACCTCATTTTTTTGATCAGCTTCACTGGCTCCTCAATGAAGCTAGAATATCATACAAATTATATTGTACGGTATTTAAGATCATCAACAGCATAGACTTAATGGATTTAACATGCACTAACGTTTAACGTGTGCTAACAGCTAAGATGCCCATTTTACAAGTGGGCTTCTTGGCATTTAGTGCATGCTTAGTAAAAGGACCTCTATATCTTTAATCTTACTAGCAGGTCTTTTTCTAATAGAAAACATTTCACTCATAAATGAAATAATTTGGGGCTCATGTTAATAAGCGGCCTTACCAATTAATGCCATCCATAAATCGATATACACAATATTGCAATCTTCAAAAGTCAAATCAATAAACCGCAACAGGTCTTGTATATACCAAAACGCAATTTGTTCTGTCAGCCATTATACAAATTTGCTGAACTATAACCATGGGATCTTCAGAATGCCAGCTGCACTTTTGGAAGGGTATAAATATACTTTATCAATAACTATATCTATAATAATTTTTAATGTAACATAACATAGTAACATAGTAGATGACGGCAGATAAAGACCCGAATGGTCCATCCAGTCTGCCCAACCTGATTCAATTTAATTTTTTTTTTTTTTTTCTTCTTAGCTATTTCTGGGCAAGAATCCAAAGCTTTACCCGGTACTGTGCTTGGGTTCCAACTGCCGAAATCTCTGTTAAGACTTACTCCAGCCCATCTACACCCTCCCAGCCATTGAAGCCTTCCCCTGCCCATCCTCCACCAAACGGCCATACACAGACACAGACCGTGCAAGTCTGCCCAGTAACTGGCCTAGTTCAATATTTAATATTATTTTCTGATTCTAAATCTTCTGTGTTCATCCCACACTTCTTTGAACTCAGTCACAGTTTTACTCTTCACCACCTCTCTCGGGAGCGCATTCCAGGTATCCACTACCCTCTCCGTAAAGTAGAATTTCCTAACATTGCCCCTGAATCTACCACCCCTCAACCTCAAATTATGTCCTCTGGTTTTACCATTTTCCTTTCTCTGGAAAAGATTTTGTTCTACGTTAAAACCCTTCAAGTATTTGAACGTCTGAATCATATCTCCCCTGTCTCTCCTTTCCTCTAGGGTATACATATTCAGGGCTTCCAGTCTCTCCTCATATGTCTTCTGGCGCAAGCCTCCAATCATTTTCGTCGCCCTCCTCTGGACCGCCTCAAGTCTTCTTACGTCTTTCGCCAGATACGGTCTCCAAAACTGAACACAATACTCCAAGTGGGGCCTCACCAATGACCTGTACAGGGGCATCAACACCTTCTTCCTTCTACTGACTACGCCTCTCTTTATACAGCCCAGCATCCTTCTGGCAGCAGCCACTGCCTTGTCACACTGTTTTTTCGCCTTTAGATCTTCGGACACTATAACCCCAAGGTCCCTCTCCCCGTCCGTGCATATCAGCTTCTCTCCTCCCAGCATATACGGTTCCTTCCTATTATTAATCCCCAAATGCATTACTCTGCATTTCTTTGCATTGAATTTTAGTTGCCAGGCATTAGACCATTCCTCTAACTTTTGCAGATCCTTTTTCATATTTTCCACTCCCTTTTCGGTGTCTACTCTGTTACAAATCTTGGTATCATCTGCAAAAAGGCACACTTTTCCTTCTAACCCTTCAGCAATGCCACTCACAAACATATTGAACAGGATTGGCCCCAGCACCGAACCCTGAGGGACTCCACTAGTCACCTTTCCTTCCTTCGAGCGACTTCCATTAACCACCACCCTCTGGCGTCTGTCCGACAGCCAGTTTCTGACCCAGTTCATCACTTTGGGTCCTAACTTCAGCCCTTCAAGTTTGTTCAACAGCCTCCTATGAGAAACTGTATCAAAGGCTTTGCTGAAATCCAAGTAAATTATATCTAGCATATGTCCTCGATCCAGCTCTCTGGTCACCCAATCAAAAAATTCAATCAGGTTCGTTTGGCACAATTTACCTTTTGTAAAGCCATGTTGCCTCGGATCCTGTAACCCATTAGATTCAAGGAAGTACACTATCCTTTCTTTCAGTAACACTTCCATTATTTTTCCAACAACTGAAGTGAGGCTCACCGGCCTGTAGTTTCCTGCTTCATCCCTGTGACCACTTTTATGAATAGGGACCGCATCCGCTCTCCTCCAATCCCCAGGAATCACTCCCGTCTCCAGAGATTTGTTGAACAAGTCTATAATAGGACTCGCCAGAACCTCTCTGAACTCCCTTAGTATCCTGGGATGGATCCCGTCTGGTCCCATCGCTTTGTCCACCTTCAGTTTTTCAAGTTGCTCATAAACACCCTCCTCCGTGAACGGCGCTGAATCTACTCCATTTTCTCGTGTAACTTTACCAGACAATCTCGGTCCTTCTCCAGGATTTTCTTCTGTGAACACAGAACAGAAGTATTTGTTTAGCACATTTGCTTTCTCCTCATCACTCTCCACATATTTGTTCCCAGTATCTTTTAACCTAGCAATTCCATTTTTTATCTTCCTCCTTTCACTAATATATCTGAAAAAAATTTTATCTCCCTTTTTTACATTTTTAGCCATTTGTTCTTCCGCCTGTGCCTTCGCCAAATGTATCTCTCTCTTGGCTTCTTTCAGTTTCACCCTGTAGTCCTTTCTGCTCTCCTCTTCTTGGGTTTTTTTTATATTTCATGAACACCAACTCTTTCGCCTTTATTTTCTCAGCCACTAGGTTGGAGAACCATATCGGCTTCCTTTTTCTCTTGTTTTTATTGATTTTCTTCACATAAAGGTCCGTAGCCATTTTTATCGCTCCTTTCAGCTTAGACCACTGTCTTTCCACTTCTCGTATGTCCTCCCATCCTAACAGCTCTTTCTTCAGGTACTTTCCCATTGCATTAAAGTCCGTACGTTTGAAATCTAGGACTTTAAGTATCGTGCGGCCGCTCTCCACTTTAGCCGTTATATCAAACCAAACCGTTTGATGATCGCTACTTCCCAGGTGAGCACCCACTCGAACATTAGAGATACTCTCTCCATTTGTGAGGACCAATATCGCTTTTTCCCTTGTGGGTTCCATCACCATTTGTCTGAGCAGAGCCTCTTGAAAGGCATCCACAATTTCCCTACTTCTTTCCGATTCCGCAGACGGAACATTCCAGTCCGCATCCGGCAGGTTGAAATCTCCCAACAGCAGAACCTCCTCTTTCCTTCCAAACTTTTGGATATCCACAATCAGATCCAGATCCTTTTCAATTTGCTGCGATTGAGTCGGAGGTCTGTAGACTACACCCATGTAGATAGAAGTTCCATGTTCTCTTTTCAGAGCAATCCATATCGCTTCTTCCTCTCCCCAGGTCCCTTGCATTTCGGTCGCTTGGATATTGATCTTTACATAGAGAGCTACTCCTCCACCTTTATGACCATCTCTGTCCTTCCTAAAAAGATTATATCCCGGTATGTTTGCATCCCATCCATGTGATTCACTGAACCATGTCTCTGTGATAGCAACAATATCTAGATCTGCCTCTAACATCAGGGCTTGCAGATCATGAACTTTGTTGCTTAGACTGCGAGCATTTGTGGTCATCGCTTTCCAGCTATTTTTCAGCGATAATCTCCTTTTTCGTATGGATTTTTGTGTCGTTTCACTTTCCGTTGCAATACTAAGAAATGAGTTGCTGATATTGCTTATGTTGCAGCCTTTACTACTATCACATCTTTTCTTTTACCGGGGGTGGTCTCTATAATTGTCCTTCGTACATACACCACCCCCACCTTCTAGTTTAAATGCCTAGAAAAATATTGGGGAAATATTTTGATCTTATTATATATTCTAAGGATTTTAAGTGATGTATAAAGTGTAAAATGTATCTTTTTTCTTGTATTCACTTAATGAGAGTATTAAAAATGAATAAAGATTAAAAAAAAAAAAAGAATGCCAGCTGGCTGGTTTCCTCATTAGTCCCATTTGGTTATTTTATTTTATATTTTTGATTGTACATTGTACATAAAGTCATTTGTTCAATCTTCTTTAAATCACTTCTATATAATTAATTATTTGTTTTGTATAACTCAATGTTATTCAATACAACAGCTAAATACACTTAATTTAACCATTGGACACGGCTTGCTTAGCAGCAACACCTCTCCGACGGAGTATCTGTTTCAACCCTTTCTTCAGGGAGCAGGTGAGCTTTTTAAAGCAAGGTGCGGGTAAACGTTGCCTGACACACCTCATTGTGGATTAATTTACGTGGGGAGAACGAGGCACCCAGTTAACATCAGGCTCAATGAGCATATAAGTCCAGGATTATCAATGAAGTATTGGAGGCATCATTGACACAACATTGGTTACAATATTCCCATAAGGTGGAAAATATCCAATGGCGAGTGATAGATCATATAAAATAAGGGTGGCAATTATAAATATAAGTTAAATTTTAGAGAACAACGATGGATATTCACTTTAAATATGGTGGAACCGTGTGGCTTAAATCAAGAAATAGAGTGGATTTTGCTAGTGTGATTTCTGATTTGCTACGATGTATCTCTGTCAGGGAAGTGGGAGGCTTTAATATAGAACAAAAAACACCGTAGCCATCTTGGTTCAGAAGAAGCTATCAGATTGGGATATTTCAGGTTAACATTGGTTTATGGCTGGTTTATCCCTATAATAAGAACATAATTTATGATTTTAAGCAATGTGGTGGTGTTAAGAATATACTGAACATAAAATTTATGTTGCAGAGGACTTTTCTTGATACAGCCTTCGGGCGAAACATGTCGGAATGACAGGTCCCTTCCTGGTATGAGCCAAAAAACAAAAAGATAAGTTTTTAGTTTTTATCTGTAGCTATATAACAAATTTGATTTAGCACAGAGCACAAAGCACTTTGAGTATGAAAAAACTGATAAAAGGAAATAAAAAATTGATAAAGTAAAATAAATAAACGGGTCTAATGAGGAGGCCAGTGCCACACAAGTATTTTAGCTATTGAAAACACTTGGCTAATACTGGCACTTCTGAAGACCTTGTATAAAATGAAAATGAAGATGAATTTATTACTATTTAAATGATACTGTTCTGTGGTTAAGGTATGAACCAATTAGCATCGAGCTGAATACAAAGAAGCCCATTCATTTTCCATGGGCTTCTTCACACTCAGCGCATACTAATCAGTAGTGCTGCTTTTTAGGAGCCCTTAACTTTTCTGAATCCTAGAGGTATTGCCTTCTACATTTGTCTATCAAGCAGCTGGAGCTTGGCTCCTATTAACAAATGAAATAAGATCGTTACTCGATTATGATGTTGTTAAGAAGGCCATCATAACTGTTCTGATCCGAGATTACGAACTGTCACAGAACTAATAATTGTTTTAATTTCAGTTTCATAATTTTATTTTTAATTATGATGTATAGTTTAATTTGAATCATATTGTAAATTCCTAGATAAATATCTAGTTCTCTGTAGTCTGCTTAGAATCTTAACGGAATTTTGCAGAATATAAGAAGAGGAAATTGTCACAAGCCCGACTCCTGTACCAGCCTTGTGCCAATTAGGAACCCCAGACACCACCCTGTTAATCTGGTTAGGGCTGATCAGTATGTCTCTGCAAGCCAGGACCAGGATTATGAAGATCAGGCTGAGCCTCGACAGAACTCTAGTCACAGCCTAGGAAAATCAGGTTTGGCCCCTTTAAGGGCGTCCATGTTGAAATTGCTGGCCAAACAGGCTGAGAGGCAGCCAGAGTTGAACAGAACCCATCCCCCTGCAGGGCTGGGTGTGGTTCCACAGCTCTGCAACATTTAGAGAGCTGGTTATCACAGAGAATGAAGTAGCCCAGGGAAGCTCCTATGTTGGAGGAGCCTCCACCAGCTCAACCACTGGAGGATGTAGAAATACAGACCCCAGAGGCAGAGGAGGATTTCCAGGAGAGCAAGGAACCGGAAGCCATGGACTGGAATGCCCTGCCTGAGCTTCCATTGACAGAGGCAATGGAAGAAAGTTAAATTGGCTGTTTGTTTGTTTAGGCCAAAGTTTTTTTGGTGGTGAATTGACTGTGACTGCTGAAAAGAAAAACTGCTAGTGAGTTGTGGTTTTTCTTTAAAAAAAAAGGGGGGGTTTTGGTTACAAGATGACTGCTGCTGCAAACAGGGGCTCTGCTGCAGATAGGCAGAGCTAAGCCTGTGGTTAGTTGGTTTTGTCCTTTCTGGAGCTAAAGAAGACCTTAAGGTTGGGGGCAGGATTTGCCCGTCATCTTTTTAGCGGGTTTTGTAGGTTATTTTTGCGCTTTGTATTGACAAAGTGCTGATTTGGTGAATCCACCAACCTTGTTCTCCTTAGCACATTGGAAGATCCTCAATATTGGAGATGATATGTTATTTTTTTTTTTTTTTTGCTGTTGTGCTAAAGGACTGAGTAATGCTGGGACATAAACTGGACACCTGTGAGTTGACCAGACCAGGCTGGTGAGTGGAGAATTGCTTTTCTTTTTGTGACAATTATTATTGATACTTCTGGATCCTTTTTGTTTTGCCTTGTCTATCAATGATAAATAAATTCTGTTTGATTCTTTTGAGAACTTACCTGTGCAGTACCATCCTGACCATTACACACTTGGTAAGCTCACTACTTCCCTTTTGGGGAAGTACGCCGGGGTTATATTGTGGTCATGTGCCGATCCCTGTTATGCCCTAAGAGACGGCCACGCTACAAAATATAAACATAGTATATAATTGCTGTAGTCAATATAATTAATAGATGAACGCTGAAAGACATTGATATTCAGATGCTGATCATGGAAATAATGTAAATAATTACGCTGGCTTTTACAAAGCTGTGGTAGAGATTTCTACCGTGGGCCGGTGAGATAAAGGCTCCGACTCTCATAGATTTCCTACGAGCATCAGAGCATTTATCTCACCAGCTCATGGTAGAATCTTCTATTGCAGCTTTGTAAAAGGAGTCCTTAGTAAATAGCCAGGCCTCCAAAATGTCCCTAAATCTTAAATAATCAGTTTCAGGAAAATGAGATCATTGAGGCCTTTCTTGGACCACAGGGCTTTGAGGATTTCGCTGCATGCATTACTCATTAAGGGCCGGATTCTATAAATGGTGCCTAAATTGACATCCTCCTACAAAAACGGTGCTGGCTGTGTGTCAATCATGCTTAGATGCCATTTCTAGAATCACAGCTAATGGCACCTACCACATAACGTAGGTATTTGAAGTGTAGGCCAGGGTTTTTACTGGCCTACATTGCAGACACCTAAGTTCTTTTGAGAATCATGCCTAATGATGCCTAAGGTCATCTCTGAACAAGGGTAGGGAAGCTGTCCTATAAAGTATTTCACAAAAACTAGAGATCAAATAGAATCAATATGAAAAGAAGAAAAGATCTTTACATCTATATTCACATATTTCAAATATCATGAATATAGTAATTCACATACACTCAGAATTGTGTAATCTGATCAAGAGCCGAAACTCCTGTAGCCAAACCTACCACCCAATCACTGTGTATGGAATAGTGACAAACATTAAAGAGTATCTATTTAGTGATTATTTAAAAGTTTTTTTTTATCATTCAAAAAATGCATGTAACTTAGCTTTTGGGATGTGAACGGGTCTCGACGTGGACCACGTTTCGAAAATCTTTTTCAAACAACTCAAAAGTGAGGGCAAATAAGTTGTTGAATTGCCAATCAAGTGATATAGAGGTGTGCTTACATATGCAACCTTTTCGTGGTGAAAAAACTTCTGTGCATAACCACGCTTAGAATTTTTACTTGGAAACTTGGGAAAGTTTATTTAAAGTTTGTTTTATATTTCTATGCAGCGTTCAAAGCTCCCTATTGTAAACCATTCTAAATCTAATTGGATGAGACAGTATAGAAAAATCCTGTTTATTATTATTATTTTCCTAAGGGCCACAAAGATATGCAATTGCACCTATCTAGAAAGTTAAGAGTGCTGTCTAAAGAAAATCCAAAGACAAAACTAAGGCCATAAGAGGAATAGCAGTATGGATGATAAAGGCTGAAAAGGGATGGGATTGTTTCTCCTTGATAATCATAGTGTTTCAGATTTCAGAGGGTTTAGAAGCAATTTATGTGACAAACTAAATCCAGAAATCATGGGCAATCAAAAGCAGAATATCATCTGCATATATATGAACAGTAATCCCAATATCTTTATGAGTGGCTAATGGAGCAATGAAAACACTGAACAGAACTGGTACAAGAATCAATCCCTGGAAGACAACATATGACAAAAGAATGGAATTAAACAGTGTGTCATCCAGTGAAACTTGGAAAAAGCATAAGGAAAAAATATAAACAAAAATAATATAATGCTAGTACTCTTAATCCAATGTCATGCAGAGTATCCAAAAGGAGGGAATGGTGTACAACAGTGTTCTTCAACCACCGGTCCATGGACCTGTGCCGGTCCACAGAAATTTCCTGCCGGTCCACAGTGCCAGCATGTGCATCAGGCCCAAAGCAGTGTTCTTCAACCGCCGATCCATGGTGCGATCGATGCGGCGTTATCTTTGAGCCAGCACCCTCTTCCTCACTGATTCGGTGCACAAAACCATGGGCAGTGACTCCTACGTGCGTTTTGCGCCTGAACCGGAAGCCTTCTCTCTGATGTCAGAGGGAAGGCTTCCAGATGAGGCGCGGGACACGCAAGGAGCCACTGCCCGCAGCTTTGTGCACTTCATCAGTGAGGAAGAGGGAG
The DNA here is from genome assembly GCF_902459505.1 of Geotrypetes seraphini. Taxonomy (NCBI): domain Eukaryota; kingdom Metazoa; phylum Chordata; class Amphibia; order Gymnophiona; family Dermophiidae; genus Geotrypetes; species Geotrypetes seraphini. The sequence goes on from NC_047085.1 coordinate 60,000,793, forward strand.
CCGGCCTGAAGATAACACCGGGGGCAGCATAAAATGGCCAGTTGGGAGCAGGCCAGAAGGTAAGGCATAGCATGGAGGGAGGGAGACAACAAAGGTAGGGGGAATGATTTTATTTTTGAATTTAGTGATTGAATTATGTCAAGTTTGATAATTTACATCTGCTGTCAGTTTGTTTTGTGTAGTTTAATTTTGTGGTTAACCATTATGTGTTGTTAATAAGATTATATTGTGTTTATCTATGAAAAATGAATGGAAAAAATAGTGTTTCAATTAGGACTATTATGGGAGCGGGGCCTGGTGTAGAAATGGGCGGGGTCTGGCCCATAACATAGCCCAGTGTTCCTCAACCGCCGGTCCGCAGACCAATGCCGGTCCACAAAATAATTCTTTTATTTCTGCCGGTCCATAGGTGTATATAGGTTGAAGAACACTGGTGTACAACATTGAAGGCTGCAATCAGATGTGATTGAATCAGTAAAACATAAATACAAGCATCTAGATCACAGATATTATCATTCATCAACACTTTTAAGAAGAAGAGATGAAATAGTATCAAACTACTATATAAAAAAAAAACACCAAAAAATGCATCTCACACTCACTCTGCAGAATTACTGACAAAAATTATAATTTACCAAAGGGGCCTCAAAGCCAGTCAAGATAACGATTCCAAGTACATAAAGCACCTCTAAGGAGTACTTTGACCATCAAACAGAAAAAAAACTCTGTAAGTAAAGATAAAAGGTCTCTGGCAAAAAAAAAAGAGTCAAAAACCAAAAATACAAAAGATCTGTCACTTTGCAGAGTAAGTGTTATTTAAATATACCAAAGGAAGTTCAAAGGAAAAATGGCAATGAAAGCCAGGCACTTATCTCATGTTGCTCCTAGGCAGTTCCTAGCTATAATGTGTACAGCATGCATGCATCAATAAATCTTCAAAAAATTATTTCAATCTCAAACGATGATTATAAGCCAAGCCAAAATCTTTCACTGCACAACAAATTCAACATGGCTACAATATTGTTTCAAACCAAAGCACTGTATGTAAATATAGGTGCTTACTTTATATATCAATATTTTAGCTAAGAAATACTTTCTTTCTTGCTAAACAAGCAACCATATTAGATTTTTCCAGACCCTCAGTGGCACCACTCAGGACTCAAACATTTCATTGTCCTGAGCTTTACGTGTCTGCTCGTCACTGGGTCTAATAATCTTTTTCATAGAGCAATATTTTTTAACTTTTTTTTATATATTTTTTTTTGTTTTTATACTTAGCTTAAAACTATGGCTAAGTCTTCTTGGCTCGAGATGTCAGCGTTTTTTAGGGATGTCCAAGCCGACATGTTTCGCCTAAATAGCTTTTTCAAGGCTTCATCCCTCTTCACCACCGACTACCACTGTAACCGCCAATTCTTTACAGTGGTAGTCGGTGGTGAAGAGGGATGAAGCCTTGAAAAAGCTATTTAGGCGAAACATGTCGGCTTGGACATCCCTAAAAAACGCTGACATCTCGAGCCAAGAAGACTTAGCCATAGTTTTAAGCTAAGTATAAAAACAAAAAAAAATATATAAAAAAAAGTTAAAAAGTTAAAAAATATTGCTCTATGAAAAAGATTATTAGACCCAGTGACGAGCAGACACGTAAAGCTCAGGACAATGAAATGTTTGAGTCCTGAGTGGTGCCACTGAGGGTCTGGAAAAATCTAATATGGTTGCTTGTTTAGCAAGAAAGAAAGTATTTCTTAGCTAAAATATTGATACAATATTGTTTCAGCACTACAGTTTTCTCTAAAGCCGAATTGCCTCAGATAGAATGTGACATCCAGATCCAAACCAATTCATTCATTCATTTTTCTATACTGTTCTCCCAGAAGAGCTCAGAGCGGTTTACATTAATTCATTCAGGTACTCAAGCATTTTCCCCTGTCTGTCCCAGCAGGCTCACAATCTTTCTAATAGTAGCTGGGGCAACAAGTGACTTGCCCAGGGTCACAAGGAGCAATGTGGATTTGAACCCATAACCTCAGGGTGCTGAGGCTGTAGCTTGAACCACTGCACCACACCCTGAGTTTTACAAGGAAGTATTGAGGAACAAATGCATCAATACATTTTTGTTTGGTTTTGGTTTTTTTTTATAGGGGGCCTAATTGATAGTTTCCATTGCTTTGGTCCATGTGTTGAGTCTTAAATGCATAATTCAGATTATTTAGGTTCCTACTAAGTAAAACTGGCTAAAATGAGAGAGTTTCTAAGACGTGGCTAGCACTGATATTGAGGAGTTCAAAAGAATCTGAATAATTTTCTACATTTTATTTGCCAAACTGACACTCCTCTTTTACTAACACAAAGCGCGGGTTTTTCACGCCGGCAGTGGCGGTAACTGCTCCGACACTCATAGGAATTCTATGAGCTTCAGAGCAGTTACTGCCGCTGCCAGCGCTAAAACACGCGCTACGTGTTAGTGAAAGAGGGTGTGAATTATTTGAGAAAGTGCTCCTGATACTATCTTTAGCGATGGTCAGACCACACTTGGAATACTGCGTCCAGCATTGGTCTCCATACCTAAAGAAGGCTATCATACTGCTAGAGAGGGTGCAGAGACGAGCAACAAAGCTGGTGAAAGGTATGGAGAACCTGGATTACGAGGAAAGACTTAAGAGACTGGGGTTGTTCTCCCTTGAGAAAAGGAGACTACGAGGGGATATGATCGAGACATTCAAAATACTGAAAGGAATCAACAAAATAGAGCAGGAAAAAAACGTTATTTACAATGTCCAATGTGGCACGGACAAGAGGACATGGGCTGAAGCTAAGGGGGGACAAGTTCAAGACAAATATAGTAGAACATAGTACATAGTAGATGACGGCAGATAAAGACCCGAATGGTCCATCCAGTCTGCCCAACCTGATTCAATTTAAATTTTTTTTTTTAATTTTTCTTCTTAGCTATTTCTGGGCAAGAATCCAAAGCTTTACCCGGTACTGTGCTTGGGTTCCAACTGCCAAAATCTCTGTTAAGACTTACTCCAGCCCATCTACACCCTCCCAGCCATTGAAGCCCTCCCCTGCCCATCCTCCACCAAACGGCCATACACAGACACAGACCGTGCAAGTCTGCCCAGTAACTGGCCTAGTTCAATATTTAATATTATTTTCTGATTCTAAATCTTCTGTGTTCATCCCATGCTTCTTTGAACTCAGTCACAGTTTTACTCTCCACCACCTCTCTCGGGAGCGCATTCCAAGCATCCACTACCCTCTCCGTAAAGTAGAATTTCCTAACATTGCCCCTGAATCTACCACCCCTCAACCTCAAATTATGTCCTCTGGTTTTACCATTTTCCTTTCTCTGGAAAAGATTTCTGCTTTACGCAACGAGTGGTGGACACCTGGAATGCTCTCCCAGAAGAGGTAATTGCGGAATCCACCATTCTAGGATTTAAGGGTAAGTTAGATGTACATCTCCTTATGAGTGGCATGAAGTGACATGGGTAGGGGTAGGCTAGATGCACTTCTCTTTACGAGAAGCTTGGAGCGATATGGGGACCAAAACTATGCCAGGGTACACCTGGCGGGGCCTCTGCGTGTGCGGATCGCCGGACTTGATGGACCTAGGGTCTGTTCCGGAGATGGCACTTCTTACGTTCTTATCCCCCCTCTTTTACAAAACTGCGATAGGGGGAGGGTTCTTTTAGAGGGAGGGTTCTTGGAGTGGGCAGACTTGTTGGGCTGACGGCCCTTTTCTGCCATCATACTCTATGTTTCTATGTTTCTAGCGCGGGGAGCCACGCTGAATGGCCCACGCTGCTCCCAACGCTCCTAGGAACTCAATGAGTGTCACGAGCAGCGCGGGCCATTCAGCGTGGCTCCTTGCGCTAGAAACTGCTATCGCAGTTTCGTAAAAGGAAGCCTATGTTTCATTGGTTTACAAGAATCACTTCAGTTTGCTAGAAAGGGGAGGTTGCAATTCTGTTAATATCCTTTGTTGTATGGCCATTTACCATCCTGTATCAGGGACCGAGGAGTAGGGGAAGTAAACACCCTCACGAAATTTTGCTTCCTAAACCACTGTCTGACTCCCAGGGGTACATACCTCTGCGACATTAGCCTTAATTAAGCTGCTTTGTCAACTGCCTTGCATTCATAAAGTTAAGCTAATGTGTTTTGCTTTGTTCCGAACACCTTGTGACATATTCTTAGGGGATGCTATGATGCGAATGAATCAATGAATTATTCATGTCGCCATGTAACAAAATGAAATCAAGCTCAGCTGAGCAGATTAAATGCCATTTCATTGATTATTGCGTTTTATTATTCATCAGTGCTTAGCTCCCTTTGATTAGCTTGGTGTCAGCCTATAAACTGAAAGCGTGCCTTTTTAATTTTGCTCCGGAAACAAGAAAGGTTATTTTCAGACTCTCGCGCAATTGCAGGCTAGTTTTGACGAAGGAAGCTCTCTTGTCAGTTCACCATTGTCGGTTGCAACATTCATTTTCCTTATAGTGAAAAGGTCACAATCCTTGTTTAAAGTTCACCATAAAGCTATTTCAGTATAGGTTTAATAAATACCTGTCTCATCCAATTATACTTTCGACATTAATTTAAGACTATTGTCTAAGAACCTTGCTTCGCTGCAATTAAGTGTCAGTCTGTCAAATCTGCTTTACTCCGTAGGAAGATGCTCAAAGTTTGTTGTTTGTCTTATCGGAGCTTGACATTTTCTTTTATGATGGATATTTTGCTATTTTCTTGCCTTCTTTTTTTCAAATGTGCTGACAATTACTAATTATAACAAGAGTGGCAGTGCCATCTGGTGGTAATATAGAAGCAGTACATTTCACAAATCTTGGTGATGTATAAAAATCCCCATTGTATAAAAACATATTGAAGGTCTTATTCACTATAGCACCTTTTTTTATTTTTTTTAACTGAATCAGCCCCTTTGAAAAAATGAGGCTGATGGCAATTAAGGTGTATGATAGCATTTGGAAACCATAATATGGGTTTTCACGCTTTAGTCAATCTGCTCCTAAATTATAGTGTCAGAAAATTATATAACTATCATAAAATAAAGCTATTTTCTAGAGCTGATGGATATCGGCAGCCTTGTTGAATGGCGATAGTGTGGCATGAGTATGTCCTGGCCCAAATCATATACAGTCTAAAGGCTGTTAACCAATGCTAATACATTGAAGAGCATAAAGGGCTGGATTTTATAAACGGCGCCTAAATTAATCAGTGACCTAAAAATAGGTGCCAGCCATGTGTCAATGACACTCAAGTGCTCTTTACAGAATCGTGGCTAGCAGTGCCTATGTTAGAATGTAGGTGCCTGAAATGTAAGCGATGGTTTTAAAGGCTACATTTGAGGGCCTAAGTTTTTGAAGAATTGCGCTTAGTGGCGTCAAAGTCATGATCCACCCTTGAAAGCATCCACTTAGCCTTTAGGTGCTGCTAAGCACCTTATGATAGATGTCTGTATTTTATAGAACAGGATAGGCGCCTGTTGCACAATTAAAATTTTTTCCAATTATTGAGGCGTTCTTTATAGAATACAATTAGTAAGGCGCTCTTTATAGAATTTCCCTGAAAACTTATAGTGGTGATATACTGTAGCATGTGTAAAATTATAGGGCCATTTTACTAAAGCTTAGCACAAGTTAATGGACATTACCATGCACTGTCACATGGCTCATAGGCATAAAAGAGGACACATTGGATGCTGGTTTCTGCAGCCGCCTAAGAAGCAGCTGAGAACTGTGTACCGACATGCTATGCAGAATCGCATCTGTCCTAAAAAACAGACACCTATTCTCTAACTGACACCCATATCAATCAGTGCTGATTAGAGAACCGTGCCTTTCAATTTTAAAAGTAGCCACGCTGATCTGAGCTGATCACACCACAGGAATCCCCGATCAGCTGAACTGGCAGGACTCCCTGAAACCATGCCCTTTGGAGAGTCCTGCTGACTCAGCTGTTTGGGAGGAAAGTACCCTTGCAATGATCAACTGAGCTGGCTGTGGCAGAGAACCCCCCGACACTCAACCTCCGAGATCAGCAGGGGGGATGCCCACTCCCTCCTACCTGACACCTCCCCAACATGCATGCCTCCCCCTGAGATTGGAAGGAGGGATGCCCACTCCCTCTTGCTTGACACCCCTCCAACACACATATCACCCCAGTGGCATACCTAGCATATGTGACACCCGGGGCCCATCATTTTTTGACACCGCCCCATCTGTAAAAACATGATTTTTAGTAACAAGCCACATGTCACACATGAGTACCTAGGAAAAGGAAGCATCTTACAAATTGCAGTTAACAGTACAACATCAATACACCCATTGTAAAACTAAACAAGCCAGACTAGTACAGATCAATCCTACACCGTCAATCCTAACAGAAAACCATGTCTTTCGAACACAGAAAACACCTTCACCTAGTATGGAATATGTCATCACAAACTAATCCCTCCCCCTTATACAAAACTGTAGTGTGGATTTTAGCCATAGTGGTAACAGCTCTGACGCTCATAGAATTCTGAGCATCAGAACTGCTACCATCACGGCTGGCGCTAAAAAACGCTCCACAGTTTTGTAAAAGGGAAGATAAAATAGAAATACGTAGACAAAGGTTAAATTGAACCAGCAAGAAACTGGACTCTGCAAACAATGCAACACCACAGAAACAGTGACACATGTCTCCTAAAGCAATAAATAAATAGAAAATTTTTGTTCTACCTTTGTCTTCTCTGGTTTCTGCTTTCCTCATCTTCTTGTTACTCTCTTCCTTCTATCCACTGTCTGCCGTCTCTCTGCCCCTATATGGCATCTTTTCTCCTTCTATGCCCCTTCCAGAAACTGTATGCCTCCCTCTTCCATCTCTCCTTTCACCCCCATTGGTCTGGCATCTCTCTCCTCTCCTTCCCTCTCCCACACCTCTCTTCTCCAATCCCTTTCTTCCCTCATTTTCCTTTTCAATTTATTTTCTGCATCCATCTAGATTATGTTTTTACTACCCTCTCATCAATTTCCTTTTTTACTGTCTACCTACAGCTCGCCACCTATTTCCTTCACCCCCTCCAGTATTTCCCTAACTCAATCCTTTTCCCCCTATCATGTGCCCTCCTTTTATTTATCCCCTCCTTCCATCAAGTGCCTTCTTTCTCTACCCCTTCCATCTAGCTAAAGAAGCACTGCCTGGGCTTTGCAGTCCTCAGTTATAGCAGGATATATATTTCAAATCTGATATATTCTAATGACAAAATAGAAATAAAATGATTTTTTTCTGCCTTTTGTTGTCTCTGGTTTCTGCTTTTATCTTCTTTTCACTCTTTTCCTTCCAGCGTCTGCCCTGTCTCTTCAATCCAGCATCTGCCCATTCCATCCACTGTCTGCCCCTTCCAGAAACTTTTTGTCTCCCCCTGCCATCTCTCCTCTAGACCCTCCCCCTTTGGTTTGGCATCCATTTTCTTCCCTCTGTTCCCTCATGATCTGGCATCTTTCTCCTTTCATCTCTCTTTCCCTCCCCCTGTGGTTTTTAGCATCTCTCTCTTCTCATTTCCTCCGCTCAGATCTGATATCTCTGTCTCCTTCCCCATTCTCTGGCATCTCTCTCTCCTCTCTCTCTCTCTTCCCTTTCCTTCTCTGGTCTTCCTTCTTTATTTTCGGCCTCCATCTAAATTAAATTATTTCTTACTATGCAGTCCTCAGTTTCTCTCTTTTCACTGTGTCTACCCACAGCATGCCACCCCTTTCCTTCACCCCTCCACTATCTCACTAACTCTATCTTCTTCCCCATCCAGCATATGTCCTTTTTCTTTATCCCTCCTTCCATCCAGTATGTGTTCTCTTTCTCCACTTCCATTCAGCATTTCCTCTCCCTTCTCCCCACTTCCATCATCTGCCCTCTTCTCTCTTCCCACTTCCATCATCTGCCCTCTTCTCTTTCCCCTTCTCCCAACTTCCATCATCTGCCCTGTTCTCTCTCCTCCTTCTCTCCACTTCCATCATCTGCCCTCTTCTCTTTCCCCTTCTCCCAACTTCCATCATCTGCCCTGTTCTCTCTCCTCCTTCTCTCCACTTCCATCATCTGCCATCTTCTCTCTCCCCCTTCTCCCAGCTTCCATCATCTGCCCTCTTCTATCTCCCCCTTCTTCCCCACTTCCATCATCTGCCCCTTCTCTCAATCTCTCCATCCACCACAGACCCATCTCTCTCCCTTCCTCTCACCTTTCCAATTTTGGCAACAAGATAGGCAATGCCCCCCCCCCCTGCGATGACACTTAAGATCGGCAAAGGGCTTCCTTCTACCCCCGGCATCAACAGAACTTCAGATCGGCAATGCGGTGCTCAGTCCAAAGCTTCCCTCTGACTCAGCTTCCTGTTTCTGCCCAGGCATTTCAGTCAGAGGGAAGCTTTTGACTGCGCACCGTGTTGCCGATCTGAAATTCTGTTGATGCCGGGGATAGATCACACCAAGGTCTGAGTGATGTAGAATGGGTAAAACTGAATCAATTTTTTACTTTTTCAAAAATTACAAAGACCAGGGAACACTCAATGAAGTTACAAAGCCTTGGTGGGAACACATGTGCTTAAAGGCCTTATAGCACTGCAAATCTCTAAGAGCTAAGTAATCCTGAAATGTATAACTCTGATTTTGCTTTTAATATAGCCTTTTTCAGCTAGTTAAAAAAAATAAAAACAAAAAACTCCAAAAACCTCTGTTCCTTTACTATTTTGGGAAGTTTGATTTTCCTCTGCTTGGTTCTCTGCTGAATTAGGAACACTTTGGCCCTGATTCTATAAAGTCCTCCTAAAGTTAGGCACTAATATAGGCACTGATTCTATACAACAGGCGCCCATTATAGAATCATGCTTTGCATCACCTAAGCTCAGTGGTATAAATTAATATCTGGGTTTTTGAACAAGAAACCAAAAACTGGTCTTTGTGACATTTGGAGCATTGAGATAAAGCATCAGATTACTGCGTCTCAATGGCCACGAATCTGGACTTGGAGGATGAGATGTACGGTGTCTGCATCTTTGAGACAAACGTGGTTTTTCATGTTACATAGAGCGTGTTGGGCTCCAGTTAGATTACAGAAATTAGATAGTTCTAAGTCTAATAGACATTGGATCATTTATTATATTATTGTCCCTTGATACATCAATTTTGGAGATCCATTTGGGATCAGGTAAACAAAGTAATGGAAAATCCAGTGGCACTAATAAATGACACTGTGCTATTTGGCACTATCTATATAATAAAACCGTAGGCGGCGCATGCGCAGTCTTATCGGCGTGCTTCCGTGATCCGTATGTCCGTGGCCGCCAAGACTGCAGCATGCCCCGCGCTTACTACGGCCCCACGCGCAGCTCAGTTGGGCACGGCGGTTTCCCCAGATAGGGGAAGCCGAAAAACTCAATCCCGCCTCATGGTCCTGCCGCCGCTCACGAATTCTCCCCCCCCCCAATCCTCCTGCAACAGCCGCTACCGCTCCTGTTCAAAGCGGCCTGCTGAGGTTCACGGCCGCTGTAACGAACCTCGCAGGCCGCTCTCCACATGGTAGCACGTTCCCTCTGACGCAATCGCGTCAGAGGGAACATGCTACCGAGTTGGAGAGCGGCCTACGAGGTTCGTTACAGCGGCCGCGAACCTCAGCAGGCCGCTTTGAACAGGAGCGGTTGCGGGAGGGGGGGGGGGGAGTTTTAACAGGAGGAGTCGCCGAAAAAAACCTTCAGCCGCAGCAGGCCAGCACACGGGAAGGGAAGGGGGAGGGGCCGAACGGAGCAGGGCAGCTCAAGGTAAGAAGGGAATGGGGGGTGGGGGAAAATGTTTCTACTACTCAGCAGGGACCTGGAGGGGAAGGGAAAACCGCTGCTGCTTCTGCAAAGGAAAGTGGTGGTAGGGGAGAGAAGGGAATGGGGGGTGGGTGGGGGAAAATGCTGCTACTACTTCTCAGAGATCTGGAGGGGAAGGGAAATATCACAGCTGCTTCTGCAAAATAAAGTGGGGGGGGGAGAGAAGGGAATGGGGGGTGGGGGAAAATGCTGCTACTGCTTCAGCAAGGACCTGGAGGGAAAGAGAAATACCTCTGCTGCTTCTGCAAAGGAAAGTGGGGGGGGGAGAGAAGGGAATGGGGGGGTGGGTGGGGGGAAATGCTGCTACTACTTCACAGGGATCTGGAGGGGAAGGGAAATAGCACTGCTGCTTCTGCAAAGGAAAGTGGGGGGGGAGAGAAGGGAATGGGGGGTGGGTGGGGGGAAATGCTGCTACTACTTCTCAGAGATCTGGAGGGGAAGGGAAATATCACAGCTGCTTCTGCAAAATAAAGTGGGGGGGAGAGAAGGGAATGGGGGGTGGGGGAAAATGCTGCTACTGCTTCAGCAAGGACCTGGAGGGAAAGAGAAATACCGCTGCTGCTTCTGCAAAGGAAAGTGGGGGGGGGAGAGAAGGGAATGGGGGGTGGGTGGGGGGAAATGCTGCTACTACTTCACAGGGATCTGGAGGGGAAGGGAAATAGCACTGCTGCTTCTGCAAAGGAAAGTGGGGGGGGGGGGAGACACAGAAAGAAATACAGACAGACAAAGGAGGCTAGGGAGAGAGACAGACAGAAATAAAGACAGACAGGGGACCAGAGAGACACAGAAATAAAGACAGACAGGCAAAGGGTGCCAGGGAGAGAGAGAAAAAAATTGCAGGAGGGAGAAAGACAGAAAGAAAGGAAGAAAGAAACAGGAGCAGGGAGAGAGACATAAAGAAAGAAAGACAGACAGCCATATATTCTAGCACCCGTTAATGTAACGGGCTTAAACACTAGTGATATATATAGTTCTTCAGAGGTTGATGGTTGATTAAGACTTAGTTAGCCTTATTAGACTTAAGATGGTTTTTTAACCATTTAGTTAACTGGATAATTTTAAAAGTGTACTTTTGGGATTCCGGAACTAAGATATGTGATAGATGCATAGAGCATTCTGGACCCCTGTTCGTTTACAAAAATTAGATTGCTCTAAGTCTGATAGATGTTGGCATTGTCATCTTGAAGCAGACTTTAGATCATTTATTGTTCTATTGTCCATATATTATGGCTTTCTGGAAATCAATTTGGAGCCGAATTAATAGTTTATTAGAAAATCATTTGGCATTATCATACGATACAGTATTATTTGGCATGTCTATGAGGGCTAAGAGCCAAATATCTTCCAAAAATAATAAATTCTTATTTTAACAGGAGTTGCCATACAACAAATAACATGGAATTGGAAAAATTGGAATAGATTAAACTACAGTTTTTGGTGGAATTCGGTGTGTCATATTTATAAAATGGAAAGAACATTAGCTATTCAGAAAGGGAATTTTAATAAATTTCAAGATGTGTGGGGGCCATTAACAAATTATTGCAATGAATAAGTATCATTTCCCTGATTAGTACCAATGAAATAATGGGGAGGGTGGGTAATTTTTTGAATTTTTATTATTTGTTTTGAATGAAAGGAAGTCTTTATTATATTGTATATGTGTTATGAGATATTGAAGAGTTGGGAGGGGGGTGGTATTGAAGGGATGGGAGAGAAAGGGATAATTCTATGTAATATGAAGAACTGTAGTATTTCAAGTGATGTATTTAAATCAAAATGGTGTCACTTTTTGATGCACTTAGATGTAAGTTATAAAAATGAATAAATAATTTTTTTTTAAAAATATACTTTTGTAAAAAAAATTCCCAGCACCCATGTGAATGCGCAATTTAAAAATTTGAAAGCACAGGGCTTTAGAAAAGGATGTGCTTGATCATTTTATCAACTGGGAAGTATTTTCTTTAAAAATTGACCAAATTATCCTTAAAATGTTCCCCTCCATTATAGTCAATGGGGCAAAATGGAGTCTAGAACTTTGCAAATAGTGTTTCCAACAACTGCAACTTTTCTATCAATCATGCTGATTGGATGCTAGGTGGCAAGCCAAGCTGATGTTACTATAGGGATAAAGACAATTCCAAGTGAGTTGAGTTAGATGAAAGACAGATAGGTGTTGTGAGAGCTGGTATTGTGAGATATTTCCTTTTGACAGAGAAAAAGAAAAGGGCATTTATAACATAATTTAGGTAAGGAACAAGTGCAGGCTGAATCAATATATAGCTTGGTGGATCCACTTAAAGATTTGTTCAATAAATCCCTGAAGACAGGAGAGGTTTCATGTAATGATGTGGTCCCTTTTCACAAAAGTGGGCACAGAGATGAAGTGAAAAACTATAGGCTGAAAGCCTCACTTCAGTTACTGAAAAAAAAATGGAAGTGTTGCTGAAGGAAAGTATAGTGAATTTTCTAGAATCTATTGGGTTACAAGATCTAAGATAACATGGTTTTATTAAAGATAAATTGTGCCAAACAAATCTGATTGAATTCTTTGACTGGGAGACCAGAGAATTGGATCATGGATGTGTGCTAGATTTAATTTGCTTAGATTTCATAAGAACATAAGAACATAAGAAATTGCCTCCGCTGAGGCAGACCAGAGGTCCATCTCGCCCAGCTCTTGAATAAACATGACAGGCTGAAGTTAGGGCCCAAAGTGGTGAACTGGATTAGAAACTGGTTGACGGACAGACGCCAGAGGGTGGTGGTTAATGGAATTCGCTTGGAGGAAGGAAAGGTAAGTAGTGAAGTGCCTCAAGGATCGGTGCTGAAGGGTTAGAAGATAAGGTTTGCCTTTTTGTTGATGATACCAAGATTTGTAACAGAGTGGACACCCCAGAAGGAGTGGAAAACATGAAAAAGTATCTGCAAAAGTTGGAAGAACGGTATAATGCCTGGCAATTAAAATTCAATGCAAAAAAAGGCAGAGTGATACATTTGGGGAGTGGAACTATGAGGGAGATGTACTGGGAGGTGAGAGGCTGATATGCTCAGATGGGGAGAGGAACCCTGGAGTGATTGTGTCTGAGGATCTGAGGGCAATGAAACAGTGCGACAAAGCAGAGGTTGAAGCCAGAAGGATACTAGGCTGTATAGAGAGCAGCATGATCAGCAGAAGAAAGAATGTGTTGATGTCATTGTACAGGTCATTGGTGAGGCCCCAATTGGAGTACTGTACTGTGTTTAGTTTTGGAGGACACATTCAGCTAAAGATATAAGAAGACTTGAAGTGGTCCAGAGGAAGGTGACAAAAATGGTAGGGAGTTAGCACCAAAGGATGTACGAAAAGAGACTAGAAGAGGATGTGTACTCTAGAGGAGAGGAGGGAAATAATAACAAAAAAACATTTTAATTTAATCATGGAAGTGGCCTAAGGGATCTGTCCAATCGGAATACTAGGCCACTCCCAGCACATCCCAGAATGCACTGGGAGCGAGGCCTAAGGTTCTGGCTGATCTAGATGGCTAAAGCCCCTCCTTAAGCACCTGGGGCAATCAGGGCCTTAGGCCCCTCCCCAGTGCATCCCACGATGCACTGGGAAGGAGTAGGCCTGCCATTCAGTGGAGGAGGGCCTGCTAGCCGGAAGGAATAAGCATCCCTCCGGCTGGCTAACTAAAAAAGTACTTGTGGGGTCTGGGTGGGCTGGGGGTGGGGGGTCTGTGAGTACCGTGGGATATCTGGGGAGGTGGGGGGTTTCAGAAGGAGGAACTAGGCATCTCTCCTGCCAGGGGATGTCTTGAGGGGATGGGGGTTTTCCAGCATGAGGGACTGGGCATCCCTTCTGCCGGGGGATGACTTGGGGGCTGGCAGCAGGAGGAATTGGTCACTCCTCCTGCCGCAGACATTCAGGGGTGGGGGGATGGCTTTGGGGATTCTGGCAGCCATCCCTCCTCTTGGTAGTCTTCACGGGGTGGGGGGAGTGGACGGGTTCTGTGCTGTGGCTGCTAAACTGATCCCGACAGGGAGATTCCCTTGCTGTGATCAGCTCAGCAGCGACCCAATTCTCTAAGTGGCACATGTGACGTGGACGCCAGTTAGAGAATTGTGGTATTAGGCAGGCTTGGGCAATTCTATATATGACACCCATGTGCAATTCTCAAAAGCCACTTAGGCAGTTTCTGAGACCAGGCGTCCTATACAGAATCTGGCCCATTGTTCTTAAATTTCACTCTTTAGAGCAGTCCACCCTTGGAATGTCTGGTTTATACTGGATTCCCAATGAAAACTACTGGGTCAAACTTAAAACTATGTCTCCCAAAAGAGCAGAATCATACAACAAAACTGGAAAGGAAGAACTAATAAAGTAAACTTCACTTAAATAAATAAACTTTCAACCTGAGAGGTGCTCAGAACCTTGAAAAACAAGGTGGAATAAATGCTAATGGGGACAAGCCCCTATAGACATTTCAGTGTTCTATCATTGCATCCTCTCCCGTGTTAGAAAGAATATAGTGAACCAATTTTTCAGGAAGTGATGTAATCACGGGTGATGAGGAAGGAAGAAGTTTTCACTCAGTTCCAGCTTGTTTGGCGGCTCTCTGAAGAAGCCTTGCGGCGAAACGCGTTAGAGCCCGCTGGAGTGAGACAGCTTCCTAAAGCACCCATGCAAGCTAAGTTCACATTTTTGAAAAAACGCTGAAGTTACTATTTTGTTCACATGATTGTTTTGGGACATTAACTCAATTTTTGGAAAAATTGGTTCACTATATTCTTTCTAACACGGGAGAGGATGCAATGATAGAACACTGAAATGTCTATAGGGGCTTGTCCCCATTAGCATTTATTCCACCTTGTTTTTCAAGGTTCTGAGCACTTCTCAGGTTGAAAGTTTATATATTTAAGTGAAGTTTACTTTATTAGTTCTTCCTTTCCAGTTTTGTTGTATAGTTTATAGTGGATGCATTGGAGAGTGAAAATGACTTGTGATCTTCCCTGATTCTCAGCCTACTGCTGCAGAGCTGCCAAGTTACCCACTTCCAGGAGGGAAACTTTTGGGTCAGTCCTGTTTTAGAATTTATTTCCCAATTCAGTGTTCTGTTTATAGTCCCTGATACCACCAATTGAATTTAACACTTAAGGTCCCATAATGTACCAGGATAGGGCTGCAGAAATCCAGAACTTGAGTTTCTGTTTTGAACTGGGTTACTTGGCTGTTTTTCAACTCTACCCATTAAGCTTCTTCATTCAAAGCATGTGCTTGTATAATCTAAATGCTCACTCCCTCTTGCCAGGAGATTTGCTCTGATGCATCTTGGGATGCACCGGGCATGGGCCTAAGGCTCTGATTGGCTCAGGCACCAAAGGCCCCTCCCAGTGCATCCCAGGATGCATCAGGAAGGGGAAGGCCTGCCATTTTGGAAAGGCGGGTCTGCCATCAGGAGGGTATGGGCATTGCTTCTGCAATTTTTTTCTACTAAAAGGTATGGAGTGGGGCAGTAGCTTGGTGAGGGAGGTTGGCGCCCAGGGCAGTGCCATTTGGCATCACCACGCTGTGTGTCTCTCCATTCTTCCTGTCACTTGGGCATCCCCTCCACTCTTTCCCGAAGCTTTAGGGCTCCTCATCCTCATCCTCCCTGTACCTCTTGAAACCAGGACATGATATCAGAAGGGAGCCGAGGTCAGTGTGAGCAGCAAGTGGAAGATGCTGTTCCTGCTGGTGAACATTTAAAGAGGTATGCAGGGGCGGAGAGGAGGAAAGGTGCTGGCTGCCCTGAGAAGACAGTACCCGGGGCAGTCTACCCCTTGCCCCCCCTTACTATATCACTGCAGGGGGAGGTGTTGAGGGGTCCTGGGGGATGGCCCTTGAGCTGGGGGATGATGGCCCAGACAACCAGCCCACCAGGGTTTTGGGTGGTGAGTAGGAGGTGTCGGGGGTCCCTTTGGGGGGAGGCATTTTTGGGTGAGAGGTCATGGATGGGGGGAATCGGTGGGAGAACGAGGGAAGGAGGGATGGGTGGGTCTCTTTTTTTAATGAGGAATTTGGGCCTTTAAATGGCAGGGTCTGCTGTCATAGCCTTACTTTCCTGTCAGTGCCTGCCAATCAGTGTTCAGGCACTGAGAGAAAAGTAAGGCCAAGACAGCTTAGACCTTGCCATTAAAGTTTGCACAGGAAACAATGCATTTCCCCACATGGAGTGTTCTTATCTATAATAATAAAAGCCTAGAGCACGCATGCGCTCTTGAAAATTCGTGATTCCTTGCGCCGTGAGGTGTGCTTCTGTGGCAGTATTCTATTTGACACCTCACTGCGCTTGCAGGGGCTGGAGGCGCGTGTGGTGGCTGAAGGCACGCAACTGTGCTCTCTCCCTGCCCGCATCCTCGGCAGGGAACACACCTCCCGCCCTCACTCGCCGCTGATCCTCATCTTTAGAGCAGCCTGCAATCGTGGCCGGCTTTAAAGAACCTCGCAAGCCGCTCTCCTATCTCAGTAGCACGCTCCCTCTGATGCAAGGGATCGCGTTAGAGGAAACGTGCTACCGAGTTGGAGAGCGGCCTGCTAGGTTCGCTAAAGCTGGCCACCACGATCGCAGGCCAGAAGACGCCGGGATGGAGGGAGGTTAAGAAGGGGATCAATACTGGGAGCCAGGGGGAGAGGGAAAGGGAAAGGGGGCTACTTTGGGGGAAGGGGTGTGCTGGGGGGAGACAGAAGGGGCCATGGATTGGGAGAGGGAAAGGGGGCTGCTTTGGAGGGAAGGTGTGCTGGGGACAGACTGCTTTGCTCTGGGAGGAGACAGAAGGGGCCATGGAGAGATAGGGAGAAGGAAAGGGGGCTGCTTTGGGGGGAGGTGTGCTGGGGACAGACAGCTTTGCTCTGGGGGGAAGACAGAAGGGGCCTTGGAGAGACAGTATATATTATATACAATAGCAATTCACGTGGAGTGTTTTGTTTATACAATAATGGTGGTTTGGGGACGGTGAAGGCGATGATGGTCCCCTTGTTAACCCCGTTTTAGTGACATCACTAAAACACTGGTTATAAGGTCTGAGCACTTCACATTTAAATAAGGATATTAATTAAGTCATAATTTATTTATAAATTAGAGCTGTGATTATTTAAAATTATTGAAGATTCTCATCACAGAATATAGTTATTTATTCCTCCATTGATTGCTCAAATATGTTACTGGCCATATTGAGGTGGAAGAAGATATCTTTTTCCGTACAGGACCTAAGGCAAGAGGGCATCCGTTCAAAATCAAGGGTGGGAGATTTCATGGTGACATTAGGAAGTATTTCTTCACCGAAAGGGTGGTTGATCGTTGGAATGATCTTCCACTTCAGGTAGTTGAGGCCAGCAACGTGCTCGATTTTAAGAAAAAATGGGATAAACATGTGGGTTCATTTCGAGGAAGTGCTTAGGGGGGAGGGTTCTTCGAGTGGGCAGACATGTTGGGCCGATGGCCCTTTTCTTCCATCATATTCTATGTTTCTATGTAAGCTAATTTGCTTTTCTTAACTAAGCCATTTGAGAATCTGGGATACCAGCGTCAACATTCAGAAAGGACCTGATCTGAAATGATATAAAAGGCTTTTCTTTTGATTTCTGTTTATTAAAATGCTTAACTTATAACCTGCCTGCTCATTAATAACACTTCAAACAAAGAACAGTCAAATTCCAGTTAGCCAATGGTAACATTCGATTCTTTTTTTTTTTTATTTATACAATTTTGAACTTTATACAAGAACAACTCTATAGCATTATGCATAAACACATTATCAAATAACAATTTCCTAGAAAAAGTAACATAAGGAATGGACTCAGGATAAAATGAGAACATGGACTGCAATCCAAGTGTCTCCCTAGTAGAGGAAGAGACGCTTACAATGTAGGCCAATAAAATGCTGGTCTACATTGTAAGTAGACGCGGCCGCTATACTTATTGCGGCAAGGGATCTCTCTGCCGCTATAAGTATAGCGGGCCGAGGCCCCCTGTGCGATTGCAGGCAGGAGGGTGCCCAAAACCTCATGCCGAAAGATGCCCCGACACTACCGACCGCCCCCCCCCCGACACTACCGACCGCCCCCCCCCAATATTACCGATCTCCCTCCCACCCCGACACTACCGATCTGGCAGGAGGGTGCCCAAACCCTCCTGCCAGAAGATGCCCCCCCCACACTACCGATCGCTGGCAGGAGGGTGCCCAAACCCTCCTGCCAGAAGATGCCCCCCCAACAATATTGATTGCTGGCAGGAGGGTGCCCAATCCCTCCTGCCCGAAGACCCCCCCGCGCTAACAGCCCCAAAACCTCCCCCCACCAAACTAACCTTTTCTTTTGGCCAGACGGGTCTTGCCCGTCCAGCCGGCAGGCCCACCTTGTCGAAATGAGGCAGACTCGCCCCTTCCCGGTCCATCCCGCCAAAGCCTAAGGCCTGATTGGCCCAGGCTCTAGAAGCCTGGACCAATGAGGCCTTAGGCATAGCGGGTCCGCCCATCCCCACTAAGTCTAAGGCTTGATTGGCTCAGGCGTCAAATTTGTTACTTGCTGGCTGTATCATCCACGGAGAAGCTAAGTACTTCCAGTTGGTTTTTGCTTAGTTGGATCAGGACGTTTGAACCTTGTGCTTTGGCCCCCTGGATAAGGGGTAGAGACAATTTTATTGAATGTGTGTTTTTGATTTATTGTGTGTTTTTGATTTATTTTTTGCACTTTCAGCACTATTTGTGTGCACATTTATCACAAAAATTGCACGGAGAGAGCCCGAGGATGTTTCACAGTTAACACCCTTCTGGGTGTAAGCCATCACTTCTGGGAGCTCCCGGAGGGAGGCTGTGTGACTGAGGGCTCTCCCAATCTCTTGAAACCATATTATTGGGCTGTCTTAATTACAGCAGTGTAATCATTCTTTGACTTGTCTCTCCCCCTTGTTCAGTTCTACTTCTTGGGGTTTGGGAGTGTTGTTTTTTTCATAGTTCTTCATCTCCCATCCATTTTGGGTTTTGCTACTATTCAGTTGTCAAATTATAAGACATTGAATATGTTTTTTGGGACCCTATTCAGTTACAACAATTTTTAATTATCCGAGAACAGAAATGAATTAAATTTTTCTTAAAAGTTTCAGACCTGAGTTTATGAGGAAATATTGAGAATCCCTTTAAAGTAAGGAAGGTTTCAAACTCACATGGTGTGAGTCAAGAAGTACTCTCTTTATCTTTTCCTATAATTTAGTTTGGTGGAAATGTATCATGTCTCCCCATTTTTGTGGGCTTAAAAAGGAATTGTCTGTGATTGATTATGTATTGTTAATGAGATTATCCCTTTTTTTCTTTGTATTAGTGGATATTGTAATATTCAAATTTATAAAATTAAAAAAAAAAATAGGCACCACGTAAGTGTCATCTAGGTACCTAAATATAGGCACATGGTTATAGAATTGCCCACAGTCTGTGTCTCTCCTATGATGTGATATGTAGGATAGTTTTCCTGCACAAAGAACTGTTCTTGACCACAAAGTGGTGCTGTAATACTGTTTTAATAGTCTAACGGAATATGTAAAAATACAGGTTCTTCTGGTTGCCAGCACAATTCACATACAATTGTAGAACAAAAATATTTAATAGTAAACCTGCTTTAGTTTCCAAGTTTATTAAAATTTGATTATACTGCCTTAAAACTGTCAAAGCGGTGTGCAATACATTAATTTTTTTTTTAAACAAATCTTTATTCGTTTTTGACATCAAATACAAAGTGCAAACACATGAGCAGTCAAGTAATATAGCCTACTGCACTCTATTCCAACAAATAATATAAAGCTGTTTATCCTCCTCCCCCATCCTAACCCTCCCCCGCCCCTCCCGGATGTGTATCACTATATTTCATGAATCAAAGGGAAATAATAATAATAATAATGTTAATAATTCACTTACAATACATTAAAATTATAAAATCTATGACATGCAAGACAAATCGAGACAAAAGGGAAGAGGGGTGGAACTACAATCATTTATAGGAAAGGAGGATTTCACGATATTTGAGGGGAACTATGCTCTTCCTTAGGAGATCTTTAGACCAGGATAGAAAATAGAGGACTGTCAATTGAGCTCGATGTAGTTAGAGGAGATAAAGGGGTACTTTTACTAAGGTATAATGGATTAGGGGGGAATTCATCAATGGGCGCTAAGCAATTTACCCCCCTCTTGTACTAAGGTGCGCTAACAGATTAGTGCGCGCTAATCGAATTAGCACATGCTAAACGCTAACGCATCCATAGACTAGCATGCACGTGTTAGCGTTTAGCATGTGCTAAATCGATTAGCGCACCCTAGTAAAAGAGGGGGGTTATTATATACTAACCTCAGTGCATGCTAATGATTAGCATGTGCTAAATGTTAAGATGAGTAGAAACACAACGTGGAGTCTTAATAGGATCTTCAAGGTAGTCAAGAGTACTAAAAGTCAACGAAGAAAGTCTCTACCTCACAGTCTTTATGAGACTTTCTTCGTTGCCTTTTAGTACTCAACTATCATGACTGAGATACTATTAAGACTCCACTTTATGTATTTCTACTTGTGGTTGTTGTACAGATTTTTGTTTCTCTTGCTGTAGTTTATTCCTAAATGGTAAGATGCCCATTATATTCCTATGAATGTGTTTAGTATTTGCTAATCAATGCGTGCGAAGACAGTTAGCATGCACTAAATTTCTTGGCACCCGTTGATAAATTCTCCTCCCCTTAATGCACTACGTGGCATTTAGCACATGCTAATCATTAGAGTGTGTTAAATCTGTTAGCACTAGTGAAAGGGCTCCAAAGTGATTTGTTTAAGGTCACCACAAGAATCAGTAGAAAGAAAGGCGCACAAGCATCCTAAATCCCTATTTTTAACTATTAATATGTTTTAAAAGTTTGTACCCGTGCAGGAAAGATTTTTTTTCTTTTTGGATGAAAGTAAGACAGGTCCTTTTTTTCAACCTATTGCCACAAAGAGGAGGGACTGAATTTGTATCTGCTATAAATCAGGTTCAAAGTCCATGAGGACTGGCTCTTTGTAAATTTGCTTGCAGGCCCATGGATGAAAACTTACCCCTTTAGAACCAATATGGGTTATATAATAAAATTAGGTGATGAAGTTTTAAGAAATAATATGTTTTAGGGGCCCTTTTGCCAAACATAGAAACATAGAATATGAAGGCAGAAAAGGGTCGACGGCCCAACAAGTCTGCCCACTCAAGAACCCTTCCTCCCTGGAGTATCTATTGTTTGAGCATAACTCTGTAGTACTCCCACCTGTTGGTCCCATCGACTCTTGAAGTCCAGCACGCTACTGGCCTCGACCACCTGGCGGGGAAGATCATTCCATCGATCAATCACCTGTTCGGTGAAGAAGTATTTCCTGGTGTCACCATGAAATCTTCCTCCCTTAAGTTATAGTGGATGCCCTCTTTTCGCCGTGGGATCCTTTAGAAAAAAGACTTCCGCCTCCACTTTGATGTGACCCATGATGTATTTAAATGTTTCTATCATGTCCCCCCTATCTCTGCGCTCCTCGAGAGAATATAAGCGCAGTCTGATCAGGCGTTCTTCATATGGGATGTCTTTAAAAAGTGGCCTTAGTATGTACAATACCCTTTTATCAAATTAACACACTACTTAGAAGAGGAAATAAGCCAGAGTCTGCATGATGATCACAAAATTACTGCGGGATGCACTCTGGCATCCCAAGGTAAGGCGCTTTTTTTTTTGCTGTGATAAGCATGCACTAGTGCTTACTGCAGCTTAGTGCAAGGACCCCTTACCCCCTCTTTTACAAAGGAGCGCTAAAAGCGAACGCGTCCATATACTAACATGCACACATTAGCGGTTAGCAAGTGGTTATCGCATGCTAATATTTAGCGCACGCTAAAACACTTAGAGCAACTTTGTAAAACATAAGAACATAAGAAATGCTGCTGCTGGGTCAGACCAGTGGTCCATCATGCCCAGCAGTCCGCTCCCGCGGTGGCCCCCAGGTCAAAGACCAGTGCCCTAACTGAGACCAGCCCTACCTGCGTACGCTCCGGTTCAGCAGGAACTTGTCTAACTTTGTCTTGAATCCCTGGAGGGTGTTTTCCCCTATAACAGGCCCCTTTAATGTCTTGATTTTTAGCTAAGCTACATTAGCAGGTTTACAAAGCGAGCAAAACACCACGAAGCGTTTCATCTACCTTTCGCTTTGCCACATTCATCTATCAATGTTCAGGTTTAATAATTATGGTAAATAATACACACTGATGTACAATTTTTATATTGACGTTACATTTAGATCAGAATTATCTTTATTTTTCAGGAAATTTGCAAAATAAGATGAACATATGAGTAAAGATCAAGATATTTACAATCCCTGACCCCGTTCAATTAGTATAATATTTGTATGATGTTTATTATTCTGTTTTATTTCTTGTTTAACCTTACTTATCTTGATCTCTCAATAGGAATGAATGAAATAGAAGTAGTTATATTAGAAATGTTTATGCCCTTTCCTCTGCTTATCTCCTGACTGAGTGGGGTGAAACTGTAGAGGGAGAAAAACTAGGAGACTGTTCATGAAATTAATTGGAAAAATTACAGTTGTTGCCAGTCCAAGCAATAATTCAGATTAAACTGTAAACTGGTCCTTATCAGATTCTTTATGGGCTGGCAGCATTTTAATTGGGAATTATATTGACTTTACTTACCTAATTTACAATTTTAAGATGCCCTTAAATTGAGGTTGTTCTCTCCCATAGATTGTCATTCGAAAGGTTACTCGTGATAGAACAGCTCTTGGAGGTATTCCAGTTTATTGGAAAGAATTACCACAGGAATTAAAATCAGCACCCTTGAATTTTTCTTGGAGATGTGGGATAAAAACACTGATAATTTCAGAAAAATGCATTCAGTATGCCTATAACTGTTGTTGATTATTTCTGATTATGGTTCTGATTAGAATTATCCACAAATAAATCACAGTTTAATTTGTATTATATAAATATTTGTGCAGTGCTCAGACCCGCAACCTACTTCTGCTCAACATATAGGGGTCCTTTTATTAAGGCCTGCTAATCAATTTAGCATACGCTAATTGATTTAGCGTGCGCTAAAATGCTAAGGCGCCCATAGAATATAATGGGTGTATTAGCATTTAGCGCGTGCTAAATCGGTTAGCACACCTTAGGCCCTCTTTTACAAAGGCGCGCTAAGCGTTTTAGTGAAGCTTTAGCACACGCTAAATCAACGCATGCACTAACCGCTAACACATCCATAGGATAACATGCACGCGTTAGCGTTTAGCATGTGTTTAGCGCTCACTAATATTTAGCGCGTGCTAAAAAACTTAGCACACCTTTGTAAAAGAGGGGGGGTTAGTAAAAGGACTCCATAGTGAACAAAACAAAGCTTGCCCACTAAGACCATCATAGCACTCACTGGCCAACCGCCACTTGTGCCTTTACCAGCAATAAAAACATTCTTAACAGAAAAGCTGATAACATCTGTAGACTTGTGGCTGGTTAGCGTGGGTCCAGAAGACTGGGCAAATCGTGTACACCAGTGGTCTCAAACTCAAACCCTTTGCAGGGCCACATTTGGATTTGTAGGTAATTGGAGGGCCTCAGAAAAAATAGTACCTGTCTTATTAAAGAAATGACAATTTTGCATGTAAAACTTTATAGTTTATAAATCTTTCCTTTTGGCTATGTCTTAATAATAATATTACAATTTATAGCTAAAGAGACAAATGATCAAGAAACTGTTTTATTTTACTTTTGTGATTATGATAAACATACCGAGGGCCTCAAAATATAGTACCTGGCAGGCCACATGTGGCCCCTGGGCCACGAGTTTGAGACCACTGGTGTACACACTCAGTTAAATAGAGCTTCTGAAGCTGTACAACTCAAGCCAACCCTCTGACTCAAGTTTCACAATATCTTGCTTCCCCAGGAGGGGAACTTAATACAGCTTCTACTCCATGGTGAATGGACAGACCGGAGACAAACGGTCCGCTAAAAGCTAACTCATCTACATTTACATTTGAGGACCTTATTTAGCAAGTGCGGTACATTTTGCATTTATCGCATGATTAAAGTAAAAAAATAATGGACTGTAAAGCACATGAGGTAAATGAAGAGAGCATGTCTTGCATTTGCTCTCCTTTTACCATACATGGCACAGTCAACGTGTTAAACCCAGTGCCAGATCTCTTACTGCAAGAAAAGTCACACCACCTTCTACTACTTCAGTCCTATGAGATATGACATCGCTTATGCTATTCCTGCAAACTTTTAATGTAATAACTTTGATGTAATCCGCCTTGAACTGCAAGGCATTGGCGGAATAGAAATCACTAATGTAATGTAATGTAACTGTTAAAGGTCATGGTAGAAATGTTGCATGCTGACCCAGTCCTGGAAAGCAGCAGAGGGACTCAGCTACTGCCCAGCTGTCACTAGACCCCAAAGGAGAGCTCCTATAGTTCTCCCCCAGTGATCACTGCCCCCCCCCCCACTGCCATAAAAATCAGAATAAAAATGTATACACCTGCTTCCAGAACATCAGCATCTGGCATAGGAAAGCCTAGTAGAGCTGCACAGAGGTGGCTTTAGTAGTCTACGGGGTCAGCTAGTGAACCATAGAGAGGAAGACCCAGGGTCATAAGACACTCTAATCACTGCATTCATGGCGAAACATGTACGCCTACCAAACCCCCCCAAACCCTATTGTACTGCCATTTAGGTGGCACCTGCAGCCATAAGGGCTATTGGTGTGGTAGACAGGTGGGTCTAATAGGTTTTGGGGGTGTTTTGGGGGGGCTTACCATGACCTATAAGGGAGTTCTGGTGAGATGTTTATGCGGCACCCTTTATGTGAAGTTCGCAGCAATGCCCTATAAGTGCCATGTCTGGGTGGCCAGTCCATCACTTTGCTAACCTCTCCCATGTCCAAAAGGTCTTGCTTTAGGCGTTTGTGACTTGGACAAATATTTGGACAAGAATGAGGGTATAAAGATAGATGACTTAGCGGTCTGGACGATCAAACAGCTGGACGCACAAGTAGACGATTTTTAGAAAAAAAATATTTTGGACGTATTTTTCGAGAATGGACTTTAGACATGTCCGACTTTGGGCAACTAGCAACTTAGGCCCCCAAATGGACTTAGACATATGTTTTTATTATTTCCCTCCACGTGCATCCAGTAGCCAGGGAAAAGAGCAACAAGTGCAGAGTGCCTGATTTGTTATAAATAAATAAAGAATTAAAAAGAAAAATCATCACAAACATTCAACTTTTAACATGTCTGAGTGTACATTTTGCTTATTTGCTGTGATTTTCTCTCTCTACATATGCAATGATGATATGGTGTGTGTTGATGCCCAAGGCAGAAGTGCTGGATGAACCAGTCACTGCTTGCAACAATAAGCTCTGTTCTACATGTAGTCTATTAGAACAGGTGCCACAGAAAGCACAATTTTATGAGCATATCAAGCTTTCAAGCTGAGCTACATCAACATTTATCTGGCGGTATTATGGGATTTGATGTAAATCTTGGAAAAAGATATTCTAGTTTAGATGAGCAATGAATGCGGACTGCTTATTGTAAGATGACAAATGAAAGCTGACATCTTATTCTTATATATTTATAACCCATTTTAAAAGTCAGGATGCATTAATGCTGACAATCTGAAGAATACTGATGCAATAATGAAATATGCAGCTGTGATTATAATATACATATAGATAAAATTCACAAAAGATAAGTTAATTTAGAGAAAAAATAAATAAAAAGTAGTCACTATTTTCTAGCAGATATGCTATCCTACTTTAATATATTAAAACATATCGCACAGGCATCCTGTCTGTCCAAACTATATTGTATGGCCTTTTGAGCAGGGACCGTCTATTGAATGTAAAATGTATAGCACTGCGTATAAAGAAATTATAAATAGTAGTAGTAGTGGTAATATAACATATCATTTTTTATTTATATACCACATAAGCCTTACAGTTCAAAGCGGTTTACAGGATTAAAAATAAGGTAACAGAAATATTGGAAATGATAAGATCAAGTAAGACTAATTAAAACGTAAAGCAATGGAAAAGTAAGGATGGAAAGGAATGGGAGAGTTGACTTGATAATGAGGTAAAAGAAGTTATTAAGGGGTCCTTTTACTAATAGAGTGTGGAGTCCATTGACTATATTTGTAACATCATAATAATTGTAATATATTTATTTATTTATTTATTTATTTTTGAGGTTGGTAGAATACCCTACACATCCAGGGGAGGGAGGTGGAGGGAAAGATATTTTGTTTTTAAAATACTTAATTATAATATTATAATTACATAATTTGCCGTATTGTAGTAATTTGGTAAGGGGGGAGAAAATGATTGTTCTAAGTATAAATTGTATGTTTAATAATACATTTTATGAAATATTTATGTTCAGATAATTGTATTGCATTGTCAAAGTTTAAAAACCAATAAAGATTAAAAAAATAAAATAAGGCAACAGAAACATTGGAAATAATAAGATCAAGTAAGACTAATCAAAACGTAAAGCAATGGAAAAGTAAGGATGGAAAGAAATGGGAGACTTGATAATGAGGTAAAAGAAGTTATTAAGGGGTCCTTTTACTAAGGCGCGTTAACCAATTTAGCATGCGCTAAAGATTAATGCGTGCTAAATGCTAAGGCGCCCATTATGTTCTATGGCCGCCTTAGCATGTAGTGTGTGATAATCTTTAGCGCACGCTAACTCTATTCGTGCGCACTAAATCGGTTAGCGCAACTTAGTAAAAGGACCCCTAAATTAGGATGATTAAGTTGAGAAGAGGAATGTTTTTCTAAAATGCATTATAGGAGGCTGAGGAGCGGACTAGTTGTCTCCAATCTGGATATTGCTCCGATTAGGTTCGTTTTGTCCGATTGTCTGCTCATCTGTTTATATCCATATGAGCATGTCTATGAAGCATATACAAGTGTTTCAGAGTAACTTGCCCCCCCCCCCTTTGGTTTCTGTAACTAAAACAATTTGTTATTGGCCATGGTATATACCAGCTGAAGAGGAGGGGTAAATTATTTTTATTTTTATTTATTCAAAACAGTGGTTTACATACATAAGGTGGCCAAGTAGTGATTTTGCAATTCATACAAATAAATGGCGCCTCTTCCAGGACTATGTGCCCCATTTTATAAACTGTTAAAATTACAGGGCAAGTAGTTTGCAATATTCAATGTAGAGTATAAAGATGTATAAACCAACACATGTAAGTGCTATTAGTTGAGTAGTGAGGTCACAATTTTAGCTTGCTTCCATGTTGTGGGTGAAATTATTCTCATGGGATTGAGGATAATGAGCTCTTTTAACCCATCTTATAAAGACCTGGCTAAAAGCTGGTTAGAAAGATGGTTAAAAAGCTATATGGCCCAAATTCTGTAACTGGCGCCTGTTAGGCACCTATTTTGGAGGTGCCCAACTAGAGGGCTTGGACTCCCTCTTGCCCTGATGTCATCGGGGAGGTCGGGGGTGCCGCGGGGCAAGAGGGTTTGGACTCCCTCTTGCCCCGATGTCGTGGGGGTGTGTGTGGATTCTGTAACCGGTGTTGTTTTTGACAGACACCGGTTACAGAATCCAGCTTTTAGGCGAAGGACTGGCTCCTCCTTCGCCTAAAAGCTCTTGTTTTGAACGTTTTGGACATTTGGGGCTTAGGCTTTTTTTTGGTTGATTATAGGGTATAAGTTTAGACGTAGTGGTGGTCTGGGCGTTTAAACAGCTGAATGTAGAGGCAGGCCATTATCAAAAAAAAACTCCATTTGGACGTTTTTTTTTGATTATGGACATTTTCCCTGCTTCTACTTTCAACGTTGGCCTTAGGCCAAAAGGGAACTTAGGCGTGAGTGTGGCTTCATGTTAGGTACCTTGTTACAGAATCGCTACTTTTAAGCATGCTTAAGCGCTCGCATGGGTGCCTAAGTTTTAGTTGTGCCTAGAGCTGGCCTATTTATTGGGCGCCTCCAAACTAGGTGCTGCTCAGCGTGATTCACTAAACAGCACCCAATTTTACTTGAATCGCTTTGAATTTGCCCCTATGTGCCTTTGAAATAGCGTAAACTTCAACATAGAAATTTTTCCCCAAATGTGTGTTCCCTTTGTAAACTGGGGAATACCCTTCTAGATATGTCCCCTCAAACTTCACCTCCTTAAAATCGCTGCATTGCATTGTGTGAAATAAGTATTTACATGTGTATTCAATTTTGTGCTGACCCCATTTCACGAGGACAGCCTTAGCTGCCTATATGTGCAAGGTTATTCCATGTTTGTATATTTGAGTCATGTGGCATGAACTTGGACCCTGTATTTCTGTGCTCCTGAGTGATTAGCATGTGCTGCTCTCAGCGCTTGAAGCCTGGTGTGCTTCCCCCCCTCCCTTTGACTGATCTCTAAGGAGAAGGCAGAAGGACATGGCAATTGACGGTTAGAGCTGACCCTTATATGCTGAGTGTGTGAACATTCCACATCGAGGCAGCACACTGCTGCTTATCCCTGTTAAACACAAAAGGCCATAATGTTTCCACCTTGTGACTGATATCTGGGACTGTAGTAATCTATTACTTCTACTGCTGTAGCTGCTGTCTGTTGGAGCTGCTATGTGAGTGCATCATTTATTAGCAATTGGCAACTCTCTCTGCGAGAGGATTAAGTTACACAAATACAGACTCATTCTGTTTGGACAGAAGCTTAATCCAGTATAATTTTATTACAAGTGATGCATTTGATTCTTTATTTGTCATCAATTATTACGTGTGATTTGGATGAAGGATTTGGAGTCTTCCTCATTAATAGAAAACAGTTACAGGACAGCCACAGATTTAACTTCTGGGGTATGCTTGAGGTGGAAGATCAAGCAACGGCATTGAAAAATTTACATATGTAAATGTCACTATTTGCAAATGAATATGTTTCTAAAATAATGGCCATATCATATTTGTACAAATTCTGCCATTTGGGCCCTGATTCTATAAAAGGCAACTTAAAAAAAAATTAGGCACCGAGGAACGCGACACATAGCAGCTGTCAGTCTTCAGTTAGGCACCGTTTATGGAATCACGCCTAGCGGGGCCTAAATTGGCCTAAATACCGGTGCCTGAGTCCAGTTTAGCCTACATGGAAAACATGCCTGAGATCCACCATGATCCATCCTTAATCACACTCACTTTCTGATAGGCACCCTGAGCTAAGCGCCTACCTGAAATCAGTAGACGCCTATTGATTTAGGTGCCTAACTAGCAATTAATTTTAATCTAGTCCAGTTATTGAGCCTATTAAGCTAGGCGTGATGCTTTAGGTACCTAACTTTAGGCAACTTTTATAGAATCTGGGCCTTGGTGCCTATGTGTGTATATATATATATATATATATATATATATATATATATATACAGTGACAGGGAAGCACCTGTCACGAGGAAATACCCTGCTCTAAAACCCTCAATCCCTAAAGCTAAGCCAGTTCAGCAGCCAGAGAATAGGGTTTTAGGCAAAGTAAAACCAGCAGGGTTAAAACCATAAACATAAGAACATAAGAAATGCCTTCACCGGATCAGACCATAGGTCCATCTAGTCCGGCGACCCGCAAACGCGGAGGCTAAGCTAGGTGTTCCCAGAGAGCCATCCACCAGGAAACACAGTAGGGAGGGCACCCAAACCAATGTCTAATTGCCATTATTCCTTTCCTAAGAGCAGAGAAGTTTTCCTGCAAAACCAAGCTGTGAAACAGAGAATCAACCTAGAAGGGGGCGAGGCTACACCTGGGAAGCTGCAAGCACGTAAGCCTTCAGACGTGAAGCAGAAGGGAAATAAATTAAACCAGGCTGAGGCTGGAAGGGAGATTCGAGCCCAGCACACAGCTCCACACTGGACATTCCCTCCATAGAGACAGAAAGGCAGCTCTTTGTCACCCAGAGAAGGAAAACAGAAATTTCCCAAGCAACTAAGTATTGGGACCTTGCAGAGGGATTTGTAAGGGAAAGGCAAAGTTATGCTACAGAGGGGGAAAGGGAAGCTTGGCAAGACAGCTCCTCTAACCCTCATTAAGGGGGAGGGGGAAGGGGAAAATGTAAATGCAGAAAGCATGGAAATAGCTGATTATGGTTAGGATACCAGCAATATGGGCTGGGAGAGCCATACTAATATCCCAGAAGAATATAATTTGCCAGAAGAAGGAATGGAGCTGTAATGTAACTGCGCACCAGCAATGCTCTTTGCAAATATTTCTCCAGCCAGAATATTAAATGAGCTAGGATCATATATGTGCTGACAAGAAACAGGGACCAAGTATAGGGGAATTAGCCATTCCCTGAACAAACTTCTAAACTGCTGTAAAGTAGAAAGGGGTGCTTGGAAACTCAAGTGGGGCATAAAACAACTGTATGCACAGGAAGGGTTGTTTGCTTCTACCCCCACTGCTTGGCAAAACAGGAGAGGTCCCAAAAGAGAAAAGCAGTGAATGCTGAGAAGTTAAAAACCAATGAATACTGTTTTGCTTTATTGTTGGAACTGGCTATCCTATAATATAGCAGGCATTGCCTTGAGAGAGGGGAGTAAGCTGGCAGAGTGCTCCCTAAGAGGAAACCTAGCTACCTGCAGATAGGGGTCCAAAAAGAGACTTTAATATTATTTTGCCCAGGGTTATTAGGGGCAAATGAAGCCTGATGGCAATGAACTTTGAAATGAAATACAATAATGAGAATGAATGTTTTTCCCAGGTGACAGTGCAGACTGAACTGCATTGAAATTATAACTTGATAATTTTTTTTATTTTTTTTTTGGGGGGGGGCTTCTTTGTGGAAAAATAAAGAGTAAACCTTATTTTGAACTGATATTCAGCCCATGGTAGCCAGTGATCTTGCTGGGCCTAATCCAGGCACCAGCATTTAATATCTGGACTTTGCCAGCCACTGGAAGTTATCTGGGTACCAACCGATATTCACTCTAGTGCCCAGATAATTGGATGGATAAAGTTAGGAGATCCCATGTGCTGTTCTTCCAGGCATTTACCCTGTTACATTACATTACATTACATTACATTAGTGATTTCTATTCCGCTTGTACCTTGCGGTTCTAAGCGGATTACAAATTAGTAGTCTGGACATTTCCAGGAGCGTTACAATACTAAGAGTCATGTATATAGCAAGTTACAATTGATAGTCTGGACATTTCCAGGAAAAGTACAAAGCAGGAGTAAGTATACAAATTAGAAGTCTGGACTTTTCTAGGAGGGTTATCACTACAATACTGAGTCATGTGTATAGCAAGTTACATTGAAAGTCTGGACATTTCCTGGAGAATTACAAAGCAAAGAGAAGGTATATAATAGGTTACTGTGATGAATAGTAATAATAATAATACATTTGGGATACAGTAGTGAGTTATACTATGTTGAAGGAGTTGCTGTGGTGGTGGAGGTGGTATTCATGAGAGTATATTCTAGTGCTATAGTGAGGTTAGGATGATGGGAAGTGTTTTTTGAAAAAATGAGTTTTGATTTCTTTTTGGAATACTTTAATGTCTGTTGATTTGATCAGTAGATTGGAGATGGTAGGGTCAATCTTCGCTGCCTGTGTCGCCAAAAGGCTGTCGTATAGTTTCTTGCGTCTGGTACCATTGAGAGGGGGGGTAGATGAATAGGCTCTGAGTTCTCCTTATTCTGGGTGAGAGGTTACGGTATAGTCGGTTGTTTAGGTAGCTGGGTGCAATACCATGGGTTACTTTATATAGTAGACAGTTGAATTTGAATTGGGTTCTTGCTTTTATCGGTAGCCAGTGTGAGTCTAGGTATGCATTGGTGATGTGGTCGTATTTGCCAAGGGAGTAGATGAGTCTGAGGGCTGTATTCTGAACGGTCTGTAGTTGTTTTATCATGTAGTTTGGGCATGGTAGGTAGAGGCTGTTGCAGTAGTCAACAATACTTAGTACAAGGGATTGTACTAAGATCTTGTATTGATCTTTGTTGAAGAATTTTCTTATTTTTCTTAGGTTTTGCATGGTGAAGAATGCTTTTTGGATGACTTTGTGGATTTGAGTCTGCATTGTACAGTTTCTGTCTAGTTGTATTCCCAGAATCTTGAGTGTGCTCTGCATTGGGTACTTGATTGTGGTTTGAAAAGCACTGCTGAGCAATTAGATTCCTGTTTCACCCACACACCATCCCCATACTGTCCTAGCACTTTGAGCATTTCTGGATTTTCAGTTATGTGCCATTGAAAATCTGGGATCACTGTTAAATTTTAAATATCAGCCTGCACATTACTACATATATTGAGTAGTACTGTCAAACATGCAAA
Organism: Geotrypetes seraphini; assembly: GCF_902459505.1. NCBI lineage: Eukaryota > Metazoa > Chordata > Amphibia > Gymnophiona > Dermophiidae > Geotrypetes > Geotrypetes seraphini. The sequence continues at coordinate 60,033,020 of NC_047085.1, forward strand.
CAATTCGGAATATCTAGATTTCCAATCATTCTCTCCTTGCCATGCAGAATATTGAACCAAATGTATTTTTGTTATAAGTTTTAGCATAGCTTTATGTGTCAGTTATGCTTATGTAAATGTACTATGAGTATGGTAACTCTATCCAAGCTTGAAATCAAATAGTTTCATATAACATGAAATCGTGTTTCACAGTTTGCTTCATCAGGAGGAAGAACTCAATCCGAACAGGACAGGATATTTGAATTACCAGCAAAGAAGAGGAAGATGGAATTCTAAAAAGTTTCATTGATCTCTTGTGGATTTACATGTGGAAGAATTGTGATGGATGGAATTTTTTTGCTTTTTTAAAATATTTTTGCACTTTGGGGATTTAAACTCGCTGGTGATATTTTTTTGCTGAAGAGTACTCTCAATCAAACTTTCTCTTCGCCCTATGTTTTCAAAAGTTATTAAGATACCATAAGTACTATTTTGTATATCTTTATCAACAATGATATTGATTGACAAGTGGTGCTATGATTTTTTTTTTTTTTTTAAATATTATACTATCGCCAGTGGTATTGGTATTAATCTTTGACTGGACACCAATATATACACATTTATTTTTTAGTAGTCTTAATTTAGGTAGATCTTTTATTGTTTATATATGAACTCCAGAAGCCAAACTCCTTCTTCATGACTTTGCCTACAGATTTTTCTGTCTTGAAGTTTTTTAGAGGTAGGAGATGATTTGTACTCCCACTGCATTGACTTCATTTTGGACTCAGGATCTCTGTGATAGACCCAAGTCTTATCTCCAGTCACCAAACAACTTGGTCTTCATGGAGCATCTCCAAGTTCTCCTGACAGCACTGGAGCCTGGTGGCCTTCTGAAGTGGCATCAGCTTTCTTGGAACCCATCTTACAATAACTTTGGACATGCCCAACTTTTCATGAATTATTTTCCTAACTGTACCTGCCAAGATGCCCATTGCCCATTTCTTCAGCTGTTCAGGAGACCTGAATTTGTCGGTCTGACAAAATTAAATTCTTGACTTTTCTGCACATTTCTGTGGAAGTTGCTTCCACAGGCTGTCCAGTATGAGAGTCATCTTCAATGGACTCTCTACCCCACTTAAACTGCTTGCTCCAAAATTTTACTCCTTTGGCTTTTTCCCTTCTTTTGTGAGAAATTTTATCATTGAACAGTGATCCAAATCTAGCAGTTTCTTACTTGATTCTCATGAGGATTCCCGGGAGTCATTTGAGTCTTACCAGCACTGGATATGGTTGAAACCATCAAAGATAAGTGTTGCTAACTAGGTTTAGTGCTGCTGTTTTAATTAATACAAATAGTAATAAGTATTTGACATTGCACCTGTTGTTTTATTTAGAGGAAGGCAGGGTGGTTAAAGCCATGGTCCAAAGGATGGGGGTCTGAAATTACATATATGTTATAGGAGATCCTTTGATCTGAGTGTAATAAGCATGATGATATACCCACCTTGTTACAGTTCTTCATATCCAGTGTGGTTGTTACAAAGTTCATACAGATATACATAATGTAAAATTCCCTTTGAAAGTGTTTTGGCAGTGATTTGTTTTTATCAATATTTCTTAGAAGCTCTTATGAGGTTGTTTGAATTAGGTCTCACATCTTTATGCTAAATAGATACTGAATAGTACTTAATTGAGCCCTGAAAGAGGCCAGAATGAATCCTCCATGAACTTAGAAGGAGAGCAAAATCAAAGGAGGGTGTGCTAGCTTGAAACTTGGATGTGGAGAGGTGCCTTTTGCAGAAGGAAAATCTGTTTGAATCGCTGAAGTAGGGATAAATGTTTCTGGAAACAATATCTGTGCATTTGTGGAGTTTAAAAAGCCAACTTAGTGGATATGAACATCTTATGGGAGGCAATTAAATCTCTAAATAACTCCCTTAAGTCTTTCTTTTCAGCAATGAACCACTGATGTTTAGCCCATGGGCACCAGCATTGAATATATGGGTCTAATTATTTAGATGCTAATCTAATGTACCACAAGGTTGCCACTAAAGGTCTCAGTAGCCATTTTGAAGAGCAGGCCACACTGAGCAAAAACAAGTTGCCATTGCTCCTGCTCATTTCCCTCTAGAACACTAGGAACCCAAAAATGAAGGCTCCCATTCCCTTATGGGGTGCAGAGGTTTCTGGGTATTGGGTTCACCTAAAGCTCTGTCACAACTTCCGCTGCTCAGCCTGGGTATAAACAAATATCCTACTCCCTGCTTCAGTAGTTGCATACAAACTCGGTGAAATGCTAATTTTCCAATGTACATTCACAGTATACCCTAATGATGTTGCCTCTGTCCAGAGTGAATCATTGCATGATAATGAACAATCAATATAAGGTTTAGGTCACTCACTTGGGTACACGAGTTTTCAAAAGATTGCATAACTAGTTCCACTGTAAAAGAACAAAATATACCTTGCAATATATGTATCTGAATATACAACTGGATTTTTCTTAAAAAACAAATAGGAAATATACCTCAAGAAAAATAGCAAGCGATATGTGTGCCACCATGTATGGGTTTGGGCTTCAATTCTGACACATTTCAGGAATTCCATTAGCATTTAGCCTGATATGAAGGCTCAAGTCACAAGCTGCCATAATCCCAGCTCAGCAAGATAGGGTTTATGGTATTGTTGAGTAAAGTGCAAGGAAGCTCAAATTTAATCTGAACTACATCCAGAGAAAGGTAGCTAAGACTCCTATTACTGGAGCTACATTGGACCTCAATTCTGATTCAGAAGAGGTTTCGATGTAACCCAGATTGACTTGTTCATAATGCTATGGGTTCAATTCACTCCTCTTCAGGACTTCAAACACTGGCAGGACAAATGGATTTACTGTCATGAATGAATAAAAATAATCCTAACAGGAATTTGAAAGAAAGCTAACCAGGGGCTTGAACATCTTGGCAACTTCAAATACACCTCATTTAAGGGTAAGTTTAGGTATGCCCCCAGTATATGATGTCATATACAGTGTGTTGTTGGTTTTATTATGATTACAATATATATGCAGATATGCAGAGTTACTGTGTTGATTTGACCCTGTGACTTAGTGGCAAGATCTCTGCAATTGCATTCAAAAGATCTCTGCTTCTATTCCTAAACTGGGTCTTTCACATTTCATATGCTTAAAAAAAACCAACGCATTCAGAGATGCTGAGTAGGATGAAATCATGGACATCAATGAGGCTGACACTGATTGTGGAGCCCATGATACAGGGTTCCCACCCTTAAGATTTTTTGTGAAATGGCCTGGCTTGGAAAAATGGGTTCTCCCTGATATTCAGCTGGAAGGTGGTCAGCGGTTTTTTAATGCTTTGTTGTGCTGGGCCATGTCTTGGCTTTGGAAATGAATATTTATGGCAAAAGTATGGGCTGCCTGGCCGCCTGGATCTTATGCTGGCTTGACCAATATTCAGCTGGGGCCTGCAAAAAAGTTATGCGGACCCAGCTAAATATCGGGCCAGGCCTACATAACTTTTCATTATCAAAATTTTAAAAAAAGACCCAGTGCCCCCTCCCGCCCCAACAGTGTCTCCAGCCATCACCACAACCTATTTCCCCCCCCCCCACACACACACATATAGGTAAGCCTGCTGGGTGGTAGCTTGTGGTAATTTGAATGCACCAGCAAGGGCAGGAGCAAGGGAGCCATGCTTTTGCCTCAATGACCCCCTGTTGGACCAAAAGATATTTAGGTAGGCCTATTGGGGCATATAGGGTGTGGAGGGGAAAGGTTGTGGCACCGGCTGGGGGGAGGGAGCAATGTTGGAGGGGTTGAGAGGAGAATTGGGAGCTCCCCAAGAGCCTCCCATTTCTGTGCCCCCTTTTTGGACCCACACTTAAACAGGCAATGTTTAACCTTTTTTTATATAAAATTTGGGGGATAATGCATTACAGCATTGCATCTACATTTGTGTAATCTTCATGTAGGTAATCTTTGGGGTATAGTATGGCAGATATAGGGTGAACCTAATATTTGCTATTTGAATTGGTATAGTGAAAGTTGTTTGTTTTTCACTTTATTTCCTATCTGGAGAATGTACATGGACTAAATACAGAATTATAGTATACTGTATATTGTAGGGTGGTCCAAAAAAATCAAGTTCATGGGAAATTACCCTCCATAAGTCTATTTTTGTTCTATATCTGGCCAAATTATAAGCCTTTTGGTGAACATTAAGGGCTCCTTTTACAAAGGTGCACTAGCGTTTTTAGCGCACGCACCGGATTAGAGCGCATTACCTGAAAAACTACCGCCTGTTCAAGAAGAGGTGGTAGCGGCTAGCGCACGCATTTTAGCGCACGCTAAAACCGCTAGCGCGCCTTTGTAAAAGGAGACCTAAGAGGTTGCGCAATGATTTTTAATCTAATATAATAAAATGGTAAGCCGCGCATGCGCAGTTCCTAAGTGTGTGCCGCTTTTCTGTGAGCTGTAGCGACACATAGGAAGTGCGCATGCGCGACTTACGGTTCTTTGAAAGATGCGGCGGTGGCTACTCTCACGATCCCCGCCTGCGTCGGACTTCCGACGCAGGTGGGGATCATGAGAGGAGCCACCGCCGCGTCTTTCAACTAAAAAAAAAAAAGTCAAGACCGAAGTTTTTTTCAATTTCAGAGACGCTGCAGCGGCTCTCTCTCTCTCTCCGATCGTCGGCGTTGTCTTCGTTCCTCTCCCCGGCACACCCGAACCTCTGTTCAGCCTCCCATCCGACCCTACCTTCGGCTCCCTTAGTTCCTTGCCACCGCTCCTCTTCTCTTCCCGCCCTGCGGTCCCAACAAACGTCCTTACTCCAGCAGGGGCCGCAGCACTCTAAAAACGCTGATTCGCGGCCTGCTACTGCCCTGATTTGCTCTGCCCGACACGGGCAGAGCAAATCAGGGCAGTAGCAGGCCACGAAGCAGCGTGTTTAGAGTGCTGCGGCCCCTGCTGGAGTAAAGACGTTTGTTGGGACCACGGGAAGGGGACGGCAAGAGACTAAGTTGGCTGGTAGTGCTGTTTTTCCGTGATGAAGGAACACGCGAAAAGAAAACGTTGGCCCCCGCTGAAGAAGTGGAAGGTGGAGGAGGGGCGCAAGGAGCCGGAGAGCTGTATGTAAGTGTGTATGTGCGCGCGTGTGTATAGCCGAGGAGGAAGTGCAGCAGGAGCAAGGAGGTGGGGAGAGTGGATTTCCCCTACTTGGATGTCAGGCATCAAGAGGATTGGAGTAAAAGCTTTGGTCCTGTAATCCTCACTCTTTTCCTGGGGCTACTGCTGGACAGGGGGGGAGCAAGACATAAAGGAGAAGAGCTACTGCTGGACAGGGGGAGGAGGGAATGGGAGGGGTGCTGCTGGACAGGGGGAGATAAAAGGAGAAGGGCTACTGCTATATGGGGGGAGCAGGGAAAGGGGGGGAGGTGTTGCTGGACAGGGAGGAGGTAAAAATAAGGGAGAAGGGCTGCTAGCACCCGTTTATATTAATTTTCCATCTAAACCTGAATTGGGAGCAAATGCACATGGAAAAATACTGTTCCTTAGACCATCATAGATAGGGAGAGTGACTAGATTAATAGGAAATAAAAAAAGATGAAAAACAAGAAAATACTTCAGCAAAGGCATTTATATGATTAATCTGATTCGTCAAACTAATAAATATTCCCTCCAGAGAGCTTCTTAAGGTCCAAAAAAAATCTTAATTGGTCTGGAGTATAAAACACATATTTATTCCACAGATATTATACCATGCATTTACAAGAATATCCCCCTCTTCTACGAAACTTCGATAGCAGTTTCTAGCGCAGGGAGCCTCGCTGAATGGTTTGCGCTGCTCCCGACACTCATCGAGCTCCTATGAGCATCAGGAGCAGCATGGGCCATTCAGCGCGGCTCTCTGTGCTAAAAACTGCTAGCGTAGTTTAATAGAAGAGGTTGTATGTTAATAAAAATGGATCCCTCCAGTCTTTTAGTTTCTTCTCTCTTTACTCAGAATTCTTTCCTTCTATTCTGGATTACTTCCATCAGATCTGGGTAGATCCAAATTTTCTGTCAACACATTCGTTTTTCAGAGTTATTATAGAGTTTTATTATAGAATTCAAATCTTGCTCAAAAACTAAAGAAACAAGTAAAGTAGCTCTACCCAACACCTCAGTAAGTAAATTTTCCAGGACAACTGAAATATCTTCCAGAACATTCTGTTCTTCTTGCACTTGATCTTGTTGTTGAACTTGATTATTAATTTGACCCACCCATCTCAGTTCTTAACTTTTCAGATAAATAGTAAATTTTATTAATAGGTGAAATAGCCTGTGCAGACATTAAAAGAATATCAATCAAATATTTTTTAACCAATTCAAAGGAGAGAGAAGGACAGACTTAGGAAAATTGTCTGTTAAAATTTTCTCTTTGTTCGATCTTTCAATGAATTACTTATTTTTCTTTAATAATCACTGAGACTGTTTCCTTCATTTCTTTTATTTCATCCTGTACTTGCTTGACTTGACCCATACATTCATTGTTAACCATATCCACACTTTGAGATAGAGATTTGATTTTACCCACAATCTGGGAAATCTCTTGGGCTGATTTCTCTGCTGTTACATTCAGCTTTTGCAGATCCTTCCAGATTAACCTTCTGGGGATTTAATGCTCCCTTGTTCACACCATCAGCAGATGATTCATCAGGTCTTCCTTCCTTTCTTCTGAGCACAGCCTGAACTGCTTCAGCCTCAGCATCTTCCCTCAGGAGACCCAGTTGCTCTGCCGGACATGATGGAATGTTAGTAGCCGAGGGGGACAGAGAAACATCATGTCCCAGGGTGACCAATGCTCTTTCACTGCTCTCCAAAGCAGGACCCCAAAACTCAGTGAAGGAATAAGCCTGACAGTGAAACAATCAAGGATGAGTTGTGTCAAGGCCAAGGTCTGAACCGGAGAGATAACAGCTCTAAAAAAAACTTCCTCCTTTTAGTATGAGGCATCAGGTATGAAGGCTACTAACAACAGGTATACTGACTTTCACCTCTTGGCTACCAAATGCTGCCAGCTATCAATCCACCATCTTGTCTACTCCCCTAATTCAGATTTGTTTCTGTTTTAATTCTAGAATAGAAATACCTTGACACTGTAGATGGCTTTCACCATCCACCATGCATGATGGAAAGCCCCAGGTGCTTGAAAGGATGATTTCACTTTATCTGCATCCAGGTAGACACCAAAAAAAATTAAACAGAGCTCAAGAAGCTCCTTATAGTCTTTCCTTGGATTTGATGCATTCAAAGCTGTTCTGCAGAAAGTTGCAATTTCTTTCTGAAGGATTGATGTGTCTGCATCAAACATATTGTCCTTAGCAACCTCATATGAATCCTGGTCTATGTATGGCCAGTTTTGCTGAAATCTTTAGAACACTACAACATCTGGTCCTCCACTACCTCCAAACAGTTGGGTGAAGATGCTTCCAAGCACCAGTTCCATCATATGATGTCAAGTGGGCCATGCTAGCTCTTGTCTTACTGATGATTCAATGAAGGTGGGTAGGAAGTCATTGATAATTATGTCATTATCTGAAATGAACCAGGTCTCGGTTAGGAAGACTAAGTCCAGCTGGGAGTTTATTAGCCAGTCTTTCACAAGCTGGGCTTTGTTTCTTATGGAACATATATTAAGGTAAGCACTTCGGACAGTGTGGTCATTAGGGTGTTTTAAGTACATAAGTACATAAGTAGTCGCCTCCGCCGGGGCAGACCAGAGGTCCATCCCGCCCAGCGGTCCACTCACGCGGCGGCCCATCAGGCATATTGCCTGAGCAGCGGTCCCTGACTAATTTTATACCTACCTCTACACTTATCTCTAAACCTTCCACTGCTCTTATCTGTACCCCTCAATCCCTTTGTCCTCCAGGAACCTATCCAGGTCTTCCTTGAAACCCTGTACTGTGCTATTTTCTATCATGGCCTCCGGAAGGGTGTTCCATGTGGGTTTTGTGAGGGTAATGTTTTGTAGTTTGTCCTTGTCTTATGGGCTTGGTTTTGGGTGGGTGTCGGGTGTTGTGGAGGACTTGGATTTGGGGAGGGCCTAGTCCTTACCGGTTTGAGTATGTGAGGGGGAGGGGGGGGTGATGGTTATTGAAGAGTTCAGTTTTTCTGTAGAAGAGAAAGAGGCAGGGGAAATAGTTTCAAAGGCAGTGACCTTATAGGACCAGAGTCTGATATAGATTAGGTAAAGAATTGCGATCTGAAAGAGGATGTGTAATAGAGACTTCATGTTTGGCTTTGGAGAGTATTGTGGGCTGGCCTGGGGGATTGTTTTGGGGGTATTGAGGATGGAGTGGAGTGGGGGTGGGAGCGAGAGGGAGATTAAGAAGCGTTCTCGCAGCGAGTCAGAGTCAAAGTCAACGATATGGTCGTCGTTGCCACACGGAGAGGAAAGTTGTGGATCCGGTTTGTGGTAGCTCAGTGTAAGATTGTAGTGTTGCTTCTCAGTCGCTTCGCAAAGGCATTCGCTAAGGTGCACGCTGAACAGCTGCACGCCATTAGCCGCTGCACCTTTTAACTGGCTCAGTGGCTGAAGTGGAGCTGAGGGGCGGAGTTCCTCTGCTGCTCCTGTCCGCCAAAGGGAAGGAAAATTTAATCCCAGAGTCTTTTTGCTGATGGCGTATTCTTGCAAGCTGCCAAACTTTCAAGACCTTGAACATGGCCAGATGAGCTGCCTCTTTCAAAGCAGCCTTTTTGTAACTGTGTAAGTACATCATCAGTCAAAGAGCATCCCCACTGGGTGGAAGATGTGAACTGGGAAGGGTAGGAAAAGCCTCAGAGTTCCACTGGGAGTTGCACAGAGAATTTCCCAAGCTCCCTTTCTTTCATCAGCATAAAACCTACCCTCTGGTACTCTAATACTTAATATTTAAAAAAAAATAATTCCCATTCTTATTATCAATTTAATTTATCCCATCATCCTTTTCATAATTTTAACATGTGTACTTTTTTTGTATCAAAATACATGCTGTGATCCTTTTGTAAAATAAAGCACCATTCCCATACCACTTCAAAGGCTTTTCCTACCCTTGGGCTCTATTTAAGTCTGGTCGCAACAATGATATACATAATAATAACATAAATATTAAGGTAAATAAAAGAGTATATTGGATTTTGGTAGGTGATTTCTCCTATTTTGGAGTTGATACATAGAGTGATTTTTTTCCTACTACCTCGAGTTTGATGCTTTTGTATCTTAAATCATAACATCAGTCCAAAATTATTTAATAAATATTTATATATCAAAGGTGATTCAAATGCATTCAAATATCATTATTGGCCTCTTTTACAAAGCCGCGCTAGCAGCTGCGCTGCGCTAACGGCCCCGAAGCCCATACAGATTTAAAGGACTTCGGGGATGTTGCCGTGTGGCAGCCACTAGTGCGGCTTTGTAAAAGAGGCTGTATGTTTTTTCAAAATAGTAAAACAATACTTAGGGCTCCTTTTACTAAGTTGCGATAGTTTTAGCACGCGCAGAATTGCCATGCGCGCTAGATGCTAATGCTAGTATTGAGCTGGCGTTAGTTCTAGCCGCGTAGTCCGGGTTTAGCGCACGCTAAAAATGCTATCGCAGCTTAGTAAAAGGAGCCCTTAGTTTCAAAACTTGAGAATCTGATATTCGAAGAGCATCAATCATCTTATTCAGAATCCATCAACTGAACATGATAATCACTTTTTTGGACATGTTACCTAGATCCTTACCTTCTTTATCATTGTTGCTGTGTATGACCCAAGGCAAGTTGCTGTTATATATTTTGAAATTTATTATCTGGGCTATGGAGACAGTGTGCAAATAGTGAGTCATAGAAATACAGTTTATGCATTTAGAGTGCCTGCCTCTTCCATCAGAAAGCAGCATGAAAGATATGTTAATGAATCAGGAGGACCATGCAAAAAAAGTAAACGTTTTAGTCACTTAGGGCTAGATTCACTAAGCAAATCGATCGTGTACAGATTAGTTTCTGACCCCTTTGCGACCTGTTTCCCTCCAACCTGATTCACTAACCTCTCCTCCAATCCGATTCCGATCCATGCATGCAAATGAGGGGAAACGGCATGCAAAGTAGGCAGGGACGTGATTCACAAACTTTTCAGGGAACAGTGACTGGGCTGGCCGATCCAAAAAGAAATGACTGCTGAGGACCAGTTGCTCAGGTCCTTTCCGACTGCCCTGCCTTCTGCCGCTCTGCTCTCTGCCCTGTTTCTCTGCTCTCAGCCCCGAATCTCCTGTGTGCCACGAATCTACTTTTCTCTCCTGCCTGCCCTGAATCTCCTGTGTGCCCCGAATCTCCTTCTCTCTCTTGCCTACCCCAAATCTCCTGCCTGCCCCAAATCTACTTCTCTCTCCTGCCTGCCCCGAATCTCCTGAGTGCCCCGAATCTACTTCTCTCTCCTGCCTGCCCTGAATCTCCTGTGTGCCCCGAATCTCCTTCTCTCTCTTGCCTGCCCCAGATCTCCTGCCTGCCCCAAATCTACTTCTCTCTCCTGCCTGCCCCGAATCTCCTGAGTGCCCCGAATCTACTTCTCTCTCCTGCCTGCCCCAAATTTCTCCTGAGTGCCCCGAATCTGCTTCTCTCTCCTGCCTGCCCCAAATTTCTCCTGAGTGCCCCGAATCTACTTCTCTCTCCTGCCTGCCCCAAATTTCTCCTGCCACCCCAACTCTCCTGCCCTTCCCCAAGGTGCAAGCCCATGGTTTCAACCCGCGGGCTTAAAGCGGGTTAAAACCATGGGCTCGCAAAAAAGTTTAAAACAGTTAAAAAAAAAAAAATTCTCTGCCGGGCTCGGAGAGCCAGTGCATGCGCAGACCATCTACAGATGGTCTGCGCATGCGTAGGGATCACTCTCTAGCGATCCGTGCGGTGGTGGGGGAGGTGTGTCAACAATCATCCCCATTTGCATGCAGGCCTTTTGTGAATTTGTTGGCCTGCATGCAATTGCATGGATCAGATACGGAATCGGGGGTTAGTGAATCTAGCCCTATCCCCCCAATTCTGTTCATGAGGCCTTAAGTAGTGCATGCAAATTGGGGCATACAGCCAATTTGCATTCACAACTTAATTGTTTAACAAACATAATTGGTGCTGATAATTAGCACCACATAAATGATGCTAATTGGCACACAACTTGATAGGTGCATTGTACAAAGTGTAATACGCCATTTCCAGTGTACAAATCTGATAAGGAAGCACAGCTAGGTGAGGAACATGGGGGGGGGGCATGGGCATTCCTAAAATTTATGCACACTGTTATAGAATACATCTGATCCACACCCAATTTAGGGCTAGATTCACTAACCCCCGATTCCGTGTCCGATCTGTGCCCGATTGCATGCAGGCCGACAAATTCACAAAAGGCATGCATGCAAATGAGGATGATCGTTGACACGCTCCCCCACCCACGCACGGATCGCTAGAGAGCAATCCTTGAGCATGAGCAGACCATCTTCCTTGCCTGTAGATGGTCTGCGCATGCTCTCATTAGGAACTTTTTTTTTTTTTTTTTTGCAAGCCCGTGGTTTTAACCCTCTTTAAACCTGTAGGTTAAAACCATGGGCTTGTACTGCGGGGAAGGGTGGGAGAATCGGGGCTGCAGGAGTTTGGGGCAGGCAGGAGATCGGGGAAGGCGGGCAAGAGATAGGGGCAGAGAGCAGGTCAGCAGAAGGCAGGGCAGTCGGAAAGGACCTCAACGACTGGTCCGCAGCAGTTGCTTGTTTGTGATTGGCTAGCCCAGTCAGTGTTGCAGGGTTTTTGTTTGTGAATCGCTGCATGCCATCATTTGAATGCCATTCCTCCTCATTTGCATGTGCGGATCAGAGGATGATCGGGACACAAGTTAGTGAATCGGGTCAGAAGGAAATCGGGTTGCAAAGGGCTCGCAAACCGATCAGTTTTTCCTTGGTCTAAATAGGTATGCCTAAAAGGTACGTAATTGTACTAAGCATGATTCTATATGGCAGTGTTCTTCAGTACAAAACTCTGGGACAGCCCCCAGTTGTCATCTTTTTTTTATTACTCTGCCTCTCTACCCAAGCTTGTGTTAGAAAAAGGGAAGTAGATTGGGGAAAAAGCTGTATGCTCGAAGGACAATGTGTGAAGAAGAGAATGCGTTTGGAAACACCCCTTTAGGATACCCCCCAATGAAGCACTTGAAGGTGGACTAAATATCATTGACACATGCTGATTGACAATATCATGACCCTGCATAAGAACATATTTGGCAGCTCTCCATCAGCTTGTTTGAATCCATAGTGGCCCCCAACGTTAAAATTAATGAAGACCACTGCTATAAGGTATGTGTAAATTTTATAGAATCACACTAAATGCCATCCAGATTGGCACCAATTTTTTTAGGTCAAAATATATTGAACAGAGATAAAGATGAAACAAGCAAAGTCCATAGTATATACGAGTAAATCTGTGTACTCAGAACTACCCAAAATGTGAAACCCAGTATTTGACTGTCAATACGTATTTCTTCAAGACACCGTCTTCTTACTCTTAAAGAGTTTGTTCAGTGTCTTGAAGAACTATGTCTTGAAGAAATACTGGGTTTTACATTAAGTAAAGTTATTGGGTGGGTCTCCTGATGAAGAGCGTGAAACGTGGTCCACGTGGGACCCTTCTAGGTATAAAAGTCAAGTTTAACGTCAAGATAAGTGAAATAAGTTGAATAACATGCTTAATTCATTTATTATTTTGAACATTTTTCAACAAGCAACACATATGCGGTGATTGGGCTGTTGGTTCCCCTATAGGGCTAACACCCTGGGGGAACTTTACATTTATGAGCATATGTGAAAAAGGATATTCTGCACTTGTAGTATTGTATTAGCATTTTGGGTAGTTCTGAGTACACGGATTTACCAATTTTTTAGGTACCATATATAGAATCACACCCTTAACCACTATGCCACACACATGGGGAGAACGGCTTCTTTATCTCTGCATTATTACTGGTGCTCTGTTTAAACTGTAATGAGATGCCCCTTCTCTTTCTTTCTTATCTTCGTGAAAATGTTTCATTAAAAAAAAAAAAAAATCATTGTAATAAATTACTCACAAATGTCTCCAACGATCTGGAATTTTATTCCAACCATATACATGCATAGTAACAACATCCGTCGAGAAATTTATTTCTATCAGAAGTAGAACATTATCGTCATGATCACCAGTTGCAGTATTGCTACACCTATATTCAGTATATAGTGTATATGAATTTTGATTCATACTTGCAGCATCAAGTTTGAGGTTTGCATTAGATTGTGCCATTCAAAGGACAAGAGAGATTGATGTGACCTTGATTCTTAACAATACTGCTTCCAGTAATTTTGTTTGTTCTTTACAAAGTATTGCATTTCACAGCGAAGATTTAAAAACTGAGACAAAGATGCATCAGCAAAAGGAAATGTAAGTGCTATACAAGAAAACAAAAAAAACAAAAAATTTGCCATCATCAATGAACATACATTTTCAGGTAGAGGAAGTGGAGGAGAATAAACAGCTGCATGTAAGTGGCAAGCCTAATGACTGGGAGCTGCTAAAATATAAAGTGCAAATCGAGCCTGGTGGGTTTTTTTTTTTTTTATAATGGGACTTTTAAGGCGAGATTACAGCATGTATAGTAGAAACATTTTTGTTGGTTTGCAACTTATATTTTAGCATATACTTTATCTGCAACAGCATATGAGAAAAGTTAGGATACACAGGTGCTTTTGAAGCTATTACTAAAACGCTCTTCTGGTATTGTTTTGTGACTATTTTCTTAAAAATCTACTATACAGTGCAAACAATATATGCTACACAATAACTATACAATAACAATACAAATGACTTTAATATAAAGTGTTTAAATAAAAAATAACATAACCACAGCTATGAATACTGCTGGTAAAATAAATAAATATTTGTTTTAAAATGGCACCAGTAATACACTTTTACTAATGGACTGTGTTATGAAATTACATCTTAAGTCCTCAACACAGCAAAAATGATTTACAGTATCTTTTGATTGTCCAGATGTGATTCAAGCAGATCCTCTTAGACTGTATGAAATATACTAAACCCCAGGGGCGGACTGACAGTGATCTGGGCCCCTGGGCACTAAGGTTCTTGGACCCCCTAATCATCTATCAAACATGATTAAAATAGATGGAAGCTAGAGGAAAGTGGGCCCCCTACTGTTGCGGGTTCTTGGGCACTGCCCTATTATCTCAGTGGTCAGTCCGCCCCTGCTAAACACTAGTACCAAAAGTGATTAATCAGTTCATTTAACATGTTCAGCTGCATGTGAAGAGCAATAAAACTTCTTGTGAGTTATAAAGTTTGAAAGATTGTTGAATTGGATATCACACAGGCGACAGTATTTACCACTGGTGGGAGCTTGGGTAGAGCCATTTACCCCTTTTGCTATACTAGAAAACTGTTCCTCAGCTGGAGGAGTTGCTGGAGAAACATTTTCATTGGCAGCTACAAGGTTCTCAGAAACCCAAGATGGTGACTTGTGGCCATCTTCCTGCGGCAAATTCTGGGAAGCACTGTCTTGCTGAGGGTTCACTGCAGGCCTTTCTTCTTGTTTTAGTCCACCATTAACTATCACCATGCCTCTATTTTTGGGCAATAATGGGAGAGACTCTTTCTTCTGCCCAGAACATCCATTTGAAGAAGATTGACTTTTCGGGGACTCACTTTCTGTATTTGTACTTTGATTCATATTTGTGTTGTTGCTGATGACAAGTGAGCTAGAAATATAATCACTTGACTTAATTCCGTAATAGGGAGAAAGCTGATCTGCTCCTTTGGCTTTCTTTATTGCTCCCGGATAAAGGCATTCTTGAAAGAACACGTTTTTGTTTTCTTCTTTTGCAGCAATAATCTGGGCTGCTTCACTAAAGACTTTTAGTCCTTGAAGTGTTGCTAAGTGGGAAGAAAACAAGTTTCCATTGGATGAAGACTGTTTTGCATTTCCATTTTTCTCACATTTGATTATACTTCTTTCGTAAAGGGATTCTGGGCTGCTTCGTTCACTTTCTGGATTTTGAAACACTTTATTATCAAGATGCCCTATGTCACTATGCTGAGGAGCAGTAACAGGGCAGAAGTTTTGCTTGTGTGCAAGATAATTTTCTACTTTATTGAAGCTTATTTTGCATACTGTGCATTCATGATAGTCCAGAAGTCTTTTGGGAGAAGTAGATGTCCTTTCTGATTGTGACAAACATTTTTTGCTCAGATCTATTGGTGCATCCATCTCCAAACAGGAAATTGTGGAATGTGGAGTGTCACATTTTGAAACTGGAATAAATTTATTGATAGATAATGATGTGTCCAAATGTTTTGGAACTGTTCCAGGAAAAATATCGCACCTTGGATGGTAACAGTCTCCAAGTCCATCTGTTGATTCTTGAGAAGATGTGCATGGAGTTCCAAGGTTAGCCACTTGCAGAAAACGCTGCTGAAGCAACTGGGGCCTTTGCTCCTGCTCCGGGAGACATATCTCATACATCTTTCTTCGTTTTCGAGTACGCAGTGTTCTCTGCATAGCAGGCACTTTGTTAGAAGCAGATCTTTTTTGTGGGGGGTCGTGGCGTGTAGCACAGTAATACTGTTTGTGAACCATGAATGTTTCATGCCTGCTAAAAGTAATATTGCAAGCCTCACATGTGGTCTTGTTAGGATCGCCATTATCACCCTCTACTGCGGGAGTGATGGAGTTCTTCACTTCGCCAGCCTTTCCATTTATTTTCTCATCAGTTGTGGTCCCAGGGGATAGTTTCTTTACCTGCAACACAAATTCCTTTTCATGACTCTTATTTGAACCCATCAAATCTAATACAGTGGTAGAGTTAATGCAAGATGGTGGAAGAAGTTGGTTTTCTGAATCTGAAGCGTGAGCAGAAGTAAGAATGTTTAGAGAGTTCTGAACATTGCTAGGGCTAACGGCTTCGGGTATTTTTTCAGAAACACTGGTGAACTCTGGTGACTTTGCTATCTGCTGCCATCGACTACTGCAGTAATGTTTTTTGTGCACCAGATAATTGTCCAAATTGTTGAATGTAATATTACACTCAAAACACGTTGCCCCTTTTGGCATCAGTGGACTGTAAAGAACAGGTGGGTAATTGTTGCTTCCATGCCTCAGTCTCCGATGTACCAATTCAGACATCTTAGCTAAGATCTCTGAAGCCTGAGGGACCACTGTAATGTCCTGGGGAAAAGCAAACTGAGAAAGAAAAGGTCCCACAGAGAAAGAGGATCCAATATTAGGTTGAACCGGTGATGACGCAAGCCTTGGACTAGATGGTTCTGACTTTATTTTACTGTATGAAAACCCTTGCTTATTTGCTGTTGGCTGGGTGTCTGGTCTCAGGTTTGAAAGGAAGAGTTGTGGTTTCTTTTCACACTTGTCTAGTTCAGTGTCAGAGCAAGCATCCTTACACTGCATAGTCTTTTGACTCTGCTGGGCTTCGTTTCGATTCAGCAGCTCTGCTTGTTGAAGACTTTCTTCGATACCAGAAGGGGAATGTTCAATATCGCTTTCTCTCAGTACCTTGCTGCTAACGATATGGAGCTCCTGGTGCTGTAATAACTCTCTCTGACTCTGGAAACCAAAATGGCAGTGGTTGCATCGGAAGGCAGCTTGAGTAATATGTGAAAAAAGATGCTGATGAAAGTTAACTACTGAGTCTGCAATGTAGTCACAAACTGTACACTTCAGACTAGCCCCAGCCGGAAAAAAATCTTCTAACTTTAATCCTGTAATTAAAAAACAAAACAATTTAGTGTAGTTTCTCATATGCTAGAATATTGTAAAATAAGAATTGAAATGACTTTCAAATGCAGAATATTAAAGTAGTTATCATGTTTGTGTTTCTTGAAATATTTTCTACTTTTTTCTGTTGCAACATATTGAGGAATAGTTTGATTGTGTTAAGGGAGCAATGCAGATTTTTTTTTCCATTTAATAAAAACTAAATGGTAAAAATCATGTGTTATAGGCTCTTAATAATAATGAGAGGCAAACCATGCAATGCATGTAAAACACATCATTATTATGAAAATTGAATCATGCAATCTGTGTTTAACTTCAGAAGCTGTGGTATTCCTGGAAAAAATAATGTTCCTGGGGCTGTCTTAAATGGGCCAATGGCCTGCAATCTTACTCGCTCTAATCCACCCCACAGCAAACCCGTCACACAATCAGAATCCCTCTCAATAAGCCCCTTTCCTGATTAGTAACCCCCACAATTAGCATCCTGTTGATGAAAATCCTACTATATTAATAACACCCTGATCCAGACCCCCTTCCCCAAATCAAGTCTCCCACCCCATCCTACTCCTTGGCACCTACCTTGATATCTATAAAGAAGTAGAAGCAGTACAAAGTCACTAATACTCCATTGGCTGCCAGTTTCAAAATGAACACCGACAAAAAAGGAGAAACAATTTGGCGTGAAAATCAAAACAAGCTCAAATCAGCAAAGATCAAATCACCAAGCTGATAAGCACATGTTAATAAAATACATATGTAGTCATTAGAACAAAAAGAGACCCAACACAGACACATGTTGGCTTCTGTTTTTGGGTGGGCGTTGATGGTGTCTTGGCTTTTTATTCAAATTTGTGAAGACAGCTATTATTAAGACTGGCTTTGTTGCATATTTTCTGAGTTATCCAATTAGTAGGGCATATTAAGGATTGGTTTTGTTATACATCCTCAGTTACTCAACTAATGCCTTCTGATGCAGATATTTTAACTGAAACAAGGTGCATTTTTGTTCTATGATTGCATATGTATTTTATTAAAGTGTGCTTACCAGCTTTATGATGTGGTCTTCTCTGCTGTTTTGTGCTTGTTTTTGCTTCAAAATGATACCAGTTGCCCTTAGTGGTAGTCTTATATTGCCAAATAAGGACACACATCAGAAAGGTGAGAGAGGGTTTGGAAATTTCACAGGGATTAGGAGGGTTAGGATTCAGATCATGGAGAGGAGTTTCTTTTGGGGGGTTTTTCTTTTTGATGTCTTTTGCAGTTTGTGTTGTGGGTACTATTTACCATAGCATGGATTCATATTTATTTATTCAATTTTCTATACCGTTCTCCTAGGGGAGCTCAGAACAGTTTGCATGAATTTATTCAGGTACAGGCAATCCCCGAGTTACAGACACCTGACTTACGTATGACTCGTACTTAAGAACGTGATCATGTCTTCATTTGATTTCACTGAATAGTATTTCCAGTGGCATAGACTCCTACACTTCTCATGTAACAGATTCAGGAATGATGCATAGCCACTTTAAGAACAGTTTGTGGCTGTGTATGCTGTACCTTAGAGGGAACACTGGTAGGGACAGTTGGCCCTTTTGTCAGCTGAGAGCAGAGGTAAGCAGCAAGAATCTTAAAATCTACAAGTTCTGAGTTACATACAAATCTGACTTAAGAACAGCTTTAAAAACGTAACTCGTTCTTAACCTGGGGACTGCCTGTACTCAAGTATTTTATCCTGTCTGTTCTGGTGGGCTCACAATCTATTCAATGTACTTGGGGCAATGGGGGGATTAAGCAACTTGTCCAGGATCACAAAGAGCAGCTTGGGTTTGAACCTGCAACCTCTAATTCTATAAAGGAACACCTCTACTTAGGCACCAAGAAAATGCCTATTTGAAACCTATTCTATAAAGAAAATATGGATGTATTTTTTTATATTTTTGGGATGAGTACTTACACCAGCGATAAGATTGGTGCAGGTGCTAGCACCTGGATGATGAACTGGTCACTCTGTGTCCTCTCTCACAGTGGAGAAACCTAGAATAATCCCAGAATGGGCTTAGAACCCTGGGTGAAAGATAATGCCTGGCCAGGAATTCCCTGAGCGGAGGGGACTTCAGGCACTGAATTAAAACCTTAGCCCATGAGGAAAAAGCAGATTAGATCCCCTTGGCACACCTGTATATCATAGTGAAGGGTAATAGTCAGAGAAATCATAGAAAGACTGGTATATACCCAGGGTACTGAAAGAATTCAAACATGAAATTGCTGATCTGCTGTTAGTGATCTGTAACCAGTTGTTAAAATTGTCTTCAGCACCCTCCAGTCTTCAGGTACTGAGGATGATTTTAACGAGTAGGGACACTCAATAAAAATACATTGAAATTCCTTTACAACAAATAGGAGGAAATATTTTTTACTCAAAAAATAGTTAAGCTCTGGAACTCATTGTGAGAGGTTATGATAACAGCAGTTAGCATAGCTGGGTTCCAAAAAGGTTTGGCCATGATCCTGGAGGAATAGTTCATAGTCTGCTATTGAGACAGACATGGGGGGAAGCCACTGTTTGCCCTGGGATCTGTAGCATGGAATATTGCTACTCTTTGGGTTTCTGCCAAGTACTTGTGACTTACATTGTCCATTGTTGGAAACAAGATATTGGGTTAAAAGGACCACTGGTCTGATCCAGTATGGCTCTTCTTATGTACTTAGGCCTACCAAAAAAGCAGCAGCCAGACCTCATTTAGAGTTGTCTATATAGAACTGCTGTGATCCTTGGGAGAAGGGCAGCTGTAAGAACCAGCAGGGTTAGTTCTAGTGGAGGAAAGAGGCTCAAGGAATTCTGGTGAATGTAATTCCACTTTATCCTACCAATAAGAGAGAATCAGGTAGCTCCAGTGGATGTCCAAGAGAGTAGAGAAGGAAAAGCAAGAAAAGCCCTTCCAGGAGGAAGCTGATAGATGAGAGCAAGATCTCCCAAGGCGGAGGATCTTAAAAGGAGAACTTAAAAAAGGGGTGAGACAAGCCGACAGAGAAACGTAGCCTAATGGTGAATACAACAGGTTTTGATCCTGGTGAACTGGATTCAATTCCCACTGCATCTCTTTGTAACTGTGGATAAGCCACTTAACCCTCCATGAGCCTAGGTACCCCCCTCCCAACATATTGTGAGGGACAGAAAAAAAGTAAATGTATATAGTGGTAAATTCTATATAAGGCACCTAAAAAACTGGTACTGGAGCGAAGAGGCTGTCCCACTAGCCTACCAGGGATGGCTCCCAGTTAAATCTAGGAGTTCTGAGGGGATTGAGATGAGTGGGAGCAAGGATCAGCTTGATGTTAAGAGGAAGATCTTTCAGAAGGGTGTGAGGCTACATATAAACGTGGGTGGGAGGGAGCTTAAGGGGATTGGGTTGAGTAGGAGGAGTCTATATAGGAGGATCAGATATGGAGGAGACAGATCTTATGAGGGTTGGATCTCTGGGAGAACTAGACTGTGAGGGTGTTTAATCATGTGGAGGTCATATCTTTTAGGGGGTGGATCTTGAGGGTGATTGAATTGGGAGAATTGGATAAAGAAAAGAGAATGAAATGCAGCAGAGTCTTTATTACTTTTAATAAGGCTGCCACACTACTGGAATGCTGATAGGGGAGCTGTATCTACTGTCTTTGCTTCAGGTGGTGGAAAATGCAGCAACACTATTGGCAGCTGTGACCCATATGCCAGTTGTCACAGCTTACCACCCGTCCACTCAGTCCCTGTCACAACCTCATTCTGCCCATTCCCACTTTAAGCAGCTAGCTCTGGCAGGCTTTCGTGCAAGTCTGCATAAATATCTACCTTTGCTAGCTGCTTAATTCAGCTTAGAGAAAAGGCCCCTAAAAGCTTTACACAATAAAATGTTGCACATCCCAACATCAGTCCACAGCATCTATCATTAAGTTAGCACAAGAGGAAATGCCATTACTGCATGTTCACTGACTTGAAGATAATAGAATGCAGCTAGCTACACCTCTATGCAGATACTGTTAACAGCATCGCATCAGTTGCAATATTAATGGCCAATAACTACCTCTGAGTTAAATCTATGACACAATCCCCATCTGTTCTCTAACCATTCCCTGCCCCTTTCCGCCTTAATTGCTAACGGTGGCAGTTAATGAGCATTAACAACCGAGCAGCAACACTGCCATATTCACAGTCAATGTGGCTTAATAAAAGAGGCCCTTAAAAACAGTAATCCTGATTTTGTATTGAAATGTCAATGTAACATCACTCTTAAGGTCTTTGAATTTAATCTGTATAATCGAGATCTCATGTTTTATATCAATGAGGCTAAAAACAGCAGAAGTCATACTGCTAACTTGGATTCTGGATACTGGCATTCTTTCCTGCCATAATTATAGCAATTAAAATTTCAATAGCATATTTTGCTTATTATACATTTACAAAGTCATGTGGCTGTTTTATTAATCCATGTGGAAATAGAGAAATATACGGCAGGTGATATATTTTCACTGCGCTAATATACAATTGTGACTAGTTTTCAATGCTTCCTTCAGTGAGTGAAAGTTATACTTTTCAAAAGCTAGTTAAACAGATTAAGTTAATTCATGGTGATCTTTTTCTGGTCTGTGTTTATGTTGTAACTTAAAGGCTCAATAAAGATTTTTGATTTTGTTGAGGTTAAAGAAACTGAATACTGGAGAAGTGATAGACTTACCACTATGAGAGGTTAGGTGCATTTCTAGAGCTCGTGCATTGGAAAAACTTTTAGTGCATTGTGGGAAGGGACAGATGCTGGATATTTGATGGATATTGTCTTCATTTTCTTCGGACAACTGAGCAGTTTCTCTTTGCCTTCCACTGCAATAATACATGAGATGTGCCTGCAAATTCCTTTCACTTCGATACCATATGCCACAGGATTTGCAAGGGAATATATCCTCTACGAACCACAAAAATGGAAAAAGGAAGCGCACATGAGCCACATTCCACTGAATTCCTTTGGGTACGAAAATATACATTAATGGATCAGTAGAGGCTTTAACAAAATGCAAATATGCAGAACGGATTCATTCACTGAGCAATTTTGATATGGTTACAACAATGCAAAAGAAACATTTATAAATATCAGTCACGTGTATTGCATTGACTGTTCTCACAGCTAATTCGACTACTATATGTGAAAAAAAATATATTAGTGACATCCCAAAATTAAAGGTATATTTAGGAGCTTGGACTTAGGAGATTTTTTTAATTCAAAATTTGCAATGCCTTAAACAAATGATTTCAAAATTCCATTAACTTTAAGATAAACACCCCCATCAAGAGCATTAAAAAGAAATGTCACTGAATTTTCAATCCCCAAAATAAATACCAGCTTAGTGTATTATTAAAGATTAAGCAAAATGAATGCCATGAACTGGATTTCAGGTTTCAACTCTTGTCCTCCCCCCTTAAAAAGCCCAACATCCCTGTTTCCCATACCATGTTTAAATTGTCAGGAATTTATTTAATCTAGACATGACCTTTTGGAAGCCCAGACAAGATGTATTCTATGCATTAACAAAGGTGGAAAATAGAGAAAATTACAGCCGGCATAGTTAAAAAGTGAAATGAAAGAGGCTATTAGAGACAAAAGAACATCCTTTAAAGAATGGAAAAAGGATCCAAATGAAAATATGCAGCAGCATAAGCACTGGCTAGTTAGATGCAAAGCATTGATAAAGAGAGCTAAAAAAGAATATGAAGAAAATCTAGGCAAAAACTCATAATAACAACTTTTTCAAGTACATTAGAAGTAGAAATCCTGTAAGGGAATCCATGGGATCAATGGATCATCAAGAAGCAAAAGTGGCATTCAGCAAGGATAAGGCCATAGTGGAGAGACTGAATGAATTCTTTGTTTCAGTCTTTATGGAAGAAGATGTAAGAGATCTACCTGAATCAAAAATAGTTTTCAAGGGTGATGATGTGGAGAAAGTGAAAGAAATCTTGGTGAATCTGGAAGACGTACTGAGTGAAACGGACAATTTAAAAAGTGACAAATCACCTGGAACAGATGGTATACATCCCAAGGTATTGAAAGGACTGCAACATGAAATTGCTGATCAGCAGTTAGTGATCTCTAATCTGTCATTAAAATTGTATATAGTACCTGAAGATTAGAGTATGGTTAATGTTACACCAATTTTTAAAAAGGTTTTCAGGGGTGATCCAGGAAATTAATGACATGTAAGCCTGACTTCAGCATTTGGTACAATAGTAGAAGTTATTATAAAAAATAAAATTATGGAACACTTAGGGCTTCTTTAATGGATTAGCGCACGCTAGCCAAAAATCTATCACCTGCTCACAAGGAGGCGGTAGCGGTTAGCGCACGGGGCAGTTTAGTGTGCTCTATTCCGCGCGTTAAGGCCCTAACGCGCCTTCATAAAAGGAGTCCTTAGACAAACATGGTTCAGCTAAGGGAGGTTTTACCTTACCAATTTGCTTCATTTCTTTGAAGGTGTGAATAAACATGCGGATAACATAGAAACATAGAGTATGATGGCAGAAAAGGGCCATCAACCCAACAAATCTGCCCACTTGAAGAACCCTCCCTCAACAAGAATCCTCCCTCTAAGAATTTCCTGGAGCGAACCCACTCCAAGAACCCTTCCTCGGCAAGAACCCTCTTTTTAAGCATTTCTCTGGAGCGAACCCATCGTCCCTTTAAGTTAAGTGCGTTACTGGCCTCAACTACCTGACGTGGAAGACCATTCCATCGATCAACCACTCTTTCGGTGAAGAAGTATTTCCTGATGTTACCATGAAATCTCCCACCCTTGAGTTTGAGCGGATGTCCTCTGGTTGCCATGGGCCCCCGTAAGGAAGAAGATATCTTCCTCCACCTCCACAGTAGAGACAGTTGATGTACTATATGAGAGATTAAAATTAAAGAGTCATGGGAGGCAATGTTCTGTTGTGGATTAGGAATTGAACAGAAAACAGAGGGTAAGGTTAAATGGCCATTTTTCTCAATGGAGGAGGGTAAATAGTGGAGTGCCACAGGGATATGTACTGGGGTTTGTGCTATTTAGCATATTTATAAATGATCTGGAAATTGGAACGACAAGTACATTACATTACATTAGTGATTTCTATTCCGCCAGTGCACTTTAGTCTTTGACTGGATTTTGGACTTGGAATTGACTTGGTTTCGTCTTTTTCAAAGATGGCTGGGCCGCTCATTTTTTGTTCATTGTGCTTATGGACAGAGCATATCCCCTGTGTCATCTTTGTATTTGTAAAGTACCTGCATTTGTTTTCATATATGTTTTTTAATTGTGTGTATGTATGTGTCTTAAGTGTCTTGATGCTTTTTGATCATTAGAATGAAATTAATTAAGTTAATAAAGTATTGAAGGTATTTATAAATATGATGATTTTTGTACATTACACTCATGCTTTGAGATTTTATTAATTTGTTTTTTTCCACAAGGGATTCTTTATTTTTAATTTATTAAAGTTTAGTTGCCAAGTACTGGACCATTGTTCCAACAAAAGCAGGTCCTGCTCCATAGTGCTGGGCCCGATTGCGCTATCAGGTTCTGTTGCTCTGCCCACAATGTTGCATAGTTTAGTATCATCAGCATATAATGTAATTTTGCCTCGAAGTCCCTGAGTTAGGTCCTTAATAAAGATATTAAACAGCATCGGGCCGAAGACCGAACCCTGTGGCACTCCGCTGGTCACTTTTGACGTTTTTGAGGGGATACCGTTCACCATTATTTTTTGAAGTCTGCCGCTAAGCCAGTCTTGTACTCATGCCATCAGTGTTTTCCCTAGTCATTTTTTTTTTTTCCAATTATCTTTATTAACAATTGCAAAGGAACATACAACCATGAGCAGAACAAGCAAAAAACAAAGCATCCACGTGATGAGTTTGCTGTGATGAGTGTTTTTCCTAGTCCTAACGAGTTCATCTTGTTCAATAACCTACGGTGTGGAACACTATCAAAAGCCTTGCTAATGTCTAAATACACGATATCCAGGTACTCACCCTCATCCAGTTTTTTCGTTACCCAGTCAAAGAAGCTTATCAAGTTGGATTGACAAGTCCTTCCCTTTGTAAAGCCATGCTGGTGGGGATCCCTTAATCTTTCATCATCCAGAAATGTGTCCAATCTGTTCTTGGTCAACTTCTTCATGAGTTTACTCACTATTGATGTGAGACTCACCGGTCTATAATTTTCAGCCTCTGACCTGCATCCCTTTTTGTGAAGCGGGATAACATTGGCAGTTTTCCAGTCCAGGGGAACTTTTCCCTTGCTTAGGGAAAGATTGAAGAGCACAGCTAACAGCTCTGCCAGGACATCCCTCAGTTCTCGAAGTACTCTAGGGTGTAGATCGTCCGGGCCCATAGCTTTGTTTACTTTTAATTTTGATAATTCTTGGTGGACCTCGCTCGCAGTAAATTCCATGTCCCAGAATGGGTCCTCCAAATTCCCCTTTGTCTGTAGCTGAGGACCGAATCCTGGTGCTTCGCAGGTGAAGACTGAACAGAAGTAGTTGTTGAGTATTTCTGCTTTGTCTGCGTCTGAGTCTGTAAAGTTGCTGTCAGATTTCTTTAGGCACCCAATACCGCTTGTGTTCTTCTTCCTAACGCTAACATATTTAAAAAAGGATTTCTCCCCTTTCTTTACCTGCCTAGCTATGTTTTCTTCCATCCGGAGTTTGGCCTCTCTGACTATGGTTTTAACTTTTCTGGATTTGGCCAGATAGGTCGTTGTGATTGTTTGTAGTTTATGAAAGCTTTTTTCTTTTGCCTTACTAGTTCTGAGATCTCCGCGGAGAACCACTGTGGTCTATTTTTTCTGCGTCGTTTGCTCTCGATTTTGATGTATATTTTTGTTGCTCCTTGCAGAGTAGATTGTAGTGTTGACCATAGTTCCTCTACATTGTCTGTTGTGCTTTGGTTTTGCAGCACTTTGTAGACGTAGTCCCCCATGCACTGAAAGTTAGTTCCTTTAAAATTTAGGACCTTAGTCAATGTGTTTGGCCTAGTGGATCCTTTTTTGAGGTGGAACCAAACCATGTTGTGGTCGCTGGATGCCAAGGTGTCTCTCACCGATACCTCTGTGACACTGTCTCCGTTGGTGAGCAACAGGTCAATGATTTCCTGGTCCCTGGTGGGTTCCAATACCATCTGCTTGAGGTGTGCTCCTTGCATGGAGGCAAGTAGCCTCTTGCTGCCGCTGGTTGTAGCGCAAGGTTTGTTTCAGTCCACATCGGGCATATTAAAGTCTCCCACCAGCACTGTATCTCCACGCAGTTTGATGGTCTCTATGTCATCCATTAGTTCATCATCTGCATCCTCCTTTTGTCTTGGTGGTCTGTATCAACACCAAGATATAGGCATTTGTTATTGCCCCTGGCAAGGTTCACCCAGAGGAATTCTCCCGTATACTTCATGTCTGTGATTTTAGTTACCTTGATATCATCTCTAATGTACAGAGCTACCCCTCTGCCTAATTTGCCCTCTTTGTCTCGACGGAGTAAGTTATATCCTGGTATGACCATATCCCATCCATGGGACTCCAAGAACCACGTTTCTGATATCGCCATTACATCAAGGTTGGTATTTCTCATTTCCGTTTCCAGTTCCAGTTCCAGTATTTTGTTGCCCAAGCTACGGGCATTAGCATACATGGCTGTCCATTCTATCTTTTTGCATGGAGTGTTTTCTGACTGAGATAGTTTGCCCCCTTCATTCTTGCCTTTGTCCCCCTCAATCCTACCTCCAATTTTGCCTTTGTCCCCTTCATTCTTGCCTTTGTCCCCCTCAATCTTGCCTTCAATTTTGCCTTTGTCCCCTTCATTCTTGCCTTTTCCCCCTTCCATCTTGCCTTCAATTTTGCCTTGGTCATCCGTACTATTGCCTCTGTCTCCATCAGTGTCCATGTGATTTCTCCCCTCTGACCCCCCTGTCCATGTGATTTTTTTTTCCCCCTGGCCCCAAGATGGAGTCTCCATCTCTCCCTCTGTATCCCACTCTACCGACTTGATTACTTACCTCAGATACTAAATCTGTGTCTCTCGCTCTACCTCCCTCCCTCTCTCTGTCCCCTTCAGTATTCACGTGATTTCTTACCTCCGAGTTACTTACCCAACTTAAGTGAGAGTGGGTCCCCTTCCTCGGCTCACTAGTTTAAAGCCTTCCGTAGCAAGTGAGCCAGGCGTCGTCCCAGGACGTTCTTCCCTCTTCCGGTTAGGTGCAGCCCATCCGGTCCCTGCAGTCCCTGAAGTTCATCTCCGTAGTCCAGGAAGCCGAAGTTCATCTCCTTGCACCATCCCCTAAGCCACTCATTAGTCCTCTTGATTCGTTCTTCCTAGCTCTTCCTTTGTCTCTTACCAGTAGGATGGAGGAGAAGACCACCTGCGCTTCAAGTTGTTTCAGTTTTTCTCCTAGGGCTTTAAAGTCTTCCTGTATCTTCTCCGGTGAGTTCCTGGCGGTGTCGTTTATCCCGATATGGATGAGAAGCATTGGGTAGTGGTCTTGGGGCTTGATTATTTTTCCAATACAGGTAGTCACGTCCCTGATCTTGGCTCCTGGTAAACAGCAGATCTCTCTTGCTTGTAGATCTGGTCTGCGTACCGGTCCCTCGGTACCCCTCAGCATGGAGTCCCCAATGATGACCACTCTGCGCTTCTTCTTGGGGGGGGGGGGACTGATTCGTTGCTTCTTGAGTTGGGGGTCATCCGCCAGGTTTCGAGATTACACTCTTGGAAGTCTTCCTGAATATCCTCCTGAGTTCCGCTGGCAGGTCTTTCTTGTAGGAGCTGAAATCTGTTGCTCAGGGTGATCTGTTGCTCAGGGCAACCAAAATAAGGTTAAATAATGTATAAGTTTGAGGTAGTTAGATCGAGTAGATGTGTCCTGGACTGTGGAGATGCTCTGATGCTACTTCTGCAACATCGATTGGGCCTTCTGCGAGTTTCGTCCCCGAGGTGATGGGCAGGGGCCGCTGCCTCAGTCCTCCTCTCCTCTGCGAAGAATTTTATTTTATTTTATTTTTTGTGGAGATCGGTGCCGCTGAGGCTCAGGCAGTATCCTCTGCGGCGCTCTCCGGGTTGGGCCCTCCGCTGTGGCTCCCAGGTGCACGGTCGCTTCTCCAGCTTTGGCCTTGGTCCCTCTGCTTCTCGGCTGCGTTCGGGTGGGGATCGTTGCCGCTGCAGGTGGCGGTGGTGATCGGGCGGGGAGCGACGCTGCCGTGGGTGGAGGCGGAGAGCGACGCCACTGTAGGTGGCAGCGGCCTCCGTAGCACTTTGACTCTGGTTTTATGCCGCAGCGTGCAGCTCTCTGCCATGGCGTGTGAAGGAAGAAAGAACAGTTGCCGACTGGCCCAGGTGGGCAAACAGTCGGCTAGGCGCCAAAGAGGATTCGTTGAGACACGTGACCGAAATGGTGGAGTCGGTTAGGGAAAACTAAGAATTAATAAAACAAGTCAGTTTAGAGAAAACTAAAAAGAAATAACAAAACGAGTAGCGTGGCTTGTTTAGGCGTCTTTCCTCGGCACCATCTTAATCTTTACCTTGATTTGCTGTCATTTCGTGAGATAAGTACACAGCTTTTCCATTTTAAAGTCTGTGTGCCATCTTTGAGAAAAAGGAGGGGAGAACATTGTGGGAAGCTGACCCCCAAATTAAGAAAATAACGTAGCAATTTATTTTGCACAACTAATATATTGGAGAGATTATAGCACCTTTTTAATTGTGTGTATTTTTGCTCTTTAAATTTTGAACAAGTAAGGTGATTAAACTATTCAAATTTGTCAAAGAAAGACCTTAGGAAATTAGGCATCCAAATGGCAGAAGAAATTTAATGAGGATAAATAAAAAGTGATCCACATTGGGAAGAATAATCCAAATCAGTTACTTTATGCTAGGGTCCATTTTAGGAGTCAGCACCCAAGAAATCTTCTGCCCAGTGTGTGACAGTGGCAAAAATAAATAACAAAACAAAAAACCCAAGTAGGATGCTAGGAATTATTAGGGAAGGGATGTTAAATATGTCTGAGAATATTATAATGCCTCTATATCACTCCATGGTGCATCCTCACTTTCAACACTATGCACTATTCTGGTCACTGTATCTAAACAATGATATAGTGAAATTAGAAAAGGTTCAATGAAGATTGACCAAAATGATAAAGGGGATAGAACTCCTATCGTGTGAGGAAAGACTAAAGAGATAAGGACTCTTCAGCTTGGAAAAGAGGTTGAGGGGAGTGTGACAGGCTATGAGGCCTGTCATATAATGCAGTGTCCACAGGAGGGAGCCCATGACCAGGGATGGGTGAGATAGAAGTGAGATATGCCCAGAGTCCACTGGGGGATCTGTTTCCAGGAGGATTAGAGAAGGCCAGACTTGTGTTCATGGAAAATTACGCTTCCCAGGAAGTGTAGGGACCGAGAGTTGTTCTTTGGGACCTTGGGGAATTAGGATGAAGACTTGGACCAGAATCTTCTGGGGGAAGAGAGATAGAGCCTTCCAGTAGTCTCCAGAAGAGGGATTGTTCAATAGAAGTACTTGAAGTCATCCAGGTTCCTGGGTGGAGCTATTCCAGAATCATCCAAAAAAAGGATCTGGGTATCATCGTAGACAATATGATGAAACCTTCTGACTAATGTGCGTCAGCGGCCAAAAAAGCAAACAGGATGCTAGCAATTATTAAAAAAAGGGATGGTTAACAAGACTAAGAATGTTATAATGCCTCTGTATTGCTCCATAGTGCGACTTCATCTGGAGTATTGCATTCAATTCTGGTCTCCTTATCTCAAGAAAGATATAGTGGTGCTAGAAAAGGTTCAAAGAAGAGCGACCAAGATGGTAAAGTGGATGGAACTCCTCTTGTATGAGGAAAGACTAAAATGGTTAGGGCTCTTCAGCTTGGAAAAGAGATGGCTGAGGGGAGATATGATTGAAGTCTACGAAATCCTGAGTGGAGTAGAACGGGTACAAGTGGATTGATTTTTCACTCCATCAAAAATTACAAAGACTAGGGGACACTCAATGAAGTTATAAGGAAATACTTTTAAAACCATTAGGAGGAAATTTTTTTCACTCAGAGAATAGTTAAGCTCTGGAATGCATTGCCAGAGGTTGTGGTAAGAACGGATAGCATAGCTGGTTTTAAGAAAGGTTTGGACAAGTTCCTGGAGGAAAGGTCCATAGTCTGTGATTGAGAAAGACATGGGGGAAGCCACTGCTTGCCCTGGATCAGTAGCATGGAATGTTGCTACTCCTTGGATTTTGGCCAGGTACTAGGGACCTGGATTGGCCACATGAGAATGGCTACTGGGCTTGATGGACCATTGGTCTGACCCAATAAGGCTATTTTATTACTTAATAATCTCCTCCCACTCGTACATGCTTTCTCCCCCGTGAATAACACATTAGTCAATCCCTCGAACCATACCTACCAAAAAATATTCAGATTCCTAAATAAGCATCTACCACATGTATCCAATAAACTTCTTCCCTCAATGTTAGGTAATCTTCTTCTGTTACCCGAATATATTGTTATTCTCCACTGTATCCTGTAAGTACTTGAATCTTTACTATGTAATTCCATTGGAAAAATTCAGATATCTTCTAATTTGTAATTCTCAACTGTATCATGTAATGTACATGAATCATTGTTATATAATTCTCTCGGTAATGTCCAGATATCTTCTAATTTGTAATCCGCTTAGAACCGCAAGGCACAAGCTGAATAGAAATCACTAATGTAATGTAATGTAATTTTTTATGTTCTTATGTTCTCAAAAGCAGGTGGACTTGATGAGAGAGAAGGGATGTGCCTGGAACTGCCTGAGCCTGAAGGGAAAAAGCCTGCCTGAAGTGAGAAGAAATCCATGGAAGAAATATGGTTTTACAAACCCTGAGTGATTCTGGATAATGAGAATGGATAAAGTTACCAGATGACTGATCATAGAAGCGAAGTCCAGTAGAGAACAGGGAGTGAAGGGAGTGTGCAAATTTTCTAGCTCTCTGTTTGTATTATAATTAGAGTAGTGTTAGAGAGGGTACTAAGCCAGCATTGATTCATCAGATAAATTGCATGGTTATTCCAGGAATGCTGGGAAAAGGTAGAAATCAGAATTGTTTTGTGTTAAATGTTTCCTTTGGTTTTCAGTTGGGGGTAGAGGATGGCATAAGAGGTGAATCGGTGAAGAGTGAATGTCATTCAGGGTGTGGAGGCAGATAACCAAATAGAAACCCCTATTGCTCTTAGTAGAAGGAATACAAGAGCTAGAAAGGGAAGTTAAGAGGGCTCATTTGCATATGATAATGAAGCTAAGTGGACTATACTTTTAAAGCAATCAAGGATGTGATACCACAGAGATCACAGAAAGACAGGCTGTGTTGTACAAAGTGAACTTCTGACAAAGGGATGGGTATTGGAATGACCTCACCCTGAGTATAAAGGTACCTGGAAATAAAGACCTCTTAAAGGAATTACAGGGCTAAACCTGAGACATGTTGAGCTGGAACAAGATCTGAGAAGGTTCTAGAAACTTTCATCCAATTGAGACTGGTGCTAGATCCAGGTGAGGTTCTTTGGCAGTTTCTTCCTACCTTTTGAAAAGTGAACCCAGACCTTACCACAGGGGATATGATTGGGGTCTACAAAATCCAGAGTGGTGTAGAATGGATAAGAATGAATTGATTTTTCATCCTCCCAAAAAATAAAAAAACTAGTGGACACTCAATGAAATTATATGGGAATACTTTTAAAACAAATAGGAGGACTTTTTTTAAAAGAATAATTAACCTCTGGAACTCGTTGCAGAGGATATGGTTACAGCGGTTAGCTTAGCTGGGTTTAAGAAAGGTTTGGACAAGCTCCTGAAGGAAGAGTCCATAGTCTTCTATTGAGACAGACATGGAGGAAGCCACTGCTTGCCCTGGATAGGTAGCATGGAATCTTGCTACTATTTGGATTTCTGCCAGGCACTGTGACCTGGATTGGTTACTGTTGGAAATAGGATACTGGCTAGATGGACCATTGGTCTTACCCAGTATGGCTGTTCTTATGATATTTCTCATCCATCAACCCCCCTAAATAATTTTGGCAAAAGAAAGAACCATTAAATCCAAATAGGCTACTTGTCTGTATCTGCATGCTGTGTTGTAATTAGGAATTAAGAAATTAGAACTTTTCTGAGACTCTTAATGAATATGAAAGAACATCTCACTTGTATGCATTAATATTGTCAAGAAAGCATGGGACAGCTGCATGGAATCTCTTAGGGAGAGGAGATAGTAGATGTTGTAGATGGGCAGACTAGATGGGCCATTTGGTCTTTATCTGCCATCATATTTCTTTTTTTTTTTTCAATCAAGTTTTATTAATTTTCAAAAAGATAAAATACAAGGTACAAAGTACAAAGTGTGTGATACAAAAATAAACATAATAAACCAAAGCACATCATCACAAGAAGGAAAGCAATATGATAATACTATACCATTGAGAAAAATAAAATAAAAGTACATAATACATAATGCAGCATATAGAATACAGAATACAAAATGCACAATACGAAATACATAATGCATAGGCCATAACTCTTGGATGTCATTGTGATATTACTAATTAACATAGGTGTCATTTAGGTTGCTCAAGGTAATTGTATAGATAAGCGAACTGCAAAAGTAACAGACAAATACGATGAAATAGTGGAAGTACTTTATTGTTTGTAAGGTGACACCAAAAGGTCTAGAATTGGCGCCCAAATTTGTTTCTATATTAGTAACAGTACTTAACATTAAAGGTTTTCTATATTAGGTTGGCACTATTCTTGCTAAGTTTGACAATGTTTAAAACGAGCAGATCTGAATAGCTTTGGCACCCGGTTTAGGGGTCGTTTTACTGTGCTGCATTAGGCACTTATGTGTACCTAACACAGCAAAAAAAAACAAAAACCTTTTTCTTTTTATGAGGGGATGTGTCAGAAGTGGAGAATGGGCACTCCTGCACTAGCCAGTTGGTGCATCTACATTAGTGAGTGATAACTGGTTAGCGCATGGATTACATAAGAACCCTTACTGCTTACAAAATAGGTGGTGGTAAGTGATCCCGAAGAATTTTTTTAAAAGGCCACACTCTAATGGCAACATTAGTGCATGATATCCCAAAAATCAGGGAAGTATACACAATAGGTACAAAATACCCACTTCAATGAAATAGGAAAACTGAAAGCAAAAGAAGTGGCACCTCAAACATTCAAATTATATATTTCAAAAAAATCTCTTAACTTTTAGCAAAATAGTGCTCAGAGTTGTTTTTCAAAATCAGACCAAACACCAGGGATAGAACTCTCGATCATTGCACTTCTTGCTCAAACAACTTTGAGCACTATTTTGTTATAAGTTAAGAGATTTTTTTGTTAAATATAATTTGAATGTTTGAGGTGCTACTTCTTTTGCTTTCAACATTAGTGCAATGACCATTAATGAAATAAATATAAAACCACAGTAAAAATGACCTTACACGAAAAGGAATCACATAATTAAGGGTGTATAATGGCCAATTCTTACTGCGGCTTTATAAAAAGAGCCCTTAAGTCTCAGGCAAAGAATAATGGAGAGGAAGGTCAATAAATCTGCCCAGGCCTTAGCAAGTGCTAAGATCTGAATTTTAAAAATAATTTTTTTTAAGCTTGATTTATGTCTGCAATCATATTTGATCTATAGTAAACAAATAGTTCCCCAGCAAGGCTAAGCATTTCATAAACAGCATTCTACTGGGTTTAGTGTTTGGTCGATCTCTTTAAAATATGTGTAGTCGGTAAGGCCCTGATTCTAATATTGTTTTTGTAAGTTAGGCATCCGTCGGCGCCCTACCACGTCTTAATTTAATTGTTTTAATTGGTTCAATCGGCACAGTAATCGGCTACGTCAATTGAAATATAAGAATAGCCAATGGTCCATCAAGCCCAGTAGCCCGTTCTCACGGTGGCCAATCCAGGTCACTAGTACCTGACCAAAACCCAAGGTGTAGCAATATTCCATGCTGTCGATACAGGGCAAGCAGTGGCTTCCCCTATGTCTTTCTCAAAAACAGAATATTGACTTTTCCTCCAGGAACTTGTCCAAACTTTTCTTAAAACCAGCTACGCTATCCGCTCTTACCACATCCTCTGGCAACGCATTCCAGAGCTTAACTATTCTCTGAGTGAAAAAATATTTCCTCCAATTGGTTTTAAAAGTATTTCCCTATAACTTCATCGAGTGTCCCCTAGTCTTTGTAATTTTTGACGGAGCGAAAAATCGATCCACTTGTACCCGTTCTACTCCTCTCAGTTAAATCGCTGTTAAAAAATAGAGGCACTCACAGGTGTCTCCAAAAATGGTGCCGTTGTCCCAACTAAGGAGGTGCTTTGCAACACCTACGTCCACTCTCATGAAAGGTGGGTGCCAGAAATAGGCCTTTAAAACCCTGACCTACATTTTCAGTGCCTACCTTTCACATCGCCGCGATTCTCCAAACAGCGCCGTTGTGTGATTGGTACATAATCGGTGCTGCTTTTGTAAGGTGGCTGCCAGTTACAGTGCCATTTGGAGAATCTGGCCCAAACTACTCTATTTTGCTTTCTTGTGCCTATTTAGAAAGTCTAATGCTAATCTAGTCACTTAGGCCCAGGTTCTATAAACAGTGCTTAAGCGTGCCTTCATTATTGCCACAGCTCGTTGCAGTTGTCATTCATCCGTTAGGCATGCTTAGGTAAGCTTAAGTGTCTCTAGGCATCCTAGAGAGAGGTGCCGGTATATTAAGCCAGGTTTTACTTGGCCTAAGTCTAGTAACGCCTATGTAAACAATGCTTATTCTCTGTCCCTAACTACTCCTACTTTTCAGATGGTCATCATTAAGCATCCTAAGAATTTTGCACTGAACTATTAATTGGTGATTTGATTTTTTTTTCATTGGCACTGTCAATTACTGCACCATTTAAAAAAAAAAAGTTGATATCAGAATCCAAAGTTAGGCATCCTTGATTAGGGCACCTAATGGTACCTAATGTAGGAGTCCTATAAAGATTCTGACCTTTAGGGGGTAATTCTAAACAGTGTGCCTACATCTAACCATCCAGAGCAGGAGGAGACTGACCATATAGGTAATTGGGTAGCGCCCAAGGGCCCGGAGCAGTAGGAGCGCCCAGCTTTTCCCACCATCTGTCCGCTGTCAAGCTTGTGCCCTGTTCTCAACTTACTCTGCCCCTTCCAAGGTAACTTCCTACTTCAGCAAGGGCTGCATGCAGCAGAGAGCAGGCCACATGCTCAGCAGCAGGCAGCTGTAGGGAATCACTGTCGCTGCCATTCTGCTACAGAAATAGGTATTTGGAGGGGTTGGAGCCCAAGAACCTTATTGCCCAGAATGGCAGGGTCCACGAGCCTTATTGCCCAGGTGGGGCCCAGTGCACCCCTGGTTCAGAAGGTACTTAGGTGGCACCAATCCTGTAAAGGAAACTAGGCACTTACTCTCCTTTATAGAATGCTAGTGTAATAGGTGAAATAGGTGGCTGTAATTTAGGCATAAGCACTTACCCCAGGCAAGTGCTTGTGATTAAATGCTGGAGACAGGATTCTGTCTGTATGTGCGCCTGAGTATAAAATATTCGCTATGTAAGATAAGCATGTGTTTATAGAATAGCACTTGGTGGGGGTGGGAGGAATCGGTGTGGGCTACCTTTTAGATATGTTATTTTACTTTTAATTCCAGTTATAAGTAACCAGGGCCCTCTTTTACTAAGGTGCGCTTAGCGTTTTAGTATGCGTTTAGCACACACTAAACCAACGTTTGCGCTAACCGCTAAGGTGTCCATAGGATAACACGCACATGTTAGCGTTTAGTGCGTGATTAGCTAACGCTAATATTTAACACGCGCTAAAAAGCATAGCACACCTTAGTAAAAGAGGGGGTAGGTCTCATTGCATAAAATGGGACATGTGCTAAAACGACATATCTTAACAGCCACCCACATAGGTGTAATGTTGGCATTAACTTGCCCATGTGAAAATAGTTTACATGTAAGTGGTGCACAAATGTTTATATTCACTTTATTGAATTACCCCTTCAGAGGATAATATAATATCAGGACTCCAGAATAGGAGACCACGTAGGTGTCTTTATGTGAAAGCAGTAGAGTTACATAGCTTTTGCCATACCTAATTTGCATATTTTGACAAATGGCTATGTCCTCTTCAGCCAACCAGAAATGAAGATCCGGTCAAGCCCCACCAACTCTCTCCTGATGTTTGGGTTGGCGTTCAGCAAAAAAGAGGCAAAATTATACACATAAAGCAGGGTTAGAGTGGGGTTGTGCAAATGGGAAAGGGCTTAAGCAGGGTCACAATGTCATATTCGGTGACATCATCAAAGGGGGCAGGGAAGGGTGCAGAGTGGGTGGGGAGGAACACAGAGCGGGCTAAGCTTGGCCAGATCCTCACTTCTGATTAGCCGATGGGACCCAAGGTGGGTGTAGGCACCTTACAAAATATGTAAATTAGTTTTGATAAAAGCTATGTAACTATGCTATTTGTACAGACTAAAGGCACAAAGGTGGATATTTACAAAATTGGCTCATTAAACCTATAGAAATTGTGATTAAAGTGCATCTGTGTGCATTTACGCCAGCTGAGGAGCTACTGTAAATGCATCTGACTGAAGTGAAGGCATAGTTAGGATTACCAGACGTATGGATTTCCCTGGACATTTCCGGTGCTGGAGTGCATCTGTGCATGCAACGTGATGATGTGTGGGGCTGGATTTGGGGGGGGGGGGGTGTAACAGGGCGGGGCTGGGGCGGAGCAAGGCAGACTTGGGGTGGACGACCCAGGGGTGGAACGGAGTAGGGGCCACACATCCTCTTTTATCAGATGGAAAATCTGGTAACCCTAGGCATAGTTACGTGTGTGCTTTGTGTCTGTGCACACTGAGCACTCTCACACCTGGATCACATAAAGGCACATGCTTTTTTTTTTACATTCTTTAATGTGCTCATAAATAATTCACAGGACGCCATACGGTGAAAACATTTTACCAGTGGTGCATAGCATATTCATATCATCGCACATGAACTTTTTACCAGTGCGCTTTACATGAAAAAAAGTGAAAAAAACCCCAAACCCCTTCAAACTCTTATCTTGCGAAAGCTATCAAAGGGTTGACCCCAGCTTTAACATGAGCCATGTTTCGCATTTGCTGCCTTAGAAAGCCAAGGAAAAGTGTCTTATCTACAGTGCCTCAATCCTTGGATGAATGAAAAGATGCCCCAAATCTTAGAAAATATTGTGAGAAGAAATTGCATTACATGCGGGGTTTGCTATTGTGAAATTGTACTGGTCTATCCCTGGGTGTTTATATAATTTTTGATATCCCCCATGTTGTTTTGGATTCTTTTATGTGCGACACAATTTTATGAGGCCTTTTACAAGCAGATATATAGAAACATAGGAAAACGAAGACAGATAAAAACCATATTGTCTATTTTGTCTGCTCATCCATACCATCTACTTTCCTTTCTCTGCCTTAGAGCCCTATGTACTTATCCCATGCTTTCTTGAATTCAGATACAATCTTCATCTCCACCACCTCTGCCGGGAGGCCATTCCACACATTTACCTCCTTATCCATGAAGAAGTATTTCCTCAAATTACATCTTCATCCTATGTCCTCTCATTCTATAGCTTCCTGTTAATTGAAAGAGACTTGCTTCCTGTGTGTTTATGCCATAGAGATTTTAAAATATCTCTACCATATCTCCCCTTCCAGCCTTATCTCCCCCTCTGGATAAAGTGCTGGGTTTTGAAAAGCTGTCTGCACTCCTGGACATGTCCTCAAAATGAGGACATGTCCGTGGAAATCCAGACGTCTGGTAACCCTACTCCCAATCCCATGATTCCCTCTTCCCTCGGGCCTACTGAGATAACTGGTGGTCACAGCGTAAGTCTTTCTGGCAGGAGCGTGGCCCTCCTGCACCTGTCTCCTCACGGTTGCCTTCTAAAATGGCTGCCATGACCTCTTGCAGCAGCTCGCAGTACTACGGGAAATGTCATGAGCAGCTGTGAGAGGTCGCGGCAGCTATTTTAGAAAGCAGCTTTGAGGAGGCAAAAGCGAAAGAGCCACGCTCCTGCCACAAAGACCCCCATTGAACTACCAGGTACCTCGTTAGGTCTGGGGGAAGGGGGGTGGTTGGTGGGGTTGGGAGGGAAATTAAAAGGTCAGGGCCTGGAGAGCTGCAGTCACGTGCAAGAAGAGCTGTATGTGGCTCACGAGCCGCAGGTTGTTGACACCTGCTCTAGACAGACTCCATCCTGTTTATTAAGGTTCTACTAACCCAATCTATAATAGTAGCGCAAAGCTGCTTTGGTGCACCAAAACCTGGATACAGGATTGTAGTAAGGGCGGTTCACCCCGGGTGCCATGTTGGTGAGGGCACTGGCACCCTTTCTCCTCTCTGCCCCCGTTCCCCACCTCTTCCCATTCCTCTCCTCGATGCACGTGTCCCTCTTTCCTACCTCCACACCTCTTGTTGAAGTTGTTTTTCGCGGCGGTCAACAACGTGCTCTTCGCAACCCCGTCAGCTCTCCTGCTGACGTCACTTCCAGGTGCTGCGCATAAAAAGTGATGTCAGAGGGAGAGTCGATGGCGTCGCGAGGAGCATGTTGTTGACTGCCACAAGCAACAACTTCAACTAGAGGTACAGGGGAAGGGAAGGGGGGCGTGCATGGCAGGCGGGATCGGAGAAGGCGCAGGGAGCAGAGACGAAGACGGGGGAGGGGGCACCCCTTCTCCCGCTATGCCACTGCTTAGGCATGACAGTTTACGAAAAGCCCACGGCAAGCTGCTAGATGGAATGTCCATGACACACCCATGCTCCACCCAATTAAACACTTACCCCCTCTTTTATTAAGGTGCGCTAACCGATTAGCGCGTGCTAATCGAATTAGCGCACGCTAAACACTAACACATCCACAGACTAACATGCACGCATTAACGTTTAGCGCGCGCTAATCGGTTAGCGCACCCTAGTAAAAGAGGGCCTTAGTGCAGGTGACACCTTAAAACCCAGGAAATGTATTGTTAAACCCTAAAGTAACTGAAACTAACCCAGCCACCTCATATGTGGAATACTAAACAACTCCTGTGTGAGCACAGTAAAAGTAAAAAAAGTGACTTTGCTCATTGTATATCCCTAAAGGAAACTGTATAGCTCCTACCTGTTGGAAGTGACATCGTGATATTGTATGAAATATTTCTTCAATAAAGCCCTTGGCGTCAGGCAGCCATCTTTGTGAAGACTGAAGATGTCCTTTTGGATGCTTGATAATACAGGTGATCCTTTTTTGTGTGAAAGTTTATATGCTTTAAGTTTATTAGAAGATACGATTTTTAAATAAATTTTTTTTTTTTTTTTTTAGTTCAATAGTTTTTATTGAATATTATAAGAAATTTACAGAAAGCAGTTCAAACACACAAAATCTGAATAAGACACAATGGTATAGAAAAAGTCCATATCTATAATCATTTACTTACAACCAGATTAATAAAAAGAATCTAGGGTATGTGTAACTGCTATTAGAAGATATATGAAAGGCAGAAAAGCAGGGAGAGTGAAATAAGAGAGAGGGAAAGAAAGAGGGAGAAAAAGAAAAAGAGAGGGATAGATAGATAGAGAGGCAGAAGTGTCTATTGGTTAGAATGAACATATGAATCTAAGAATGACCAAGGTGATTTATTTTGCACCATGTTTGTGGAGAGTCGAGAAATCATGTTTTTCTCATATGCATAAGATTCAAATTTGTGATACATGCTCAAAGAGTTCCACCAAAAGGTGTAGTCAAGTAGCGAGGATGATTTCCAATTTTTCAGAATATGCATAAGAGCTGTTACAAACATATGATATGACAGGAAGGAACGTTAATTCCACACCCCGAGGCAACTAGGTTGTGAAACGCTAGCCACCGTAAGTGTGACAGATCTCCTGTAACAGATAAGTTAGATTGAATTGCATTGCCAAAGCCACTCAAGGTTTTTGGGTGAGGAGGTTTTTTTATGCCAGTGATTGCCCCTTTTATACCACCTATCCATTTCTGGCAGGGAGGTAGTTGGGTGCTGAGATTTTTGCCTGCTCACACAGGAGGTGTTTAGTATTTCCTGGATGAGGTGGCTGGGTTAGTTTCAGTCACTTGTTACAACATACTTCCTGGGTTTTAAGGTGTCACCTGTACTACAGTAGATATATATTTTTGAGAAGAA
Source organism: Geotrypetes seraphini (assembly GCF_902459505.1). Classification (NCBI taxonomy): domain Eukaryota; kingdom Metazoa; phylum Chordata; class Amphibia; order Gymnophiona; family Dermophiidae; genus Geotrypetes; species Geotrypetes seraphini. Next base: position 60,073,140 of record NC_047085.1, read on the forward strand.
TTGTTTGATGTTAGATCTGTTTCTATTTTGTTTTTGTACTCGCTTTTTTTTATTTTGCCTATCCAGTTATACAGTCACTAACTGTTGCATGCCATGTGACCAGCAGTTTTATAAAATAGTTCCTACCACATATGCAAGTAAATACCAATTTGTGACATTATACAGTCATGTAAGTGTTCCTATACTATAAGTCAGTGCTCACAGTTAGCACCTAAGTTTAAGCATCCTTAATACACATTACCCTTCATGACGTTTCCCTCCCCACCCCAGCCTCAAGGACTTCAAATGATACTACTGGAACATCCTGAGATGAACTGTGGAACAGAAGACATCAGGTCATATCCAGATAGGGTTACCAGGTTTTTCAAATGTAAAATCCGGACCCCTCAGGCCCACCCAGTTCCACCCATTCCCACCCCTTTATGTCCCAGTCCTGCCACAATCCTGCCCTAGCCCCGCCCCCCTGTTGCCTGATCTCATTGGGCAGGAGGGCATCCCGACGGCGATTTGTTGGAAGCTTTTTAAAACCCGGACAAAGTGCCGGGTTTTGAAAAGCCGTCCAGTTCCCTGGACATGTCCTCAAAAGGAGGACATGTCCAGGGAAATCCGGACATCTTGGTAACCTTATATCCAAATCAATAGTGCAAAGCCACTGGGCCAAATCATGATTGTTGTTTTCTGATCTGATTATGGAAATACATCTTTTAAATTCTCATTTACCGTTTTTCTAATTCTGAAACCTCTATACAGATTCAGAAACATTTTCCCATGCTATTTGACACTCACTGTTGACAATAGCTGTTGGTAAAATAGATGCCATAGCAGCTTGTTGAGGAAGCAGCTGTATTGAGTCTAGTAGGCGTGCAGGGTACATGCCCTCTGAGAGAGTCATCTGGCTAGCAGCTTGCAGTCTTGAATCCAAATCCACAACAAAAGCAAGCAGCTCTTCGCCCTCAATAATGGCCTTGGTTGTTGTGCACCAAAGTTGTCCCCCTATAAAACAAAATAGCTGTTGACATTTCACCCTCGGAAAAAGAAACTGAAGCAAATTCTTGAACAACATTCAAACTGGTCATGCATACCTATTGGTTAGGAAATACCGGGGCCCTTTTACTAAAACTGCACTAGAATCTGTTGCAAAGCAAGATTTAACACTGCACCTTTTAGGTGTGGTACCCGCAAAGAGTTAACGTGGGAGCACTTACCACTTTCTATTTAGGAGGCACTAAAGGCTAAATTCAGTAAATGACACCTAAAGATAGACGCCAGGATGCAGGGCGCTAAGTGCAAATTCTATAACGACGGTTCTGGGTGCCATTAGAGAATATTAGCTTAAGTATAATAAGAATAAGAATAAGAATTTATTTTTTATATACCGCTATACCAAAAAGTTTGAAGCGGAAAGTTAATAAATACAGTGTGAATAGGAATAACATAAGATATAAAATAAGCAAATAAAATTGGAATAGATCAGTTAAAACATGATATTTTTTTATAAAAACACGGCATGTATTAAGTCGTCAACCTATCAAATAGTCTTTAACAGTTTTCTAAAATCAAAATAAGAAGTAGCCTCCAACATAGTTTTTCCAAGCCCCGTATTCAATTTAGCGGCTGGAAAGTGAAAGTTCTCTCAAGAAACTTCTTATATTGACAGGATTTAATAGATGGATAGTTAAACAGGTTAATCCTACGTGTACTCTTGTTAGAGTGACTCAAGAGAAAATGAGGGGCAAGATAGTCTGGTAACATACCGAAAAAGTATGTAATCTCACACCTAATTTTAGGCATGAGCATTTATTTATTTATTTAAGGCATTTATATACTGCCTATCAAAGTTATTTATGCGGTTTACAATCAGGTACTCAAGCATATTTCCCCTAACTCTGTAGGTGGGCTCACAATCTATCTGACGTAGCTGGGACAATGGAGGATTGAGTCACAAGGAGCAGTAAAGGCTGATGTAAGTGCTCATGCCTACCTTCTGGCATTTAGCTGAATAAATATAAGTACATTGGAACCTTAGTTTGCGAGCATAATTCATTCCAGAAGCATGCTCGTAAACCAAAGTGCTCGTATATCAAAGCACATTTCCCCATAGAAAACAATGGAAACGCGGGCGATTCATTCCACATCCCAAAAAAGACACCCCCACCTCGAGGCCACCCCCGAGAACCGGCTTCACCCACCCCACTCCCTGGAACTGGGATCGCTCCCCGCCCACCCAAACCCTTACCGCGATCGGGCACCGGCACGCAGCACCAACCCACAGGACGTGCCGGTGCCCAAAGAGCCTGCCGCCTGCCACTGATTCTGCTGGGCCTTGAGCATCTGCGCATGCTCAAGGCCTTCTGGCTTGAGAATCTCATTAGAATCTCAGAGAGAGCGGGAGCCAGAAGGCCTTGAGCATGCGCAGATGCTCAAGGCCCAGCAGCAGGGCCGCCATCAGAAATTTCTGGGCCCCTTACTGAGCAATCCTATTAGGCCCCCCATGCACCCCTTCCCCCCTCCCAACGCCCCCCCCTTCTTCCATGGGCCGAATACACACATACTTTTCTGCTAATGCTCCACCTAAGCCAGTCCCGTAAAATCTTCTCACGTCCATTGGGTGATTTGGCATAGAGGAGATATTCATAAAAAGAATGTCCGTCAAGATCCTTACTCATAGACTGTGCCATTTGCTTTAAATCATCTTCCATCATTAATCCAAATTGCACAATTCTTTCTCTGTCTTTGTCCTGAATGGCATCTGGCCACATTGCTGGATCCTTCCAGTCAACAAATTTATGAGCAGGCGCGGAGAACGCATTTTTAAACAAATGTAGTTTATCCTTGTATTCCTTATGTAATTTTAATCATCCATGGATATGTTTGTATGTTTATTGTTCAAATGGTTTTATTTATTTCCCCAAATTGTTATATGCATTGAAAATATTTGATATTGCGTTTAAATCAAAATCTCAATAAACTTGAAACTTGAAACGAGTGCCCGTGAGATTGTGGGAGGGTTAAATACTCAAAACTTAGAAGAATAACAATTTACTTAAAGTTTTTGCTACGCTAGCTTTCTGGTATCTTTACATACAGTGGCGTACGTAGCATATGTAACACCCGGGGCCCATCATTTTTGGACACCCCCCCATCTGTAAGAAAAACATGATTTTTAGTAACAAACCACACATCACACATGAGTACCTAAGAAAAGGCAGCATCTTACATATTGCAGTGAGCAGTACATCAATACACCCATTGTAAAACTAAACAAGCCAGACCAATCAATCCTACACCGTCAATCCTAACAGAAAACCATGTCTTTCGAACACACAGAACACAGAAAACACCTTCGCCTAGTATGGAATATGTCATCACAAACTAACCCCTCACTCTTTTACAAAATGTAGTGTGGATTTTAGCCACAGTGGTAACAGCCCTGATGCTCATAGAATTCTGAGCAACAGAGCTGCTACCACCACGGCTGGCGCTAAAAAACGCTCCACAGTTTTGTAAAAGGGGGGATAAAATAGAAATACACAGTTTCAACGCTCTAGCTCAGAGGTGCCCAAACTTTTTGAGCTTGTGAGCTACTTTAAAATGACCAAGTAAAAATGATCTACCAACAATAAAATTAAAAAACACAAAGCACACTATACACTGAGAAAATGTTAATTATCATTCCTATTCTGGGTTTTTTTCAAAGAGGTCAAGGCAGACGACTCTATGCATTGTCACCTCAGTAACAACCATACAAAAATAGACAAATATACCCTCCATCCTTTTTATTAAACCACAATAGCAGTTTTTAGCGCGGGGAGCTGCGCTGAATGCCCAGCGCTGCTCTTGACGCTCATAGGCTCCCTGTGCTAAAAACCACTATTGCGGTTTAGTAAAAGGGGACCATATTGTAAAATATAGACAGCAGATATAAATTCAGAACTGTGCATAGTAAGTGAAGGGAAGTTTTCATCTCTGGGAATTTACCCAGTTAACTATTAAGTTATTTGGGCAAATTCCTTTGAAAACTGTGGTAATACTGCCTCCACTTTGCTAAATTTAAAATAAAATCATTTTTCCTACCTTGTCTGGTGATTTCATGAGTCTCCGGTTGCACTTTCTTCTTCTGACTGTGCATCCAATCTTTCTTCCCTTCTATCAGCCTGTATGCTTTCTCTCCTCCACACCTCATTCCCTCCCCCAACTTTTTCTTCCTCTCTCCCTGACCTTTCTTTCTTTTTTTCTGTTTCTCTTCTTTCCTTCTGTTTCCCTGCCTGCCCACTTTCTTTCTTTCTCCCTGCCGTTCCCCAAGCCACTGCCACTGCCGCTGCCATCGGGGAACAGGACCCACCAATGGATAACAGGCCCCAAAGCCGATGCTGACGCATGCTCTCCGGGCCGATCAGTCTTCCTCTCCCCGACGTCAATTCTGCCGTCGGAGAGGAAGTTCCGCCCAGCCAGGCAGCGATTGGCTGGCCCGAACTTCCTCTCCGACGGCAGAATTGATGTCGGGGAGAGGAAGACTAATCGGCCCGATAGATTAGATCGCCAAGACAAAGTGAGTCCTGGGTGATCAGCTCACTTTGCCTTGGCGAGCTACTGGCGCCCCTGCCTTAGAACACTGCCTAGGACCCTGGGGGAGCCCAGGCCCCCTGTCAGCTCCGGGCCCCTGAATGCAGGACTGGTAGTACTGCCCTGATGGCGGCCCTGCCCAGCAGAATCAGCGGCAGGCGGCAGGCTCTTTGGGCACCGGCACGTCCTGTGGGTTGGTGCTGCGTGCTGGTGCCCAGTCGCGGTAAGGGTTTAGGCGGGTGGCGATGCCGGTTTTTGGGGCGATGCCTCGCATATCGAGTCAACGCTCGGTTTGCGAGGCAAGATTTGCGAGAGTGTTTTGCTCGTCTTGCAAAACACTCGCAAACCGCGTTACTTGCAAACTGAGGTTTGACTGTATTCTGTAAAACCATGCCTAAATGTTGGGCTTGTTCCTGACTTGCCCATGCCTAGGGTCACCAGATTTTCCATTTGGAAAATCCGGCCCCCCTAAACCCACCCCCCAGGCCTGCCAAGTTACACCCATCCACGCCCGGTTATGCCCCAACCCCACCCCCAAACCCACCCTAGCCCCACCCCTGCCCCCCACTGCCTTCTCTCATCGAGCAGGAGGACATCCGCACGTGCACAGATGTGACGCAATGTCATCACATGCACGCGTGCATACGTGTGATGTCACTGCGTGGCATCCACATATGCGCGGATGCCCTCCTACCCGCCAGTGATTTGTTCCAAGCTTCTCAAAACCCGGACAAAGTGCTGGGTTTTGAAAAGCCAACTGGACCCCAGGACATGTCCTCAAAAGGAGAACATGTCCAGGGAAATCTGGACGTCTGGTAACCCTATCCATGCCTTTCCCATGGCCATGCCCCCTTAGGAGATGCGTGCTATAGAAATTAGTCTTGCTGTTTATAGAATAGGCACGTAGATTAGCATCCATGTAGCTCCTAATTCATGACAATTAGCACTTGTTAAAGTCATTTATTAATAGTTATTGTAATTAAGCAACAATTGTAAAATGCAAATCGCTTCATCTACTTGTAAGCAGGCTAAACATAAGAATTGCCATACCGGGTCAGACCGAAGGTCCATCAAGCCCAGGATACTGTTTCCAGCAGTGGCCAACCCGGGTCCCAAGAACCTAGCTAGAACTCAAGTAGTAAACCAGATTTTAACAATTAAGCCAAGCAGTTTACAAACCCAAATGACCCTATTTTAGGCACATGCTCAATTGCATGCCTATATTTAGGCATTTCCCCCCCTCCCACTTCTATACATGGTACCTAAAGTGGTGCGCATACATTGTTGCTAGTAACCGATGTACATGTTAATTGGCCTACCTGGTGCTGATAATTGGTAATTAAAACCTTATGACTGACACTAATTAAAAGTTATGCGCACAACTCAGAACGCATGATTCCGTAAAAGGTATGCTTCAGTTCCAGTGTGTGCATCTGAAAAGGGGGCGGGGTTTGGGGGTGGGTCAAGTTATGCACAAGTTTATATAATATGCACTGATGCGCACACAACTTATAAGCATACATTTAGGACAAGACCAACCTGGTGTAAATTGGTTGCGCATAAAAAATGATGTTACATAACTGGCACTAACCTGTGCTAAGCGTGATTCTATAACTTTTGCATAAATTTTATAGGACTTAAGTGCCATGCTGGTTGGTGCCCATTTTTTTAGGTGTATTATATAGAATCTGGTCCTAATCCCCCAATTTTATATATAGCGCCTAACGTTCTGTGCACACATCAGTACGTGTAACGTTACATGTGCAACTTGGAATGCACAGTTCTGTAAAATGCATGTGCCAATTTCAGTGTGCACACCTGAAAAGGGAGCATGATTAGGGGTGAATCATGGGCGTCGTTTCAAGTTATGTGCAAGTTTATAGAATGTGCGCCAGTGTTTACACAACTTAGGCACAGGCACATTGAATAAATAAATAAATTTAGGCCAAGAAAAACCTGACCTAAACGGGCGTGCCTAAAAATTATCACGCTGTGTTATTCTATCACTTGCATATAACTTTTATAGAATTGTGCTTAGCATTGCACTAGTTGGTGCCAATCTTTTAGGTGCAATAGATAGAATCTGGCAAAACTGTGCAGTTGGCGTGCAGTAGTTATAAATTAAACTAAAACTTAGCTTAGTTATCAACCAAAGGAAGCTCGACTCGGTTAACAATAATTAAAAAATACCAAATAAGTAAACAATCAAGAATTTTGATGGGACTAATTTCCAAAGTGTTTAGCAAATAGGAAATATTTTTTAAGATTTGCGGAAAAATTGAAAAGGACTAGGACCCCTCAAAATTAGAGGAAGTTCATTCCATAATTGAGAGAATTTGAAAATCAAAGATTGGCTGAAGTTCTTAATTCCTTTTCTTGAAGGAAGGAAGAGTTTGAATTGTTGAGTGCCTCTTGCATAGGAGAATCTACAAACATTCCATACCAGAGGAACAAAAGGAATGAAAATATCATATAGGATTCAAAAAGTAATGCGTGCACATTTAAATTGAATCCTGAGATAAACCAGAAGCCAGTGAAGGTTTAAAAGCAAAGGAGTCCCATGGTTAAATTTACTGGTTGGCTAATACTTCCAGTCCAATGCCACACCCTCTAATATAACATCGCTGAAAAATTCAGTAACAAGTGGATTACCTTGCCGAACTGGGAGGATTCCTCAAAACCCTTTAATATAGTTGCACAGCTGCCTAATTCCACACATTAACTGCACATTGACAACAATTTATTATTTCTATAGCTCTACCAGATGCACTCAATGCCGTATTATGGAATAGATTCCATACACGGTGCCGAAAATTGGGTGCTGATGAAATTCAGTGCTCGAAGTTCCTCTTCAGGATGAGCACTCTACAGAATAGTGCTGAGCGCTGAATTTAGTGCGCAGCTTTGGACGCAAGGACTTGCGCCAGCTGAAAGCTGGTGTGAATCCTGGCACGCATATTGGGTGCAGATCCATGACATTCCTTAGCAATGTGTGCATCTTTTGGGAATGCCCAGGTCCCACCCAGGCCCCTCCCATGGCCATTCCCCATTTTTAGATTTGCACAATCCAATTAGTCACCCATTGTTACAGAATTGCACGCAGGCAAATCTGTGCGCAAATCACAATTCATGCCAATTAAGTGCTTGTTAACGCCAATAATTAAATCATTGCCATTCCTTAACAAATTATTTTGGCACTGATCTGGGATTGGAGCCTAAATTTGGGTGACCCTTAGAAAATTCTGTATATGGCGCTATAGGTTGCATGCATACAGCCAATATGTGAGCACCAAGTTTAACAAGCCAATTGGCGCCAGTAATTAGAAATTAACACCTAATAATTGACACTAATTAGAAGTTACATGCACAACTTGTTAGGAGCTTTCTATAAAGTGGTGCTTGTAACTTTTATAGAATTGCGTTAAGCGCTGTGCTGATCAGTGCTGATTTTTTTTCTCTGTGTCATATATAGAATTTTGGTCTATAGTTTATAAACTAAGCCTGTATGAATATGGCTAGGGAATATGGAATATGGCTGTGCACTATAGGGGATTAAAGCATAAACCTACTTTATAAAGGCACATAGGCTCTCTGGAGCTATGAGAATAACACATTACTGGACCGTTCCGAGAATCATCTTAAAGCAGTGGAGAAGGCACATTTTTATTTGATTACTGCCACCTTGTTAATAGATCATAAGAGTTATAGAGCATTATGGTAACACTTAAAATTGGAGGCACTTAAAACCAGATTCTATGCTAACCTGTAACCCATCCTGAGCTCATTGGGGAGAACGGGATCGAAAATGAATTAAATAAATAGATATAAATGCAACCTATGTGTGCCTGCATTGTAGGCGTTGCTCTGCGTGGTTGTCAATCAACTGCTAAGTGTCCTTTATATTAACCTGCTTAACGGTGCCTGGGCGTGATTAGGCATCCTCGAGGTAAGCACAAGTACATTAGGTCAGGTACCTAACTCAGACATCTAGCAACGCCTAAGTCATTCACACCTATATTCTTCCCCAAGCACACTTACTCTTCAGATAGGCATCATTAGGCATCGGAGAGCCCCTTGACTTAGGCATTACTAAGGGCTAGATGCACTTACCTGCCTGATCCGAGCCCGTCCGACGAATTCACCAAACTGCAACATGCAGATCAAGTTTCAAGTTTATTAAGTATTTGATTGATCGCTTACTCAAATATCTAAGCGATTAACAAATTTTTCAATTTACAAATAATACAGGGGAAATTCTTTTTCACTGAAAGGGTGGTTGATCGCTGGAATAGTCTTCCACTGCAGGTGATTGAGGCCAGCAGTGTGCCTGATTTTAAGGCCAAATGGGATAGATACGTGGGATCTATTCACAGAGAAAGGTAGAGGAGGGTCATTGGGGTGGGTAGACTAGATGGGCCATGGCCCTTATCTGCCATCTATTTCTATGTTTCTATGGGTTATAAAAAACAGATGGACACTGAACAAAACTTATTAAATCAACGATTAACAAAATAAACGGATAAGGAAAACAAAGGGAAAGGCAGGGTAATGAAATACAATAATAATGATAGAAAGAAGGACGATTATGGTAAAAAACATTAGGAGGGAAATAAAAGAAGATGCCTTCTGAAAAAAAGCGAAATTAGACCGGGACTCCTAAATATCACAAATCGTGCACTCAGCACTTGGTGCTCTACCCCCCTTTCCTGAACACAAAGACACTACACAAGCGTTTTCAACTAGTGTGGAATTTATTAGGCCGCAGCCATACAGCACTATTACATCACAACTGTCATCAACTGAGCAGAATAACCAATCAGGTATGACCACCACATGATCAGGTGCACAGCATATGCCTCTCCATCCTCTCTGAATGTGGGTTGCCGTAACAGCTTCCCTTGCTCGCTGGACCTATCCCGTTCAAGGATGTGTCCTCTCATCAGCAGTACGTTGCTGTGAAGATCATGGCCTGGCCTCCCTGCCGTCCAAGCAAGGTGACATGCCCAATTTCCTAAGCAATGTAAAGGTGTATGTCGTTGACTCATATGCTGTGCTTACCCTCCACTACCCGGGATAGCGAAACCTCGCTTATCGCGGGTTCCCCCCAAGTGCTGTAGCTGCGGCCTATATGCTACCCACTTATATGCCACCCACTGCATGGGTATGCACAGGCACTGATAGCTTTTCGCGCTGAATCGCTTCAGTGTAATGAAAATATACTGAAAATAAATATACTGAAAATATATATATGCAACCCACTGCACGGGTACTGCGCTCCAAATGTATGCAAACCACTGCACGGGTACTGCGCTCCAAATATGCAACCCACTGCACGGGTAATGCGCTCCAAATATATGCCATCCACTGCACGGGTAATGCGCTCCAAATATATGCCACCCACTGCACGGGTAATGCGCTCCATATATATGCAACCCACTGCACGGGTAATGCGCTCCAAATATATGCCACCCACTGCACGGGTCATGCGCTCCAAATATATGCAACCCACTGCACGGGTAATGCGCTCCATATATATGCAACCCACTGCACGGGTAATGCACTCCATATATATGCAACCCACTGCACGGGTACTGCGCTCCAAATATATATGCAACCCACTGCACGGGTACTGCGCTCCAAATATATATATGCAACCCACTGCACGGGTACTGCGCTCCAAATATATATATGCAACCCACTGCACGGGTACTGCGCTCCAAATATATATGCAACCCACTGCACGGGTACTGCGCTCCAAATATATATATGCAACCCACTGCACGGGTACTGCGCTCCAGATATATGCAACCCACTGCACGGGTAATGCGCTCCAAATATGCACGGGTACTGCGCTCCAAATATATATGCCACCCACTGCACGGGTACTGCGCTCCAAATATATATATGTACTGCGCTCCAAATATATATATGCACTGCACGGGTACTGCGCTCCCAATATATATATGCAACCTACTGCACGGGTCCTGCGCTCCAAATATATATATGCAACCCACTGCACGGGTACTGCGCTCCAAATATATATATGCAACCCACTGCACGGGTACTGCGCTCCAAATATATATGCAACCCACTGCACGGGTACTGCGCTCCAAATATATATATGCAACCCACTGCACGGGTACTGCGCTCCAGATATATGCAACCCACTGCACGGGTACTGCGCTCCAAATATGCAACCCACTGCACGGGTAAAGCGCTCCAAATATATGCAACCTACTGCACGGGTAATACGCTCCAAATAAATGCAACCCACTGCACGGGTACTGCGCTCCAAATATATATGCCACCCACTGCACGGGTAATGCGCTCCAAATATATGCAACCCACTGCACGGGTACTGCGCTCCAAATAAATGCAACCCACTGCACGGGTACTGCGCTCCAAATATATATATGCCACCCACTGCACGGGTACTGCGCTCCAAATATAAATATGCAACCCATATATGCAACCCACTGCACGGGTACTGCGCTTCAAATATATATATGCAACCCACTGCACGGGTACTGCGCTCCAAATATATATATGCAACCCACTGCACGGGTACTGCGCTCCAAATATATATATATGCAGCCCACTGCACGGGTACTGCGCTCCAAACATATATATGCAACCCACTGCCAGGGTACTGCGCTCCAAATATATATATATGCAACCCACTGCAAGGGTACTGCGCTCCAAATATATATATGCAACCCACTGCACGAGTACAGCGCTCCAACTATATATGCAACCCACTGCCCGGGTACTGCGCACTAGGTACAGATAACTTCTTTGTCTCAGCATAGACAACAACCCACTGCATGGGTACTGCGCACTAATTATATATATATGCCCAAGCCTGGCCAATGTACAGATGAGCATCTCGAATGTAGCATATCCAATGTACTGATGAGCCTAGGCAATGTACAGGGGAGCATATCCAATGTACTGATGAGCCTACAGAGGAGCCTATTCAATGTACTGATGAGCCTAGGCAATGTACAGAGGAGCATATCCAATGTACTGATGAGCCTACAGAGGAGCATATTCAATGTACTGATGAGCCTAGCCAATGTACAGAGGAGCATATCCCATGTACTGATATCCAATGTACTGATAAGCCTAGCCAATGTACAGAGGAGCATATCCAATGTACTGATGAGCATAGCAATGTACAGAGGAGCATATCTCATGTACTGATGAGCATAGCAATGAACAGAGGAGCATATCTCATGTACTGATGAGCCTAGCAATGTACCTAGGATCCAATGTACTGATGAGCATAGCCAATGAGGAACATATCCAGTGTACTGATGAGCCTATCCCATGTACGGAGGAGCATATCTGGATCAGTGTGTAAATATCACAGTAATTATCCCATATTCCCCATAATCCAAGCATGTGAGACCAGTAAATATTCGGCCCTAATATGTGTGTGTAGCATTTCTGGAAGGAAAGCAAACCGTAAGAGAGGCATCGGACATAATGTACCCTAGATGCTGTTGAGGTAAAGTAAACCCTCCTTATGAAGGTCTAACCCCATATGTAAGTCGTTAAATGGATAAAGCGAAAGTAGACTCTTTGAAGTAAAATAATTTAAATTGTGAATTTATATTTATTTATGTGTTGTGTTATACACCCCAATGTAATGCCCGAATCAAGCCAGCTTCTCTGTACATTCGTTTGATATAGGACCCAGCATCTAGACTATATCCATTTATAACCTTCATATAACCAAGTTAAAATTGTTCTATCTGTAGCCGATATGTGAACACGCCGATTCCATCTATATCCCTCTAAAGCCCTGTCCCTTCATGTATCGGACTTACCTCCCAGGTGCGATTATCGTACTGCCGATACTTGTGAGTACAGGATTCCAGATGTCAGCTGTATAAAGAGGTCGTAAGCAAGATGGTATGAATAGACTGTGTGGGAAAGAAAAACCGTTAATACATGAGGTGAGCAGGAAGACTGGTGTGGCTAATGGAGTGTCCTCGTATAAGGGGCCCGATAAGGTCAAGAAAAGAAAAATTTAAGGAAGGCCAATCGGATAACCCTGTAATGCTGTAACGGCCTCCTCCTTACCTCCACCCGAAGAGAAGATAAAGTGATACCATTGCAAAAATGGTTCCATCGGTTGTAGGATTCATGGAAGACGAAACCACCCGAATACCTGTGCTCTCGTATGGAGCAAGTGTTGTACAGTAGTATGCATCGGAGCCGTGAATCGAAGTCCAAGGGCAGGACCTGTGAATCGAAGTCCCCGCCGAGTGGGTGCAGCCCCAATCTCGGGAGATCCTATCCCAGGTTAAGCCACTGGACTATCTCATTTGCCCTTGAGGGCGGTGATAATGCAGCTAAAGTACATCATAGCTGCAGTAAATACTTATGTGCTGGGCGAGTTTAGAACATAAGAAGAGAAGCATGTCAATAACCAAATCGATGGACGAATACAGGATGTCCGGGGCAGTACTAGGAGAGACATCCATGAGAGAGACTTGTGTAGCGGTGACGAAGAGGGAAAAGAGATTGATAGATCAAGGGATCAAAGAAGGTTAGGATGCCCCTATGGCAGGCGTCGGGTGTGTAGGGCTTGATGTAGCTTGCCCGTAGCTTGCGGTGGCGCAGATGGGGCGGGTGAAGACCCCGCTAATAAGCGTTGGGTCAGTGCGTGAACACCGAGCATGGCTAAGTTGGTGAGCTCCAGCTGAGATGTGCGGCCGTAGAAGCCGCAGTAGTAGCGCGTGTGCTGGCCGCGGGCCTCTTCGGTGCTGGCGGCTTGGATCGTAACTCGTGCCGCATGGCTACGAGAAATACTAAGAGAATGAGACTGTAAGTACAGGCATAAGTAGGGGGGGGGACCAATAAGCATGTCATGTACAAGAAAAACGAGCGGACTCCACTTGTGGCTTCAGTGATTTATGAGGTTAAGTTCTATAGCAGGACTTAATAAGGAAAACCCAAATATTCTCAATCATTATGAGATTAAGTTCTATAGCAGAAACGTAATAAGGAAAACACAGATAATGCAATCTGTCCCAATTGGTAATGCATAAAATGCTACGACCTTTTGGAGGTTGTCGGCAATCCAATTCAGTTGAACAGCTATTCCTATCATGATCATGATGTTTGAGATTTTGACGAAACTCAAAGCCAGATTCTCAAAAGCTATTGCAAGTTATAGTTAAAGACAGTTATAGTTAAAGAAATTCATGGAAATATGAAATTTGATGACTATAGTGTCATAGCTGTCTCAGTAATTGGAATTGCTGGAAAGGTAAATGCTGATCTATTTTGTTGCTATTTTAGCAATATTTCACCCTTATAGGATCATTAAACCATGCTGATTGGACAGATGGAAAGACTAGAAATAACACAGTGAAGAATAACATCCCCATGTAACACAGCCCTGAAGGCAAGTTGCTATATTTTTGTCCCGCACATTGCAGAATTAGACGCAGATCGCAATAAGGAAATTACATAGCTTGTGGCGGTATATAAGAATAAAGTTATGATTATAATGCTCAGTGCCTACCCTAAATAACTCCCCACCGAAGGATCAGTGCCTACCATGCATAAAGGCCACTGTATGTAGTCAGGCTCTGCGATATGGGACAGTACCGGCTTAGTAGCCACGTGGGCGCTATACCATTTCCGCGGCAGCATGACCCGCAGGCAGATGGAAGAATAACTGACTTTCTAAATTGAATGAGATAATTAGGAATTGACTACAAGTAATAAAGGCCGAGTCTCCACAAGATTTTAAGAGGGGAACGCGTTAATATAAAATAAATTTGTGTTGTAAATAGCAACCAGCGTAAGGATTGAAATAGTTTGTGTGTGGGGGGTCACTCTATCACAATTATTTATACCAAGAATGAGACTGAACATACGTTTCCCCGCGGCAGCCGGGGCCGTCCCCATAAAAGAAGCGGCTGTGCTGGCCTGGCGCCGAGCCATGCGGGCGCGGCTGGCAGCCCCTTGGGCGCCCAGGCCGGTCGACCGCCGACTGACTCGGCGGGCGCATGAGAAAGGAACCGGGCAGCCGGATGCCTCTCCATCCTCGAAAGAGAGATGGGGCCTCAGTCGGAGGCTGCGGCGCGAGGCCGCCCGAATGCCACGTGGGCCAGAAACGGCCGCGTGGGGTCGCAGGCCACCACCGAGCCAGGATCGATGTAGGAGCAGGGCGGCTGGGAGACAGCGATGTGACTCGACTGGAGGCCGCGGGCCGCTGCTGCGTGGCCGACAGAGGTCGTAGACCCAAATCCCTCCCCTCCCCCCCAGCCAGACCGCCTAGGGAGGGGAAGGATGCCAGCCACGCTGAAGGGAGAGATGGCGAAAAACCACCGCTGTAGAGGGGCAGCACCGCCAGGCCGGCCGCGTTGGGGCTATGGGCTAGCAGCCTGAGGTACCAATTGTAGTTGGCTGGCGACCCGCCCCCCTGCGGCGACTCGAGCAGCGCGCACCCGGGCGGAGAGAGCGCACGCAGCAAGAGAGGCCATTCGGCGAAGGAGCTGCAGATGGGAGCTCCTGGCCACGCGCCTAGGCCGCGGCTCAGCGCACGCAGCAAGAGAGGCCATTCGGCGAAGGAGCTGCAGATGGGAGCTCCTGGCCACGCGCCTAGGCCGCCTGTGCAGCGGCTCAACCCCGTCGAGGCCCCCAGCGCCCTTACCCGCAGGTCTACTGGTAGAGCTTGGGCTGCTGGGGCCACGAAGACGCGGCCGTATCCCGCTTACCCCAATGCAGAGCCAGCGAGGGAACCTCCTTCTGCGGTGACCTGCCACTCAAATCCCCGCAGGCGAAGGTTAGGGACAAGTTTGTTTTTTTTTTTGTTTTTTTGTTGTTGTTGTTGGCTTGTGCAGTTGAGGGTGAGCGGGAGGGAAGCCGCGTCCGCCTCATGTGAAGCCGGATCGAAAGGGGCGATCTCCCTTCCGCTCACCCCTAATCTATCCTACCCCCCCTCCTCCCCCCCCTCTAGACCTAGCCGATTGGCCCCAAGGCTTCGGCCGATTTGTGGTCGCTCCTCCCTATGTGGTTCGGAGCTTGTTCTTAAGCATCTTTGAACAAAAATCTTTTAAGTTTACTTTTAAATTTATCTAAGTTCTTTTCTTCTCTGAGATAAATAGGGAGAGAGTTCCAAGTTTGAGGAGCTGTAACGGAGAAGATAAAGTGCCACCGTGTATTAATAACTTTAAGTGAGGACGTAACTAATAGATGTTGGTCAATAGATGGGGGGAGGGGGGGGCGATTGGAGGAACGCCCCCATCTGCCAGCACGGATCACTCTATAGCGATCCCCACGCATGCACTGACCATCTTTAGATGGTCTGCTCATGTGCTGGACTTCTGGCCCAGCACTTTTTCTTTTTTTACAGCCTGTGGTTTTAACCCACTTAAAGCCTGCGGGTTAAAACCTTGGGCTTACACTGCGGGGAGTCGGGGCAGGCAGGCGATCAGGGCAGCATTGGGGCAGGAAGGCAGAACGGGGCAGGCAGGCGATCAGGGCAGTGTTGGGGCAGGCAGGCAGATTGGGGCAGGCGATCAAGGCAGCGTCGTGGCAGGCAGGCAGATCGGGGCAGGCAGGCGATCAGGGCAGCATCGGGGCAGGCAGGCAGAACGGGGCAGGCAGGCGATCAGGGCAGTGTTGGGGCAGGCAGGCAGATCGGGGAAGCAGGAGATCGGGGCTGACAGGGCTGAGAGAAGGGCAGCCGAAGGCAGTCGGAAAGGGCTTCAGCGACTGGTCCTCAGCAGTCGCTTTTTGGGTTGATCGGCCAGCGCAGTCGAATTGGCAAATTTGTTTAGTGAATCACGTCCCTGCCTACTTTGCATGCAGTTCCCCTCATTTGCATGTGCGGATCGGAACCGGATCGCAAAACAGGTTAGTGAATACCGCAGGAGGGAAATCGGGTCTCAAAGGGCTCACAAACCGATCGGTACATGACAGGTTTGCTTAGTGAATCTAGCCCTAAGAGTCCTAACAGTTCCACACAGACTTTCAAATTAAGTCCCATTACAACAATTATGAGATGTTAAATGCCAATTATTGGTGCTGATTAAACTTATTAACCAATTAAAGGCCCCTTTTATCAAGCTGCACTGGAGGTTTATAGTATGAGCCGGCGCGGTAAATGCTCCGATGATTGTAGAATTCTAATGAGCATCAGAGCACTTGCCTCGCCGGCTTGTATTAAAAACCTATAGTACAGCCTGATAAAAGGAGGGGGTCTATATAGAATTTGCCAGCTATGGTAGCATATTCATTATCAACAGTGGACATATTTTAATATTGTACATACTATTGTAGTAGAGCCATTGGGCCTTTGAGTGTGACGTTGCTTCCCTATCTATGAAGGTCCTCTTAACAACATAAATATTTTACACTTGATGGAAAAGACCAACCTTAGCTGCTGTATCAGTAAAATTTATTGAGGTTTTTGATATTCACCTGTTTAAAATAGATATAGCATAAGTGTCATTTTAGATTTTTTTTTGCAAAGGGTTTCCTGTTATTTATCTATGGAGTTATTATTTTAGAAAAATAAGAAAAGAAAAGAAAGATAAAGTTAAAAAATATTAGTGGCAACAGCTATTTATATATTTAATGTGAAAATAATTCACAAGTTTATATCTGTAGGAGCTTCTTTAAAAAGGAAGGTCTGGTGAAATTTCCCCATAGAATGAGATGCTACTTCATAAAGAAAAAAAAGAATTCTTCAAAATTCTGAAAGCATGTAGAAAAAAAACTACACATGGGAATACATTTTTAAAATATATATCTTTGCATGCAATTACATTAGAAGCTAGGCTCCTATTACTGTATTACTGGGAAAGAATGGGTTTTTTAAAAATCATTTCCAATAAATAGCTCTGTTAATGTACAGATTCTTTTTAAAATCGCAATAGGCCACTTTTGGGGGAAAAAAAATAAAATGGTTTGTAAATATATACTGTAACGTCCCAGCATTTTTACACAGCTAACAAATTCCACTAAAACCAAACAGGTTTTTAATTTTCCCATTGCTATCATCTAATATTTTAGGAATGCAGCCGTTCCGCATTTGCAGCACATAAATCAGATGGTTTCACTTAAGGACATTTGTGTTTCTACTCTTTGCATGGTTGCTTTATCACAGCTTCCATAGACTTAACTTGCTGAGATGGTACAGTAAAGCCAGTGATCTGCATCACGAGGTCTGGTTCACATGAAGGCTTACTTTAAAAAAAATTTAAAAAAACACGTTATGCTGAACTTAAAAAAAAATGTTCATCAAAAGGAATCAGTTAAAAAGAAATCATCAAGTCTACTCCATTATAAAGAAAATTAGCTATGCAAGCATGTGAATTGATGTATATGAATGTGACAGCAAACACTCATTTGTATTTCATGTTTAGACAGGGAAAGCACTCATAGTGTGTTATCAAGACTTAGGTGTAGATACATATCCAGTGGAGTTACTTTTGAAATCCTACTGCATACCTTATATGTTATCAAGCAGGTTTTTTTTTCCCCCTGGGTTGGGATTATGGCCAAAGCTATATGTTGCACTCATTAAGCAAGCAAAAACTGTACCCGCTTTCCTAAGAAATATTGCTTTGTTTATCTTTTGGCATAACTGCCTTTCAACTACACTTCATTTTTCCCCTTCAAAGAGATTATAGTTTTAAAACAACTAGTTGTAGAAATCTGGTGGTTGAGATAACAGTGTATGATATGCTTTAACTAAATGGCAGAATTAGGACACTGTTTTGCAGAAATCTTGGGCAATTAATTAAATCAGTCTGGTAGCCTTCAGAAATGAGCAAATAACATAGTGCCAGTGACAATGTGATCCAGTGGAAACAAAGACCAGAAATTCCAGATCCTTCAAGGGGTATAAAATCTGGACAGAAGAAACTGTACTTTCAATTGCCAATGATGGTAAAGGACCTGAGAATAATTAAAGCTTATAAACATCACATTGTTTTGTATCCTGCACATCTTCACAAAGCTCTAGCTAGTTAAGGTAAGAAGGACATGTAATAAATTGATTTAATGCACATGTACAAGTTTAAAAATTCAAATGTACATTTAAAAAGTGTCAAATAAACAAAAAAAATCTGAAAATCACAACAATAATTCAGATGAACACAAACCAAACCAAAACATGTCAGTCTGTGCGCTCCCTATAAGTTACAACAGTGGCCTCCAACATGCCAATCCTCGCAGTCCATTTTTTCACCCTTATATCCAGTGACCCTGCCACTATTGCAGATAAAGAAAAAGCCCCCATGAAGCTGCACCGGGTTGCATGTGCCTGCCTGGTGACATTGACAATCACGTTTGAGCATGCATGCAAACGCTGTTAGACCCAATCAATCGGACACGTGAGACTCAAACCTCCACGTGAATCATTTGCATACAATCTTTTTGGTACATCGATCGCTCTTCTGCAATCGGCCAGAGAGTCGGTATTAGCAATTATGTTTAGTTCATCCAAGCCTTAGTATATAACCCTCAATGGTTGAGCTGAGAACTTTTCAGTGGCCCCTCATAGACATATCCTATAACAATGGTTTCCAATTCTGTCCTGGAGGACCACCAGCCAGTCAGGTTTTCAGGATAACCCTAATGAATATGCAAGGAGCAGATTTGCATGCCTGTTACCTCCATTATATGCAAATCTCTCTCATGCATATTCATTAGGGTTATCCCAAAAATCCAACTGGCTGATAGTCCTCCAGGACAGGGTTGGGAACCACTGCCCTATAGGATGTTCTTATTTGATAAGAACTGAACTCCCTTTTGCAACAGACCGGCTAATAAGGGATGAGTGTCAACAGTACACACTATTTTTCAATTGTTATGGATTAAAAATAGCATGAAATAAGATGGGAAATGATGACTTTTCCCATATTTTTTTTGAATGAATGAACATCCTTAATACCATACAATACAACTTCTTATACCTTGCAAATATCAACATGGAATCATTGCGGCTTACAGCAAGTAGAGTTGCATTTACGATTTAGCGTTTTTGAAGGCGAGTTCAGTATTTCCATGTTGTTTTGAGGAAATACAAGTTAGAAAAAAATTGAGAAAGGGTGATGCTAAATATATACAGTATAGAGGCCAATTTTCATACCATGGGAGGCAACCCGGCTACTTCTCCCAGTCAGCAGCGAACCCAAAAATTCAATGCTAGGACCATATCTAATTTCTAGATTTGATTTTTGATCTATACTGCAATCATTCATACTAACACAAATAGACTATTGTAATATGCCTACCTAAAATTAAACTCAAGTCCATTCAACAGCTAATGAATTCAGCAACCAGATTAATATCTGATATTCCTAGATCAAAACATATTATGCCAGTTCTAAAGTCACTACGTTGGCTCCCACTTCCCCAGCAGATTTATCATAAGGTGCTGTCATACATGCAGCAGGTGGTATATCTTACTGCCCCAAGAACACAACAAAGAGGCAAGAGAGATGTTTATACCAACTGTTGGTCTCATTTATTTAAAACAACATATATAAGTTGTAAAAGTCCTAGGTCCTTATAAAGACCATATGAAGTCCCAAATGAAAAGAATCCTAGGAAAGTCCCAACCAGGATCTGGGTTTCGGCAAACAAAATTGCCTTCCTTAGGGGACAACATCTTCTCTTTCTGAAATAAAAGCATGTTGGCGTTCTGAAACCAAAAGCGCCAAGAGGCACCAAAATGTCTCGTTTTTAGAAAGAGAGCAACCCACTGCAACAATTTCAAAAAAAGTCACTGTGCTTGGGGACAATGAGATGTGACTTTACAAGTGGCGGGCACACAAGCTTCCCCCCCCCTCACGTCAATTCTGATGTCAGAGAGGAAGTTCAGGGCCTGGAACTTCCTCTCCAATGTCAGAATTGATATGGGGGGGGGAGGGGGAAGGCTTGTGGGCCCGCCGCTTGTAAAGTTGCTGTACGCACCTGGCCTGTTGCTGCGTCGGCGTCAGGGAAGCAGGAAGAAATAGGCGGCGGTGCCTTGGAAATATCGGTGGCAGTGAGGCAGGGAGAGAGAAAGAAAGAAAGGGGGCAGAGATAGAAAGACAGAAAGGGGGGAGCAGGGAGAGAGAAAGAAAGAAAGACAGATATCTACACTTATTACCTAAAAATTAGTAGATGCCCCATTTTGAGGTAAAAAATAAAATGGTCACATTAGCTAAAGAGCACTGAATATTGGGCGATAAGAACTTTAACGCATATGATATAAGGGGAGGAACTTTGGCTTAATCTTGGAAGAAAGAGCAGAACATTTGTTTGCATTAGTGTGATTTACAGACCTCTCTCGCAGGCAGAAGAAATAGATTTCAAATTTTGTTAAAACACATGTGGACAGTGAAAAATTGCAAGAAACATAGAAACATAGAAACATAGAAGATGACGGCAGAAAAGGGCTATAGCCCATCAAGTCTGCCCACCCTACTGACCCATCCTCTTAAGTCTATACCTAGCGACCGATATTCCAGTTCGACCCTCGTAGGGATCCCACATAGGTATCCCATTTATTCTTAAAGTCCAGCACGCTGCTGGCCTCGATCACCTGCGCTGGAAGCTCATTCCAACGGTCAACCACTCTTTCTGTGAAGAAATACTTCCTGATGTCGCTATGAAATTTCCCGCCTCTGAGTTTGAGCGCATGCCCTCTAGTGGCAGAGGGTCCCCTGAGAAAGAAGATATCATCTTCCACCTCGATACGTCCCGTGATGTATTTAAATGTCTCAATCATGTCTCCTCTCTCCCTACGTTCTTCTAGAGTGTAGAGCTGTAGTTTGTTTAGTCTCTCCTCGTACGAGAGACCCTTTAGCCCCGAGATCCTCCTGGTGGCCATCCGTTGAACCGATTCGATTCTAAGCACATCTTTACGGTAATGTGGCCTCCAGAATTGTACACAGTATTCCAGATGAGGCCTCACCATGGTTCTGTACAATGGCATTATGACTTCAGGCTTCTTGCTGACAAAGCTTCTACTGATACATCCCATCATCTGCCTTGCTTTAGATGAAGCCTTCTCCACTTGATTGGCAGTTTTCATGTCTGCACTGATGATTACTCCTAGGTCTCGTTCCGCCGAAGTACAAGTTAAAGTTTCTCCATTCAAGGTGTAATTTCTGCATGGATTACCGCTACCGAGGTGCATAACCTTACATTTCCCAGCGTTAAAGCCCAACTGCCAGGTCGAGGACCATCTTTCCAATGTAAGCAGGTCCTGTGCCATACTATCCTGTAAAGTACATTCCCTTACTATATTGCATAGTTTAGCGTCGTCGGCGAATAATGTTATTTTACCATGAAGCCCCTGAGTCAGATCCCCTATAAATATGTTAAAAAGGAGTGGGCCCAGGACTGAACCCTGCGGCACTCCGCTGGTCACCTCCGATGTTTTAGAGAGGGTACCGTTTACCATTACCCTTTGTAGTCTTCCGCTTAGCCAATCATTGACCCAAGTAGTCAGTGTTTCTCCTAACCCCATCGATTTCATTTTGCTCAACAGCCTGCAGTGTGGGACGCTATCAAATGCTTTACTGAAATCCAGGTACACGATGTCCATAGACTCTCCCAAGTCTAGCTTCCTTGTCACCCAGTCAAAGAAGCTGATGAGATTAGATTGGCAGGACCTACCCCCGGTGAATCCATGTTGATTGGGATCCCGTAGATTTCCCTCAGACAGGATCGTGTCTAATTTGAGTTTAAGTAAAGTTTCCATGAGTTTACACACTATTGATGTGAGACTCACCGGCCTGTAATTCGCAGCCTCTGCCCTGCAACCCTTTTTGTGTAGAGGAATGACGTTGGCTGTTTTCCAGTCCAAGGGTACTCTCCCCGTGCTTAGGGAGAGATTGAAGAGTGCAGCTAGCGGTATCGCCAGGACATCGCACAACTCCTTGAGCACTCTTGGGTGTTAAGAAATTGGAAGCATGGGCATCCAAATGGCTGATGAAATTTAGTATGGAGAAATGCAGTGACGCACATTGGGAAGAACATTCAGAGCTGTACTGAATGTGAATAATGACAACTGTTATTTGGCCAAATAGAAATACCAAATACTAAAGATGGGCATTGAGTTTTAATATACCTAAAAGAAGCAACATGAAATCAGAGATCAAGGGCCTGATATTGAGACTACAGGGGGCAACTCGGCTACCTCCCATGGTCTGCGGTGATCTTGGATGTTTAATGCCAGGGCCATTTCCAGCTATCAGCATTGAACATCTTGGTCAAAGTTTGCCGCCGCAGACTTAACCGTCCAAGATGATATTCATTGGCTAGCTGGCTAACGTCTTGTAGCCAACGATTGACCTGCCTCTTAGTGCATACTGCAATGTGGAAGTGCATAGGAGGTTGGAAACTACAGACTGATTAGTATAACTTCAGTGATGAGTAAATGTTGCTGGAATCTAATAGATTAAAGGATCCAATAGATTAAAGGATTCAAGGCGGCATAGTTTTAGTAGAGGTAGGTCTTGTAGAAACCAATCTGATCAATTTCTTTGTCTGAGTAACCAGAGTGATGGATTGCGGGAGGGCATTAGATGTGGTTTATTTAGATTTAAATAAGGCCTTTGATAGGACTGTACTGAATATTCATATTCTTAGGAACATAAGAATTGCCATTCTGGGACAGACCAAAGGTCCATCAAGCCCACTATCCTTTTTCCAACAGTGGCCATCCCACATCCCAAGTACCTAGCAACATCCCAAGTAGTAAAACAGATTTTATGCTGCTTATCCTAGGAATATGTAGTGGATTTCTCCAAGCCATCTCAATAGTATGTTTACCTGTATAAATTGTTTTATTTTGTCCTCCCCCCCCAAAAAAAAAAACAACTTTTATTGTTATACGCATTGAAAATATTTGATATTACGTTTATATCAAAATTTTAATAAACTTGAAACTATGGACTTTACTTTTAGGAAATTATCCAAACCTTTTTTAAACCCTGCTAAGCTAACTGTTTTCACCACATTTTCTGGCAAATAGTGATTTAAATTTGAATACGAATAATCTGGGGTTGTACTGTACTAAATCCTACTGAAATAAACACGTGATCTCTGATTTCATGTTGCTGCTTTGATTAAGTTAGGTTAAAGCTCAATGCCTATTATTCATATTCAGCCGAATAGTAAAATATGTTATTCAGTATAGCTCTAAAATACTGTTCTGAGTAGGCCTACATTAACTGTTTGGATCAGAAACTGGTTGAAGGGGAAGCAACAATGGTAGCACTCTGCGGATGGGGGCATTGCAGTGACATTGCAGAAAGGCTGCTGAGAAAGGAATGGATGACACCCAAATATGCAACAAGTTAAACATCTCGGGAGATGTGGATAACATGAGAAGGGATCTAGCAAAACTTTAAAAATGGTTTAGAATTTAGCAGCTAAAATATTGCAAGGCCATGTGTTTGGGTTGCAGATACCTAAGGGAGCAGCACAATAAATTTCTTTTATAAATATTTCACATAACATGAAATACAAGAAATCATAGTCCACGTCAGTGGGAAGTGAACAACATACCAGCCAACCAAATTTAAGAAAATAAAATAGCTTAAGTGTAATAAAACAAAATCCATAAACCTTTGCCTTGTGATATCTCAGTGGTCCACAAATCATCCTTCAACAGAACTCTCTTTTTCAATAAGTAAATATTTCTAGCTGGGTCGGATCAAAGTAAACAAGTAGAATCAAAAGTTATCAAGCATGTACAAGGAAACCATAGAAAGGAACTCCCTCCTGGCGCAATCATAAGAACATAAGAATAGCCCTACTGGGTCAGACCAAAGGTCCATCAAGCCCAGCAGCCCGTTCTCACAGTGGCCTTCACAAAAAGGGTGCCACATAAACATCTCACCGCAACTCCCCTATAGGTCATGGTGAGCCCCCCAAAACCTGCTAGATCTACATGTCTACCACCCCAATAGCCCTTATGGCTGCAGGTGTCACCTATATGGCAGTACAATAGGGTTTTGAATGCAGTGGTTAGAGTGGCTTATGGCCCTGGGTCTTCCTCTCTATGGTTCACTAGCCCACCCCCCAGACTACTTAAGCCACCTCTGTGCAGCTCTACTAGACTTTCCTATGTCATGTGCTGATGTTCTGGAGGCAGGTATGTACGTTTTTATTCCGATTTTTATGGTATTGAGTGGGGTCAGTGATCACTGGGGCAGTATGTTTGGGGTATGTACTTTGTGTCTGCAGTGGTTATCTGGTCGCTCTGGATACCTTCTGAGCATTCAGACCTGTTTTTAGATCGCCTAAATCACTGCGTACAAATTCGGTCTAGGCAGTCTCGTTAAACTTCCGCTTATACTTTCAGTACGACTAAGTCTAGGTCAGCCCACATCCTGCCCAAATTCTGCCCTTACCACTCCTCCTAAAACGCCCCTTTCAGCTCTGGGCGTACAGCGGCACTGAAAAGGCCTAAGCTGTTTTTAGATACATCTAAAACCCATTTCGATTATTGGCACTATTTTTTTGATCGTCCAAGTGCCGATTTAGGTGGGATTTTAGACGTATTTTCATATCGATTATGATCCCCGTAGGTTTTTGTATTATTGCTCAGGTATGTGTACGTTTTGGTATTTGCTTGTGCAAGTCATTATGTTCATCCTATTTTCAGTTTATTAAAAATTATTTTAAAAAAATTCCACTTTTTCTTTGAAGGTTTTATTCAGAAATACAAGATGTTCATGCTGCATGTTTAAGGAAATGTGTGTATTTAGTGTGGTCCTATATATATTTTATAGAAGGATTCACATCCCCCAGGCTTTTTATAAAATAGGCTGCAAACTGTGAACTAGAGAATGGCACGGGTACAAATTTGTCCCTGTCCCCGCAGGAACTCAATTTACCCATCCTGCCCATGTGCGCTTTGTTGCTGTCCCTGTCCTGTAAGCTCTACATTAACCGCACAAGCCTCGAACACTTATGATTTTAAAGTGCTTGAGGCATGTGCAGATGAGGACAGAACTTGTGGGAATGGGGCAGGGACTCGAAAAGAGCTCAGTAGGACAGGATGGGAAAATGAGTTCTCGCAGGGACGGGGAAAAAAATCTGTCCCCGTGTTATTCTTTACTGTGAACATCCCTACTTGGGTGCCCCTTTCCTTTGTCATCCTGTGCACACACCCACACACACTTTTTTTCTATTCTTTTTAATATTATGAATACATTTTTAGTACAAACAAATCTGCTTCTTTGCAGGAAGCCTGCACATTTTTACTTGACACTACAGTGAAAAAGTCAGAACAGGGTACTGCAATTTTGATAGTAAAGAACAGAGTCACAGTTCAAACTTGATTGCGTTTTGTAAATTTCATGGTACTCTTACAAGAATTGGAGACCTTACATATCTTCCTTTCCTGCCAAAACTTTCACTTACACTTATTATTTATGAAATCAGAGTCTGCACAATGTCATGTAGACTTCGGCTGATAAACTCTAATTAAGATTAAGACAAGCCTTTTGGACAGGATCCAATCATTAGCAAACATGATAAACAAAATACTCCCTACTTGTCAACCAGAAGTAATTCAGTATCCTAACAGTATTATCTGTTGCTAAGCTACGGAGCTGACAAAGCTTCAATTATCTTATAGGGCCATACCTACAGAAGTGCAAGAAAGAAGTACTTACTGCACTAGATGGATTTAATTTATGAATATCACCTACAAATCATGACTTTTCCAGATGGAAAGGACATAGCTTAAAATTACACACAATGCTGAAAAATTATGGACTTTACCAGGATTATTGAAATTTGCGAAGCAGTTGAAGATTCTCTTATTTGCACAAACTTACCTGTGAAAAGAAGTAGCATTTAAAATATTGAGTGTGGTTGTGATTTTGCAACAAAAATTATTTGATGTTTTTATATGATTAATGAGTCTATCCCCCTCTTTTACTAAGCCCAATAGCACTAACACCTCCCCTCCCCCCAATTTTAGTGCTTTTTTTTTGTGCTGGCTGCGGCGGTAACAGCTCCAACACACATAGAATTCCTATGAGCGTCAGAGCTGTTACCGCCATGAGCAGTACTAAAACCACTCTATAGTTTGGTAAAAAAAATAAAAGGGGGGAGGGAGAAGTGTAAATGTTGTGACATCCATAGGAATTGAATGGGCTTCAGAGCATTTGCAGTGAGGTATTCTCTCCCACAGCAAATGGGACCTATGTTTGTATATTTTGTATTTTATTGTTTTTTACTGTGTATGTTTTAAGTTTTTGTATACTGCTTATAACAATTGGATAATGTGGGTAATAAGTATTAGGAAAGACTAAAAAGGTTAGGGCTCTTCAGCTTGGAAAAGAGACAGCTGAGGGGACACATGATTGAAGTCTACAAAATCCTGAGTGGAGTAGAACGGGTACAAGTGGATCGATTTTTTTACTCCGTCAAAAATTACAAAGACTAGGGAATACTCGACGAAGTTACAGGGAAATACTTTTAAGACCAATAGGAGGAAATATTTTTTCACTCAGAGAATAGTTAAGCTCTGGAACATGTTGCCAGAGGATGTGGTAAGAGTGGATAGCGTAGCTGGCTTTAAGAAAGGTTTGGACAAGTTCATGGAGGAAAAGTCCATAGTCTGTTATTGAGAAAGACATGGGGGAAGCCCCTAGTAGCATGCCCTAGTAGCATGGAATGTTGCTACTCTTTGGGGGTTGGTCAGGTACTAGGAACCTGGATTGGCCACTGCGAGAACAGGCTATGGGTTTGATGGACCATTGCTCTGACCTAGTAAGGCTATTCTTATGTTCTTATTTGAAATAAATAAAAATCTTATTTCTCCAGTTGTTCTTAGTGCATTCCAGTGATAAATATTTGCTTAGGTAGATACAAAATAAAATGCCACAAATGTGAACTGTTATTATCAAAGTTAGAAAGTAACTGACTGGGAAGTAACAAAAAAAGTTGGATCAATATTGAAAAAAGATTTATCCAGCCAAATATTCAGCAGGCAGTGGTCAGCATTTTTATGCCCGCTGTTGGCTTTATTCCCAGATACTCAGTGCCAGGCATTTTTGTGATTACCCTGACCAGTTAAGCAGTGGCGTAGTAAGGGGGAGCAGGGGAGGGGGAAGGTCCACCCCGGGCACCATGTTGGTGGTTCCTCTCCACCTCGCCTCCTCCCACTCCCCCGCTCCCGCTGTACCTCAAGTTGTTCAACCCCACGAGCGACAACTTTAACGGGCTTCTCGCGACCGCGTCATCTCTCCCGCTGATGTCACTTCCAGGGGCTGCGCATAGGAAGTGATGTCAGCGGGAGAGGCAAAGGGGTCGCGAGGAGCACGTTGAAGTTCTTGTTGCTTGCGGCGATGATCAACTAGAGGTATGGGGGGGGGGGAAATGTTAGGATTTTCGATTTGAAAATACACGAAGGATGTCTACAATGAACAGCCGTTTTCCATATTGAAACATTCCAAAATTTGAACACAAAAAAAGCAGGCACAAAAAATGTCAGTCTGGCATAATTTGTACAAAAATGGCCGCATAGACACCCCTGCAGAACAGAGGGGTAGCCTAGCAATCAGTGCCCTAGATTTTTAAAAAAATTGACCCAGGTACAACTCTCACCTTAACTGAAGCGATTTAGAAGAAAGTGACAAAAATGGTAGGGGGTTTGCGCCAAAAGATGTACGAGAAGAGACTAGAAAACCTCAACATGTAAACTCTGGAGGAGAGGAGGGACAGGGGGGATATGATACAGGCATTTCAATATTTGAAAGGTATTAATATAGTACCAAATCTTTTCCAGCGAAAGGAGAATTGGTAAAACTAGATGACATAAATTGATGTTGAGGGGGTGGTAAACTCAGGATTAATGTTTGGAAAATCTTTTTTACTGAGAGGGATGCCCTCCCGTGGGAGGTGGTGGAGAGGAAAACTGTAATGGTATTCAAAAAAGCGTGGGATGAACACAGAGGATCGCTAATTAGAATATGAATGGGCAAACTTTCATGGTCTGAATCCGACAAACAAGATGGTTTGGATAGGCTGGAGTGAGCTTCAACGGCAACTCCAATAGTTGGAAACAAAGGTCAGTACCGGGTAGACTTCTAAAGTCTATGGTCGAGAAATAACAAAGAAAAAAGACATTTTAATCATGAAATTGTGATTACAGGGCAGACTGTATAGACCATTCAGGTCTTTATCTGCCATCATTTACTATGTTACTATATTATTGTGAACCCTCCAGGAACAGATAAAAATACCTATTGTACCTAAAGGTCCATAGCTATCATGCTTGCAGGTATCATATACGAGGGTCATTTCATAAATAATGCACACTATTTTTTTTTTTTTTAAATTTACATGTTTTATTTTTTTTTTTAAGTATTTCTTTACAATCCTTCAATATAGTCTCCCTGCTTTGCAATGACTGAGTAATAACTTCCAAGACACCGTTTTGTTCAGTTGCCGAATGGCTCAGGTACCGGTGGAAGAAACTCTTCCAAAGATGCAAAACGATGTCCACACATAGGTTGCTTTAACTTTGGAAAAAGGTTGAAGTCTGGTGGACTCATGTCTGGACTGTAGGGAGCACCTCCCAGCCGTATTTGCGTAGTTTTTCAATGATGAGTGGAGAGTTCCATCTTCCCCACGACCAAAAAAATTTTGATGAGCTGAATCAAAAGTCAAACAAATGATGATTTTTGCTTATGATCATGAAGGCATCATCATCACAGACAAAGTTCCATGTGGAAGAAGTGTCACAGCAGTGTATTATCAGGATTTTTTGCAAAAATGTGCAGAAAAATGCACAAAACCCGACCTCAGTTGCTCTTGGCTGGGCCACTCATTCTTCACAACAACGCTCGCCCACATATTGGGAATGTCATTGAAAAACTACACGACTATGGCTGGGAGGTGTTACCTCATGCTCCCTACAGTCCAGACATGAGACCACCAGACTTTGACCTTTTTCCAAAGTTGAAACAACTTTGTTCTTGAATGGTCTTGTAACCTCTTGCTGAATTAAGTTTCTTTGGGATGATCGATGTAATCTTCCTTAGTTTACTATTGTGTGCTTGCTTGTTTTATGCACCATGTCTGTTTCTCTTGTTGACTCGTTAATAAAAATGATTCAAACCCCCCCACCAAAAAAAACAACAGTGTCTTGGATGGAATAATGAAGCATCCCGGACGTTGGGAGTCCCAGTCATTGCAAAGCAAGGAAACTATATTGAAGGATTGTAAAGAAATACTTGAAAAAAAAATAAAACTTGCAAATTTTTAAAAAAATAATGTGCATTATTTATGAAATGACCCTCGTAGATTCAGGTACACTATTTCAGTGTTCTAGAAGAATTCATGTATTTGAACAAAAATAAAAGTTAAAGTAGGAGTCACATCTGGATCCTATTCTTCAAAGTGCACTACACTGACCACTAGGCTACCCCTTACACTTGCTTGCGGCTCTATTAGGAATGACCATAATACCTGAAGCTGTCATAGAGACTGGTGTCCATTGTCATTTTCATTTCTCAGGGGGTCAGTAACCACTGGGAGATTAAGGAGGGGTCATGCCTTCATCCTTCCAGTGGTCAGCTGTTCAACTGGGGCACTGTTTTGTACCCTTGACATAATAGAAACAGGTTGAACTAGAAAAAAAAGTCCTTCTTTTTTGCCCTGGACGTTTATTCTCATTTTTTATCGCTGAAAGACATCCTAGTTTTTTGCCTGCCCTAGTCCCATCCAAAACAGATTTCCAACGTGCTCCCTTTGGATGAACTGCAATATAAATTGTCCTTTTTTTCCCTAAGCCACAGTAGAGGTTTCTACCATGGCCCAGATTACTAAATGCTCTGACTCTGCTTTGATGCTCATAGAATTTCTGGGCCACCATAGAAACCTCTTCTGCAGTTTAGTAAAAGAGGGCAGAGTTTGAACATTTTCGGCAGATGGAATTTTTTGGCCATCTTGAGATGTCCATCTGCTTCAAAAATTAGTGCCATTGTATTACATCTTTTAAAAATAAATCAATTATAAAAATGAATGCTAGATAGCCATGGTACAAAACTTTCACAATTAATTGGCTTGCCCATAAACCTTTACTAAGAAAGCTGCCTCCTTTTGTGAAAATGTACTCATGAAAGGAGCTCTATAACATTACCAAAATCCGTCTTCTTCTCTCTGAACACATGACCAAAACCCTTGTCCACGCTCTCGTCACCTCGTGCTTAGACTACTGCAATGTACTTCTCTCAGCATGCCTGTCTCTCTCCTCTTCAATCCATTCAAAATGCTGCTGAGAGCCGTGAGAGCCACTATTCTCACATTACCCTTCTCCTCAAGTCGCTTCATTGGCTCCCCGTCCATTTCCAAACACAGTTTAAACTACTCTTGCTGACCTACAAGTGCGTTCGCTCTGAAGCCCCCCGATATCTCTCCTCACTCATTTCCCCCTCTTATCTGCACCCTTCTCTTCCACTGCCAACTCCAGACTCTATCCCTTCTTTCTTGCAGCGCCGTATGCCTGGAACAGGTTGCCTGAATCAATACGTCCTGCTCCGTCCCTGGCAGTGTTCAAATCCAAGCTAAAGGCACACTTTATTGAAACTGCTTTCAACTCTTCAACTCCCCCTCACTGCTATCAGATACCTATACTCACTATAATCTCCCCAAACCTGCTGCTGTCAGATACCTATACCCACTATAACCTCCCCAACCCAGAAATGTCCTGTCTAGGTTGGAAGCTCTTCTGAGCAGGGACTGTCTACTGTATGTTAAAATGTACAGCTCTGCATATACCTTTCAGCGTTATAGAAAGTTGTTTATATTGCTTTGTTGACCCCATTGTATTTTATACATGTGTGGTTACAAAATGGATGCAACCGCTGCATGTAACCAATGCGTAAACATCATCCTCTCTTTGTTGACGGATCCTGTTCTAAAACATTAGTGAAAATGGACACATCCTGTCATGGACATTTATTTCTCTTCCTCTATTTGTGTCCTTTCCAAAATGCTACTCTAAACATCACACACTTATTAGCATGTTTGCACATTTATTGGACTTTTATGCTTAATACACAAAGCACCTTGTTAGGTCACTCTTGTTGAAATATTGTTAAATTAGAAACATCAGGGACCATCTCTTGCGTGTTAGTTGTATAGTGCTAGGTACATCTGGTAGCGTTTTATAAATAATAAATAGTAGTAGCAGTTATTGATCTCCTTGAGTCCTAGTACCTGTGGCAAGGATGAAAATTTTTCAGACTCCCTGAGTAGATAACAACATAAGAATTGCCATACTGGGTCAGACCGAAGATCTATCAAGTCCAGTATCCTGTTTCCAACAGTGGCTAACATGTGGTCATGACTTAATAACGGGATTATATGCAGTAGTTCATATCAAATTTTACAGCATGCCAGTTTGATTGAGTTACCCCTACTCTCCTTAAAAAAAACCAACCCATAAAGGCCAATTATTGGTGAGCTTTGTTTGCCATTATTACATCTGGACTTTTTACACATTGTCTTAAAAGTTTCATTGTGTCTCTTGGATCTATCATTTAGTTAGTATACTGGGCATGCATTCATTCATCACCCATCATTTATATATTTTTCATCAAAATTAGGTTTCTCTGGAGGGAGACAAGATGGCACTGGGGCAGTAAGGACAGTGATATTACTCTTTCCTGCCGATAAGATTTTCCTGCCCGTTTGGGGGCTTTAACTTACCTACAATGATGCCAAAAAGACAAGGCAGAGTGGCTGCGTCAGCCCGGCAGCCTGGCTCTGCTTTGACAAGACAGGAGGTGTTTACAGGGTTCTTGAGATCGTCACATCGGAGCAAACTGGCAGTGCCAAGTCAGAGGGAGATCTCAGCACTCGGGAGTGAAGCCTTGCTTAGTCCCGAAGAACCCGTGCCTCCTATAAAGCCGCGAGACTGTGGAATAGCGACGGCTCCGAAGGGATGGGAAGTAATGTCGCCAGTAGAGCTGATGGGCTTGCCAAAACCCCAGACTATCGCGATGGGGACAGCGTTCATAGAGCAGGCTGAGGAAACTTCAGCAAGTAAAGCTCAGATTTCTGTTCTTCCTTTGGTATGACCGGCTGAAATTACTCTAGCATCTATTTGGACAGCGTTAGACTCTTTACATAAAATATATGCAGGAGCCCTTCCTCTGGTAAATATTCAATCACAGAATTTGAATAAACTTCAGGAGGAAATGAAAGCTCATGGAGAAAAAGTCAATCAATTTTATCAATAGGTTCAAGATATACAATCTTCTCAAACTGTTATCTTAAAGGATAAATTGTTGTTAGCCAGGAAAGTGGAAAACTAAAAATTACACCAAAATGATGAATCTTAGAATTCTCAACTTTCCTAAAGTGCTGACAATGGCTCAAAAAGTCTTATTTTATAAGTTCTTGAAAGAAATATTTAAATATCTGGAGATTGGACTTCCTCTTCTTCACAAGATACACATTTTGCCAATACCTAAATAGAAGACTTCAGTCCCAATGGTGTGTCTTGAACTACCTAGGCCTTTGAATTTAACTGAAATCTTGGAAACTTCAGGAGACAAAGTCCTTTGTTGTTCAACTCTTGTGGTGCCGTTTATCTTTCAACAAGACAAAGAGGCTCTTCTAAGGCTTTATTTTAAGCTGAAAGAGGTGACCTTTCTGGATATTAAGATCAGTATATTTCCAAAGATAAGTTTTGAGTCATTTTACATTTACAACTGTGACCATTTGTTATTTATTGCACAACATAGAGCCACATTAGGCTCCACTGGAGGTTTTTCTGCCGATGAGGTTCCCTGCCTGAACACCTTGTGCCACAGCTGTGGCGGTGGGAGGGCTTTGTCTGAGACTTTTCCTCCTAGTGCGGTTCTATTAAACTCATGTTGTAGCTTTCTCTTTTTACCTTTTACACGCTCCACGTGAATGTGTTTTGCATCAAAAATAACTCAAACCAGGCAGAAAAGGTTTCTTGAAATGAAACACTTTGTAACTTCTTTGATGGCCAAATTTCAGTTAAGATATCCTTGTAAATGTAAGATCCAATTGGATCAAAATTCCTATATCTTCTTTGAGCCCTCTCAATTGCAATGTTTTCTTGAAGCAAAAAGAATAACTATGTCTAATGCCTCTTGTGAGAAGTAAGGTCCCATTAAGTAATTTTGAAGATGTAACACTGCTGATATTAATTTTTCCCTTTTCTTTGTATTAATCAATCTCTCTGATAATGTGAATTGTCTCTCCAGAATGTGGACTTTATTATTTGAGACTGAGGGCTCCTTTTACTAAGCTGCGGTAGCGTTTTTAGCGTGCACTGAAGATTAGCGCTCGCTATCCCCCATGCTACGTGGAAAATACTAACGCCAGCTCCATGGAGGCGTTAGCGTCTAGTGCGCCTAGCATTGTAGCATGCGCTAAGGGCACGCTAAAACTGCTAGCACAGCTTAGTAAAAGGAGCCCTGAGTATTTCAATTTCCTTATGATCCATTTGATCCAAATATTTCTTGTTTTCTTTAAGTTTGTAAAGTGGCAAGGTCTCATTTCAATATACTTTATATAATGGTATTGTATATATATAAAAGATAAATAAAGAATTTTAAAAATTAGGTTTCTCTATTGGTTACTGGTTTTTGGCACCCTTGTTAGCGGTGATCACAGCTGATCCTGGCAGGGGGAATCCCCATCAGCTGAGCCACCAGGAATCCCCTGAAAACTGGCTCAGCTGATGGGGATTCCTCTACCGTGATCAGCTGATGGGAAGTCTATGGGTTTTGTTTTGTTTTTTTGCTCTTTGTATATAAAAATGGAAAAAAAACTTAAAAAATTTTAAAAGCAACTTAAAGTGCTTTCTTTTTAATGATGCTTTTAATTGAACTTCTTTTTCTTAACTATTAATTTTACTGCTCCCCAGTTCCTAAGTGTTCTTCCCTTATATGTTTCTCACTTTTCTATTTCAAGTGTATTTCTTCCCCCTTTCCCTTATGTTTAATGGCCTAAGGGTCAACATTTACCCAGTTTGTACGGTCTGTTGTCTTGTATTTTTACTATAAGAAAGTATGTTTAATTGTCATCTTAGATAAATGTAAATACTTTTCGTCATTTTTGTTAAATGTAAATAATTTTTATTCTGTACAACGCTTTGTAGTAACGAAAAGGCGTTTAATCAAAAATTGAATAAACTATATAAACTAAAAACTATCATAACTACTGGGGGAGTAAGGGAGGGGGGGTCATGACTTAAATCCTCCAGTGGTCTTCTTCTCAGTTTGGGAACCTTTGTGGAACTTAGACGCAACTCAAACAGGTCTAACTGCCGGCATCTAAGTTCCATCAAGGAAAGTTTTGATTAGGGCTGGGGTATGTCCAGATTGAAGCCGCCGCCCATAACACCCCTCCCAACATATCCCTATGCTCTCTGGACGCACAGCAGCTTAGAAGTGCTGCTGCATGTCCAGAAAGTTGGTGTTGATTATGGCACTTGGACGATCCTGGTACGTCCAAATGCCGACTTAGACTGGTTTTTGGACATTTTTTAACATTGATTATGAGCCCCATAGTATTATCATCTGGAGTCATGATACTGATATTAATCTTATGATTAAATATACGTATTTTCTTGTTTTGTATTAAATACCACTCTAGACCCTTTTGTTGATAAATGTGTTTTATGTATGTTATTTATGTGCCTGTACATTACGTTACATTGTTTATTGATGATCATTAGTCTCTCATATGTATCTTATGTTCCTCTGATGGGCCTTACTTTTTATTCATTTATTGTGGACTGTCACAAATTAACAATCCCTTTTACAAAATCACGCTAATGGCTGCTTCGCCACTAACGCAGATTTGTAAAAGGGGGGTAAGTGTACTGTATATACATATGGATTTTAACAATTTTTAATTTCAATTTACTTTATAGATATTTTGCCATGTCATATTTTGTTTAGATAATGACACTATGGACTCCTTTTATATAGCCGCGCTAGCGGTTTAACGCATATAATAGCGCACATTAAACCACCAGCCGTGCTAGCCGCTAATGCCTGCCTTGAGCAGGTGGTAGTTTTTTGGCCAGCGCGGGGGTTAGCGCGTGATTAAAAGTTGCGCTCGCTAACCCCACTAGCGCGGCTTGATAAAAGGAGCCCTATAATTCATGCACCTGAATTCCTGTTTATAGGATCATTTTGACATTTTTTTGCTATTTGTTTTTATCCTTTTATGATCTTTTTTAGTTTATACGGTATTAAGCCCGTTTATAATATTTTGTTATTATATTGTATGAGTTATTATTGTTTTAGTATTTGTTCATTTCATTGTATGTGATGTTTGTGTTTTTGTGATTGTAGACTCCTGATGTAGGCTATAGGGCCAAAACACATTCGTGTTCTCTCTGATATTTGAAGGATAAAAGCATTCCAGCAACTATGGTCACCTTCGCTGCTCTGTTTGTGCATTCTAACAGTGGTCAAACCAGGTCACAGGTACCTAGCAAGATGCCAAGGAGTAAAACAGATACTATGCTGCTTACACTAGGAATAAGAAGTGGATTTCCCCAAGCCATCTCAATAATGGCATATAGTTTATAGTTTATTTAAAATTTGTTATACTGCTTATCACACTTCTAACTGGTGCACAGAAAATAAAATAGTTTTTTTTTTTAAAAAAGGGGGTTTTACAAACTGATAATCCAAATCTATACGAACAAGATATTACAGCCATATTGGAGACCGAAGGATAAGGGGAAAATCCATAAAATATATAGAAAAGTAGAACATTTAAGGAAATTATCCAAACCTTTTCTAAATCCTGCTAACTGATTTCACCACATACTCCGGAGCAGGATTCCAGAATATAGTTACACGTTGAGTAAAGAAATATTTTCTTCAATTTGTTTTAAATCTACTACTTAGGGCTAGATTCACAAAGGGCACAGATCGGATCTGTGAGGGATCTGATCTGTGGCCGGGGGGCTGATTCACAAATCGCCGTCATGCAAATGAGGGCGATCGGACTCACGCCCCCAACTGCCTGCCCGGATTGCTCTATAGATGGTTTGCGCATGCGCCGACCCTCCGAG
This sequence comes from Geotrypetes seraphini, assembly GCF_902459505.1. Classification (NCBI taxonomy): domain Eukaryota; kingdom Metazoa; phylum Chordata; class Amphibia; order Gymnophiona; family Dermophiidae; genus Geotrypetes; species Geotrypetes seraphini. The sequence continues at coordinate 60,109,777 of NC_047085.1, forward strand.
CCCGGCATAGCTAAATGTTACTTTTTTAAAATTGGTTTTAACTTTTTTGTGAGCCCGTAGTTTTAACCCGCTTTAAGCCTGCGGGTTAAAACCATGGGCTTACACTGAGGGGAAGGGCAAAAGAGTCGGGGCGGCAGGAGAGTTTCGGAGCGAGAGCACGAGATTGGGGGCAGGCAGGAGATCGGGGCTGAGAGCAGGAGATCGGGGCTAAGAGCAGAGAAGCAGGGCAGAGAGCAGGGCGGCAGAAGGCAGGGCAGTTGGAAAGGACCTCAGTGACTGGTCCTCAGCAGTTGCTTATTTTTGGATCAGCCAGCCCAGCCGGTGTTGCGTTTTTAATTTTAGTGAATTGCGCGGATCGGAGGATGATCGGGACAGAGGTTAGTGAACCGGGTCGGAGGGAAATCAGGTCATAAAGGGGTCACTAAGCGGTCAGAAGTTGATTGGTGGACTTAGTGAATCTAGCCCATAGTAACTTCATCATATGCCCCCTAGTCCTAGTATTTTTAGAAACAGTAAACAAGCTATTCACTCAAAAAACAGGGTGGAGCACAAGATCTGATAAATGGCCTTTGAAAATGACCAGCTCCTTGTAAAGATTAGCACGCCTTAGTAAAAGGACCCCCTAATGATTTATTTCCAAAGCATCACAGTCCTCTTTCATAGAACAGGAACCTTTTCTCATTTCCCATATTTACAGCACTTTGAAGTGCTAATATTCACAGCACTAACAAGTCAGATTTGTAGCTTCATGTGAACCAATTAGCATGTTTCCAAGACTTGCCATTTCAATTGTGATCACAAGCTCCTGGGAGCTTAGGTTTTAATCTTATAAATGCAACTGAAAAGTATCATAATCTTAAAGAAGCTATAATGTCACTGACCAAGTGAATTATGGTGGCCTCTTATGCTTATGTCAAGCAAATGATTGCTTAAATTATAGGACCATTTTGGTTAAATGCCAAATTACAAAAATAGCAACAAAGAAGAAGAAAATAATTAACTTGCTGTGTCACAGTTTATTTCTGCTGAAATAGTTTTTGTATGAGGCCTAGGAATTTGATACTTTACTGTTTACTTAAATTTACCATATGTATAACTTAGATCAGTGGTCTCAAACTTGTGGCTCGGGAGCCACATGTGGTACTATTTTGAGGCCCTTGATCTGTTTATCATACTCACAAAAGTAAAATAAAAGTTTCTTGATCATATGTCTCTTCAGCTATAAATTACAATATTATTATTAATACTTAGGCCCTCTTTTACAGAGGCGTGCTAAGCGTTCTAGCGCGGATTTAGCTTGCGCTATATCAATGCGTGTGCTAACTGCTAACGGCCGACAAACCTCCCGGCTCCAGCAGCGTCCAGGCACAGTAAACATGCTGCTTCGGGCCTTCTACTGCCCTAATTTCCTCTGCTGCGTCTCTGATGATGTCATCAGGGACGTGGAGAGGAAATCAGGCCAGTAGAAGGACGCGAAGCAGCGTGTTTACTGTGCCTGGACGCTGCTGGAGCCGGGAGGTTTGTGTTCGTTTCGCGGTGGGAGGTGTGGCTGGGAGGGTCAACAGGTGTGCTGGGTAGGGTCGGTGCCGGGGGGGGCGTGTTACCTGCTGTGAGTCAGACCGGAGCCGGGAAGCCCGATGCGAGAGAAAGAGAGAGATGCATGGTAATTCCGCATGCACACTCTTGTGGCCACAGCCCGACAGATCAGGAATCAGGGAACACGGGGTAAATGCGCGCTTAGCATTTTATTATTATAGATAATCCACAGCTTATTAAAGCTTACTGAGGTCTGCTTCCCAGCATCCAAATTGGCACATGCTAACTGAGTATTAAAATATATTTTTTCATTTTTGTTGGAGACGCATGTCTGGGGGTGAAGACAATGGTGAAGTAAGGGTCAATGGGGAGGGGGAGGAGGATGATCACCCCGGGCACCCCCCCTCCTTCACACCCATCCTATGCCACAAACATGCCTTCACTTCCTGTCTCATACCTCTAGCTCTTTACCGGTACAAGCAGCAACTCTAACCTGCAGCTCGCACCGACCTTGGCTCACCCTCTGACATCACTTCCTATTTGCAGATCCAGAAGGAGAGCCAAGGCCGGCGTGGGCAGCAAGTTGGAGATGCTGCTTTTGCCGGGGAAGTTAAAGAGGTACAGGGGAAGGGAAGGATTGCACCCACAGCATTGGGAGGGGGAGGAGAAGAGGGCAGGGGGTAGGGCACCACTATCCCAATTGCCTCCCATGTTTACTAGATCACTGTGTGGAGAGTAGATGTTCCTGCACTACTCAGCACAGAGACATGATTGTGTGCTAACTGGTTATCACTGGGTTAACACATGAGCCCTTACCACCTACCAACAAAAACAGGAAACCAATATGTGCCACACAAAGATGAGATGAAATCAACAAAACAGGGTGGAACACAAGATCTGGACAACAGACAAATCAATTGTAGAATAACAAATCCCAAATGTAATGCTGTGAGTGAAAGCCTTGTTGAATCTGGACCCTTACCACCTACAAAATTAGTTTTGGTAGGTGTACATGTGCTAATTTATTTTTTAATGGCCATGTGCTAATGACATTAGCGCATGACCATTAATACAAAAATTGGAAAATTGGCCATTTTAATGAGTTTTATTAAATGTCCAATTCTAGCCTTGTATAATAAATATATTGTGTTAACTATCCATCTGCATTCCTGCAAGACTTACAAAATCAGGGTTGACACAAAGGGATCATTTTACTAAAACTTTGTGTACGCTAATGGACATTAGGCTGCGCTAAATGCCATATAACCCATTGGCATAAAATAGGACTTACAGCATGTAAGGGGGTGTCTGCTGCGACAGGTACCTACAAAATGGGTGCCTGCCGCATGTCAATCACAGACAGGCACCGCATACAGAATAGCGACTACCAAGGACCCTCAGCACCAGAAATGTAGGCCAGAATTTTTACAGGCCTACATTTCTGGCATCTAGGGTCCTTACAGAAATGCAGCCAGCGGCACTTAGTGATGCTGAGGTTCGGTACTACCCCTAAACTTGCCCACTTCCGGGCTTTGGCATCACTAGACACCGCTAGGTACCATAGACCCAGGCAATGGTCTCGGAGGCCGCCTGGCAAGCCTAATTTTTTTTTAATGAGTCACGTTGGACTGAAAATATACATTCCATGGAATTTGTAATGGGAGATATAAGGATATCTGTTAGTCAGGAACGTAAGTATTTGGAGGTTATACTAGACTCAACCTTGTCTTTTAAAACCCATATAAAGACATTGATAAGAAAGATGTTTTCAATCCTTGAATTGGCAGATGTTGAAATGGTGATGGGTCAAAAGCGCACTGGACAAAGCTGCGCCGACATTTCGGCCAGCTCCAACGCGCCGCTATAAAGGTTAATTTTAAAGAGCTCTGATGGGGGGTGTAGGGGGTAACCCCCCACTTTAATTAGTACTGTTCACGCTGCCGTTGGCTGCCATTGGGGGGGTGAGGGGTGCAATCTCCCACATTATACCGAAAACTTAACTTTTTCCTAAAAAATCAGTAAAAAGTTGTTTCCTCTATAATGGGGGTTCTAACCCCCAACCCCCCCCCACCCAACGGCAGCACGAACACTATTAAGTAAACTGGGGTGTTCCCCCCTCACATCCCCCGTCGGAGCTCTTTAAAATTAATTTTTCCAGCGGCTCAAATGTCGGCGCAGCTTTGTCCCGCACGCAAATGACTATGAATCGTTGAAATAGCTGCTTTACATAACTTGATGTTGAACGAGAACAACAGTCATTTGGAGATGCAGATCTCCCATAAGAGCAATAGAAGACATGTTGCTTCTGAGCAACTTTGACAAATAAAGGGTTAAAATTGAGGATGTTAAGAAGGTTTTCTTTTTTTTTTTTTCCATTTAATGTAGCATCTTATATACCGCTAAATCTCCCAAAGAATTAAGGTGGTTTACAAAACAATTAAATTGACTTTAGAGAAATATTTTAGAATAGTAATTTTTGAATTGGTTTCATATTTTTTTGATTACTGTAACTCGTTGTTGGTTTTACCAAATTAAATGTAACAACCGTTTACAGATAACACAATGCAATGACTAGAATGATTACTAATGCAACAAGGTTTGACCATTTTATCCAATCCTGTTGACACTGCACTGGTTGCATGTCCATTGGAGGATTCATTTTATGATTTTGACCCTTATTTATAAGACAGAGGCATTGTCCTTCATTCTCAGAATTTATTGTTCTCAATAATGCCCCTTAAAACCTGGGGAGTGGTTTTTGTTCGATGTGTCCTCTTATAATCATATTCAATTGGAAGATAACAGGTCCAGGCAGAGGTGTGGTTAAGGTAGGAGGCGCCTGGAGCAGTGGATCCTCCTGCACATTCTTCTCTGTTCCCCGTTTCTTCCATGCCACCCCCTGTGCACTCCTCTCTACCCCTGTTCCTTTCATGCCACCAAACCACACTCACACCCTCCCTTCTCACCCTCATACCTCTTTAAATCTTCACCTATTTTTCACCCCTAACCCTGCCTACTTTTCAGGTAGGCATTGTTAGGCATTGCTAGGCACCTCGACTAAGACATCACTAAGTGTCCTAAGAGTGCTGTGCTGAGCTCTTAATTGGTAATTTATTAATTCTTTTATATTGGACTAGTCTTTAAGCCCGTTACATTAACGGGTGCTAGAATAGATGTGTGTGCCTGTCTTTCTTTCTCTCTCTCTCTCCTTGGCCGCTGTCTGTCTGTCTTTTTTTTTTTAGCACACCCCTCCTCCTAAAGCAGCCCCCTTTCCCTCTCTCCCTGGCCCCCTGTTGTGCCATGCCTGCCTGCTCTGTGGCCCCTTCTGTTCCCCCCTTCCAAAGCAAAGCATGATTGCTGCCTACCCCCCAGCACACTCATTCCCCCAAAGCAGGCCCCTTTCCCTCTCCCCCTGGCCCCCTGTTGTGCCATGCCTGCCTGCTCCATGGCCCCCTTCTGTTCCCCCCCCAGAGCAAAGCATGTTTGCTGTCTGGCCCCCAGCACATCCCTCCCCCCAAAGCAGCCCCCTTTACCTCTCCCTCTGGCCCGAGTGAGTGGTTAGAGCTATAGCCTCAGCACCCTGAGGTTGTGGGTTCAAATCCCATGCTGCCCCTGGAGTCCTTTGTAGCGCATGCGCACTCTTGCCGCCAAAGGCCGACAGATCAGGGATAGTTTGAACGTAAAATATAATTTTTTTTGTGGGGGGGGGGGGGAGAACAGCTCAAATCCTGGAATACGGCTCTCGAGGACCGGCGTTCCCTACCCCTGGATTAGACAGTCACCATCTTAATCCCTGTGTTTGATGCCAACCCCTGTAACAAAACAAGATTGGCGATACCATGCTCTGTGACAGAATTAGAAAAAAATAAAGGTTTATGTTTCTAACGTTGCTAACGTAAAGTTTACATTGCTATTTCATACTTTGGCCCTCTTCTATCAAACTGCGCTAGCAGTTTTTAGCGCAGTGAGCTGCGCTGAATGGCCTGCGCTGCTCCCGATGCTCATAGAGTTCCTATGAGCGTCGGGAGCAGCGCGGGCCATTCAGCGCAGCTCTCTGCGCTACAAACTGCTAGCGCAGTTTAATAGAAGAGGGGGTTTATATGCCTGTTTAGACCCACTGATATTTTAAACATTTATGTTGCTAAATTGATACTTCTGCTAAACAGAAATGATGCTTAAACATCTATTTCATCATGTGTGAGTCTTAAGAACAGGCTATAAGTTGGCAGGTCCTTCTCTTTGCTTTGCTAATTTTTTTCTTTGCTCTGCTTTTCTATTTTTTCACGGCGTTCCTTTCGTTTCTTGTTTTTATATATTCTGTACACCGTGCTGTTGGCAAAGTGCGGTTAAAACTTTTAATATAATCAAAATAAAAAATCCCCTACGGAAAAAAAGCATTCTTATTATAACCAAATACAAGATTGGTGTAATGCAATGAAATAATCTGCTATAAATAATTTAAACATTTTATTAATTTCATTCTTATCACCACAATTTCATCAAAAAACATACATATACAAGAACTAGACAAACAGTAGGCTAAACAACATAAATATGTGCAAATACCAAGACAGCCAAAGGAATTCACTCTGTTCATAAGATAAATGTTCAAAACTCACTTAGCTTAAAAATCTGCAGTAAAGCCAAGGCAGCAGGTGAGCTCCCAAGCCGTCCAGGAATCGAGTGAAACAAATCCAAATCCAAAACAGAACAAAGTGCTGGAGTGCAAGTGCAGGTACGATGAAAGATCAACAGTATTTCAATATAATGCAAAAGTAAACTCAGTAGACATTCCACGATGAAAGTTCAACAATGTTCCAATGTACGTTCCACAATATTCCCAGACAAAGAATAAAAGCCAAAAAGGCAACCAGTCTTCTCACCCTTCCTAGACACAGGCCGTGTTTCGATGATTATCTTTGTGAAGAGGAAGAACTGAGCGGGCAGAAAGTCAAAGCCGGATATCCCAGAAGCAAGGCTTAACTTGCAAACGCCGCATTACACCAATCTTGTATTTGGTTATAATAAGAATGCCTTTTTCCGTAGGGGATTCTTTATTTTGATTATATGAGTTATTGCTGAATCCTTTTTTGCTTTAATTTTTTCTCTCAGTTTTGTTTGGATTGTGTTTAAAACTTTTAATAAACATAAATCTAAACATAATAAACTAGAATAATGGGCTATCCTGACCCTGGACATCCCAATTTTGATTAGTACATCCTTTCTAAAATGCTGCCTCAATCTTTGGAAAAGGAAGTGAATGGGGTTTGCTATTTGTAAACCGCCCAAGACCAGAAGGATTCAACGGTCTAGACCAGGGGTAGGGAACTCCGGTCCTCGAGAGCCGTATTCCAGTTGGGTTTTCAGGATTTTCCCAATGAATATGCATGAGATCTATTTGCATGCACTGCTTTCAATGCTTATTCATTGGGGAAATCCTGAAAATCCGACTGGAATACGGCTCTCAAGGACTGGAGTTCCCTACCCCTGGTCTAGAAAGTCTTAGATTAGATAAGCCTACTTTGTTTATCAGATATTTAAGCCCTCACAGTTCTTTTCACTGTACTAGATCAAGTCTTCAAAAAAAATTTTAACTTTTTTTCTGCAAAGACACAATTTCAAATGTTTTAAGTGTGGTCTTTTAGTCATCCAGCACGCATAGATTGAAGACAAACAGGAAAATCAGCTATGGGACGCAACCTTCACATTTTTCTTTCCGTTAGACTCTTGATTGTTTTAAAATAATTTCCCTAAACTAATTAAAAGCCCCCGTTTCGGCATAGCTCAAGTCACCACTCAGATCTTTAGTCTTAGACGTTAACACTGTCTATGTATATCTATATGTGGCCACATTGTTTGATAAGAATTATAATGAATTCAAATTCAATACTCTTGAAATTCTTGACAGTGGAGTAGAGGAAGAATTAGAACTTATAAATTATGTGTGCCCCTTCTTTGAAAAATGCTTCGGCGGTTTCTTTGTGCATTGGCAAATATAGTAGGAATATGAGGTATTGTCTGGATCCTCCTGCACAGCACCTGATAAAAGAATAAAGACTGTGACATATTCTTAAAACAATAGAGGAATTAAAGGGAAACAATGGGCCAGCTGCTTCATTAATACAATCAAAAGAGAGCCCAGCACAGAGGAGTCCAGATAATTAAGCACTACTGTTTTAGACTTTCCATAATATAATTGCTTAAAAATGTATTAACTACTTCATAGTTGCTCAATATATGTAAGCACTTGTTTATTTGGACTGATGAATAGTTCTTTAGCATTCTGCAACATGCCAACTCATGCTCTACATATATTTGCAAGTAATGCAAGAATATTTGATAAGGATCTGCAGGATACACTGCAATAAATCAAAGTATCTGATGAGTGATCTTTCCCCTTGCTAAATAATTCTCCAGCATGCGAAATACAAATCAACTTTTGTAGCTATTTAAATATTTTAGACTGGATCAAAACTGACCTTTATGATTTTATGCAAGCAAAGTCTGCTGTGAATTTAGATGCAGCTGGCCCAAAGCTTTAATTTGTCCTGGTTTGCAATAGGATTCAAAAGTTGTCTCTGCTCAGAATGTTAAAATCTATGATTTTTTTTTTTTCACTTCTGGCAGATTTGTTGAGATTGTTATGTTACATTCAAATTTCAGATCACATATAACTAAAGAATTGTAATTTACAGATAGCTGCAGTGATTTCTTTTTATCATATTTTAGGAAATGTAGCAATTGTTACAATTTGGAAAATAAGAATCTGAGTTACAAGTAACTTGAAGAAGAATAGGTAAAAGGAAGGAAAAGAATAATTGAATTATTTCATAGCCGCTCGTGTCTTAGAAAATGCTCCAATTTCTGTTCTGAGTAAAGCAGAAATATGAAATCTTTGGCAAGGACAGTAACTGAGCACGTTCAGACCCATGATGGGTTCATTGGACCTGTGAGGCATCAAAGGGTCAAAAAAGCCCCATTACTTTCTTCTCTAAAATGGTTTTTTTGCAATAAGTGGATTCCACAAAAAAAAGGGGAGGGAGGGGGAGCAAAACAAATCCCACTTAAAAAGGAGAAATCCAAACACAGGGCTCCTTTTACTAAGGTGCGCTAGTGTTTTTAGCGCACACACGATATTACCGCATGCTAGACCACCTGGTACGCTTCTAGAATAACGCCAGCTCAATGCTGGCGTTAAGGTCTAGCGCGCTCAGCAATTTAGCACGAGCTATTCCTCGCGTTAAGGTCCTAATGCACCTCTGTAAAAGGAGCCCACTGTTTGGTGGGAAAAAAAGGCCAAAATCTGGAATGACTCAAAACAATGTATTAATGTAAAATAGTTCAAATAAAAAATTTAAAGTGTAAAATGTATCTAAAATAGCAAGAACTCTTTATCAGTAGTATCATTAAATCTAAGGAACATTTGTTCAGTATAGAGCACCATTTATTGAGAAACTCTTGGTCGTCCCAATACATGGTCGGGCCCTTCATAAAACCACAGGGAATTCTTTGGTGCCGACATATGACGTTCATTCCATATTAAATCCTTTTCAAGATAAATGACTTCCTTCTATCAGTTTAGTAAAGGTTCAGGTACAGAGTATGATTCTTCAAAAGTCGGTTGATTTTGTAGTCAGTCCTCTGGGTAATTACAGTAAGTGGCACATTTAAAAAGTAACAAATCTCAGATGATCATATGTTAAAGTACGGAAATTAAAGTAGAGGATAAAAGCAAACCGATTGGTTTGCGACCCTATTTTCCTCCGACCCGATTCACTAACCTCTGTGCCGATTCCGATCTGTGCATGCAAAGTAAGCAGGCAGCGATTCACTATACAAATCTGGGACACCAACTGGGCTGGCCGATCAACAGAAGAAGCGACTGCTGTGGACCAGTCGCTCACGTCCTTTCCAACTATTCTCTCCCTGAAATCCCATCAAACCATCAAAAAAGCCCCCTGCATCTCTGCCGCTCTGCTCTCTGCCCCAAAAGATGCGACCTGCTCTCTGCCTCCCCGACTCTCTCTCTGCCTCCCAGCTCTCCTGCTCTCTTCAGCGACCTGCTCTCTCACTCCTCGATTCTCTCGCTCTGCCGCCCTGAACAGAAAGAAAGATCCTTTTGAAATGTGGGAGATAAAACTATAATTCCCATCAACAGAGAGAAGACAAATATGAAAGAGGTCAAACACCTACCTAACAGTACCAAAATGATCACCTCATAGCCATCCTAATGCAACCCTAGCACCCTCAAACCACCCTTTGGAACCACAGGCCTGGTGAATGCCTGATCAGTTGCTATGATATCCTCAATGATCCATGTTTTACTACTTGAGATCTTGTCAGATACTTGGGACTTGGGCTGGCCACAGTTGGAAACAGAATACTGGGCTTGATGGACCCTCGGTCTGTACTAGTTTGGCAATTCTTATGATGTTATCAATGAATAGGGTCTAGACATATTGGGGCTGATTCTGTAAAGGACGCCGGTCTCGATGGCTGCCTAAGAAGTGGCTGAGAATCACGCACCGGCGTCCTATACAGAATTGCATCTGTCTTAAAGAACAGACACCTAACCCCCCATGATTCTCTAACCAGCACCCATATCACTGGCACCGTTTAAAGAATTACACCTGCCTGAGTGCAAAGATAGACGGATCAGCTACCTATCTTTGCTGAGGAATCCCTTGCCATCATTTGATCACAGCAAGGGAATCCCCAATTAGCTGAGCCAGCAGGACTCCCCAAAACTGCAGCTTCAGGGAGTCCTGCTGGCTCAGCTGATTGGGGGGGAAGGTATACCCCTAGTGCAATCAGATGAGCTGGCAGTGGCAGAGGACCCCTGACACGTCCATCCCCCACGATTGGCAGTAGGGATGCCCAATCTCTCCTGCCTAAGACCCCTGGCACTCCCAGCTAGCTCAGTTGATTGGGATTTCCCTTTCTATGATCAGCTGAGCAAGCAGTGGCATCTACTTTTAGGAATGAAATGTAGGCCAGTATTTTGTAGGCCTACATTTCAGGCATCTGTTGCTGCTCTAGAGAGATGCTGTAGGGATGTTTAAACTTACCCAAGGCCACTTCTGGCAAAACCATGCTCCCATTCAGCCTTGGGCAAGCTTAATTGTTCCAACGTGTCTCTGTAGACCCATGACAGACACCTATAATGTAGGAAACCTTCCTTGCTTTTTTCCTAAAAAGTGCATCCCAATTGGCTGCCAGGTAATGGTAGGACGTCTTTCGATTCCTAAACCAGGTTACCCATTTCTATAATCAGCCCCTCTGGGCCTGATTCTATAAACGGCACCTAGCAGTTGATTGACAACCGTGCCAAGTGGCACCTACATTGTAGGTGCTGCTCACTGCTGTTGTCAATCAACTGTTAGCTATTTATAGAATCCCACCTAACAGTGCTAGAGGCAGGTGCTGGCATATTAGGCCATGGTTTCCTGGCCTAATTTACCTGCACTTAACTCGGACACCTAGCGGCACCTAAGTCAACCATGCATAATAGGATAGTCAAAAAAATGAATAAGACATTTCATTTGTCCACAAGGCTAATTTTATTGCTTTATATGAAAACAAAAAACACACAAAATTTTACTTAAAACAAAGTTTAGGAGTCGCCCCCCACTTCGTTGTTTTTTTAAAACTATTGCTAAACTTAACAGTATATCGTAATTTTTGTGCACTCGACAAATAATCAATGATCTATGATATAAGAGCCACCTTTGATGCAGAAGGTAACTTCTTTCAGTGACTGGCCACTAGCTGAAGAACAAATTGCTTCTGTTCTTTACCTCTTGCCAAAGAATCATTGTAATTTTCAGTAAGGCTTATCCCTCATTCTGCTCTGATTTTGGTCCATGCTTTGCCAACAGAATTAAAAGTCTCCATCAGGATTTTGAGCTATCCTAATTTCATCCGCTTAGCTGTGCAGCTCCTGGCACTAAATACTGCCGGCACTGGCAAAATTGTCAGCACCTTCCTAATGCTTTCCCATATATTGCTCCTAACCTGCCCACTTTTTAGGAGGGCTAATCAGAGCTGATAGTCAACAGTACTGCCCAGTTAAGTGCTGCTGAATATTGGCGGTTGAGCAACCTTGGGCAATTTAAGCAAGTAGGAGCCTCTCCTGCCCAATTAAATTATTATGAGTATTGGTAGAGTTGCCGGATTTCCTCTTTAAAAAAGAGGACACTTGGCACTGCCCCAGCCCCGCCCTGTTTCACCTCTTGCCAAACCTCCTGTCTCCTCCCCTGAGGTCTGGAGGCCCTCTGCGCATGTGCAGATGTCGAAGCGATGGCATCACATGCATGTGCGCCTGCATATGATGTTATCACGTTGATGTTCATGCATGCGCAAAGGTCCTCCAGATGTAGCCCCGAGCTCAGGGACTTCCAAAACCTGGACAAACTGAAATCCCTCCTGGTACCCGGACAGTCTTCTAAAAAGAGAGCATATCAGGGATCTCCCGGATGTCTGGTAACCCTAAGTATTATCCATTTTCTTTATAGGAAATGGCCAAGAGTACTTGAAAAACACATCTTCAAGGTAACTAAAAAAAACCAAAACTAAAACTTAGTTTTATAGACCTATTCATCAACCAAGAGGAGCTTGACTCAGTTTGCAATAATGTAAAACATAATACATAAATTTGACAAGAAAAAGTAGACTGAAATAGTTAATTTCCAAAATGTTTAGCAAACAAAAAAGTTTTCAGAACTTTCCGGAATACAGCAAAAGAACCTGTACTTCTTAATGTAAGCGGTAAAGCATTCCAGAATTTGGTTAATTTAAAAGCAAAGGAATAACTAAATCTCTTAAAGGTTCTGTTTTTACCAGTGAGAGAGGGAAATGCAAGTTTTAATTTTTGAAAACTTCTGGCAAGATGAGATCTATGAACATTCCAGTCTAAAGGAATCAAAGTGGCAAATGGTCCTTCCAAGGAATATTCCTAACCACACCTTCTCCAAAGGACATCAGGCGATGTGATACTTTTCAGCAATGCACTCCGTGAAAGATTTGCTTAATACAAGATTATCTCTACCTTAGGAAGCAAATGAAGATGTTTTTTTGGGTTTTAATAAAAAATAATTTATATTTCGCATATCCTACAATTCTATGCGGATTACAAATTACTCAAGCATTTTCCCCTATTTGTCCCGGTGAGCTCCCCCTCTATCTCATGTACCTGGGGCAATGGGGAATTAAGTGACTTGCCCAGGGTCACAAGGAACAGTACAGGATTTGAGGCTGAGGATTTGAGCCACAGAGTGCTGAGGCTGTAGCTCTAACCACTGCACCACACACTAAGCTGCTAGTTACACACATACACGGAGTAACACCAGCTGTACATACTGCATGCTTATCCACTCCTACCCTACCTGAGTTAATATTAAAGCACCTTTCTGACTTTATGTGCAATGTTTCTTTAAATTAGTTCGCTTATTTAATAATCTAAACTATGAGGCCTATGAGTGGTGGTAAGCACTCCAAATGGCGCTACTTGGAGGAGGGGGGAGGCGAGCAGGTGTGCCCTGTACTAATTGGCAAGTGTGTGAGCCCTTGTGCGCACTTGCCAATTAGCATAGGATTAGCGTGAGAGCCCTTGCCATCTACAAAATAGGTGATGGTAAGGCCTCACGCACTAATGGTCATACCCTAATTTTGACCATTAATAGGAAAAGCCAAATTGCAGCCATTTTAGAAGCAAACTAAAATGTTGCCTCAGCATGTGGGTAACCCACACTCTAAAAATAGCATAAGCCACTTTTTAGTAAAAGGGTCCCGATATGTTCCATCTTTGCTTACACTCCTAGGATAAGCAGCAAAAAATCTGTTTTACTACTTGGGAAATAGCTAGGTACTTGGGACCTGGGTTGACCACTATTGGAAAACAGGATACTAGGCTTGATGGACCTTTGGTTCATCCCAGTATGGCAATTCTTATAAGAACAAATATATATATATATATTTATTTTTTTCTTTGATCTACTTGTAGCCCCTTGCCTCCTATAGTATCCTCTGGCTGGTTATGTGCACAGGAGGCAGGTCAGAAGGACACAATCAGGTAGAAGGAGAGTAAATAGTACCTCCAGAACAGTGGTCTCAAACACGCGGCCCGGGGGCCACATGCAGCCCGCCAGGTACTATTTTGAGGCCCTCGGCATGTTTATCATAATCACAAAAGTAAAATAAAAAACAGTTTCTTGATCATATGTCTCTTTAGCTATAAATGACAATATTATTATTAAGACTTAGCCAAAAGGAAAGATTTATAAACTATAAAGAGTTTTACCTCATGCAAATCGTCATTTCTTTAATAAGACATGAACTATTTTTTCTGAGGCCCTCCAAATACCTACAAATCCAAAATGTGGCCCTGCAAAGGGTTTGAGTTTGAGACCACTGCTCTAGAAATTCCTTACCAAAATCCCCTGAGATATATGCTTAGAGAAATTCTCTACAACAAAGGTGACCAATTGGTGCTCAGTCTCTTTAATTATAATTGACTCGATATGATTGTGTTTTGGCCCACAAGGGCCTGCCTCAGGAGTCTTGTGAAATCATAACAATTAAGACATGCAAATTCACAAAATAAAACCAAAACTGCACATGCTGGTTTTTCGAGCAGCAGTTTCAGTTTTATTTCTACAGCCAGCAACACATTCCGGTTTACAAAGGAGTGGTGTTTCATAACATGATTGGAAAGATTTTGTGAATTTGCACGTCTTAACTGCCATGATTTCACAACAAGACTCCTGAGGCAGGCCCTTGTAGGCCAAAATATGATCTTGTTGAGTCAATTACAATTAAAGAGACTGAGCACCAATTAGTCATCTTTGTTGTGTTGTTTGCTGTTCACTACGTCGGGCGGGAAGGCACTCGTGCATGTGTGGTGCGGGCTAATCACGAACTTTCTGAAGGCTTAAAGTAGCAATGCACTTTTAAAGTGTCCATAACGGGGCTCCATCAGTGACATCACCCATGTGTGAGAAATGCTAAACTAAACTAAACCACGGAAGTGGAATGCTGCCTGCTTGTCCTGGGATAAAGCTATTAACCAGAGAGAGACAAACTATTTCTCCATACTCTCTTCCCATTCTGACTCCAACTGCTTCTCTGAGCCCTCTGTACACTGTTTATCAAGCAAAAAAAACCTCTCTGACTCTTTCAAAAGAGCTAATGGTAGCTCCCTACTCTAAGAGCCAATAGTAGCTCAATGCTTCAGGCAGTGGGAGGAGTCCACACAGTGTGCATGACAACCTTCCCATTGCCATGACATCGGAGCAAAAAGATTCAGTGAACAGATTAATAACATAACATAACATAATATTGTGCTTATTGACCGCGTAACCAGAAGTTCAATGCGGTTTACAAAAGATTATGAAAATAAGCATGTTACATAAAATAGGATGGTTAGTTAGTCAGTCAAATATTTAGAGAAAAGCTAGGTCTTAAATTGTTTTCTAAAATGTCTACAGGAACGAGCTGTGAGCAACAGTATTCAAAAGTCATTGCCTGAGATGCCAAAGTGTGGTTAAGAAATTTCTTACTCATACAACCCTGCACAGATGGAAAGTTAAACAAAGGATGAGTTCTTCTACTATGTATATAAGAAGCCAAAGAAAATTTCTTGACTAAATAAAAAGGAGCTATACCATAAATAGCCTTGTAGCAGAAATAGCCTAATTTAAACCTCCATAGGCAACCAATGCAATTCAATCCCCTCTCTTCACATTTATACTGAGATGTTTATTGACAAACTAAGCAATAGCAAATCACCTGGACGGTTTAGAGGTTTTGTTTTGTTTTTTAAAACTAAAAAATTAGATCAGTAGCAATCAAGAAATCTGTCACTAAAATTGGCTATAATATCCAAGGATTGAAGACTGGCCAATGCAATGCCAACTTTTATAAAGGGTTCCATTGGAATCTCCAAAAAGCTAGAGACTGAGCTTGATGTTATTGTCAGGTAAAATAATTAAAGCCATTCTGAAAAAGGAAAAAAAAAAAAATGAAAGAAAATATAAACAAATAGGGTACTGCTAACATAGGGCTACTTTTACAAAACCGTGGTTACTGTGGGCCAGCGAGGTAAATGCTCCAACGCTCATTCAATTCCTGTGAAAGATTTCTGTTTGAAGGGGTTAATAAAAATGATAACTATGAGATGATTGAGATAGAATATTAGAATTTAAAATTATTTTGATGATTCCCATCTCCTTATGGAACAAATACTGTACAGAGATTTTAAGCCAGATTGTGCCTATTCAAGGAATAAAAATTCGCATCAAATCCAGCCTCTCCACTTGGATCAATGATGTCTTCAAATGCATTGATTTAGACAGGCAGAGAAGATGTGGAGGAAATCGCATTCCATTCACAGTTTAGAATGTAAACAAGCATTTGAATCTTCTAGGAATGTTAATCAAGATCATGCTGACTTAAATCAGCCCAAGGAATTGCTTGAGACAATAAATTATTTGACACATATTAAGAATATAGCTGTGAACAGCTTCCTTTTCTGTTGATGATTTTCTTTCTCTCTCTCTCTCTCTTTTTTTTTTAAGAAATAAGCTCCTTTGAAAGCTCCAATCACCATTATGACTAACTCGATGCTAGGTGAGGGGTTTTTTAATGCCTAAATATTGGGTTCTTTCAAGATCCTGGGAACATTTTGATTGGGTGATTACTGGCTGACTCCCGATTCTGGCATTACATTGAACTATGGGCCATGTTGGGTCCCCAATAAACAGTGCTACCATACTTCTTGAGGCTGACTGCACTTCTTTTGATGATTTCTGAGAAAAGATTTTAGTGAAGGAGTAGCCTAAAGATTAATGCAGTGAGCTGAGAACTTGGGGAATTGGCAAGTTACTTAACGCTCTATTGCCCCAGGTATAAAGCTTAGATTGTGAGCCAAGTAAGGATAGAGAAACTACCTACATATGTATATCAAATCCATGCCCCACCTATTCCATTTTAAACCCTATGAAGTTGTATTGCCCCTGTTCTTCTTTACTGTTGAGGCAGCTGGGCAAAGATATTTTGACTATGCTGCCAGGTACTTTGCCAGCTATACTAAATTCATTACTATCTGATTCCTCCTTAAAAAAGAGTTTTGGGATTGAACAATTCTGTTCAATTATTGTCCTTTCTCCTCTCTCCCAGATCATTATCATTGGAAAGGTCATATTGACTCAGCTTGCTATCCTCATAGAGCAAGTGGACTTATTGGATTCTTTTCAATATGGATTCAAAAAATCTCACAGTGAAGAGACACTGTTCTTTTCCACTACTAAAGTAATTAGAGAGGGATTAGACAATTGCTTGTGTATTTTCTGGTGTTGCTTGATATCTCAGGAGCATTCATTATTCTCAAAAACTCTAAGCTGAAATGTTTGAGCTTGATGACACTATCTTAGCATTGTTCATGTCTCATGGGCCCGATATTCAGCGCTATTTAGCTGTCTGTACGGCTAAATAGTACATAGCCAGCTAGCCGATGACATCCAGCGGGAGATAACAGGCTGAATATCCAGTGGATCGGCCAGTGATCTCCTATGCTGTGTAACACAGTCGGTCACTGCCAATATTCAGCAGCTCACTGGTAAGTTCTGTGGCCACCAAGACTTAAATTTGGCTATTATGACTTAGCCAGCTAGTCATTGAATATTAGCCTAGCTGACTGTGTCTTGGCTGGCCAAAAATAGACTGGAAATTCAATACTAATCGCTGGATATAGCACTGGCATTTACTTTCTGGTATTGCTACAGCCCACGGAAGATTGACATGTTTTTTGGCGGCCGTTTTTTAGGTAATCGCTGATATCGGTGCCATTTGTAGAATCCAGCCCTGAGTGTTCCCTGGGCTTTGTACTTTTTGAAAGTGAAAAATTGATTCATTTTTACCCGTTCAACATCACTTAGGATTTGGTAGACCTCAATCATTGACTACAGAGAAGCTTTTGACTGTGTGGATCATGATAAACTATGGAGAACTCTAGCACAAATGGGAATACCCAAACACATAACTCAGCTGATAACATGACAACACAGAATGATTTCCAATAAAATGTGATATCAGATACGGATGCATCTTGTCACCTTACCTGTTCAACCTTTATGGCAAAGCCATTTTCAGAAAAGCAAATTTGAAAGAAGAGAGCATCGGTTTCAAAGTTGCTGGCCAAAATATAAACAACCTGTGCTATGCAGATGATACAACACTCATCACCAGCAGCAAAGAAGACATGCTGTATCTACTGAGAAAAGTCAAAGCTGGGATTAGAATTGAACATGAAATTAGAACTGAACATAAACAAGATGAAGATTTTGAGCTTGAAGGCGCTAGAAGTTGTTAAAGGATTTAAATCACCTGGGCTCTTTTGTAAACAAAGAAACAACTAGCAGGGAGGAATTACTCCACAGAATAGCACTGGGTTGCTCTTCAATGAAGGCTCTTGATTCAAAGGGAAGGAAATAACACTCAGGGGCAAATTCTATAATCGGCGTCCCGACTGTAGGCCTAAGGGAATCTTAGGCTACTTCCAGTGTATCCCAGAATGCACTGAGAGAGAGGCCTAAGATTCTGGTTGGCCCAGGTACTTAAGGCCCCTCCTATTGGGCACCTGGGCCAATCAGGGTTCATCCCAGGGTGCACTGAGAAGGGGAAAGCCTGCCATTCTGTGGAGGCAGGCCTGTCAGCCAGAGGGAATAAGCATCCTTCTGGGCAGCCTAAGAAAAATAGGTACTGGTGGGGTCTGGGTGGGTTTGGGGGATCAGAGTGGGTTTCCAACAGGAAGGGGGGGGGTGGCGGCAGGAGGGAGTGGGTATCCCTCCTGCAGGGGATGTCTTGGAGGAGTGTCAGCAGCAGGGATTGGGCATCCCTCCTGCCGGAGGATGTATCAGGGTGGTGGCGGCAGGAGGAATTTGGCAGTTCTGCCATGGACATTCAGGGGTAGGCGGGCTTTGGGGGGTTCTGGCAGGAGGGAGTGGGCATCTCTCTTGCTGGTTGCCTTCTCGGTGGGGGGGGATGCAGCCACTAAAATGATCGCAGGAGGGAGATTACCATGCTGCAATCAGCTCAGCAGCAACATAATTCTCTAACTGGTGCCTGTGACATGGATGCCGGTTAGAGAATCGGAGTGGTTAGGTGTCTGTCCATCAGATTAGATGCAATTCTATAAAGGACGCCCATGTGAGATTCTCAAACGCTGCTTAGGCTGCTGCTCAGATCGGGTGTGCTATACAGAATCTGGCCCTCATTATCTCTGTGGTCAAATATGGATATGAAAGCTGGACACTATGGAAATAAGACAGAAAGAAGATTGACTCTTTTGAGCTTTGATGCTGAAAAAGGAGTTTATGCATGCCATGGACCTCCAGAAGAACTAAGAAATCAATTCTGGAAAAGTTCAAATCAGCTATGTCACTCAAAGCCTAAATGAGTTATGACTGTCTTATTTTGGTCACACTGTCAGAAGAGAAAGATTATTAGAGAAGGACATTATGTTAGGAAAAATTGAAGGAACCAGGTGAAGAGGATGATCTGCAATCAGATGGCTGGACCTATTGAAAATAGCCATGGGGATAACTCTGGAGGACCTTATTGTACTAGCACAAAACCAATCTCTTTTTAGATCTGTGATTTATCAAGTTGCTAGGACTCAAGCACAAGTTGATGGCACCTAACTAGACCTCAATCATATCTCCTCTCAGTTGTCTCTTTTCCAAGCTGAAGATAGAGTTTCTGAGCTCCCTTGGGAAAACGGTATAGAAAATTGAATAAATAAGTAAATCATTTTGGTTGCTCTTATTTGAACATTTTGTAATTCTGTATACTGTATATTTTTTGAGATACGGTGACCAGAACTGAATGCAATATTCAAGTTGAGGTTGTAACATGGAATGATACAGAGACATTATAACATTTTTGTTCTTATTTACCATCTCTTTCCTAATAATTTCTAGCATTTACTTTTTCTTGGGAGCTGACACCTAAGGTTGAACCTTGCATCAGGTAACTATGATTTAGATCATTCTTCCCAATATACATCACTTTGCATTTGTCCACATTAAATTTCATATGTCATTTGAATGCTCAGTCTTCCTAAGGTCCTCAGTCCTAAGGTCTTCCTGCAATTTATTTTAGAGTCCTTAAGTGTTTTGATAACTTTGAATAGTTTTATGTAATCTGCAAATTTAAACACTTTACTTATCATTCTGATTTCTAGATCATTTATAAATATGTTAAATATTACAGGTCCCATTATGGATCCTTATGGCACTCCACTATTCACTCTCCTCCATTGAGAGAAATAACCATTTTACCCTACCCTCCGTTTTCTGTCCAATAATGAATTACTAATCCTCAACAGAACATTGCCTCCTATCTCATGACTTTTTTCTTTTTCTCAAGAATCTCTCATGAGGAATTTTGTAAAAAGCCTTCTGATAATCTAGATACACTACGTCAATCTGCTCATCTTTATCCATATGTTTATTAACGTCTTCAAAGAAATGAAGCAAATTGGTGAGTCAAAACTTCCCTTGGCTTAACCCATGCTTTCTCTCCCATTAAATCATGTCAGTGGAAACCTATCCCAATCTTTTAAAGGAAAAGAGGGGGGCTTATAAAAATAATTACACAAAGTATAAATATAAAAATTTAAATGAATATAAGAAAATTAGCAGGTTTACTTCAATCTTAACATTTGAACTCATTAACCTTCAAGAAAAGAGCAGATTGTGTTATCAGCTATGCAGCATGTTCTCTATAAGCTTCCAGATTTGATCCTAAACTCTTAGTTGGTATAATTTACAAGCCAATGTTTGTTTGTTTGTTTTTCCATACTGTGAGCACAAAGTATAATGTTGCATATAGTAAATTAGGGGGGAAACAAGAATGTTATAAAAATACGAACAAGGACAAACTTAAACAACGGACGAACAGAGACGAGGGGAAAGGGGGTAGAACTACAATGGTTTTAAGAAAAGAAAACAATGAGGGGCAAAATCATAGGATTGGGGAAGGACAAGAGCAACAGATCATATATAAAGTAGATAAGACTTGATGATTAAGCGTTCTAACGATTGGTTTTAACAAATGTCAAGTTTATTTAAAATTTGATACAAGCAAAAATATTATTACCACCAGAGTTTTTCGAGCTACCCAATACAGGCTGATAGGTTAAAGAGAGCAAAATGTCTAGAAAACAATTTTCATAAGGCACAAGCAATCAATGGAAGATTTTGATTTGTGGTGAAAGTTAAGATATAGCAGGAAAATGTTTAGCTATAGCCAACCAAATATCTTGCCAAAATCTATGTCCCTATATTAGAGTATTCATACAACAGGTTAATCAAGGATTCTACTGATTGATTGTACTGATTGCAATAAACCTGCTCTAAATATTTTACTAAGGGATCAGGGTGTACTGCCTTTGGGACAGTTAGGGAATTTCCAAGTACCTATCTTATTTATTTTTATTTATTGTATCTTTTAATGCATTCATTTTTGTAAACCGCTTAGAAACCTCACGGTTATTAGCAGTATATAAGAATTAAATTAAATTAAATTAAATTACTGTGGATGACAAAATAGTCTGCAGCATAGTCAATCTATTCACTAGTTTCCAGAAAGGTTCCCAGTCAGTCTGAGGTGGGGAGACCAAGGTATCTTCCAACCATAATTTCAAAGAACCCAGAGCTTGTATGAATGTCAATTTGCATTCCTTTTTATAGCAGAAGGAGGTAATATGATAATTCTGCTGACATTGTAAAAATAACATTAGAATCCCCCGACAATCCTATCCCCATGACACTCGGCATGGAGACATCAAAACACAGTGATGTAATTGAATCAATTGAAAATGGTCACACATTGGTACAATTAACAATAAGTCAAATCCTTTGAATGTCTTGTTGGAAACAATGTAGAGATAATGGCAAATGAGGATTTTGTGTTGAAATTACTGCAAGTTACACAGGATTATTTTTTGTACAGTAGACAGAAACCAATGCTATTTGGGAACTGTATAATGCTTAAGGATTATTTTTATCTGCACTTAGCATCAATTATAACCCCCTTTTACAAAACCACACAAGAGGTTTTTAGTGCCGGCCGGTGTGCTGAATGATCTGCGCTGCTCTGATGGTCATAGAGCTCCTTTTGAGCGTTGGAGCAGCACAGAGCATTCAGTGTGCCAGCCAGCGCTAAAAACCTCTTGCGCAGTTTTGTAAAAAGAGGGGCTAGATTGTTATCTAAGGATCTGATCCCTTCTTTTGAGGCAGCTTTGACTAGACCAAAACTAATCTCTGACCATGCTGCTATGGGAGTTAATTTAGGAGTGCAAATTCGATCATCTTATTTCCAGCTGCTCATTCTGTTATGGTGAGCAGCCTAATGTTGTTCCGCCATAGAGGCTGGCCGAAAAATAGTCATCACCTACAGTAGTTTTGGCCAAAACTGAAAACTTGTTTGGTTGTATGAGGACCACTGAGGATTTTCCGAGTTTGCAGCCTGTAACTCTCTGCTAAACCAGAATATAAAAATGTAAATAATAAAAGATTGTTATTATACCTCTAAGCAAAAACCTCCACAAATATGGACTGCAATTAATGGATTATTTTCAACGAGCATTTTCCATTGAGGATTTTCCACAGTGTTGACATAATTTCACCCTATTCTTATCTCCTAAAGACCTCCACTTCCCTTTGGTAACTCTTTACCCAACATATATTACCTTAATAATTCTATTTCATCGCTTATTCTATTCCTTCAAATTTTGAATGTAATTTTTGTTTTAGTTTGGATGTAATCCGCCTTGAACCGCAAGGTAATGGCGGAATAGAAATCACTAATGTAATGTAATTTATTTATTTAAAAGATTTCTTAACCACCTATAACTAGACGGTTTTATAAAAAAAACAAAAACAATCATATAAAACATATATTATTCAAACAATAACAACAGTTCCTTCATATCAGCCATATTTTATGGCACTTGACAGCATATCAATTATCACCATTTGTCCTGCTTGACCATCATTGTCTTTTCATTTCACCTAACACAGTAATTCATCATTGACACAATCATTTTTATTACACGTGCACCACCACTCATTCTTGGTTATTTTAAATACATAGAGCTCCTTTTACTAAGGTGTGCTAGCGTTTTTAGCGCAAGTAGGATTTTAGCGTGCGCTAAACCCGCGCTATGCTTCTAGAACTAACGCCAGCTCAATGCTGGCGTTAAGGTCTAGCGTGCGTGGCAATTCAGTTTGCACTATTCTGTGCGTTAAAGCCCTAACGCACCTTTGTAAAAGGAGCCCATACTGTACATATATTTTTTTTTTCTAAATCCTTTCTCTTTCAATCTTTTAGAACCCCATAAGACCCCTGAGGAAGGCATTTTTATTTTGCTGAAACATGGTCTGTGTTGGGTCATTTGTATTTGATTCATTATTTGGTTTTTATCTTGTGGGTCACTTGTGATTGTATACGCCCTTTGTTGATTGTTTTTAAGATTATTGGTTTTTTTAGTTATTTGAACGCTTATTAAACTACAAACTGGTACTCCAATCTTCTGTTCCACAATCTTTTAGTTGTTTTGCTGCTTGATTTCTTTCGTAGAAGCTTTTGGTGCTATTTGGATTTTGTTGTTTTGTCTTCTGCAATTAATGAAAACTGAAACTAAAAACCATACCACCTGATATTTAGCACTATTTGTTGGCCAAATAGTATATAGACAGCTATCTGCCAATATTCAACAGGAGATAATCGACTATCTCCTACAGAATATCCTAGTCAGCTGCTAGCCCAGTGCCTGGCTATGTTGCATAGCATAGCTGGTCACCACCAATATTTAGCAGCTGGCCAGCTAAGTTCAGCAGCCAGATAGAGTCACCTAAAAAAGCAGCTCTATCTTTGGTTGCTAGGACTTAGCCATCCAGCCAATAAATATTGTCTTAGCCAGCTATGTTTCAGCTGGCTAAATAAAGCCCAGAAATTTATTGCTGGTCACCAGATAGTTCACTGACATTGATTTTCAGTTTTTGCCACTGACCATGGGAGATAGCCATCTGTCTCATATGGCCTGGATATCGGCCCCATAATGTTTTTACGATGGCTGACTATGCACCACGTTTGGAGTGACAGCAGACATCAGAACTCCTCAGAGAGGCTAATTCTTAAGGAGCTTCAATTCCTGCAAAAATGTTATATCAAAACCTTTTGGAGCACTCAGTATACCTAAGAAACTATTGTGCAAGATTATGACTGTTACTTGCAATCCCAGTACAAAAATTAAAATAAATACAAAGAATAGTAGCTTCCCTCCCCCAGGACTACCTTACATTCCATGGTGATCTAGTGATGTAGCCAGGGTGTCAGGGCAGGAGTGATCTCAGTTGTGGTAGCTATTTTGAGAGCAGAACTAAAATAGGCAGGAATAACTGGGGACGGCTCCCGCCCCAACTACAACCAGGGATTGTAAATAGAGTCTATGGGAGGTGGGGGAGGCATTCAGGAGGGAGGAGGTAGATGGGAGATGGAGCAACTCCTGTAAAGGGGAGAGGGAGGGAGCCAAAAGGACAAAGCACAACGTTTCAGCTTCTACCGAAAATGCATGGCCATTTTCGGCTGAAACCAAAAACATGGCTGAAAATTAAAGTAACCTTTTTTGCTGAAACCAATACTGAGCAGAAGAACAATTTTTGGCCATTTTGGCACCATAAGCAAAACAGAAATTCAGTCAGCCTCTTTACCACCACGACCAATTAATCATATCTTCATGACCTATTTCTAATTGTGCAATAGCGACTGTACTCTGCTGGATTTGATGCTCTCGCCTCTCGGGCATAAATGACTTCCCTTCAAGTTGATCAGCCTTGTTCTGTGACTCCTGAACTTGCTTTGTGAGTTATTCCAGTTCTTTTTCTGTATCATTGAAGGTTTTAAATTCAATCAGTCTTCCAGCATTGCATTAGAGTCAGGATTCTGGGCTAAATGAACTAAAGACACTGACTGGCTCACTCTTGGCCAATTCTCCAGCAGCGATCGATGCGCTATCAAGTTTGCATGTATATGAATTGCACAGAGGTGCAAACATGAGCAATCAGTTGCTCGGTGAGCGATTGACACATGCGCAGAGCTTTAACAACAGTGACAGGGGAAGCAGCCTCCTGTCACTGCTGTTAGGGCTTTTTTTTTGTTAATGGCACAGATGTTGTGTGTGTGTGTGTTAAAAAGCTACAGCAAAGGGGCACATGCACGTGGCAGGAGGGCAGGGGAGGGATGCCAATTACCCTCGCTATGCCACTGTGTATACTTTCCTACTCCATGTGCTAAAATATTACAATTTTTTGCTTAGCAGAAACCCTTCTATAGTGCCAGTACAGTATGTAGAGCTTGAAATTGTTGGATTTTGGAAGCTAAGCAACTGGGAAGCACCTGACCTAGGAATGACAGGAAAGACCGGGTGCTATGAGCAGCAGAAATCAAAAACACAACTGTTTTCTATTCTGTTGAGAAAATATTACAAGGACCATAGTGGCGCTGTGATTGCTTAACCCTTGACAGCAAGAAATGAGTAGGTAGAAGATAGGGGAGAGAACAAGAAATATGCAAAACATTCTGAATTTTATGATTGTTTAATTGCCATGAAAGAAGCAGCTAGACAAGGTGCTCTCACAGTAAGAGCTATGTTATTCGTGGGGGAAAAAGTACAATACTGGATAAAGGACAAATGCAAAGTGATGCACATTGGGAAGAATAACCTGAATCACAGTTACCGGATGCTAGGGTCCACATTGGGGATTAGCGCCCAAGTAAAGGATCTGGGTATCATTGTAGACAATATGATGAAACCTTCTGCCCAATGTGTGGCGGCGGCCAAAAAAGCAAACAGGATGCTAGGAATTATTAAAAAAGGGATAGTTAATAAGAATAAGAATGTTATAATGCCTCTGTATTGTTCCATTGTGTGACCTCATTTGGGGTATTGCGTTCAATTCTGGTCTCCTTATCTCAAGAAAGATATAGTGGTACTAGAAAAGGTTCAAAGAACAGTGACCAAGATGATAAAGGGGATGTAACTCCTCTCGTATGAGGAAAGACTAAAACAGTTAGGGCTCTTCAGTTTGAAAAAGAGATGGCTGAGGGGAGATATGTTTGAAGTCTACAAAATCTTGAGTGGAGTAGAACGGGTACAAGTAGATCGATTTTTCACTCTGTCAAAAATTACAAAGACTAGGGGACATGCAATGAAGTTACAGGGAAATACTTTTAAAACCAATAGGAGGAAAAAAAAAATTTTCACTCAGAGAATAGTTAAACTCTGGAATGCATTGCCATAGGTTGTGGTAAGAACCATAAACCAGGTAGTTCGATTTGGTTAACAGAATTATCTAGAGGCTAAACATAACCGACACAGTGATCTAAAGGTTGAGCAGAGTCGGCGAGGTAGATGGAAAGCATAGATCAATGTTCCATCAAAAACTTATTGAACAGATGAGTTTTCAAGCTACATCTGAAGTGCATGTATGATGTGAAGGACAATATAATGGGGAGCAGCTCCCGGCTTAAATGGGCTGCCTGAAAGGATAACAGATTTGTTACATATGTTTTTCACAATTTTCCTTGCTTGGGGGGAAATTAAAAGGTGGAGCTGTTGCGCAATGAGCGGGTGGGAGTTGGTACATGATCGGTTTGCTTAGTGAATCTAGCCCTAAATCGGTTAGCGCACCTTAATAAAAAGACCCCTATGTGCATTTTAATGTTTGTGAGACTAGGTCATTGGCTTTCATTTTCGATATAATTACCAATGCGTCAATTAAATTTCATAGACTTCTGGTGATAGGGGACATAAATCTGCTTCTTGAAGATACCAACAATAAGGAGGTTTCTGACTTCCTTTCTTTCCTTCAATCATTGGGTTTTTCTTTACCATCTAGTTCCACTACCCATGAAAAAGGTCATACATTAGATCTTGTTGCTTTTTTAGATCATACTATTCAACAAACCTCTATTGATACTGTTCACTGGCAACAAGTCCCCTGGACTGACCATTTTCTTGGTGAATTTTCACTTCCCATTTATATGTCTCATATTCCGATACAATCTTCGCAGAAAAAAAACTGTCACATTTAGGAAGAAAATCTGTCCTGAACATTTTTGGTCTTATGTTTTAGATTCTCTCCCTAGCTTTCCCAGGAAGCATACCATTGATGATAGCTGGCATAACTGGAGCTCCATTACAGAATGTGCCTATCAATCTTTGGCACCAGTTATCACTAAAACAATTTCCTATGCCCGGAATGCACCATGGTTTCTATCCATTCATAGAGTCCTAAAACAGAATTGTAGGAGGCTAGAAAAGAAATGGAAAAAAATCTCTTTCAGATATAGATAAAATAAATTGGAGATCTGCATTTAGAAAATATAATTTTGAAGTTAGGAAAACGAGAAAAACCTATTATGGAGGCAAAATAGCTAAGTCTAATAATCAGAGCAGCACTCTTTTTAAACTCTGGCGTACTCTGATTAATTCTGACACAATGTCTGAGCAATCTTTATCTCCTTCTGCGGATGTCTTAGCTTGTTTTTTTTCAAGACAAAATTTCTCTCATTAGGCAATTTTTTTCCTGCAGGAAATATTGGACATATCTCCTCTCATTCAAATAATTCTACACTGGAGATACCAGTTGATCATTACTGGTGTTCTTTTGACCAAGTTTCTGAATACTAAGTATCCAAATTATGTGAAAAGTTGAGAAAGTGTAAATGTTCATTGGACCCTTTTCCATCATATCTTTTCTTCAATTTTCCTTCTCAGATCATAACTTGGTTGACCATTTTATTAAATTATTCACTGGAAAATGGATACTTTATGCAATCTATGGGGCAAATAACTCTCCTTCCCCTTCTGAATAAATCAGATCTAGACCCCATTATCCCTTCACATTATCGACCAATTGCTAATATACCATTGTTGACAAAGTTGTTAGAATCAATCGTAGCGGGTCAACTTACTAATTATCTTGTGAAATTTTCATTACTTCAACCTTTTCAATATGGGTTTCATTCTAATTTTAGTACCAAAACTTTATTGATCTCTCTTTCTAAAATCCAACAACTACGACTTCAAAATAAATGTTCAATTTTGCTTCAGTTTGATTTGTTTGCGGCGTTTGATGTAGTACATCATGACATTTTGCTCCAATTACTTTCAGATATCGATCTTAATCAGGTTGTTCTTGTTTGGTTTTCTAAATTTTTATTGTTCCGATCTTATTCAGTTAATATTGATGGTAATATTTCTAATTCCTGGCAAACTCCTTGCGAAGTTCCCCAGGGCTCTCCCTAATTTTATTCAATCTTTATATGACAGCTTTGAATATTTATAAGCTGTCAGTGTGGGAAACGCTTTTTACTTATGCAGATGACATTTTTATATTGATTGAGAGTGACCCAAATATTACCAATTTAACTTTTAAAATAAATCACTGTATCTCTAAACTTCAAACTTGGGCTATGTCTGTCCAGATGAGGCTAAATACAGCTAAAACTAAACTTCTGTGGTTAGGCCCAAAATTGGATCATCTTCCTTCCACTGAACTTTTGGATTCTGGAACCTCCCTACAAATTAAGTTCTCCTCTAAGATTTTGGGAATACTTTATGATTCTTCTCTTACTTTTAAGGATCAAATAAACTCTCTGGTTAAGAAATCTTCAAAGGAGACCAAGCAGAAAAATTAACATCCATGGAAGTAAGCCTTGAAGACGTACAAAGGCAGATAGAAAAATTAAAAACTGACAAATCACCGGGCCTGGACAGAATCCATCCTAGGGTACCGAAAGAACTAAAGGAGGAAATAGCGGAACTACTACAGCAAGTCTGTAATCTATCCCTGAAAACAGGCGTGATCCCGGAGGATTGAAAGATAGCCAATGTCACGCCCATCTTTAAAAAGGGATCAAGAGGTGACCCGGGGAATTACAGACCGGTAAGTCAGACCTCGGTTCCAGGGAAAATGGTGGAAGCACTGATAAAAGATAGCATCGAGGGGCATCTACAAAGGAATAAACTTATGATAACAAGCCAACATGGCTTCTGCAAGGGAAGATCATGCCTGACGAACTTATTGCACTTTGAAGGAATTAACAAATGGATGGACAAAGGGGACCCCATAGACATCGTATACTTAGACTTCCAAAAAGCCTTTGACAAGGCTGAAGAACCATGGGGTGCAAGGAGATGTACACAGATGGATCAGGAATTGGTTGGCGGGTAGGAAGCAGAGGATAGGAGTGAAGGGCCACTACTCAGACTGGAAGAGGGTCAGGAGTGGTGTTCCGAAGGGGTCGGTGCTTGGACCACTGATATTCAATGTATTTATAAATGATCTAGAAACAGGGACGAAGTACGAAGTAATAAAATTCACAGACAATACCAAACTATTTAATAGGGCTAGGACTAAAGAGGACTGTGAAGATTTACAAAGGGACCTGAACAAACTAGGGGAGATGAAGTTGGCAGATGAAATTCAGTGTAGAGAAATGTAAAGTCTTGCACGTAGGAAACAGAAACCTGAGGTACAGCTACACGATGGGAGGGCAGTTATTGAGTGAGAGTACTCTAAGAAAGTGAATAGAATGCTAGGTATAATCAAGAAGGGTATTGCAACTAGAACGAAATAAGTTATCCTGCCGTTGTATCGGGCGATGGTACGCCCACATCTGGAGTACTGTGTCCAATATTGGTCGCCGTACCTAAAGAAGGATATGGCGATACCCGAGAGGGTTCAGAAGAGAGCGATACATTTGATAAATGGTATGGAAAACCTTTCATACGCTGAAAGACTGGAGAAACTGGGGCTCTTTTCCCTGGAGAAGTGGAGACTTAGAGGGGATATGATAGAGACTTACAAGATCATGAAGATCATAGAGAAAGTGGAGAGGGACAGATTCTTCAAACTTTTGAAAACTACAAGAATGAGAGGGCATTCGGAAAAATTAAAAGGGGACAGATTCAGAACCAATGCTAGGAAGTTCTTCTTCACCCAACGGGTGGTGGACACCTGGAATGCGCTTCCAGAGGGCGTGATAGTACAGGCTACGGTATTGGAGTTCAAGAAGGGTTTGGACAATTTTCTTAAAGAAAAGGGGATAGAAGGGTATAGATAGAGGGTTTAATACAGGTTTCTGGACCTGATGGGCTGCTGCATGAGCGGACTGCTGGGCATGATGGACCTCTGGTCTGACCCAGCAGAGGCACTGCTTATGTTCTTATGTTTTTTCAGCTTACGAATGTTGAGGAAGGCCAGATCTCTTTTCCATCAATGCCATTTTTCTGTTTTGGTCCAATCTATTATATTATCCCGGTTAGATTATTGTAATGCCATTTATCTTGGCATCACTAAAAACTGCCTTCAAAGACTACAATTGATTCAGAATACCGCCGCAAAGTTGATCTATGGAAAGAGCAAATTCGAATATGTGACTCCTTTGCTTTTCTCTCTCCATTGGCTCCCGGTTTATTTTAGAATTCAGTTTAAGTGTTTATGCATTGTTTTTAAGATTTTGCATGGTGTCTTTGCTCCTCTTGTTCCTCTGCTATGGAATGTTTATAGATTTTCATATGCGAGAGGCATTCATCGATTTAAACTTTCTCTTCCTTCTAGGAAAGGAATTTAAGGAGTTAAGAATTTTATCAGCTCTCTGGCATTTAAATTTCCCCAATTTGGGGTGTGCTGAGGCTGTAGATCCAACCACTGCGCCAGTGGTTGGATCTACAGCCTCAGCACCCTGGGGTTGTGGGTTCAAACCCCGCACTGCTCCTTGTGACCCTGGGCAAGTCACTTAATCCCCCATAGCCCCAGGTACATTAGATAGATTGTGAGCCTACCGGGACAGAGAGGGAAAATGCTTCAGTACCTGATTGTAAAAACCAATTAGATAACCTTGATAGGTGGTATATAAAATCCTAATAAATTTGAATAATAAACTTGAATTATGGAATCCCAGTTCATCCCAACTCTTCCGTAAACTTCTAAAAACTTTTTTATTCGCTAAACATTTTAGAAACTAACTCTTGTATTTCAGTTTACTTTATTTTTTAAAAATTTATTATTAACCGCGTCGAGCTTCCTTTGGTTGAAGACCCGGTATATAAGGTTAAGTTTTAGTTTAGTGTAGTTTACACTTTACTTCTCTCATCTCTGAGGCCCTTGGTGCTTTTTTTGGGACCTTCTTCTGGCTTTTTGCATTTTAATGTTTGGACATTTTAAACAAACGCAATACATTTTGCACCATTTATCTGTTTTCGCCGTGGACATCCAGGTGCTACCGTTCCGCTTCGATTTAGTTTTGGAGTTCCCCAATTTCTGTGTGAAACACAGGTGCCTTCTTTCTGCTTTTGGACTGCGATTGCTTCTTGCATCATTTCTAAATTCAGTACACATGCTGCAGTCCCAGCTATAAATGCATTATTCCGGGGCTTCACCTAGGATGTCTTCATTGTATCTTAATGTGTTACTTTCCATTCTGTGTCAACTGCTTTGGCATTCAGTGGCATACAGAAATCTCTGTGGAGGGCTTCAAAGAGGAAAACCACGATTGTTCCAAAGCTAAGGCCTACATACACAACCGTTATTTCTGCATGCACCCTGAAGTGGATGGCATTTGTTTGTTAAATAAGAAATGGTGACAAGGTAACAAAATATATGATTTTTTATCACCAAATTGAAGACAAACTTTTCCCTAATTTATGATTTGCTCCAGCAACCCCAAATCAGGAGGAACGGAGGAAAAAAAATCACAAAATATAACAAACTCTCCACTAATAAACTATTCAAACGCCAAACGTTTGTTCACACGAAAGAAAAAGCCTCAGATTATGGTGGGTTATTGAACCTACCTCCTATGCATCATCGGCATTAAAAAACATTTGTGATTTGAGCAAATATTTGGCGTCTGACCAGTTTATTAGTGGAGAGTTTGTTGTTTCATCAATACGTTATACACGACAGCTTCTCTGTCCATAGAGCCTCCTGATCTCCTAAGCAGGGTTCCAGATACTGCCTGTCACAGTGACTACCTGGTCAGTCAAATTTTAAATGATAAGAAAAAGAAGCAACTCGCATATACCCCCATAGGCAAGCTGTCAACGCTCAAACAGCAGCTGATGAACTGATTACAAAGCTGCTTAAGTATTTGCTTGTAAACAAAAGCATTTATCAACTAATAATTTGCAATAAATGGATGCAACTCCCAGCTGAGCCCCAAACTCTTAATTGTCTTTACCATCTGCCTATTAAAATACCATTCTTCACCAAGGAGGACATTTCCCCCTACTATGTGCTGTAATCTGTGTGCTCATATACTAGCCACAAACTCTCTTGTTATAAAATCTTTTTGCCAGAAGGTTTTATGCTTACAAAAGGAAAAATATACTGCAAGTTTAATGGACTATGCTGCTCTGAAACTTCTTTTTTTTGAGGTCACATCAGTAACACTTTCTGATAGGGTCCCAGAAGCACATTTTTGGATTCTATAGTACCTATTTTCAAAGCATATGCACATCTCAAAAGGCCGACATGGATGTCCATGGGCTTGAAATGTCCAAATCTTGATTTTTCAGAGGCAGAAGAGAAACACCTAATATTCTAATATGTCATAAAAGCAAGAGGATATATTCTGGGTATGTTTTAGGTAGGACTTGGGAGAGCGTATAAACTGGACATGCGATGGTATATACTGAAGGGGAAGAAATGCCCATGATTAAAAAGGAGATCCATATTTAGACCCGTTTCGGGAATATCCAGGTTACAGAAAGGTGCTCTGAATGAGCAGCTGTCCACTAGAGGGATTAAGGCATGACACTTCCTTAATCCAATGTGGTTGCTGTTCCCCTGCCTCTCCCTTGAACGTGAAACCAGGAGAGGATAGGATCTAAGACTGCTTCAAAATGATGGGCATTCTTAACAAAACAGGTAGCATGTCTGAAGAGTATTTTAAGGGTTAGTACAATGGGCTGTAAACCAAGGGACCCAGGTTGAAATCCCATATCAGCTTTTTTTTTTGTGAGTCCTCCAGAAACAGAAAAAATATCTATTATACCTAACTATCTCCCCTCCCCTCCCCCCCCCCCCATTTACGAAGCCGCGTTAGGCTTTTTTTTCATCGCTGGTCACGGCGGTATTAACTCTGACACTCAAAGACTTCCTATAAGCATCAGAGCTAATACTGCTGCGGCCAGTGATAAAAAAAAGCCTAATATGGCTTCATAAGGGAGGGGGAGTATATTACTCACTTGCAAACTGGAAGGCTATGGAACAGTGTATATTCAGGTACAGTATTTTTCTGTTTCTGGAGGGCTCACAATTATTTAAAAAAACCTAAAAGTTAAAGTGGAATTTGGACTGCACTAACCACCAGGCTGCCCCTCTGCTCTGCGTAGATTTCTGTAGCCATTTTTTAAGAATGCTGCTATACAGGCGCCCGTCTCCCTTGTTTTACCCCATTCAAAATTTGGATGTTTCATTTTGCAAAAAGGGTTATTCAAGCTGGATCTTTCCAACACACAGACAACCATTTCATGTATTTTCAAATAGCCTGTATCCTGTTGAAATTACATGTGAGATGGGCATCAGTGTGGGACATTCCGACTTAGATGCCCTTTCGAAAATGCCCCTTCACACACCTATTTTTCTTTTGAGATTTAACAAGAGTCTGGAGTTGGCAGTTGAAGAGAAGGGCACAGATAGGAGGGACTTACCAGCTGAGCAAAGCTCACTTGGAAGGGGGGGGGGGGGATTATAGGAGGAGATAAGTGAAGAGAGATAGTGAGGGGCAGCTGAGTGAGTGCATTTGTAGGTCACTTATCTCCCCCTCTGCTCCCTCCCCCCTTGAACTCTGTATTTTTCTCCTCCACTGCCAACTCCAGACTATGTCCCTTCTTTCCTGCCACACCGTATGCCTGGAATAGACTGCCTGAATCAATACGTCATGCTCCGTCTCTAGAAGTATTCAAATCCAAGCTTAAAGCCCATTTTTGGGGGGAAAATGCTTTCAACTCTTAACCTCCACTACCTCTTGTCAGATACCTAGACCCATTGTATCATTTCCTCTACCAGAAACTCCCCAACCCTGAGACATCCAGTCTGTTTGTCCAGATTGTAAGCTCTTCTGAGCAGGGACCGTCTAATGTATGTTAAATGTACAGTGCTGTGTATGCCTTTCAGCGCTATAGAAATGATAAATAGTAGTAGTGATAAATGGGAGATTTGCCTTTGCTCTGCCCATATTCTGCCCCTTCGTGCACCCCCTTGCAAGCTATTTACAGTAAAAAAAAAAAAAAAAAGCTGGTATTTGCCTAGGTACCCTATTGGTACTTTTGCAGATATGTTCATGTATTCATACACAAGTGCTAATATTCTAGATATTTATGTGCATCTAGATTATAGAAATGTCCTTTAGATGCACACCCATATGACTTAACATGCAATAATTAACTTGGAGCATTTTAAATCATCAGTTGGTGGGCATTAGATCAATTTAACCACACTTAGGGCCCCTTTTACAAAGTCACAGCGGTAATGCTGCCGCGGCAAATCCACCGAAGCCCATTCAATTTCTATGGGCTCCGATGCAATTACTGCTACAGCATCATTACTGCAGCTTTGTAAAAGACTCCGTCGGTGGGGGGGGGGGGGGGGAGAGGGCTTTCCTAAAGGGGTGCTATGGCCTTAACACACCTCAATGTGTGTTAAGGGAATTAGCATACATTAAATGCTAAAAGCGCATAGGTATAGAATCGGCTCTGGCATTAAGTGCATACTAATTTCCTTAATGTGTGTTAAGGCCATAATGC
The DNA here is from genome assembly GCF_902459505.1 of Geotrypetes seraphini. Taxonomy (NCBI): domain Eukaryota; kingdom Metazoa; phylum Chordata; class Amphibia; order Gymnophiona; family Dermophiidae; genus Geotrypetes; species Geotrypetes seraphini. The sequence goes on from NC_047085.1 coordinate 60,144,191, forward strand.
CCCTTGATGAATTTCCCACTAAATATCCCATATTAATACACTCCCTTACTGTTTGCTTTAATTTATCTATTAAGCAACTTCTTATTTTTGTTATTAATCTTTTTCTTTGAGGGAGAGGTGTGTGTGTGGGGGGTGGATTTCACTTTAGTAATAGTTCTACATTATGTGACTCCTTGTTTTTGATATCATATATTTTTTTTAATATGTTCTGACCTCCTCTGTCCTTGCAGCCCTTATTCTAATTTGTAGCCTAGAGAGAAATTGGACATATACAGTAAAACCAAAATTGAATCAGGTTGGGCAGACTGGATGGACCATTCGGGTCTTTATCTGCCGTCATCTACTATGTTACTATGCCACAATGTCTGTCTATACCCTCCATAAGCTAAACAAAAACCAGCTCAGATTTCTACCAGAAAATAGAGCATAGAATGACATCACTTCATGTGTTCTATAATCCCCAAACCACATATAATTAGAATCAGTTTGTCTGTTTGTTTTCCTTGGTTTGCTATGTAGAAAGAGACCAGTTCTGATATAAACTCAGGGCAGTTAGAGCACATTGTGATGCCATCAAATATTTTTAGCATGGCCCTGGTATTGGTCAGGTTCATAACCATATGCAAATTGTTTCAGCTTAGAACATAGGCAGCGGAACACTTTTTTGTTTAGGGGTGTGTGTGTGTGTGTGTTTGTGTGTGTGTGAGAGTGTCAAAAAGGTATCCTAGACCCTGCCCAAGCTTTTCCTCAGAGCCTAGTTTTCTGGACTTCAGCCCTTGGTCTTTTTATATTCTATTGTGTTCTTCCTATTGAGTTCCTGATTTTTATTTTTATTTTTTTTGGGGGGAAGGGGCTTGCCAACTATCTCCTCTATGTTGTTTTATTGACTAAAGTAGTCTATGAAGAGGATGGTCTTTATCCCTTTCTTGAACTTTCCAGTATCTCTTTTTTTTTTTTTTTTGTGGGATCCAGCTGAATAAATGCCAAGCTAGCTTGAAGACTATTGTTGGTGGCATGAGAAAAACATGCAGAAAAGATGTCTGGCAATTTCTATTTCTCAGGACTCAAAAAGAATATAAGTTGAGTTGATGACTTGTTTAAATTGGTAAGAGATGAAGGAAATAAACTGGGCACCAGCAGATGGCATCCTAATCATGTATTTAGCAGCATTTAGTCACATAGCGGCTGCATGTCATTTGACAGAATGTAGAGGTTAGAAATGTTATATTTTAGAATAAATAGAGAGACAAAGTTCTTTTTGGTTGATTGCAAAGTGATTTAGATGCTGGGGAATGTTAAAAAGAATTAGAGCGAATACCCCCACAGACTAAATCTCCCAAGTAAGAATGCCAAATATTGCACTCAGTCCATTTTATCGATAAATTATAGCAGACAGGGAAACTAAACATGGAGCAGTGTCATTTGTGAATTACAATATACAGAATTTAAAATAAATGTTAAATGATTTGTAAACACAATTTTCTTTCATCTTGTCTCTCTTTTTTTCCACAGGCTGTTCCTCAGTTTCTTCTTTTTCCCTCTCTTTTTCTATGTATTTCTCCTCATTTGGCCTCCCTGTATGACCTCTTTCTGTTTTATCTCATTTTCACCCTTTCTCCTTTTTTATCCATCCTCCTGTATACTTCTGTTTTTAGTCACTTCCTTCCATCCCTTCTAGCTTGCCCCTGGTCTTTCATCTCACCCCTCCTTTTCATTTATTTATTTATTTATTTATGAAATTGGATATACCATTTCTCTGGTAGGCCAACTAAAATGGTCGACCTAGCGTGGTCTTCTCCTATCCCCCATCCCCTCATTGTCACTCTTCAGTTCTCACTCACTTTCCCTTCTCACTCTTTTGAGTCTGTTTACTAAAGATCTATAGGTGTTTGCGCTTACCTCCAGATTCTATATAGGTTGCCAAAATTTGGGTATGGATCCCGGATCAGCGTGCAAACTATTTATTTGATTTGTTTAGCCCATCCTCCCAAAGGAGATCAGTTTGAGTATTAAATGACTTGCCCAGGGTCACAAGGAGCAGTACAGGGTTTGAACCCAGAACCTCAGGGTACTGAGGCTGTAGCTCTAACCACTATGCCACACAATCTTCATCTTAGTTAATTCGTTAATGAGCCATTAACAATCAATAATTAGTGTTAATTGGCACTTATTTGGGTTTATGAGCTGATTTGTCCTGCGCCCTATTCTATAAAATGTGTGCCTAAACTTTATCAAAGATAAACACAGGAGAACCAAATCCACAAACTCGAAGTCGCAAAACAAAGAGTGGATATGTCCTAATAAGATTGGTGAACACTATTTATTACATGAAAGTCCTTTATTCATCAAACATGTGGTTCAAACTCAATAATTTGACATGTACATGTTTCGGCCTCAACCGACCTGATTCATTGTATTAGGTTTCAATGAATCAAACTCCTGAGGCAGGCTGGTTGAGGCCGAAACATGTACACTGTGAGTAGGGCTTCTCTTCTTATTTTCTTAAACTTTGGTTTGGTATGTTGTGACATTTCCATCCCCAGGGATGAACCTGTCAGGAGTAAGACATGCACTAAACCAGTTCCCCAAGGTAGGAAATCAGTTAAAGGTAGTCCCTCTGAGGCTGCTGAGGACAGGGCTACCTATCCTGAGGAGCATGAACCTGACCCCGAGAGTAAGCACCCTTAGGAAGTTTAATCAGTTCCCTAACAGTAATATTCCCGGTGACCTGAGAGGGAGCTTGAGAGCACTCAAACCTGTGCCCCAGCCACGTAAGCTAGGGAATGGCTTTAACACCTTAAAACAGCTCTCAAAGACTGTAAAGCAGGCAGCACAGGAAGACCTGGCAGATAGGGCTCTTCTGGCCAGGCAAAGGCAAGGCACAAGGCAGGAGCCCATGGAATGGGAAGGCTCTGCACCCCAGGGAGGCTCCAGAAGAATATATGGACATAGTTGAGTTTGGAGTGCCTGAGGCTGAATCGGTGAAACTGATGGATGTGAGTTTGGCAGTTTCTTGCCAGTAACTTATTTTGCTCTTTTTGGATTTTTGTTGGGACAATTTACTGAAGGAACTGTTTTGAGAAAGGTTTTTTGTTGTTGTTGTTGTTGCACAGCAGTGGGGGCTGGGCTGAAAGCAGTGCTGGAGTTGTGCACTGCATTAATTGAACTGCTCTACACCAGCTGGGACTGAGTTTGTAGGAAGCTGGTGTGGTTTTCTTTTGTTGGCTGCATTGCAAGCCAGTGACTTGCAGAATTGGGGAGGGTTCCCCGAAGACCTAGGGTTGGGATTTTTGCGGGTGCTTGAAAAAGCCAATAGTAAAAGGTGGACCAGCAATTCTGTTCCCAGTCTCCAGGGACTGGAGAGTTGCTGCAGCCTAGAGGGGGCGAAGTTTACAAGCTGTATTGCTCTGAACTTTTATTTTGTGATTTATTATACAGGAGCATAGTGAAGAGCAGGACTGTGTTACAGAAAGCCCAGGACTCTAGGAAGAAATGTAAAAGTGTTTCCTTTGTTTTGTTTTCTGGTTTGAAGCTGAGTGAAGCTGCCAGGAGATTGCCTTGAACATAGGATTACTTACCTGGGACAAAACTTAAGTTTGTTTGTAGGACTACTAACTGGCTACTACGAACTGTTTGTTGGAGGAAGAAAAGCCAGTGGAATCGTTTTTATTGTTTTTTTTCCTTTTGATAGAATAAACCTACTGCAATAGTATGAGGACTTGTTGGCTTATTAGTATTATTATTGTAGAGCCAAAGAACTTCACTACTGTTTAGGGTCTCCCCCTTTGGGAGCTGCGCCAGGGTCGTGCTGCCACTAGTCGGCGGACCCCCCGCAGTTTCCTCGCAGGCCCGATTGGTGACAATGTGTGTGTATATATATATATATATATATATATATATATATATATATATATATATATATATATATATATACACACACATATATATATATGTATACTAAACCAAAGTTTAAGAAAATAAGAAGAGAAGCACTACTCACAAAGGCTGTGGCTCAGAGTAAGTGGACATGTTTGACGTGCAATCTGAACTACAAGTGTTCATTCTGCTGCCCCTCAATATCTCTCCTCTCTTCTTTCTCCTTATACACCTCCCAGAGAGCTCCGTTCCTCAGATGTCTCTCTTAGCTGTACCCTTCTCCTCCACTGCCAATTCCAGACTTTGTTCCTTTCATCTAGCTGCCCCATATGACTGGAATAAACTACCTGAGTTTGTCCACCATACCCCTTCCCTTGTTTAAAAACAGACTGAAAACCCTCCTTTTTGATATAGCCTTAAATTCACAACCCTACTCTCTACTGCCCACCAACCTAGCAGATTAACCGTTCCCCTTAACTGTATCCATGGCTTACTGTTTGTCTGCTTTATCTGTTTAGATTGTAAGCTCCTTCAAACAGGGACTACCTCCCCTCGATGCGGAGAACTGGAGAGCCTGAAGAAACAAGTCAGTTTCCTGGAGGGCAGAATACTGGAACTGGATGCACTTCAAGTAGTGGAGGAGGAAGACAGAGATGCAGAGAACATCAAGACAGAGGACACCATCGAGAAAGAAGTCCGATAGCTGGAGAAGTTCATAGAGGAGGAATACAGGGAGGCCGTGGAAAATCACCAGCAACAGTGGAACTGCCGAGATATACCTACAGTGAGTGTGAACCTCCCGACGGACAACCACAAGGAAGAAATGGGTGACACAGCAGCGAGATCTAGAAATAGCGGAGGGAACTCACAAGAAGACAAGTCCGGTGCAAGCCAACCCCAGGAAGAGAGAAAATGGATGGAAACAAAAAACACGGTCCTACTGCTGGAGAGATTCTGCGGCTGCAGAATCAAGAGAAGATAGAGAGGACAGCAATCGTTGTGGGGGACTCCATCATCAGACAAGTCGACAGCCACATAGCGGTAGGAAGTCTGGATTAGCTGGTGACCTGCCTACCAGGAGCTAAGGTAGAAGACATAGTGAGCCGCATCGACAGGATCATCGAAAGTGTGGAAGAAGAAGATATGGTGGTGGTGATCCATGTGGGGACGAACAACGTGAGCAACAGGAACTACCACAGGTAAGTACTGAAGGACCAGGTTCCGGATGCTAGGAAGGAAGCTGAAGACCAGAACGCAGAGGATAGCATTCTCGGAGATCCTACCAGTAACCAGGGCCAACGAGAAGAGGCAGATGGAGCTGCAAGCAGTCAATACGTGGATGCAGCGCTGGTGTGAGGAGGAAGGATTCCACTTCGTGTGCAACTGGACGACGATCTGGGGGAAGAGCAAGCTATTCAGGAAGTACGGACTCTACCTTAGCAGAGATGGAATGAGGCTACTTGCAAGCAACATCAAGAGAGAAGTTGAGAAGTTTTTAAACTAGGAAGAAGGGGAAAGCCGACAGTCAACCGAGAGAGAGAGTCCATGGTTTGGGAACCGGTATACCCGGAGAGTACCATGCAGGGAGATAGAGGGGAAGACTCACCAGATCATAGGCAAGACAGATCGAAAGGGACACAAGAGGGAAGGAAATGCAAGAAAGGAACAAGCCGCAAACTCAAGTGCATGTATATGAATGCAAGGAGCCTAAGGATGGGTGAATTAGAAACTATGGCACAAAAAGATAACGTGGACAACATTGGCATCACGGAAACATGGTGGACTGAGGAAAACGTCTGGGACACTGTGCTACCGGGATACAAACTATACTGCAGAGACAGAGTGGTTCAAAAAAGTGGGGGCATTGCCATATACGTCAAAGAGGGAATTGAATCTACTGGAGAGAACACGCCACAACAGACGGATAAGTTAGAGTCTATGGGTCAAAATTCCAGGAACAAATGGACTGGAAACAAAGATCGGCATCTACTACCGACCCCCAACGCAGTCCAAAGAAATTGATGGAGAAATGATGGATGTGATTAAACACAACTGCAAGGGAGGCAACACAGTTATCATGGGTGACTTCAACTATCTGGGGATAGACTGGAACCTAGGCACCTCCGGCTGCGCTAGGGAGACCAAGTTCCTGGATGCTGTAGGCGATTGCTTCCTGGAACAACTTGTCAAGGAAAATACAAGAGGAAATGCAATTCTGGACTTAATTCTAAATGGACTGTGAGGACCGACACAAGGTATAGAAGTAGAAGGGATGCTGGGAAACAGCGATCACAACATGATCCACTTCGAACTGGATGCAGGGGCAAAATATCGGTCCAGAACGACGGCAACGGCACTGAACTTCCGAAAAGGGAATTACAAAGGGATGAGACTCATGGTGAGGAAGAAGATTAAGAAAAGGATAAGCACTGTAAAAACGTTGGAGCAAGCTTGGTCCCTTTTTAAGGACACAGTCACTGAGGCGCAAAATCTATATATACCACGTATCAACAAGGGATCCAAGAGGAAAAAGAACAAGGAACCGGCATGGCTCACTGTAGAGGTGAAGGAAGCGTCAGAGACAAGAAAACTTCGTTTAAGGAATGGAAAAGATCAAAAACGGATGAAAACTGGAATAAGCACAAACAACATCAACGTAGGTGCCATAAGGCGGTAAAAGGGGCCAAAAGAGACTATGAGGAAAAATTAGCCAATGAGGCAAAAAACCTCAAGCAGTTCTTTCAATATATTAAGGTGAAACGACCCGCAAAAGAAGCGGTGGGGCCGTTGGATGACCATGGAATAAAAGGAGTGCTAAAGGAGGACAAAGCAATCACTGACAAACTGAACACATTTTTTGCATCTGTATTTACCGAAGAGAATATACACAGCATACCGGAACCCATCAGGCTATATGCTGGAAAAGAAGATGGGAAACTGACAGGATTGATGGTCAGTCTAGAAGAGGTATGCAGGCTGATTGATAGGCTTAAGAGCGATAAATCCCCTGGACCGGATGGCATCCATCAGAGGGTCATCAAGGAACTGAAAGGGACTATAACTGAATTGCTTCAACAAATAGCCAATCTGTCAATCAAATCAGGAAAGATTCCAGAAGACTGGAAGGTGGTGAATATTACGCAGATCTTCAAAAAAGGTTTGAAGGGAGATCCGGGAAACTACAGACTGATGAGTCTGACCTTGGTACCGGAAAAGATGGTAGAGGCGTTGATTAAAGACCACATCATTGATCAACTTGATGGTCACGGTCTGATGAGGACCAGCCAGCATAGTTTCAGCAAAGGCAGATCTTGTTTGATGAACTTGCTGCACTTCTTTGAGGGAGTAAACAGGCAGATAGAAAAGGGCGACCTGATCAACATTGTATATCTGGATTTTCAGAAGGCGTTCGACAAGGTTCCACATGAACGACTACTTTGGAAAATTGCGAGCCATGGAATCGAGGGTCAAATACTCACGTGGATTAAAAACTGGCTGGAGCATAGGAAACAGAAAGTGGAGGTAAATGGATAATACTCGGACTGTAAGAGTGTCACCTGTGGGGTGCTGCAGGGCTCAGTGCTTGGACCTGTGCTTTTCAACATCTTTATAAATGATGTGGACATTGGTACGATGAGTGAGGTGATTAAATTTGTGGACAAGACAAAGTTATTCAGAGTAATGAAGACACAGGGGGATTGCGAAGATCTGCAACGTGACATAATCAAGCATGAGAAATGGACATCGACATGGCAAATGAGGTTCAACGTGGATAAGTGTAAAGTGATGCATGTTGGTAACAAAAATCTCATGCATGAATACAGGATGTCCAGGGCGGTACTTGGAGAGACCTCCCAGGAAAGAGACGAGAGTTCTAATCGACAAGTCAATGAAGCTGTCCGTGCAATGCTCGGCGGCAGCTAAAAGGGCAAACAGAATGCTAGGAATGATAAAGAAGGGGATCACAAACAGATTAGAGAAGGTTATCATGCTGCTGTACTGGGCCATGGTGCGTCCTCACCTGGAGTACTGCGTCCAGCAATGGTTGCCATACATGAAGAAGGACACGGTACTACTCGAAAGGGTCCAGAGAAGAGTGACTAAAATGGTTAAGGGGTTGGAAGAGTTGCCGTACAGTGAGAGATTGGAGAAACTGGGCCTCTTCTCCCTTGAAAAGAGGAGACTGAGAGGGGACATGATCAAAACATTCAAAATACTGAAGGGAATAGACTTAGCAGATAAAGACAGACTGTTCACCTTCTCCAAGGTAGGGAGAACGAGAGGTCACTCTCTAAAGTTGAAAGGGGATAGATTCTGTACAAACGTAAGGAAGTTCTTCTTCACCCAGAGAATGGTAGAACGCTCTTCCAGAGTCTGTCATAGGGGAAAACACCCTCCAGGGATTCAAGACAAAGTTGGACAAATTCCTGCTAAACTGGAACGTACGCAGGTGAGGCACTGGTCTTTGACTTGGGGGGCTGCCACGTGAGCAGCCTGCTGGGCACGATGGAACACTGGTCTGACCAGCAGCATCAATTCTTATGTTCTTATGTTCTTCATGACTCTGTACAGCACTGTGTACGCCTGGTAATACTATAGAAATAATTAATAGTAGTAATATTCATTTACTATGTTGTTATGCTAGTATTCTATAAAGGGCACTCTATCTTTGCAGAATACTAGTTTAGTGTGGATCTTCCTGGTATCATTTTTAAGAATAACAGTTGGAACATTCAGATTTTGGGCCCTGAAACTCTGAGGGGGAGGTGCCCCCCGCCCTCCTCCCCAGCCATCCAAGACAGGAGGAGCTATGTAGCAGCTTCCAATAAGTTTAAAGAATGGGTCCTCCTCTCCATGTAGAGGAAATACCCTTTCATTTCTACATGACAGTGGATGCCCCCCACTCTAGAGGGCAGCTTTTCTTTGATACATAACCTTTTGATGGGTCCCCTTTCTCTGGTTTGTGCTCTCCTCAGTAGCTCTCCATAGTGCACTGTGTCTGGTAGCCCTCTAAATCCCCATCTTTCTTTTTTCCTCATTAAATAATTTATTGAAATTTTAAAATTTTAAAGGATACAAACAGAAAAGTATAAAACAGAAAAAGTCATAGGGTGTCATAACATACAGCATATAATTCTAAACTAAGCATAAAACATTAATCATTAATTTTCAATAAACATTCCCGTACATTCCAAAATTTCTCTAAATTTCCACATTTAATTGCATATAATTTCTCATACTTACTATATAGACATAACATATTCCATCACATATTATATTCAAATTTAGTAAAACCTTGCCAGTTAATGAAAATAGTTTTAAGCATTAACATTAGTAAGATCTTTAACAATTGTGTCTATAGTAGCCCTTTCTAACAGGTGGGAGGGCATGTTAAAGTCGCCTTTGTTAGCTCCTGTTTAATGGCATTGGAGAGCCATGTCTGGTATTTTAAATCTTATTTATTTGATCCAAGATGGCTGCAGTAGCCTTCTAGCTGGTTAGATGCTGCAGAATGTTTCTGCAATTTTGACTTTCTGGATCAATTGTTATGCCAAAAAGAAGAGGGAAGAGCATTGGTGGAGCCTCCCGACTCCCAGAAACCCCATCTCTTGGCACTATCAATGAGATTCTGAGCCGCCTTAAGAGAGTCTAACCTACTGGGGATTCGCCTGCTTGAGACTCCAGCGCAGATGAAGTCCTAGGGCTAGATGCTACTATGAGCCCCGACACCAGAGTCCCACCTTCGCCGCCTCAGAGAGCAAGCTCACCGCGAGAACTGAGCATGTCCGTTGAGGAGTGCTCATACCACAGGAGGCCAGCAGATCAGAGGGCTTGCTGCTGAAATCTTCCCATGATTTTATTAGTCCCGGGGAGTTGACTGAAGCCGGAAGACAGCTTACGGAGATGGTGCAAGGTCCAGGTGAGGCAAAGCCAGAGACTGAGAGTTCAAACGTTGTACTAGGACCTTTTTACTTAATAGGTTACATTGGATGCCTTATGAGACCTTGTTGCTAATCTAGGGAAGTCAATTATTCCTCAGGTAAACGAGTTAGGGGAAAAGGTAAATGAACAAAGAGAGGAAATTTCCTTGTTGAAACAAGATATGACAAAAATTAAAAATGAAACTCAGGAAAGGGCAACAGACATATTATCAATCAAAAAAATTCAAGAAATATTGATTAAAGACAATACTAACTTAAGAAGAAAATTAGAAACCTTAGAAAATCAGAACCGTATTAATAATTTTTGCCTGTTGAATTTCCCAAGAATTCCTATAAGTACCCTAGAAGATACTTTCTGGAAATATTAAAGGTTCCAGAACAGTCAATTCCTCTGTTTGTTCAGGTATATTATTTACCTAATAAGCAAGACCAACAGAATGAAACAGAAGAGCAACAAGAACAACCATTAGACGTCACTAATCTGATAGAAGTCTCCGACGCTAGTATTGCTACCCCAGCGACACTCTTACTAACGGTAGCGTTGCTACCAGATAGAGAATGGGTTATGAAACTATACTTTAAAAACAGATTTAAAGAGTTTCTGGGACAAAAAATACAGATTTTTTATTGATGTTTCTAAGGAAACACAAAGAAGGAGGTGTCAGTTCCTGATTCTTAAGCCTGCTGTAACCTCAATTGGCAGAATTTTCTTCCTTAGGTTTCCGTGCAAGTGCATCGTAAGGTATCAGTCTATAAAATATGTTTTCCTAGATCCATCTCAGTTATCCAGCTATGTATCCCTTAAGCGCCTTGGTCAAGAAGAAATTCCAACTACCTCTAATGAATAGAAATGTACTCTTATCCAGTTACAGTCTTCTTGCTTTCTTATAATTAATAATAATTATGCTTTCTAAAAATTCACTCTGTCTCAATCTTGGATCTTTCATATAGAGGACTTGAGATAGATTAACCTCCCTCTTTTTTTTTTTTTACAAAGGCACGATAATTGATTTAGCATGAGCTAAACGTTAACACGTCCAAGTTTCAAGTTTATTATTAAATTTGATTAATTGCCTATTCAAAATTCTAGGCGATGTACAAATAAATAAAATTACAGAGTTAGGGGAAACAGACATAACTAACAAAAAAGACTCACGTCTACTAAACATGATAAAAAACCAACTTATACAAACATAGTAAAACATGAGGAGAGGCTAGGAAAGAAATACAATCTGATTATAAAGAAAAACAATTAAGGCTAAAAACGATAGGAAAGGGAAAGAAAAAACAAAAGATTTTGGGAAGATAAAAAATACAAAAGAGTATAAGCAATTCATTTATTCATTGAATGAATCTTTAAAAGAAAGAATATAATGGATGCGTAAGCGTTTTGCATGTGCTAAATCGATTAGCGCATGTTAAATCAGTTAGCGCATGCTAAGTCGGCTACCGCAATTTAGTAAAAGGACCCATAAGTGATGATTATTTTTCCTGTAAAATTTTAATTATTTTTGATTTGAATAATGTTTCCAACTTAATCTAACTTTCTGTACAAGATGTTTAATGCATGAATGTTTTGTTTTTGAAATTATAAATATACAATTTAAAAAAATAAAAAAATAAATCTTATTTTATTTAAAAAGTTTATATACCACATATAGCCTACATGGTTCACATAAAAAAACATGCATACAAATTTGGCAATACAAACATAGCAGTTATAATGGCAAATCATACAATATAAGATTGTGATTATTTGTCATCAATTTTTGTGTGGTACGATTCCAAAATTTTTGAAGAGTAAGATGAGCATTTATCAGCCCCCAAAAATCGTTGCACTCTGAGAACTCTGCTTTGTTAAAGGCCAATAGTAATCCAAAATATGTAGATACTGGTGCAATGAACTTTTGTTGTGCTGGGGTGAAATTATGGAATTTGTTGGAAGGGCAGTTAAGGAAATGTGCTGACAGAAGAATATTCAGAAAACCTCCTTAAAGCACAATTGTTTTACAATGCATTTTTATAGGGTCTGACTTGTCTTGATTGAAGATTAACTGTGAATTTAAATTCTGATGTTTTGTCTTTCTTTTGTACTGTTTTTAAGTATTATGTATGTGGGTTTATTGTAAACTGCCTAGGATTCAGACGGTATAGAAATTTTTAAAATAAGTAATAAAATAAATAACTTTAGAATAACTTCAGAGTTCATAAACCAAAACCCTGACCTATCACAAGCCACACCTCTCAACCTCAATCAAATCCCATCACATAAATGCATGTTGCTTTATTTCTCCACACCATTGACTTGGCTTACCCTTTCAGTGCCCATCCTACCCCACCTTTCCCTCTCTTTCTCTACCCCCTTTTTTAAATTCCTCTTTCCCTTCCTGTTTCTGTTTTGCGCAGCCCTGTGCTGCCATCCCAATTTGTGTTTGTCCTTGCCGACTCCACAGAGCATGTGTGGCGCAGTGGTTAAAGTTACAGCCTCAGCACTATCAACCGGCTCACCTTTATCCAATTTTATCCCCTCTTCCTCTCTGCCTCCCCCTTTTCCTCTCCTTGCCGCACACGTGCACCCTTTGCTTTCCCTCTGCCTTTTTTACTTCCCTGGCATGAGGTTGCTGCCTGCATCGGCATCGGCGCTCTCTCCGATGTCACTTCCAGGACCCACGTCTAGGGATGTCTAAATGTAATGTCTGTTATTTTTATGTATGCACCTACTGTTAACCACTTAGTAGATAAGCGGAATAGAAAATTTTAAAATAAATAAACAAAAAACCCTAACCTTTAGATAGGTAGTCCACTTGACAGTCAGTACATAGCAAGGATAGCAGATTAGCAAAACTCCAAGCGCTTGGATAACATCTCAAATTCTTCGCAGTCAAAATGCCACCATCTCCCTATTCAAGAATCCAAGCTCCATACCATCGGATTCCCAACAGGGTGCCCCTGTTTCGCGATTGCTTTATCGGGGGAACCGCTTCAAACTGAACTTTCCGCTTCAGTAACTCTTGCACTGATAATTATGCATACAAATAGGGGCACTCGCTCAACTTGCTCATACAATTTGACTAATGTACCAATCAGAGCCAATAATAATCAACTACTGGCATTAATTAGCAACAATTTGGATTTACGTTCATATCTTTCTAAGCATTATTCTATAAAGATATACGCGTACATTTTTTAGCATGCAAATGAAAGGGGGTGTGGGCAAGGGAGGTGTATGGGCAGGTGAGGACACTATTTATAGACTTCGGATGCTATTTAGAAATTGTAACTAAGAAATTCGCATCTGTAATTCACACTCTTAGCCTCGCAGCTGGGGTATATATACGGTATCCTTACAGCTCAGGAGGGAATATTGACTCTTGACTTCTATATGAGCATCTTATCTTTGAAAAGCTTCAATGAACATGAGTTAAAACCACCCATTTTTGTTTAAACAATTGCTCCCATGTGCACAGACTGATTGTAGAATGTGTTGTAAGAGAAACTATGTCAAATATTTTTCATGAGGTAAAAATGACTGGAGTCAGTTTGCAAAAATATTTTCATAGCAGCTTTTAAGATTAGCAATTAAGTAAGGAATTTAAGAAGTGCAATTATATTTTTTGCGTTAGATATCAAACAGATTATTATGGAATCAATGTCTGATTTAACATGCAATAAAAAATAATTAGGTCAATATTCAAAAGCACTTATCTGATAACGGCACCTGCTATTTGAATAAGTGCTGCTGACTGGAATATTCAGAGATGCTATCCAGACTGTGCCTCTGAATATCCATTTCCTATTATAAAAATAGTGGAGCATGGGCAGAGCCAGCAGAGGCGCAGAACATGTCTGGATAGTGCTGCTGAATACCCAGATATTTTTGTCTGCCAGCTGAATATTGACCCGAGCGATGCTTGGCCTATGCTGCCCCAGGATCTGCCCACACGTGCACCCCCTTCTATTTGTACACCATAGCATTTACATGTACCTTCATAGAATACTACTTAGGGCTTTAACACACATAATTGCTACTTTTAGCACACATATGCATGCCCTCCCTTCCCCCCCATACCTCTTTAAATCTTCATCAGTGCAAGCAACTACTCTGGCCTGCTGCTCGCGCTGGCCTGGCTCCCTCTGAAATCACCTCCGGGTTGCAGGGCCAGGAAGTGACATCAGAGAGCAAGCCAACACCAGCACGAACAGCAGACTGGAGAAGCTGCTCACCCTGGCAAAGATTTAAAGAGGTACGGCATGTGGCATGGGGAGCACAGAAGGAACAGGGTGGTGGTGCAGAAGGAGTGGGGGCATAGAGGAGGGTGTGGGAGGGCCCCACCGCCCAGGCACCTCCTACCTTCACTACACCACAAGATAGAATTGTCCTTATAGGGAACGTTTCTTTAACTTTATCATATCCATTTAGGTGCCAAAATTCTGTACTGTGAGCACCAGTTCTATAACAGTATCTGTTTAGCTAGATGACATTATAGAATACATGAGGCTAAATTCTAAATATGGCAACCAAATAATCAGCACCAAAAAAGCACTATTCTATGAGCTGAACCGGAAACAGGAAGTAGCATCATAGAGTGGGTGGGCTGCAATGGAGGAAGACTGCAGAGGAGGCCACTGGCAGCACTTGAAAAGATGAGGCATGGGGGGTCCTTAATCAGGTGAGGTAGGCAGGAGGCTTCAGACTGGGTGAGGGGGTAGAGGAGAAGAACATCCTGCCCATGTGGGTCTCCCTGGAACTACCCTGCCTGGCACCCTAATGTTCCTAATTTTATATAGAAATACTGGATAGAGGTGAGGAGGAAGAGGAAGGCTGAATGGGAGGGTTATTGGGAAGAGGAAGGCAGAGATGGTGGACATGGGGGTTGTGGGGAGGGAGGGAAGGAGGAGAGAGATGCTAGATGGGATGGTAGTTGGAAAGAGAAAGGAAAAGATGATGAACCCAGAGGTGGTGAGAAGGGAGGGCGAGGGAAAGGGACCTGGGAGTGGGGGAGGGAGGAAAAGAGGAGGAAGGGGAGATGCTGGATGGGAGGGCAGTTGAGAAAAGAAAAGGAAAGATGGTGGACCCAGGGGTGGTGGGGAGGGAGAGAGATATACTGGATGGAAGGGTTTTAGTGAGTGAGGAATTTGGGGTCTCTTTCCTTAATTTCTTCCCTGGACCCCAGCAGGTCTAATACAGCCCTGCCTAAGAGTCCTGCTCCCTCTGTACCTCAGAACAGCTGGTCTTCCTCCCCCCCCCCCACACACACATACACATACCCCAGAGAGCTGCTAGTGCTGCTGCTGGTGCCACTATACCCACACCCCACCCCCGGCAAGCCGCTAGTTCTGTACAGAACTGTGCAGAGAGCACAGGGAAACTGCACTAGAGTCAAGAAACAAAAAGAATGGATAGAAAATCACCAGACAACAAAGGTAAGCTAAATGATTTTATTTTTAGTTTATTAATTGAAATATGTCAATTTTGAAAATTTGCATCTGCTATCTCTGTATTGCATTGAATATTTCCAAAACTGAAAAACTGAGACGGATTTGTCACTGCTTTGACAGAAACCTATCTTCTCCTAATCCATTCACTAGTATTATCTCAGTTAGACACAGACAAAAAAACTACAAAACCCTCCAGAATATGGCAGCCAGTCAAATATATTCAGCTACAAGATATGAGAAGGTGTCACCTTTATACCTCAAACAACACTGGCTGCCCATTGAAGCTAGATGGCTCTTTAAACTGATCTTTCTTGGTGAGTCCCCAGAATACTTGAAGAACTTAATAGAACTACCACCTGATAAGCAACCACCTAAGGCCGAGATTCCCTAGCGCCAGAGGCATCAAATATGCCACAATACACTTTACAGTCTTTCCATACCTAGCAGCAAAATGGTGGAACTCTCCCACTCCTACAAAAACTTCCGTAAAGACCTGAAAACCTATCTAGCCACAAAATACTTAATGCAAACAAAATGACATCTTTAGCAAAGGATGAAAATATATCCCCAAGAAAAACATACCACCCAATGAACTCACATTATAAACATGGACGCTTTTTAGGTGGCTGTCGATATTAGTACACTTTAGAGAATCCTGGCCTGAGTGCATAGTATATTGCTTTAAAAGAATTCATTTTAGATTTAACTATTTTTTATTGATGTTGTACGGAAAATGACAAAGAAGAAACTACAGAACATCTTAGTAGACCCCCACCCCATGCCCACCTCCACACACTTCTTTCCTGCCGTGCGCCGACCGCTTCTCTTCCCCCATATCTCTGTAACATTCCTGACAGGAGAAGCAACTCCCAAGCTGCTGTTGTGCTAGCGTCGGCTCTTCCTCTGATGTCACTTCCTAGGTGTGGATCCAGGAAGTGACATTAGAGAAAGAGCTGATGCTGGTGTGACAGCAGGTTGGGGGCTGCTGCTTGCACCAGAAACGTTACAGAGGTACAGGGGAAGGGAAGCGGCTCACACATGTGGCCGGGGGGGGGGGGGCAGAAAAGGAGCGGAGGTGGAGAGGTGCCTGCGCTCTCACCAATTCTAGGAGCGTTGGAGCAGTTACCACCGCTGGCGGCACTAAAACACGCTATGCATTCATTATAGAGGGGGTAAGTGGCCCATGAGGAAAGGCTAAAGTGGCTAGTGTTCTTTAACTTGTTGAAGAGATGGCTCAGGGGTAATATTAGAGGGTAATAAAATACTGAGTGGAGCCTCAATTAAGCTCATCGTGAATGCTAAATCATTCGTAGACGACCTGATTCTGGGTCAGGGTTTCGTACGTAGCAGAGCAGCTACCTCGCTGCGATCTATTGAAAGTCATCCCTTGGGTGTAATGGTGAAAAAAAAAAACACCTGAACAGCGTCTTACTAAAAGCTAAGTACTTTTAGTATTTATACTTAGTTATTTAAAAAATTCAAAAAATTGAAAATGTATGCTGGTTCCAATGACGAGTGGGAGCGTAAAGCCCAGCACAATGAGAATGTTTGAGCGCGTGGTGGCCCGCTGAGGACCAGTGAACATATAGCTTTAACTCTAGTTGAATGAAGTCTAGCAAAGCTGTGAGATAACTTCTCTCAGTTGAGTTTGGAAGAAATATGATCATGTTACGCCCCTTCTCAAAAAAGCACATTGGCTTCCAGTAGCTCATCGCATAACTTATAAAATATGTCTGTTAACTTTGAAATTGCTTCTTTTTAAAGCTCCAGCGTTTATCGATAGACTCTTGGTTCCCTATACTTTTGTCAGAATGCTCAGATCTAGTGATCAACACTTATTGACAGTTCCCTCTCTTAAAATCATTAATACACGTCAACAGTATATTTTTTTTCTGTCACAGCACCACAAACCTGGAATTCCTTGCCCATTTATCTAAGAGAAGAACGTCCTTTAAGCAGATTTAAGAGCAAGTTAAAGTGCTTTCTTTTTAAAGGTGCCTTTGACTGATTAGTTTTTTTTTTTTTTTAAACTTAGAAATCCTTTTACTAAGGTGAGCTAGCATTTTTAGCGTGCGCAGCATTGCCACGCGTGGCAACCCCACGCTACTTGCCAGGAACTAACACCAGCTCAATGTTGGCATTAGCGTCTAGCGCGCGGGGCAATGCAGCGTGTGCTAAGCGTGCGCTAAAACCGCTAGCGCAGCTTAGTAAAAGGACCCCTTAGTCTGACCTTTTGAATTTTATACTCCATTGTTTTGATTTACCCCCTCCTGATGTTTAACCCCTTATTTGTTTCTTGTCTATTAAATATTGTATTTCTTACCCTTTTCCCCCTTTTTGTAATATACAGTATGTCATGTTCGTTGGGTATTGTTTATGTGTTTGTTCCCCCTGAAATTTGTAGTTTTTATAATGTTCATCGCTTTGAAGTATGATTAAGCGATTAATCAAATTCTAAATAAAACTTGAAATTAGATGTGAATCGCTTGTGTACTTTTTCCCCAAAAATACTAGGACTAGGAGGCATGTGATGAAGCTACTAAGTAGTAGACTTAAAACAAACCGGAGAAAATATTTCTTCACACAACGTATAATTAAACTCTGGAATTCGTTGCCGGAGAATGTGGTGAAATTAGTTAGCTTAGCAGAGTTTTTAAACGGCTTGGATAATTTCCTAAAAGAGAAGTCCATTTCATTCATTCTTTATTGAGAAAATAGGTTAGGTATGTCCATGTCCTTAATATAGTAGGGAATGATTTGGGTTCTTTGGAATTCAACCCATTTCTGTGTTTTTCCTTTAAATTTAGTTGATAAATGAGCAACATGTTTTCCCCTTTTAGTGGGCTTGTAAAAGATTGTTTGTTGTATGATTTGTTTTTGAAAAATTTGTATGGAAAACCTTTTTTTTTGTTGATATCTTTATGATATTGTAAATGTATTAAACTCAAAAAAAAAAAAAAAAAAAAGAGAAGTCCATTGGTCATTATTGAGATAGCTTGGGGAAATCCACTGCTTATTCCAAGGATAAGCAGCATAGAATCTGTTTTACTACTTGGGATCTAGCTAGGTGCTTGGGACCTGGGTTGGCCACTGGGCTTGATGGACCTTGGGTCTGTCCCAGTATAGCAATTCTTATGTATTAACTGATGATATAGTTAGCACCAGAGTGAAATCTATGCTAATTTGTGTGCCTATAATTATAAATTGATTTCTGGGAAACTCTCCAACCTATCCATTGTAAGAATTAATATGGATCTTTAACCCCTCCCTCTCCCCCCACACACATACACACCCACCACCAAAGAAAAAATACAGGTCCAAAGAAGAAATCTATGCTTTTAGGCAACCCCTTATCCTATACCTGCCCCTCCTATGGAAGAATGCAGTCCAGCACCCTTACCCACTCACTGCCTCGCCAAAGAAGAAACTCTGTCTTCCCGGCCCCACTACCATCCCCTTTTTTACTTTTTCAGATAACTCTTATCTGTATTTGTATCCTTTCTGCTGATACTCTGACTCTCCCAGGTTTCTTTTTTGACTTGAACTAGAGTGAGGGAGGGACTTAGAAACGGGTATGCTTCACGGACCTTGGGAGAAGCTCCCCGTTAGCATTGGGAAAGCTGAGCTTCTGGAACTGTGATGTCTTTATAGTAGCTACTGAGAAGGCTACCGCATTCTGTCTCCTTGGGTTACACGTCCTGCATTAAAAATGGTATGCAACTCATGCCACTATACTGTCAGTTTTAATGCTGATTAATACATATAGGGGGTCAATATTCAAAAAGATTTAACTAGATAGGAAAGTCATCTGCCCCATTAAAGACTGTTGAGCTGGCCATTTCTGCATATTCAGCGATGCATAACTGTATACTCTTAGTGCCATTGAATATCTCTTCTGACTGCTAAAGCACTAACCAGCTAGGTTAGGGGTGATCTGGGGCAGAGTATGGGCAGAGCCAACACTTAAGTAGTTAATAGCAATAGTCAATCCCCTACCTGGTTAATTGAATAAATATAATTAGGACAGCTGAAAGGCTGTCCAATCTTTATCCACTATGCAAATTTGATATTCAATGTAATAAAGCTATGCAAATGTTCTCGTTATTACATCAAGTGTTTGCAGATATATCTAATATTCAGTTTGAATATTCTGGCATCTTGGACTGTGTGTGACTCTTAAGGGATGTTCATTCCCCAGTTCTAACACCATAACAATAGATTTCTCTAAAGCTTTTCTTGCTGTTTCACCTTTCTATCTAGTTTCATTTCCTCAAATTATTTCTATCTTTTATTTCTTCATCTCTTATTATTTGACATCTCTTATCTCATAAAACACACTTCAGTTAAAAGGCGATGATAGAACTAGGATGGACAAGTACTTATACAATGAACAAAAGGGGCAGAGAGAAAGGGGAAGAAAGAGCATTACACTGATTAAAAAAACCAGTCCAAACAAGTCGAGAATATTCCTAAGCAATCATCTCACTAGATCAATCTCTAATAAAGAGTTAGAGACAAAAACAAAACAAAGCAACAACCAAGCAAGCATACTTGCCTCCACAGGCAGCGGAGTGCTGCTTTGTTTGGGGGGTGGGGTGGGCCCAGGAGTTCTTCCCTAGCACAGAACCTCTCAGCAGCTCCTGAGTCCCCCACCCACCTCCTCCCGGCGCTATAGTTTTAGATCTTTGAGTTTGCTTCTGCAGTGCTCAGGTTTTGTGCCTCTTCGGCGGTTTTCAGTCAAGTTTGTCAAGACATTTATGTTATCCCACATTTGCAAAAGGTTGCGTATTCATTTTCTCGGATCCCTGAGGAAGGCGTGTTTTGCCGGAAAAACAGCCCGTGTTGAGCCCTCCATGACAAATGTGGATATTGTATTTTAAGGGATTAACTGAATAATAAAAGAAGTGTCAAGAACATTGGATTGCCCCCGGAAGTAGAATGAAGGGCTCCGGGGCAGGCCTGCCATTTAACGCTGTGCGTCGGCTGCCCGAAGATTTAAAATCATAACACCAAGAGATGGGAGGGAGGGCAGGGAATAATCGGTGACTGAAAATTTTTGGGGAGGCCTGGTCCCTGCGGCCTCCCCCATTCCAACGCCTATGCTTGCCTCATTCATGTTAAGCCACTATCTCCACACACTTCCCAAAGCAACTCAACAGGTTCACATAATTTCAGTCCAGTTTGTGTAAATTTCAGCAACCACTTAGATCTTTTTTTGCCAAAATGGTAGTCAATGAAGGGTGCATTTTGAGACATGCAAAATGGTGAGAGTATCTCAAATCAGTTCTGTAATTTCTTACTGCAAAGATACAATTTTTTAGGGTTCATATTAGGTCCCCCTGTTGACGTCCAAATAGATAACACATTAAAAGCCCAGGAAAGACACTTTCTCTTCCCTATTAGAATTACAGTTTGTTTGGCAAAGGAACGGAAAGGTTGAATAACTTTTCGAAAGTCGCACAGACAATACATAAAGGACTAGAACCAGAATCCTTGAAATAAAGCTGTGACTTTCAAGTTCTAATCATTTCATCATTTTGCAGAGAAGTTACCTTTTTTTTTCTTTTGCTCTTCAATCATCAATCCTGTTTTATTTTATTGAAACAAAGCATTTGCAGCTAAACAGAAAAAAAGGGCCTGTCAATAACTGAGGTATGTTTAAAATATATCTAAATAGGAGAAAGAAAACAATAGACAATGGGAGGAATTCTAGAAATGGCACTCAAAAATCTATGCCGAGGGAAAAAAAATAGTGCCAAGTGTGATTTTGTAAACGACGCATGTTCTTTTTTGGAATTCTGCCTAGGTACCAGACTTAGGCTTCCTGAACCCTCGTGTAAATACTGGAGCCCTAGTTGCATGTCCTGAGGTGTGATATTTTGGAATGCCCCAACACACCCATGCCCCTTCCATGGCCACACCCCCTTTTGAGTTACACATTAGTAGAATAAGATGCCATACCTTATAGAATCAATAAATGCACTACAGATATCTTTTAAAGGGTGTAAATCTTCTTGAAACAGTCATCAAAAAACAGTGGTTCACTTATCCCCTGTTTTATCTTACAACCCTTATTAATGTGCTGTATATTTTTTTAACTTTTATTCAGGATCCTCAGCGGCACCACTTAGAGCTCAAATATCCTCATTGCTCTAAGATTTATGTGTCAACTCGTCATCGGGTCCCACTTTTTAATCTTATATATCTTATTTAAAACTTTTAACTTTTATGTGCTTTAAACTTATTTAGATTATTTAAGCATTATACTTAGCTTAGGATAGTGTGGTCTCTGGCTAGGGATTTTACCGCCATGTTTCGCCTCTCAGCTTTGTCAAGGCTCAACCCCTAACTATTCCACCACCAGCAACTGTGACCACTTAGTCTTCAGATATACCTAAGCTAAATCTAGATACCTTATAGAATAGCACACAGCCAGATGTGGGCACCCATTTTAATGGGTGCCAATTAACATCAATCATTGGTTATTAGCAACCAATTATTGATGTTAATTGGCATGATAACCAAGTAATTTGTGCATTCATCTTGGGATTGTGCCCAAATTTTGGCACTGCATATAGAATCCAGTGGACTATGTATAAATATAGGTGTCAATATTTAGCAACCATATATAAGTTTAAGACAACCAACATTGACATTCATACCACTCTACACATTCTTTTTTTTTCATACAGAGCTGCCACATCCCAAAAATATGACTAACATGGCAATATGATTAAGTGGCAAAATAATCTGACTGCAGCTTTATTAAGAGCATACTGTAAGAATAGCCTTACTGGGTCAAACCAATGGTCCATCTAGCCCAGTATCCCGTTTTCATGGTGGCCAATCCAGATCACAAGTACCTGACAAAAACCCAAATAGTAAACCAAGAAGAAGAGGACTTCCTTATTGTATAATCATCCTACCCAGAATGACGTGGTGTAGAGCAAATTGGGTCTAAAATGGATGTTTCCAAAGGACTTGAAGAATATATAAAAAGGCCTACCACAGGCTAACTTAAGGGTGCCTATCTTCAATATTAGCTGTTCCCATATAGAACAAAATAAGCTACTACCTTTTTCTAAACAGTAGATTTACATGCAGTAAGAGACAGGTGTATCATAATCGTGGGTGATCAGATCATAGGACCTCTTATAATTTCCATATTATTTCAGGTCCACATCCTGACTCCAAATTTTAATCACCTATGCCTGCCCCATCCTTCCTGCCTCACATATTTTGTGTAAAAAAAAACTACAGAACTACATCTGCAGGTGTGTGCTTCATGAGCTGTATCATTGAAATATATTGTATACTAATGAAAAAATCAAAACACCAGTAATCACAAAAGGAGTAAATATAAACCCTCAAATCATGTGTGAATTACATCCAGGCCTTATAAAGCATTGGTGATCCAGCAGGAGAAGCTAGGGCAGGAGCAGTATCCACTCTCTCCTGCCCATAGTCACATCCAATATGGCATCTATGACCTTTCACCCTAGTCTCATGGTGTTGCAAAACCAGGATTATTGGTTGCAGCTGACATTGAAATCAATTAAGACCATGGGCAGGAGTGAATGGGCATCATTCCTGCACAAACACATCCCCCTGGGTCACCAATGCCTAAGGTAGGCCTGAAGAGGGGCCATTGGGGCTTGGTTTACAGGGAAAGAAGGGGCCAGATGGTGGAGCTGGAAAGGGGAGCTGGGAATTTTTGGGGAGGGGGCTTTTGTTTGCAAACCTGTCATTGAAACCCTACTTGTTTTTATTTGCCAGTGACAGGAAAGGACACCTGAAAAATTATTGACATTGCTTCTGTCATTGTAAATGACTGACTATCCCTACTATTTACTAAACCACCCTAAAATAGGGCTAGGGTTACCAGACGTCCAGATTTCTCTGGACATGTCCTCCTTTTCGAGGACATGTCTGGGGGTCCGGACAGCTTTTCAAACCCTGGCACTTTGCCTGGGTTTTGAAAAGCTTCCCACTAGAAGCGACATCGGGACGGCATTTGCGCATGCACAGATGCAAGGCGGTGACATCCCGTGCATGTGCACATACATGTGATATCGTTGCGTCACACCAGCGCATGCGCAGATGCCCTCCTCACAAGCGAACAAGTTGAGGGGGCTGGGCTGGGGGCATGGCTAGGGCCGGGCGAAACTGGGCGGGCCTAGGGGTCGGGCCATGGGTCCGGATTTTCATTCTGGAAAATCTGGTAACCCTAAATAGGGCATAATTATCTGCATTAATATGAAAAGTTAATCATTCTTCTAGAAGTAATTATTTTTCTGGAGGTAATTACGATTTTAGTATTAAAGCATCTGCATTAAAATTTGTGGTATTTAATGCGGCAGCAGAAGGAATAATTCATATATTTCATATCTCAATTCTTCATATTAATCTTTAGCATTCATTTTAACACATGCAAATTAACACAGATTTAATAAATGTTAAAAATCTCTTATGATGCCAAGGGTTTTTCTATCAATAAGCAAAGTAGAAAAATGCATACTGGCCAACTCTCATGCAATGAGAGTTGGCTGTGACCCTGAGCCATGTTGTGTGAATCTTGGTGAGATGGGGTAAGGTGGGTAGCTAGCTATTCACATGCCTAACTAAGCTTAATTAGTGCTATAAAACTCCCACTAGTTAGGACTAATTAATTAATGCAGGAGATAAAATGTGTTAATGTTTGAATTAAAGAGATGACCCCCTTGGTGTGCTGTCCAAAAATTCTGACTTGCTAAATTGCTAATATGGTTCTAGCCCTATAATATTATAGTGTATAGCATCTTCAAAAAATAAATAATGCACTATGGCTTTTCTCACAAACTATTCTTTTAGGGCTCCTTTTACTAAGGTGCATTAGCGGTATTAGTGCACGCTACAATGCCACGCACGCTAAACGCTAACGCCTCCATAGAGCTTGCGTTAGTATTTTTCATTTAGCGCGTGATTAGCACAAGCTAAAAACGCTAGCGTACCTTAGTAAAAGGAGCCCTTAATTTGTTGAGTCTGCGTTATGAGGATGCTGGGATATTTTTAACTTAATATGAATGTATTTGTGTAAACCGCTTAGGTGTTCAGCAGGTACCAAATCTTAAAAAATAAATAAAATTGATATTATTACTTACATGATTGTAGATTTGGGGGCATGGAGCTTTTAACAATGGAGTATCCCTTGCCTTATGTCAGCGGTGTCAAACACGCGGCCCGTGGGCCGCATGTGGCCTACCAGGGACTATTTTGCCGCCCGCGATCTGTCCTCTGCACTTCACAAGTTTTTCGATTGTGGAGAGGACAATTGCATACAGACCGCGACTGTGGCTCGCCTAAAGCAGGGGTCCCCAATCTTCTTCCCTTCCTATCTCACTGCCCTCCCCCAAGCCACCGCAAACGGGGAACAGGCCAGCGCTGAGGTCTTAGCTCTCCCTGCTTATCTTCCCCAGCTTGGAGCCGACCAATTCTCACCACTTGACGTCAATTCTAACGTCGGGGAGGAAGTTCAGGGCCAGCAAATCGCTGCCTGGCTGGCCCGGAACTTCCTCTCCGACATTAGAATTGACGTCGGGTGGCGAGAATTGGTTGGCCCCGCGCTGAGGAAGATAAGGAGGGAGAGCTAAGACCTCGGCGCTGGCCTGTTCTCCGACTGCGGTGGTGGCGGCCTGTTCCCCAATGATGGTGGCTTGGGGGAGGGCAGGGAGAAATAAAAAAAGAAAGGAGGGTTAGGGAGACGTGACACATACAGAAAGGGGCATGGAGAGAGAAAGACAGAAAGAAGGGGGAAGGGTGAAAGAAATAAAAAGTTGGGGGATGGAAGGAGACAGATGCCAGACCAGGAGAAAGGAAGGAAGGAAGGAGGGAGGGAGAGAAAGGAAAAAAAGAGATGTCAGACCATAGAAATAGGGACGACAGAAAAGAGAGATAGTAGGGAAGGTAAGACATGGAAACGTAGATTTTGAAAAGAAAGCAGAAAAATTGAATATTAAGTTAATGCCAAAGATGGATGCAAGGCAGAAAGTGAAGACGGAGAGAAAAACAGTCAAAGGACAAGAAGGCCCTGGAAACAGTTAAAAGCACAGAAAAATAAAGTCACCAGCCAACAAAGGTAGGGAAAATGATTTTATTTTCAATATAGTGATTGAAATGTGTCAGTTTTGAGAAAGGAAAGATATTAAACTTTAAATGTGAGGGCTGCAGAAAAAATAGGGTACTTGGAGGGCCGCAGAAAAAATAGTTAATGACAATTTTGCTTAAGGTAAAACTCTTTATAGTTTATAAACTTTCCTTTAACTGTTAAAGGAAAGATTTATAAACTATAAAGAGTTTCACCTCATGCAAAGTTGTCATTTCTTTAATAAGACATTAACTATTTTTTTTTTCTGTGGCCCTCCAAGTACCTACAAATCTAAAATGTGGCCCCACTAAGGGTTTGAGTTTGGAGACCCTTCAGAGCTCCATTCATGGGGAAACAAAGAGGGTAGAAAAGCTTTGTTACAACTTTTATTAAGGAACCTATGGATTTATATCTACAGCGTACGGATATGATTCAACCACCAATATCTTTCATCTCTATCCCCTGTATTCTGGGGTCCTTACTCCTCCCCAGCAATATGCTATGAGTCAATTGAAGGTAAAGGCAACACTGAAGAGGAGAAAGGTAAGCAGCTTTTGTCTCCCCAGGTATTACTAGATCAGACTCACTCGAGTGGAGATATTTCAAACGTTGCTAACTTTGTAAAAATGCCAACTGCAGTTTCTCTGAGTTACTGTGTCCTCTACTGTGGTAAACTTGCACGACCCTTCTTTAAAAGATGTTATGTTGTCAATTAACAAAGTAGAAAAATCTCTGCAAGATAATTTGCAAAACTTTACGTAGTAAATTTACAATGGACACAGTTTCTAAGCTTCAGGATTCTAAGATTGCTTTGGTTCAAAATTGTTTGGAGAAAACTGAGTAATAGACTTTGTCATTTCAAGCAGCCACAGCTGCGGCAACGAAAAACAGTTTAGAATCAGAAAATAATATTAAATATTGAACTAGGCCAGTTACTGGGCAGACTTGCACGGTCTGTGTCTGTGTATGGTCGTTTGGTGGAGGATGGGCAGGGGAGGGCTTCAATGGCTGGGAGGGTGTAGATGGGCTGGAGTAAGTCTTAAAAGAGATTTCGGCAGTTGGAACCCAAGCACAGTACCGGGTAAAGCTTTGTATTCTTGCCCAGAAATAGCTAAGAAGAAAAAATTTAAATAAAAAAATAAAAAAAAAATTTAAATTGAATCAGGTTGGGCAGACTGGATGGACCATTCGGGTCTTTATCTGCCGTCATCTACTATGTTACTATGTTACTATGTAGTTTTATATTTTCTAATAATTTGAGGCTGCTGAATATCCACTTCTCTCATTTTTTGTCTCCAACAGAGGTCTTTAAAGTATATTTGGAAGAGGTTTTACAATTATCAAATGACTC
This sequence comes from Geotrypetes seraphini, assembly GCF_902459505.1. NCBI lineage: Eukaryota > Metazoa > Chordata > Amphibia > Gymnophiona > Dermophiidae > Geotrypetes > Geotrypetes seraphini. The sequence goes on from NC_047085.1 coordinate 60,170,922, forward strand.
TGTTGTAATTAATAACATTTATTTTATGTCTAATTTTGTGAGAATGCAAAATAAGGAGGAAGGGGCTAATGATACTTTGAGACCACCTGACAGATAGCTCTCGATTCCTTGAATCTTTTCAGGAGCCAATAACTACATTGTTGGTATCTTTTCTTTTGGAGGAACATAAAAATAAAGGGCTCCTTTTACTAAACAGCGCTAGAGGTTTTCAGCATGGGCCAATGAAGTAAATGCTCTGACGCTCATAGAATTCCTAAGTGTTGAGGAATTCCTAATTCCTCGCTCGTCTAGCATCATTCAATAAAACCCAGCAAAAGTGTTGAAAGCTTATTTTTTGAAAAAGAATGTTCCATTTTACAGACAATCATGATTTCCCCAAATGTTACCAGCCTGACACAGTTATGATTAAGATTTTAGCTTTTCTTTTTTTTTTTTGGATGGGGGGTACTTTTTTCGTAAATTCCCCTGCAAGTATTTGGTATCTTTTGGGAATAATTCATGTACTTTCCTTGATCCCACTCATTTTTCCACATTTGTACATGAACGAGAGAATTCTGTTATTACTGTTCAGATAACAGAGAAATAGAGCTTCAAATATATGTCATTGCTCTGCAAAGTGGTATTTGAAATTAATTTTGCCATAAGGTTTCAGGGATACCTTAATATGGAGTAATATGCTTTTTTCTTTTCTATTCTTTGACTGTAAAATTTGTATATACCTTAGTTGTTGTTTATAATGTAATATTTTTATTTTTGTTTATTTTTGTTATGAGTGTGAATAGCCTAATGTAGAAAATTAAAAACTTTTCTGGTCCTCCACAAACTCTCCTATCTTCCAGAGTCTCGCAATCAATGTTCTTCGTTATGTGGAATGCAGTATGGACCCCATATCGCATGTGGAAAGCGAAGCTAAAACAAGACTCCACCTGCTGGAACTGTTTGAAAGAGTCTGGAACTCTTGATCACATGCTTTTTCATTGCACTATAGTCCACTCCTTCTGGATTCGTATTTGGGACACTATAAAATCTATTACTAAGTGTTCAGAAGAGATTTCCATGGACATTGTAATTCTTCGTTCTCAACACCCTTGCTTCGCACAAACAAACTGCCCACCTAAACTCATTGATGCCATGGTTGTAACAGCTCTTATGCATATTCTAAAAAATTGGAAATCATCCTCGCTACTTGACTACACCTTTTGGTGGAACTCTCTGAGCATGTATCACAAATTTGAATCTTATGCATATGAGAAAAACATGATTTCTCGACTCTCCACAAACATGGTGCAAAATAAATCACCTTGGTCATTCTTAGACTCATATGTTCATTCTAACCAGTAGACACTTCTGCCTCTCTATCTATCTATCTCTCTCTTTTTCTTTTTCTCCCTCTTTCTTTCCCTCTCCCTGCTTTTCTGCCTTTCATATATCTTCTATTAGCAGTTACACATACCCTAGATTCTTTTTATTAATCTGGTTGTAAGTAAATGATTATAGATATGGACTTTTTCTATACCATTGTGTCTTATTCAGATTTTGTGTGTTTGAACTGCTTTCTGTAAATTTCTTATAATATTCAATAAAAACTATTGAACTAAAAAAAAAAAAAAAAATTTAAAATAATGAACCTGATATTCAAAATGATTAAATGGCCATCTAAATCACCTGTTCAGAGTTAACCTGGCATTTTCAGTGACATTTTCAGTGACATTCAGTGATATTAAGATTGTGGCGGTATAGAAAAAATAAAGTTATTATTATTATTATTTAAGTGGATCGTACCACTGAAAGTGCCTGGTTAGCACTCAACCTGAAATTGGCAATTTTGGGGGTGGTCCAGGAGGTGGAGTTGGCACTTAGTTGGTTAAACTGCCCTCTTTTACTAAGACCAATAGCATGGGCCGACACGTTAAATGCTTCAACGCCCATAGGAATTGAATGGGTGTCAAGCGTTTGCCATGCGGCACTCGCTCCTGCAGCTTAATAAAAGTGACGATATTCAGAACTTAACTGGTTAAGATACCCACGTAAACAGGATCACACAAAACTCAGTCTTATCTTTATGCAGTTTATTATAGCTGGTTAAGTACCAAATATCACACTTATCCACATATATGACTATCTTCCATATATATTTAATAAATATTGAAAAATGAACCTAATATAACTAAGTTTAAAAAAAAATTATTTATTTCTATTTGGGCTTGTTGAGAACCGAGTGGGTGTGGGTGGAGGGGGGGGGGGAAGAGGGGAGAGGGGAGAGAGAAGAGGGGTGACAGGTCCATGCTGGGATGCTAAGCTTATGAGAGAGATTGAAGAAGCAAGAACTGTGAGGGTTGTGTCCTATGATGTAGTCATATTGCAGTCCTAAGGAAATTCTGCACAAAAAGAATCAACATTTAGCAATTATTGGTAGTAATTGTTCCGGATTGCATTTTAAATTAGGCATTAATTATGCAAAAAAACAAACAAACCCCAATGACTATGCTTTGTCATTTTGACAAATAAACCATGCAGATCACATGCAAAAAAAAAAGGTTTTGTACAGAAATTAGACTTTTTGGGCCTGATTCTAAAAGTGTCCCAATTGTAGGTGGCGGTAGGCATCCTACCGCTGTCTAAACAGACGAATCAGGATGCATATTTAAAAAAAAAAAATCAACGGGGCGAAGGATGCCTACAATATAGGCCTTCACATGCAAATGGAGATGTCTAGGCATGCCTAAGGATGCCTAAGGCCGGCATAGGCGTGGTTTACACAAGAAGTGGCCCTAGGCATCCACAGGCATGCCTTGGCACTTCTCATAGTCATGAGGCAGGTGCCTTAAACGTAGGCCTGTAAAATGCAGACCTACATTTAAGGTGTCAGTAGAAGAAAATAGAAGTGATTTTGGACGCGGCGCCTACCAGTGATTCACATGTGGTAGGTGCCTGTTTTGTAGTCACCTACTGCGGCAAGTGCCATTTCCAGAATCAGGCCCTTTGTATGCATGCAGAATTCAACAGGAAGTTATCTTTACCACTATGTCAAGCAGCGAAGTGGGCTACCGGGTCATTCAGAATAGTAGAGTACTCTATGTAAGTATTTAATCGCACACCCATACACAAATGCTCACGTCAGTAAAAGAACCAGTAAGTACAATCTTGTTTGTTCTTAGCTGGCTATGCAGTAGCTCACCTACTGGAAACAACATTGAAAAAAAAAGATTCTGAAGACAATTTTCTTCTTTTCTATAAAGCTAAAGATCCCAACATGAAATTAAGATACATATAGGAATACAAACACCCCAAAATGTTTTGGGCCTGAACTGGCAGCTCAACAAAACAAAAATGGAAATTTCACAGTTCTTATTTTGGAAATGAGTTCCGAGACTTTACGGTGACTAGACAATATATGGAAAGATGTGAACCAAAGATTTCCAAAAGTGCAAGGCTTGCAATCTCACAAAACATCGACCTAAAGTCTGACTAATCCCCAAGAAGACCCTCATGTATGCATCTAGGGTTCTGTACTTTTCTATTGGGGCAAACAGTGCTGCTGTGGAATTTCCTCTCCATGGTGCACACTCTGCAAATATTACTCCAACTTTGAAATGTGTCTATCTATATGTACGGACCGCCGGCAGGGAAAGCCCGGATCCAGCCAAGCGCGCACTCCACAGAACTCCAGCTCTCCACAGAACGTCAGTGAGGACATGTAGACTTCCAACACCAACAGTCTCTGAGCCTTTTCCACTTTCCAAAACATAAAGGTTTATTTTCTTTCATATTTTTCTTCACAAAAAAGTAAACTGGCCCCAAATTACCTTTCTTCCATTCACATGGCTATTCCCATTAAACAGTTTATAGCAAGGCCTTAATATCTCAAAGTATAGGGTTTTCTTTCTCAGCAAAACAAGAAAAAGAAAAAAAAAACTACCAATCAATTCTGCCCTATAGGCAAGGGTCCCACTAGTTTAGACTGGTGGGACAATAACATTAGATAAGCATAGTCATTGGAAGAAGTTAGGGATTAGGTGGAGGGGGGAAGAAGATAGGACGGAATAAGAGTTTGAGGATAGAAGAAAGGGGAAAGGGGACTGGGTGTTTATCGGGGCTGTGAGGGTATTTGTGTAAAAGAAGTATGATTGGATAAAGGGGGGGGAAGGTTGATTGGTGGAGAGTGTGAGGAGTTTGGGCGGGAGTCTCATTTTGGGAATTGGAGGGAGGTGGGAGGTTGGTTTGGTGGTGGTGGGAAAGAATTTTCCCACCCGCCCACTCGTTTTGATGGATAATGGGGGGGATTGTTGGAGAAGGGTTTGGGGGAAAATATTTATATGGTTACGGGCATAGGGGTTAGGAAGGGAGGGCGGTCGCAGCTTGATGGTGGGAAAGTGGGGCCGAATGGGGAGAAAACAAATATTATGAAATGCGACTAGGGGATTGAATTAATATATGTTGAAGGGGGAATTGAAATGGATAACTCATGGGCACCGCCGTGAGGTGGGGAATGAATGGGGAGCACTCATGGGCGGCACCGCCATGAGATGGGTGGGGGGGTGACCTGACGATACCGTAGGTCATCATATGGCTGAAGTTGGAATGGGTTGATAAGAGGGAGGAGCTACATTCATTATCAAATAGCTCATGGGGAAATGGGGCTTGGGAGATTGCCGCATTAGGAATTGTGAATGTTAAAATTTTTAAGTATTGAGTTGTAAGCATTGTTTAAATTATTAAATATAGCAGCGGCCAGTTATTTATGCCACAAGAAGAGGTTGTATGTGTTTTATAGGAATGTAATAGGCAATTTTTAAGATGACTAATTGCGAATTCTAATGTTATGCCCTATAGGCTGTTACTCTGTCACAATTCAGGCAGCTCTTTTCACCAGGGACCTAGGTCTACTCTTCTTTGCCAGCAGGCAACACTAGGCAGCACTCCTGTCTTCACATTTCTTCCCAGTGCTTTTGGAGCAACCGTAGAGCACTGGTCACATCTCTGCGCAACTATTTGCCTTAACCTCTAAATAAGCTTCACGATACCGCCCTGACTCTCTCTATCAATGGCCAGTATGTGGGGGAACTCTAACCACCTTTATAACGATCATATGACCCTCTTCACACCCTTGGTTCCCAAATGTTCATTAGCTTAAGGCAAGGACAAGCTTTTGTCTCTTAAAGCACTTTCTATTCTCCCAGCTTTTAAGCATGGCACCTAACTTCAGCTGTGCTGGGATTCTCATGCATACTGCCTCTAAAGATTGACATACTTTCATTCAAACATTCACTCAAACTGAAAATTTTATTGCTTAATTTACAGGATCATCTTTTCTTTTTAAACTGCAAACAGTCAGGTTTTGACTCAACTATTTCAACCAAACATCCAGTCCTCAGGCACACTTTGCTTGGGCTCAAAACTGCAATCCATGGCATATTCTTGGTCATTTAAAACATTGCCTTGTTCCTCTATTTCCATGCGACTCTCCTCTCTCGTGTACTGACTCCCTCCCCTTACTTGTGGGTGAAACTGTGTCTCACTGCCAGTTTCTGTAAAACTTTCCTCAGAACTAGGGTTACCAGATTTTCCCGAAGGAAAATCCGGACCCATGGCCACGCCCAAAGGCCCGCCCCATTCCGACTGCATCACACACCATTCCACCCCAGCCCTGCCCCCAGACGGCATCCACACATGGCTTAATTCTTTAGATACGTATTTTAATTTCACATTGCACTATGATACTATGACTAACATTAATATCACTGTTTGACTATAAAAGAAGACTCTGTAATGAATATTGAGATAAGATGGGAAAGGTAGAGAAAGTAAAATCATAAATGATTAAAAAAAAGGCATGAATATGATAAGGGAGCTTCTATCTTGGAAGAAGATTTGGTATATAAATCTAAGGATTAGAATAGATTGTACTTGCTTCTAGAAAAAGAAGAGTGGAAAATACAGATGTGCACCACAAAAAATGTTCAGTTTGTTCATGTTTTGTTCACTCACCCTTTTGGTTTATTTTCAGCTTCTGAATTATTTGTCTCATTAGGGTACATTAAAGTCAAAGAGGCAATCAGTTTTATATTCTAACTGGTGTTCTCCATCAATGTTTAATCGTGCTTAAAGCTTGTTGGCAGACATCTGCCATAGAAGAAACAGCACTCTAATGTATCAAGATTAGAATAAAACCCTGGCACCAAAAGAAATGCAAAAGGCACTGGGAGAGGGGCAAAGCAGCACCAACATTGGCACGAAGTTCCCAAGGCAGTGATAATGAAAAGTTCCATGTTTGGAGGAGAAGAAGGGAAATGTAGAATAGATCTTCCCAAAATTTGGTCACTGAAGTACCTGAGTATTTCCATAGACATAAATGCAAGGTAGAATTTGCTGACAGGAGCATACTTTCTGTTGCGATACCAGAAAGATCACTTGTACATACATATACACACACACACACAGATAGATATACAATGCGCTAGATTCACTAAGCAAACCGATCGGTTTGCGACCCCTTAGCGACCAGATTTCGCTCTGACCCGACTCACAAACCTCTCCAGCGATCTGCTTCAAATCTGTGCATGCAAATAAGGGGAAACACAGATGGTCTGCGCAAGCGTGGGGATTGCACACCAGCGATCTGGGCAGACAGATGGGGGCATTCCTCTGATCGCCCCCATCTGCATATTTGTGTTTTAAGAATTCATCGGACCTGCCCGGACCGGGCCTGAATCGGGCCCGATCGGGCAGGTTCATGAATCTAGCCCAATGTACTTATCTTTAATTGTGACTGGTGGCTCTTCTACTTCACAGCTTGCCTTGCCATCTGGACATGTAACACCTTTTTTTAACATGCAACACACAAACTCAAGGACTCCATTCACTATTTTTTGCGGGGGGGAGTCCTTGAATTGTGTGATAAAGAGGTGGTGATAAAGAGATTATAAAAGTGTGACAAGGTATAGCCAGTTGGGACATTGATGTGGCTATGATGGTCCCATGGTAACCCTTGCCTACCCTGTGGTATTTTGGTTACGAGTCTGAGCACATCATATTTTATATATATATATTTATTTTTATTTTTTTTTCCCCCCAAGATATTATTTTGAAAGAGGTGGGTGGGAAGTTTCTAAATGCTAGCAGTGACTTTTTAGTGAACTCCTAGTGTGAATGATAATGCATATTGTGGATATCTTGAAACCCCAACTGGCTGTGAGATCCTCAGGTTAGATATGGGAAGCCCCATACTACATTATTATAGTTGCTCAGAGCCTGATTCTAGAAACGGCACCTAGTAGTGCCTACATTGTAGACAATGTTCGACATGGTTGTCAGTCAACCATGATAAACAGAATCCCACTTAGCGGTGCCTAGGCATGCTTAGACGTCACTCAGTGTCCTAGAGGTAGGCATTGGTATATTAGGACAGGGTTTTTCTGGCCTAATTTTAACTCAGTTGCCTAGCAATGCCTAAGTCAACCGCGCCTATTCTCTGCGCCTAACCATAGCTACTTTTCTAATAGGCGTCGTTAGGCATTAGAAGGTGTCTTCACTTAGAGGTCACTAGGTGCCGCGTGGTTTCCGCACCTAACTTTTAATTATAATGTTTTTATTAATTATTCAGTTAACTAATTGTGCGATCAATTACTGCGTCATTTAGGTTAACAAATTAATTTAGGTTAGGAACAGATTTTAGTTAGGTGTCGCTAAGCGGCCTTAGTTGTGGCTCCGCTTATAGAACAGGCCCTCAGTCTTTATGTGCAACGAAAATAAATTTGTTTAGTTTCCTGTTTTACTTCACCTTTTACTTAACCGCAATAGCGGTTATTAGCGCAGGGTGCTGCGTTGAATGTGCTGCGTTGCTCCCGACGCTCATAGGAACTCTATGAGTGTCGGGAGCAGCGCAGCTTCCTGCACTAATAACCGCTATCACGGTTTAGTAAAGGGGGGTTAGTTAAGATGGTTTTAATTTTTTTTTCTTATTTTGTTGTTTATTTTGGGGGGGGGTAAACTCGTAAACTAGTGTGCACTCTTTAGACAGGGTGCACACTGTAAAAAGTGAGTGGTATTTGAGAAAAGGGAGCACTGTTGGAGCATAGTGTGAATCTTTGGAAAAACTATACCCTATTTTTGAATAGTGCACACTGTCTTAGGAAAAAAGTTTTTTTCCTTTTCTTTTTGGTCAAACAGTGATAGTAACAAGGGAAGTGTCATTGACATTTTCCATGTTATTTTAAATTAAAACACATCTCTAGTTTTGTTTTGTTCTTTTCAAATAAAGTACCTTGAAGTTGTAAAACAAACATACAAAACAAAAGAGAAAGCCATATCTGTGTATTACAGAGATACTCAACAGACACTTCATTAGGCACATGTGTTTCTCTCTCTAAATAAATAGATATGTTAAATATGGTTACTGAGCATTATAAGAATCCTGGTACTTGTTAATCTACTCTCAACCCTTCATCCCAGTTCTCTAAGGCACTAGGCTGGTTTCACTTCTTGCTAATCATCTTTTCTTAGCAGACGGCACATGGCAAAACTTACTGGATCTAAAACAGGCTTATCCAAATTTAGTCCTTGTGAGCCACAAATAAGCCAGGTTTTCAGGATTTCCCGATTGGATAGACATGGGTAAGTTTATCAGATGTCCAGATTTCCAAGGACATATCCTCCTATTGAGGACATGTCTTTGGGTCTGGATGGCTTTTCAAAACCCTGCTCTTTGTCCGGGTTTTGAAAAGCCTCCTCAAATCGCGTCAGGCAGGGTGGAAATCCACACATGCGCGGATTTCCTCCCTGCCTAACAAGAGCAGACAGCGGAGGTGGGGCTGGGGACAGGATTAAGGTGTTACAGGGCGGGGATGGCTGGAACTGGGTGGGTCTAGGGGCAGGTCTAGGGGGTCTGGATTTTCCAATTGGAAAGTGGTAAGTATTGTTTTTAAAAGAAAAGAAAAAAAAACCCTCACCACGTTATCATTGCCAATAACTGGTTAAAATCTGAATTGCCTCCTTTGAGCTTTTTGAAACACTGCTCAAAGGAGCGGGGTTCTTCCTCCCAGAATTGTTTTGATGTCTTGAACCTGCTTGACGCATTTTCAGATTATACTAAACTAAACTAAACCTTAAGTTTATATACCGCATCCTTTCCACGGAAGTGGAGCTTGGCACAGTTTACAAGAACTTAAAAATATAAGAAGAGAAAGGAAAAGGTTTACATGAGCTTATATATAGAATGGAAGAGTAAGGGGGAAAATAGAATTAAATGTTAGAGAAGAGCCAAGTTTTCAGTTGCTTGAGGAATAGTTGGAGAGAGCCCAGGTTCCGCAACGGAATAGTAAGGTTGTTCCAGGGACCTATGATTTTGAAGAGAAGAGATTTTCCCAGTTTACCTGCATAGAGAATACCACGTAGAGAGGGGAAGGATAGTTTATATCTTTGGGCGGGTCTGGTGGAGTCAGGACTTGAGGAGTTAAGGGATAGTGGGATTAAGGGAGGAAGGATGCCGTGAATGATCTTAAAAGCCAGGCAGGAGCATTTGAAATGGATTCTGGAAATCACTGGGAGCCACACATCTGTTAATAGCTTACTTCATTAGAATTTTTGTAGCTGCCCCTCCTGCAATTATCTTCTTCCAAAACTCAGTCCTTTCCATAAGACTCCAGTTAGGGATTTATCAGCTGCTTTACAAGAAAAGGAAAAGGTGAAAGAAATTCTTTTATTTTCAAAACACTAGGAACAGCTATCAGGGTTTTCTTTCACGGTTTCTTTGCCAATCCTAACAGCTTCCATAGTCTTTTAGCATCCTTCCAATCAGGTTTGAAATTCTCTTTAGGATTTGGTGAAACATGGTTAGTGTGCTCTATGGTTTAAACACCTGTGTTCCAATATTTCAGTTAAGCATTGTGCATAACACTCAGGTCTCCATTGGAGTGTCCTCCACATCTTCCCCATTACATTCCATGGGTTCATTTCTATTTCAAAGTCCTGCACCTCTTGCTCTTTCTGGCATTGTAACTCAGGGAAGCAAAACCAACAAAAAAGAGGCAAATGAGATGTCAAAAAATCAGCCAAACAGTTACTTTACTGGTGCAATTGGTTAAAAAAATCACATGAAAACTATAAAATCTATAACATAGTGTCCATCTTGATAAAGGGATCTCCTAGAAAATCCAAAGTCTATCGCAGAAGATCAATCTTGGTAAAAAAAAGATCTCCTATATTGTCCTATATTGCTGTATTTTTGAAGCAAATTTCTTCTTTCCCCTTCCGGTTTGATTGTAACTCAAGGCAAATAACATCATTCTTTATCCCTGGCCCTGGTCCCACAGGGCTTGGCTGGAAGCTGTTTCTCCTTTGAGTTCCTGCTTTGCTCTGCTCCTCTCTGCACTGCACTGCTGGGATAATTAAGGCAAAAGCCAGGTGGCTGCTGGCTTCTAAGTGGTGCTGCTTTCAAGAGCGTGTCAGCTTGGCTGCCCTTGGCTTTTTGCCTAATGCTTACTCTAGGTTTTAATTCAGGACTGCCCTGTTTTATTTTGCTGGATTGAATTAAACCTGGATGCTTTGCTGTCACCCTCTCTGGTGGCTTCTCAGAAAAAAGATAAATAGGACTTATCTTTGTTTATCTTTTTTTCCAAAAATTGTCTAGGTTTAGGATCAGGCCTAATACAACCTCACAGGGGCTTCTCTTTGGCAATACAATCGACTCTGCTTAAGTGCATGCTCTTCGGACCTTGTCTCCACTTGCGCTTAAACGGAATGTGCGCTTAATAGGAATGGGGGGAGGGTAGGCAGAGGCTATAGTTAAGCCGGCTCAGTTTAAATATGGCGCGTGGACTGCTGGAACCTAAAGTACAGGAAAGCTATGCCCTACAGCTTGAGTGAAAGCGGAGCACTCACTTTCCCAGCTGTCCCAGTGCTTAAGCTCCTGTGTGAAGTCTAGCCATTCCCAGTCAGAACGTGATTGCATTTAACTGGAGTGAGCGTAACGTGAAAGAATAGAGGTTGGATCTATGACATCAGTGCGCATTAGCGGATTGTGTGTTTATCCGAATTGCAAATATCCGGAGTTTACGTCCATTGACTTTAATGTAAAAAAAACGGGACCATGGTGGTAGGCTGTGGATAACCAAAGCGTGCGCTTATGTGGAGTCGACTATATAGATATAGATAGATAAATTGTACAAGTTTTGACAAGGCATAGGTGGTTGGGACATTGATGTGGCTATGTTGGTTCCATGGTAAATATTGCATATGCTGTGGCATTTTGGTTATGGGTCTGAGCACATCATATTTTTTTAAAATATATTTTTTCAATATATTATTTTGAAAGAGGAGTGAGCTTGTATTTTTTTTGTGCAATGAATATGCATGAGATATATCTGCATACATTGAGTCTCCATGCAAATTTATTTCATGTACTGTCGGCCCTCCATATTCGCAGGAGATTGGTTCCAGGACCCCCTGTGGATGTTTAAGTCTCTTGGTTCCCCTCCCCTTACACCGCATGGTCTGGTAGTTCTCTGTATCAGGGGGGCATATGGGCTGTTGAAACATACTCATGAACAACGTGCAGGGGGGGGGCATATGCGCTGTGGAACCATAGGCACAATCAACGGGCAGGGGCGTACGTTCAGATTCCAAAGCAGCGTTCAGATTCTGGGGCAAAATTTAATTAAAAAATTTGTTCAGATTCCAAATTGTTCGAGTTCTGGGGCATTCGGATTACGAGGTACCACTGTATTTGATTAGCACATACTGATCATAACACGCTAGCTGGATAGGGTGAGAATGCCCACTCTCTGTCCATGGCACACCCATTCCACAAAATATTGTGTGTAATCAAGCAAATTTCTGCAAAATGCTTTAACACATTCTGCTGCAGCCAGTTATTGTGAACTAAGGACCATATTCTATAATCAGTGCCATAAGTTAGGTGGTGGTATGTGATCTACTGCTGCCTAACTTAATTGCTTTAATTGGTTTAATCTGTGCGGTAATTGACCATATTGTATAAAATCAATTAAAAACTCATTTTAAGAAAGTAGGTATTGGAAGGCATCTACAGTGTAGGCCAGGGCTGCCCAAGTTCAGTCCTCGAGATCTACTGGCAGGCCAGATTTTCAGGATATCCACCATGAACATGCATGAGAGAGATTTGCATACCAAGAAGGCAGTGTAGGCAAATTTCTCTCATGCATATTCATTGCGGATATCCAGAAAACCTGGCCTGCCAGTAGATCTCGAGGACCAGACTTGGGCAGCCCTGGTATAGGCGCTCAAACTGTGTCTACAGCTGGACATCTAATGGTGCCTTATGCCTAAGTGGGTGTGGTTAGGGGTGACGTGGGACTTAGGCGCCATTAGACATGATTCACCAAAGAGGCATCTGCAATCTAGGCCAGTAAAACCCTGGCCTACATTGCAGATGCCTGTTTCTGATAGGCGCTATTAGCCGCGATTCTTTAAAAAGTGCCTAAGAGTGATTGACAGATGTTTTTGTAGGCGGCTGCCAATTTAGGCATTGTTTATAGAATTTGGTCCTACTTGCGCATTAAGGGCTTGGTGTCCTTTAGTAGAAAGATCCCTTAGACTATTTGATGCTTTCATTTAAAGTGACAGTGCTAAAGATACAAGTCTAGGGTGTGGGATTTTGATGACATTCTTTGAGAAACAGCTTATCCCTTCCATGGTCTGCATTTCAGTACTATTAACCAGAGACTCCAAATAAGGGTATTAGCAAGTACTTTCTATCATACAGACTGACTGGGGCCCCTTTTACAAAGCTGCACTGCAGATTAGTGGGATGCTGAATGTGACAAAAGCCATTGAATGGGCTTCTTCGCATTCACCATGCCGCTAACTGGTACAACTTTATAAAAGGGGCCCTGGCTTTGCTTTCCCACGCACAGATAAACCGATCAACAATGTTCCATTATTAAACAATGAATAATTTTACAGCCGCAACAATTGTTCATAAGGCCTTGATCAATACATATAGTTCATATAGACATAGATACAGTAAAACTTTGGATTGCAAGTAACTTGGTTTGCAAGTTACTTGCAATTCATTTTATTAAAGCATAACATTTTATTAAATTTTAACTTGATATACAAGCAATGTCTTGCAATACAAGTACATGCAGTATACACGCGTCACATCATCACAACTGAGCCGATGGTTCTTCTCTCTCTGACACTGCAAGAGTGTAGTGATTGTTCTAAACGAGCAAGTCTTGCAATACTAAACTAAACTAAACCTTAAGTTTATATACCGCATCATCTCCACGGATGTGGAGCTCGGCAATACGAGTACATACAGTATACATGTGTCACATCATCACAACTGAGCCGATGGTTCTTCTTTCTCTGACGCTGCAAGAGTGTAGTGACTGTTCTAAACGAGCAAGTCTTGTAATATGAGTACATACAGTATACATGCGTCACATCACCACAACTGAGCCGATGGTTCTTCTTTCTCTGACCCTGCAGGAGTTTAGTGACTGTTCTAAATGAGAGAAGTCTTGCAATACAAGTAAGTATAGTATTTTGTATTAAAGGTTATGGGTTGTGGAACGAATCGTCTGAGTTTCCATTATTTCTTATGGGGAAATTTGCTTTGATATACGAGTATTTTGGATTACAAGCATGTTTTCAGAACGAATTGTGCTCCTAAACCAAGGTTTCACTGTATATCCATTCATCATTATTTAATATGAAACTCATAGTGCATATCCCCTTATATTAAAATGAATATCAGCCATCAAAATCAATTTTATGTCAACATATTCAAGCAAAATACTTTGTCAAAATTGTATACTTAATTGATCTGTAATGCATACATCAATCCTCCATTCACTGAATTACTTTAAATTATTAAAAATTGAGGCCCGGGAAAAAAAAATCCATTTGGACTAAGCATACTCATTGTCATTCACAAGGTGAACAACAACCTTGTGGTTAGAAAGGCAACAAAGCAGAATCTGGGAGAAATTAGTGATCCTTGAAAAACTGTGTTCAAGATCCCAGACATCATCCTAATTAATCCCCCAAAAGCTAGAAGCAAAGCCTGATGTGATGGTTGTGCCATATCGAGCAGTGACATGTCTAGGTAGACTTAAAAATCAAGCTATCCACACAGCATAGGAGAAAATACAGAAGAAAAGTGAGTTTAGAAATAACTTTCAGTGTGATAAATAAGTAGCTTCATTTCCACTCTGATATTAATTCCAGTATACGGTTCATTTCTAATTCTTTGCTGTAAATATAGTTCTAACCATGAAAGGATTAGCAGTAGAAATTGCTAATTTATGGCTTTATTCAAGAAATAAACATTTCCTCGGTGTTCTTAACCCAATGTGTAATTTATTATTTGATTTTTATGAATTTGAATAGAGGAAAAACTGTCCACTTTGATACAGATGGAATTTAATGGGCTAATATTCAACAGGAGATAACTAATTAGGAGGGCTCCTAACCTATTTCCCAATGATCAGGCTGTCCCTAGATTTTTTTTGAGACATGTTGAGAGGCATTTTAGAATAAAAGGTCTAAGTCCAACTTGGATGTTTCCAGCTGAATGTCCAAAATTGGAGGTACAACAATGGCCATTATCGAATGGAAACTGTTGGACATCCAAATATACATGGGAGTGACCTAAGGGATCTGGCTAATCAGAGTCTTGGGCCACTCCCAGTGCATCCAATAATGCACTGGGATGGAGGCCTAAGATTCCGGTTGGCCCAGGCACCTAAGGCCCCTCCTATGGAATGAGCTTTAGGTGCCTAGGCCAATCAAGGCCTTAGGCCCCTCCCTGGTGCCCACCATTCTGTGAAAGCAAGTTTGCCGGCCAGAAGGAGTAAGCAACCCTCTGGTCAGCCTGCGAGAAATAGATCTGGGGGTGGGCTTGGGGGTATCAGGATATCTCCATGGGGGTTCCAGCAGGAGGGAGTGGGTATCCCTCCTGCCAGTGATCTCCGGGGAGGGGGGTGAAGGGGTTCCTTCAGGATGGAGTGGAAATCCTTCCTACTGGGGGATGTCTCGAGGGGTGGCGGCAGGAGGAATTGGGCACGCCTCCTGCCATGGACTGTGTCGGGAGGGTTCACCGTTGCAGCAGGAGAAATTGGGCACTCCTCCAGCCACAATTTGGGGGTTGGGCTTTGGGGGCTCCAGCAGGGCATCCCTCCTGCCATCCGACATTGCGGGGGGACGAGTTCCCTGTTGTGGCTGCTATACTGATCATGGCATGGAGATTCCCTTGCTGTGATTGGCTCAGGGTATGCGTCTATTTGAAATGTAAACCAGCATTTTGCTTGTCTACATTTCAGGCGCCTATAGTGGTCTTAGGGAGATGCCCCCCTATATGTCTCATCCTGATTGGCTGGTTAGACAGAGGAAGGATGCCTACCACCGCCTAGAATCAGAACGCCGTGTATAGAATTTGGCCCTATATGTGCACCTGTTTGCATGTGTCCTAGCATGCTAAACATTTGCCTTAATTTCTCATATATACACTACACATGTATATAACCTGCAGGTAAGTATGCTTTCAGTTTGTAAATTGCTCTATAGCCCTTACCTTTGAATAGCCCATGGCTATATATACAGGTAGACCAGTATCATGAGGACAAATACCTTTTTGTTTCCTTTCTATTGAATTTGTGATATTGTTGAATTGTTGCAATGGCAGAAATAAAACAACTTTAAACAGTTAAAAATGTGTGTCAAGCAGTGTTTCTTGTTTAAAATCATCATTCTGCATATAAAAGCTTGTATTCCCAATACTCAATGTAACCTGCAGCACACCACTTCAAAGTGCTAAATTGTGTACTACCCGCAGGGTATATACGAGAAAATATGGTATATGGTCAAAAGGCATGAATATGTTAGCACCCAGTTTAAATAATTGCTATTCAAATGCCAGGACAGTACCATAGTTTATCTGGTTAGTGGTCATATTCAGGTAAAAAGAGTGTTCTAACTTTATCTACTTTGTTATCTGGGCATAGGTCTGAATATTAGCTGGCACCTGGATAACTTCTAGTGGCCATGCAAACCACGGATATTCAATGCCAGTATCTAGATTAGGCTGAACATTGAATAACCAGAACACGTTCTACCTAAGAACATAAGAACATAAGAAGGTGCCTCCACTGGGACAGACCAGAGGTCCATCCTGCCCAGCGGTCTGCCCACGCGGCAGCCCATCAGGCCTATCGCCTGAACAGTGGTCCCAGACTAATTTTGTAACTTACCTCTAATCCTCTACTTATTAGTGATTAGTAATGCTACTCCTCAGACTTGCTTCCTGCTAAGAACATAAGAATTGCTGCTGCTGGGTCAGACTAGTGGTCCATCATGCCCAGCAGTCCGCTCATGCGGCGGCCCTCCGGTCAAAGACCAGTGCCCTAACTGAGACAAGTCCTACCTGCACATATTCTTGTTCAGCAGGAACTTGTCTAACTGTCTTGAATCCCTAGAAGGTGTTTTCCCCTATAACAGCCTCCGGAAGAGCGTCCCAGTTTTCTACCACTCTCTGAGTGAAGAAGAACTTCCTTGCGTTTGTACGGAATCTATCCCCTTTTAACTTTAGAAAGTGTCCTCTCGTTCTCCCTACCTTGGAGAGGGTGAACAACCTGTCCTTCAGTACCTTAAATGTTTTGATCATCCCCTCTCAATCTCCTCTGTTCAAGGGAGAAGAGGCCCAGTTTCTCTAATCTTTCACTGTACGGCAGCTCCTCCAAGGAGATGTAATGCCTTAATCCCTCCAGTGGCAGTGTACCCTATGCATGCCTGAAACGGGTCTAAATAAGGACATCCTTCTTTTTTTGACATGGACATCTCTTCCCCTTCAGTAATTGCTGTTGGGCATCCAGATATCAGGCCTTTCCTAATTCTGCCAAAGTATACCCATAGCGTGCCTCTTTGCTTTTTGGACATACTGAAGTGTCAGACGTACTTTTTCTGCCTTTGTAAAATTGGAATTTGGATGTTTCAAGCACATTGATGTCCATGTTGGCCTTTTGAAATACCCATATGCTTCAAAAATAAGCATCCTAGGCACCTGGGTGCACCTGGGTGCACCTGGGTGCACCTGGGTGCACAAATGCTGCACTTGGATTAAGGTCGCTAATACCTACAGTAGCTTGGGAGCAGGAGTAATTGAGAACATGTGAAATATGCATGTCATTAATATCTGTGCCAATGCTCTACCCAAACCTCTCCCCTTAACACATGTACTCTAAAGTCATGCCTCTTTATCTACATGCCTACTCTCTGCCCCACCCTACCCTAAAATTATATTTTTTAGTGTGTGTGAATAGTGCGTGCATATGTAAAAAATTACTGTTGGATACCTGAGATCACCCTGCAGTAAGCCCTTTTGTGCTGTGGTAAGTACACATTAGTGCTTACTACAGCTTAGTAAAAGGACCACAGCTTTATTAATACCATAAAACAAAATAAGACTTGAGCAAACCAAGAAGGGCGGTGGCGTAGCGAGATGAGAGGCACCTGGGGCATTGGTGCACTTCCCCCTTCCTCTTTTCTTCCCTCCACCTCCATCCTCTCCTTCCCTGCCCCTTCCTGCTGTGCACACACTCCCTTCCCTTTCCCCGTACCTCTTTAGCGTTTCTGATGCGAGCAGCAACCCCAACCTGCTGCTCGCCCCAGCGCCGGCTCTTCCTCTGATGTCATTTCCTAGGTGCGGGACCAGGAAGTGATGTCAGAGGAAGAGCCGACACTGTCGTGAGCAGCAAGTTGAGGTTGCTGCTCGCACCCGGAATGTTAACGAGGTACGGGGGAAGGGAAAGGGGCAGGGGCAGAGAGGAGGACAGATGCCGGTGCCGCCACCAAAACGGTGCCCAGGGCGGACTGCCCTCCCATCCCCCTCCCTTACTAAGCCTCTGAAAAGGGGTATAATTCACCCCCTATACCACTGGTTTGTGGCAGCTCCATCTATCATATTCCAATGACAGACTCTAGTGGACAACTATCACAAACTGGGCCCATTCCTGGACCCAACAGGGAAAATATTTTAAGTCCTAGAATTAATATTCTAATGTCATCAAAAGTATTATTTTTATCCATCTTTGTATCGAAATTTCTTTCCTGCCATTTTTTTTTTTAAGGAAATGAAGGTCTGAATTTGCAATTGAATGAGGTTATAGCTTACAATTTGGAAAAATCATTGCGACTGGGCAAATAATCATGTTCCCTTAATAATTATTTATAAAAGGCATCTAAGACCATCGGCAAACTTTTATCAGAGAAATGGAGGAAGTCATCAAAAACTGTTAATGCTAATTCTTTCCTGTCAAAGAAAATGTTGAATTGTAGAATAAGGTCATTATAGTACCATTCTACATTTTTAGTCATAAATAAAAATTTCATTGTGTTGGATTTTAATCACCGAGTTGGGCCATTTTATTAAGGCTGAAACCAGGATAAACTAGACAATTATAACAGACACTGGATGTAATTCATCTTGAATTTATTAAAAGTCTTTTTTTCATTTTTGACCCATGGGATTTAGAAAAACCAGAAAAGGGAATAAAATGAGAGCTTAACCTTTAACATTAATGTTATAACCCAGTGCTGCAAATCAGCTCTTTCTATGCTTTTCTAGCATAAAATATAGCACAGCAAAGGATGTGAAAGCTTCAGCTTGAGACTGCTTATAGTAGAGGGATTTTTTTTCTTGATGTCCTAATATGTTTTTAATTAGTAATGCAATGAAGTTGGCAGCAATTTGAAAAGTTTCATTACTATTGCACTTTAGAATGCTCACCTATATAACATATTGGGATCTTTATGTTCTTTATAGTAGCTGCATAAGACTTCTTTTAAGAATATTAGGGTCCCTTTTACTAAAATATAGTACAATATGGTACTTACCTTGCATTAAAGGGAAAAATTAATTTGTGCTGGGTGCAGATTCTGACAGGGGAGGGAAAGAAGGGGGCTGGGTGCAGAATCTGACAGGAGAGGGAGGGAAAGAAGGGGGCTGGATGTTGAGCCTGACAGAGGAGGGAGGGAAGAGGGCTAGGTACAGAGTCTGGCAGGGGAGGGAGAGGGGGCTGGGTGCAGAGCCTGACGGAGTAGGGAGGGAAGGGGGCTGGGTGTTGAGCCTGGCAGGGAGAGGCTGGGTGCAGGGGGTAGGGAGGTGGGAAGGCAGGGAGGACAGATGCTCAGTGGGTTGTGAAAGACAGATATTGCACGTACTGGGAGAGGGTTGGGAAGGACAAATACATGAGCTGGGGGGGTTACAAAAGGAGGAAAAGAGAGATGCTGCGCAGGTGGAGTATTAGGAAGGGAGAGAAAGAAATGCTGCTGGTGGGGGAGGGAAAAGGAATGGAGAATTGTTGGACATAGGTGTGTGATGTGAGAGGGAAAGAGATATGATGTATATGGGAAAAGGAAGAAAGAGGGAGAATTGTTGAACATGATACTGGTGGAGAGGAGGGAGGGAGAAATGTTATACTGGGAGGGAGGAGAGATGACCCAAAGAAGTGAGAGATGTCAGACCACAGAATGGAAGGGAAGGAGGGGAGAGAGAAATGCCAGACAGCAGAAAGGAGAGGAGAGAGAAATGTCAGACCACAGAGAGGAGAGAGATATTAGACCTCGGGAAGAGGGAGGGAGGGAAGGGGAGAGAGATGCCAGACCATGGGAGAGGAGAGAGATTCCAGGCTATGGGAAAGAGAGGAGAAAGATGTCAGACCATATGAGGGGGGAAGGAGGAAGACAGAGATGTCTGACCATGGGAGAGGGATGAGATGGTGCATAGGAATGAAGGGGAAGGGGAGACAAAGGGAGGAAATGGTGCACAGCAATGGGTGAATAGGGAAGAGATAAGAAGAAATGCTTCTTATGGATAGATGTGAGTAGGGGAGAAGAAAAAGGGAGGAGATGAAACAATTGGATAGATGGGAAGGAAAGACATGGAAAAGTAGATTTTGAGAAGAAAGCTAAATGTTAAAAGTTAATGCTAAAGACGGATGTATCAATATAATTCGGCTACTAGTGTCTTATCTTTACTATCCATCCAACAATTTCAACTAGAATGTAGATATTAGGACTGGATAATGACAAATTTTCACCAAAACCTTACAAGTGAGTAAATGTGAACGCCTCAGTCCCACCACTCCACCGCTGTTAAACGTTGCAACTGCGGGAAGAATTACGTGGCAACTATCATCATTGGCTGTTCTGCATTTGTTAATTTTTTAGTTTCTTAAAATTTCTATATAGCTTACTAGTATGCTTTGTTATACGTTTGTCTTTTTAGTTTTTTTTATATATTCATGTATGCCTTTGATAGTACTTATACACTTATCTTTGCATCCTGCCAAAACCTGGGAGCCAGACCCGACATGTTTCGCGCTATAGCGCTGTATCAAGGGTCTCCCGGGTGTCCGTTGTCATCCAACTCCACAAGAAAAATTTAAAGGAGAAAGATCTTAAATTTTTCTTGTGGAGTCGGATGACAGCGGCCACCTGGGAGACCCTTGATACAGCGCTATAGCGCGAAACATGTCGGGTCTGGCTCCCAGGTTTTGGCATGATGCAAAGATAAGTGTATAAGTACTATCAAAGGCATACATGAATATATAAAAAAAACTAAAAAGACAAATGTATAACAAAGCATACTAGTAAGCTATATAGAAATTTTAAGAAACTAAAAAATTAACAAATGCAGAACAGCCAATGATGATAGTTGCCACGTAATTCTTCCCGCAGTTGCAACGTTTAACAGCGGTGGAGTGGTGGGACTGAGGCGTTCACATTTACTCACTTGTAAGGTTTTGGTGAAAATTTGTCATTATCCGGTCCTATAAAGATGGATGTATGGCAGAAAGTGAAGGAGAGAAAACAGCAAATGGATAAGGTAGCCCTGGATACACAGTTAAGAACACAGACAGAAGGATGTGCAGCCACAGACTGGGAAAGATGGTTTGAAAACCAAAATCACCAGGCAACAAAGGTAGGGGAATATGATTTTATTTTCAATTTAGTAATTGAATTGTGTCAGTTTTGAGAAATTACATCTGCTGTCTATATTTTGCACTGCTCAGGAAGAAATGCATTTGTTTCTATTTCTCTGGGGGTTGTACTGCATGCAGAGTCTTGCATCTTAGGGTTTTGTTTGTATATATTAGTACTTTTAGTTTATGGTCCTGTATTTACATAAGGGTTATCTGTGTTCAGCATGTGTGACCAAGGCCAGGTGTTCTGGTAGGAATGAATGTTGTGTAGTTTAATTTTGTGGTTAACCATTATGTATTGTTAATAAGATTATATTGTGGATGTATAAATTAATGGAAAAAATGGTATTACAATTAGTACTATTATGGGGGTGGGGGGTGGGGTCTGGGGCGGAGCTTGGGTGGTGTCTGGGGCTGAACTTGCGGGCCCCCCCAAACAAAAAAGCGTTCCACTGCCTATATAACTACTACTGAAATATTTGGGCCCTTTTACTAAGCCATGGTAAAATTTGAAGTTATCATGGTTTAATCTAATCTAATTTAATACAAAATACAAATTTGAGTTATCAACTAACTTTCTCACCATAATTCAAATCTGAGACTAACAGACTTTCCCACCAAAATTCAAATTCATGACTGATGGTCCTCCCTGTTCTCAATCAGGTCAGTGAACTCACAAACTGCATACCCTGAAGAAAGCCACAGTATACCTTGACTTAGACATGCTGCAACCTGATGTAAATGCTGGTATCAAATAGGCAGTATTTAAAAATTGCGTGCGTAGCTTTTCAAAATACCCCCAACATGACCATGGCCATGCTCCCTTTTGAGTTATGAGCTAGTATGGTTAGTCACCATGCCTATGCAATCTATCAACTCACAGAGTAAAATGATTGGTTTTCAAGTGCAGATATTAAATTATTCTGGATGCATTTTTTTTTCACTTGTTCACTGTGCTGCTAGGAATAGATGCATGCGGAAAAAAACTCTGTCATATTCTATTAGCTGTAAATTATCAACTAGTACAATCCCTAATTTTATTTGTCACATTCTGTTGCAGTGCTGCTCTCTCTCGTTCCCATTCTGTCATGCTGGCAGGCCCACTTTGCCCCAGGTATCATGGCATGGCCATCTGCACCCGACATCTGTCTCTCTATTGATCACACGGGTTTAGCACTTGATCAAACAGAGTACGACAAAACACATCTCTTTTGGCATCACTGCCAACTGCTGCACAGAGACTGAAACAAAAGCATTCCTGAGCCTATCATCTAAGTGGCACAAAAAAGAGATTTTTTTTTCCCCTGCTACAAAGGAAACATGAATAGTCTGATGGAAATGTGAATGAAAAGAAAAAGATTGTCATGGATTTGTATTTAAGTTTCTATAGTTAGTAGAGTTTTATAGCATATGGGATATCAAATGTGGTTTGGTAAAAACAATGTATTGAATTAAAAAAATGTACAGTAGAGACCCATCAAACAAACAGTATTCTGATCTATTTGCTACCTATCCTTGGCACTGTATGCATCCATCTAACAATTGATCCGCAGATAGATACATACACACACACACATAAACACAAAAAGTATCACAATATTGGCTTTGATGGCAAAGAAAAATGTTGAAACAGCTCCAGGGGTAGTAAGAGAAATATAAACGTGCTGCCCACAAAGTCTCAATTCTAGACCGAGAGAATCTGCAATTAAAGATTAAAGTACATTAAAAATAACTTCTTCATACCGATGCCCTGCAGTAAGAGTTTTGCCATTGAAAAGAAAAAAAAATTGCTAAGGCCCCACAGCCTCTGGATGCAAATGTAGAGGCTTTTAATATCTCGGGGTCTACAAGATTCTTAGTTTTTGACATGTCATTTCTTTAGTTTGTTACTTTTTAGACTGTCTAGCCAACAATCTAAGCCAGGAATGCAGGAGTTCAAAGCATGAGGTCTACAAACAGGTCTGGTTTTCAGGATATCCTCAATGAATATTCATGACAGGGATTTGCATGAATAGTATTTTCACTGTACGCAGAACTATTTCAACATATCCATTGGGGATATTGGGCTAGATTCACTAAGCAAACTGATCGTGTACCGATCGATTTGTGAAACCTTTGCGACCAGATTTCCTCCGACCTGATTCAGTAACCTGTGTAGCGATCTGATCCCGATCCGTGCATGCAAATGGGACATGATTCACTACACTTTTTTTCTGACACACCGACTGGCTGGACGATGAAGAACAAGCGACTGGTGAGGACTAGTCGCTCATGTAAAAAACTGCTCTCTGCCCCGTTCAGGCTTCTCTGCTCTCTGCCCTGCTCATGCATAGAAATGTGCTCATTTTTTTTCTGGCTCTCCGGTTCTCCTGCTCTCTGCCTGCCCCGACTCTCGCTGGCTCCCCGGCTCTCCTGCTCTCTGCCACGACTTGCTCGCTGCCTGCCCTGACTCTATCTGCCCCTACTTGACTCTCCTGCTCTCTGCCGCCCTTTCCTGCAGCATGAGCACGTGGTTTTAACCCGCTTTAAACCCGCGGATTAAAACCACGGGCTCGCACTGCGGGGAAGGGCGGCAGAGAGCAGGAGAGCCGGGGCCAGTAAAAAAATAAACAAACACCCCCCCACCCCAGACAGCAAACACATGAGCAAACCATCTACAGGCAAAGTAGATGGTCTGCACATGGTCAGGATCGCTACCTTGCGATCCAGGTCAGCGGATGGGGGCGTGCCTCTGATCGCCCCATTTGAATGTTCTTGGTTCCTGAATCGATCGGCCCTGCCTGGATCGGACATGGATCGGTCACAATAGGGCAGGTTAGTGAATCTAACCCATTGTGAAGGCCTGACCTGTTTGCAGCACTTGAGGCCTGAATTTCTGCATCTCTGACCTAAGTGGTTTACAAAAGTACACAGATAAAATACACTTGGTTAAAATATCTAAATAAAAAAAACATTAAAAAAACCAAAACAAGGACTCATACTGTCACCTATTTTCTTTAATATCTACCTTAATCCTCTAGCTAAGCTGATTTGGTTGTCAGATACTCATTTCTACATCTGTGTGTATGATGTACAGCTACTCACACCCATTGACTAGACATACTTGGAGCCCTGGATAAACTGCCTACCTAAAAGCAATTCAAGCACGGACTATTAACAACAAGCTTTATCTGAATCAAAGTAAAATAGAGCCCCTCTGGGTCGTATACCCTAAATCTAAATTTCTTTTGAAAGCTACAAATTCTTCCTTAAATTACAGGTCAGGAACTTTGGGGGTACTGCTGGACTTTACACTTACATTGATCCCCTAAGCCCAAGCTATCAGTACAGTACAGGACTAAATTTTAAACTCTCTGTTCTATCTTAAGGCTCTTAAAAGAAATGAGCCAGGATTGCTCTATATTAGAAACATAGAACATAGAAACATAGAAAGATGACGGCAGAAAAGGGCCACAGCCCATCAAATCTGCCCACTCCACTGGCCCACCCCATCCAGTCTGAGTGCCGATGACTCAGTTCCTTAGCTCGACCTTCGTAGGGATCCCACATGGATGTCCCATTGGGACTCATACATCAGCCATTCTGAACTACATCACCCATTTCCAATAATAACTCTTACATTGTTCCATTGGGCAAATATTGGCCGCAGCTTTATTTCATATTATTTCAAACATTAATTTTCAAAACTTTGAAAACATACCAAACTTAGCCCTTAACAATTTATGATTTCCTTCCAAGAGCTATTCGGTATCGACACTAGCTCTCTTATACCAAACTTTGCCTAATCTCCTGGTGACTTACGGTGTTGTCAAGTCACCTCACCTCGTGGCGGTGTCGCACACGAGGACATATTTACTATTCACAATCATAGTACTTCCAATTCTATCTGCCTCTCATAAGGCTCTGCCCTTAGGCCTGCCAACATACTAGCTGCGACTGACCCTCCCCCCACCCCCCACAATTCCCACCTTCCTCCCCATCATTCACCCTCCACTCTCTTAACTCTCCAAAGCGGTGGGAGGGAGGGAAACTGAAAACCCTTTCCTCTCCTCCCTAGCTCTTTCCTCCGTGTTTCTTATTTAGCCCGCCAATTTCTTTCTTCTCTCTTCATCTCTAGCTCCACCCTTTTCCTTTTTCCCACCAATCCCCTGCTCTTACCTCCCTCCAATCAAAATTATCCTCCTTGTTACTAACCCCTCACTCTTCTTTCCCACCCCTATTCCACCCTCTTTCCTTTAAAATGCTTTGGCCTTCGATATCGCCCAATGTTATTGTCCACCCAGATTAGCTGTGTGGCCTTTTGTATCTCCAAGGCCGCCAAGGTTCTCCCAAGAAGTATCCCTAACCACAACCTCTGTAAAGGAAAATCACACAATGTGATTCCCACCAACAAACCTCCAAAATACTGTCCTGAAAAGCCAGAACACAGCAACTCAAATTTTTGCCAAAACTAAGCTAACTCACCAGTTGGCCTGTAGTTACTGTGTACTTCTTAATATGGAAGCTATATAACATTTGGATGCATTTTCAAGCCTTTAGCAAAAGTAGAAAATATAGTGGGGTTCATTAAAAAAAAAAAGCCCAAAAAATGGCATTTGGACGTTCTGTTTGCTAAAACGTCCAAAATGCCATTTCCAAAACTCATTTTGTAGATGGTTTTCTATGTTGTTTCTCTGCAGTGCATCTAAATATCAAGGGGGCATGATGGGGGTGTTTTAGGCGGAATTAGGGCATACTTATGATTTGGATGTTTTTCTGCAATAATGGAGCATTTCAGAAAACGTTTGGGGAAAACTTGGATGTTTGAGGCCAAAAAGATATCCAAACTGACCAGATAATCACTGGAGGCATGAAGGCATAACCCCCTTACTCCCCCAGTTTCCACTGACCACTTCCCACCTCCCAAAGATGTGAATGAAACAGTACACGCCAGCCTGTATGAGAGCTTCAGATGTAATGGCCAGTCCTATTAGAGCAACAGGCAAGTTTCTGGAGTAGCCTAGTGGTTGGTGCAGTGGACTACAGAGGAGGGGACCCAGCCCATATCACACTCTAACTAGTATACTGTACTTATGTTGACACCTGCATGAATAAGGTCTATGGCTTATACAGTTGGGTACAGTAGATTTTGGGTGAGTTTTAACGAGTTCAACATACAATCTAAGGGGGGTTATGGTGAGATGCATACCTGGGACCTTTTATGTGAAATTCACTGCAGTGCCCCCACTGCTCTGCTGGGATGTCTGTATGGTCAGTCTGCTAAGAATGCTGACCTCCTCCTATGCCCTATTGGCTGGTTTTTTTTGTGGTTTTTTATTTTTATTTTTTTAATGGATCAAAAAGATAGACACACTGAGGACAAACACGTCTAAGAAATAGCTATTTTTGAAACAAAAAGTTAGACTTTTTCTGGTTTTAAAATGGTTTCTTTACTGGATTTGTGTACATTTTCCCCCCAACGGTTGAGTTGGGCATGCATGAAGGCAGCAGCGCCCGTATTTCCTTTTTCAATCCAGTGCGAGTCCCGAAGATATTAAGTGCTCTTTTTACAAAGGTGCGTTAGGGCGGAATCATTTTTTGGACTTTTTCATATTTATATTCACAATAGTTACTATGTTTTGGCCTTTCAATTAACAGTGCCAATAAAAAAAAAAGAAAAGAAATTAAATTAGGTGCCTAAATAGGCCGGCACTACTGATTTAAGAAGCTAACCTTAGGTGCCATTTATAGAATCAGGGCCCAAGTTTCTTATGCAAAGGAGCCAAATAGATATTAAGCAATGCGGCTGATAGGGTTGACCCTTGTGGTACTCCTATCTCCAGGGAAAACCAATCAGATACACCGGCTGTAGTTCTGACTTGTTGCCTGTTCATGAAATAAGATGTGAACCAAGTTAATACTGTCCCACCTATTTCAAAAAGAAGCTGTAACAATCTATTTAGATGAATTATTTCAACATCTGCAGTTATATCATTAAAAATAAACAGATATAGATACCCAATTCTAAAGACCAGTATACGAGGGGGTGCTGAAAAGTTCTCAGCCCAACCAACCAATTTCCAAAATTATGAGTGTTAGTCTTCCACTATAGCAGAATAGAATGTTATCTAATTTTGTTAAGTGTCAATTTGCAGTAACAAAATTATTTTGTTTTGACAAAGTTTCAGATCACTGCTTGAACCATTTCTACGTCATTCTCTTCTTGGTTGGGCTGAGAACTTTTCAGCACCCCCTTGTACTGAGTCACAAAGTCTCAGAATTGTGAGCTTTATGAAATCCATGTTGATGTCCATCTAAGGTAGCTTTAGATTCAATGAAAGCATCTTGTTGCATACGAGTCATGTTTTCAACCAGCCTACTAAAAAAAAATAGTATATTTGAAATTGGGCAATAATTCTTACAGGATGTATTAATGCTTGCTTCAGTCTTTCTGGCATGTAACCATCTCAAAGTGAGACATATAGCAATATAGAAAAAAAAAACCCCAAACAACCCTCAGTAAGCAATTCTGTCCGAAACTTCAAAATAAAAACTGACACTAAGTCTAAAGTACTTGAACAGTCATTAATCTTCAAGATTATGGTACTAATCTCTGAAGCACTTGGTAAATCAAATGCTTTCCATAACCCAGAATCCTCAACAACCACCAAACTTTGTAACTTCTGACAGGACATTACTGTATTAATCTTCATCTTAAAATAGGAGGGACATTTATCTGCAGGAGGAATAGCTTCCTTCTGTGGAGCTTCTCATAATTTTAATAGGCTTTACACCCAGCAAATAGCTCAGACAGCCTTGATATGGCTTTTATGAACCTTTTTAGCAAAAAATTATTTCCTAACACAGAAAATTTATAATTTTTCAAGCACAATGATTAGTATTATATAACTTTATTCAGTTTCCTTTCTAACTTGTGCAAATTGTGCATGATCACTTGTAAAACCAAGGAATAAAAGGAATTTTATTAGGTTTCTTCTGACTTACTGAGGCTTTAGCGAATTTTGACACTTCAGTCTCTCAGATATCTAATAACTCATCCATATATGTTTATTAGAAGATTCTATACTGCTACTGACTGGGGAGTCAATTGAGAGCTTGAGAGCAGTTTGCATTAGCTTCAGTAAAGGTGTTACAATACATGATCTTCAGTAATGGTGTTACACTACATGAATTACGGTAAGTACGTTTCCCCAGCGCTCGGGCCACCCATACATCGTTCAGTTCATTGTCGGAAGCTGTAGTGAAAGCATCTCAATGTGATTTTTGCCTTTGTGTAGTGTAGTGAGGAAAATACTGTACTGTATTATTATTATTTGTTAATATTTTACCTTAAAATCCAGTGTATTTACTGTTAAAATTTGAGTTTGTGGGACCCAGGAACGGATTAATCCAGTTTCTATTATTTTAAATGGGAAAAATTGTCTTGGAACTCAAACGATTTGGAACTCAAACAGGGTTCTGGAACGGATTAAGTTCGGATTCCAAGTTATCACTGTGTATGTATATCTTACCTACTCTATATATACCATCTATGTAAATACAGTATTATTATACAGTGGTACCTTGGTTTACGAGCATAATTCGTTCCAGAAGCATGCTCGTAAACCAAAATACTCGTATATCAAAGTGAGTTTCCCCATAGGAAATAATGGAAACTCGCTTTGATACGTTCCCAGCCCCCGAGGCCAGCGGCGCTGCTCTATCCCCTCCCCCCCCGAGAACAGGCATTGCTCTCCCCGAAGGCCCCCCTGCGATCCGGCACCCTCCCCCCTGCGATCTGGCCCCCCCCCCCCGCGATTCAGCACCCCCCGCCACGATTCGGCACCCCCCCCGCCGCTTCTTACTGTCATCTGGGCCTCGACACCGGCACCGACATGTCCTGTGCGTTGGTGCCGGTGCCCGAAGATCGGCCTCCTCTTCTTGCTGGGCCTTGAGCATCTGCGCATGCTCAAGGCCTGCGAGTTCACGCTCTCTCCGAGATTGTCGGAGATCTCGGAGAGAACGTAAACTCGCAGGCCTTGAGCATGCGCAGATGTTCAAGGCCCAGCAAGAAGAGGAGGCCGATCTTCGGGCACCAGCACCAACGCACAGGACATGCCGGTGCCGGTGCCGAGGTCCAGATGACAGTAAGAAGTGGCGGGCAGGGTACCAAATCACGGCGGGTGGAGGGTGCCGGATCGCGAGGGGCGCCACTCGCAAATCGAGGCATGCTCGGTTTCCAAGGCGCCAATTTTGCGAATGTTTTGCTCGTCTTGCAAAACACTCGCAAACCGGTGCACTCATAAACCGAGGTACCACTGTAATTTCTATATGTCATATATTCATCTTTATTTCTCATCTCAAAAGACCAAGATAGTCCACCTGTCTGTAATAAATCATAATTAGATTTTTATACTGAGAAACTGCTACATGGGAGATCACAGCTTTATTTAATAAACACTTACGGCCTCTTTTACAAAGCCGCACTAACGGCTGCTCTGCGCTAATGGTCCCGAAGCCCATAGAAATTTAAAGGGCTTCGGGGCTGTTGCTGCACGGCTTTGTAAAAGAGGCAGTTAAGCTAAAATTGGAGCAAATGATGGTTTGACCATAATATAGGGAATGTTATTAAATTTTGACACTTTAGTATCACACAATTTGTTCCCGGGGAGGACACCCAATGAATCATTAATGTGACCTTTAATGTGAGCCGAGCTACACTATTTATCGATTGTTGGAAATTTAAAGCAGACATTATTCCTAAAGTCACATCCAAGTTATCAGAATCCAGCTCATAAAACTGTAAAATAGCCCCTCCCCCATTTAAATGGTTGAAGGAAATTCACAGAGTAGAGTTAAAAGCCAATCCAGAAATAAAGATACATCATGTACTGTTCCATTGAAGGGGAATGTGGTCATACAAATAGAAAAATGTGTCTATTGCAATTTCAAAGAAGCAGAATAGACCATTCAGTAGGTGTCAACCAACAATCAAATAACACATCCCCCTACCTTTTTTTTTTTTTTTTTGCTGGTTACACATAACTTGGAAGATCTCATACCCTGCAGCACCCAATTTTTGTAGACAAAAATTATCTGTAGAAGTGATCCATGTTTCAATAATTCCTTACAGATCTAATACATTATCTAGCAATCGTTTATGCTTTGTTTCTAGGAGAACTGGCTTTTACAAATGTAACTTTAGGATATTCAGAAACAAGACAACACTAAAAAGACAGCTGCTGCATTAGAAGTACAGGACACGAAGCGATATGTTTTAAAATGGTCTATGTATAAAAGCAATAAGATCCCCATATTTACTGCTGGCAGTGACTACAGATATTAAGGAAGACTTAGGCCCCCCTTTTATCAAACTGTGTTAGGGTTTATTTTTTTTATCACAGGCTGCTGCAGTAAAAGTTCTGATGCTCCTAGAATTCAATTCCCACTGCAGCTCCCTGTGACTCTGGTGACTCCTTTGCCCCAGAAACAACCAAAAATCCACACCTTAGATTGTGAGCCCACTAGAGACAAAGTACTTGCATATAATGTGCACAGCACATTTCTGTAGTGGTACATCTACAGTAGTTATTGTTGGGTTCAAGGAAGAAATTTGGGAGGGTTCCTTAAAGCCTATAAGCAAGCTACAGCTCCTTCAACTTTGACTAGGCCTATGACATGGAGAGGGGAGGGGGGGGGGGGCAAGCCAGTTGCCTTGCCATCTGGCTGGATTCCTGGTACACTTTCTAGTGGGAATTATCAGTCTATAGGAGGTACTGGAGATCATGGAAGGAGGTTACAGCATAAAAAGAACAAGAATATACAGAAATGTCATTCCTAAATAAAGACCTGAGGTAGATGGAGGAGAATCCACCAGAGCTATTGCCCAAGCAGTCACCTACAGCAGGTTCTTCAAGCAATATTGGACAATACCAGATTTCTACCAATCTACTGACCTTTAAGCCAGTTGTCTTCTATGAAGGATTCTAATATTTCTTTTCTTTTCATTCTTTTTTTTTTGGGGGGGAGGGGTGTCCAGTATACTGGCTCCAGTATACTGATGTGTAGCCGTTTTTACTTTCCTACTCATAATGTAATTCCTGTCCTTCAATCATACAGTTTATACATTGTAGCTTTGTTGTGTTCTAATACCATGTATTTACACAATTAAAACACATTAAAAAAAATTTGGAAATAGTATATTCTTGTAATAGATAAAAAGGGTTTCACTTTTCCAGCTAGAATTATGAACATTGGCTACTGCATATCTGCCTTTATTATACTGTATATTAGCAAGAATTAGACAGGTCTGTATAAATTATTCATAAGATTTTTTTTTCGTAGCCAAATACATTTCCATGTACAGTTATACCAACAAATTAATAACATTGAAATTGTTCTTGTTAAGGTTAAATTTCTTCCCACCCTACATATTTCAGTCATTAAAGTAAGACTTTTATCATCTCGTTTAAATGATATCTCACATTAATGCGGAGATACATGAAAGCACTCAAATGACCAGTTCTTCTGTAATGCATTCTATATGATCAGATGCTAGGTCAAGGCTGGGCAGAGAGTATGAAGTGGTATCAAGTGGAAACTAATTAAAAGCTACTTACTATAGAACATTACAGAAATGAGAGTCCCATCGTCTTCAAAGGGTGGTGAAAAATTATATCGTTGAAAGGCTTGTAGCATTTCTCGTTTGCTATTTGCATGACAACATGCTTTCTTTAGAATGCAAGACTAATATGAAATAAGAATTTCAATTCTATAGTATCTTGGAACATGATGATTTTAATATTGATTGTATTTAGGTCCTTCGTTGAGTTGTTTTATTTCTGTGGAGCCTTTGAAAGTAAAGGCAAAATTCAAGTTCTATACAGAAATCAGTACATATAAAAAGGATTCCAAATAAAATCAGATCTAACAGCAAGCAGTAAATGAAATGTAGTGTCAACATGCAAGTGGATCACTTCTAAAAGACTTAGGACAATATTTATCAAATTTTCCTCTCATTTATTGTTCATTAAGAAGCTAAGTATGGGTACTTATTTATTTTATTTATTTAAGATTATTTATAGCCCACCTATCCACAAATCTAAGCGGGGAACAATAAATACATACATAATCATAGAGATCAAATACTAGTCAGAGAACAAATACAAGTCAAAGCGATCAAACACTATCCCCACAAATACTCCTGGTTTACCAACAACTTAAGAAATAACGCCCCTCCTTTACAAAACTGCACTCGCGTTTTTAGCGCCAGCTGCCATGACAGCTCCCATGCTCATAGAATTCCTATGAGAAGTCCGAGCTATTACCACCATGGCCGGCACTATAAAAGCTAGTGTGGCTTTGTAAAGGAGGGGGTAAGAAAATAGAACTAAGGCGAGCAAAAAGAAAATAGTACAAATCTAGGATTAACAATGACAGCTCAAAATAGAAGGAACTACGTGAAGAATATGTTAAAAAAACCTAGAGGCTAAAAAGATACACTACTCCCAACAACTATTAAAGTACCCCAATAGATCAAAATATCTTTTAAAATTTATAAAAAAAAAATATTCACAACGTCACAAGGAGACAACCGATGCCTTAACACCAAACTCAACAGTGAAACGCTCTCAGACTACTTCACTGACAAAGTAGACAAAATATGGTCTCACCTCGATTCCACTATGCTACAGACATCGTCTCCCCCATGACTCAGAGAAGATAATTAAACCTACAACTGGGAACCTAAATCATTTTGAAACTGTCTCCCACAACGACATCACCGAGATACTAGACACGAATTGCCCTTCTGGCTCAAACCTAGACTCCTGTCTGCTTCACCTCCTAGTGGCTGTGAAAGATGCTTTTGTAGACTCCATCCTTCCTCTCATCAACACTTCTCTACAAACAGGCATAGTGCTAACAAACTGGAAGTCAGCGGTTATCAGACCGATCTTGAAAACCCACACTCAACCCTAATGTGCCCGGCAACTTTAGGCCTGTCTCCAAACTACCCTTCCTCTCCATGAACCTGGAAAAAACAGTATTAAACCAATTACACTATTTCATCGACAAACAAGGAACCCTATCTGCCTTCCAATTGGGATTCATGAAATTCCACAGTACTGAAACCATCCTCAACATCATCAACAACTGCTAGAAACTCATGGATAATGGTAATGATGTCCTTCTGGTGCTACTGGATCTCAGCACGTCATCCAACACTATTGACCATACTCGCCTCATTACATGGCTCTCTGAAATTAGTATCTGAGACACTGTGTTATGATGGTTCACCTTCTTCCTGAATAATAGATCCCAAACTGTACTGCTGAACGATGCACTATCGAAACTGAAACTGATCATCTTCAGGGGCTTTACTATCCCCCCTATTATTCAATCTCTACATTAGACCTGTCTTAGACATAGCCCACTCTTCGCAGATGAAATCCAACTATACCTACCGCTAGGAGAATCCTGTGACACCCACTCCTAAACTGCCTCTCAGAAATAAAAAACTGGCTGTCCGTCAACAAATTACAACTAAATGCCTCCAAAATGGAACTCCTTTGGATCCACAAAGAACAGTGCGACTACATCTGTCGCTTTCTACACTAGGACTCAACTATTATAACTGCAAAAGACCAAGCACGCAGCCTAGGAATACTCCTTGACTCTAACCACATCTCTCAGGTGGTATCTTCCTAATTTTACTACCTGCATAACTCAAAAAATAAGGAACTACTTTTTTGACTATTCTTCATGGACTACTGCAACATGCTATTCAACGGTGTTACGGCAAAGAACATACTATGTCTCCAGCATGTACAAAATGCGACAATCAGACTTCTAAAAAACCTCCATCCCCGTGACCCTGTCTCTTAGGCTCTATCATTGGCTCACTGGCTGCCCTTAGCCAAACATCATGTTTTCAAGGGTCTGATGCTAGCGTTCAAATCCTTGCATAATATGCCAGGCTACATGACGACCAAACTTCCTCCATACTTGCCAAACAGGTCCCTCTGCTCCCAGGATGAAATACGCCTCAAAATGCCCCCTGGTTGTGCCTTTCAACTGCAAACCGCCAAATGACACTCCTGCTACCACTTCATACCAACCCACTGGAATCAACTGCCCCCACAGATTAGATCACATGAAGGACTCCTCAACTTTAGGAAAGCAATGAAAACATACCTGTTCATCTAATTCCCCTGCCCCAACTGATAGATTACAAAGAAATGTATATTGATATAAGATCCCAATTCTCATGAGAATTCATGGGAGCCAGTCAGGAAGCCGCTCAGCGCTGAGCAGCAGCACCAAAATGGCTCCTGCTTAGTGCTGCTCAGCGGCTGAAGAAACCAGAACTCACGACAGCCACTGACCAGCCGGGTTAGTAGCGGGGGAGGAGCGAAAAGTTCACTCCTGCCTGCTTCACCTCTGGACCACCAGGTATCGGAAGAGCAGGTAAGATGGACAGGGCAGGGAGGGGTGGGGGGCAGATCCTGGCGGTACCCTGCATTTTTTAGGCAACCACATATAGAATTTAGTCCATGGTGTGCACTCTGACATTTGTTTTAAATGACAACCCATCTCTACAACAAATCATTGATATACTGGTCCTTAATGCAGATTTTTTATGTGGGGACCATGACTGTTAACTGACCATTCTAGGAAATTAGAAGGAACCTATATTTAGAAGGTTTTCTCCTTTTGTAGAAATAATAGAGACCTGTATAGTTTTGAGTTCTGGGCCCAATTCTACTTGTGCCACTTAAAAAATTGGTGCCAACTACTGTGGCGCCAAGCACGATTCTATAAAAAGTTATGCCTATTGCATAGAATCATACTTGGCGCAAACTAACCACTGCTATGCTTCACTAGGTGTCGCAACTTTTAGGCATAGCCTATTTATTTACTTTAAATAATGGGTGTAAAATTCAATGAACAGTCTCGGTTCACTTTATACTCCAATAGCTCTTTCCTAAACAATTTTTATGTTTATATATGTCACAGTATTAAAATTCATATACTGTACTAAATATGGTAGTAGTAGTAGTAGTAGTGCTTGAAAAATGGCTACATTGTAGCTCTCTGTGCTAAATATTCAAACAGCACCTATTTTCAGTCATTGCACTGATTTTATATTCATTTGTCCATTTTTATATTTAGGCCTCCTTTTACAAAACTGTGATAGCAGTTTCTAGCGCGGGGAGCTGCGCTGAAGGCCCACGCTGCTCCCGATGCTCATTGAGTTCTTATAAGCGTTGGGAGCAGCGCGGGCCATTCAGCGTGGCTCCCCATGCTAGAAATTGCTATTGCAGTTTCATAAAAGAGGGGGTTAGTTTCAATAGCAGGCAACGTCAATGTTTTAAGTGCAATATCTCTTGCAAGTCAAATCTCCTGAGAATTCTTGTCTGATATCAACTTTACACTCTGATTGTTATAGTCAAAGCCAGAAAATGTGCCCAGTTGTTCAGATAGCTTGGTCCACTTCCATTTAGGGCTTTGAATAGGGTGCAGTAGAATTTGTGTTGTATGCGTGCTTGTAGTGGGAGCCAGTGTGAATCTTGGAAAACTGAGGTAATGTGGTCGTATTTTTTCAGCGAGTATATTAGTCTTAGGGCTGTATTTTGGACTGTTTGTAATTGTTTAGCATGTTAGCAGGGTAAGACAGGTAAAGTATGTTACAGTAGTCCAGGAGTCCTAGGATTAGCGCTTGCACTATGAGTTTGAATTGTTCATTGTTGAAGTATTTTTGGATTTGTCTTAAGTTGCGCATGGTTGCGAATGCCTTCTGAACCGCTTTGCTAATTTGAAGTTGCATGGTGCAGCCTTTGTCTATCATTATTCCCAGCAGTTTTAGGTTGGATTGTAAAGGATATGTGATGGAGTTTATTTCTAGGTTTCTGTCTGCTGCGTAGGCCTTGATTTCTATAGGTAGAATCGAGATTTTGTTGAGGTGGTTTTGGCCCAGTGAAGGTGTTTCTGGCTGTTGAGATTTTGTTTCTGAAGAATTCAGCCAATTGATTGGCTGTGGGGGGAGGGGCAGTTTTGGTGGCCAGAAAGGGTTTGGTGTCTGTGAGTTCCTTTAGTAGTTTGAAAAGTTTTTGGGTGTCTTGGATTTCTTTGACTATCTGATTGGTGTAGTATGACTTTCTTTTTTCTTTTAGCTTTTGTTTGTATTGTTTGTTCAGTGTTCTCCAGGTTGTTTTTTTCTCCATTCTCTTTCAAGACATCTGCATTGTCATTTGAGTTTCAGTAGTTTATTGTCAAACCATTTATCTGTAGATTCTGATTTTTTCTGTGGTTCTGTCATGTCTTCGAGGATGGATGTCCTTAGGGTGCACCAGTGGTTAATGAAGTCCTTGGGGTTTCCATCTTGTACCATGGTGTCTACTTTGTTCCATAATTTAGGTGAGTCAATCTTTTTGTGTGCTTCTTATGTTAAGCTTTGGTTATTTTGTTTGGTTTTGCCCTGTGTCCAGTTGATTTTGAAGGTGTACATATAGTGGTCTGACCAGAGGGTGTGTGACCATGTTCCGTTTGTGGTGTGAATTTCTGGTGTGGTGGGTTGTTAGGACATGAAGGCTGCTATGTCAAGTTGGTGGCCCTTCTCATGTGTGGTTTGTGGGCCCATGATTCTGTAAGATAGAGTTTTGAGGAAAGAGAGAAGGCTTTCTGTTTGGTTGGAAGATTTGTCTTCTAGGTGTAGGTTAAGATTGCCTAGGATTAGGTTATATGTTGATGTGAGGGAGTTTCTGAGTATAAATTCTTCAAATTCTGATTTTGCTATGTTCCAATTTCCTGGTGTTATGTAGCAAAGTAAGCAGTTTAGGGTTCCTTTGAGTGTGGGGCCCAATAAGTGTCAGGTCAGTAGATTCATGTGTAAGGTGGAGGCTTTGTCCTGTAGGGCTATATTTAGTGTGTTTTTGGCTAGGATGGTTAGTCCTCCCCACTTGTTATTTGTCTCTGCAAAGTACTTGTATTTTGTAGCATTGTGGGTAAACTTCCGTTATTCTGGGGTCGGCGACTGAGGTTAGCCATGTTTCTGTGAGGAAGGGATATCCTAGTTTTTCTGTTTCTATCCAGTTCTTTATGATCTTAGTTTTTGGGCCTAGGGATCTGATGTTCATGTAGGCACATTTTATTGATGTAAATTCTGTTTTAGTGTTGTGTGATATTTTTGGGTAGATGAGGGTGTCTGTTTGGGGGGTGGTTTTGATTCTGTGGGGATGGTTTCGGGAGGCATTTGTGGGTCTTCTCCCCCAGGTCTGGGGGATGTTGTGTTGCATGCAGGTAGAGCAGTTAACCACGTTTATATGATTTTTCCATGCTGGGTGGTGGTTTCTATTGCTTGTTACTATAACTGGAATTGGTGAGTTATAGTTTCCTTTTGCTTTCCGGAATGTTAGGATCAAGAGTAGTAGGGCGATGACTATTTGTTTCTGTTTTGTTGTCTTCATTTTTTGTGGAGTTGGGAGGTAAGGATTGGGTGGAGTGAGCTGTGTTTCTTTTGGTGTTTTCACTGGTGATTGTTGTGGTCGGGAGAGGATTATTTTATTGTAGGGGGGGTCTTTTACTGTGTTTTTTGACATAGTTGGTGTCTTGGTCTGCATGAAGGGCCTCCAAAAGGGTCCGCCGGCGGGATGAGTCCGCTTTTTCAGCGGCCTTCATATATATTTTACTAGCTGATGCCCCGGCGTTGCACGGGTATTTAATTATAGCAATAACACTGTAAATGGATTCAAATAAAGATACTTTATAGTGGTGAATGAAATTATTTTTTTACAGCTTTATAAAAAGTACAATATTCAAATTATAATGTGAAATATTTGACAAAATGAATACAATACAATCAACACAAAACGTGATTATAAACAACATTTTTAGTTTCACCTCCAGGAGCAAGAACATATAAATTCTTGGGTGAAGAGACCCCCAGAACATATCACCCCAGGTAGTGAGGGATCTGCATACCAAGTTTCGTTCAAATCGGTCAAGCCGTTTTTGATTTACTGTGAGAATGGCAGCTGTTTACATTTTTCCATTGACATGAATGGGTGAAATCTGATGTTCTGTTTGTAGCTCCGC
Source organism: Geotrypetes seraphini (assembly GCF_902459505.1). Classification (NCBI taxonomy): domain Eukaryota; kingdom Metazoa; phylum Chordata; class Amphibia; order Gymnophiona; family Dermophiidae; genus Geotrypetes; species Geotrypetes seraphini. The sequence continues at coordinate 60,208,958 of NC_047085.1, forward strand.
CCACGTGTGCAGGTGGGCCGCGAGACCCCCAGAACATATCACCCCAGGTAGTGAGGGATCTGCATACCAAGTTTCGTTCAAATCGGTCAAGCCGTTTTTGCGTGATCGCGGCACATACACACACACACATACATACACACATACATACCTCCGATTTTATATAGATTAAAATTTGATTAAACGCGTAACATAAAATTTCAATGGGTTGTACAATAAAATCTAAAAAAAAACCCCAAATACCATACAGGACAGACTGACTTGGGAGGGAAAGGGTATAAGAAAAGGATAGAAGGGAAAAATTGCAATTCTTAAAAAAAATAGAAACAAAGGATAAAAACAAAAGGGTAGGATGGGGAAATATTTTAATTTTAAAAATAAAGATAAATTGAAAAGGCATGGGATAAATTAGTCATAAGCATCTTTAAAAAGAAAGCATTTTAGGCTACTCTTAAATTTATCCAGACTTTGTTCTGCTCTTAAGTATAAAAGAAGTGAGTTCCAAATTGAAGGTGCCATTACTGAAAAGATATATGCACGGCGAATGCCAATTATTATTAGTAAAGGGAAATTAACAGTGTGTTGAGATGTAGATCTTAGGATTCTGTGGGGATCAAATGGGATAAGAATTCTATCTATAAATGCTGGAGCATTGGTCTGTTGGGTTTTGAAAGTAAGAAGGGCGATTTTATAGATGATCCGATGATGAATGGGCAACCAGTGCGCATTCTTCAACAAAGGAATAACATTATCAAATTTTTTTGAGTTTGTGATAATTTTTTTTGCCATATTTTGAATGTGTTGAAGTCACCTGATATCCTTCTTGTATAGTCCTTTATATAGTGAATTACGGTAATCGATTTTGGATATTATAAGGGAATGAATTAGGATATTGAGGGAATTGGAGTCAAGAAGAGGGACTAATCTTATTATCTTTAACTTATAGAAACAGATTTTAACTAGAGCACTAATTTGTGGATGATAAGTGAGATAGTTGTCGATGAGTACTGTACACCTAAGATTTTTACTGTTGAAGTAGATTCAAGTGAGATTTGATCGATATAAATTGGTGAGACTAATTGCAGACTTTCCTTCAAGGAAAAAGAAAAGTACTAGTTTTTCTGATGTTTAACGAGAGCATGCTTGCGATTAGCCGATCATAACTAATTTTTGGTTAATGGAAGTGATATCATTAGAATCAGAAGGGTCAATAGGATGAAGGAGTTGGATGGCGTATGCATAGACTGAAAACCCGATGGATTGGCTAAGTATTAACAGTGGAGTGAGATAAATATGGAAGAGCAGAGGAGATATTATGGAGCCTTGAGGGATTCCATATTCAGTGTGAAAAGGTTTAGAAATAGAACCATTGAAATGAACTGTAGAGGATCTGTCAGAGAAATATGATTTAAACCATTCAAGAACCTGGTTCGAGATTCTGACAGAAGCTAATCTCTGAAGTAAAGCTCATGATCAATAGTATCAAATTCTTCTGCAAGATCCAAAGAAATATGGTTGAAGAGAAGCAGGCGGCCTTAAATAGGGTTGAAGAAGAGCAGGAGCTCTGTGGTAGGCGGAGCCAGACTCGATCCTTGCGTCTGGAGCGGCATCGGGTGGAGGAAGGAGGGACAAGATGGAGAAAACATTTCTCCTTCCTCTGCCTTGCTGTTCTCTGAAAAAAACCTTTCGGCGGCCCTCAAATAGGGCTGCAGAGGAGAAGGAACTCTGCAGTGGGCGGAGCCAAGCTCAATCCTCACAACTGGAGTGGCATCAGGCGGAGAAGCAAGATGGAGGGAACCATCCTCCTTCCTCTGCCTTGCTGTTCTCTGTAACGACCTTTTGGTGGCCTCTAATAGGGCTGAATAGGAACAGGAACTCTGTAGTGGGCAGAACCCGATCCTCGCGTCTGGAGCGGTGTCAGGTGGGGAGAAAGAGGGACATGATGGAGGGAACCTTCCTCCTTCCTTTGCTTTGCTGTTCTCTGGAAAAAAAAACTTTCAGCTGGCAGGAAATGGCTATTCAAGCAAGAATGGGGTGGAGCTTCCTGTCGAAGAAAGAGTAGAACGTTGCTGTTTTGGTGCTGTGGGGGGGAGGGGGGGACTGCTGGCCTCCTTTCCCCTCACTGTTCTGGAATAAGCTTGCCATGCTCTGGATCAAAGCCCTTTCAAGGGCTGGCAGGAAAAGGCTGCTCAGGCAAGAAAGGGTGGTGGGGCTTCCCGCCAAAGAAAAAGTAGAACATTGCTGTTCTGGTGCAGTGAGGGGGACTGCTGGCTTCCTTTCCCCTGCTGTACACCTAGGTGTAGGTCGGCCCACCTCTTGCCCACCTCCCGCCCTTTTTCCTCCTCTAAAAACGCCTCTTTTCACTCTATGTGTTTAGAGGCAGGGGAAAGGCCTAAGCTGGTTTTAGCTACTTGGACGATCAGGCTTTTTGATTATCCAAGTACTCATTTAGGCCACTTTTTAGACATTGTTTTTTTTTATTATTATGAGCCCCTTAATCAACATTTTTAATACATTTGAGTAAACAGGGGTCATGGATGTACGGTATTTCAAGTAAGAAAACGCTATTACATTTGCAGCTAATTAAATCAACATTTTTGCTAATCATTGAAAACTTGATTTGATTTTGATTACAGATAGTATTTAGAAGAATATAATACAAAGCTAAGCATCTCAATCTTTATTAAATATACAGTATTTTTAATAACTTTTTTATGCCTGGAAATTTCAGTGCAATCAGGTTCTTAAGGAAGGTTTGTCTGAATGTCTGCAGTCGCTCTGATAACTGCAGAAATTATATATATATTTTTTGTTGCCAAGTGCATCTATTCATGGGATCCTGTCTAAAAATTAAACTCAGTAGTTTAAAATGAAAATTTAGTATAATCCTTAATTTTTTTTTAACAATTTACATATTTATGACTTTTTCTTCTTGAACTGGAAAATTTAGGCTTGATTGTTGCACATGTAAAATCAGATAATGTCATTCTTCTTTACATTTTTATACAATTTGTTATCTCTCCTCGTTCCAACATGAAAACTTTGGATTAGCTACATAATAGAAATTGCAGTAAGTAAAAATATATTAAATTTACAAAATATCTGTGTTCCACTTTGGTACACTAATACTTCATATAGGGCCATATAGATGATTATTTGAACACAGTGCTCAGAAAGAGCTAGAAAAATTAAGTTTCATCTAGAAAAGTTAAAGGAATGTCATTCTCCTGCTCTTTCACAATTTTCTGGATTTCTAAACACTTCATGCAGCCTTTACCTTCTCCCACATTTATAGTGTGTCGCATTAAACATACTTCAGTCTGCTTGAACATAGTTTTAACCCTTTTTTCATAATAAAACCTATGCACTAAACCAGTTTAAAATAATATGATCATACATTCTTAACATTAGCATCCACATGTCACCTGCAACTGAAAACTAAACACCATCAATCAATAATTACACAACTCAATTTTATTGGAATAAATATTTGGCTGCAGCTTTATTATCTATCTTAATATTATCTCCACCTACAATACAATCCGTGTCCAAAACCAACAAACCCGCAATGCATATTTCACACACCCCCAGGGCTCCTTTTACAAAGATGCGTTAGCGTTTTTAGCGCGCGCTGAAGATTAGCGCACTCTAACCCCTGTGCTACATGGAAAATACTAACGCCAGCTCTATGGAGGCATTAGCGTGTAGCCCATGAGCTAAAACCGCTAGCGCACCTCCATAAAAGGAGCCATCACTGTTGAAAGCAGCTCCCATTAAGTTTTAAAACTTATATCATTCCCCCAGACATGACCCACGTTGAAGCCAGGCCAATCTTCCCCTCCACCCAAACATGAACCATAGTTAAGCCAGGCCATACTGCCCTACCCCAATCATGACCACGTTGACGCCAGACCATGCTTCCCCTCGCAGTGGTGTCGCCTACGAGTGTTACATTTATTTATTAACTGCTTATTTCCCAGATCCAACTGGGCTAAACTCCATTTTCCGCCCCACCCAAAGCTGCAACCACCTCCCCCAACCACAAAAGCTCAACCAAACCCACTCATGTCCACATAATACCTGTAAATCCCCCCCCCCTCAAACCCCCCCCCCCCCATTGATACAAAACATACCACCAGCATACATAGGAGGGAGGGAGGCAGGCAGGGATAATTTTTTTTCCTGAAAAGACTACTCTACTCTTCCCCTTTCCTCATAGAACTCCCTCCAACCTGCCAGAACATCCAACCAATCCTGTGACTGCTCCACCCCCAACACCTCAGAAACCTCCCCAATCCTTTTGCTTTCTTACAAGATCTATTAACCCTTTCTTACCTCCTCTTATGAACTTGTTAATCCTTATTCTACAGATCCTTGACACCACCTCATATATTCCCCTCACCCTTTGCCCCCCCCCATTTCACCCACCTCTTTGTTGCAAAGCTAAGTAGCACATTATGAATCACTAATCTGTTCAGAAATTATTTTGAGGCACTACATTTTGAATTTTGAGAATTTAACAATATAAGGCTTATTTAAAAAGAAGAATTTTAATGTTTGAAATATGAAAATGAATTCAATACAGTATAAGGATTAATGACGAGTCCAGCCAGCTGGAGTTACGCTACTCTGCTGTTATTCTGAAGATCCTGCTGAATTTAGTTGCACTCCAGTATGCACTTTGGAACTGATTTGGTTAAATTGTTATTAATATGAACAAGCATAGTTTACTTTCAGACCAATCATAACTGTTCCTCAAACACTAGACAGTGAATAAGACATATTGTTGTAACTACTGCAAATAAAGGCCTGTTGCACCTGTTCAATTTAAATGTGAGGTTTGAGTTGTTTAAGAATGTGGTGAAAGCAGATAGCAGGGTTAAAAAAAAAAGGCTTGGCTAATTTCCTTTATGAAAAGTCCATAAGCCATTATTAAGATGAATGTGAAAATCTACTGCATATTTCTAGATGAAGCAACTAAAAACTGTTTTACTCTTTTGGGATCCTGCCAGGTGCTTGTGACTTAGGGCTCCATTGAGCTGGCGTTAGTTTTTGGCGTGTAGAGCGGGGTTAGCAGGCGCTAATATTTAGCGTGCGCTAAAAATGCTACCGCAACTTAGTAAAAGGAGCCCTTAGAATGGCTCCTGTTGGAAATAGGATACTGGGCTTGATGGACCTTCGATCTGACCAGTATAGCAACACTTATTTACTTTTATTCTAATTAATATTATGGCCTTTCTACTATGGTACAGTAAGCATTTGGGGCCAAATTCTATAAACGGCGCCTAGCGGTGCCTATATTGTAGGTGCTGCTCAGCGCGGTTATCAATCAACCGCTAGGCGCCATTTATATAATCATGCCTAAGAAACTGAATGGGCTTGTTCACATTCAGCACAGCACTAATCGGGAGCCCTAAGTGGAGAATGGAACTTTTTCACTAAAGGATATTAAGCTTGTTAAGCCCTTAAAATGCAGTTAATTGGGGGGGGGGGGGAGGTTATCATGCAACTGTTAAGGGGTTTTGTGGCAGTTTCTTTATTTCCACATGTTAAAGTGCATATTACCTAATTTTCAATTTTTTTTTCCCTCAAGGGTTATGACATGAGCAAAGAGTGGATGTGGAAGCATTAACCAGCTAGCCCTTACTGCACACTAACTAGATAATGCAGAGTTAATGCGTGACCAATTATCAACTCCCAAATAGGGGATAGTATATGGCCCTATGTTAGCTCTCAGCAGGTCAACAAAAGAGGCAACCTGTGATGCTTAATCTTTTATTCACGTACAAGGCCCGACACGTACGTGTTTCGGCCCTAAGACCTGCTTCAGGGGTCTTTCTTATATTGAAATAATTTTGTTCAATGTCACAGCCGGTAAAATGTTTTACTGAACCACCGCAAGTGTTTTCGCACCACGGTTTGGACACCAAAACCCACCTTTTTGAATCATCATCTGTGAGTTTGAACTGAATTATTTCAATATAAGACCCTTGAGGTAGGCCTTAGGGCCAAAACACTTTCGTGTCAGGTCTTGTACGTGAATAAAAGATTGAGCACCAGAGGTCGCCTCTTTTGTTTTTCTGTGCTCTACCTTGAGGAGGTAAAATCTCCTATTTGGGTGTATTGTAAACTCTCAGCAGGTACCATGTACTAAGGGGAATATTAACATATTATCTGCAATACAAATAGTGGGAAGACCACCAAAAGGCCCTGTTTAAAATCTGCAGCTTCTGTGTGGTAAAATTTCACATTGCTTCAGTACCTGATTTATAGCTCGATCTGAGCTCCTTGGGGAGGATGGGCTAAAAAATTGAATACATAAATGAATAAATAAACATTCACACCACAGTAATTGTAAATTTTAGTGCATTTGAGTAAAAAGGCCCCATGAAGTAGCTTAGGCCCTCTTTTACTAAGCCGCAGTAGAGGTTTCCACCATCGCCCAGAGTGCTAAATGCTCTGACACTGCTTCAACGCTTATGAGCGTTGAAACATCATGAGAGCATTTAGTGCTTTGGACTGGGGTAGAAACCTCTACCATAGCTTAGTAAAAGGGGGGGGGGGGATATGTTATTATGAATTATTTATTTATTTTAAAATTTCTTTTCTGCCTACAACCTAGGTGGATTACAATAAAACAAACAGAATATTTCACAGAATCTTCACAAAACAAACTGCAACAAGTAACCCCACTACATCATTCCCTTTTCTAAAATTTAAAACATAAAATCTCACAAAGATATTTCAGCCCAAATGGAATATTTCACAACATTTCGCTCTAAAAAAAATGCTCGTACAAATAAGTAAGTTTTTGATTCCTTTTTAAAAGATTTTAACTCCCTACACAATCTCAAATGACCTGGTAATTGGTTTCACAATTGTGGACCTGCAACTGAAATTACTGTTGTCTGTGTCCTTTTATAATGAGTCTCCCCAACTGATTCATTCGACGCTCGCATTACTGTTTCAGATCTTAAAGAACTTGTAGGCAGGTATTTCCCTCAGTGCATAAGCCTGTATAGGTATGTGTGACTCACAAATGGAAGATTAGAAGATTAGATTAGATGTGTTAAATATCACGGTGCTGTGATGTAGATTGTTTAATGTACAACTGTCAAAACTTTACTAAAGGTAAATCGTGCCAAATGAACCTGATTGAATCTTTTGATTGGGTGGCCAGAGAACTAGATCGAGGACATATGCTAGATATAATTTACTTAGATTTCAGTAAAGCCTTTGATACGATTCCTCATAGGAGGCTCTTGAACAAACTTGAAGGGCTGAAGTTAGAATCCAAAGTGGTGAAATGGATTAGAAACTTGCTGTCGGACAGACGCCAGAGGGTGGTGGTTAATGGAAGTCGCTCGGAGGAAGGAAAGGTGAGTAGTGGAGTCCCTCAGGGTTCAGTGCTGGAGCTGATCCTGTTCAATATGTTTGTGAGTGATATTGCTGAAGAGTTGGAAGGAAAAGTTTGCCTTTTTGTGGATGATACCAAGATTTGTAACAGAGTAGACACCGAAGAGGGAGTGGAAAATATGAAAAAGGATCTGCAATAGTTAGAAGAATGGTCCAATGTCTGGCAACTAAAATTCAATGCAGAGGAATGCTTTTGGGGATTAATAATCGGAAGGAGCTGTATATGATGGGAGGTGAGAGGCTGATATGCATGGACAGGGAGAAGGACCTTAGAGTGATAGTGCCTGAAGATCTAAAGGCGAAAAACAGTGTGACAAGGCGGTGGCTGCTGCCAGAAGGATGCTGGGCTGTATAAAGAGAGGCATATCCAGTAGAAGGAAGAAGGTGTTGATGCCCCTGTACAGGTCATTGTTGAGGCCCCACTTGAGCACAGAGGATCTAGAATTAGAAAATAATAGTACATATTGAAGAACTAAGGCAGACTTGAAGTACTGGGCAGACTTGCACGGTATGTGTCTGTATATGGCCTTTTGGTTGAGGATGGGCTGGGGAGGGCTTCAATGGTTGGGAGGGTGTAGATGGGCTGGAGTGAGCTCTGACGGAGACTTCAGTAGTTGAAACCTAAGCACAGTACCGGGCAGAACTTTGGATTCATGCCCAGAAATAGCTAAGAAGAAGAAGAAGAAAAAAATTAAATTTAATCAGGTTAGGCAGACTAGATGGACCATTCGGGTCTTTATTTGCCGTCATCTATTATGTTACTTTATATTCAATCCTAAACTCCATCGGTAACCAGTGTAGTTTTAGCACTGGCGAAATATATTCATATCTTCAAGAAACCTAAAAGGACTGAATGTCTAAGGGGACCAATGTTATGCAGTGATTCAAGGCAAAGTCATCCAAATATCTGTATCCTGCAAACTTTGTCTAGATATTCAAAGGCACTTCAAAGCTGCTTAATATAATTGCATAAGGTTAATTGCATAAAGTTATGTCCAGTTAATTTCAGGACCTCCCTACCAATGACCAGATTTGTACAGCTAAATTGTAATCACACCACAAGCGTGCCACCAATTTTATTTCTTTTGGTGAGAACTATCTGTTGTTCAGTCAAATAAAATTTAATTGACCGGCTATGAGGAAGGAGAGTTTTTCAATACAAAGATTTCTCTAGGTAACTCCCAAATTTAATCTCTGGCTTGTGTTATAATCAATAGGATGCTGTTATAAAAGAAAAGGTATATATAGGCATAAAAGAAGCCATTCTAAGATAGCCTGATATGTTAAGGAGTGATCTAAATCTAACAGATGTAAATTGGAAAGTGTCAGTTGGTACATCAACAGGAATTAGGGCGATACAGGAATCCTTTCAGAAAGATCTAAGATTTTCTCCCTATCTGGGTTCTCTTTCCTCTTGTATTTTTCCTCCCCCTTCTTTTCTATTATGATAATGTAATTCAGTCCCCGGCTCCCTTTAAAACTTACCTACATGTATCCTATATGACTTCTTTTTGTCTTGTTTTTTGTTTTTTTTTAAATATAAATTAATAACTTGTTCTGATGTCTTCCCCCATTTTTTAATTGTACACCACTCAGATATAAAATGGTGGTATATTAAAACTGAAATAAACTTGGAAACGTAGAAGAACCCGCAAATAGGGCTCCTTTTACAAAGGTGTGCTAGCAGTTTTAGCGCGTGCTTAGCGCGCGCTAAAATGCCACGCACACTAGTCGCTACCACCTCCTTTTAAACAGGCGGTAGTTTTTCGGCTAGCGCGTGCTATAGCGCATGCTAATCATGTGCGTGTGCTAAAAACGCTAGCGCACCTTCGTAAAAGGAGCCCATTGTGTGGCAGCACTGGAACTGGTGTTGACAAATAGCAAGGATATCATTCAAGTTATGGTAGGCATCCTGGTTATTAGTATATTAAATGTATGTTAGTATATTAGTGTATTAGTATATAGTATATACTATATATATAATATATTATATAGTATATATCAGTATATTAAATGTATATTTAATTGCACAATTTAGTTTTTTTAATACAAACCATCCTTTACGAATTACATCCATTTTCACTTTTCTACCGGTAAAAAGATGTACTTATAAGAGGTTTTTACATAAGTTGATTTCTTTTCAGGCTGCTAGTTGGGACGACGAATTTTGAAAGTTGTTAATGTTGTCCTCGTCATATTTGCAATTTAGAAAGTTATAGAAATAATTTATTTTTGTTAGATTTATGGGTAACTGAAAACCTGATAATCTTTTTTTTTTTTTTTTATTATTTCTTTATTCGATTTTCAAAAATACAATTCAAGATTAACTTGTACAGAAAGCTATTAAGTCAAGAGAAAAAAAAAAAATCACAATAATACTATAAATTCAAAGATACTTAATTAAACTTAATTCAGCTCAAGTCCACATAGGATCCAAAATGTTATTATGAACGGAGAGAAACAAGAAATTATTATTAAGGAAAATAATGCTAGTCAGCTAATGAGGACATCTAATTTTCTATACTCCTTCTTTCTTTTCCTTCTCGAGCCGAGAAAGAGATAGGAAGGATATCAGCTGGTAAGGCTCAAAGAAAACATATTTTTGAGAATTATATTGTATAACGCATTTACAAGGATATCGTAGGAAAAATGTTGCTCCAAGAGCTATAATTCCCGGTTTTAACATAAGAAACTCTTTTCTTCGCCTTTGTGTGTCCCTAGCTAAGTCTGGAAACATCTGATAATCTTTTATTACTAGAATATTATCTTTCACAAATTTTGTAAATCACTGTTATTGTATAGCCTCTTTACTCTTTTGTACACCGCAATGAACTGAAAGGTATTTGCAGTTTAGAAACAGAAATGGAAATGGTTTAAAGTAAAACAATGGATCAGAACCAAACTGTGCTAGAATAAGTTGCAATGATATTTTTATTAAAGAAATCTGGTTAGAAAAACATAGCAAGATAAAGGCAGGTAAAGACCATATGGCCTATTTAGGGACCTAAAAAAGAGAGGTAAACTATTGACTGTATGTAAAGGAACACCAATATGGCAAATATTATTTGTAATATGTATATTAATAAATGGGAAGAGAACAAAACATACCAATAAGGGTCACAAAAGAAGACAAAAATAACATTAAAAAATGTAGCATTTACAAAATACAAAGAGAGAACAGTTAAGAGGTAGACAACATGATCATAAACAAAGGACAGTAGGAAAATATTATCTTCAACCATCCTCAAGAGAAGAACTAACACTGGTGGAAGATTTCTACTGAAAAGGTAAATCAAAAGGGGATTAGTCCTTTACAGAGCTCTGTCTATGTAATTGGCTATTGGTTCTTGAGATAGCGGGCTGCATGATGGAAAATAAGTCTAAGGTCTGTGAAATAGAGATAGCTATTAATGGGGCCTTTTTACTAAAATGCATTGAGAAATGAGCATAGCACATTTTAATGTAGGGCTTTCACCTGGGCTAAGGCCATTTTTAATGTGGCCCTAAAACAGGAAATTTTTTTTTCTCTTTTATATTTTGCAGATTCTACATTAATTCTTCCATTAGCACGGAGACCTGTGAAAAGAATGTGGGATCATGGGGGTTAAGCGCTCCCACACATTACGGGCTCCTTTTACTAAGCTGCGCTAGCGGTTTTGGTGCTTGCTAGACGCTAACACCAGCATTGAGCTGGCGTAAGTTCTAGCCGCGTAGCTAGGGATTAGCACGTGCTAAAATTCTGCGCATGCTAAAAACGCTATTGCAGCTTAGTAAAAGGAGCCCTAAGTCTGCGTGATTCAGTTAAGACGTATTCTACGTATGTCACCCCAAAAATTAGCACCGACTAGAACAGCACTTAGCGAGATTCAATAAAAAAGGTACATGCACTTTATAGAATCATGCTAAGTGCCAGTGCACATCACAACTTTTAGGCGCACCCATTTAGGCCAAGGAAAACCAGGCCTAAATACCTGCACCTAACTGGTGCACACCTAGGACATATTCTATAAGAGTGCACATGAATTCTAGGAATGCCCACATGCTCCTCCCCTGGCCATGCCCCCTTTTCAGATTTATGCACTAGAACTGGTGCTTAGCACTTTATAAAATATGCCTATCAAGTTGTGTGAAACTTTTAATTACTGCCAATTAGCATCAATTATGAGGTGCTAATTGACAATTATCAGCACCAATTAGGTTTATTAAACCATTAAACTGTGTGTGAAAATCAGCTGTGTGCACTGATTTGCATGCACGACATAAGGCACCGTATACAGAATTTGAGTTTAGTATAAATGAGTGTGAACATGTTATTTGGATAAGGCTTCCATTCCCCATTCATGACGCGCCTCCTCCTTAAAAATATAACAAAATGAAGTAGCGATGCTGACAGGCAAATTACAAAAATAAAAACAAAACAAAACACTTTAATGCATAATGCGATAAGGGGCTCATAATCAAAAGAGAAAAACTTCCAAAAACCGGCCTAAGTCGGCACTTGGATAAACATGTCTCAAAAACGTCCAAGCGCCGAAAATAAAAACGGGGTTTGGATGGATTTCTAAACAACCTATGCCTTCATAGAACCGCTCAATGTCCAAAGCTAAATGGGGCGTCTCAGGAGGCGTGTCGAGGGCGGGAGTTGGGCGGGACGTGGGCCGGCTTAGACTTAGTCGTACAGCATGTATAATCGAAAGTTATACAGCCCAGGATCGACGGAACTTGGATGTTGTGACTTAGACTTTGTAAAACATGGTCTAAGTCACAAAAACCCATCTAAACTCACCAGATAAGCACTGAAAACACATAACACAGACCCCCACACTATTCCAGTGATCACCAACCCCCCCACCCCCATAAAAATTTTATTCACAACATTAAATTTCAGCCTCCAGACCATCGTCACCTGGCAGCCGGGCATAGGAAAGCCTAGTCGTCCAGCACAGAGGCAGCTTAAGTCGTCTTGGGGGTGGGTTAGGGACTCATAGAGAGGAGGACCCATGCCCATAAGCCCCTGTAATCACTGCATTGATACTTAAACATGTGCACTGCCCTATACACCCCCAAAACCCTTTTTTTACTGGCATATAAGTGGCTCCTGCAGCCATAAGGGCTATTGGGGTGGTAGATAAGTGGGTCTAGGGGATTCTGGAGGTGGTTTTGGGGGCTCACCATCACCTATAAGGGAGCTGTATTGAGGAGAAGCCATGGCACCCTTTTTGTGAAGTTCACAGCCGTGCCCTGTAAGGTACCCCACTATTTAGGTGGCATGTCTGAGTGTTCAGTCTATCACTTTGGAGACCCCTCCCATGTCCAACAGGGCTTGTTGTAGGCGTTTTGGGCTTGGACGGAAAGTTGGACGGAAATGTGGTATAAAGAAGGACGATTTAGCGGCTTGGACGATCAGATCGGCAGGACGTATAATTAGACAATTTTCGAAAGTAAAAAAAGGTTGGACGTATCTTTCGAAAATGTGTCTTAGGCTGTTTTTAACTTTGGACGAGTTGCGAGATGGACGTAAACGGACTTAGACGTCCCTTTCGATTATGCCCTTCCACGCATAATGTAGTAAAAAGACTCCAATATAATTGATTACATGTAATACTTTAAATTGCTAAAATGCTTTATATAAAGTTTTTTTCTTGTATTATTATTTATAATTTTCAATTAACAGCCAAAGCAGATTCTTTGACAAGAAATACTGTAACAATTACAACCAAAATACATTGGCGAAAGAAAAATAATAAAGTTTTAAAATTATATTTTTATGTTATAAAATTGTATTTTTATATCTCTAACTTCCTCAGTCCTTCAATGAAAGAGAGAGGCTAGTTTAAGCTAGGGAAGGGGTTAATTGTATGGATGCCATGATATATTTTGTATTTTATTATATATTCGTTCCTGAAAAGATTTTAAAAAAATCATGCTATATCATAAGGGCAGTGCTTGACAATCTATCTCAAACATATTCATTGCATATATGCTGAAAAATCAGAGTAACCGGGCATGTCCTGGAAACTAGGTTGTTGAGAATCACTGCTCTAGTGTACTTGTATTTAAATCGTTAATTCTCATTTCATAGGGCGTTTGATGCTCAACAAAGAAATTCATGCTGTCACCATTCTTCTCATTGGTAAGGGTCAAGTGTCTGTATTTTGGGATCAATATTCAATGCGGCTAGGTAAATACTGTTCATTTATGTTGCAGGATTAAGGTTATCCAATTTCAGAATTAGTCTGTCTGTGTTTGAATCAATGGTAGGTCTTTCATGTAGCTATCAAGTAGAAAAATCAGCTAATTGTTATTTGACATTTGTAATGGTGCACCTGCTTTCCTGATGCAAATATCACTGTCTTTACTTACCCCACAAAATACTTTCTCAGGCACAAATTATACTCAGACACTCTAACTGGCATACAAAATTCAGCACCTATTTTATTTTCAGCCATCAGGAATGTCACCTACTAAACACATTTATAGCACTCACAGACTCGCATACATGTTAGGATTGTCATTTCTTTTGAAACAAAAAGCCCAATAAAGTGGCCTAGTTTGTTTCGTTCATTTGTAAATCACTATCCAGCAAGATTTCCCATGCAGATGGCATATCTGCACATGAAAAAGTCCTAAAAATATCTACCCTAGATCACCAATACTCAATGTAAGCCAGGGGTGTCCAACCTGCGGCCCTGTGAAGTATTTTGTGCGGCCCCGGTCGAGGGCGACGTAGTGTTTTCCTCTGCTGCCCTTGGGTGTTTACTGTCTTACCGGCTCTCTCCTCTGTCTTGCTGCAGCGTTTGTGCGTTTGTGTAGCCCCAGAAAATTTTTTTTCGGCCAATGCGGTCCAGTGAAGCCAAAAGGTTGGACACCCCTGCTGTAAGCTTTTACAATGTTAATCAAATTCATTCTAACCCACAACTCTTTCTGTTTCAACAATGATATCTATCTGTAAATCATGTGCACTGCTATGGGCACCAGAATGTCACCACAATATGCAAACAAAAACCAACTGCAGATGTGTACAAGATGCAGGCAGAATTTATTGTGACAAATATAAATTTATAAAAACCTTTTTCCCAAACAAGGGACCCGACACGGTCCGTGTTTCGGACAAACCTTCGTCAGGGGTCCAATATGCAAAAAGGTTTGAAAAATATGCCACAAAAAATATGGAATAAAAAATCATAAACCAAAAGGTCCAATGTGCCGAGAATCACAAAGTGAGACGCTTTACAGGAGTTGGCGATTCTCGGCACATTGGACCTTTTGGTTTATGATTTTTTATTCCATATTTTTTGTGGCATATTTTTCAAACCTTTTTGCATATTGGACCCCTGACGAAGGTTTGTCCGAAACACGGACCGTGTTGGGTCCCTTGTTTGGGAAAAAGGTTTTTATAAATTTATATTTGTCACAATAAATTCTGCCTGCATCTTGTACACATCTGCAGTTGGTTTTTGTTTGTTCCTGGTTGTTTTTTTCTGCAGATAAGGTTGGACCCCTCCTTCCTTTTTTGTTGCTCTTCACCACAATATGCAAACCTCATCATGGCAGAACTGGAAGAGACATTTCTGGACACATATCAGACAAAACCACTAAAATACTACCGATACATTGATGAAACTTTTATGATATGGACCGAGGAAGAAGAGACTAACAAACAATTTTACTATTCTTTCAAATATAACATCCTACAATCAAATTCGAAACTGACCACTCAGAAACTCTGAAAGTCAACTTTCTTGACACCATGGAGGAGCATTTTCGAAAAGAATGTCTAAATCCAACTTGGATGGTTCCAGTTGGATGTCCAAAGTCGGAAGAACAGAAACAATCTATTTTGAAAGGCAACTGCTGGACTTCCAAATATAATTAACTTTTTTGAAAATTGTATACTTAGACAATGATGTCAAAGGCTCCATGATGTCACCATGATGTTAAAGGCGCTTTTTACAAAGACGTGCTAACGGGGTTAACGCGCGTGACTTTTCATCACGCGCTAACCCCCGCACTGGCCAAAAACTTCCGCCTGCTCAATAGGAGGCGGTAGCGGCTAGCACATCTGGTGGTTTAGCGCACGCTATTACGCACATGAAACCGCTAGCGTGCCTTTGTAAAAGGAGCTCTAAGTTTATATCCCATTTTCGATCAGAAAAATATCCTTGTTCAAAACTTCCAAATGCAGACCATTTGGATGTGGGAGGGGCCAGAATAGTAATGGACTGGCCACATAGACTTCCAACAGAGCAGTGGGCCACCTTTGAGGGCACAGCTGTGAACTTCACATAAAGCGTGCCAGATGTATATCTCATCAGAACCTCTTTATAATTTATGGTGAGCCAACCCAAAACTCCAAGAATATTTCCTCCTACCTTGAAATAACCAGAGGAAACTTATTGACAATGACAAAAAAATAAATAAAGCCAAAACAAAACACAGAATTCCCCTGGTGGTGAAACACAGTACAACCCAGAGCTGGAAAAACAGAGAAAATTTATAAAAGACCTACAACCATTACTACAGGAGTATGTATTACTGAAAGAAAAATTCCTAGCTCTACTCAAGCTGGCCTTCTGACAGCCACCTAATCTAAAACAAAAACTGGTGAAAAACACACACTCCCAACACAAACTCACAAGGAAGTGAATGGTACATGTCTGCAATATACGGTACTTAACTGCAAATTTTGCCAACCTATTTTACAGGACTCCATAATCTCTCACATAGGAAAAACAGTCAGCATAAGGGAATCCTTCACATGCTCATCTTCCAATGTGGTATATACCATTCAATGCAAAAAGTGTTAAAGAAGAGTGCAACATTGGAGACACAAACCAGATGCTAATAATTAGGATTAATTTACACAGACATCATATTAAAAACAGCAGTGCCAATCAGGATATCACCTCTGTAAGACAACACTTCAACAAACCCGAACACTGCATCAATAATTTTATGGTGAGAATACTAAAAGAAAATTTTTAAAACAGTCCAGAAACATATGACCTTTGAAATCAAAATGATAAAATATTTGGATACCCACCAAACAGGACTCAACAAGGACCTTGGCTTCCTATCACATTACAGGCCATGAATTTCTATGACTTTATCGCCTTTTTTGTCACCTGCTCAAGTGTCTCTGTCTCTCACCCACCTTTCACTCCTGTGTGATTATCACTGAAATACTTTGATGTTTCACTTACATATACTGTCAGTTGTCAACATCTGCTTATATTTACATAGGCCTAGATTCTCTAAACTCTCCTTTCTGATCCGATCCATGGGCAATCTGTGGCCAAGTCTTGCCGGGCGACTGATTCACTAAAGAGATCGGACACACGCCTACAAGCGATCCCAATGCATGTTCAGATCATCCTCTCTGCCTGGATATGCGATCCGCACATGCGCTTGCTCTCCGCACAAGCTTGAGGTCAAAACAGAAGGCGAGGGGTGGGGGTGGGGGGGGAGTTGCTGCACTCGGCCCCACGAGAATCATTTCAAGGGAACAGACCATGCTTTGCAGCTAGACTGGAACAACTAAGTAGAACACATCATGGTGCAGCCCTGCTTTAAACCTGTGGATTAAAACCCTGGGTTAAAAACACGGGCTGGCAGAGATCAGGGCGCTTTTTGCACAAAGGAGATGTTTTTTCATTATGATGGTTTCAGGGCTGGGATTTCAGGGTGGCAGAGAGCAGGACACTCAGCAAGGATGTGAGCGACTGGTCCTCGGCAGTCGCTTCTTTTTGGATCGGTCAGCCCAATCGGTGTTTCTTCGTTGGTTTAGTGAATCGCTGCCTTCCTACTTTGCATGCCATTTCCCCTTGTTTGCATGTGTGGATCGGATCGGCCAGAAAGTTAGTGAATCGGGTCGGGGTCGGAGAAGGCTCACAAACTGGTCAGAGAAGGCTCGCAAAGCCTGATCTGATCTGATCTGAAGAAGAAGGGTGACCTTCAAAAGTTAATCAAACAATGCACTAAGGCCTCCTTTTACAAAGGCGATTATCACGGCAGGCTGTGGTAATCGCTCTGACGCCCATAGAGATACAGTGGGCTTCAGAACATTTGCCATGCAGTAGCCATTAGCGCGCCTTTGTAAAGGGGGAGTAAGTTAGTCCAATAAAAAGGTATTACCTTTATTATTTTTGTTTTATTTCTATTTATTTTTATATATTATTCATTTGTAAAGAGCCAAAAGCTAAACAAATTCAGTTGATTTTTTTTTTTTTCATTTTCAAAAGGCAGCCAGACCCTATTTCCTGCTGAAAATAAAAGTGTACTGCAAAAATAATAATAATAAAAAAGCCCACTGGGACATCTCTCTATCACCCAGGTCCCCCTTAGTGTCGTACCTTCTTCACTGGAGTTGAAATGGGACAGTTGTGAATTCCAAAAGCAAGAACAGAAAGACTGTTAGCTAACTGAAGGGAATGTTTGGAAGCTGTTATTTCTGGCCAAGGAGGCTTTACAAAGTATTGACTTGAAGGGTGTCCAAACTTTTGCATCTGCCACTTTTTTTTATTATTTTCAATCTGCTAAAATCAGCAAATAAATAGTAATTATGCATTAAAATTTGCAGAAAGATATTTTTTAAGTTTGCACCATACAAAGGTTGTGCCAGCTTCTGTTCATTTAAGGATTCAGGGAAACACAATTGCAAAATGAGATCCCTTTCCTTCAATATTTAACACATTTGATTTGTTTATGGCTGAGGGCTTTGGTATTTTCGTAAAGGTATGCTACCAGTCTCTTGGATACTATATATTTTCCAAACATACAATTGTCACAAAACTATATATCACTATGGACTTAATAGACATAGAGGTAGTGTAGAAGCAGACAGGCAAAGAAAGAGGGGAGAAGAAGGGAAGCAGAAACAGATGAAAGGGAAAAAAATGATTAGAAGAACAAAAAAAAAAAAAGGATTGGTGTTGTCAAAGGACAAAGAATAAAAATGAACATTGCCTGCCCACTCTCAAGCTAATCTCTTGTATCAACTATTAATCCATGATAAATTGGGGGCTTAGACATTATTAATATAAAGTGTAAATGCTAAGGTTGCCAAAAGGTTTCAGATTTGCTCAGCAGGGTTGATCAAGCCTTGGGTTTACTCCATTGCATGCAGGGACTTGTAGTCTTGCTTTACAAAGGGACTACAATAGGGAAATCAGAACTACAAGTCATTGAAGACAATAGTGAAAACCACAGATGGGTTCAACCCCATCTGGCAAATCTGGATTTGCATATGTCCACTATGTATAATATAGATTCATACTTATGATATAAAATATTTAGTACATACCTATTTTTGTATCCCACCCAGACCCATTACATACCTATTCCCTACCTAAAACAGGCCCCTTTTGTAGGTGTGTTTCTTCTTTGTGTGATGACCTATGTATATTACACTGTATGTGCATTTTGCTACCTTTATAAAAGAGCAATCAATGTAGAGCCTTTGATATGTTAAAGTACAGTATTTGGCATTTCTATAATTATACTTGGCACACATATTATTTGCTTAATATTCGAGGGTGTTTTGAAAAGTTTGGTGAAAAAGCAAGTCTGGTTGGGGCATTTGGCCTTTATCTGCTGTCATGTTTCTACGTTTCTATGTCTACATATTCCTCATTCTAACCAATCAACAAAAATTTTTCAAAACCTCTTTTCCCCTATCACCTCAAACAAAGATATCTATTATCATCCAATTGTTGGTCAGTCATTCAGGTAGACTTTCTTAAATCTGGTTTCTATTACAAGCTTAACTAAGGCCCCTTTTTATCAAGCTGTTTAAGGTTTTTTTTTTTAAATCACTGGCCACTGCGGTAAAAGCTCCAGTGCTTATAGAATTCCTTTGAACATCGGAACTTTTACCAAAGCGACCTGCAATAAAAATTCCTAACGCATCTTGATAAAAAGGGGCTTAAATTATTTCCATCATCACATCCAACCACTTCAAAATGGAACCTTCAAAAAGTTTCTGCACTTTTAATTTTTTTTTACACTATTTATTAAATATCTCAAAAGCAAATTATATCACTTTTCCACATAATCACACTACTTTGTTATACATTTTTCCCAGCATCCTACTAACTTTTTAATGCCATCAGAGAAGAATGTTTTTGCTTAGGTGCAAAAATACGAAAGTGTGGAAACTTTTTGAAGGTCCCTTGTACTTTCTTCAAAGCTACTCAAATACTCCCATCATGTTTTACACCCTTATGTCTTTGCTTTAGTAAATATTAGTTTATCATTGGGGAAATTGCCTTCCAGTCTGAAATAGTCCATGATTATACCTATTATAAAGAAGGGTAATCTAGTCCCATCACTTCCAGATTATTACAAACCAATATCTAATATACCTATTGTGGCCAAATTAATATAACAATGTGCTTTGAAAATGAGTCTCCAAGCTATTTTTTAATAATTATTTTATTGAAGAAACCTAATCTTCATTCCCACCATCCAACTTCTAGAAATTACATAGCAGAGAAATAAGTTTAGTCACATTTCTCAGCAAGATCCATAGTGATAGAGAGAGAGAAATTGTCTTTTTTTGGGGGGGAGGGGGGATTTTACTGCAGTATTTAGTCTGGTTGACCAGTTCTTTGTTACTAGCTTGACTGGAAGAGTACAGCCTATGAGGCATAGTATTACAACAATTCACTTCTTTCCTATTCAATCAGCTATTTACTGTTTCTTTCAATTAGGACCATGTGGATGCTATCCCCTACACCAGGCATGTCCAACAAGTAGATCGTGATCTACCTGTAGATAGTGGAGCGGTAGAGGTAGATTGCCAGGCCCACTTGGCTCCATCTCTCCAGCAGCTCGCCCCGTCGCTAGAAGAGAGCTCGTGTCGGCAGGTTGTCTGCCGAGGGCTTGCCGCCGCTACTGATCCTTTGCCTGTCTTTTTTCCCTGCCTGCGGGAATCTTGCCTGTGGGTGTATTGGGGGCACTTATTTTTGTGGCAATAGTATGTGGGTACCCCAGGGGGCCGCTGCGTGACGATACGCTACAGGCCTGGCGTCATACCTGGTCTCCTGCCTCTAGAAGTTTGTTATATACCGGGCAATATCCATTCGCCTGGGCTTTACCTGAATACACATACTGTATTAGTTGTGTCGTGTGCTGGTCTTTGGTCACTTTACAGTTTGATTTCATTAAACATTTTCGGGCAGACACAACAAAGTGTCAAGAATTTGGTGCCTATACCTTGCCTTCGAATTGGTTCAAACTACTGTGACTTTTGCTTGCCTCTGCAATTTTATTTCTTCTTGCCTTTGCATTGATTCTACACTGTGGGCCTGATTCTCTAAAAGTGCGTCCCGATTTTAGGCAGTTGTAGGCGTCCTACAGCTGTCTAATCAGCCAATCGGGATGCACATTTTTTTAAAAAAAATGCTCCCCAGGCAGGCCGCCTATATTGAAGGCGAGGCCCGCAAGACACCTAGGCCCTGATTCTGTATAGGACGCCCGGGAGAGGCGTCCTATTCAGAATCGGCCTAAACTAAACCCCGATTCTGTAACCGGCGTCCATGTTACAGACGCGGGTTAGAGAATCGGGTTAGATTAGACACGGCTCGCTACACTTATCGCGGCACTTTTGGCTGGAAAAAGTTGATCACGACCTGTTCGAAGTTGGACATGCCTGCCCTAAACTATGATGAACCCCCAAGAATTAGTACTTTCTTCCATTCTGTTCAACATTTGTCTAAGTCCCCTCGTACTTTTGCTCCAGCACTTGGAACTTCATGGTCTTTGCAGATGACATGCAGTTAATTTTCTTTACAGATTCAGCCCATCCTGATTTTAACCCTTTGAATAATTTTTGGTAGTTGGCTCCTGGCTTACTAGTAATTATATAGGCGCCCTTTTACTAAGATGCGATAAAAGGAGGCTTTAGCATGTGCTTACATGGGCCCTAAAGTCATTTTTACCCATGTGGGTATAATAGCTGATTTTTCTTTTTCCAGCATTAATGGCCATGTGCTAATTTTCCCATTAGTGTGTGGTCATTACACAGCAACACAGTAAATGACAGAAGAAAAAGACCCTCATGGTCCATCCAGTCTACCCAACAAGAAGACCATTAGCATTTGAACCCTTAACTATACCTATTTTATATGCAGTGAGGGCTGGTTTCTGTAATTGGCACTAAAAAGCCAATTACATTTCAATCACTCTTAGGCGCCCATTACAGAATTGAGATACATTTATTTGTGCTTTATTTTAATTGTGTTAATTAATACTTTTTTTTCCTGATGTATTATATAACTGTTATTTTATAGAACAATTGTTGGTTCCTATGTATAATGTAAACTTGGTTGTATCTATAAGTATTATATAATAAAATTGATTGAACTTAACTTAAAAAAAGCAGCACCTAACTTAAAAGTTAAGCACCTGTAATGTAGGCTGGGGTTTTAAAGGCCTATATTATAGGCACTTAAGGGCAAATTCTATAAGAAGTGCCCAAAAAGTAGGCACCTAATTAGGCACTGTTCAGCGCGATTCAAGTAAAATTGGTTGTTGTTTAATGAATCACGCTGAGCGGAACCTATTTTGGAGGCGCCCAAGAAATAGGCCAGCTCTAGGCACAACTAAAAGTTAATTACCTAGCTGAGCACATAAGCACACTTAAGAGCAGTGATTCTGTAACAAGGCGCCTAACACGTAGCTACGCCCACACCTAATGTGCATAGCGCCTATTTTTTTGAAGGCCGCCTAAATTATTTGAGGCGCTTTGTTACAGAACCGCATTTTCTTGATAGGCGCCTAGATTTCAATCAGTGCTGATTAAAAAGCTTAATTAAGTTTGTCATCTAATTTAGATAGGCGCCTATCTAGTTGGGTGCCTCCAAAATAGGTGTCTAACTTTAGGCGCTGGTTACAGAATTTGGGCCTTAAGGCCTTTAGAGACTCACACCTAGTGGTGCCTAAGTCACACCCTGCCCCTAAACATGCCTACTTTACTGCTAGGCACCATGCGATGGGAACCTGTCTTCTGCAGAATTATGCCTAAGATAGGCACCTATCACCCAATTAATTTTTTTTTTTCAATTCTGAGTTTGTTAAAGCTCATAATTGAAGCCAATTTTTCTTATCAAGTTAGATGCTTAACTTGAGGCACCTCTTATAGAATTTGCCCCGAAGAGCTCACATGCTAATTAGTTAATGTGTGGCAAAGTAGCTGGGCTAACCAATTACACAGAGCATGTCTAATTTCTGCCCCAGAATCACCGCCCAAAGCTAAAAAAATAAAATCTATTGCACCCCACAGTAACTCCTTTTTCAGTGTGATAAGCCCAGGTTAGTATTTACCAATGCTTAGTCCACAAAAATAAAAAAAACATGTAGATCATAGTCAGACCCTGATACCCAGTGGCATAGCGAGGTTGAGAGGTGCCAGGGGCAGGGGCGCCCCTCCCCAGCCCTCTTCTCCATGCGCCCTTTCTCTGTTTAACTTTCCCAGCGCAAGCAGCATCGCCACCAACTTGTGGCCCCCATCGGCGTCAGCTCTCCCTCTGACATCACTTCCTGGATGCAGGACCAAGAAGTGACATCAGAGGGAGAGCCGACGCTTGCGCAAGAAGCAGTTTGGAGTTGCTGCCCATGCCAATAAAAAGCTAGAGGTATGGTTGGGGGAGGGGGATGTGAAGGTACGCTTGGTAGTGGGGAAGGGTAGGAAGTAATGGGGGTGAAGGCAAGGATGGGTACTGGTGTCGCCACCAAGACGGCACCTGGGATGGACATGCCCCACCCCACCTCTCCTTACTACACCACTGCTGACACCCTATCTTTTAAAAACTGATACAAAACAGAAATTTGGCAGAAAAAACTCCCAAGTCCCCTTTCAAAACCGACCAAACACTAAGGGCTCCTTTTATCAAGCTGCGGTAGGCGGTTAACACGCGGAATACCGTGCGTTCAGCCGCCTGCCGCGCTAGTCGCTAATGCCTCCATTGACGAGGCGCTAGTTTTTGGGTGTGCCACGGGGGTTAGCGTGTGATGAAATGTCCGACGCGCTAACCCCCGTAGCGCACCTTGATAAAAGGAGCCCTAAATCAAAATATCATGATTAAGTATTTAAAGAAAGGACAAATCAGTACGGGCTACAAAAGTTAGATAATAAATAAATACATAAACCTTTTTTTGCCCCAGGCAGTAAACTCATAGGTGACCCTCACCAGGTTAATAACCTAAATAAGTCCTGCCCCGTACATCCTCTAGTCCTGTACCAACGCGGATCTCCAGGGCGTCTTCAAATTCTCCAGCCGCCATTGTGCTTCATCTCTGTCGCAGGTTTAATCTTTTGACCGGGGCAAGAGTTTGTTGCGGAAGTATTTTACTCTCCTCCCGCACTCTTTAAATGATTCTCTTTGGAACTTAATTCCAGTGTGTCAGCTCCTGAAGAAGGTTTTCGAAACGGAGCTCTGTCAAGCTGGGACAGGAGTTTCCTGTGCTCTGAACTGTGACAAGAACTTTACATGCTTCAGATAAGTTTGTGATTTCACCATTTAGATATTTGTTTTTGATATACTACTTTTCCTTGTGGATATTGATACATATAAATTTGATACATTTGACATATTTTTGTGATTTTTTGATTAGTTTTCCACTTGGGGAGGGGTTTTTGATTCGTTTCCCTTTCCCCTCTCAACACTGATAAGTTTCACTGACTGTTATTATGCATTTTGCACAGGACTAGAGAATGTACGGGGCAGGACTTATTTAGGTCACCTATGAGTTTCCTGCCTGGGGCAAAAAAAGGTTTATGTATTTATTTATTATCTAACTTTTTTAGCCCGTACTGATTTGTCCTTTCTTTAAATATTTAATCATGATATTTAGATTTAGTGTTCGGTCGGTTTTGAAAGGGGACTTGGAGTTTTTTCTGCCAAATTTCTGTTTTGTAGCATTTATTACTATTTTTGGCTTATTTAGATTTTTTTGTGACCTTATCTTTTAGCCATGTTACTTAAATATGTGATACCTTTATCTACATCCTTAAAGATTCTTGGTGTCACGTTTGATAAACAACTTTCTATTGAGACACAAATTTTTGCAGTAAATAATTTCTGGTTTTGTCACTGAGAAATATTAGAGCTATTAGGTCCTTTTTCCATCAGTTATCCCTTTTCTACTCTTTTATTATGTATTATAATCAATCATCTAGATTATTGTAATGCATTGTATAATGGAATTTCCCTCTCATTGATCCATCACCTAAAATTGGTTCAAAACATAGCAAATTACCGTAATCACTTTTTTCCCGTAAATAAAATAACGTCACATTGCTGCTTAAGGAATATCATTGACTACCCATAAAGATGAGATAAGTTTTTTTCACTAAAGTTTAACTTAACTTATATATTTATTTAAATTATATGCAAGAATTGAAACAAAATGAGCTCCATTGGCCAATGAGGAGGCTGGCTACTGTCATACTCGAGTGTTACATGAAATAGGGCACTCGGGTATAGCCGCTGAGGCCATAGGAAGTTTGATGAAATATTTCTACTGGATTCAGAAGATGAGGAAGCACTATTTGATAAAATAGATATTATGAATTTTTACAAGTATGAATTTTCTGCAGATATGAAGTAATATGAAATATAATTAAATACATTAGAGTGTGGCACAAACTTATTTAATGATTGATGAATTAGCTGTCACTCAGAATTTACATTAAAGCCATTTATTTGGGTTGATCCCATTGATATTATGTCATATGGTATCAAATTGCCCAGAATTTATAAAGACAATAGTATTTTATTTGCCACATGGAGCACCTTAAAATTTATTAACAGCTTAACAGAGATTCCAGTAGGAAAATCCACATGCCAGTCCTTATAGTTGAACTCCAAGATTCAAATTGGCGAGCCTAAGATCCTCTGGAAGCATTGGTTGCAGTCAGGCATACATACACTACATGATGTTTTATCCAATGGGAAATGCTTGATTTTTCACGGCTGCAATAGTCATTCGATATTTCAAAGTCTCAAGTATATAAGTGGTTGTAGCTGAAGCAGGCCATTCAGAAGGGGTTCACTGAGTGGCGAAATCTAAATAATCAGTATAGCTTGCTGGGCCTATGCTTCCAAACAGATTTGCTAGGGCATCAGGCAGCCAAATGGTATAAATTAATATCTGTTTATATGAATAAGAAACCAAAAACACGTTTGAGAGATATTTGGAGCATTGAGATTACATTACATTACATTAGTGATTTTTATTCCGCCGTTACCTTGCGGTTCAAGGCGGATTAAGCAGCAGATTTCTGCTACTCAATGGCTATGAGACAAACTTGGTATTTTTTGTTACATAGAAGTTTTTGGACCCCTGTTCTTTTGTAGAAATTAGATAGTTCAAAATCTAATAGATGCTGGCACTGTCATCTTGATATAGGGACATTGGATCATTTATTATTCTATTGTCCTTTGATACTCAGTTTTTGGAGATCTCTATGGGGTCATACTCTGATTCTGGAGACTGCGGTTCCGCTGTCATATGAAGTGGTAATCTGTGGGACGCTGTTATCTCCTACATCTCCTGTAGACAGACATAAAAACAGGTTATTGGGTATAATGACTGGGGTAGCCATCCAAATGATTACGAAAAATTGGAAGAATTTTGACCGATTAAATTTCACTTTTTGGTGGAATTTGTTATGCTTGTATTATAGATATGAGAAAATGATTTCCGAACAAAAGGGTAATAATAAGTGGTTTAATCTGATGTGGGGGTCTATTGACCAATTTTATTGAATCTAATTGAATTGTTCATTCCTTTTACTTCTGGATGGGAGGTGGGGTGGGTGGGAGGGAGAGGGATAGTACATAGGGATTGGTTTAGTAATGATCTGAAAGTACTATTGTATGGTCTTCTTGAATACATTGAAATTAGGGGGAGGGATGCATACAGTGGATTATTACCAAAAACCCGAGTTTACAGCTACATATAGTAAAGACAGAATTGAATTTCTAGATATCCTGATCAGTAAATCTGGGAACCAAATGGACACTCTCTACAGAAAACCGGTTGCCCGTAATACCCTCCTATATTTTTCAAGTTTTCATCCGTACAAATTAAAATATAGTCTGCCTATTAGTCAGGTTCTGAGGGCTCGAAGAGTATGTTCTACAATTAAGGAGTTTAAGACAGTGGCAGGTGAAATGCAGGAATGATTTCGATAAAGCTATTCAAAGAGCGTACATACGGGCCAGATATGCACAACGTGAACTGTTGCTAAAAGAGAGGTCTTCCTCCAGTCATCCTATGCTGGATGAAGAAAGACTGATATGTGTTTACCATATTCAGATGCCACTAAATTGGTTATTTCTCTTATTAAAGATCATTGGCACATTTTACAGTCATTGAGGAAGTTCAGTGAGCCCTCTGTTTTTGCTTTCACCAAAGGGAGGTCTATAGGACAGGTCATGGAACAACAGAGAAGGGAGGGGAATGCAAATGGAGAACATTTAAAATGTCAGCATTGTCAGTGGTGTGACATGACTATAGAGGGACCCCAATGGCAAGACACCCCAAACAAAACGGATCATTAAAGCCCATGATATGACTAATTGTAGAATAAGTAGGGTTATATATGTGATCATTTGCCCTTATTCACTGGTGTATGTTGGCCGTACTAAAAGACCCATTCAGATAAGATTAAATGAACATAAATCTCATATCAACACAGGGGCTCTTCAAGCTCCTTTAGTCCAACACTGGGTTCAATACCAACATACAATAGAACAGTTACAATGGAGAATAATAGAGCATTTACAAGAAGGGAGGGAGGGTGGTAATTGGGAAGAAAAACAACTTTATAGAACAAAGATGGATCTACCGGCTTAATACGGTGATCCCTTCTGGGTTAAATTTGGAACTCGAATGAACTACATTGATATGAATGGTTTCAGCTGGGTGGGTCTCAGATTACAATAACTCGGGTCTTTAATATCCTGGGGTAAGTTTTTATGGAGGGCATAACATAGCATTTTGTAACTAAGTTTTTCCAGTTCATTTTCCCTTCCCTGTTCTAAATGTTGTTGCAGCCCCTATGATGATGTCATCATCAGCAGTCTAGGCTGGGTGAGTGTATTTAAGTGAGACAGGAACAAGCTGCGACCATTTTGAATTAACTATTCAGTGGTCGGGTACAGTTAAGCTTTAGAAAGGTAAGCGGAAAGGTTTGAATGTCTTTGTGCATTTTTTATTAAAGAACAATCTGTAAAAAGTGTTCACACAGTGTTGGGATATGGTAGTTAACTAAGTCTAAGATAGTAACATAGTTTAGATATGTGAGTATTAAAATGTTTGTTTTGATTCTATTAGGGATATGGTGCCTTGATAAAACCCCTTTGGGTGAAACATGTTGGCGGTATAAATCCCTGGAAGCATGACCACAAGTTTTAAGCTAAGTATTTAAACTATTTATACACTAAGGTGGAAAAAAAGTATTTATAAATTTAATAGCAAAGTATGGAAGATCCGGTGAGGAAGTAGTACATAAAGCCTGACACAATGAATTTGTGTGAGTGCTAGGTAGTACTTCTGAGGATCTATAAACGTATTATTTACTGTGAAGAGAGTTAGGAGGGGTAATTGAATATACAGCCGTCCAATCTGAAGTTTGAGGTATATCAGTGATAAATGTATATTTATGTGCATATGGATTCCAGGCCCCTCCCTTATGTACACCTCCTTTGTGTACACCCCCTTGTGATATGAGTGTTTAGCACTAAGCTTATAGAATAATATTTATAGAGGAAGGGCTGTAATTCACTGGTTGAGCTGTTGCCTCTGAACCCAGAGGTTGTGAGATCAAATTCTGGTGTTGCTCCTTGTGACCCTGGACATGTCACTTAATCCTCCAGTGCCCACCGCTTTGAAATGCCAAAGTCATAAAAAAGACAGTATACAAGTCCCCATTCCCTTCCCCCTTCCCCTACTTAGGGACAGATTCAGTAAACGGCACCCAAAATTAGGCAACCAACCAAAACACAGAAGACAAATGGTCCTCCACAAATTGCCAACAAGCAACACCATGGCAAAGTAGATAAAAATCAACAACGGTGTAAGGAAAGAAAAATGTATTGGATAATTCTAGGAAGACTCAACACGGTTCACATTTTGGTTCAATGGCCTGCATCAGGAGTCAGAGACATAGAATTGGCTGATGAAAGACTGAAACTGTGTTTGTACAATCCAAACCTATGAAAATCCAGTTGTCTCTGCTGAAATAGCGCTGTGTAGAATTTTTTTGCAAATAGCAAATTCTATAAAGGGCACTTTGCACCAAACATCCTTTATAAAATAGCTCCTAGCTCCACTTACCATGCCCAGTTTTGAGCACAAGGACTTATGCCAGCTGAAACCTGGTGTAAAATGTGGCAACACTCCTGGTCTTCCCATGCTCTTCTCAAGGCCATGCCCCCTTTTGGGTTTCATGCAAGATAATTTGGGCATGTGGGGTTATAGAATAGCAGAAGTGTACATCCAAACTAGTGCCAAATAATGCCAGCAGCTGATAGTGGGCCATTAATCAATTTGTTTATACACTGATCTCAGGATGACAGTCAAATTTTGGCGTGTAAATTTGGGCAATCTTTTTTTTTTTTTTTTTTTTAATTTTTTATTTATCAAATTTTTACATTTTATAAATCAAGTATCCACTTGTACAGAAAGTTGATGGGCAATCTTTAGAGAATTCGGGATTGGCGTGCAAACAGCACATACAGTTTTATAATTTTACAATTTCTGATACACCTTCTTTCTGGTTAACAACCAATCAAAATGTACTGAGCAATATTCAAACTGATCTAACCAACCAGAAGCAGCCAGTGACTGGTTAAATCATTTTCTCCTGGTCTATCTGCTAATTTTCAGAAGCACTTAACTGGTTATTGATGCTGAAAATTAGCAATTAGCACCTAAGTGAAAATCAACTATTTGAGGGGGCATTCTGGGGACATAATTAGTAGTTGGCTAGTTAAGTGCCAGTATTCATTCCTTAACTAGCCAGGGCCACTGCATAAACAGGACCATGTAAAACAGGGTAATCAATAGTCATTTAAGTTCTGTATTGACTTAACCGGCTATGCGTTAGCTGGCTTTGCTTAAACCGGATATTCGATGCCGATGTCCTGACATGGCCCAGCACTGAATATCCAGGAGTAACGCTGGTGGAAGTCAGCAAAACGCTCACCGTCATTGGCTAAAAATGACCCCACAGTGCTAGCATTCTATAATCTTAGGAGCTCGTTTGCTCTGCTGTGCTAGTAAATGGGTTTAGCTTGTCATGATGTAGAACTTTGCAGAACACTAAGCCCATTTCTTGCATGGCTGTAAATGCTATCTTTTTAAATTGGATCTTTTTCTGGCTGTGCGCTAATATTAGCATTAGCATGTGGCCACTCAAAAATTAATGGGGGTGGGGCATTAACTGCTTCCTATTTAGGAGGTGCTGAGGGCTCCCGTGTTGTCAGCATGCACTAATGTCAGCATGCTAGCTAAATAGCACTTCCATTCCCATTCTTTGCCCCTATCAAATAAATTAATAACTATCACCCAGTTAGCACTCACAAATGGCAAAGTTGAAGCAAAATGCATCGTACATTAGCCAATTTTTCCCACATTAAGCCCACACCACAATTTAGTATAAGGCCCCTTTAGTGTGCAAATGGCACTTATATTTAGGTGGCAAGATTGTAAATTTAGGGGGCTAATCCCTATGCAAAATATTATTTATTGACTTACGCCCATAGTTGTCTATACCTCCCCTCCTCCCCCCCCCCAATAAAAATACCTCTGTTTAAGGTATACGCACAGGGACATCTTAATTCCACATGGTATCTAATGCTGTTATTAATTCTATCATTCAGACAATCCTGAGATAAAACCAACACAAAAATATATCTTTTTGCCAGGACCATAGAATGATGCTGTGTATTTAGATGCAGAAATGCATATGATGCATGTAGAGAAAAATATGAATAATCTTTGGAAAAAATGCTCTTAAGTACAATATATTATGTATATAGTACATCTAATGATGGGCAATGAAATATCACCGTTATCCTCACTCCTGTGTAATGATGTGCCATAACTCATGAGAGGCTAGGCTTAAGTTCCCATCCTCTCCAATAGTGGATCATAATTTAAATACATTCCATGCTTCTCCACATGTGTAGTGTAAGGCTAGATGATAGATGGGCATATACAGAAAACTGGTTAGATAGATATGACTATGACTGGAATGAATTTGGAATGCATTATTTCAAAAGAGGAAAGAAACATTTTTCTAGCATTAAATCCTTCCTATGAATCTAACCTTTACAATAACATTTTGACAGTTTCTTGATTTTATTCTTCCTGGTTTGGCCAACTTGAACCAACTATTATGTCCATAGATTGTCTGTAATCATGTTTGTATGTCTTAATCAATTACAATTATCTGTGAAATTTTATATTTTTAGCCTTTTAATTATGTACACTGCTTAGACAATTATAAGCGGTATATCAAACTTAATAAAACTTGAAACTTGAAAACTTTGTTTGGGATGGGTGGGGTGATTGGCTGAAATTATTCCATCATGTGCAGGAGTAAAATTGTGGAATTCACTTGTAGGGCAAATCCGGAAATGCAGTGATAGGGGGGCTTAAAACACAATTATTTGTAAATGCCTTCCGCATTTGATTTTCTTTGTCTGCTGATTTTTAAAAGAATTGAATCCTTCTGCCCCTATTTGTTTTAATTTGTGTTTGAAAGTTGTTTTAACTTGTTTTAAATGTTATGTATGTAACAGTTTTATAAACCGTTTTGGCCTGAAAATGGTATACTCACTTTAATATGGAGAGATATTGATCACTACACTGTGATACACTGATTAATCAATTGTCTTCTATAATCACTGCTCAAAGTGCAATAATATTTCATTTACTTAAGAATTGTGAAAACCTCAGACCCAAAACCCGTGACTGGTGATAACACCAAACTGGGGTTCATTGGGGGACCATCATCGTTTTTCACTGTCCCTTTATCATCCAATAGATTTTGCGTGAAACAAAAATTAAAAGTAAAAAAATAATGAAAAAACTTATCTGTATCGGATGGTGAGATCTCTATAATGATCCTCAGCGGTGAGTAAATTAACTCATGTTCATAGTGAACTAAAAACAACCACTATTACTCCTCCATAATACGTCCTTGTCCCCCCTAATCTGTGAGATTCCGTTGCTGTATGATGTGTACGTTAGAGTAGTAGCTTCCCCATGTCGCCTTGACAAAGAATTCGAAACGCGTTGGCGTTCGGGGGAATGATTGCAAGGCTGAAAGCTAAGTACTTTCAAACAATGAAATATATACAATTATAGAATATAAGAGAAATGAGTAGGGTAAATTATTAGAATTGAAAAAAGAAAAAATAAGGAGGAGGAGGTACCACGGGGCAAATGAAGAATTAATCCCCTTCAAACTATGCTGTTTGTTGGGCAGTCTGATACCCCTAAGGACCTCATATAGATTACATTATATGCATAGTAAAACTGTATGCTGTGCATTAAGCTGACTCTGTGAATATTTGAGTGCTGAGTTGCCTTGAGCTCCCATCATCTTTCGAGACTACGACAGGGGCTCAAGGTAGCCATTTCCTGTGAGTAATTTGCACAGGGTAGGAGCATGGGAAGATCGCTCCTGCCCTGAAAACCCACTAGACCACCAGGTAAGGCTTAAGGGGGCGGGGGGGGGGGGGCTTACAGGGCTTAAAATAGCCTGAAAAAAGAAAAAGGAATTTTTGGTTTAAAATCGCAAATAAGCGAATCCATAGATACGGAAACCGCGAATACGGAGGGGGAAGCGTAATGTATATACATTTTAAAGAAAGGACAAAAAGAAGCACAAAGCAATGCTTCTTGAGTTTAAAATATGCAGACAGTCACTGCATAACCAACTGTTCCTTGTTTATGACAGAGTAAATAACCCATTGGTCTGGCAGCTAGGCACCTGCTATACCCACCAACTCTCCATCAGTGGTCCCTGAACCCTCGTTATTTTCCCTCAATTAAAGTTCATAGTGTCCTAAAGTCTGTGCTGAGCAGATGTACAACTGTTTTTGACGGCTGTACACAGAAGACTCACAATATATAGAGAACTACTGCCATTCATAAACCATAGAATTGCATCATTTGTTGTCACTGAGAAAGATTACAAACAATAAGTCTCTTTAATAGGCTGCTAAGCTGACATAATGCCAAAAATAATGTTGTAGCTCAAAACCAGTTACAAGAGCAGAGCTATATGCAGGACACCTTAAGGTCTTCTCTGGGTCATGATATAAAATGATGAAACTATATGCAACTAAGAGCATATGAAACATACCCTATAAAACACTTCAAACAGATATAAAAAATGAATATGAAAAGATACATCCATTGGCCCTTTGATTTCTGAGCAAAAAGACCTGGTAGGTTGGAATAGTGTTTCCCAAATTAATCTCCGAGGCACCCCCCTTGCCAGTCAGGTTTTCCAGTATATCCACAATGAATAGGCATGACATTGATTTTCTTATACAGCCTCCATTGTATACAAATCTCTGTCTTACATATTCATTTTGGATATCCTAAAAACATGACTGGCGAGGGGGTACTCCAGGATTGACTTGGGAAACACTGGGCTAGGCAAAACCTCATTATACCCTGATTGAGACCACAAGTTGCTTTTGATACATAAAAAGACCTGGAGCTTTCATAATCTTGCTCTTTTATTTACATAGAAACATGATGGCAGATAAAGGCCAAATGGCCCATCCAGTCTACCCATCCGCAATGATCATTATCTCTTTCTCTCTCCGAGAGAACCCACGTGCCTATCCAGGCCCTTTTGAATTCAGACACAGTCTCTGTTTCCACCATCTTTTCCAGGAGACTATTCCATGCATCTACCACCCTTTCTGTAAAATAGTATTTCCTTAGATTACTCCAGAGCCTATCACCTCTTAACTTCATCCTATGCCCTATCATTGCAGAGTTTCCTTTCAAATGAAAGAGACTCGACTCATGCACATTTATATTACGTAGGTATTTAAACATCTCTATCATATCTCCCCTCCCCACCTTTCTTCCAAAGTATACAGATTGAGATCTTTAAGTCTGTCCCTATATGCCTTATGCTGAAGGCCACATACCATTTTATTAGCCTTCCTCTGGATCTTGGCCCACATCCCGCCCTAACCACTCCTCAAAAAATGCCCCTTTTAGCTCTGGGTGCACAGCGGGATTAAGAGGCCTAAAAAGTCCCTAGATAAGTCTAAAAAGCCGTTTTGGTTATCTGCACTTGGATGACCTGTCTTTTAGATCGTTCAAGTGCCGACTTGGGTGGGTTTTTAGACGTATTTAACTTTTGATTATGAGCCCCGTTGTGTAGTGCATTTTGGAGTTTCTTCTGTGCTTTGACCCGTTTGGTGCAATCCCTCAGTGAGGGTGAAGAATTTTGTGTTTGGCAAAAACTGCTGATGGAGAATTTATGTTGCAGCCCTTGATAAAGCTGGAGGCAAAACAGGGCCGCTGTTGGGCTTTTTTGTGAATGCAAGATAAAGAATACAGCTGGACTTTGCTTTTTTTCAACCGTTATGGTTGTAAGTTGTGAATGATATGGAATTGTGTCTATGAAAACTGTGCTTAAAGACACATTTTTGCTTTTTTTTTTTTTTTTTGGGAAGACTGCAATAGAGTGGTATATTTAAAGTGTGTTTGTTTTTTTTTACCAGTGAATGGAGAATATAAAATATATTCAGTCTCATGAAGTTGGAGCAAGATATCTGAGGTCTTCTTTCTCCACTAATTGAAACTATTGATATAATTGCTAATGTGTTCAGCCTTTTTTTCTGGTTATACTCTATGGGGTTCATAATAAAAAAAAAAAGTCTAAAAAGTGTCCTAAATAGCTACTTGGACGATCAAAAAGCCTGATCGTCCAAGTACCCATAACCAAAGCTGGTTTTTAGACGTATCTAAAAACAGCTTAGGTCTTTCCCCTGCTTCTAGATGCACAGAGAGAAAAGAGGCGTGTTTAGAGGAGGGGAAAGGGCGGGCAGTGAGCAGGAGATGGGCCGACCTACACCTAGGCGTTCAACAGATATAACCAAAACATTTGACAGGTTGCCTAGTCAGCACTTAGACCTTTTTGACTTAGACGAAGTCAAACCAGGTCTAAGTGCCGAAAAAGGGGCCGCTGAGCTGATGGCTGCTGGTGCGATCAATTCAGCGGCCCGGCAACCTACCCACCACAACCATCGAGGCAGGCCATAATCAAAACAAGGACGTTTATTTTTGTTATGGACACTTTCCCTGCTTCTGCTTTTTAACGTTTAAGGACTTAGGCCAAAAAGGGACTTAGACGGTTTTTTTGATTATGCCCCTCCACATATTTTTTAGGGTGTGTTAATAAGATTAAATAGTTTATTTCTCTTTATAATTCTAATGCATTTAGGTATACCCACTTATATCAAACTGTTGCAAGTAAGGGCTAGATTCACTAATCTGCCCGATTGTGACTAATCCATGTCCGATCTGGGCAGGTTCGATGGATTCAGAAAGCAGTAATATTCTAATGGGGGCGATTGGAGGAACACTCCCATCTGCTGACACGGATCACTAGTGTGCGATCCCGACACATACGCAGACCATCTGTAGATGGTCTACGCATGCATCTAAGACCCATCTGAGCCGCGACTTTAAAAAAAAAACAAAAAACTTTACTTTTTAGCCCAGCGAGCCCGTGGTTTTAACCCGCTTTAAACTCGTGGGTTAAAACCATTGGCTCGCTGTGCGGGGAAGGGCAGAAGAGATTCGGGGGAGAGCAGGGTGTCAGGCAGGAGAGATTTGGGCGGCGATTCAGGAAAGAGCAGGGCAGCGATTCAGGAAAGAGCAGGGCGACAGGCAGGAGAGATTCGGGCAGCGATTCGGGGGAGAGCAGGGCGGCAAGCAGGAGAGATTCAGGGCATGCAGAGAGCAGGGCGGCAATGGAGCTGGAGAGTTGGAAAGGACGTTTGCGACTGGTCCCCAGGAGTCGCTTCTTGGGTTGATCGGCCAGCCCAGTCAGATCGCAAAATTTGTGTTGTGAATCGCATCCCTGCCTACTTTGCATGCCGTTCACTCATTTGCATGCGCAGATCGGAATCGGATCGGCAGAGAGGTAAGTGAATTAGGCCAGAGTAAAATCAGGTAGCAATGGGGTCGCAAACCGATCGGTTTGCTTAGTGAATCTAGCCTAAGTGCACTTAAACATTTGCCACACTGATGCGGGCAAATATTCTTCAACGGCTTAGGTGTACACTAAAGTCATTATAGAATTGATGCTAAATGCATCTCTTTGTGGTCGTTTAAAATAAGGCAGCAATTTATGGAATCGCCACCTAATTCTCATTCACCTGGCACATTTCATGCTAAGAAACAGCAGTTTAGCATATGTCCTGTGCATCTCCCCCATGTTGTTAAATATATTTTTTTGCTATGCACCCTGTTTAAAATAGTAATTTTCCACCCTTGCTATTGAAAATGAATATCTTGACTACATAGAACATAAAAGATATAAACACTTCAATAGTCTATGCACAACATACCTGATGTTTATCTTTAGGAAGCAAATAATAGCTGTATATATTTTTCACTATTATCATTATTTCTCATCTTCAATAAAGACTTCCTCATCATTCAAGACTTTTCAAATGTATGTTTACACAGATGCTAAAGAGATTGTCTCTCCAGATTTCTGATCCAGTGTTAACTATTGAGAAGAGATTCTGCTACATTATTTGTGTGCAACTTGATTGCATCAAATCACAAGCTATAGAAGATAATTAATGTCAGTTGAACCATAAAATAAATTCATTAAAAAAAAAAAATAAATCACACAATGAGCACCAAGGGCATTTTCTAAAAAGAAAGGAACGGGGGAACTCCTGTCATCGTTCAAATATATTAGAGAATAAGAAGGTCACGGGTAGACTGGAAGCTGTATTTCCCTTGTATTGGCCACAGCTAAAGCAGGTAGAAAGACATTAAATATATATCCAGTGTTGCAGAAAATCCTGTCCGTCTCTAACACACTGGAGAAAAATCAGTCTGCATGAAAATATGACTCCTTGTAATGCCATCAAGGTCAGTGAATCTTTAAATCGATCAACAGTTAAGGTCTACGCTCATAAGTTAAAGCTGAATGCGTCCAATTAGATTCAATATATGATGCCTATAAAGAAGTAGGTCAGTGTTCCATAAACTTTCCGAAGTCATGGCACACTAAACTCGGTGCCGTTGCTGGATGTCATCCGGATGTCAACATGATGATATCACACGCATATGTGACATCATCAGGTTGACATCGGTGCATGCACAGAGCCTGCTATTACTACACCAGTGGGGGGGAGGGGGTACTAGAGGAGGATAGGTACGCAGTAGAAGACAGGTACCGGCCAGGAGGAGAGGCACTGGTACCGCTGCAAGAGGCACATCCTGTAAGCAGTCAGCCGTCACCGGTGCCTCTCCTTCTCGCTGGCATCTCGCAGCACACTCAGAATCCCGCCGCCTGCGGCACACAGTTTGTGATACACTGAATTAGGTGCTTGTAAAAGAGGAATCTGTTTTGGTTTTGCTCTGTACATATTTGTACTTTTATATATTTATTTTGCATGGTAAATTCATAAATCCATAGGAATTCCATCAGAAGCACCAATATGGAAAAGTATGTAGGGAGTAATTCTTGACTCGAGACTGCACAGTATAGCACAGTTACTTACCGTAACAGGTGTTATCCAGGGACAGCAGGCAGCTAATCTCACATATGGGTGATGTCATCAACGGAGCCCCGATGCGGAAGCCTTGCAAGCAGACTTGCTTGTAGAAACTAGAAGTTTCGAGTCAGACGCACCGCGCATGTGCGAGTGCCTTCCCGCCCAGCACAGGGCGCGTCTCCTCAGTTAAGATAGCTAGCAGAGAAGCCAACCAGGGGAGGTAGGTGGGTTGTGAGAATAGCTGCCTGCTGTCCCTGGATAACACCTATTACAGTAAGTAACTGTGCTTTATCCCAGGACAAGCAGGCAGCCTATTCTCACATATGGGTGACCTCCAAGCTAACCAGAATGGGATGGTAGGAGTGTTGGAAATTTAGGAGAATAAATTTTGTAATACTGTCTGGCCAAAATGGCCATCCCGTCTGGAGAAAGTATCCAGATAATAGTGAGAAGTGAAAGTATGAACCGAGGACCAAGTAGCAGCCTTGCAAATTTCCTCAATAGGTGTAGATCTGAGGAAAGCTACTGAAGCTGCCATTGCTCTGACCTTATGGGCTGTGACTCTACTCTGTAGGGGTAATCCAGCCTGGGCATAGCAGAAGAAGATACAAGCAGCCATCCAGTTGGAGATGGTACGCTTAGAGATAGGATATCCCAACTTATTTGGATCGAAGGAGACAAAAAGTTGAGGAGCAGTTCTGTGTGGTTTGGTATGTTCCAAATAGAAGGCCAAAGCATGTTTACAGTCCAGAGTATGAAGAGCTGATTCTCCAGGATGAGAATGAGGCTTTGGAAAGAACACTGGAAGAATAATGGATTGGTTGAGATGAAATTCCGAAACTACTTTAGGTAGGAATTTAGGATGAGTACAGAGAACCACCTTGTCATGATGAAACACAGTGAAAGGTGGATCAGCAACTAAAGCTTGCAGCTCACTGACTCTTCGAGCAGAAGTGAGGGCAATGAGAAACACCACTTTCCAAGTGAGATACTTCAGATGAGCCGTAGACATTGGTTCAAATGGAGGCTTCATCAATTGAGTAAGAACACTGAGGTCCCAAACCACTGGAGGTGGTTTGAGAAGAGGTTTGATATTGAAAAGTCCTTTCATGAATCTGGAAACCACCGGATGATCAGAAAGGGGTTTTCCTTCAATAGGCTGATGGAAAGCAGCAATTGCACTGAGATGGACTCAGATCGATGTAGACTTGAGGCCAGAGGTGGATAAGTGCAAAAAGTAGTCTAAACAGAAGATAAGGAGGAATGTTGAGGCTCCTTATCATGAGAAAAACACCACGTAGAAAATTTAGTCCATTTTTGGTGATAGCATTGTCTAGTGGTAGGCTTCCTAGAAGCTTCTAAAATGTCTCTTACAGATTGAGAAAACTGAAGAGGAGTTATGTTGAGAGGTACCAAGCTGTCAGGTATAGAGACTGCAGGCTGGGAGGAAGCAGAGATTCCTGACACTGTTTAAGCACAGATGGAAAAACTGGTAGAAGGTATGGCTCCCTGCTGCTGAGTTGAAGGAGAAGGGAGCACCAAAGTTGTCTCGGCCACTGAGGAGCAATCAGAATCATGGTGGCTTGGTCATTCTTTAACTTGACAAGAGTCTTGAGAATGAGAGGGAATGCATACAGGAAGAGATTCGTCCATTCCAGAAGAAAAGCATCTGCCTCGAAGTGATGAGGAGAATAGATCCTGGAGCAGAACTGAGGCAGTGTGTGGTTGTGGGGATCTGCAAAGAGATCTATCTGAGGCGTTTCCCACTGTGAAAAATGTGATGAAGAGGCGAGGAATGGAGTGTCCATTCGTGAGGTTGCAGAAAATGACTCAAGTTGTCTGCCAAGCAATTTTTCACCCCTTGGATGTAGACAGCTTTGAGGAAGGTGTTGTGGCGGATTGCCCAGTCCCAAACCTTCAGAGCTTCTTGACAAAGGGAAGAAAATCCCATCCCTCCCTGTTTGTTGTCTGTCCGAATGAGGACTACCTGATCTTGAAGAAGATGTTGAAAAGCTTTGAGAGCCTTGAAAATCGCTCTGAGTTCCAACAGATTGATGTGACACTGATGATCCGTACTGGTCCAGTGGTCTTGAGTACGGAGACCATCGAGATGAGCGCCCCAAGCGTAGGTCGAGGAATTGTTGTAAGGACCTTCTAATGAGGGGGCGTTGGAAACAGCAAGCCTCTGGAGAGATTGGAAGAGAACATCCACCAGCGGAGAGACTGTCTCAATGAAGGAGTGACTGCAATGTGTCGAAAAAGTGGGTCGCAAACCTGCGTCCACTGAGATGCCATTTCGTGTCATTCTCTAATCTAAATATGAAGATTCCTGAGGATCTTATTTATTTTTGAATTAATGTAATGTCTAATGAGTTTTAGATAAGATTTTATTGTCTTAAAACTGTGTATGTTGAATTGGAATCCACTAGAAATGTGGAATATAAATAAATAAATAAAATAAATTATCAGCACTAATTGGCTTGCTATTCAGTTAAATTGTGTGTACAACTTGTGCACATGCCCAAATTTATGTATACAATTTTTTAAAAAAATAGAATTTGGGGTACAGTGCTAGCTAACCATATAAAGTTCCTTTTTTGAACATGTTAAAACTGATAACAGACTTTTCTGTGGTTTCTAGAAACAAATATATGTGTTTCTTTGGTGACGCCAAGCCTTTTATACAAGGTGGACCTAGTACATAAGAATAGCCTTACTGGGTCAGACCAATGGTCCATCAAACCCAGTAGCCCATTCTCACAGTGGCCAATCCAGGTCATTAGTACCTGGCCAAAACCCAAGGTGTAGCAATATTCCATCTGTTACCCTACCTAAACAACCTACAGAGTTTTCTTCCCTATATATTGTATGTCTCCTCAGGGGGGGTGGGGTTATTTATTTATTTATTTATATTCTGCATATCCTATAATTCTATGTGGATTACAAATTATTCAGGTACTCAAGTATTTTTCTCTATCTGTCCTGGCGGGCTTACACTCTATCTAATGTGCCTGGGGCACTGGGGGATTAAATGACCTTGCCCAGGGTCACAAGGAGCAGTGCAGGATTTGAACCCACAACCCCAGAGCGCTGAAGCTGTAGCTCTAACCACTG
The DNA here is from genome assembly GCF_902459505.1 of Geotrypetes seraphini. Taxonomy (NCBI): domain Eukaryota; kingdom Metazoa; phylum Chordata; class Amphibia; order Gymnophiona; family Dermophiidae; genus Geotrypetes; species Geotrypetes seraphini. The sequence continues at coordinate 60,249,280 of NC_047085.1, forward strand.
CACCACACACTCCACATTGTTATGTGAATCTCCATTGGGAATAGACTTAACATGCAGTTGGGCATTTTTCTGTGTATAACTGCTGGACAGTCCCCCAACAGTAACCACACAGCCATCTCACTTAGCACACTATAATTCTGGGTTCAAACTCATACCAGTCGTTAGTACAGGGATTCAAAGAAGGATTGGATAAATTCCTGAACGATAGGGAGATTGGGGGGTACAGATAAAAGTAGAGATAGGTTAGGAAGAGTATAGATAGAAGAAAAAGGGTGATCATAGGGCTAAGTCAAGGAACACCTGACAGGTCATAGACCTGCTGGGCCGCCGCGGGTGCGGGCTGCTGGGTGCGATGGACCCAGCGGAGGCAACTTCTTATGTCTTATGTTCTTATGAGGCATAGAAGGATATGGGTGACTAAAAATTATGCCAAGTGTACACCTGGCAGGGCCTCCGCGTGTGCGGATCGCCGGACTAGACGGACCGAAGGTCTGATCCGGAGATGGTGCTTATGTTAAACAGAATCCTATATTTCCCTATATTTTTGTGATTCTCAGACTTGTACCAATGCATTTTCTTTAAACAGTTTATATAGTCACATGTTTTAAAAGAGCTTAAGGTGACGTGTGCCATTAAAGCTGAACTTATTTATTGATGCTATGAGTTTTTATAAAGGATTTTTGTGTCTTGTAGTATTAGAAATCACTCCCTTTTCTCTTACATTACTACACTGATCTATTTAAGAGAGAGATTTACATGGCATGCATTTTAAGTACCCCTGGATTTCAAGCACCAAGCCTGCACATTTCAGCTCCAGCATCAGATGTAATGAGTTATGGTACTATCGGCATGTTGATAAGCTATAGCCCAAAGAAGAACAAGTAAGAAGTATAAAAAATATGGCCAGAGGATGGGATAAAATTATCAGCGAGTGTGTTTTCCTGTTTGGTTTTAATCTACATTTAATTAAATTCTTATCTTCTGTGTACTTATGGTCGCATTTGAATGGTGAAACGGCATTCATTATGAATGGTAAAACTTAACTCGGAGAGCAGTGCACGTGGCTTCGTTAAAAATGAGGAAGAGGAAAAATGTTGTTTTATTCTTTACACTTAAGTCTTTTTAAAGTAGGCCTAAGTTATGTTTGGATCCAGTTCCACTGTAAGCAAAACATTTATGTCAAGTACATTAGAAAGTTAGACTTCATTCTAATTTTCAGCAGGGTGGAAATGGTAGTAGGAAATGTCTAACCTGAAGAAGTTCAAGCCAAGGACTATTCTGTTACACATTAAAATTTTCCTCCTGCTTCAAAAGACAATACTGATAAAGAGATAAAAACATAAGAATTACCATACTGGGACAGAGCAAAGGTCCATCAAGCCCAGTATTCGGTTTCCGGCAGTGGCTAATCCAGGCCACAAGTCCCTGACAAGATCCCAAAGAGTGAAACAGATAGATACAGTAGTGATTAACTAAAACAAAAATGATTAATTAATAGGTGTGGGGGGGGAGGGGCTTTTTTACCAAAATATAATAAGATTATGCAGTTATCATGTGTTAATAGCCAAAAGTAAAGTAATATAAGGCCAAAGACTCCATATTAATTCTTGGGATATTTCCACAATTTGGACATTTGGTTAATGCTCAGAAAATATCTTTGCCATCTTCAGGTTGGGGGTTCAAACCCACACTATTATTTGTGACCCTGGGCAAGTCACTTGGTCCTCCATTGCCCCAGGTATATTAGATAGATTGTGAGCCCACTGGGACAGACAGGAAAATTTATTGTTTCCTTGATATACTGTCTATCAAATATATCTAAACAGTTTACAATAAAATGCTGTATAGAAATTAAAACAGTATATAAAATTAATATTAAAATGTATTTATTTCTTTATTTATTCATTTATTTAGCCCGTCCTCCCAAAGGAGCCCAGAACGGGTCACAAGAGTATATTCACAGTATAAGCAGGACAGACTTTGGTAGGAAAATACAGACTTGGAGGACATGGGGGATTCAATTTCAGCTTTACAGCATAGTCATAATATACAGACTTAGTGGATATAGGATGTTTTAAATTGCAGCATTTTCTTTATAAACAATAGGTTGGATTAAATTACAGTGTTTTTCTTATAGACATAGCCTAATATAGAGATAAAATAACTTAGCTTGCAAGTGTGTGGATCATTGATATATGGTGGTTTTTGATCCAGTCAGTGTCATAGATCAGGTTGGTTTTTAGAATATAGGGGTAGGTGGGTATGGGATGGGTGGGAGGGAGGCAATGCAGACTAAGCCAGACTCTGCCAGCCAGAGACTATCTCTAGCTATATCAGTCTATGAAAACTAGCTAAAGTAAAGCTTGCTCTTTTAAGATCTAAAACTATCTTTATAAATAAATAAATACATTTAGCTTTTATCCCCCAAATTAGCAAAGCTCAGAACAGAATAATCTATACTTACCCAGAAAAAATATCCTGTCTCCTCTCCTTTCCTCTCAAAGATAAATATGTCCTCCGCTCCTCTCTTCACCTCTCAGACTTACCTTAGACTATTCCTCTCTCTATATATATGGGTTTGAATTGTATTCCTCTCTCTATACATAGGTTTGAATTGTAATGGACTGCAACAAGAGGCCCTTTGAAGTTAATACAGTAATCAGATTACCCTAGTGACCTTCAGAGCTATTCTACCTTCCCCTACAAATTCTTAACACATAATTCAGGTCAGGAGCTGTGCTTCTGCTCCTTATGGCAAAGACAGAAGCTTTTTGTTTGTTTGTTTTAAACAGAAAGTTTGAGCTCTGTTCCTAACTTTTATGTTTTAGACTACTACTGGTAAGGTTCTACTTCTGATAAAACACTTCATGTTTAATACTGTGGGAACAGGATTCTATACTATAATATTAACTAGTTCTAAAGTTTGTCTTTCTTTTCTTAATACAAATTAAGCCAGACTCTGCCTGCCAGAGACTATCTCTAGCAGAAAGTTCAAGTTTAAAAACTAGAGCAGGCTTTTACTCTATGGAATCTAGCTAAGTAAAGCTTGCTCTTTTAAGATCTAAAACTATCTTTTAAAAAAAACTACAGTTTAGCTTTTATCCCTCAAATTAGCAAAGCTCAGAGCAGAATAATGTATACTTACCCAGAGAAATATTCTGTATCATCTCTTAAAGAAATGTATTCTCCTTTCCTCTCACAGAGAAATATGTCCTCTGTTCCTCTCCTCTCAGAAATAGGTACCTACCATTTTGAGGCAAGTGTCTACTCCAAGGTGCCTACCAGAAAGTAGGCCTTGTTAGGGGTGGATTTTGGGCAGATTTGGGGTATGATTTGACAGGCACTGGTAGAAAACCCTTTATAAGGAAGGTTTAGGGACTGTGAGAGTTATGATGGTTCCTGTTGTACAACCGGCGCTTGTATTTTTAATGGTACTTTATGCACGGATCGGTTGGTGACTAAGCACTTTACTTATATTAATGAATATTTATTACTATTACACAGCATATTGTGTTTTTTAGATATATATTGGCTCTATAACTTGTGGAGTATTTTCATGAAATTGACCTATTAACACAAGTAATTACTATTTAACTCCTTAATATTATTGAGTTTGATAAATAGGAGTACGCCTAAGGTTTCAACACCTACTGGTGCCTAAGACCACTACTAGGTACTATTCTATAAATGGTGCCTAACGGATTATTGAATATTGAACTGTTTATAGAATCAGGGCCTTAGTGTGTGCTAAATTCATTTAATGCACATTATTATGTTTTTGTTTGTTTATAATCAAAGCGGAGTTTATATCAAAGCGGAGTACAGTGTAACTAACATACATAATAAAATTAACATTCTATACAAAAATAACATACAAAACATAAAAATTTCACATTACATAATTCAAATCTATAAAATCAACATAACTATCCAATCACCAGCTCATCCTTTCTATTACAAATATCATCAATGTAACTGCAGCACAATTTATAAACTCAACTAACATACTTCTTAAGGCAGAACAAGTAATGTTTCATCATTTTTTAAAATTCACTTATCCTTCCCTTTTGCCTAATGTAAGATGGAAGCTTATTCCACTCTTCTGGTGCTGCACAGGAAAAATGTTTTAATTCTTAGATTTAACATACATTACAAAGTTCTAATGTGCATGAAAGTTTGTTATAATGAATATGATGAATGTACTAGAAAAATATCCAAAAAACATGGACAAAAAAATTAACTCAAATATAGATATTCATATCCATCCTATACTGCCATCCTGATCACCAAAGTGTCATCCTCACTCCCCCATCAGCAAAATCTCAAAAGCCACTGCCGATGAAGATGGGACCCTATATAACTGTAAGTTCAAACTCTAGAGGGTTGATGAGTAGGAGAGAGATCTGGAGGATATGGTTGACACTTCATGGATTGGAAGTACACTTTGGGGATTGAGACAATTGATCTGGGAGGTATGGAATATACTTCACAGGTCAAAAGAGAGGTGCATAAAAGTATAGGAAAATAAGAACATATGAATAGCCTTCCTGGGTCAAACCAATGGTTCATCTAGCCCAGTATCTTGTCTTCACAGAAGCCAATCCAAGTCATAAGTACCTGTCAAAACAAAATAGTAGGTACAAGAAAAAGGGATTCAACACAAATCTCGCCACACAATAAATCTCAATCAGAACATAATAAAGGGCAAAATTCACCATATCAAGTATTTAACTAAACTCACACATCAATTACGATGTTTATAGTTTAGAATTTTTTAAAAAAAGTTATATAAAATTGCTTATTCCAGTCCAAAAACTTAAATTCAAAAACAACCATCAACTAAAAGGAGGGAGGGTATATCATAGTGCATATGATACTCAGATCATACAATCTCTTATAACATACGTTATTTCATATCCCCGTCCTGGGATCTCAGCTGTAATCATGTAAACGCCATCTTTAGTTTTAACCTCAATGCGAGTCCCTTATTACCTAATACCTCTATTAGCTCATAATAGTAATAAATTGATACAATGAACAAATCACAATGTATCAAAAAAGTGCCTATATTGACATTAATCAAAAATGGCAACACATATCTTTGAAGGTTGACTTGACACCAGTCTCAGCGCTGATAAGAGTTTGAATCACTCACATTCAGGTTTAAATTAAGGGTGGAGAATACAAGATTAGAGTTGAGATCCCAGAATGGGGATCTGAAATAATATCTCAAAGGGCGAATATAACTTGGGGATGTCAGGCCCGCATTGTTGCCAATCAGGACGAGCGCGAGTCGGGCGCAGGCAGGTTTAAGTGGAGAGGAAGAGGACAATTGGTTGATGGCATTTTCCCACTACAGAGTGGCTCTAGGATTGGCATGGGGCTATCGGTGGGTCAGAAGCGATAAAGCCGGGACCTCCAATGACCCAGCATCTTCCTGGGTCCTCGGAGGTGGCTTTTCCTGGGAGCAGCATCGTGGCGATGGCAGTGAAACCCGAGGAGAGCATGGGGTTGGAGGAGCCGGCAGAAATTTCCCTGCTCGCCGGTGATTCCCTCAGCGCGGAGGATCAGGTGGGCTCAGGGCTGGGGGAGGAGATCAGGCGGGATGAAGCCGTGCCTGGGGTTATGGTGATTCAGGTTAAAGGGGCATGGAGGGACATGCCACCCTCAAGGCCCTTGCTGGCATTGCTGGGTCGGGGGCCAAAATATTATGTTATGGTTACTTTGTAGTTACTTTGTAGTTAATGTCATCTGTGTGATAATTTAACTTGCTAATGAACAGAGCTGTAGCTATTTATACCAATACGAGTGTTGTCTGGTTATTTGGTTAGAGAGATAGCTGTATGGATAGGTGTATGGGGGTGAGGGGTGATGGGACAACCAGGCCTGTACAGATCCCGCCATTATAAGAGATCCTATGATCTGAGTATCATATGCACTATGATATTCCCTCCCTCCTTTTTAGTTGATTGTTTTTGAATGTAAGTTTTTGGACTGGAATAAACAATTTTGTATAACTTTTTTTAAAAAAATTCTAAATTATATACATCTTAATTGATGTGTGAGTTTAGCTAAACGCTTGATATGGTGAATTGTGCCCTTTTTTTTTTATTGTACTGACTAAAACCCCAAATACCAGTAGTAGCAGCATTGCCATATTAGTACACGTTGAATTCCATCAAGCCTAGTATCCTGTTTCCAATAGTAGCCAATTCAGATCATAAGTACCTGGCAAGATCCCAAAAGATTAAAACAGATTTTATGCTATTTATACCAGAAATAAGCAGTGAATTTTCCTAAATCCATCTTAATAAAGACTTATATACTTTTAGGATATTATCCAAATCTTTTTTTTTTTTTTTACCCTACTATGCTGTTTTTACCACATTCTCTGGCAATGAATTCCAGAGTTTAATTATATGTTGACTGATGAAATATTTTCTCTTTGTTTTAAATTTACTGCGTATTAACTTCACTATGTGGCCCCCTAGTCCTTTATTTTTTGGGAAGAGTAAACAAGTAATTCACATCTACCCATTCCACTCCACTCAGTGTTTTATAGAACCTTATCATATCTCTCCTCCAAGCCAAAGATACCCTAGCTTTCTTTGCCTTTCCACACAACGAAGTTGTCCCATTCCATTTATTATTTTTGTTGCTCTTCTCTGTAACAACGTAAGAATAGCATTACTGGGTCAGACCAATGGTCCATCCAGCCCAGTAGCCCATCCTCACAGTGGCCAATCCAGGTAACCAGCACTTGGCAAAAAAAACACTAAATAGTAGCAACCATCCTTGCTACCAATCCAGGGCAAGCAGTGGCTTTCCCCATGCCTGTGGATTTTTCCTCCAGGGAATTGTCCAAACCTTTCTTAAAACCAGCTATGTTAACCACTCTTACCACAAGGCAATGTATTCCAGAGCTTAACTATTTTCTGAATGAAAAAATATTTCCTCCTATTGGTTTTAAAAGTATTTTCTTGTAACTTCACTGAGTGTCCCCTAGTTTTTGCAATTTTCGATGGAGTAAAAAATTGGTCCACTTGTACCCGTTCTATACGACTCAACTTTTCAATGTCTACTATATTTTTTTGGAAATGCGGTAACCAGAATTGCACACAGTATTTGAGGTGCAGATGCATTATAGAGTGATTCAAAGGCATAATATTATCAGTTTTATTCTTCATCCCATTCTTAATAATTCCTAAGATTCTATTTACTTTCTTTGCTGTCACTGTACACTGATCAGAGGGTTTCAACATAATTTAAATGACACCTAAATCCTTTTCCTAGGTAGTTTCTTCTAATATGGAACCTTGCATCATGTAGCTATAGTTAGATACCTTTTTCCTACATGCATCACTTTGCACTTGTTCACAATTCACATTAAATGTCATCTGCCATTTGGATGCCGATTCTCCCAGTCTCATAAGGTCATCTTGCAATTTTTCACAATCCTCTTGTGATTTAACAGCTTTGAACAACCTTCTGTCATCAGTAAACTGAATCACCTCATTCATTATTCCAGTTTCTAGATCATTTATAAATGATGTTGATATTTCAGGGATGAGGAAGGATGGAGCTGCCTTTGGGAAAATGTGGATGGAGAGGCTGGGCTGAGGACAGAGTTTAACAAGGTTGTAACCAGATTCAGGAATCAGATGTGGAACAGGAATTATAGGCACTGGACAAGAATCACAGGTGACGTGGGAACCAGCCATGGTGCAGAAATCAGGCATGAGTTAGGAACCAAATGCAGAGCAAGAATCAAACATGAAGCAAATCGGGAAGAACTTGTACTAGCGCAGCACAGGAAGCCAATGTAGCAATAGGGACAGGTGAGATCCACCAAAAACTTTTGAACCAGATTTCATTTATATACTGCCACTGATAAGATGCGCCTTTTGGTGGTCTAATGCAGGAGTGGGCAAACTTTTTGACTCGTGGGTCACAATGGGTTATTAAATTTGCCAGAGGGGCCCGGGCCGGGCGACCAGGGTGTTTGTGTGTCTGATGCACCCCCGCATTTCCGCAAGAGCAGCATTTCACGGCCGCCGCAGAACGATGATGGTAAGAGAAAGGGCTAAGGCAGAAAGAAAGAAAGACCTCCCCCCACCCAACTGCAGACTGTTGTCTCTGGTTTCTGCTTTCATCTTCTATTCACTCTTTTCCTTCCAGCGTCTGCCCTCTCTGTCTCTTCAATCCAGCATCTGCCCCTTCCATCCACTGCCCCTTCCAAACACGGTCTGCCCTCTCCCCTTCCATACGGTATCTGCCTTCTTTCTATGCCTCTCTCCCCTTTCCATCCAGCCTGCGCCCCCCCACATGATTCATTCCAGCTTCACTGCTCTCTTCATTTTTATCTCTCCTACACCATATCTAGCATCTTTGTCCCTCTTTCCTTATTTCTCTGCTGACCACCTTCCCAGCATCAATCTCTCTCTACTTTCTCATTCCTTTGTCTCTTCCCTTTCCCTCATCTGATCTCTCCATTTCACCATGACCCCATTCCCTCCTCTAATTTCCCTGCCAGCTGTTTACTTCCTTTTTTCCTCCTCCCCTGCCTCCAACAGTGGCATCCTCCCCTTCCCTCTGCTCCCCTCCTAGCAGCTCTCAGTACTTGCCTGCAGCAGTGCCAGTAGCATCAGCACAGTGATTCACTTAGGTAGCCTTGGGTCCTTTGATGGGTCGCAACCGCCTCTGAGGAAAGAGGAAGTTGCATCATCAGAGGCAGGCCGTGACTCAGCAAAAGCCCCAAGACGGCCAAATTGAATCACTGCACTGACGCTACTGGTACTGCTGCAGGCAAATACTGAGAGCTGCTGGGAGGGGAGGAGAGAGAAGGAAGCCACTGTTGGAGGCTTGGAAGCAAAACGTTGGAGCTCATCGGGCCCCCCTGATCTCGCTGGCCCTGCACAGACCGGCAGGAAATTTTCAGCAGGTTGGATTAAAATGCTAAATGGGCTGGATATGGCCTTTGGGCCATACTTTGCCCATTTCTGGTCTAATGGGTTGCTCTGGGGGTGGGTTTCTCCTACCCTCAGCCACATTTCTGGGAGGTTGGGCTTCAGCTAAGCACTTAAGCAGCCTCTATCAGTCTACTGCAAGTCTCCAGGTCTTTGCCCTGAGTCTATTGGGTTCAATTTCCAGACAACCCTTGCAATGAGGTCCTTTCATGGGGTTCAATGTACATGGCAAAATGATAAAGAAAAGAGCCGCAAGCAAACTTTATCCTGTCAGCACAACTTGCGACCAGCAGGAGGAAGGGCACTTAACAAAGAGATCAACATCCTGCACAGTATGGGAACAGTCTAGTGATTAGGAAATTTGTCTATTTTATTATTTAAAAACTGATTACCCTCAGTATCCCACAATTCTGTACGGAGTGCACTAAAACATACACAATAAAATCAATGCGTGCAATCACAAAAGCAGCCAAAACAATCATTAAATGTTAAAATAGCCTTCAAGAAAAACATTGCTTAAAACAGGATTGTCTTCACATGTTTCCTAAATTGTCACACGCTGGAAGATCCCTTAACATCAGCAGGCAATGCATTCCACAGAGATGCGTCCTGTACTGATATAGCACGCCAAAGAGTCCAATGGGCCACAGACTTAAATGACAGATTGTAATGATCATATTGAATAGTATTTATGGAATAAAGAAATAAAGAACTTAAAACAACAGGTCCATTGTCCCTTAATATCTTAAAGATCATACCTCAATACAAAATGAAATGGGTAGCCAATGCATATCACGCAAAATAGGTGTAACATGGTCAAATTTGGATGTGTGCATAATGATCCATGTAGTAGCATTCTGCACCAATTGTAATGCATGAATCACACATTTAGGCAAACCAAGATAAAGTAAATTACAATAATCAAAAACAGGGGGTCAATATAGTAGTAATCCCAATCTGAAAATTGTCCGATGAGATAATCCCTCAGTCTTCATAGCAGGCGTAGCTTAAAAAGAAGCCCTTGACACCACAGCCTTAATCTGCGGCTTAAAAGATAAAGCAGAATCAAGGATTATACCTAAATATTTGCATTGGCTAAGTACAGGGATCTTCATAACATCAAAAACAATCTCAGTAGGAAACCTATTTAACTAATTACTATGCTCAAAACCTGAAATTTGAGTCTTTGCCACATTGAGCTTAAGATGATTCTGAAACATCCAGTCTCTGATCACCTGCAAACAATTACCGTATTTTCGCGGATATAACGCGCACCCGTGTAAAACGCGCACACGGGTATAGCGCGCGGGGAACACAAATCTATGTTAAAAAAATTTAATATAGCGCGCACACGCGTATACCGCGCATGCTAAAACCTCTCCCGCCTACTCCGAACCGACATCCTCCCCCCCGCTAGCTTACCCGCGTTTTACAACTTTTTTTTTTCAATCCGATCCGGCATCCCCCTACGAACCGGCATCCTCCCCCCCCCGCTCACGTCACACACCCCTCCCCCGCGATCCTACATCCCCCCCCCCCAGCACCGCAAAACATGTCTTACCCGATTGGGCACCGGCACCAGCACCAATGCACAGGATGTGCCAGTGCCAGTGCCCGAAGATCCTCCCTCGTTGGTTTGGGCTGGGCTGAGCTGGGCGGTGCGGTGCAGGAGAGATCCTCCTTCTTCCTGCGCCGGGCTGGACTAGGCTTTGAGCATTTGCGCATGCTCAAAGCCTTCTGGTCTCGCTCTCTGCGAGACCAGAAGGCTTTGAGCATGCGCAAATGCTCAAAGCCTAGTCCAGCCCGGCGCAGGAAGAAGGAGGATCTCTCCTGCACCGCACCGCCCAGCTCAGCCCAGCCCAAACCAACCCAAACCAACGAGGGAGGATCTTCGGGCACTGGCACTGGCACATCCTGTGCATTGGTGCTGGTGCCGGTGCCCAATCGGGTAATGCATGTTTTGCGGTGCTGGGGGGGGGATGTAGGATCGCGGGGGAGGGGTGAGCGGGGGGGGGGGGAGGATACCGGTTCGTAGGAGGGATGCCGATCGGATTGAAAAAAAAAAGTTGTATACCGCGCTCACACATATAACGCGCGAGGGGTATGCGCGGTACGTAAAAACGCGTATAACGCGCGCGTTATATCCGTGAAAATACGGTATCTAACAATGAAAGAGCACCATTTAGGGATCCCTGAACTGGAACCAAAAACTGTATATCATCAGCATAAATCCAAACATTTATGCCCAGCTTTCTGAGCTGCTGACAAATAGACAGCAAATAGATATTAAAGAGAGTGACTGACTAGGCACTTTGTCTGCAAGTGTAGACCTTTTAGACCAATCCTGAGAGACTTCTACATGACAAGTCCTATTTCTCAAGAAAGAACAAACCCAATCTAAAACCCTACCTCCAATGCCCAAAGATCTTAAGCTCAACAGCAAAATCTGATGATTGACTTGTTGGGATGGGCTATTGTTTACCAAAAACAGTGAACACTCTTATTAAAGACAACACAATCACAAAATCTTGTAACGATTCCATCTCTCCATATTATTAGCACTACACGAACAACAAACTTCTCCATCACAGCCCCATCTCTTTGGAACTCATTACCCCCAGAACTACGGGATGAGCCCATGCTAGATCGTTTCAAAGGAAAACTAAAAACATTTCTTTTTATACATGAATTCAACCGCTAATGCACTTACCTTATGAAACATTATCTTCATTTCTGCTTTGGTTATCAGATGGGATCTCCCTTCCTTTTGTATTTCTCCTATTTGGCTCTCTTTCCTATTTTATAATGGAATCCTTTATGTTAATCCTATCGTTCCAGTAGGTCCTGTATGTTTTAATGTATGCTACCCTATTTTACTATTTTTATTATGTACAAACCGCTTAGAAGACAGAAATTTTTATGAAACTTGAAACAGACACACGATTGCCATGCTGGGTCCAGCTAGCCCAGTATCCTACTTCCAATAGTAGCTGATCCAAGTCCAAGTCCTGGCAGAATCACAAAGATGAGCAATAATCCATGCTACCTATCTTAGGAACAAGTAATGACTTTTCCCCCATGTCTCTCCTAACAGAAGATCATGGACAGTCAGGATTTTGTAGATCTCTTGTCATACCACCCCCCACCCTAGCAGTCTCTTTTCCAAGCTGTCCTAGCAGTCTTTTTTCCAAGAGCTTTTCCTAACCTCTTACACTTTTCCTCATATGAAAGGAGTTCCGTACTCTTAATCATGTTGGTTGCCCTCCTATAAACCTTTTATTTAAAACATTTTTTAATCCGCCTTTATCCAAGGTGGCTCACAAATTTTCATATATAATAAAATTAACATTTTAAAAGAAGACATACGTCAATTAGAGGAAAATACAAAGTTGCGGTATTATATCATTGGGTCCTCAACAAGACTGCATCCAAACTAACCCCCTCTTTTACTAAGGTGTGCTATGCTTTTTAGCACACGCTAAACACACGCTAAACGCTAATGTGTGCATGTTATCCTATGGATGCGTTAGCGTTTAGCGCACACATTGATTTAGTGCACAGAAAACGTGCACTAACACGCTTAGCGCACCTTAGTAAAAGAGGGCCTAATTATCAGATAACCCCATTCTTCAATTTAGTCCACCATTTTTCAATAAAAACATAACTCAAAAAATGTTTTATATTCCCTTAGAGAAGGCTTGAGACAAGTGGCCAGAATTGCACACAATACTCATGATAAGGTCACACTAAGAGGCAATACAAAGGCACTATAATATTCTTTATCTTACTTGCTATCTCTTGCCTAATAAATCCTGTTTGCAAAATTAAGTTTGCTTTTATGGGGGTGCCACCACACACTGAACAGAAAATTTCAACTAATTGTTCATGACATCTAGATATCTTCCTTAAGTGAAGACTCCCAATGTGGAAGAACCTGGCATCAAGTACTTATGTTTTAGATTATTCTTCTTAATGTGCATCAATTTGCATTTGTCCACATTAAATTTCATCTGACATTTGGATGCCCAGATTTTTAATCTCCTAAGGTCCTCTTGCAATTTGCATGAGATTTTTAACAACTTTGAATAGTTTTGTGCCATCTTCAAATTTATTCACCTCACTCATCTTTCCCATTCCTAGATTATTTATAAATATGTTAAACAGAACTGGTCCTAATACAGATCCCTAGGGCACTTCACTATTCATCATCCTCCACTGAGAGAAATGGTCATTTCTTTCAATCTTCTGTTTTCTGTCTTATAATTAGTTCCCAGTCCACAACAGAACATTGACTCCTATCCTATGGTTTTTATTCTTTCAGGAGTCTCTCATGAGAGACTTTGTCAAAAGCTTTCTGAAAATCTAGAAACACTACATCAATCGCCCCCTTTATTTACGTCTTCAAAAAAGATTTTCCTTGATTGAATCCAAGTTGACTATGTCCCAGAAAGCCGTGTTTCTCTATGTGTTCAGTAATTTTATTCTTTATTATATGTTTTTATCATTTTACCTGGCAATGACATCAGGTTTAATGATCTGTAATTTTTCCAGAGCACACCTGGAAACCTTTTTATAAAATGGCATTACATTGGTCACCATCCAATCTTCATGGACAATTTTAATTACAGATTACAGTAGACCAGCAGTTTATTTTTGAGTTATTTTAATAGCTTGGAGTGATTATTATCTGGTCCAAGTGATTTACTGATCTTTAACTTGTTGATTTGCTTCACTATGGGGCTCATTTTCAAAAGAGAAAAGTGTCCAAAAAGTGGCATAAAAGAACAGATGGATGCTTTTCTCCTGAAACCCTTTCCAATTTGGTATTTTTGAAACCTATCATCTAGATAATTTTCTATAGAGTTTGGGGCTCATAATCGAAAGAGAAATACATCCAAAAACCAGCCTAAGTCGGCACTTGGACGAATATTTCTCAAAAATGTCCAAGTGCTGATACTAAAAACAGGTTTTGGATGTATTTCTAAACGACCTAGGCCTTCATAGTGCCGCTGAGCGACCAAAGCTAAACGGGGCATTTCAGGAGGAGTGTCGAGGGCAGGAGTTGGGCGGGACGTGGGTCGGCTTAGACTTAGTCATACAGACTTAGTAAAACATGGTCTAAGTCACAAAAATCCACCTAAATTCACCAGATAAACACTGCAAACACATAAAACAGACCACCACACTACCCCAGTGATCACCGACACCCCCCCCCCCCCGACACCCCCATAAAAATATTAATCACACCTTTAAAATTCAGCCTCCAGACCATCATCTTGCTGTCTGGTATAGGAAAGCCTAGTTGTCCAGCACAGAAGAAGCTTAAGTCATCTTGGGGGGTGGGTTAGGGACCCATAGAGAGGAGGACCCATGCCCATAAGCCCCTGTAATCACTGCATTGATACTTAAATACGTGCACTCCCCTATACACCCCCAAAACCCTTTTTTACAGGCAAATAAGTGGCTCCTGCAGCCATAAGGGCTATTGGGGTGGTAGATAAGTGGATTTAGGGGATTCTGGAGGTGGTTTGTGGGGCTCACCGTAACCTATAAGGAGAAGGAGAAGACATGGCACCCTTTTTTTGACGTTCACAGCAGTGCCCTGTAGGGTACCCCACTATTTAGGTGGCATGTCTGGGTGTGCAGTCAATCACCTTGCAGACCCCTCCCACGACCAACAGAGCTTGTTCAAGGCGTTTTGGACTTGGACGAAAAGTTGGACGAAATATGGTATAAAGATGGACGATTTAGCGGATTGGATGATCAGATCCGCAGGACGTATAATTAGATGATTTTTGAAACGAAAAAAAAGTTGGACGTATTTTTTGAAAATGTGTCTTAAGCTGTTTTTTACTTTGGACGACTTGCGAGTTGGACATAAACGGACTTAGACGTCCCTTTCGATTATGTGGTATGGGCGGGCCTAGAGTGGTGGCAAGTGTGAGCCTACCAAAACCTATCCAAACCTACCTACATATAGGTGACACCAGCAGGCATAAGAGTGATTGGTTTGGGGTATAGTTAGGTCTAGTAGGTTATTGAGTTATTGAGAGATGTGCACCTGGGCCTTTTTACGTAAAGTTCACTGCTGTGCTCTCTAGAATGCCCCAATAATATAATCTAATACATAACTTATTAATTGCAGTATACCATAAAGGTTCAAGGCAATTTACATTCAAAGAGATTGTAAAATCTACAGGAAAATACAAAAGCAATCAATATCATCATATCATAAATATTACAAGTCATATAAAAAAGTTTTCAAATTTTTATGAAGCCTTAAGTAATTGATATCAGTCCTAATGTAAACAGGTAGATTATTCCAAATTGTAATGGCAGCATAAGCAAAAGAGGAGTTGAGCTGTCATTTATACCATACTCCTCTAATCTGTGGAAAATGTAGTAATAAAATACCACATACACTTCCCCCTCAAAATCCACGGTTTCAGCATCCGCAGATTTGGTTATTCATAATTTATAAACAAAATTTTTAAAAAATTTTTGGGCTATTTTAAGCCCTGTAAGCCCCCCCCCCCCCTTAAGCCTTACTTGGTGGTCTAGCAGGTTTTCGGGGCAGGAGCGATCTTCCCATGCTCCTGCCCTGTGCAGATCGCTCATAGGAAATGGCTGCCTTGAGCTCCCATAGTCTCTCGAGACTACGACGGGAGCTCAAGGCAGCCATTTCCTATGAGCAATTTGCACGGGGCAGGAGCGTATAAAATGATGTTCAAAAAAGCACAAGTTAACTAGCCTAAGTTTCCTCATAATATATAAAATCTTAATCCATAAATTAGAAATTTGATCTTTGAATGTAAGAAAAGAGTCTAAAAAAATACCCAAAACTTTGGATGATTTAACTACTTGTAGGGTAGTATTTGATTGTAGGGTGAGAAATGAAGGAACAGGAATACAAGGAAGAGGAAGGTTCTTTGGTTTCATAATTCACTATCTTGTGAATTATGAAACCAAAGAACCTTCCTCTTCCTTGTATTCAGCTTATTAGTAGAAGACCAATCTCCAGTTCTATTCATGCAATCAGTGATCTTAGCTGAAATGTCATCCCTGTTTGAACTTAACGGAATTAATAAAAAAATATCAGCAGCATAGGATAACATACAAACTTTTTTTGACAAACATACTTTTTGCAGAGTACTCATAAAGATATTTAAAGGCGTAGGAGAAAAAGAAGAGCCCTATAGCACTCCACAGAAAGAAGCCCAGCTCCTAGAAAAGGTTCCATCCTTCAGCACGCTATAATTCCTGTTTACTAAAAAAATCTATATTTAAATTTTTCCAGACGTTTCAAAGGAAACTCAAAGAAAACGACGCAGGTTTCTGTTGATGAAACCCAGGGTGATACAGATTGGAGGAGTTTTTTTTCCTCCGTTATCCATGCAAATGTATTGTTAGGTACCAATCATTAAAATATGTTTTTCTTAATCTGAGTTAGCTGATGAAATTTTTATCTCTAAAGCGACCAGAAAATGAAGAAACAACTCAGGATTAGATATATCTGCTCCTCATCTAGCAAAGGACAGTTATTTTTTTCTTTATTTATATAATCCTAGTTCAAATATTACTCAATAATTCTTGGATCCATTTTTGAGGACTTGAGTAAGATAAATTTGTATTTAATTTGTATCTAAATAGTCATATAGACCATTTCTTGTTTTCATTATCTTTTATAAGTTTAATTGTGATTCCTGTTATTATTTTAATTTGTTAATTCACTATCTGTACAAGATTTATTATGCTTAGAAAATTTGAAACTTAATAAATAAATAATTAAAACAATAAATAAAATACAAATAAGCTTCAAACCAGAGGCCACATTGACACCTAAAAACAGGTGCCTCCATGGGGGCAATTATACAAAGGGTGTCAAAATGCAGCTTCCTGAGCCTGAATTCTTTAACGGCACCCATATTCTGTTAGAGCAGGGGTGCCCACACTTTTGGGGCTTGCAAGCTACTTTTAAAATGACCAAGTCAAAATGATCTACCAACAATAAAATTTAAAAAAACACAAAGCACACTGTACGCAGAGAAAATGTTAATTATCATTTATATTTGGGGTTTTTTTTCAAAGAGGTCAAGGCAGATGACTTTAAAATATGCAATGTCACCTCAATAACAACTATACAAAAACAGACAAATATACCCCCTCCCCTTTTACTAAACCGTGATAGCGGATTTTAGCACAAGGAGCTGCGCTGAATGCCCCATGCTGCTCTCAACGCTCATAGGCTCCCTGCGCTAAAAACCGCTATTGCGTTATAGTAAAAGGGGGCCATAGTTCAAAATATAGACAGTAGATATAAATTCTCAAAACACACCCATATTTTGATCACTAAATTGAAAATAAAATCATTTTTCCTACCTTTGTTGTCTGGTGATTTCATGAGTCTCTGGTTGCACTTTCTTCTTCTGACTGTGCATCCAATATTTCTTCCCTTCTTTCAGCCTCCTGTATGCTTCCTCTCCTTCAGACCTCATTCCCTCCCCCAACTTTTTCTTCCTCTCTCCTTGCCCCCTCCCCTCCCTTTTCTTTCTTTCTTTTTCCCTGCCCCCTTCTTTCTTTCTGTTTTCCTGACCCCCTTTCTTTCTGTCTGTCTTTCTCTCTCCATGTCCCTTCTTTCTTTCTGTTTCCCTTCTTTCTTTATGTCTCCCTGCCCCCCCTTTCTTTCTGTCTCCATGCCTGCTCCCTTTCTTTCTTTGTCTTTCTTTCTCCCTGCCCCACCTCCAAGCCACTGCCGCCGCCACAATCGGGAAACAGGCCCCCAAGCCACTGCCTCTGAGATCTGAGCTCTCCCTGCTTCCCGACACCGTAAACAGGACAGCAGAAGTACTGGCCCAGAACTTCCTCTCCGAATTCAGAATTGACATCATGTGTGGGGGGAAGGCTGGTGGGCCCGGCGCTTCTGCTATCCTGTTTACGGCATCGGGAAGCAGGTAGAACGCGAAGGCAACATGATTCTATCACATGTTGCCTTCGCGATCTACTGGTCGATCACAATCGACCTTTTGGGCACTTCTGTATTATAGGATAATAGTACAAGTCAGCATTTAATTATGAACAGTTTGGCTCGCCTACTTATTGCATGTCTATGGCAGGCATTAATGTACATGCCTAAATTGGGCTATTTAGCACATAAATGACAATATTTTATAAGTTAAGTGCATAACTGTTTGACACGCCCATTGCCTGCCCATGTGCCTCCCCATGTATGTTTTATGCTTTATTACAACTTGTTATACTGCTCGTTCTTACTACTGGTTCAAGCAGTTTACAAAATATAGAAAATAACTCCATTTAAAACAGGACAGTCCTATACAGCTCTAAAACAGTCATACAGTTACATTCGTTACATCATATAATATAACATAACATTGTACATCTTGACAGCGTAACCATAAGTTCTACGCGGTTTACAAAAGGTAATTTTAGATTTTATGTTTAACTTTTCCCTCTCAAGAGACAGAAAATAATGAGTTTCAAAGAGTGAGAAAATCTATTAGCCATGTAAAACCATACATAAACTTATAACAAAAACAACCCAACTTAAACAAGACACGAGCCTCCATTGGAAGCCAATGCAACTCACAATAAAATGGAGTTACATGGTCATACTTTCCTTTGTACTATTGTTAAATTACAGGAAATCTGCTAAATTCCCGATTTCTCAATATATATGAATTGGATGAGTTGACACTTGAGTCTACACCAAATGCTTCATGAAACAAATACATTTTCAGCAAAGTTTTAAAAGCCTTAACATTAGCTAGACTCCAGCTTATTCAGAACACGGCAGCCAAGCTGATTTTTGCAAAACGTAAATCTGACCACGTCTCCCCACTCCTGGCCAATCTTCATTGGCTCCCAGTAATTTCCAGAGTCCAATTCAAATGCCCTTGCCTGGCTTTTAAGATTATTCACGGCATCCTTCCTTCCCTAATCCCACTTTCTTTCAACTCCTCGTGCCCTGACTCCACCAGGACCGCCCATAAGTTAAAACTATCCTTCCCCTCCCTACATGGTATTCTCCACGCAGGTAAACTGGGAAAATCACTTCTTTTCAAAATCACAGGTCTCTGGAATGACCTTACTATCCCGCTGCGGAACCTGAGCTCCCTCCATTTATTCCGCAAACAACTAAAAACCTGGCTCTTCTCTAACATGTAATTTCTTTTCCCTTACTTTTCCATTCGATTTATAAACTTATGTAAACCTTTTCCTACCCTTTCTCATTTTTAAGTTCTTGTAAACCGTGCCGAGCTCTACTTCCGTGGAGATGATGCGGTATATAAACTTAAGGTTTAGTTTAGTTTAGATTCCATAAAAATGGCGCAATAAAATTACCCTTTGCAGTTCTGCTACTTGCATGCTCACATTATACCCTCAGAATCAATATATGGTGCCTAGATTTGCACACCAACATTTAGACGCACTCCCGAGGTGTGCATGGAAGTTAATTGGCTTATGAGCCAATTAGCAATTGATAATTGGGAGCTAACAACCCATTACTAATGTTAGTAATTTGTGCACACATCTATTGTGCAAGGCATGACACCTAACTCTAATAGTGCTTAAACTCAAAAGGGGTGTGGTCGTGGGCGTGTCAGGAGCATTCCCTAAAGTTATATGCATTGTTACAGAATCTGGGCACCAGCATTTATGCCAGGTTTCAGGAGGTGCAGATCTGGCACTCAGAGTAAGGTACAGGAATTGGCGCTGTGTGCGATTCTATGAAGGACACATGCTCTTTACAGAATCAAACTTAGCACTCTTTTTTTTTCTGAGCATGATTTATAGAATTTCTCCATAGCACACATCAGTGCAAGTACTCTATAATTATAGCGTTCAAATGGAGCGTAATGTTATAGAATTAGAGAGCATGTGCTTAATTGAAATTAAAATATGTTACTGTCCGTTAATACATATTCGATGGTTAACAAATGCTAGTAAAAAAAAAAAAGATCTTGTAAACATAGAAACGTGATGGCTGATAAAGGCCAAATGGCCCATCCATTCTGCCCATCTACAACATTCACTATCTCCTCCTCTCCCTAAGAGATCCCACATGCCTGTCCCACATTTTCTTGAATTCAGCCACATTCTGATGTTGTTTAAGTATTTATATACCACTTATAGCCGAAGTGGTTTACATTCAGATACTCAAGTATTTTTCCCTATATGTCCCGGTAGGCTCACACTCTATCTAATGTACCTAGGGCAATGGGGGGATTAAGTGACTTGCTCAGGGTCACAAGGAGCAGTATTATGATCATTATTTCCTAGTGAACTCAACACCGTTACCTCTTACACTAAGTCCTGCATTCCATAAAGGACCAATTCCAGAATATCCTCCCCATCACCACCACATCATTGTTTGTTCCTGGACCATTCGCTCCAAGAAGCAATCATTTATTTTATGTAGGAATCTTACCTTCCTAGGGCACACTCTTTTTGATAGTGCATGAATGAGATAGTGGATGCTGATGGGTGGGTAGACTGGATGGGACATTTGACCTTTACCTGCCATCATGTTTCTATGTTTCTGTATTGATAGAAGGTCTAGAATAGTCTCTCTTTCTGGTGTGTCTGTGCTTAATCTTTTAAGGAGAAGTAACCTAATGGTTGGAGCTGCTGCCTCAACACCCTGAGACTCTGGGTTCAAGCCCAGCACCACTTTTTGTGACCCAGGGCAAGTGACTTAACCCTCCATTGCCCCAGGTACCATAGTTAGATTGTGAGCCAACCAGGATAGGGAAAATACTTAGAGTACCTGAAGTATTTACATTGTCCAACGTGACACGGACAAGAGGACATGGTTTGAAGCTAAGGGGGGACAAGTCCAGGACAAATGTCAGGAAGTTCTGCTTCACGCAGCGAGTGGTGGACACCTGGAATGCTCTTCCAAAGGAGGTTATTAAGGAATCCACTGTGCTAGGATTCAAAGGCAAATTAGATGCACATCTCCTTACGAGAGGCATAGAGGGATATGGGTGATTAAAACTACATCAGGTGTATACCTGACTGGGCTTCCACGTGTGCGGATCGCCGGACTCGATGGACCATGGGTCTGATCCGGAGATGGCAGTTCTTATGTTCTTATGTTCTTAAGTAAGAGAAATGTAAACCACATCGATCCTTATGTTGGAAAATGCAGTACAGTAAACCCCTGTGAATTCGCAGTTCGCAAATCGCAGACTCAGTAATTCACGATATTTTCTGACCATCCCTTCCTAGTACTAAAGTCATGGTTACACCAAACAGGAGCTGCTTTGACATGCTATCTGGCATATCAAAGCAGCTCCTGATTGGTATAACCAAGAGTTTAGTACCAGGAAGAGGCGGTCAAAAAATGTGCCCAGCTTCGTAAGTACAATTTAAGCACCCGCCGGTGCCCCAGCTGCCCTCTCCTGCCGTCGATCAGCTGAAAAACCGTATTCACAATTTTTCAAAATTTGCGGGTGTCTCTGGAAAGGAACCCCTGTGAATTTCGGGGGAGTATTGTATATCAAGCATCAATAAACCATCAAACCATATATATCTCCATATATATCTTTATACAACACATTTTTGATATGTTTGTGTATAATATATGCTAGTATTCTAAACTGGCATGCAAATGTTAGCATCTACTTTATAGAAGACTAATATATATGTATACAGTGGTGTAGTAAGGGGGGGGTTGCAGTCCTCCCCAGGTGCGGTCTTCCTAAGGGCATGGTGGCACCCCTCCTCCTTTCCACACCCCCTCCCCGCTCGCTCACTCACCTGCTTGCTCACTCCCCGCGCATCTCCTTGCTGCGTGTGCCCCTTGTCTCCCCCTGCAACTGTTTGGCACACTTCTGGGACCCGCACCTAGGAAGTGACATCAAAGGGAACTGACACCGATGTGGGAAGCATACTGCTCAAGCCGGATAAGTTTAAAAGGTATGGGGAAAGGGAATGGGGCGGGAAGGGGCGCCACAGCCCCAGGCATCGCTTACCCTTACTACGCCACCATATGGATACATGTGCACATACGTGTGTAAATGGTAAAAATGTGCTTAAACCCTAGTGCATAAATAAGTGTGTATCTTTCATAGCATGTATTTT